>NC_090933.1:1158559670-1159787208 GCF_040938575.1 Ambystoma mexicanum
TCCAACCGCTGTCTCTGTTTTCTGGCCTCCAAATGCCTGTCTCCCAGGTAATATTAATCATGAACCAGTGATTCCCATTGTGCAACTTATTATATTGACTTAACCATACTCCCAAATTATCAAAATCAGGAGGTGCCAGCTTGTTGGTTCTTGATTTCGATTGGACACCTACGGTCCTCTCCTTCTCCCCAGGCCTATCCTCTCTCTGTGGATAGACTCATGGAGCTATGATGTTTAGATAAGTGGAAGTATCAATCCACCCACTGGAACTTACATGTTTAGACATCTCAGTTTATGCACTGGAAAAGTCCTACATGACAACTTTCTTTAATTTACAAATAAACCTAACAATGTATACATATTTACATTAGTGTTTCAGAAATTCTTGGCTATAGCGGTTTGGTCTAACATGGCGACATGTTTTTTCTGTTCTTATGTGTTGCAGTAAGCTTTATTGAGTAGAATCGGTCACGTCTCACCGAGTTTGTGGTTTAGCCAAGGAAAAACCATCTAAACATATGGGTAAAGTGGAATAACCCGGAGAGAGACTGCGCCTAATGTTCAAAAAAGTGGTTTATTATTTTTCAAAGTGTCCTTTGTGATGACACGTGTTTCGGTCTCCCTTGGGACCTTTTTCAAATCAGGGCTATTATTTTGACATAGCACCATATTCCAAAGCAAAATTAAATAGCGGTGTGACAGATTACATTATTGACCCATTTTTCAGTTGCATTGGACAATACACATACAGTTATATAAACATTTGCAAATCCAAACAAGCTAAACATTGGTATCTTCTTAAACTAGATAAGAACATGGTGGACTACGTGCATAAAAAACCAAGGATTACTTTCAAAAGAGCACAAACTTTGAAAAATAAACTAAGCCCATCCAATCTACCAGACCCAGACATGGAGGCAACATCTAACTGGCTAAAAGCAACAACCAATGGTTTCAGGAAATGTGGGTCGTGCACAATGTGCAAATATGCACATAAGAAAACGGACTCATTTGATAGTGTTAATAACAAGACACTGAAAATCTTACAACCCATCAATTGCAGGACGAAATATGTGGTCTATGGAATCATTTGTGTGTGCAACCTGGTCTACATTGGCAGCACGATCAGAGAGCTAAGGATCCGAGTAAGAGAACACTTAGCCAAAATCGGGATTCAAGACCCAAGACTACGACTTGCATGCCATTGGCAAGAGAAACATCAAATGGACAATAAGGCAGATATTAAGTTCATTGGCCTCCGGAGAGTGACACTAGGAAGACGAGGAGGTGACAAGGAAAGGAAATTAAGACAAACCGAGGCGAAAATAATCTGCAAATTTAACTCTACAGTACTCGGCCTTAACACGGACAACAAAATGGTGTCTTTTCTTTAAGGAATTCAACAAGCACCTAATTACAGTGTGGTTTCAAAAATATGACTGCAAGTGATTACGTATAGATTTTGTTAATCAACGTATTATCTTCATGTTGTTTCTTTATTATGAATGTACTATCTATATCCTGGATAAGGGACTAAGATTTGACTTCGACACAAATAAGTTACTCCATATGTCACCTGGTCACAGAATAGGGCCTCGTAATTCATTTTAATTTTCCCCTCATCTATCAGCAATTTGTGATGGAAACGCTAGCGCTTGCATCACTATGCACTACTTTAGTTACAGCATAACACTCTTGTTACATCTGTAACATCAGTATACCTGGCCATTGAATTTACGCGTTCGAATAATTACACGTTTCACTACATGCAGCGCTCAATTTCTAACTTAGGCCCACAGTAACATTGTTGTTTTTAATATAGACCGCATTTAGGTCCTTAGTAAATATCGTTCCTAACATATACTGAGAGCTTGCCACCTAGGCATATAAACTAAACCGTGAGGATTATCTAACCTGAATGAGGATATCGAGTGAGGAATACGGATGAATGTACCCCTTTATACATTCCTTGTAGATTTGTACCGTTACAACATGCCCGCCATGTTTTAATACAACGGACAGGGACAAAGGACTGTCCCGGTGGTCCTTTGCCATGGCAATTCCAAGAACATAATACTCAAGTAGAGGACGCCTAATGGTGCCCCCTCGAGACATTTGCAGCATGCGATTAGACACAATCTAGCGTTCGCAAGGTAAGAGACCGTCTGGAAAGTATGGATCGTTCACATTATTGACACAATGCTGCACATTTCTGTGCGCGTAACGCACTCGTATAGCTCAGACTCAGACACACTTAGACTGGAACGAGAACTCAAGCATGTCTTCACGTAATTCACCAAACAGATTAACAGTTATTTGAAATGTTAGATTATTATGGAACTTCAGTTAAGTAATGAATCTCTCAATACTTATAAATAACTTAGCACGAATGCGCATGAATACAAGAATACAAATTATACGTACACGCAAGTAACACTGACAAGTGAAACGCTTTCACTAACGCGCATCAAAGACCCCATCACAATGAAATCAAATCACGAAATTACCACTATATTAACAGTTTAAAAAGGTGACATTTCTAACCCTTCCTGTTTGTAGGGATCTAACCCGATTACTGATGAGCGGATCAATTTTGCCAAACCTAATAGGGGCACAAGAGAAATTCAAGGTAAAATGTTAACACTTACTACATTTGTAAATGGATTATGTTACTTATTACCAAGCACAAACTTAACAAGCTGTTTCTATCTATTCTTGCACCTACCTGCCCCACCCCTTTCCCCACCCCACTTTTTGTCTGGCTTTTTATTTAATATTTTTTTGACCTATGGTATTATACATATTGTTTGCATTTTGTTTTATTTTTTGGATTTGCAAATGTTTATATAACTGTATGTGTATTGTCCCATGCAACTGAAAAATGGGTCAATCATGTAATCTGTCACACCTATATTTAATTTTGCTTTGGAATATGGTGCTATGTCAAAATAATAGCCCTGATTTCAAAAAGGTCCCAAGGGAGACCGAAACACATGTCATCACAAAGCGCACTTTGAAAAATAATAAACCACTTTTTTGAACATATTTACTCTCATCATGCCACAGTTGATAAAATGACTCCAATTTCCAGGTTTGAACAGTGTTTGTTCACAATGTACTTAAAAATTATAAAAGTCAGTATAATAATTTTGGTTTTATGACTTTTTCTGTTGACCTAGAAACCCATTTTAAGTTGTAGCTTGACTTCCCAAGGAAACATTCTGATAAAAACTAAATCAACAGATCAGCCTTGCAGTAAGTGTTCTACTGATACTTGAACCATTACTGAAGGAGTTATAGTTCCTTGGAAAATGAACTAAATCCATTCATATAGCCTTGCATATTTTTACTTCACTTTGCACATTTAGGTTTCATTTCCCCACAAAACATAGGACTCGGGCATCTGTTCCTTTGTTTGCTTTGGCCTGCAATGAATCCATCAGGCTTTCTTCTGCCGGTGCTAATGGGTTGCTTTGTTGCCTATCTTGGAGAGCAGGCACTAGTAATATTCCTTCTTGGTCATCATCTGAGTGCTATGAAAAGAAACTGAAGCCATTGCTCAGGAAACTGAAACTGGTTTTTGAATGTCACAATTACATTACAGACGAGGCCTTGTGTTCATTTTTAATATAATTGTGTCTTGCCATCAATGTCCATTTTTCAATCATGATATGTTCACCTTACTCTGGCAAAGGAAATTCATACTCTATGTGTTCATTATTTCCATGATAGAAGTTTCTGTGTTTGCAAAAACCACCACTTATTCTTTCTTCCCTGTGTCAGCAAGGTTGCACTTTAAACACCAGTCACTTTTTGAAAAGTAGGCCTCTGGTTTTATCTTTAGACAATCACATACCAGGCCCACTTAATAAGTGTATTTCTCTTTCTTTTAAAACATGATTTTGAAATGTGGCAGAAATACTGTGGTTTCAGTTTGGCAGTCTAGGTAGCCAAATGCAGTTTCCTTGTGACTTAGGCTGAAAATACTCCACAGCCCCCCACCCAGACCCTTTTCTTTGGGTACCTGTCGAGGGAAAGAGCAGGAAAGAGTGGGGTTTTTCCCCAGGCTGGAATGTAAGGATGTTAATGATTTTAAAGAGAGGAGTAAAAAGAGTTATTAAGTATTTTTGGTCAGAAAACATTTCAGAACAACACATTAGTTGTTTCATCACAGACACTATCCCTTGACAATCATGAACCATAATTCATTTTTTAAATTTAATTATGCACCTGTGATATATTTTAGTTTACTTCCGGGGTTCTGATCTTACCTTCATTACTCACATGCTTTCTCAGCTCAAACTTCAGTGGGCTCCTCAATAATTCTTAGGACTCGTCTGGGATAACAGATTTTTAATTGATTGATGTGGACCCATTTCTCGTCCATCTGTTCTCCTTTTGGGATGCGGATCTTATAGGCAACAGGTGGAATTTGTCCACAATCTCAAAGCTACCACACTAATATGGAAGACATTTCCATTGCTTTGTCTGATTTCTCTGGAAATTGTATAGGTAAACCTTGTCACCTACCTCATAATCCTTTTTTAGCAAAATAATGCTAGGTTCTCAATATACTCATGTGTAGTGGACGCATTAATCAGCATGTTTCCTAAGTTTTATGGAGCAGATGCTGGGGTTACACCATTTTTCATCCAGTCATAAGCTCATATGGAGACATTTTAGTTGCAGAAGATGGTGCACACCTAATAGCCATCAGGACAAGTGGTAATCGAATATCCCAACTGGGTCCAGAGTCTTGCAGGAACTTCTATAGTATGCTCACAATTGTTTTATTGTTCTTCTCAACCCCTCTGCTCAATCCCAGTCCGTAGGCAATGTGGAGTTTTCTCTTTGTCAGTAGGATCTCCCACATCTTGGTCATCATTTCACTGGTAAAATGACTTTGTTAGTTCGACTCAGTCCTGTGCATGAAGCTGAAACGAGAGAAGATGTGGTTGATCATTAGCGTAACAGCTGCCTCCGCCTTACAATTCAGGGCAGGAAGACATTTTACCTACATCATAAACAAGCATGTTACAGCTAACATGTGCTCTAGAGGAGTGAATCATTGGCCCAATGAAATTGACTTGTAAATCGGACCATGGCAGTGTCATTCCCCTTTTTTATAGGGGAGCTCTGTGTGTGGCGGCATGTGGCTGAAATTGTGCGCCATGTGTGGCCAGTATGCAACCTCACGCAAGATTTGCAATATCATGTGAAAACCCCTATGACAGGCAGTGAGAACTTCATGGCTGTTATTCAACATCAGGCTGCGGAATTAGGTAAGTGCCACCCACTGGTCACATCCAGATAGGGATCTCTGTATCAACAAGCCATCTTGATTCAAAACATTATTTAAAATGTCATCAACAACCGGAAGTCCAATTCTGCTGGAGCAAAGCTCGCAAGGTCTTCAATGTTTCAATAGCATTTTCCAATGATAGGCTCTCCTTTTTGTGCAGTGATCAAATCTGCAACCAGGGCATCTTTACTCCACTGTGCAGTTGAGAGTTCACTGTTTGAGACCTGGTGAGAGCTGTTACTTGGATTTCACCCAGCAGGTATTGCAGCACTCCAGTTTTAGCCAACTTGTCAGCTAGGTAATTCCCAATCGTATCCGGCCCCTCTATTTTGGAATTACATCTTAACTTTTTCCAATTTATAGTCATCTCATTAGAGGTCACCAGATTATCAATTGACTGGATCAGTTTTCCATGTTTTAATGTTTTGTTGTTAGCACAAAGCATGCCTAGCATCTTCCAGTTTATCAGGTGTTGCACAAACCCATTCCTACATAATCAGAGTCAGTGATTATCACCAGTTCCTTGAGTTGGTGGTGTACTGCAGGCATGAAGTATGGCCATCAACTTTGCCAACCGACTACTACATGATCCAATTTTGTAGACAGCAGAGGGCTGCATGGTATCATTCACCTGGGCATTCCCAATGCCAGCCACTAGCTCTTTTTCCCTGTTATTGTCAACATGATAGGGTCACCCATCCACATAAATTGTGGGTGTCCCCTGGCAAATGTCTTTTTCAAAGACCTTGTGTGTGGATGTTAGGTATGCCTCCATATTTTCTTTGCTCATAAGATTTTCATGCTCAAGACGGTTTTCTTGAGCACAATCATGCAAGTCATCCAAATACTTGTGCCATAGGAAACTTCTTATTTTGGCCATGTCGGACCTCCACAGGAAAGCCTTGCATGACCAGGATCCAGAGAGTAATTCTGTAATTACTTACATTCCCTGCCTGTATCCTGGAACTTTGTAAGTACTACAAGGGTCGGTGAGGAGTCTCTACAGTGATGTGTACCACCGGATAAACGCACATTATTTTGTCAAAGACCATACCATTGCCAGGTGGGACTTTTCACAGTTGTTTCATTTATCCTCCACAGACGACAATGTTTTGCTCACGTACAAGAAATCTTTGTTAACTTTGTCAGGTTTTTGGTACAATGCCGCTGCTTGGCAGCTATCTGTAAACCCCACCTCCAAGAAGAACTCCTTATTCTTGATGCAGAAAGATAAACAAAGGATCTTGGGAAAATCTTATATCCAGTTTTTTAACTGACTCAGATTGTTCTGGACCCCACTCCCACTTGACTACAGCCTTCAATAAGTGGACCAAGGGTCGAGTGACCTCTGCGTAATCTTCAATGACTATAATTAGTGAGTCCAAGAAGGCTTCCCAATTCTCACAGAGTATTAGGGCCTTTTCATTTCAATAGGGCTTCTACATTTTTCTCATGGGGGTTTAGACCCTCAGGGGGGATTTTGAGCCCTAAAATGTTCACTCAGGTCTTACACCACTGTGCCTTCTGAAAATACAGTTTTGTTCTCACTCTCCTCAACTGGGCCAGAACATAGCAAATCTCTGCAATATGCTCTTCCAGGGTTGAGCTTTTTATCAATACATCATCTATATGTCCATGTATATTGCTGTCCCCATAACGTAAAGGCAAACTTGTATTTGTCTTGCCTACTCCTGGGTACTGTCCAGTAATCATTTGTCAAATCAATGGCTGTATGAGGATCTGTGCCAGCCCTTGATCAAAGTATGGAAGTGTCAATCTTGACATGTGGACGCATTTTTTCACCTCCCTCATGTCGGCACATAATCTCCATTGGCCGTTGTGTTTTAGTATCATCAGTACTGGGTTGTTAAAGGTACTGTGGATCGAACTAATTATCCCACGGGATTCCAAGTTCTTGATAATCTTGGCGAGTGACTTGGTGGATGCGAGAGGCAAACGGTATTGTTTTACGAATACTGGGCCATCTCAGGGTCCATGGGTATAGTGGTTGAGTAAATAAATGTATGTCCACAGTCATAACAGTCTATTGAAAAGATATCCTAGAAGTCCAGATATACCTCTTTCAGTTTTAGGCTTTGCTCCTCAGTCTCACAGGCATCAGTGAGACTGATCAGTTCCTCGACCATCTGCTTGAAACTTGAAAGGATCTTGGGCTTGGCACTTTCAGCGGTATTCTCCAGTTCGGTGGAGAGATCTCTTTTTATGGTGTTCACCTGGACAGGAGGTTCCATTGGTTTGAGGTAGTTGTTTTTCACTCTAAATACCACCTTGTCCTTCCTGTTGTCACCTCTTCAACCCCATAAGTGCGTGATGCCTACACCAAGAAATTCTCCCCTCGTGGTGATGGGTAAAAATCTTCTCTGGAGGAATACTTTAATTGATGTCAAAACATCAGTGAGGAACCGGACCAATTATCTCAATACCTAAATCAATGGAATAGTGCTTGGCATCAACTACCATTCCAATAGAGGTGTTTATGTCCAAAGTGATACTTTGAGGGTTTGCTGTTATCCACCAATATTCGAATGGTGCTCTATTCTAGATCCACTAAAGAGGTTGGAACTAAAAATAAGCCTTGTTGTTGGAGATAAGAGTTCAAGTTTATATAGGCGTCCTTATATTTGAGGTTTTGTCCTCGCTTAATTTTGAGGCGAATGGTGAATTGTCAATCCTGTCCTGGGATGGTGACCTCTCCTCCAAACTGAACTTCAACTGCATAAGATGGCAATTGAGCTGACTGGAATGTTTTTTTCTGTGTTATCAAACCTCATGGGGCTACCCCCAAAGTTGTGACAATACTGTGTTGTTCATTAAATCCAGGCTAATTGCAAGTTGATTGAGTAAGTCACTAGCCAAATTAAAGTCAGAAGGAACATTTCTTTATCACCAATGGACATTTTTAGCACAAACCTGCTAGGCAGGACATGTTTGGAATTTGGTGCTTCCAGAGCCACTTCCTATTAATCTATCTGTTTAAAGTTGGGAATGGTCTGATCTTTTTGAAGTTGCCTGAATAATCCTTGGCTGATGAAGCTTTTTCCATTATCCAGACACACTCTGGTGACCTCTGGCTCCTCTCCCTCTTTTATCTGAATGGGAAAGAAAAAGTGTTCACCCTTTTTCTGAATGTCGGTCAGACTTTTAGCTGGTTCTTCATCGTCCTCTTTCATGGTATCAGGATTTGGATTAATGTACATTCTCAAAGTGTTTCCTTCCAGTGTGGAGTACCACTTGAAACTTAGAGGAAGGTTGGTATTCAATAATTGAGAAGTGTTCCCATCACCAGTTTGTTCTCCTACAGAGATGATGGGGATGTCTGGGACCTGATTATTCTGGAAGTGAAATATAACTTTCTCAGAACATTGTTCGATTAAATGGCAGGTGCCATTCAAAATCGCATAATGTGTACACATTTTTCCTTTAATAGGCCACTAAATCTGGGACCAGAATACCTTATTCACACAGTCGATCAGAAGTAATAACCTCAGAAGGATATCATTCCCCAGTAAACAAGGTGTGTCATCTGGTGTAACAACTATCACTTGGTGTTTTAACCAATGTCTCCCAATTTGTTCTATTGATCCGCAATCTCTTGACGGAAATCTCATTCCCATGGAATTGTCTGGGAAGAGGTATGGCCGGAATTTGGTGAGCTCCCACTTCCTGAATTCAGTTGGTCAAAAAACATTTTGGACAGGTGATCAGATTGGGGACTAGTATCCACCAGAGCTGATAATTCACACTGACACAGTACCTTGACTGGGGCATACAATCTTCCTTCTTTTTCCTCAAGGGTACAAAGAAAGTGAGTTATTTGACAGCTTTGCAGTGTTTGTCTTAATGCTGAACTCTGACACCGTGTTATCGTGGCAATTTTCTGTGTCAGAGATTGGTCATCGGTAGGCATTCATTGACTTTTTCAATTTTGGTAGTCGGGAAGGTAATCCTCTTTCTCCCCAGATTCTTTGCTCTCCCCCTTTGTCAGAAGACAGTACTCTGAACCGGTTCATGGGGAGGATACCTCTGTGGTTTTTGTATGGTCGGGCTCACCCAGTTGGGGTCTAGGACATTCTCGTTTCCATACCTATGCTGTCAGACTCAGGGATCCTGGCAATCCATTTCCCTTAGGGAGGGATCCTCCAATTCCTGAAAGAGAAAGTCTCCTTAACCGATTCCTCTGGGGATTCTCCAATTTCAAAGGGAATTATTTGGTTTCTGGTCTCTACAAAGTGAGTTTTTGTTTGACCCCTTCTACTTACACTTTCTTATTTGGGTTCTATCTTCCTGGGTGTAGATGAGTCAATATAAGGTTGAGAGGCTTCCAGGGGTTCCATTTTGGTGAGAAAGGAAGCTTCCTCAAGGGCCTGGCATCTCCGTTCAACCAGGACATATCCTTAGTAACATGTTACTTGTCGGAACGTTCCTTCAGTCATACGTGCTCTGAAATACTTGTGTACAAGCGCGATACAAATAAAATATAAATATCAATATCAATTTCCCCAAGGGCCCTCAGACCCAGAGGTTGGGGTTTTCTGGGTAGCCAGGTTGGGTTGAGGGGTTGACTGATCCCTCAGCATCCACCCCACGTTGACGCCAATTGTTGGACCTGTTGCTCCAGTTACGTAACCTTTCTTTGGTTTCAGGGTGATACGGATGTCTCTGTACTTACCACTGCTGCTCCCTAAAAGGGGAAATGTACCTTCAAGTGGACTAGCTTGGGTATTGTAAATTTCCCCCAAAAATGTTCAGTCCTGATTCACCTTTCTCCTTGGTTAAGGGATCTATTGATATGATATGGCATTTATAACGTGTCTATACACAAGTGTTTCAAGACACGACAAGGCAAGGGGGGGAACAGAGGGAAGACAGAGACAACGATCCTACTAGGCCAGGTAACATTGAGATGGTGCAAGTGCAGGGGAGGGGGGAAGGGGAAAAGTGCATGGGGGACAGTGGAGGGGGCGGTGCAGTACATAGGATAACAGTAAGTAAATAGAAAAATAAATAAAGACGAAGAATAGAAGTGCAGCCAGCTGGTGGCCGGTACAAGGCTAAGTGCAGACATCGAGTGCCAAGTGCTAGTAGGGGCTGTAGGGATACAGAAACAGTCCCTGGGTGCAAGGGAAGCCAGGGGGGCAGTGCAGGTGCGCAACTGGCAGGGAGGGGACCTGGGCCCGAGATCAGAGGGTAGCCAGGTAACCAGTGCAGTTCAGATTCAGCCAGGAGATCAGCAGGGGAGAGGAGGAGAGAAAGCATAAGAAAAGAGGAAGGTCTTGAGGTGCTTCCAGAACTGGAGATGCTTCTCTTCAGGTTTCAGGGAGTCAGTAATGAAATATTTGACTGGTCAGCTCAGCTCAAGTCATAATTGTTCTGCGAGTTCTGATCTGTGGAGTGAACTTTGGTTGTCTAGAGGTGTAAGGTAACTGGCATGAGGTCCTTGATGGGAGGGAACTCTCTCCTTGATGAAAGAGCCCTACCCATACCATGATTGGTCAGGGTGTTTCAATGCCTGCTTATATTCAAAGGGTTGAATTTTAACTCTGAGACTGTGACTGGCTTGCTTCTATCACACTGCTCTGCGCAGCCAATCAATCTCTGACTGTCTGAATTTCTTCCTGTAGGCTTTCATGTACTCTTTGAGAGTATTGTATTAAACTGTCAAGTTCTTTTTCTTGAGCATCTTTGCTATGTGCTGCCTGTGATAGGTCAGACTCTGCTTGCCTCAAACACTCTTTCGGATCCATATTTTCTTCCCTAATTCTGGTCAGTTCCTGAAACCCAGGTTGACCATTTTCTGCATTCCTTTTCAGCTGATTTACTGTTTGCAATAGGACATTTTTATCCTGGTTTAAAACATATTTTTCCATGAAAAGCTGCATTTTCTGTTGATTCAGAATCTTTAAATCCTGATGCATTTGATCAAAGTCATTTTGCGAATCAATTACTTTATAATTAACTGACTATGTTCTTGTTTAAGCTTATTAAGGTGTTGTTTAAAGGCCACAATCTCATTCAACAGCACACTATTGTAAATTATTTGATCACTCAACTTGTTTTGCATTCTGCTAACATTTTCCACACACTCTTTATGTGTGTGTTTCAGTGCAGAAAATTGCACTTCTCGATCAACACTCTCTTGCTGTAAGTATTTTTAGCTCATTTGTGAGTTGCTCAATGAGATTTTCCTATTTAGGCTCTAAAATCCGACTCTGTTGCAAGCCATCTTCTTATTGCTGAAATACATACAAAACTATGTTAATGCTTGATTTAAAGTATCATTATTCTGCCAAATATCAGTTTCTACTTATGTAATCTCTTACATCATTCTAGTTTGCCAGCCTCCAGCCTCGTTCTAAGGCCATTCCCCTTGAATAAATTACTTGGCTAGGAGATGCTTCCTGGCATCATCTAGTGAAAATGGCACTGGTTTTAAAAGTGGATTTTTACACGTTATCTGCACAGGAGCAAAGGCCTTACACTTTAGTCCTGCTAGATTTCAACTATCAATACCAAATCCAACTATCTTTACATTAATCATGCACAATATCCCACTTCTGTAACCTCCCTCACTCTCAGGGTTCAAGCAATAGTATCTCCTAAGAATGAACAACCTCCTATCCACTGTAATGCATTTACACTCGATTGAATAGCCTGTCAACAAGGCACTTGTCATGAATCAAAAACAGAAAGCTAGATCCCGGACTCGAGTCCCCATTTATGTGAGATATATTTATGGGGCCACAGGTAATATGGGGATTTCCCCCAATGAACAGTGCCACACAAATAGACCTTGATATTCTATCAAGCTTTATCTGTGACTTATCTAGAACTAGTGAATGCCTCACCCTTTAGCAATGTTAAGTCCATGTTAAGCCAAGAACCAGACTGGTGTATAGAAATAATATATTTATGCTAATTGTTATGGACAATTTTATTTACACTACTTGACATGGCACATTGTCAGTGGCACCAAAACAAAGATTTGATACAAATCGTTCACTTTTTGGGGATAAACAGTAACAAAGTATCTGAAATAACATAATGTGTTTAATTTTTTAGGTCTCCACTAAAAATAATACAGGTCAAATGAACATTTCAAAACTTTCATCAACTAGATAACCCCGGAATGGCAATATGATGCAGCACCTTAAAACATGACAAGATCACATGCTTGGTATTACACTGTTATGAAACTAAGTTTAAAGAAAATGGAAACTTTTTCATATTTTTCAAAAACAATTTCACACATGCAGTGCTCTTTACATATAATCTCCCTGCACACATGTCAATGCAAGCAATGTGAAAGTACCACAACCTTTTAATACAACACATTTGATATGAGTAGAGCCCTTCTTCCTTTGTCCCCATGCAATGCAGAATTTCTCTTCTATCAGGAGTCACTAACCCACTCTCAGTAGAGAGTATGATTTTCAATTAAGGACTTCTCTTCATTTAATTTAGGCAAAACACCTTTCTGCCCCCAGCACAAAAACCCAGAATTTCAGTTTACATTCATCATCCCTCTGATTAAAGTCAAGTTCTGAGGAATGGTGAACAGTTGGGAATTTTGTTTTAATGCACTCCTTTCTTTATTGAATTTTGGGGTTCACAAATATAAATAGGAGTATCCAATTACTTCACAAACTATATTTCTATCCACACTGGAACAATGTTATTGATTTTGAATTCAAACAAAATCGAACAGAGTAATTTGGCTATATGGTAGTTAATTAAGTTATTGTTCAATAAAATGCTAAGGATCTACTCAGTTTGCCCCCACACACTAATTAAGGGTAAAGTATTAACTCAAATAGATACCCAACACACTTGGTTCTGTTGGACAAATTACTTACATAGAATGTCATGACTTTTGGTGCTCAGGAAAGACATCAGCATTTCTGGACCCTCTCTTGGGGAAAACAGTGGGCCGGTCAGGCACTTTAGTCATGGATAGCTACCAGTGTTCATCCCTCTATTTATCTCTCCTTACAAAGATCCAGCCACCCTCGCTGTTTCCTGGTCTCACAATTCCTGTCTCCCAGGCAATATTAATTTTGCAGCAATTCATATTGACGTAACCACACCCCAAAATTATGAGGAGCCAGCTCGTTGGTTCTTGATCTTGATTGGACACCTACAATCATCTCCTCCCCCGGCCCTAGCCTCTCTGTGTGGATAGGTTCCTGGAGCTATGAGGTTTAGATTTGGGGAAGAATCAATTCACCCACTGGGATTTACATTTTACACATATCAGTTTTTGCACTACAAAAGTCTTACTTGACACCTTTCTTTAATTTACACATAAACTTAACAATGTATACATATTTAGAGTCCTCTAATGTTCAGAGTATAAACTCCTGATCTGTACTCCTCGAACAAAATGTGTATCGAGAGGAGACAAAAGCTTTGGAGCCTTCGGCACTAAAGTCTGGAATGAACTTCCACTGGAAATCAGAATGTGTGAAACTCTGGACATCTTTAGGAATAAACAGAAAATGTTCTTTTTTGTTCCATGTTGCAGACCTTAGTTGTCATCTGCGCCCAAATACTGTTAACTCTGTCTGGTTCGCATTATAAATTCATCAAAATCAAAAAATGCTACACTTGATGAAATTACTACAATTTCAATAAGAGTTTGCAGGTCCAATCAGCTTTTTTCACAATTTACTTAAAAATGTTAAAAGTCAGTGTCACCAAATATTACCTCCAGTTACATGATTCACTAAGCTACTGCCTCCCTGAATTTTGGTCTTGTGAAATGTTCTGGTGTCCTATAAAGCCATTTTAAGTTGTAACTTGAGTTCCAGTTGATGAGAAGTTAATCAACGGAATGGCCTTTTAATAATCTTTCTAATGAAAATCAAACCATTGCTGAGTGACTTATAGTTTCTGAGAAAATGAACAAAATCCATTCTTGCATCCACTGATATAGCCATCTCTTAATTATATGCAAATCTTTACTTCACTTTGCACATTTAGGTTTAATTTCCCCACTAAACATAAAATCCAGGCATCTGCTGCCTTTCGCCTGCAATTAACCCATCAGCCTTTCTTCTCCCAGTGCTAATGGGTCATCTTGTTGCTTATGTTCGAAGGCCCCCATAAAATTCTACCTTGGTCACTGCCCTTGTGTTCTTAAAAGAAACTGAAGCCATTTCTCAGGAATCTGAAACTGGTCTTTGAATTCCACAATTACTTTACAGGTTTAGCCCTGTGTTCATTTATTATATAATTGTGTCTTTCCATCCATGTCCATTTTTCCACCATGATGGCATAGGATATGTTGATTCCATGTATTCATTATGTTATGCTGCAATTGCACACATTTCCAGGATAGCAGTTTCTGTGTTTGAAAATGCCACCCTTTATTATTTGCTCTCTGTGTCAGCACGGTTACACTTTAAACACCAGCCACTTATTGAAAAATAGGCCTCTGGTTTTATATTTAGACAATCACACGTCAGGCCCAATTACTACGTACATTTCTCTTTCTTTGAAAACACTATTCTGATATGTACCAGATGCAAATGAAATGCTGCCTTTTCAGTCTGGCCATCATCTGTGCATGTTTTCTCTGCTCTGTATTATATGCCCAACATAGACCCCACAGCACAGAGCTCAAATACCCCACAGCACTTACACTTCTCATATTCAATCTTCTCTTATCCCCTCTGCCCTGTATATAACTCCAACATCATCTTGTTAACACTGTACATAGCTCGGTTTTGTTTCATATTATTGCCTATATTAGTTAGATCAATTGTACAGACTGTAACTAGATGCCTTTCATGGTAATGCCCCCTCTCTCATGTTTCCACCTCCTCCTCTCCTATGGTTTCATGGATATGCCATTACCTTGCTCTTGTAAAGCACCTGGAAACATTATTGCTCTGCATGTTGCTGTCCATTCTGTACAGCAATTATTGATTAAGCACCAGGGGACACAATACAAGTGTAGAAGAATTATTACTGCTAATTCTGCCATATTCAATTATTGTTACCTCCATAATTCTGCCCCGGAACTGGAGGGCAATCCTGCATATTCTGAGGTGCTTTTATTTCCCATATCTGACACATTTGTACCACACCAACATACTTCTGTTTAGGCCCTTTGCTCAGTTACTCAAAGAAATAATACATCTACAATTGTAAACCAAGCAAACGCAGCTGAAAACACAATCACAACATGAAGGATATCACCTAGATAAGGATAGCTGACAATGCAATATACCAGAAAACGCAAACGGAATGACATTTCAGACCACTTAGGTCAGGATAGTCGCGAATAGCATTAGAACAGACTTGACAGTTGCGACTTTAGTCATCAAATCCATTTGAAAACAATACAAAACACAGGCAGAATTAGTCACCCTGAAAAGGCCTCCAAAAATGAAAGCAGTCTCTTCAGATCTGCACACACGCTCAACAACACTAACAATGGGCATTTAGAACAGTGATGTATACACAGGCCAGGCCAAGATTCACCAGCATCAGTATGAACATCATTGTCACACCCCAAAGAGACTTTAAAGTACCCTTCTTGACAGCCACCTCATGCTGACAGGCTTCTCAGTTTGTTCCCTGCCTGCATGGAAAGTCCTCCCTTATATTATAGTGATTAGTAATGCCTCAAACAAATTTAAAATGCTTAGAAACACGACTGATTTTCCACCAAAAATGGCCTCAGTTCCCAAAAGAAATGATTTTTTAACACCACATAGGTGCTCCCAAACACAGTCATATGCACAGTGTCCTCACTCACCAGGTATTAAAGCAGCTCCTTTGGTGTCAATTTGCAGTCTAATTTCTTCAGATGTCTTTCACTTTTTCTACTAGAAGGTCTGAAAAAGAGGAACAGAGGGATGCAATGTGGAATTTTAAGGTAAAAGAAGAGGTGACAGAGTGTTTGTCTGAAATAATATATTGGGGTTAATGTACAGGCTATGTTGCTTCTCAGCTGGGTTTGTGCTTTAAAGATCCCACACATACATAGGTAGGTAGCAAACCTATCTGGGGAGTGACAGAGAGCTATACCTCAAGTGTACACAGTCATAACAAACAAGAGTATTGTTAAATAAGAAGGAAAACATTAAACATTACGTGAACAGTTAAAAGGATACAGAGGGCTTAGATTAGGGTTGCCAGGGGTACAGTTGGTGAGAATAAATTAGGTCCTCGCTGAGCCTAGTGGTTGCATCTCGCCATGCTCGGGGTCACACACTTCCTTCTATATCTATCAAGAAAAAGGTGACCAATTTATTTCACACCAAAAGTGCTAGCACAGGTGATTTAACTGATGTGGGTATGGGATGCATTGCAGCTAACAAAACCTGCTAATGGGTATCGCTGGAGAGTCAAACCACCCCACCAACAGGAAATCACCTGCCAGCTCTTTGGCTAATGAAGTTGTGCACCCAGAGAGGGGGGCCTGTTTACTCAGTTCTCTTTCAGATACACACATATTTCTTCTTGATTTTCGTGATCAAGGGCCTCCCTTACAAGAAGATCCATTTTTATCATCATCACCTTCATCATTCCCGGAAAGTTAATGCAGATGACCAAAGTTAGACACTAACAGGAATCAAGCTCTCCCTTGATAGCACTGCTCAGTTTTGTATTACACTCTCTAGTAAAACTATATGACATTATTATTGTTAAAGATGAATCCATATGATTTCTTTAAATTCAATTCAAACTAAATAGGTCTCCTGCTACGTAGCACCCTCAGTGTCACCTGAATGTGTGGTCAAACCCAGGGCTCCTTCAACCATGCCTGTGTTATTGCATCTGTCATTGGAATGTTTTGCTACCCTTCACTCACCTGCCTTCATGATTGAAGCCATTAGGCTTGGAAGGGCTTGGACGGTGGCAATGTAATGGAGATGTCGACTCGAGATCTCTGTCTCCAGCTTGTACATTTATTGGTAAAATAAATAAAACCAAAATGAATGGTTACGAAAATAAAAAAAATAAAAACCAAAAGGCCCAGGTAGTAAACAGGAGTTCCTCATGAACATTTCTCAGATCTCTGCGTCTAAAAGAACAGGTTGTGGTGATAGAAGAAGAAGCGGTTATAAAACTATCTCTGGAGTACAGGATGACACTACCCCATCAGACACACCATCTGGCCAAGTAAATGTGAATAAAAAGAGAAAGAAAAAGGAAATGTCCATGCCATTGGGGCAATCAAAACCAAGCTCCTTCTAAACAAAGGCACCAGGCACAAGTGTTCCAACCCAGGCTGTTCAACCTGTATCCATCCATTCTAACCCAAGGGATAATGATCAGCTCGAATCAGACACTTCAAATGAGCAACCATCGTCTCCTTTGCTTGGTGTCGAGAAATCCATCATGGTCACAAGTCTGTCAACAGGGTCTGTATGTTTAGAGTAATGCTTCAGTCCAAATCTCTATGAGGAAACTTGCAATAAGTGAATGCAGATCTCCATGCTTAACGTTGGAGGTTCTGCTGAAACAAAGAAATTAGAATTCTTCATATATAATGCATGTAATACCAATGACTGGTTTCTAATCACGGGATCGGGATTCAAACCTGTGTTGCTCTGCGTTGTCTTGCTTTCAAGACAAACGTGTTGCCCCTGAGCTATCCTTCCTCCCCGATATCTTAGCCACTATTCATGAGATCCCTACACTTCAACTCATTTTTTAGCTCATTCACTATGAGAGTGGGTCAGAGTGGTGATCGAAATCTCTTCAAAAAATGTTCATGGGATTTTATTGTCTAGCATGGAAGCTTTGTGTCAAATGGGATATGACATGGTTCCACATTGTGAAACTAATGTTGAAAAATGTGAGCACGACCTATGGCCCAACAGAAAAACGCATAAGAATTCAAGAAAAGCGAAAAATATCATGTACTCGTGGCTTCAGAATAAACACATTGTTCACTTAATGAGCACTAAGACCACCAGTTTGAACTCCTCTATTGACTGTTCATGGTTACCCCTAGCTTTAGAATGACCTACAATGAACTGGAGATAAGCTGATCCATATTTTTAACAATATTTCCTCTTATCAAGTGTTATCATGGGATTCCAGGGGCCATGATCATTTTATCAATGATGCTCAGTTGTGTAGTGTCCTGAAAAATTATGAAATGTTTATGCTCCTAGAAATGTGTTTGTTAGGCAACAACACGCTGGATGGTTACTTGACATGTACTCAAAAAGCCCAACTAGGTACTCTTAGCAGGCCCATTGGGGATCTGTTAATAGCAGTAAAGTCTTGTCAAGGTTCTCAAAGTATGTTTTTGATGACTCGTGCTTTGGCTTCTTAGCTCTTTATGGTAAATGTTCAGTGTTTATTGGAACATGTTGCATTCCGATCTTAACACATATCATAGGAGTTTCTCAAATACATTGATGAAATGGAATGAGTGCTTTGCTGGTGGAGATGTCCTAGTGGTGGGTGATTTTAACTTCACTTGTCTTCAAGATATATATTGTGACAACATAGCACTAGCTGTCTATACCTTGAACAGGCCCTCTCATGTACATTTGGACTGTTACTGGTTGCAAACTTTAACAGAATGGAACCTTCACAGGTTGTAATAGGAATATTTCAGGGGATTCTCCTCACAAAACACTTGCTATTGGGGGGCCCTAGCAACCTGTATTAACTACATTGTTGAGTCAAAGTCCTTATTTCACAAATGTATTCAGGTTTCCATGCTATACACACACCTTACAGACCATAACATGCTGAGCGTGCAATTTCTGGAACCCAAAACAATCCTGCATATCAATGGCTGCAAAGCCATGATTCCCGCATCAGGAAAAAAAGCCTTGCCTGGTATACCCATAATATTTTCAAGTTTTATCAAAAAAAGTGGAACACACATTTCACGCTACACTGTATCAGTGGAAAAGGGAACTATTTTCACCCACAGGGTTTTCCACATTACTGTGTGAAACATTGAATCAGAGCTCCAACAACTCTAATCAAGCTTGTCATGCAAAATGGTCTCATTCCCTTCACATAATAATCAAAAAAGGCAGGAGAGATGAGAAATGTTATTAAAGGGATTCTCAGGAGTGACGTGGCAGAGGTACCAAAGTTTTGTGCAATTACGCTATTTCAACAAAGATAAAGTAACCCAATAAAGCCCCTGCACTCCCCACTCCTGCAGAAAGTGGATAATGCTGGAACGTATTCTCTCTAAAGCACATTATAGTTTCTGGTATATTGTAAACGAATGATAAGAATCAAGCTGTTCTCCAAGAGAATCTGATGATTGGGGCAGTTTGGATTAGAAATGTTTCAGATTTACAAGCTCAACCCACAAGGCAATGTGGAGCTAATGATCATGACTGGTCGCTCCCATTTGTGATGGAAGATATAATTAGTAGTAACTCTTGCTCCTCTGTCCCAAAAGGACTATGCCAGAGAGTTTTTAACAATGCATCTTTGTTCTGGGCAAATATCCGGAAGGTCCTTTTTTCGCCAAGTATGAACAAAAAGTGAACTCCTGAATCCTGGGAAATTCCACACATAGTCCCCATATTACAAAAAAGAGGAAACAATGCATCCTCTGAATTATATACCTAAAGCCCCGCTTGACACAGAAACGGGCAAAGCTTTCAGGTCATCATAAAACATTTAAAATGGGGTTTCAAAGAGAGGTCGGAACCTCACTTAATGGGTACATTGTTGACTGTGTACAAAACAACATATGGCAAACAAATGCACCCTTGATCTGGTGTCCATAGATCTAGTGCTTGCCTTTGAGATTGTGAACAGAAAGTCTGTAATGGCATGCATTGAAGTTTGGGGTCTTCCTGTAGGTTTTTTGAACATTCTGGCCCAATTAGAGGAGGAAACGGTGCTAACATTCCAAACCAAAGGGTGTTTTCAATACCACAACGCCATCTTTATGAAACACACACAAATGCATCAATATCCATGAAGACGTGGAGGGGTGTGACCCATGTTTAACAAGTGTGAGGACAGTGACTGTATTATGAATTATTATGAATTATGATGGTGCGCCCATCGACTCCTTAATGCATCAAAACACATGTTGGCAGTATTTGTAGGTGTTGAATAACAACAACAACACCTGTGCAGTGGTTGCTGGGATAGTTATTCAGGATACAATCACATAAGGTGTCAGTGAAATAGTCAGGCATTTAGAGTCCTAAAGCTTTCGGACTCGTCTTTTGTTTTCATACAAGCCTTGTTGAATCATACCGATGTGCCTTGAGTTTTTGCTTACATTAAATTGTGCACAACCTACACCAGATTGTTTTCTCAAGTCATGTGTGTGTAAAAAAAGCCAAACATGAATGTGTTCCCTTTTTCTGAAATGTAATGCTTCTCCAGCCGCAACTAATATAATGAGAAATATGTGCACTGACACAAACACTCACACAAACACATAGGCACAAAGACACACACAGACATTCACTCCATCTGAACATAAGACGTTAACACCATCAAATGCATATGGAGTGCTGCAATAGCACGTGCACACAGTGCTTGTTGCGTACCCAACTCAATACCTGCTCAGGCTGTCTTGGTGCACTAGTGTACCTCCCATGGTGGCCAGGCAAAGAAACCTCTGCACCTCATGCTAGCTTTATGCACAGGCAATGTTGTGACCCGTCACTCGCTCACTCACCTGTTCCCTAATAACACTTGAACCACGTGGATTGCTTCATAGTCACCCATCTGAGACTGGAAGGTGGTGGCTTTGCCATTGAAGACCACAGTGAAGATGGTGACAGAAGGCTAACAGACCTGTTGGGTAATAGAGGTTAAGCCACTGGCACTGTCATAGATTCAAGAACTGGACAGTTTCTGATTTCATGGTTCCCTCAACTGAAAATAGACCTGCACGGAGACTGTTAATCTGGCAGATAACTATACACATGTATTCGAGTGACTAATATCTCTCTGTTCTTAGCAGGGTCATTTTTTATACACCCTGGTATCTATGACTCTGTAGAAACAATTAGCTTCCTACTAGGAGTTTTCTTCAATTAAGTTGTTGAAATTTATTCAAACTGCTTTTAATGAATACACTCTGTTTTGTGAATGTATGTATATATTGTGAATGCTTTGTTTAATGTTGTTTTCTCCTTTTCAATATTTTCATGTAACTTCTGTAAAAAGTGATTTGATTATAAAATGCGTTTAGTTTATTCAATTTTTGTACTCTAAAGACGTTCTCTTTGGTTCTCTTTATGTGACTTTTTCTAAGCACATTCCTTTTGCATTATTTTTGAGATGTAATTAAAATAACCGACAGAAATTAGGACTGTCGTTCAGCGTGGGTACCTTGTTTGGTTCTGCTTTAAAATGGAGACTGTTAATCGGCTCTTAATTTGTGTGCTGTTCGCCATTCGTCTGAACTGAAGGGCACAGGCCCATGAATTACATATTCTGTAATTGCACATTTGGAGAGAAACACAGAGGAAGAGCTGTGGCTGAAATGTTCTATTTCTCGGAGTTGCAAAGGTATTTGAAATTGTCTTTTATGAAACAATTATCAACTTGATGATTTACGAAAATTTAGCAACTCTCTCAGATATAATTTGGACCTACATAATTCAACAAAACGTGTAAAGTTGTTGAGAACAATTTTACTGCAAAGGCTATACCTTGCAAGTCGTGTTGGCCTTGAACCAGACAAAGCAGGAGCTCAATCTGAAATGACTGCCTGCAGAGTTTTGCAATTGCTGACAAATACATTAGATCGCACAATACAAAGAATCATGCCACAGAAAAAAAATATATTGGTAACATTGTTAAGGTATTACAATGACTATTTTAGTTAAAAAAGACATGTTCTCAACTGGGTTTTGCTTTAAGCTGTGCAGACAGTGACTAGTGCCAACACTATTTTCACATCTATAGTTGTTTGATCTGACACAACATCATCTATTTAATTTTCCATCAATTTGTATGGTCCCTGCACATCAGTGGTTCATTTACAGGTCACTGTGTTTATCAACCTCCATTTTCATGTCCCAAGACAGCATGGCTTATGCATCCGTCTTTTCGTTCGCCTTGACCTGTTAGCAGCCTTTAATAGCTGACATGGTCACGTTCGCGCTGACCCTGTGATCTGCCATGTTGCAATAACCATCCTGACATTTCAAGATAGCAAGCAAATGCCCCTTGATTTTCTTTTCCAAGCTACTTGTACGTTGCTGCTTCTGGTAAAACGAGTCAGGTAATATAGTAATTTGGTTTTAATGTGTCTATGGGTGTTTGTTTGTTGCTATCTTTTTGCTAATTGTACTCTTGAACCAGCAAAAGATACACTTTGATTACAAATGTTACACCCCCTGTCCGTCTTTTCTTCTTCTTTTCCATTAAATCTATGACAGGAAATGTAGGTTTTGCTATTCTACCAAATGATATCTACCATTGTTGAATCATTACTATTATTGTATGATGTGCAGGTCACAATACCCACTACAGTACGTTATAAAGATATTTCAAGTCACTCTGGAGTTCCATGAGCAAATAGAGGAAAGAGTCCAGGGTCACTCTGAGGAGACTTACAATATCCTTTTACACACTGTAAAGGGAATTGTATTCCTTATAATACATGGCCACACACTGTCATTCCATCCAATACCTGGCATCTTGCTTAATCTAATGTAAGAGATATGCCATTCAATCATCCATATATTTACTGTAGAATCTAATGTGCAAAGACCACTGTGTTGTAGAAAAATAGTATGAACATCTTAAGAAAATGCATCGAAACTACGTTTGCATTTTCTGCTTTAAAATACAAAATATTTACAGAGGCGTGGGAGCCCCTCTACTGAGGCGAAGCATGGCTCAAATAACCTGTTTCATGGAGTGTACTCTACTCAGGAGGGACTGCAACCACGTTTTAGCGCACAGAAACCTTCACGAGAGAGACATCACCATGTGCATATCTGTCTGGTTCAACATTATAGGACAGTCCAGACCTGAAATGCAAGGAAATTCTCTTCTGAGCAAGGGTACCATCTGCAACCCCAGACATATGTTTCAGCCTTGTTGAACCTCATCAGTGAGGTGAGGCTGAGCTTCTCTAAAATTGCTTTGGGAATACTACCAAACTGGATTGCGGTTACAGCATGCAGTGGGAAGAGGAAGAGTCTGCATGATACAGATGAATGGTGGCCCTTCAGTTATTCCACATTTTGGAGTCCCGCAGGACTCCATGGGGATCAGTAAATACGCCCGCACAAAATCTGGTGGAATTTCAGAGTTTCATTCCGAAACTCTACATTTTTTGAAGCGGTAGACGTGGAGGCAATCCTGATAGCACTACCTTTTTACTGCTCTGCCAAAATCTAAGTGAGGCGCTAATGTTTTAGAAGACGAACAACCACCCACAGGTTATAAATCCACAAAAGCTTTATGAAGATTACTTGGAGTTTGAGTAACGAGCTTTAGTGGTAAGTAATAGGGCCATCACATGCATGTACACCTTACTTGTCACATCCCTCACTGTGTGATTATGTGCCAAACAGTGCCTTTACCATCACTATATTAGGGATATGACAGTGCTGACATCGCTACAGTATTGTTGCTTTTAGCAACTCTTTAATTTAAACATGAGCAGTCTCCAAGAACTTAAATACCCAGGTTTCCTGCACACCTATGTACTGGTGAAAATCAACCAGTCAGAATGTGTTGTACAATTCGTAGAAGACTCTACAATTCCAAGTTATAAAACATTTAATATGGGAAACAAATCCAATGAGACTTTGTAGTTTGCTTTAACTTCTTCTTTTATGTTGTGAGGTTGGCCAAGTGCATTTCGGGATCAATATCAGGAGCTAATTCAAATATCTGTTAAAGAATAAGACATTTCTTCCTCATCCTGAAGCGTGAGGGTCACTTTGCTCCCCCTCCTACTACCTAACCAAGCAGCATGCCCGGAATTCTGGATGGCTTGGAGCGCCATTCCTTGAAGGTAGGCCCATTTGGTCATCAGATTGCATTGTGGCGTGCTGCCTCATTGTACATTTATAAAGGCAACAGCAGTCTTCCAATACCACCATGCTGCATTTGTTACCTGTTTTTTTCTTCGCTACCTAAGTGCCTAGGAGATTTACCTTGGGAACGGAGTCACGTTACTCCTGACTGCCTCACCTGTTAACTGGCCTACCATGAGTTGGCAGGCGAGAGAGCCGGCTACCAGCAGGACGGCCCACACAAAGGACCCTGTGTGAGCCTGTCTGGAGCTGGAGGGAGCACCTCTCCCTCTCTCCCTGCAGGTATTCGGCATCACTCGTACTTAAATTGCTGCCTGCTCCTTGTCCTACCTGCCTAATCTGTAATCTGTAAACTCTAATCTAAGCAACAACAGTACTATGCATCGTGATGTGATGTGCCTTCTGATTGCCTCTCTACTGCTCCCCTATTAATTTATTAATTAATTAATACCTTGCTTGGAGTGCTTTCTGGCTAAAATCGAATTTAGGTGTGCTTCCAACTGTCTATCCATCTTGTTGTACTGCTTTTGAGTGCTTTGTGGCTAAAATCGAATCTAGGTGTGCTTCCAACTGTGCCTCCACCTTTTTAAACTGCTTTTGAGCGCTTTGTGGCTAAAAAATGTAGGTGTCCTTCCAACTGTGCATCCACCTATTTTTACTGCTTTTGAATGCTTTCTGGCTAAACTCGAATTTAGATGTGCTTACCAATTTGTTAATGTTTTGTAAATCTAGCCAGTTCCAGCGTGCTCACTGATTTCTCTCTGCTTGTCTGCGTGGTATGATCCTATTGTTGCATAGTGCTTTTGACCTTCTACTCTGCTATCCTTTGATGTCCGTCCTCCTGTGTCAGCCCCAATGGTGCTCTCAATCTCCCCTATCTATTATAACTGCCTCTCCATCTCATATCCTCCCCATCTCACAAAGTCTGGAAGGAAGAAACTAAGAATGGCACTCCTAAAACCCAACCCGGATCTGCATATCGCAGACACATACATCAATGCTTCCTCCAGACAGACTATCACTGACATTCTCTTCATTGTTCCTTCTTCTAACCTACGGACCCCTCACATGGTCTCTGTCCTCTCCCCTTTCTCCTCCTCACCCATTACTGGTGTCACCAGATGGGAAGTGCTCTTGGCTCACTTTGCATCCTATGAGTGTAGCATTATTGTCTATCATAATGGCACTATCATGGCCCAGGGCTCTCAGCCCTACCTCATCCTTCTTGACAGGTGTCTGCCTTCTCCCTTCAACTTCACCCCTCTACTTCCACCCTTTCTTCTTCCCCCAGTGGTGGGAACTGACCCCTAGACCCCTTGCAAATCTTTTAAAGGGGGCAACCAGCTTCAATTAGCTACCCTCAATTCATGCTCTGCTATCAAACACTCCCTTGACACCTCCTTGAATACCCTGAACTTGACGTCCTTGCTCTCACTGAGATGTGGTTCAAGGCCAAACCTGTCACTGATTTTGACACTCTGGTCTCTGAGGGCTACACGATCAAGTCCAATCCCAGGCCCTCCCGGGCTGGTGGGGGTGTGGCTCTGATCTTCTCTGACTGGGTTCCTGCCTTCATCATCCCCACTCAAACCTATTCATCCTTTGAAAGCCTAGTTTGCAGGCTGTCTCTCTCACCTACTTTCTCTCTTACTCTCGCTACCATCTACAGATGCCATGGTCCCCTCTCCTTCTTTCTCTCAGAATGGGCCAACCTGTTCTTCTCTCTTCTTGCCTCCTCCCCAAATGTATCTTCCTTGGGGACTTCAACATTTATCTCGACTCCCCTGAGGTAGGAACTGGTCTATTCCGGGGCAACTGCAACACTCTTTCCCTCACTATCCTTCCCTGTGGCCCATCCCACTCTGTCAGACACACCTTGGATGCTCTCATCTCTACAGATATCCCTCTCTCTAACCCTCTCACTAGCCCTCTCTCCTGGTCTGACCACTCTCTTCTCTCTTCCCTCCTTGACCTCCCCTGCCCCCAGATGCCTCCACTCACACTGCCAGTCTCCTTCTCCATCATTCGATTAATGAAGTAAGTGTCAGTCACTGCATTTGCCTCCTCCTTCATGACTCCTCCTCCTCCCTCATTGGGCTCTCCTTCTGACTTTGTTCTAGCAAACCTTCATCTCTCTATCTCTAACACCCTGGACATCCTTGCCCCCGTCACGAGGATCTGCATAAAGCCTGCCTCCAAATGCAACTCTTGTTATCACTCCAACTTGGGCGCTTTGAAACACAAGTGCAAAGCTGCCGAGCGGAAGTGGCAGACATCTAGTTTATCCCCTGACAAACTTGCCTGCAAAGGCAATACCGTCTCTCCATCTGCTCAAAGTAAAGGGCTCATGTCCAAGCCTGCATCTCTGGAGCCACCAATAACATGGCTGAACTCTTAAAATCTGCAAGGAACTTGCCAATCTAACTTCACCTCCTCTCCTCCACCCTCCCAAGCACTCTGCTCTGCAATGGCCGCCCACTTTTCCTCCAAAACTCTTGGCATACTGTCCTCTATGTCATCTGCTCCCCCCCTTATCTCATCTCCCTTGGCCCCCTTGTCACCCTATACTCTCCTCTTTCTCTCCCGTTGCACAACATGAGATTTCTAGAGTTGCTATGAACGTCTCCTCTAACTATGTGCTCCGCTACTCGTCCAGAACCATTAAGGACAACATTGTCTCTCTTGTTGCAGCCTTAGCAGACCTCTGCAACCACTCATTTGCCACACGCTCCTTCTCCTACCCCTTAAGCAGTCTCTTGTGCACCCTCTCCTAAAAAAGCTGCCTGCTGACCCTTCTTTCCTGGTTAACTATCGCCCTATCTCTATCACCCCTTTTTGGGGCAAACTCATGAAGAAGCTGGTCATCCCCCAACTGACCCTCCACACCGAAATGGCTGTCTGCCTCCATGACCACCAGTCCGGTTTCAGGGAGCCACAGACAACATACAGCTCTCTTTCAAGCTGCCGTCCCCTTTCTCCTCCATTCTCATACCGGACTGTCTGACTGCTATTCAGGCATGGAGTTCTGCCAATCATGTATGCCTTAATGCCAGTAAGAATGAGATCCTTCTCATTGAGATGTCTGCTCCTTGTTTCCCCCCACTCTCTGATCAGACTCCTTGGGTCCTCTCCTTTCACCCAATTGTGAGGCAAATAACCTTGGGATTCTTGACTCCACTCTCTCTTTGTCCCTATACAGCATGGACCATGTCAAGAAGTCCAATTTTCAGCTGCATCTCTTCGGGGGCATTCTAGCTTTCCTCGCCTCCCCCAGAAGCCCATCATCTCCAGAGCCCTGGTTCTCTCTAGGCTTGACTACTGCAACAGCCTCTTCCTCAACCTGCCTCTTTCCTCCCTTTTCCCCCTTCAACTAATCCAGAACCAGATTTTGAGACATATCCTTGGAGTCAAGCCCAAGGACCTCTTCTCCCCAACCCTAAATCACTGAGCTGGCTCCCAGTGACTGCAAGGGTCAAATTCAAGACCCTTTGCATCATCCATAAGGCTGTCTGGGGCTTGGGACTGCTTTACATAATACCCCCTGCCAGAGTCCTTGAGTCCTCTGGCTCCAATTCTCTGCAGGTCAAATGTTCCTCCAAGCAGAGAGTGGGAGGTAGATCCCTTTCTTCAGGTGGCTCCTCCCTCTAGAACGGCCTCCCTCCCCCACTCAGACTTGAGTAGGATCTTCTTGAACTTCTCAAGTCTTTTCCTTTTCTCCTCCTCGTTCCCTCAACCCCTCCAGTGCTAACTGTCCATCTGCCGCTGTGACTGGGGCTTGGTCCCTTCAGAGTCATACATGGGCCAGACCACCCCCCCTTCCAGTCCCACCAGCATCCTTTGCCAGTACTTGCCCTCTGGCTCCCTTTCCTGGACTTCTCCCTCTACCCCCTCCTCCTTGCACGTATTACCTTTTGTCATGCTCTTTCACAGTAGGATTGTCACAAGCCAAATATAACCGTGTTTTTTTTAGTTCTATTTTTCTGATTCCCCTGGGCCTCTTGTCTTGTGACACCTGGAAACAACTGTGCATAGGCGCCATACAAATGTACAATAAATAAAAATAAAATGAATAAGTAAAATATGTAAAATGAAGAAAATAAATAAAACAAATACATATGTATATATTGCATTATAATATATCTCACAACAATTAAATATATGTGAGGATATCACCATCTCATAGTAAATGAAACCAAACAATTGATATTGATATTGATATTGATATTTTATTTCTATTGCGCTCGTACACAAGTGTTTCAGAGCGCGAAAAGGCAAGGGAGGGGAACAGGGGAGAACAAAACAGCGATCTTACTAGGCCCAATGACATTGAGAACGCGCAAGTGCATGGGAGAGGGGGAGGGGAACAGTGCATGGAAGGGGGGTGAAGTGGAAAGTGCGAAGCAGAGGAGAAACAGATAAATAACAATAAATAAATTATAAAGGCAACAAACAGTGGTAGTGCAGCCAGCAATTTGCAAGTGCTAGGTTTAAGGCAGCAGAGAGGGTAGGTCTGATAAGTGGAAGAAGAAAAAGGGGGGGGCTGTATGGGTACAGATACAGACCCCAGTGCAAGGGGTGGCCCGGAGGAAGTGCGGGAGGGTGGAAGTGTGAGCAGGCAGAGGCGTTGCTAGGGGGGGCTAAGGGGGCTATAGCCCTTGATCTTTTGGTTGTAGCCCCTGATAGAATCTCAGGAGCTACAGCCAAAAGACTAGCTAGCCCCCAGTCCCAACAGTTCCAACATCAGCTTAGCCCCGGGTCTTTTCCAGACCTAGCAACTCCCCTGTGAGCAGGTATTTGGGCCCGGGGGACAGAGGGTGGCCAGGTGCACGGTGCCAAGAGAGAACAGATCAGCAGGGGAGAGGGGGAGCAAAGGCAGAAGAAAAATGGAAGGTCTTGAGGTGCTTCCGGAACCAGAGATGGTTCTCCTCAAGTTTTAGAGTGGCAGGGAGGCTGCTCTAGAGGGAGGCCCCAGCCAAAGACAGAGATCTACCCCTAGCTCGTTTCTTTGAAAAACAACTGACCCTGAGGGAGTTGGAGGTAGAGGAGTGAAGAACTCGAGAGGGGAGGTGTTTGCAGAGGGGAAGCTGAAGGTATTTTGGACCCAGGCCCCAGAAAGCCCAATGATCTATGCACTGTGAAGGTATCAAGAAGCAAGACACAGACAACAGATTCAAAGTTCCAAATAAAAAAGATGAATTATGTCAAATGTCAGGATGGTTGAAAGTCTAACTTGCCCGATGGTAAGGTGGGATTTCCCTACCTGAACAAAACTTAGGAAAGTCTGAGTCAGAAAGTTCATCTTAAGGATGTGATTTATACAATTACATGTATATGTAATAAGAAATACGTGGGAAGTACTATCAGAGTACTGAAAATCAGATTACAACAACATATTAGAGCCATTAAAAATAAGGACACAAGATACCCTACGGCAATTCATTTTGATCAAGAACATAAATCAACGGATATTAAGGGTATCAAGTTTCTGGGTATAGAAAAAATTGAAACCATGGAGAGAGGAGGCAACAGAGAGCTACAATTAAGGAGAAGAGAAGCAAAATGGATCTGTATTTTGGATACTTGCAATACAGGGCTAAATTCAGACAATGAAATGAGTTATTGGTTGTAATGATTTGTTTTTTGAAATTTAAAAATTGTTTGGGGGTTGTGAAAATGTCTAACTAAATTTAAAAGAATTGCTGATATAGTGAAAAGTAAAATCGGAACTTACTTTTGGTAAAGTGCCATGATCTTGAATTAGTGTCTTTGAAATAAAGTAAACAAAAATAGTTTATTCAAACACTAAGATGGTCGCTGACCGTGTAGGAAAAACGCGTGACATCATTACGCAACATAACGCATGACATCATCGCGCTGCGCGGTGTGATGAAGTCACACGTAGCGGGCCCGCAAGTATAAATAAGAGGATTCAAAACACTTTCACAGTAGCATGGACTGAGAAGGATTGAAGGCAATCGTACCGGGATAAATAAGGTGAGGAGAGCAGACTAAGGGATACTGTATGTTACCAAAACCATAGGGATTATTTAAACTTAACCTAAGCTTAAAAACTTTGTTTATTTTACTTCTGGTTTTCACAGAAATCCCATATAATTTTTCTGGAAGATAAGAAAGGATAAATGTTTGCTATAAATGAAAAAAATTACTTTAACAAAAGGATTTAAAAGTTGAGAATATTATCGAATTTGAAAAAATTGGTGAGTATGTTAAATGAATATTTAAATTGGTGGTTTGCTACCACCTAATTTGTTGTATATAAACAATGTATTTGAGTTGATATAGCTAAGAAAAAATGTTTTTTCTTGTTTTATATTAGAAAACTCTCCTGATGAACCACGTGCGTTAAACGTGGAGAAACACGTGTTGAGAGACAAAAGGGATATGGTTATTTGAAGAAGAAAGTTTATGTTTCAAAGGAAATAAAAAACAAAGATGTGCATAACCAATCAAAGATGTATCTTTGTATGATTTAAAAGTTCAGAAAAGGAATACCGGAAGCGCACTCCAAGGAAGTGTACAGTTAAAAAGAATCTTAAAATTCTGTCTGTGTCCAAAACCTATCCTTGCCTTCACAACTAAAGGTACACAATGTGTTGGGATGTTAATAATAAAAGAACTGGTGATCAACACAAAGTTCTGAGCTTCTTCTACCTCCCAGCTTCCATTTCAGGTTCCCTTCCCCAAGTGAAAGAAAGTTCCACAAAAGTCTTCAGATTACCATTCTCAAGTTCAAACAGTTCCACAAATCATTGAGTTTCCCTTCCTTAAGTTCAATGCAACACACTTCCACACAATGCTTGGGGGTCCCTTCCCCAAAGCTCAGGGCAACACAGATCCAAAGCAAGGGGTCATGCGGTCTCCGTCCTCAAGACAGCATTTTCTATTCATCATGCCCGGGGTTCCCTTCCCCAAGACTTTAACATTGCAACTTATACTTGGCTTCATTCTTTCATTGTTCATCACAACTCCAGGTCAAATAGGCTTCAGAACAGGGATGGGTACCCCACTAAATGCTTTCATGTTAGCCCACATGAGGGCAGCAGTAAAAATAAATAATCTATGGGCACAGTTTATATGGCCTCAATCAACATCACTAGTGCCTTTAATACGGTCAGTCAAGGGAGGCTATGGCAAAAGCTATTGTTGGCTGGGCTGCCAACCCATCAGGTTGGGCTGCTGAGACGGCTACATGTGGATACTGAATTAAGAGCATGCTTGGACAGGGTAGGGGCAACGACTGCACCGATTAAGACTTTTATGGTGCTGAGCCAAAGCATGTGGGTGGCATAAAACACTCTATAACCTGTATACAGCAGAACTAGAGAGAGTGTGGAATGGAGGCACAAACAATTCAGTCAGGTTGGGCTCAGTCACGCTTGACTGTATTGCGTTTGCCGATTACATCATCCTATTCGACCTCACGCCCATTGGCCTCCAGCGGAAACTGGCATTGTTCCACTCTTATACGGTGGAGAATAACTTAAAAACAAATGGCTCCAAATCAAGAGTTTGCATCTTCACGACAAAGAAAAATCTCAAAGTAATGATATGGCGGGTAGAAGAGGTGTCCTTGGAACGGGTATCTGCATTGACCTACTTAAGTTATGAATTGCTATATACCGCCTCAAAAAAAGATGGACATTTATATCTAAAATCCATATATGACCCACTATTATAAAAAATGAAGCGAGTCTACGCGCAGCTGTGCACCTTATCTTTGACCCTATTCAATTCCATCTTATGCAATTTAAACCAATAGTACTCTATGGCCTTGACATCAATTTGACTGACCTGGAGGACATCCTGGATGTAATCCAAGGCATGCTTTGGAAGAACACTGTAAGGCTTGCTGGCTCCACATCAAACGCAGTCATATGATTTGAACTTGTGCTTGCAACCTTGGCAAGCAGGGCAACATCGAGGAAGCTGCTGAATTACGCCAAACTCTTTAATCCACCGTTTCACTCTCTGTATGAAAACTGGGGTATGTGCAGACCTGTACATCAGGGGCAACTATTACCACCTTCAAGGAACATACATGCACCTTTTTGATCGAAATAGGAGCCTCTCGAGAGGAACTCGTCTTAAACCCAGCTAAGCTCAAAAAGAAGCTCTTCCAACATGACTGGGGGAAAACAGCAGACGCTGTGGGGAAATATTCCCTTTACAAACAATACTCTAAGCTTGTCTATAGAAGGGAGCAGATACCCAAATATATACGCATCTTTCTGTGCTCTAGAATAAGAGCACTTTACCCACGCTTCCGTATAAGCCAACTACCCACGCTGGAAAGAGTGAACAGCTGGAAGGGGGGTGACATGTAATGGAAGTTGTAGATTGTGTGGGGGGGAGGGATTGATAGAATCCTTGAAACATCTGATGATCGGTTGTGATGCCCAGAGGGAAGAGAGGGAGAAACACTTTAACATCAAAACAGGTAATGGAGCTTGGTGGTGCAGTCTAATGGGTGGGCAATCGCAGAGCTTGATTCTGGCACTATGTGAATTCCTCTCTAAAATATAGCCCCAAACGTCTTATGCTGTGGACATGCCCATTAGTATTTTAGGTGGAACTTATTGCTTTTTGGCATCTCATAATGCTATGTAAATCAGGAAAATTGAATTAGGACATTATGGGTTCTTCTTTTTCTTAGGATTTGTACAATGTTTTGTATTTTTATATTCTGAAATGTATTGAATGTTTTCTATTTTGGTACGATATGATTTTGTGAAAGTTTCTCATTTGTTCTGTGTTTTTGCATCTTAATTTATGGTAAATAAAACACAATGTATAAACAAAAAAAATGCAGGTCTACTTGACCCTCCTACGGGATTACATTAACAGTTCACTTAAGGTGCTCAGTCTTGGTTTGTACACAGTGTCTTTGGCTTTCACAATTGTGTGTTCCCTGGTCTAGGTGCAGTTGTCAGGCAACACAGTCCACCCATCACAGGTCATGCAACAACGAACCCCTGGCTCTTCAGCCCACACAGGATCTTCTGTATTTGCCCCTGTGTACAGATTCACATTCACTTAGCTTCTCCTGGTTGGCTTTATCTGCAGTTTCTCATTTTCCTGGCTTCTCCTGGTTAGCCTCTTGGCTTTGCCGCAGTGTGTAACACATCCTCTGCCAGTCTTTTGCCTTGCCGCACTGTATTCATTTACAATATTCACTTTGTGGTCATCTTCTTTATTCCCCACCTTTGTCATGCTCTTTCACATTTGCGCTCATTATTTCGTATATGATTTTCACATGAGCACTTTCACTTTAACCTTTTATCAGCATGTAGCTTTGCCCACAAAGTTCTCATTCAGTTCGGTATTCAATATTTGTGATTTGACTTTACGACATTATCCTTAGTCAGCTCGTGGCTTCTGGTTTATTTCTGTATGTGTGATCTGAGTGCATGTCATTTCATTCGGCATTCTCTATGGTTCATACAGCATTTCTCACTTGTGCATAGACCATAGGAGCATTCCAGCTTTCAATGACATTCCCCTGCACTCACCGGTCCTCTGTGTTCCTCTCTGGGGGTGACTTTGCTCCCCTTCTGCTTTGCCAGCAGGCTTGACGGTTACTGCGAACCCTGCTTGCACGTTGGGTGCCTCTCTGCACTCGACGGCAGCTCCACTTTGCTTCCACAGATGTTGTCAGCTTTGTCTCTTTGTTCTCTTCAGTCCACAGCTCCACTGGTCTTCTGTCTCATCTGCTGGCATTGTGTTTTCCATTAAGGACCCACCACAGCTGCCTCCTCACAGACAGGCCTCCCTGTTGGTCCTCCTGTTGCTCTTTACTTCTCCTCTTATACACCTGCAACCACTTGAAGGTTGCAGGTGTCAGCTCCCAATCTAATCCCCACTAATAATATTGCCTATGGCCCTACCCCACGACCATATATATGGTGATATTATTGGTGGGGATAATATTACCTGATACCGGATAGTAGGACTAGCAGCATCATCCATTCAAGCCATATTTTCAGGACGCTTACACTCTCTGGCCCTACAGAGGCTAAAGATAAGACACTTACATCAAGGACTGAAATATCATTAAGCAGTAGGAGGATCCTTCGCGATCAAGGCCTTCACTAAGAATATAGTGAACTCATGTATTCTGTTGAAGATGGACAACATATCAGCAGTCAGATATATCATTCACCTAGGAGGCATGAAATCCAGACGTCGAGCAGAAATAGTCAAGGACTTCAGGCACTACTGCCTCCAATCAGGGACCTTGGTGATGGCAGAATACCTCCCAGGAACTCTCAACGTGGTAGCAGACTGGAACTCCCGGCACCTGTCAGATTTAAGTGATTGGAAACTGAAAGTGGAGACATTTTGACAGATAGAGCAACTGTGGGGCCCAGTCCACACAGACCTATTTGCATCCAGGTTGAACGCACAGAAGAGCAGCTACTTCAGCTGGAGGTTAGATCCGATGGCGAAAGGAGCAGACACCTTCCGACAAGACTGGGGCGAAACATGCATTACGCCTTTCTCCTGTTTATGATGGTGAGCCGAGTCTTAGCAAAAGCGAGCAGGGAAGGAATGAATCTGATTGTGATAGCGCCCATATGGAAATCACAAGTTTGGTTTCCAGCACTCATGGAACTACTGACCGATTGCCTGGAATCTTAAAAGCAGTAGAACACCTGCTCACGGACCCAGTTGGGCCTTTTCATCCTCTGAGAGTTAAAGGGACTCTCCCATTAATGGTGTGCAGGATAGGAGGCAACGCTGTGCCTTGCCAGGTATTTTGAAGCAGGCTGCAGAGCTCATTGCAGAGTGGTGGCCACCATCCACACTGCGGAGCTACAACGCAGCTTGGAGCAAATGGTTGCAGTGCTGCAGAAGGATAAATCTTCATTCCATTTCTGCCCCCATAGTAGAGATCCTAAATTTCCTAGCAGAACTGTTGCAGGTACGGGAAAGCATTCGGGCAATAGGAGTGTATAGAGCTGCGATTTCAGCATGCCATCTCCCCGTGAACGGAATGCCCATAGGGGAGAGCAAAGCTGTAGTGAGACTCATAAAAGGAGCCAACTTTAGAAAACCATCAAAACCAAAATACACCCACCTATGGGACATAACAGTTGAACTGAGGCTACTCGATAACTGGCCAGCAAACAGTTATCAGGCAAGCTAGCCATACTCTTATGCCTAGTGTCCTGCAAGAGAGCAGTGGACATACGAGCCCTAGACATAAATGGGAAAATGTTCAGACGAGAGGGGCTTACCTTCACACTCATCAGGAGGACAAAGACAGGGTCTATATCTGTCTCGTATCCCTATTTACACGACGACCCAAAGTGGTGCATAGCAGCATGCATAAGGGAATATGAAAGCAGAACGGCAGAGACGCGCCCTGTAGGAGTAACTCAATTACTTATAGCACGGATAAAACCGTCCAAAGCAGAAGTGACAGCCACCATAGCTAGATGGGTGCGCAAAGTTATGCAAGCAGCAGGAGTAGAACTGATTAAGTTTGGGGTGCATTCAGTGAGAGGGGTCATGGTCTCCAAGATTTAGTGAAAGGTGCATTCAGTGAGAGGGGCCATAGCCTCCAAGGTTTTAGTGAAAGGGGCAATGCTACAGGATATCTTGCAAGCAGCTGACTGGGTGAGCAATACCACTTTCAAGACCTTTTACTTTAAGCCCATCCAGTCAGTAGCGGCGACAGTAATGCAAATCTTAGAACAAGCATAATGCTTGCCTCCGGTCTTGACATAGGGCCTCATCACAAGTAGTAGCCCTACCGCCGAACCCCCCGGCGCTAATAGCGCCGGATCACGGGTTCGGCGGAACAGTATTGCCCATTCCCCATTGAGCCCATTCGGGAATTCCCCATTCCCCATTGGACTCAATGGGGAAATTTCGCGCTCATACCACCGGCGGATTTCCCAGCGGCGGTAAGAGCACAAATTTCAGCGGACTTCCCCCCAGCTCAGAGCTGGGGAGAAATCCGCCAAGGCCATGATCTGGCGGACCGTTAAATGCAGCGGTAATAGGCCTACCGCCGCATTTAAGGGTTACCGCCAGACTCGTGATGAGGCCCATAGAATGAAGATTACCCCTGCTAATTGCGCAGGGAGTCTTGATTCTATTAAAGACAAGGAGACGAGCATAACTGTCCCACCTGAAGCAAACACTGTAATTGTATGTGTTGACATGTGTAATGAAGCATTGATCTTTGTTCCGATACTAACAGGGCAGTGCATTCTCCACCTTTAAACATGTTTTTCTATTCCGATAGGAGACAACCAGAAGAACAGTTGAGTTGAGACAATGGGAGAAACAGGCTTAAAGTGTCAGCAGAGCAGCCAGACCCGAGAGAAGAACAGTTACAGGGCAACCTGGAAGTTCATGGACAGATCCTGGAGTTTCCGTTGAGCTGGCATTATTCCAGTTATAAGTTCAGAGTGCAGTTCAGATCATTCAAGAAGAGATGGAGCAAAGGAGCAGGAAGGACCAGGAACAGATGACGGGAAATGAGATGAACTACACGCGGAACTTTGTTATGAGAGAAATGTAGTTTACAAAATAAATGTTTTTTGAAGATTTTTGTTGAAACTGCTGAAGAGGGGAATAAATGAAGTTGAAGTATAATGAAGCATAACGCTCGCCTCCTTGTCTTTAATAGATTCAAGACCCCCTGCACAATTAGCAGGGGTAATCTTCATTATAATGTACGTGTCTTATGTGATTAAGTTAAAAACACTGCACTTTATTAGGCACATTTATCAAATATGCATGTGGTTTGGATGACGGTATGACAGAATGACAAAATCAAGTCTGGCCAGGTCATGAAGCAGTAAAAAACCTAAAACCCAGACAACCATGTGCTCAACACACTTTCATAAATCTGTTTCAAGTCTGACATGTACCAAAACAATATGAAGATAGAATTGTTCCTCTGTGACATACTGATGAGCATTGGGCATACAAACAAAACCAATGCAGCAAATGGGAAACACACATGAAGAAAATGCCCCAAGATGGCAGCCTGTATCACTGTGTAGTACTCACTACAATGTGTATGGAGACATAGAAGAAAACCTCTATGTGGACACGGTTGTATTTATTGGAATGGTCTGTATGAGTATAACCACGCTAGGAAAGCCTGTAACGGTGAACTGTGTCAGTCTGTCAACTCGTCTTGTGATTTAATAAAGACACCATGAAATGAAACATGATGGAGTGGAGACCAATTATTTGGGATAAATGAAGAAATGAAGCCCCGTTGAGTGTAGAGCATAATAAGTGCTTCCTACAAAGTTTGGATATATTATTAACTTAATGTAATATATATTGTTTAACAGATGTTTGAATTATCTCCTGATGAAGGGATATTGATCATGAAATGTATTAGGCCAACCTATCAAGATAAAACAAGAAGTTAAAGCAAACTTCAAAGTCTTCTGGATTTGTTTCCCATATAAAATGTTTCATACCTTGGTATTGCAGAGTATTCTGCGAATTGTACCAAAAAATTCTGACTGGCTGATTTTCACCAGTGAATAATAGGTGTACAAGGGAAAGGTGTATCTGAGTTCTTGGATACTGTTTGTGTTTCTGTTTGACTTGTCAACCATTTGTGTCAGGGCTGCTCTACCTCCCATGAACACAAATGTGTTTGAAATTGTCCTTTAATCCTTTACTCTTATCTATATTGGTGTGTGTGCACAGGACATTTTTTGTTTTCTAAACAATCTTTAATTATCAGCCTAGACACATCATTTGAAGCCAGAAGCCACAAGGAAATGATTCTACCTTCCCACGGACTGAAATATAAGACCAATTCCATGCCTGAGTCAAGGGCCCAAGTAGCACCATACTGTGGGATAAGCGGCATGGCTACCCCCATACCCGATACCGGGTCCACGTTCCAGAAATAGGAAATTACCGGGCCATTCCGACCTTGGAGGGCATTCCCTTTCCTCGAACCTGGACCCGGTACAGTCCCATTCCCATTTGAGCCCCCATAGGGCTCAATGGGAATGGGGAGAATGCTAACAACGGGCCTGTTAATGACGGGCCCGTTGTTAGCACCCTGGTCTGCTAGTGGGTCCCGTTAAGGACGCCTGGTTTTACCAGACGTCCTTTGTGGGACCCGCGTGCAGACCTCGTAATGAGGCGGTAGAGGGATAACAGGGCCGGCAGCTCTACCAGCGCCGTTATCCCTCTACCGCCTTCCTCATAATCAGGCCCATTGACTAAAAGCAGATCTTTTCATTTCTTTGCTCAGGCTCAGTTATTTTGAATGCATTGTACAGCTACTCTTCTGCGAGCCTAGCAATGTGTTTATGGAGAAACAATTTGCAAGAAATGAATCTGTAACACTAGAACCTTCCCCGAGGCTTGATGGTACCTGGTTGTCTCCCAAACCCACACTTCTCCCAATCCGAAACCCAGAAGGTACACGTACAATCAACTGAAAGTCACAGAGAGTTCAACACCCAGAAGGCGGGACAGCAGCGGGCAGGTCAGTTTTTGTATTTTATTTCTCAGACTGACAATCTTTATAACAACTAGCAAAGCAATATGCACACTACCCCTGAACTCATTTTGTGTGTACATGTTTACATTTGCTGAGGTATAGCCTAGCTTCAGCAACATGAAGAGGTTAGGTTTGATTTGGCAGGTGGACCAGCTCAGGACCCCTTTTTCCATAACAAGTCTAAACTTATGACAGGAAGGAGAATGTGCAAGAGAGCTAGGAGTGGGGAATTCACAGGGAATCAGGGCTTCACTGCAAGAAGGACAAATGGGTGAGTGTAGAGAGAAAGTATGTAAGAAAAGGATGGGTCAGGTGGATGGAGAAGGTATACAGGCTATAGGAGGAGGTTGAAGGAGGTGAAGTAGAGTAGAGTGTGGTGGAGAAAAAAGAAAGTGAACAAAGGGTTAGGGCGTGGTTAGAGTGGATGGATTTGCTGATGTGTATAGAATGAGGAGAGAGACAGAGCAGATGGGTGGAGGATTGAAAGAGTGGAGAGAGGATAAAGGATAAGGGGAGGAAGACCTTCCAGAAGAACACTACAAGGACTGGTAGAAGGATGAGAATTGTTTCCTAGTGGTCCGGTATCATTTGTGACAGTGCCCTCCAGGCCTGGCTTTTTAGCCAACATCAAGAACTATGCATTCTCAGACATGTAGTCCTATAGTTTTTGAAAGCCTGTATTTTACAATGGAACATGAAAATAAAACTCCCAGAGTGGAAACTGCTACTGGCTGAACAAAGAGCTATCACTGGCTAAATGTGTCACACACTTCATAGGGGCACTTAGAAGGTAAATGATGTGGAAAGAAAGGGCTGAAGGGAGACACATCGGGGAGAGGAAGGATTGGCATGAGGAGAATGAAGGCGAGAGTAAAGGCTAGAGGGAGGAGGATGGTTAAAGAAGCATGGTGTGGTGAAAAAGAGAAAGTGCTTGTAGGAAGAGAGTAAGGTACGAGAAGGACTCTGTGAAGGTGGATGAGGGAGAGAAGAAGTGCTGTGTTATGTTGGATAAGGAAAGGAGTGTAACAATGGCATTCTGATATATAGACCTGCTGGAGTAGAATATGAAGCAAATGTAGACTGACAGCTCTGAAGCACTTTCAGAAATTTTAATTTTCTTATAGAAACTGCTGAAAATATGCCATGAATATTGTAATTAGAATTTGATATTTGGAACTGCTTCTACGCGCTTCACTTAGTATGGATTGGAGCAAGGAAAAGGTGATAGACTATTCCTCAAACTAAGTAGATATGGAGGGAAGAACCATGGGACAATCCCCAGAGGCAAAATAATAGATGGAGTGTGGTGGAGACTGCCCAACAGAGTGATTTGTATATTGCAAACTGATCCAGAAAAGACTGTGTTTTAGCAGCATGCATTTTCCACAAAGAAATTTGACAGTGTATATGCATCACACAAAACTATGCTAACTTCCTAATCTAATAATAATAATCAAATAGGCTCTACATTTATTGGGATGCAAGGCTCCTCTGCATGCTGTGCCTGTTCTATGTTAGAAGTAAGCTTGCTCTGCTGCCCATGCAATATATGGTTCAAAGTGTGAGGGCAACTTGCTTTGCTGCCCATGCTACACATTCACCTGTTTCATTTACGCAAGTCTGTACTGCTACTGTTCATTCTGTACCTGTAACGTGTTCTCCAATACGTATAAGGTGAGATTATGTGGCTGCTGCCTTTACTCCACCTGTTTAATTTGTGGGGTGATTTTGCACTGCTGCTTACTGTGCACTCCCTATACTGTGTGCGCGAGGGAAGCCTGTGATGTACCTCTTCTGCTTGTGAAGGATGCTTTCACTGTGCCATCCTTTCTTTTCATTGTTTGTGCACAAAGGACATTTAGATGTATTCTTTATATTTATCTATTTAGTCAAGCCCTATTATCACACTAATAGTGGGTCTTGGAGTCAGGATCATCAGCCCAAGACTGCTTAATTCAAGTCAACCAGTTTCAGCGGTTCTTATTAATTGCCGCTTTCTTCAGGACAGGTATAATCTTGCTGTATTCTGCGCAAGATCTGTAATTTCTTTACAGTGCTCCTTTTCAAGGATATCTTGAGGAAATCTTCGGGTTTCCAGACGGGCATGTTCGATACATTTCTGGGCCCTATGGGGTTAAAAAGACAGATGGGGCATCATCAGTCTCAAAGGTAAGGCGGTCTCTAAGGGCTCATATCCTTACCTGAGGTGACCTATGTCTAATTCTAAATAGATCTGTCAACAATCGGATGAAAACTTGGTATCCTGGTATTGGGTGTATTCCGAGATCTCACTCAGGTAAGTATCTATAGTTAGAGAGATAAAGGGAAGAGTGCTTGTAATCGTGCCATTATTTTTCTGCTTATTGGGTCATATTAATATCCAAAAGGACTTTTTACCTTACTGTATGATTAAGTTCTTATCAATTTTTCTTTCACGTTGCAGGATTGTCTTCATCAATGGGTATCTGGTAACCCTAGAAAACAAATCCCGATGTCAAGATGTTTGCTAGAGTGACACAAACTCATGTTCATTCACTTGATAAATCTGGGTATCTATAGTGGGTGCTAACCCTGCATAAACACACAGTCTGTACAAAAAAAGGATACACGTTACATTTCTGAGGAGTGGTTGCAGATTACAGCAACCCAAACATCCCGTACTATTAATATATGTACAGCTATTCTTTGTGAGGGGGCTCAATGTTCCTGCAATCAGTTAAAACGAAAAATAAATTATTTCCAGTTCTTCCCCATTCCCATTGAGCCCTATGGGGGCTTATTCGGGAATGGGGAAGAGCCTTGGTGAATGGGGAATTATCGCCCCGCCGACCTTGGAATGGGGCGGTGATTCCGCCATCCACCAAGGCGCTGCCGGTCCGGGTACGGCGTCAACCAAGGCGTTAATAGCGCCATTGGTTAGCGCCGTACTCGGAATGAGGCCCAGTAACTTTTTCATATTTCATTTAGTCACTGAAAGTTCAAAAAAACTGAGCTATACCTGGTGCTAGAGGTCGGGTGTTTTCTTGTTGTGTATCTCGGGGCTGCTGATCTCGGCAGTTTGAGGAATGGCTATTTCCCAGGTGCTCATGGGATTAGTAGTTGCCATATGTCCCCCCCGAATTTCTCGACTCAGCACCGGTATCTTGTTTGTGACTGCATGTACCATGCATTACATGTGCACTAGTCCTCTCTCCTCTCTCTCTCTCTCTCTCACAAAGGGAATCGCGCCGACCTACTGATTCTCAAGTGTGTATGAGAAATGTAGTTTTAATGTACCTGAACGGTTTCATGGGGGGTAAGGTAAATTCGAGTGCCTGTTTCTTTCTATCTACCCGTGTCTTGTTATGTCAATGCAAGATGTGATTGCCATGTTCTGTTTATTCTGAGGTCATTATTATTGCTTAACCTCACTGCAATGTACTATATAACGTGCCTTTTGTAGCCCCATTCTATGTATACCATTTTATGCATCTAATGTTGTCCAGTCCCGTCTGTCTGTTGCCATTGGTAAAGTACCGACCTATGAATTCCTAGATGTTCATGGGAGTCATGGTGGCAATATCTGTAGTTTACATGATTTTTCCTCAGTGGCGACAGACACCATAACATTCGAGAGACCAACTGTAGGGTGGCTCCCAGTACGCAGGGGCGGCTAAGTCCCTGTTAATACATTAATTGCATGTCATGTTGTTATACTGGTGGCCCACAGCCTTAAGCTAATTGCTTTGTCTTGTGCGCCCACTTCAGATGCCCCTAAGAGTGCTTTATGCAAATATGGCACATATGCTCGGGTCATTAAAAATACACTTTTTACAATTCGAATTCTGCACTTTTTTTGCAAACCACCTTCGAAGGCGATGCCAGTGATCAGGTGTGCTCCACATGAATGAGTAGAGCTGTTGATACTGGACAAGGTCTTCTCTTATGGTACTGGACATGCAATGACTAGTCATTGTACTGCTAGAGTCTGCCAGCAGATTTCTTCATTTAGGCCGGTTTTATGGCTTTGTAATCTGAATATCCTCATCTTTTCTCTCTTCAGTAAGAGTGCTGATACATTGCCACCTCTTCTGGGTATTGATACCTTTTCGAGTATTGTCCATGCCACGTCATTTTCTGTATGACCCATTGTGATGTAATGTTCTACAAGTGGAGATGTGCGTCTTTTCGTCCTGATATTTGATCTGTGTTCACAGATCCGCGTTCTGATGGCCCTGGTTGTCATCCCGATGTATCTTTTGTTGCATGGGCACTGGATCTGATAAACTATATTGGTACTATTCCAATTAGTAAGATTCCGCTGTTCCCATGGATGCCCCCAACCGATATCGATGGTGGTAGTCCGTTTCATAAATTGGCAGACGGAACAGTTGTTGCATGGTGTGTGGCCCAATGGCCTAGGTGTATTCCACAATGTTGAGGTTTCTATATTCTTGGTTTCTTTTTATGTATGAACCAAGCAGTCACTTAAGTTCCTTCTTCGTTTGATGGGAAACAAAGGTGTTGGTAAATTGCCTTCTACATTAAGTAGGGGCCAGGCCTTCTTGATTTCTTTTTTCAGACGGTTAATGATTGGTGAGTGACTGAAAAAAGTTGTGATAACGTCCTCCCCTCTGTCTCTCTTTCCATGTTGAGTAAGTGTTACCTCTCTGGGTATATTTATTGCCCTCTTTCTTGCTTGTTTAATTATTTTATTCAGGTAATTCCTTTCCTTCAGATTGGTAGTCAGTCTCTCTGCCTGTCTGTCGTATTCAATTCTTGTTGTGCAGTTACGTCTGCAATGAAGGAATTGTCCGAAAGGGAGGTTGTCTTTCAAGGACCTTTGGTGAAAGCTGGAGTATTCTAGGAGTGAATTCCTATCCGTCTTCTTCTGGTGCACTGTGGTTTCTAAAGTTTACCCAGTCGTGGTGATTTTCAGTTCTAGGAAGGTGGCATCGGTCTTGCTTGCCTCATGTGTGAACTTCATGAACGATCTTGAACACCATGCAATTAACGTATTATCAGGGACTTAGCCGCCCCTGCGTACTGGGAGCCACCCTACAGTTGATCTCTCTGATGTTATGGTGTCTGTCGCCACTGAGGAAAAATCATGTAAACTACAGATATTGCCACCATGACTCCCATGAACATCTAGGAATTCATAGGTCGGTACGTTACCAATGGCAACAGACAGACGGGACTGGACAACATTAGATGCATACAATGGTATACATAGAATGGGGCTACAAAAGGCACGTTATATAGTACAGTGCAGGTAGGTTAAGCAATAATAACGACCTCAGAATAAACAGAACATGGCAATCACATCTTCCATACAGCGGCAACTTGCATTGACATAACGAGACACGGGGTAGATAGAAAGAAACAGGCACTCGAATTTACCTTACCCCCGTGCAATCATTTAGGTACATTAAAACTACATTGCCCATACACACTTGAGAATCGGTAGTTCGGCGCAATACCCTTTGTGAGAGAGAGAGACGACTACTGCACATGTAATACATGGTACATGCAGTCACAAATAAGATACCAGTGCTGAGTCGAGAAAATCGGGAGGGACATACGACAACTACTAATCCCATGAGCACCTGGGAAATAGCCACACCTCAAACTGCCGAGATCAGTAGCCCCGAGATACACAACAAGAAAACACCCGACCTCTAGCACCAGGTACAGCTCAGTTGTTTGAACATTCAGTGACTAAATTAAATATGAAAAAGTTACTATTTACATGCGCATAGTAAAGGCTCACAGTAAAAGCTCACATGACTCCAGAGCGTGACTTCAAATAGGGAAGTCCCACAAGATGGCGGTCATGACCGAAAATCAGGAGGCAAACGCGACTGTAGAGAAATGGGAGGTAAGAACTGGAAATAATTTATTTTTCGTTTTAACTGATTGCAGGAACATTGAGCCCCCTCACAAAGAATAGCTGTAGATATATTAATAGTACGGGATGTTTGGGTTGCTGTAATCTGCAACCACTCCTCAGAAATGTAATGTGTATCCTTTTTTTGTACAGACTGTGTGTTTATGCAGGGTTAGCACCCACTATAGATACCCAGATTTATCAAGTGAATGAACATGAGTTTGTGTCACTCTAGCAAACATCTTGACATCGGGATTTGTTTTCTAGGGTTACCAGATACCCATTGATGAAGACAATCCTGCAACGTGAAAGAAAAATTGATAAGAACTTAACCATACAGCAAGGTAAAAAGTCCTTTTGGATATAAATATGACCCAATAAGCAGAAAAATAATGGCACGATTACAAGTACTCTTCCCTTTATCTTTCTAACTATAGATACTTACCTGAGTGAGATCTCGGAATACCTCAGGATACCACGTTTTCATCTGATTGTCGACAGATGTATTTAGAATGAGACATAGGTTACCTCAGGTGAGGATATGAGCCCTTAGAGACCACCTTACCTGTTTTGATCCAGCACTTTCAGACTGATGATGCCCCATCTGTCTTTTTAACCCTAGAGGGCCCGGAAATGTATCCAACATGCCCATCTTGAAATCCGAAGATTTCCTCAAGACATCCTTGAAAAGGAGCACTATAAAGAAATTACAGATCTTGCGCAGAATACAGCAAAACTGTACCTGTCCTTAACAAAGCAGCAATTAATAAGAACCGCTGAAACCAGTTGACTTGAATTAAGCAGTCTTGGGCTGATGATCCTGACTCCAAGACCCACTGTACGTGTGATAATAGGGCTTGATTAAATAGATAAATATGAATAATACATCTAAGTGTCCCATTTAACAACTACAAGAGGGACACCTACAGTTTTTAGTTGGTTTTTGACTACTCGGTCGAAATGTATTTTTTACTGATAAGGCACACACATTGGAGGCGGGAAAATTAAAGCCAAAAACCTACCACCACTGGATGTGCACTTTACCTTTTTAGCATAGGAAAGTAGTGAGTAAGGAAAGGGAAAGGACCTCTTCATTCCAATTGTAGTCATCACAACAGCGAACCCTAGGGCGTATGCAACAGCTACATATGTAGAATACTGGCACAGGGCAGATAAGCTATTGAAAAGGGACTTAGACATAGGAATAACTCCCCGTAAACTAACAACCTTCTGTCAATTATGTGTTATGAACATTTGGTTATAGACAGGAGGTGACAGCCCCTTGACTCTAATTGTATCTATTTAATTGTGCACAAGGGAAGCATGCACTGCTACTATCTGCATTGTACCTTTTCTGTGTGTGAGAAGTCTAGTCTGCAACTGCATATGCTGCATTTTGAGTAAGTGAAATTTGCACTGCTAGGTACACTTAAGCCCTGGTTTTAAGTCTGGAAGATTTTGTGTGAATCACTCTCCCAGTTACACAGCAGTCATGTAAACGATGAAGGGGTTCTTGAAATGAGATGGTGGAGTCAGTAGCTGCCCATTTGATAAACATAAGAGTTAATGAAAAAAGTGTATCATATTGTAGTGTGGCCATGGAGATGTTGTCAGGTATGCAGTATGGTATCCAGTGATATTATCGAATAGATAATAAGAAAAAACAATTTCAGCAAAACCAAAACAGTGAACAAACACCATCATTTTCTAAAAAAATATGTATGGTGGATGGGGAAAGGGATTAGAACGGGTGGGGTTATAAAAGTAGGGACATGGGGGTCTTGGAGAGAGGACCCACCACATTTTTGCTTTGTTGAAAATCTTTTTGTAATCAAATTCTTTGCTAAAATCACTTTTATATATACTTCTTCTTTTATTTAACTTTTAAAGCAATATGTGTGGACTATATTCAAGCCCCACTCGCCAGCCACCAATGATCAACTTCCACCACATTGTGCTCCACGACCAGCTGGATTTCTTTCATCGCGTCATAGGCCCTGTGGTGCAATGCACACCAATACTACACATCCCCTTTCCGTCACCACAAACCTTCCCCTGAGTTTTCAGCCACCACCGCTAACCAGCATAGTCGTCCAGGTAACGTGGTCGTTTATAACTCCACCCCACCTTGAACTGGACGGCAAAATATCAGATGTGCCTGACACAGAAGATTTCCCGAACCTTACAGACAGTCTTGATTCTGGTGTTGTTATTGATGGGCCTGATAAGAAGAAAATCTGCTTGAATTTTCACTAATTTCAGATGGTCTCGAATTACATCACCATTACCTTTCCATATTCCACACCCTTCCATCGTTCATCTTCAGTGCATGCTTGAATACCTCGCTCAACTCAATGGGTCCAGACCATCGACACCCATCAACACGCAACACCCCTGGCAATTTGCTTCTGACCCAACCTTCCATCTGGGGAACAATGCATTTCCTAAACCGCCTGTTATCCTGGGCAGCCTTGTTTTTCAATTAACAATTCCTAATCATCTCTTCCACACCTTGCCCGCACCTCCACTTCTATTCCTGACACATCCCCCATCCAGCCCAGAAATAGCCTTGTTATACCCTTTCTTCCTCTACTGTGTTCAAATGGGGACAGGCCCGTGGTGGAGTATGGTGTAAACCTATGGGCATCAATCGTCCCCCTCACCACATCATCCCCTTCTTTTTTATTAGACCATGCTCACCTGATCACTTCCTTAATTATTCTATTATACCTTTCCACAATTCCATTTGTTTGGTGATGACGAATGACACTTGTCTTATGCACAATTTCCCTTTTTTCAAAATATGTTTCCATTTCTTTTGATTTAAATTGAGGACTGTTATCAGTGAGAACCGCACACGGGTAGCCCTCCCGCACACACAGTTCTTCCAAAAACACAATCATGCACATTGTGGTAACGTGAGGCATTACCTTCACCTCCTCCCATCTAGCCAAAACATCCACCACCACAATGCAGTACATCTGACATCCATTACTCTTTATCGGTCCTTACACGTCCATCAGCAATTTTTCCCATGGTCTTTCAGGTATGTCTGTCAATGACATGGGCTCTCTCTCACTCACACATACTTTGTCACTGTTAGCACAAATGATACAGTCCCAAACCTCCCTCTCGATCAGAGCATCTCAGGCCGGCTGTTCCTTATCACATGCTTCGTTTTCACAATACCTTGATGGCCTTCATGACCAAGACAAATTATATTCTCCTGCATATCCTCTGGCGGTATCAATTTGTCCCCCCTCATGAGGATACCATCACACACATGTAATTCATTTGTCAGGTTCCACAAACTTTCAACGCCTGCGTCCTTCGCTGTGGCTTTACTAAATTGATATTCCAACAAATCTTTAATTACAGTTGGCAATCAGTCATCTTTCTCCATTTCACTATACCACTCCTGTTTCGAAATAGCAGATTCCTACACTTCACATATTTCTTCCTGTGTGTCACTGTCATTTCCTGCTTCCACACTGTTTGTGATACATGACAGGCAGTCAGCAGCATAATGCTTTACTCCTAGAATATATAGACTTGTGAAGTCAAACTCCTGTTTCATGGAAACCCACATACTTACCCTGCCTGACATTTTATCCAGTCCTTTAGATAAAAAAATGTTGACCAATGGTTTTTGGTCAGTGTGTAGTTCAAATTTGGTGGGCCATATGAAACTCCGAAATTTCTCAGTTGCCCACTTCACTGCCAGAGCCTCTTTTTCAATAGTTGCATAAGCTTTGTGCAGCCCCTTCAATAGGCGAGATGCAAATGCTATCACATACTCCTTCTTGCCCTCAACTTGGGAGAGCACAGGACCCAATCTGATATTACTGGCATCCGTGGAAATCACAATCCGTCGTCCTCTTCTATAATTCTAAAGCTTTTTTGCCAAATTGGAACTCTTCATCACAATTTGCATTCCATAAAAATTGCACTTTTGATTGTAATAGACAGCTCAGTAGCATGCGTGATTGGCAAAGCCCTTAGTGAATTTGGCATAATATTCAGCCATTCTAAACATTTTCTTACTTGATCTTTACAGATGGGTGTTGTCATGTGTTCTATTGCATTCAGCAACTCCCTCTTTGGTGAAATGCCATCTTTGAAAATCACATGACCCAAATATACAATTTCCTTCCTGTTAATTTTCGATTTCTCCTTGCTGAGTGTCAATCCCACTCTACCCAGTTTACTGAGAACCTTCTCTAGGTTAGACCTGCTGGGCGCATAGCCCCACGAGTTGTAATCTGCCTGTCCGGAAAGGGTGCTGGTAGCAGCACCCTTGTTTCCACACCAGCAGACTCGTAATGAGGCCCAAAGTGTCCTCAATGATGGAGTAGTCTCGGTAATACATCAGCTCCAGGTCCAGGAATATTCTGCTTTGAAGATAAGAGGCTATAAGTATAATCCAGGTTGGTAGGAACCAATTGATTCGGATAGCTGTGATGGTTCATCTCCCAACATTGCCTCACTGGAGCAAAATGAAGGAGTAGTGGCATTCCCAATCGGATGTCTTCCTCTGCATGTTTATCAGCTTGTGCACTGATGTCTTCATTTTAGTCCCATGATCAGTGACAGCGATAGGCACTCCTGGTGTTGTAGTATGCAGCAGGAGCAGAGGGGATACTATAGTATTATGCAACTTGTGAAGGCACAATGGATAAGTGGCCCTGGTGTTTCTGAAGTCTATGTACTTGTATAACCAGTTGCAGGTTTTTGTTCAAACAAGTTTAGATGTGGGACGCTCATTCTCTTCTAACTGTAGCTTATTTTTGTGAGTACAGCAGGAAGTTGTTTGTGAGAATTCTCATAAATGTGCTAATTTCCCTTACCTTTTGAGACCCCCAGCAACTTTGCTGGATTTCTAGGACTTTCATTTTAACCTGGAAAGAGTCTGAGCCTTTTTTCCCACTCTTTCATGTATCTTGATGTTTGTTTTTACTTTTGTGTTCTTTGGATATGGAGTTTTAGACAACTACATAGGCATCATCGTTTCTTGTGTGTCACACAGCACACTCAGTACAGTGGCACAGGGATGCCTTTTAGACTTCCCAAGGTTTAAATACCTTCTCTGGGACTGACTACTGTCTCCCAGTGAATGTAAACTTAAATTGACTTTGCTAGTATTCCCTATCCCTGGAAAACTCATGTAGCACTCAAATGCTACACTTTCCTCTCAGAATGGCTGGTGGCAGTGGTATTACCATGATCTTCCTTACTGCGACCCGTTTAAACGCTCCAGTAGCTAAAATCCACCGCAGCCATGTTTTTCAAGATGGCGTCTGAGCCCCCTCTGTAAAAACAGGTTCCAATCAACTTATTTCACCATTTCTTTTTGGAAAGGTCCTTCTAGTGTTTGTCTCTGCACGCCAAACCAGGTTTGGTCCCTTTGTTTGTTTGCCTTTGGTGGGCTTCAGTCCTGAAGACCGCCTCTGGCGCCTGAGTGTCTGGGGCGGACAGGAAGTAAGGGAGGCGACCCAAGCTCCCCGTGCTTAGTCTCCTAGGAGAACTGAATGCACTTTGGCATGATTGGCTGGCTGACTGTCCGGCAAGGACCGCCACCCTGCTGGGTGAGTGGCAGCTAGGCTGGAATTAATGGGAGAAAACTGTTTAAAAGGCATGTATCTGGGACCTGGAAGGCAGAGTCGACCACTGGGACATAATAACTGAAGACGAGCTGAAGGAAGATGACTGCTGCAACTCCTGGACCGTTGGTTTACCCGGTGAAGCCCTGTTGCAGGTCCGAATAGCCTGAAACTCCCTCGACAGATAAGCCCTTCAAGGACAACTTCTTCCCTTGAGCTGGTGGGAACAACCAACTCACAAGCCACTTGGAAACCATTTACATACTGGTCATTTTTTCTTCAGAGTGCTGTTGTAAACCGAATAGCCAGTGAGAATGATACCAGTTTGTAGACTTTAAGGCACTCACACCTTAAACTGACATTTTGCCAAGCTTGTGGATCCTTCCCCGTTCAGTGCAGGAACCTCCTGACGTCCTCCCTCTTGTGCCCACGACTGAGGCCCAGGAACAGCGAATTCTGCTGGAACTGCCAGGAACAATTGCCTCAGGTACAGCTTTTCGTCATTACCAAGGTATTGTGCAAATGCGGTTGAGAAATCCTCTCTGCTGCGGTGACAGTTTGTGAAACTTTGCCAATTTTGGAGTATTGTTCCCTCCTAATACGACATATAACTCTTTTTCGTGCAAACTACTTGTAAGAACATTGGCAAAGACTTTGGCCCAGGCCTATTAAATTGAACTGCCTCTTGTAGTGAACTGAAACTATTTGCCCAGCCTAAGAAAAGTATTTGTGTTTAATTCTTATAACTTGTGTCTTTTACTCCCATTTAATGTTACTGAAGTGCCATTTTGCTCTCACTTCTGGAGAGCCTAACTTGTTCAGAAACGTATTGGTTTGGTACTGGAGTGTATTATAGTGTGATATTAAGCTGTTTATTGCTAGTGGAATGTTTTCCAAATGACTGTTGTTAGGGAGAATTCTCCAGAATGGCTAAATCCCTCAGCAGCTTTGCTGGATTTCTAGGATTTGTTTTTTTCACCTGGTAAGAGTGTGAGCCTTTTTTTCCCACTCTTACATATGGTTTGCTCTGCGTTTTCCATTTTTGTGTTCATAGACTGTGTAGCCTCACCTACTTCATAGGCATCATCTTTTTACTGTGTGTCACACATCACCTTTAGTGCAGGGACACAGGGTTGTCTTTTACAGAATTCTTTCTTTAAACTCCATTTTCAGGGACTGACTACTGTCTCCCAGAACATGTAAAGTTGCCATTGACTTTATTAGTCTTTTTAAAATCACAGACGTAGTACATCTATCTTCCATAGAGTACTGGAAAGGGTTAATAGTCATCCCTGTTTGTCTGTTTCTCATGGAACATTATTTTGTTCCCCTTTTTTTAAGATTTGGCTGGTGGCAGTGGTATCTACCATATTTTTCCTACTGCAGTCTATGAAAATAGCCTTGGTACTGTTTTAGGCTATGTTAGTAGTCTCAAACTTTAATCCGCTGGACCCCATTTACTCTTATCGGCTCCAACTGGGTTTGTTTGCCATTTCTTTATGTAAAGGTCTTTCTCGTGTTTTACTCTGCAAGCCAAACCAGGTTTGGTTCCTTTGTTCGCCGTCGTTTGGCAGGCTTCTGCACAGAAGCCCTCCTTAGGTGCCTGAGAGTCTAGGTAGACAGGATGTGAGGGAGGAGTTTTAGGCCACCCACACAGGGTCTCCTTGGAAACCCAAGTCGCACTCTTGTTTGATTGGCTAGGTGACTGAGGACAGCCACCCTGCCATGTGACTGACAGCCAGGCTGTGTGCATGTGGGAACGCCGCATAAAAAGCAGGTCTCTGGGACTTGGAAGGCAGAGTCGCCAGTGGGTCGAGAGAACCAAAGAGAAGCTGAACGAAGAGGACTGCTGCAACTACTGAACCTCCCTGTGAAGCCCTGCTGTCGGTCCAAATCTCATAAACTTCGAGGACAGAGAAGATCTGCAAGGAATCCTCTTCCCTTGAGCTGGTGGTACCAACCAGTTCGCCAAACACCAAGCAAGGCCTCCCTCCCCTGGTCGAATTTGCTGTGCATCGCTGCAGTGAACCAGACAGCCAGGAGGACCGAACCCTGTTTGGGTTTTAAGGAGCATACCTTTTATTTGTTGCTTTGCTCTGCGGCTTGTCTTCCTCCTTCTTGTCAGTCCAACAGTCACTTCAGGAACTGTGAGACTGTAGGATCTGCCAGGAACTTCTGCCTCAGCTAAAGCATTCTTCTTCTAAGGTACTGTACAAACCCAGTTGTCCGTTTTGTCCGACCGCGGTGAAACTGTTTTTAATCCTTTGCCAATCTGAGGGATTGTCCTTCTCTACTCTTTTAAGTAACTTTTCTTCTGACCAACTTCGTTTTTAACTCTTGGCAAAGACTTAACCGCAAACTATCCTGAACTGTGTGATCCTCTGCAAAGACTGTGAACCATTAACATTGGACCAGGCCTATTGATTTGAATCCTCATTGTAGTAAGCTTTTTCTAGATTGCCCTGCCTACTTACTTGTTGGTGCTGCTTGATTTTGAATAACCTTGTCTTTCCCTCCCTTTTTAAATTGCTGCAGTGCCATTTTGCTCACACTTCATTTTGAGCTTATCTTGTTCAGAATTCATTGCGTTCTGTGTAGTATATTAGGATTGTGATTTTTCTGCTGATTTACTTAGTGAACTGTTTTACAAATGATTTTGTAAATAAATGTATATTCTTTTACTCAGAAACCTTGAGTCATTGTTTGTTTGAACCATAGTAATCGCTGTGCTTTGTGTAACTTCTGATACTGCTCACTTTACTCTTGAGATAAGTCTGGCCGCTCAGCCATCGCTACCACTTTGCTGTGTAGTACAGGCTTGTACCAAAGGCGAATTTGTACTGTCACTTGTAGTCTTAATTGTGTGTGGTGTTCCCAAAGGGTACTGCATATGATTCTGCCTAACAACTGTGTAAATAAATTAATATTGTTTTACCAAGAAACCTCGAGTAAGTGTTTGTTTGAACCACTGTGATTGCAAGTCCTTTGTGTAACACCTTGTACTGCTCACATCCCTGTTGAGATAAGCCTGGCTGCTCAGCCCTGCTACCACAAAACTGTGTCGTACAGACTTATACCAAAGGTGAGATTGTGCTTACACCTGTAGTCTTAATTGTCTGTAGTGTTCCCAAAGGGTGCTGCATGCAATTCTGCCTAACAGAAGTAATGTCCCAAAGTTTCTGAAGATGCATACCACTGTTAGCTAAATTGCATTTTTGCTTTCAATATTGTTTGCTCACCGAGGACAGATTGCTGATGTCAGCCTTTTAGTTATCTTCATCATCTGAAGAGAAAGACAAGAAGAATGCAGATCACTCAACCCATAATGATGTAAAAAAATGTTGAAGGCAAAGAAGCTCATTTAGAGTGTGGATGACCTGCTACATATCCACCAAAAAAACAGAATAGTGGTGCAAGCAAAATCACCATGTTTCCACCAATCTCGGGTACAGTGAAACTGGCTTAATGTGCACCGATGTAATCAGCGTCAATCCGCCATTGGCCCTTCAGCAAGGCACAGACTAAACAATGGCATACAATGTCACTCTGTCGGCCTACATGCATCCACCAATAACGAGTGTGAACGCAATGGAGCAAGTCATGTTTATCAGCCAAAACAATATAGCGATTGCAGGGGCACACCTAGCTTTAGGTGCCATCCGCCTACAGACACGGAGAAGACAGCAAGGAAGAGTGGGAACGGTAGAACAGGACTAAGACTTCTTTACATTCTAAACAACTTCCTTGTACATTAGATTTAAATTGCTAGTGTTAGGGTCAGAAGCAGGGTTTTTGGACACGATATTGACTGACTGTTTATCATCCTTGTGTTTTCCATAGATTTTTTTGAGGCAGGTAATCCCCTCTTAGCTTTAGGGACAGAAAGGCCATTTCCCAATGCTTTGAATGGTTACTGTGGGCCTCATTACGACTCAGGCGGTAAGGGTTTTACGGCGGCGTAAACAGCGCCGACCCTTACCGCCTGAGTACGAGGTCCCTTAGCGCCATGGCGGACTTAACACCTGCTTTTAGCAGGTGTTAAAATCCATGGCGCTAAGGGACCATGGAGTTAATTACGCCACCGTAATTTACGGTGGCGTAATTAACGCCTTCCCCACTCCCATTATGCCCTATGGGGCAAAAATGGGAATGGGGAAGGGTAAATGGGGATTGGGGACTTACCGCCCCGCCAAGGTCGGAATGGGGCGGTAAGTCCGCCAACCACCATGGCGTAAACATAGTTTACGCCATGGTGGTAAAGTCACGGCCCAGGCGGTAACTTACCGCCTGGGTCGTAATGAGGCCCTATAAATTAGTAACCAAAAGTATTCCACCTTTGTGTTTGAGCCTTAGTTCTGCACCCTTACAGAGGTGTGTATAGTGGCATAGAAAGCAACTCCTGGGACGTGTCCATCCCACTAATGATTCACATTCCTCATTATGGACTAGATATATAACGAAATGTTCTCTACTAGGAACTGACTCTGCACCCATAACTTTATGACCTCTCCTACCCCTTGCCTTCCGTTAAATGTGCGCACTGAGGCCTATGGGCGTATTGTGCTTTATAAGAACCAAATCATAATAATAATTAACTGCATGGGACAATATGGCGTAGCACACCTGCATGCAGTGCCGCACTACCACCAATCATGTGTACCAATCAACAATGCCATCCCATCCCAAGGCCCCCACCCATTAGGTATTAATGCTTGCAGAAATTCCTTTCATGTGCCCATCGGTTGACACATAAAAGGACAATCTATATTACAGTGGACATGTGCACAAGTTATCACAACGTACCTCTTGTACTTGCATGTTCCCCTCCAGGAGTGTCAACTATGTATACTCCTCATGGGACAGCGGGGTCAATGGTGCATCACTTACCACATCCTGGCCTTTTGTGAATCTGGCCCAACTGGGTCTATGGGTCTACTGGGCTATGTAGCAAACATGTTGAAAAGAAGCTTCAGCAGGGGTACACATCAGGGCTCCACACTCCCATGTATGAATGGCCCTGTTTTCAAAGGTAAATGAAATAACTCTGAAATCACTGAGGACACCTTTCTCTCTGTTTGAGTAAATATGAGCAGAGCCAACCATCCTGGGTATTGAACGCCCTGAGGATGAGGGGATTACCAGAATTCGCTCAGATGTATTTACAGTGGTATTCATATTAGAATCATGAGTTTTTAAGGTCCTGAAAAAAGTGTCAAAACATACATTAGCTACTGAAACCGGTTGACCAGAGAAAAGAGGACATGTGCAACTAATAACTGGACAGCCTGTTCTAATGTATGTGTATTGTGTGTTTGTGTTTTAAAAAAAATCCGAATTAGAAGTTCAAACAGATGAATATTCTTCCTGCTAGAACTCACAATCCAGACACTCACTGTCTGACTCTCCGGAATTTTTTATGAAGACATAGTTTGATATAGGTCAGCCTCTTGCTGTCCCCTCACCCTAGATAGGCGGCACACCACTAAGGTCTAGGGAAAGAACATCACTGTGGGGACAGCTAGTAATGGTTGGAAGGCTAAATAGGCTATGAAAGAGCAGCCAATGTAACCCAACAAGGAAACTCTGTACTTTATATGTGTGAAAAGTAAACATGTTGCATCATGTACCAAATCCTGGCCTTGTGTGAATCTTTCCCGACTGGGGCAATGGGTCAAAGCAGCACACACGTTCCCTCACATATGCTCATTCTGGACTGTACTTGCTCCACTCTGGCCTTTTCATGTAGGCCGATGATGGCTGAGTGTGCATGTCGAGGGATTCCTTAAGTGATTTGGTTTTGAGGAACCTATTCAAAGGTACTTTATGGTAGAGCTCAGCGCCCTTTTGTTTGTCGTTATGAAAAAGTATTTGAATCAAGGTCGCATTGGCATAGGTAACAATGGAGTCCTTGGTTCCTCTACTCCGTTTGGTTAGAAAAATTAATTCTTGAAGGTTACTCTACAGTTTGCTCATGCGCCCATACTGTCCATAAAGAATTACAGTACTTCTTTTGCTTGATAATGCAAAGTTTTTATAACGTAACAAGGACAGAAACACACAGAAGACTGAAACAAGGAGAAACTGGGATTATCCCATGACAAGACACAGAAGCTGATAAGAATATATAATGCATTACATAAGAATGGCCCTGATTTGAAAAAGACGGTATTCCGTCGAAACACGTGTCATCATAAAAGGGCAACTTTTGATAAAAACATTGCATTATCAAGCAAAAGAAGTATTGTAATTCTTTATGGACTGTATGGGCGCATGAGCAAACTACAGAGTAACCTCCAAGAATTAATGTTCCTTAAGTGATGCCTGTATTTCATTTTGGCATGTGAGCAGCTGGTTGTGCAGCTGCAGCTGTTGCAGAATCCTCTGAATGGATCTTCAGCTGTTTCCTGCTGCATTTGACTGACCTCTGGCCTTGTGGACTAGGTCACATTGCCCTGCAACTAAAAAGGCTCTCTGATTATGAATCTCCACATTGTCGTCTGCAGAGGATGTATGGTGTGGGGTAGATGTTTGAGGTGGAGTGTTGGCAAATCTTCAGCCTGATTGGCCGAGTATTCTTGCATACCTCCATGCAGATGTTCATACTCTCCCTCCTGCATGGGTGCCTGGGCCACAAGGACAGCAGGTGGCACCTGCATCCCCAGCTCAACTGCTGTGCCTATGATCATGAATCTCCCCATTGATGTTTGCAGTCAGTGTATGGTGTGGGGTAGATGTCTGAGGCACAGGGATGGGCAAATCATCAGCCTGGTCGGCAGAGTATTCTTGCATATCTCAATTCAGATTGTCATACTCTCCCTCCTGCATGGCTGCCTGGGTGCCTGGGACAAAAGGTCAGCAGGTGGCACAACTTCGCCTGCCTGTGACATGGGCTCTGCAATGTCATTTGGGTCTGCTAGGGTTGGACGGCTGGTACCAGTATTGCTATCACGTTCCACTGTGGCTGTTGGGTCTGAATATGTGTCACTGACATGTGTGGTCTGCTGGCCAGACATGCTGGTGATGTGTCTTGATGTAGCAACATACTGCTTCTTGCCACTACTCTGATGTTTGGCATGCACAGCTCCATGGCCACAGGAGTGCTGTGATGTGTTGTCTGCATGGGCAAAGCATAAATAACATTGCATTATTTTGTGATCAGTCTTTATGTTTGTATCTCTGTGTCTGTTGTGTTGTGGATGCATGTCTTATGGGTGTTACAGGAAGTTGAGTGGTTGTGCACGTGGTATGGGGGGAATGTTGGTTGACATGTGTACATGCTGCACCTGTATGTTTGCATGTTTGTTCGTTTGTTTGTTTATTTATTGATTTGTGGGGTGCACTGAACCCATAGGTAACTGGGTGCAACAAGGTACAAGGATACTTAACGCTTAGTTACACAGTGAAATAGGTACAATAAGGCAACAGGAATAATGCTGGGAAGTACATCAGTGATATACAGAAAGTTACAGTAGGCAAATACATAAGTAAATACATCAGGAATTAGGTCTGGAAGGGATCATGCCTTGTTCGATCGCAACGAGCTAAGCGTATTTCACCTAAAGCTGAGGTAGGACTGGTCAGCTCTGAGAGCTGGCGGCAGTGCATTCCAAGACTAAGTAGCTTTCACCGGGAAACTACTTCCTTCAGATTTTTTTAACTTAAATCTCGGTATCTCTAGGATGAAGGAATTGGCCACTCTGGAGGGATGGGTGGAAGTTCTCCTAACCGTTCTCTCTGTTAGGTAAGGGGGTGTTGCATTGTTAAGGCATTTAAACGTCAGCAAGACTGTTTTGAGTAGGATTCTGTCATTTATCTTTAGCCAGTGGTGTTCTCTTTCGATTTTAAAGATATGTTCTCTGTTGGGTATATTCATGGCCGTTCTGAGGGCATTGTTCTGTAGCATTTGGATTTTGTGGAGGATATATTTATTGGCTCCTAGGTATAGTCGTTGCAATAATCCAGTTTTGACAGAATTAGGGCATTAGCTACGATGATACAACTAGCTTTGGATAGGAAGGGTCTGCAGGCCCTGATGAGCTTGCAGGTGTAGGCGGTGGACGATGCCATGGAGTTAACCTGTTTTCTTAGTGTTAATGTGGAATTGAGGTAAAAAGCTAGGGTTCTTACTTCTTTAACTGATTTGATTATGTTGCCGTTTATGTTAAAGGCGGCATAGTTTGAGTTCAGTATTTTTAGGTTAGCATCAGATCCAAGAATCAAGATTTCTGTTTTGTCGTTATTCAGGCAGAGGCCATGGGATGCCATCCATGCCTGAATGAGGAGGTATATTTTATTTACCAAGGCCGTATCCTTGTCAAAAGTGCCTGAAAGGGGGATGAGGATCTGAGTGCCATCCGCATAGTTTGTGTAGGTGACACCCACTCTGTCCAATTTGTCGAATAAAGGCTTGGTAAATATGTTGTACATGGTTGGCGAGACACATGAACCATGTTTGTTGATGTGCATATATGTGTATGAAGGGATTATTTTGTATGCTATGTTTTGTTGGTATCCACTCACCTGGGTCATGTCCTTCCTCTGGGCCTGTCACACTTTCAACTTCAATCAGTGGGAGCACCTTCTGCTACCTGCAGTCCATAATATTGCCTCAGGTCTCCCCTCATCAGTGCAGTCCTTGACTTCCTGTGCCTTAGATATTTTCTTGCGTATGGCACACTTGAGGTCATTCCACCTCTCATTTAGGTCTTGCCTCTCATGTGGCTCAGTGGACACAGCATAAATGCATTGACCAGTCACATCCACATGTCCTACTTCTCACTGACACTTGTGCATCTCTTCACCAAGGCGCTGTGCATCTTCTGGCATCATGTTGTCCACCAGCACCTACAATTCCGTGTCAGTGTAACGTGAGGCATTTTCACCTGCCATTACAGATCTGTTGGAATGTGTCTGGGCTATTTAAACCGTTTTCTCTCCTGCAGGGAACTTTCTGGACTCCATCTGCAGTGGCTGTGGAAGTACTGCTTCCATAGGAGGTCTGACTGTTGCCAGAAAGGTTTTGATGTCACTTCTGCCGGTGGTCCCACCACTGGCATAAAGGGGTTGATGTCACTTCTGATGCATCTTCCATCAGCGGTGGCAGGCTTGCATTGTTTGCGTCAATGTGTTCGCCATCGGACATGTCTCCGCTGTCATGGCGAAAGGCACGTCGCTGGACTTTTGGTGGTTTTTATGCTGCACTCTAGATGTACTCCAAAGTTTGTTGACAAGTCTGTGGCTGCTCCTACAAAGGACATGGTAGAGCTTTTGAAGATTGTGCTCACCCTATCTGACTAGGTTGGAGTGCTGTCCAGGATTTATTTGGTCGGGTATCTCACCTTGTCTGCTGCTTCTTGGAATGTCTCAATAGTGCTGGCATAGACTGATTTTGAAGTTCTTCAGGTATGCCTACCTCAATGACAGAAGCAAGAAACTGAGATGAATGAGCATGAATTCACGTAATTCCCTTAGTAATGGCACTGCAAGTACTGATGGTTGGAGAATGATTCCACAGCATTTGACCACATTTGTAAAAGTGATCAGGCTGGTAATTTCCAGAGCCACACAACAGTACATCTTATGAAACTGGAGGATGTAGGAACCAATCAGTAAGAAATGCGATGTTCTAATAAAAACCTCAACCACACTAATGTTGCACACAGTAGAATTTGATGACAGTTCACAGGGCTATAATAGTGTTAGGTTTTGGCATATACATTAATGTGTGCCAGGAACGTCTTTAGGAGCATACTGCTAGATGCTTGAACTCCCTTGTTCTACACAGGCATGAGTGCAGGGTACTTCATAGGAAATCTTTTGCAGTGCTTTTCTACTTGATATTGTGTACCCTGAGATTGCAGTTCTTGGCAAGCAGAGTGGGGCTTGTAGGTACAGCTATGTTCAAGACCCTAGGGATAGTCTGCATGGATCTGTAACCTAGTTCGATGGAGAATAACAATGTTTACTCATTACTCTTAAACGTGTGTATGTATTTTCTCACAGGGCCTGCTGTCTTGTTTGTGTAGACAAATACAGTTCTCTCATCTGAACGGGACATGTCAGTGAGTTCAAATCTGGAACACCTCTTCACCGGTGTCATAGCAAGGTTGTCACTTGCAGAAAATGTAATTTCTTAGTATGGATAGATCAAGCAAAATGTTGCCAATCATTTCCATTAAAACATCTCTGAGGAAGTAGATGTGCTGTGAAGCTGTCTGTGTGATTGCAGTCCGAATACTGGATGGGCCCTAGATGTCATTCATTACAATACTCTCCCTTATACTTATCCGTTTAATGGCAGAGCTTCTAAAAAAAGATTGCAAAGGTTTGTGAGGATTTATGTGAGGCCCAGGCTCTTTACGGACCTATACTGGTTCAGAACATTCTTTTGTTGAGCTAATTGGACTATAAAACATATGGCACTACCATACATGACACATATATTATATGACTTTGTCATGCCCCAATCCCACCTAGACCCGAACACTAGTTGTACTGAGTGCTATAACCCTTATGTCACCCAAGGGATCCACTCCAAATAGAAAAGACACACAGATCAATGAAAGGGGCTCATTTGGAAGCTCATGGAAATGTTTAGTCTGTAACTGTGTACAGGGACGATCATCAGTACGATTCCCAGCAATCTGCATGATCTTGCGGGGTTAAAGAGGAAATCACGGTATCCATTAATGTATATTACCCACACACCAGGAGATTGCCAGCGCTTAATTCTTTAGCAACTAACACAGACTCAACTCAGTTCAAATGAATGTACCTGTTGGACCACCTGGCTCCCCATATGCTCTTCTTCATGCTCCTCCTACTTCCTGCCTACAACCTCTGCGACAGGAGAAAAACACAAGTTCAAGATAGTAGTACTTACCATTATCAAGTCGTTCTGCTTCCATCGCACATCAACTAGGCTTAGCCACCTGCCCACTTCTCCATAATCCTTAGCTGCCTACACACTACTCTGTGGCCGGGCACTGTGGCCATACACCCGAAGGCTGCACCACAGTCGTAATGCACCATGTGCTTTTACTGGACATCGCAGTCCCGTCTCCTAGGCACCAGCACGAGCACCCAATAAATGTACAGCTGTCACGAGGAATTATTCACCTACCAAAATAATTGCACCGCTTCCCTGCAATTACGCTCTACTACAGACCACTGCAACATGCAACTGGAGACATAAGAGCATAAGATCACCTTTTAGACATTGGAACTGACCCAGGCAGGAAGTTGGGAGATCATAAAGAGATAGTGACAAACATTCAGTGAGGCAACTAAAGAATATGTGCTAATTTCCATGTTCAAGCCTGAAGCAGCTAGTCTCTTCAACCACGGTTTCTGAAGAAAACGTCCTGCATTTGCTTAATTTCTCGCTTCCCTATAGTCAAGGTAAGGAGGGGAGTTTATTGAACAGTGGGGAAAAAGGAGCGGAACAAGGATGTAGTAAGCTGGTGATGCAAACCTGTAGTAACTTAGTAACTGTAGTAACTCAGTTGCTTCTCCCTTAATGACTATGCAACACAAAGGAAGCCATGCAGATGAGGTTTGTAGTATGAGCAAGCCAGGGAGAGACCAGGGGGAAACCACACTAAATCCTGCTCAGTTCATCCATTGGGTTCCCTCTGAGTCTCGTATGAATCAGGCTATGAGTAGTTCAATGGAGGACTCACAGGGCAGTTTCCAGTGCCCGGCAATGGGGATTTACGAGGGCATTACAGCCCTGGCGGTCCCGTTAATTCCCCATTGCGGGCGCCGGAAAAAATGACTCCCCATTCCCATTGCACTCAATGGGAATGGGGAGGACGGTAGCACCGGCACCATTCAAGGTCTACTGTCAAGGTCTGCGAGCAGGTGCCGTTCCTTCCTGAAAGACACCCGCTCACAGAACTCAGAGCATACCGGTCCGGTAACTACGGTGCCGGTAGCTTCGAGCGGGTGCCGTTCCTTGCTGAAAGACACCAGCTCACAGAACTCAGAGCATACCGGTCCGGTAACTACGGTGTAGGTAGCTTACTGACACCGTTTTTACCAGACCGGCATACTTATAATGAGGCCCACAGTGTTCCTGCAGGAAACCAAAGGTAATGTGTGACTGACTTCTACCACTAAAGCTTCTTTTATTTTGTTTTCGCACCAGAAATTGGCATTCAAATCTGGATCAAGATACAATGACATGTTATTTTTTGTACTGGTTCTCTGAAAATGGTTAACATCCAAAATACGTAAGATGATGTAACCTGTATGCTAGGGCTAAAGTACCATATCCCGGAGCTTTACTAAAATCACTGCCATGTTCTGTTATGTTTGCATAAAACATTACTGTATTGTATGTAGACCAATTGTAGCTATCATCCTTCGTGGGGCAGTGAAATTATATCTGGTTTCACATTTGTTTATGCCCCTCTGATTGGATGCCATTTTTATATATGGACACTGTTTACATTCAGGAGATTAATCTGAAAATGGGACTGCACAATGTCCTTAGCGGGCTTGCGGTATGTTTGTGAAAGAGAAATGTGTCAAAATATCTAACAGAACAAATATCATCCAAGTCCTGCTAGGTTTCTATTACATCTAAGGTATTTACCAGACCATTGCTTACATGTCTTCAGTCGAGCCCTTAACATGTCCTTTTATTCATCTGAAACAGCCAGGACACCGTCTTGAAAAGTGTGTGTTACTGAATGTGCATAGTAAGCTCACTTTATCTTCTGTACTGTCTTATATAGAACTGACCTAACAGACATAGGTGAATGCTTATATGTGCAGGGACTCTATTGTGTATAGTCCTCTTATATACTGTATGAAGGATGGCTGATGGTGTTCGATTCACTAAACTACTAGAAGAATGTATTGCTGCTAGAGTCAAAAATGTTCCGGTGTTTACAAATATAATGTGTAAAACACTCATATAGTCCCAGACGCCATTTCTTTTTTTTTTTTCCCAGACCATGCTTCTCAAAGTATGTGAAGACTGTGTGCCTTTCTCTGGTTCAGGAAAAGCATACGTTGCTGTGTCCTTGATGATTCTTTATTGATTTCGGCATCCTGAAGGAGGAATGTTTCTACCTTTAGTGCAGGGAGTAACCATCTGGAGATGCACTGTTTGCCTGTACTTTGAGCCAACAGTTTCTTCATAATGCAGCTTTTCAAGAACCCAGCTAGGCTCCTTTATTATTCTCTCTTCAGCCAAGATGTGTATCTCAACCTTCAAATACTCTTTGAGTGGGGCGGTGACAAGCAGATGATATGGCCTGTTGATGGACGTGGACGGTTTCAAAAGCCAGCCATGCATATTGGCATGCCTTACCACTTTTACCCTCTCATTTGGAAACTATTTATATTTCTTGCTTTTAAGGGCAAATGATCTTCTCTGACAGAGGAAAGGATGCATTTGATCAGGATCTGGCTAATAATCCCATTTGCTCTCTTAACAATCTCATTAGACTGAGTCAAAATGGGTTTGAGAATAGCAAGTTACATCCCCAGGGATTCTGTCAAGCCTTTGCTTCACAGAAAACAAAGCATACTAAATGATCCTGTTCGAAACATAGATACATATTATCAATGTTATTTACTTAAACATTTTTTAAATCCTATCTCATTCGTGAGGCAAACCAAACCATAATAAATACAAATATTAACAATATTTAAAAACATATCTCTTTGACCCAGAAAGTGCGAGTGTATCCCTAACATGTTTTCGCTTAAAGTGCTAGTACATCATCAAATACACATTTTAGACAGCATTCCCAAAAAAGTGCTGCAACTAAACAATATATGCTTCCATGTTCAAGCCTGCCAGGGTTTTGTCCGAAGGTGAGACTGGGATTGGGATGCCGTCGATGAAGAAGGTCGAGTATTCTGGGTTCAGTTTGTTTATTGCTGTTGGGTGTCTTACGATAAGCAGTTCCATTTTGACATCGTTCAAGCAGCGGCCGTGGGAGACCATCCATGCTGGAATAATGGCAAAAGTTGAGTTTAGGGTGGCAGCATCTTCTGAGTATGTGCCAGCGAGAGGGAGGAGAATTTGAGTATCATCTGTGTAATTTGTGTATGCAATGTCAATGGAGTCTAGGAAGTCGAAGAGGGGATTTGTGAAAATGTTATAGAGGGTGGGGGGGACACAAGAACCTTGGGGGACTCTGCAACTGATTGGCAAGGGTGTTGCATTAGCATTCTCTGAGAAGACTTTAATTCTTCTACCATCTAGGAAGGAGGCAATCCATGATGTTGCTTCTGGTGAGAAGGATGCTGCTTGGGAAAGGTGTTGGCCGAATATGCTGTGGTGAACTAAGTTGAATGCTGCTGACAGATCTAGTAACAACAGGAAGGAAAGTTTACCCATGTCACTGATGTCATCATCTGATTTTTTATGTCAAGGAGGGCAGATTTGGTTGCGTGCCCTGAGTGGTATCCGGATTGGCTGATTCTAAGTATCTGTTTTGCTTCTAGGTGTCGCTGTATTTGGACATAGGCTGCTCTGTGGAGTATTTTTAGCAGGAAGGGACAGTCGTGTTGGTGGGATAGTTGTTAGAGGATGTTAGGGGGATGTTGGGTCAAAGGTTCTTTCAGGCTTGCAGGTACCATGTTAGTAGTGAAGGAGGAGTTTATGACTGCTGTGATAAATGGGGCCAAAGTTTCAAAGCAGTCTTTGATCGGGGGGGGGGTCTCGGGAGGATAACTCAGGGACAACATGCTTGCTTTAGAAGCAAGATGACATAGAGCAACACAGGTTTGATCCCCGGGTCCGTGCTTAGACCTCTGGCTATTAAGTGCGTTATAAATAACCTATCATATCATATGTCTCCTTTGCATTTTGAAGGCTTAAGGCTTTTCAGTATGTGCAGGGTTTCTTGGACAGAGATTATCTTGCATTTGAATAACGGTGGGGTGTTGAGCGGGGCAGAGTGGAGGTTCTCGGGGACAGTATTGGTAAAGGTGGTTTGTCTGTAGTGGTTCAAGGGGTTTTGTTGTCGATGATTATATTTTGGAATACGTTGATTTAGTTCAGCATGGTGCTCTGGATACTGTCGCACCAGGCATGGTCTTTGGAAAGGGTGGATGGAGTGGAGACCGGGGTTTCAAGTTCCCTAAGGATGGGGGATAATTCTCTGGTATTCAAGGTTGTGTTGGCAATTCTGAAGTTGAACGTATTGGCCTTGGCTTGGATGATTGCATTTTTGTATTGTTTGGATAGGTTTATGAATTCTTGTTTGAGTGTGTCGGAGGGCAGGTTTCGCCAAGAGATTTCGGATTGTCCCTTTTTTGGTCTGAGTTCTGAGAGATCCTGGGTAAACCAGGAATTTGAGTGTGCTATTGGTTTGGCTTTTTTTCGAGCTAATGGGACAACCGTTACGATAGCATTGGCTAGTGTTTCAGTGTATAGGTCTACAAGATTTTTTGTGTCAAGGCTGATTAGGATGTCTGGGTTGAGGGCATTCAGAAAAGGCAGGATGTTTTCTTTAGTTAGCTTGCGGGCACTATGGACAAATGAGGGGGGCATCGTAATGGTGGGTGTTTTGGTATGTCGACCGAGGGGGGTGGGTCTAAGGAGCATCCTTTGTTGTGTGTGGGGCTGTGGATACAGTGACTAAAGCCAATGGGGATAGTGAATTGGCGAGTGAAGTGGCTGATACGTCATTAAGGTCATTGAGGCCTAAGTTTAGGTCACTCAGGAGGAGTATTTGTGAGGATGTTTTTGTGTTCTCTTGTAGAATTTGAAGACTGGCAGACTAGGCGGCCGGTGATAGTGTTGGATGGGGATATGGGCATTTTTAGTGAAAGGATGTCACAGTTGTTGTTAAGAGAGGTGTTTGCTTGTTGAATGCGTAGGTGGTCTTTGCTGATAATGGCTACTCCATCAGCTTTGGTTTTTAGTCTGTCACTCCTGAGGATAGTGTATTCTGATGGTATGGCAAGGGAGAGAGCTGGCCCTGTGGCAGCATGGAGCCATATCTCAGTGATTGCAAGTGCATCTAGGTTATTTGCAGTTAGGAGGTCGAGGATGTCGAGTGTGTGGGCTGGCAGGGATAGGGCTATGATGAGGGCTAGTTTGAGTGATGGGCTCTGGGGGTTCTGGGGGGTAGTCGGAGTAGGCAGGCAGGTATTGTCAATGGGCACACATGCAGCGGGTGGGGTCATGACAATGGCATTGGGTCCATTACATCTGGGCATACATGTATTGGCATAAACATACAGTTGGATAGGTGTAAAGACACTAGCATTGGTTAAGGCACTGTCATTGGCAAGTAGGCAGTAGTAGGTGGGCCAGTAATCAAAGGTATACAGACATTGGAATTGGGCATGCAGGTAATCACAGTAGGCAAGCAGGCGTTGTCAATGGGCATACATGCAGCAGTCGATTGGCCATTAGCAATTGTCATGGCATAGGCATTCGGTCCATCACAATTAGCCTGTTAGGCATAGGCAATTGGTCCATCACAATTAGACAGGCAGGCCTTGTCAATTGGTATACAGGTAAAAGGCATGCGTGCGCTAATGTTGATAACGGTACTGTCGTTGGGCATGCAGGCAGTGGGCATTTGGTCAATAAGACTAAAATTGGACATGGTACGTGGCCCATCGCAATAGGGTGCATAGGCAAAGCTTGTGGTCAAGCGTGCAACACCAGCTGTCAAATGGGAGCTGGTAGTCATAGTGGAGCATAGGCGTGGGGGGCTTAGATACTCCAATGGCATTACTCGAGAGTCTAGGGGCATAATGTGGGGGCTGTGCATGAGTCAGGGGCAAGTTGCTTCTTTTTGTGCATTGTTGTAAGTGTTGCGTGCAGCATTGGAAGATTCGAGAGCTGATCCTGTGGTTGTGTAGTCACGTGCATATAGGGAGGCTGATGTCGGGGCTACGGGCAGAGAGGCGTACATTTCTGGAGGGAGGGAGGCAGGGTTTGGAGGGGTGTGGGGTGGTTGTAGTGGATGAGCTACTTGGGGTGGTCAGGGTGTGGAGGGTATTCCGTCGGGATAGGATAGAAGGCAGGAAGGTGGTGGAAGGGATGGTGGAATATGGAGGCAATGTGATTACCATGCATAGAGAAAGAGTGCAATTGCCACTTTCCCAGCGCAGAGGGTTAATGTACTGTATGAATCTGGCGCGCAGATGTGAGGAGGCCATTTTAGCCTGTTGTAAGACTGTGACTATTGTAAGCATTGCCTTTCCCTCGGTCAGAGTGTTCTCTGGCGGTGCGGCAGAGGGCAAGGGGGCTGTCATGCTGCGCTTGGGGGACTGGATTTTCTGGAAGGGTGTCGTAGGGGCTCTTAGGTTACCGAGTGCGGCCTACAGTCCATTTGGGGGATTTACAAATCCATGGTGAAGTAGTACAGTTTAGATTGCATAGCAACAAGCGAATCAGCTCCATTCGGCAGCACCTAATACCTGCACCGCACAACACTGCACGCTTGGCCTGCGTGGACTTTGCCGCAGAGGGTTGGATGCGTGGGTTTTATCGTACGTGTAGGCAGAGAAGAGCATTGAACGTAGAACGAAGATCGGGCAGCGTGCTCTGCAGACCTGCGGCGCACAACACCACACCCTTGGCCTGCGTGGGCTTTGCCGCAGAGGGTCGGGTGGGTGGATTTTATAGTACCTGTAGGTGCAGAAGAGCGTCGAGTGTGACATCGAATGTAGTGGAGAACGAAGATCGGGCAGCGTTCTCTGCAGACTTGAGGTGCACAACACTGCGCCCATAGCCTGCATGGGCTTTGCCTGCACGGGCTTTGCCGCAGAGGGCCAAGTGCGTGGGTTTTATTGTACGTGTAGGCAGAGAAGAGTGTCGAACGTGGCTTGGAGCAATTTTAGAATAATATGTGTCATTGATATTTAGCTGTATTTGGGTGGGAATTAGATTATCTGACTGAAAATGTTTGATCTACTAACCCATTTGATTGTTTTTGGCATGGATGATTTGGCCTGCAGAGTTCTTTGCCAGCATACTTTGCAAAATACCAAACCGGGAGAGCAGGGGTTCCGGGGGTGTCCCATGCTCCACATTTTCGGTATTTTGTTGGTTTCGTGGGTGCGGGGTGTCCCTATTTTCCTTAAAATTGGAGTCAGGGGACACAAAAAAAAGAGCAATGTGCGTTTAAATGGCTCCTGAACAGATAAAATGCGGTCAGTTTGGGGCGAATAAAACAAAATCGATCAAACAACCCCAAACTATTTTGGTGTAATCATGTAGTCAGACTGTTTACAGTTCTGTGCACTTTGAACTTTACCACAAGCATTTTTGCACATTTGCAGATTTGCACAAACTTGCACTTTACTCCAAGCATTATTTTGCACAATTACCGATTTGTACAAGTATGCAGTTTCCAACTTCTATAGCGTTTTTTCTGGATTAAAGTACAGATAGCGAATGCAGAATATATTTCATGCATGAGTTTAAATGTTGGAATTCGGAGTAACTGTGTTTTTGTGCTGCTGGCCCTGAGTTTTTATTACTATTTGAACTATGATCCTAAGCACTGGTGTATTTTTATATGGCATTCCATACACATTTGAGTGCGGGGAATTTGAAAGCAGTTGACACCCATTTGTATTTGCTGTATTGCTGAATTAAATTTGTTCATCACATTTTGTAATTTGTATCCTGAAACCATGCAATAGTCAGTCTGACATCAGTGCTTGTATTTGCATGTTACATGCTTTGGTTGTGGTTAGCATGGAATCCCAATGGAGTTGTAGTACTGAGGATACTAGGTTAACGGTCACCACATTTTGGAAGTGTGTGTTCAAGCACCCGGTTGGGTGTGAAACGCATTACGTGTGCTCTCCTGTCTTGTTGCCAGTGTGCTTTTTTACTAAATTGCAATAAAACCAGCTACATTTTTATAAGAATCTGTGGATTGTAGAGCCAATATTTTTGGTGGTGTGGCGGAGTGCGACCTCTGCACTTTATGTGCTGTTTTTGTTTTTCATACATAAATTCATACATACATGTATAAACTGCTTCAGAATGCTAATGTTGGCGGAGGGGATTTGAAGGAAGGAAGGGTGGGTTAGGGTAAGGAAAGTAATAGGAAAAGTGAATTCTCTGCTTTTCTCACAGCAAAACAGAAGTTTAAATGCATTTGCAAAAAACATACAATACTAGTGATAAATCTGCGTTATAAAAAGTGTCATAGTGTGGAGGAGTCATCGGGATAATAAGGAAGGATTGCCTTCTACTAAATAGACATGTGTTTGCCAATGTGTATATTATTTGTATGTTTTATTGTGTATATTTTTACTATTTACATTTTGAGAATTGTTCAAAAAGGGTACTTTACAACACACAGTTCTGCCATTTGCACAAATATAGAGTACCAATACATATAATTCTGCTCCTAGGAAGTATGGTGGCACATATGCCAGTGCTAAGTATTCTTTCTACGGAGTCATTTACTATTTTAACAAACCAGTTGAGCTCTACTTTTCATACTGAATTATTTTGGTGTCCATGTGTCAGACTGACATGCCTACATGCTTTCCCTCTCAAGAGCTCCTTGGAGCATTTAGTTGATTCATATATCACTTTGTGAATTTAACGTTGGCAAGTAAACATGCATAAATGTACGCACAGGATGTATTGGTTGTCAGCAGAGCAGCACCGTTGTCCTGGTAAGAGTCCTAATAGTATCAGATGGTCGTCTTAAGTGAAAAAACATTTCACTTAAGCACATGTGCCTTGATGGTGTTTGTGCTGTATGCTGCCAGACAGCCCCGGGAATTATCAAATGCCTGACTGTACAATGTCAAAAAGGATGTTCCAGACTTCTACAGATGTGCAAGAAGCTGGGTGTTTGGCAGCAAGGACATTTCTTACTAAACACACAATGATACATAGCGCACAACATGAATAAAATGATTAAATAAAACCATGAAAACACATAAGATTAAATCCCAATGAATAAAATCCACAATGTGCACTGAAAAGGGAGAAAGAAAACATGTTAAAGTCCATACAACCTTAAAAACTTTACACTGGAAGATAATGGGCCTCATTAAGAGTAGGGAGGTAAGGAATACCGGGCACCGGTAAGGAGACCGGTGCTGGTAATCCCGTACCGCCCTATTCCGAGGTCCCTTGGCGGGGACCGTAAGGAACGTGTGGTCAGACAACACATCCCTTAAAGGTCCCGCTAAGGGACCAGGGCGCTAATAATGGGCTTACACGTCGCGAGCCTGTTATTAGCGCCCTCCCCATTCCCATTGAGGCCTATGGGGGCTCAAATGGGAATGGGGAATGGCATGTTCAATGGGGACTTACCGGTCCCACCAGGGTCGGACTAGACCGGTAAGTCCCCATTGAACTACACCGGTACCGGACCCGTTATTGGTGGCAGTCATGGCGCAAATAGCGCCATGACTACCACCAATCTCGGAATGAGGCCCAATGTTTGCTATGCAGAGCAGTGTAAAGTTCCTTGATATTTTAGAAATGCATTTTTATGGTTGTTTTTATATGATAGTAAAATGCACCATATCACATCCAGAGCGCTCCATTTCCCTTGGGGTCCTGTTGAAAGCAGTGTTACTTTTTCATGCCGAAACGTCCCTTCTGCAATTACGTGCCATCAAGATTTGCCAGCACGGGCCTACATCGATAGCAAGGACGTAGACCTGGGATGTTCTTTTGGTCTTTTATAATGGGTTTTTAGCATTTAAGCTATGTGACACTATAAAATCGAAACCGTCTGTGATTTACTAGGCAGATAGGGCAAGTAAGGTAGTACTTGATTGTGCTCCTTGAAATTGAATGTATTCATTGTGTTACCCATGTATGTGCCTACCATTTTGATTTGTTTACTTAATTGTCAGATTGTGAATTTGTTCTCCTCTGTTTACACATCTTGCGTATAAAATTGAAAAAAGCAATAGGATTGTGCGCAACTTATTGCAAAATGCAAAATATCTGATGTGTTATTTAGGCAATAATAGTGAATGTAGGATTTTCTGTTCACTGTTTTGTCTTTTCATATATGCTTTTTATTTGTAAATGTACAAACGGGTTTAATCAACATTTTTAGAGTTGAAACTGTAGGACCTATGGCCTACGTAATAAATTATGAATAAGTATATATAAACAATAATATGTTTCTGAGTGTGCTGTTCTTTGAGGCACATTAATAGCCTATTGAATGGCCGGGTTTATGTGTAAACGTGGCTGTTGAACTATTCCACTAAATGGTTCATCTGGGGGGCTCCCCTTTGTGTGTCAGGTTTAAACCTCACCATGTCAGCCTCATAACTATACTCAGTTAAATTCCACTTAATCACTCTCTTCCGAGTCAACAACGAGGACCCGACAGAGGTATGTACTTGTCCTGTGTTCCCGGTTTTATGTGTTGCCAACAATCTTCCTAAAGTGCCAAACCATTCATAATCACATATCCCCCTTAAAGCCTGGAAAATGTCTACCATTATCATCTCATTAGCCAGGTACATCCGTTTATCATCGCACGTAGCTGATTTATAGTAGGACTACAACAGAATGCTCATTAACTCAAACTCCAATCAAATAAACTATATTGGCAGCATCTTGGGCATTCTTAAAAGTGATCGCAAAAAGTTTTCCTATAGCTTGGCCAACTCATTCTTAAATGTTATGGTCCCATACTTCAGCTCTATAGAGCATACAAGATGCAGGTACAGTAGCAGGACTGTCTTGATTGAATAACCACCCTGTTTTCCAATGAAGAGGCTCAATGTGTGGCCAATCCTCATGCAGTTAGCCTGAGTATATTCCCAATGCAGGTTCCAATTAAGCTCATCAATAATTAGAACACCCAGATATTTCTAACAGCCTACTAATTTTAGGGAGTTTGAATCGATTGCCCACACAGATTTGGGTGAATACTTCTTTCTCCACTTTAAGACCATGATTTTGGTGTTTCCAATATTTATCCACGGCCCATTAACCCTGGCATATTCACCCAAAGCTTCTAACAGCATTTTGAGACCTCTTGCGGTATAGTCGAGCAAGAGGAGGTCATAGGTATATCCCAACCGGCCTATTCCATGGCCCCAACTCTCATTGACAGGCAGCAGATATATTTTAAACCTCAGCCAAGTCCGCCAGATATAAGTTGAAGAGCGTGGGGCGAGTATACAGCATTGCTTTACCCCCCCTTGACGTGAGGATCCGCTTTTATACTCTGCCCTGCCCATCCAGGCATACACTCACACTAGTGTCTCAGTGCAGCTACATTATCATTGTCAACAGCCCATGAGGAATGTTCCTGAAGGCTAATTTGGTCCATAAACGATTCCTCATGACGTGTTGAATGCTGCACTAAAATCTATAAAGGCACCATTTACCGGGAGATGGCATCTGGTCCAGCCATATTCCACCACAGAGATTAAAGACAGAAGATTGTGCAAGGTGCTTGATTGGCCTCTAAAGCCAGTCTGGTTGGGTGGCAGCTTCTTATTTATGTCTACCCATGTGTTCAACTCATTCAGTAACACTCTGGCAAATATTTTTCAGGGTATATCAAGTATTGCCAGAATACGATAGTTAGTAGGGTTCTTCAATGTATGGGAAGAATGTTACTCTCCTTCCAGACTGGAGGGACCTGTCCCTGTTTACCAATACACTGAAGTAGTATATGCAAAGCATGTGCCCATGCCCAAGGATTCAATTTAACATTCAATTTAGCATTACAGGTCCCATCAGGTCCCATCTGGGCCAGGCGCACTAGAGGAATTCAGCTTCCCAATGATGGTCACTATCATTGGTTATTTATAATGCGCTTAGTACCCAGAGGTTTCTAAGTGCAGACATTGGGATTGGACCTGTGTTGCACTGCGTCATCTTGCTTCCAAGGTGAGCACTTTGCCCCTGAGCTATCCTCCCGAGACAATATCTTGACAATGTCTTGCACAGTTGCATTACAGTTCCAGGACTCAGAAATATTCAGATTACCCAGATCAAATGGTTGCTCCGTCCCCAGATGGGTAAGGCCTTCTTTGCTTGTCCTCTAACCACAGACCAAGATCCCATATTGTTATTATCCCTAGCATGATGAACCAGCTGCATCCAGATCTCGGTATCACACAAGGTATGATGTCTTGTAACCATCTGCGATACCTCATTTTAATTTCCTTAGTGATACTGGTAACCCAGCTGCTGCAACATCATTAGGAATGAGGGCAATATCGTGTCACATTTTCCTTTTAACTGATTGTATCCTACAATCACACTGACGACCCTTACAGTTATCTTGGTTCCAACACTCACATGGGCTCTTATAACTTATTTTCTTGGATATTACATCATTAATACCAATAAGCATGTCTACGAAATCGTGGATGAGGGTAGACCCTATGTAGTCTTGGCCGATCAGCCATCTATCATTGAACAAGGTATTCTCTCTTTTTAACTTTCAATAAAATGCTGCTATAAAATACATCTTTCAAACAACAACATTCATATTCAGCTCTTTCCCTTTGTACACAGGTTCCTTTTCATAAAAAAACGAGAACATTCCCGACAAAAGAATTTACACATGGCTTTCAGGAATTGTCCACAATAAAACACCACCATCAATTAGTCCAAATGATCAGACTTACAAAACAGGAGCAACACTTCAACAGGACCATCAAAGTGGCGGCGCAAACTGTAAAAAATTGATACTTTTAGCTTTTGAGGCATTGTGTAAGTAGACGTGCATACTATAAATGTACTCAATGGGGTTTTCAATCCAGATTGCATTCCCCAATGATTACTACATGTGAATACACCAACAGTGTACAACACACAAATGCTGTACCTAACTTAGTACATACAATGTGATACTTGTCAAATAAAATAAACATGTAAAACTGTAACCAACTACATTTTGCAACATATGTCCTATGACTAATTATATTTTCATTTCTTTACAGACACAGTACTGCAAATAATACCCCTATCACCATATCCAAATAAGTGGTCATACCTAATATAAAGTTCATTCCAATAAGCACATTATTCAATTTACAATCTTCATATTAATTACATGATCACTATGCATATATTACTGTGGCCATGGCCTGTGCCCAGATGATTGGGGGAATAGCCATGCCCCCAAGAATCTGGACATTGACCATAGCCACAACTATACAACCATGCCTTCAAGAATCTACACACTGGCCATGAGCACAACTATATTCTTCAGCCATGGTATAACCTTGCCATACCCACAACTATACACTTTAGCCATGGTATAACCACTACGCACACTTCAGTAACAACTAACATATTTTTATTCCAAACACATTGCACAGCCCGCGGTAGCAGCCGTGTAGTTATGGTTAAGTTGCTAAACCCATAGGAAGACCACTTTTTTGGCGGCTAATAACTTTGCTCCCCAAACCTTGCCAAAAAGGTTTATGGGACCCACTGAATATATTTTGAAAGATGGGTGAGGTTTCCGGGAGGGCCACAAAGTCATAGGGGGTCCCACATTTTATTTTCTCCATAGACTAAATGGGGAAAAACTGGACAGATTTTAACCAAATTTGCAGCAGGGACGGGGGCTTGGTTCAGAAAGCATGCTTTTGTGTGTTTGATGGAAATCCCACCAGTACTTTTGTTGCAAAGAACTGAAATGTATGTCTAAAAAAATTAGTGATATCTGGCTATGCTCCGCTGACCCATTTCCCTGTTCGCTCCGGAGACAGAAGTCTCATTGGCTTGCAGTACACGGTGATGTTGGCGATCATTGGACGCGGCTGGTTGTTGGCTGGAGGGAAGCGTGCATGTGTGTCAAAGTTTTTGCGAAACACCGCTATGGTGTATCGGAGGACAGTGCAGCGCTGAAAGGGACTGAAAAATATAATGTACGGCATGTGGTAGTGGGAAGAAGGGATGGAAAGTGTGGGGGCGAGAGAAGTGGTTCATCTGAGATGTGTGGTTATTATGGACGAAGACGGTGGTGTGCCTGCAGTATCTGTGCGTACTGTGCCAATACGTCGGTCCCTGCACAGGCGACTACCATTTGTGGTGAATGCAGGCAGCCTTTGTTATGGCACGATAGTGCATGCCGCAACCTCTTACCGTGGTGACTGGTGACAATTGCATTGAAGAATCGGAGTGCATTGGAAAACATATATTATGCCATGTGGTGGTGGGAAGAAGGAATGGAAAGGGTGGGAGAATGCAAAGTCATTCATCTGAGATATGTCAATAGGTGGACGAAGAGGTTGTTGTGGCTGCAGTATCCCTGCATACAGCACCAATCAGCGGGTCTCTGCACAGGCCACTATCATGTGTGCTGACAGGCTTCAGTACGGCAGGAAAGCTGGTGTGGAGACCTCTTTCCATGGTGATTGATGGGAGCTCAATTGCAGAAGGAGAGTGCATTGCACATGACTTGCACATTTTAAGATAGTGTTTACTCCGGTGTGTTGCATGTGGTAAGCCCGTAGCCCATTCGATGGACAGATGGAGCCCTTGCACTGACAATTATGTGCCGTGGTTGCAATTAGGTTTCACATTGTTGCCTTCTGTGTGTGGTTCATCAGCATTGCATACATTGTTGCAGCCATGGGTGTGGTGCTTGTTAGAGCATCCTACAGTGTTTACTCCATGGCTGCAGCTAATGGACTGAACAGTTCTGCAGTGTGTGCACTGAGTGCAGTGTTGGAATACTGTCAGTATAGAAGCAGGTAGGGTTGAAGTGCATCTTCTATGTGCATGGATACTGCAGTGTCTGAAGTGCGTGCAATACTCAAATTGTGTGTGCAGAGAAGTGGATGGGGTGAACTGCACATTTCAGAGGATTGTGTAGTGTCCATTCTGCAGAGTACTGACTACTATACTGCACTATGAGATATTGCTTTTGTGCACTGAATAGAGTGCGGGGAGCAGGGCCACTGTTGCAGAATATTTTTTGGTGTGGTTAGCAGTAACACCATCCCATGTGAATAAAAGTGGGTATGAATGGCAGCGGCAGTGGTATGTTTGTGGAATCTGCTAACTGTTACATGTTTCCATGCATCACTGTCTTATGGTGCTGGGGTTGGATAGAAGTGCTGCTGGCTATGTTACATCTGTAGATTGTAGTTTCTGGCCAGATGTTTGCATGCATGGCTCCATTATGTTGTGCTGGGTGTGGGCAAGCCGTAGACACTTGTGTGCATGGTCGAAGGCGTGCTGGGTGACGCTCTTGATGATTTTGGATGCTGACATCGTGGATTTTTTCCAGATCTTTGTACTGAAGGTGCTTTATGGAGGTCTGCATTTGGGTTATATGTTGTGTGGATGTTTGCTCTGTCATCTGAAGAAGTTGATGAATGCAGTGATGCAGATTTCTCCCACTGCCAAGGTCGTTTTCCCAACCATTCCACCAAGAGGAATATGGGACGATGCCAGGGTTATTTGTTCCCAGCTTGAGCTCGGAAGGTGTCTTATAAACAGAAGCATGTCTGCATTTATGTGCACTGGTGGGAAGTTCTCCACCCACTATGAGAGCATGAAGTTGCAAAATATACACTGCTTCCATGCAAATGGCATTCCTTTGAACGCCATTGGCAATACGATGTTCTTTTACACTGTTCAAGAAGCGTTGACTGTAATTTGGTAAAAATTGAAGGAGGAAAAACAAACAGAAACTCATACAAAGAGAAAAAACAAAATAAAAGTTGGTAATAGGAGTGTGGAGGCTAAGGCATTGTGCAATAAGGTTTATGGTTGTGGTGTGTATGAAAAACTGTGTCATAAAGTCTCTTTGTACAAAGAAGTGCAGAAGGCTATGGTGGAAGTGTGCAAGGTAAGGGGCAGGCATCATGTTTGCATGCATGCACTGTATACACTTGTTTGCAGTTGGTAACATGCATTCAATGCTGCTTTTGTGCAATACATTTTGATAAGTTTATAATAAGTGGGGTACTGCAAGGAAAAAAACCTGTGAAGTGTACACAGTAAGTGGCAGGCATCCTGTTGTCATGAATGCAATGTGTGTATGATATCATATGATATGAAATTGAATGCTATGCCATTTATAATGCGTCTATACACAATTTTTGCAAGGCGCGGCGAGGCAAGGGATGGGGAACAGAGGGGAGACAGAGACAACAAACCTACAAGGGAAGGTGTCACTCTCATCGCCCAAGTGCATGGGTAGGGGGAGGGTAAAATGCAGTAAATGGGAAGAAGAACAAATGACAATAAGTACAAATACGACCCGATTGTGCCAAGTGCAAGGATAAGTGTAGACATCAGGTGGTGGTGGAACTGTTAGGGCTACAGAAAACAGTCCCCAAGTGAAGGGTTTGCCAGAAAGGCAGTGCACGGGTGCTACTGGCAGGGGAGGTGGCCTGGACCCGACATCAGAGAGTGGTCAGGTAACCAGTGGAGAATCAGTTGCAGCCATGAAGTGAGCCAGGGAGAGGAGGAGAAAAAGCAGACGCAAAGAGAAAGGCTTGGAGATGCTTCCGGAAGCTTCTGGAACCAGCGATAGTTTTAGGGAGGCAGGGAGGCTGCTGCAGAGGGAAGCCCCAGCCAAATAAAGAGATATACCACCGACTGGTTGCTTGCAGAAGTGAATGACCCTGTGGGATTTTGAGGCGGAGGAGGGAAGAGCTTGAGCAGGGTGATATTTAGGAAGTGAGAGTTGAAGGTATTGAGGTCCCAGGGCCCAGAAGGCATGATGCCTAATGCAGAGGGTTTTCACCTTATTCCTCGCAGCCACAGTGAGCTATTGCAGATATTTCAGTCCAGGAGAGATACGATCCCTGGGCTTGAGGCCAAGGACAAGTCGCACAGTCCTCTTCTGGATGAGTTGCAGAGTGTGGAGAGTAGAAGCGGGCAGATTTAAAAAGAGGCTGTTGCAATAGTCCAGCCTAGAGAGAACCACAGCTGTGCAAACAGTGAACTTTCGGGAACTTACTTTAGGTTGGTAAAATACATTCAGTACTGGTTTTGGTGCCTTACTTTTATGATTTATGTAGGAGATGGGTTAGTGGGGAAAACAATTTGTAGCATTGTTGGAAGGAAAGAAGAGATTATGTTTTGAAATTGCAATGAAAGATATGGATAAAGGAAAACGTTGCAAGCACATACCATTGAAGTGCCACTTGATGGTAGGGGGTGGGAGAAAAAACAGTATGCTTGTTAAGAACGTAATGGACGTTCAGTGGCAGATACCGTGCGCAGAGGCACTTATAACAGAGTTGTAAACATACTGCATAAAAAGTATTCATGCCTCTATTTTGTGGTGATGGGTGCTCATGTGGATGAATATGGATGCACAAATCGTGCAATCATTTACTGAGCTTTCTACTGGACGTGTTTCGAATGACAAGACACTTGCAGGCTGAATTTGTAATGGTACATATGAAGTGTTATGCAGAGTTGACAGCGTTAGATGCTAACGTCTTGGATGACATTACTGGATGCGTGTGTGACTACTTACCCGTACCCAATGAGGTAGTGGTGGAAAAAAAATAATGGAAAGAGAAGAACTGCTCCTGCTTTACTGGGGCGCGCCACTCACGGTATTTTGGGAAGCGCACGTGCCACATTCTGCACTTCTCACCATGCTAGCCAATGGAAATGGGACTGTGGGGATTATCCAATCAGGTACTGAGGGTGTGGTTCACAAGAAGGGGCGGTCATACTGTTTTACATTATTCTGCATAGTGAGGCTGGCTGACATGGAGAAACGCATTGTGTTGACTTTGGGTGATGCCGTTGTGATAGATCTGCACAAGTATACCCTGGTAAGATACTTTGATGGCAATTTCAGTTGCAGAATGTAGTGAAGAGGCTTTTTCCCACTGCCAAGGTGCTTTTCTCATCCATAACACCAATAAGAGTATGGGACAATGCTCATGGATGTTGTTCCGAGCCAGAGGTTGGAAGGTGTCTCATCAACAGAAGTATTTATAGTTTTTTTGTCCACTGGTGGGATGTTCTTCTGCAACAATGACCTCATTAGTTGTGGAAAAGCAGAATTTTTCGAAGTAAATGGCATTTCGTTGTCGCCCATTGGTAATACTGTTTTGTTTGCCCATCTACATGATGCAGTGAAGAGTTTACTGTAACAATGTGAGCGCAAGAAAACACAAAATCAAATAACAACCGAAAAAAAGGTGATTCACAAGAAGCACCTAAAAATATTTTTTTTAAAAAGGCTCTTTTCAGACGCGCCAATAAAAAATGAACTCCCCTACCCTGGTTGTAACTTATTTCCCCACACCCGCACGCAGCACAAAATCGACATCCAGGGATTTTGAGAATGGCCATGGAAATGGAGGCTGAGGTATTGCGTAATACCATTTGTTGGTGTGGTATGTACCCAGAGGACTGTTGTACAGAACTGATACTTTCACATGGAGAGCTCTTCAAAGTGATTGGTGGATGCGTGTGGAACTTTCTATCAGTCCCCAACGATGCCGTGGAGGAAAGAAGGAAGTGGAAAGGGAAGAAATAATGTTTCTGCTTTATTGGGGTACGGTCCGAGCTGTACTTGGGGAAACGCACATGCCACACACTACCGTTTTCAGCATGCTACGCATGGGTATGGGACATTGGGGACTATCACAACTGAGGGCGTGGTTCACAGGAAGGGCCGTTAATACATTTCTCCATTACTGTGCGTAGTGAGCTGGGCTGACATGGTTGCCATTCCTTGCAAAGGCAGTGTAGCACAGCAGATTCAATCCAACATCAATTACATGTCAAACCTATGTGGCCTGCTACTCTGTTCTGAAAATCTACAAACAGATTGCGGAGCAGCTCTGTGGAGTGGCCTTTTGAAGGGCTGCTGTGGAGAACAGGCCTACGTTGTTCAAAAACATATATACATGTGCAATGGCACATTGTGGTGTGTTTGTAAGCATGTACTTTCCGAAAAACACTCCTTACATTGCACAACACTGTACTTTTCTGCTGTCCGAGTGTCCGGATCGTGTCCCCGAAATAAGGCAGTGTGGGTGCGGTCGCATGGTGTTCTCCCTTGGGATGGCTGCCCGCAGGACGCTTTTAGGACAGAATACGTTCTGCGCATGTGCATAAGTGTACTATGCACACCGTTGCCACTTCTGTACTGATTGATATTGCGACACATGTGTGCTGACCATTTTGGGACACGCTGGGTGTTTATAGGTTATAGCAGGTGGGATGTTTATGTGTATAGCTACCTGTAGGACATGGGTGGGCAGCTCGAAATAATTAAAGTTTTTTTTGCATATGCTGCACAGTGGCACTGTTACCAGGACACAGAGGAACATATACACATGCATGTACTTGTAAACCAACCAACCGCCGCTCCCACTCGTAATTAAAGATGGTGCACGAGATGCCGACTTGCGGGTCGTACTGGCATTTTACGGATGCCTCCATTGGCATGGTGGATAGGCCGGGCAAGTGCAGTGTCCATAGGACACATCCCTTTTGCTTAATTGTGGTCATTCCTACAGGACTGTGCCCCGCTGAGTCAGAATAGCATTTAAAAGAAAACAATACCACATATAAAATCAGCAACAATTTAAATATCAACGTTAACTTAGTGAAAAATGAAGTTGGTACTCCTGAGAGGTGCGATCCCCAGAATAAATTGCAGTCAGTTTTACAAGTAATTTACAAGTAATTCAATTTGTTCCATACATTCAAATCTTATATTTCATCCTTATGGCATTAGTTAATCTCCCAACACGTGTTTCCCCATAACTTATGGTTATAGTTTCATTCACTTTTACAGGTATATTCAAATCGATCGTGGAGGAATCAAGGCAATCGTACCTTGTAGAGGGACTTGCACCAACTAAAATATAAGATTTCAGAAGGAAATTTGAATATACCTGTAAAAGTGAATGAAAACTATAACCATCTATACAAATCAAGATTGAGAAAACAATAATAAGGAAATCTCTCCTGACGAACCATAGCCAAAGCTACGGGGAAACACTTGTTGGGAGATTAACAAATGCCATAAGGACGAAATATAAGATTTGAATGTATGGAACAAATACATGGAATAAATTGAATTACTTGTAAAAGTGACTGCAATTTTTTCTGGGGATTGCACCTTTCAGGAGTACCAACTTCATTTTTCACTAATTTGGTTCATATATTGTTTCAGGCACAATATAGGCACTCCAAGTGCAGGCCCTTCAAATTTAAAACTCAAGTAAGGCACAAAGGATTCGCTTTGAATAGGTAACAAAGCTGAAACTGGCTGAATTTTTTTTTTTTTAAATATCAACGTTAACTTGCCCACATTCATACACACCATTAGGAAAGGGAAGTGGTAGCAGAAGTGGATACTTATTGTGGGGAATTGGGCATTTCCACAAGTTGGTCGTGAGGGGAGGAAGGGATTGAGGTATCACCGTAACATTTCCCATCACACAGATTTTGAGGGGATGGTGGGCTGTGACATGGGGAAGGGGTACACGTGCAGGTCTGGCAGTGCTATTTTATTTTGTCCATAATATACCCATGTACGCAATCTTTTAAGGCGGCACAATTTTTCACCAATTCTTCCATTTTGGCTTCCACGCTGTCCATTTTGCTATTTACAGAGTTTCTTTCCTTTCCTATGTCTGTATGCTGTTGTGGAAGGGGTGCCACTTGTGCTGCCTTGCTTTCCTTTCCAATATGTTCTCTTACAGAAAACAAAATGTGTTAGGTGTACATGAAGCAATATATATTACATAATTTACGTTTCACACTACTGTGAGTACCAATGGGGTGACTATCATAAGTCATTGCGTCATGTGGGAAATTTTCTTCCAGCCACTGTAAGGTGCTTGCCATTGTTATGTACAAAAAAAGTTACGCTTCTCTACTATTGCATACTGTGCCACCTGCGTAATTATCAGACAAACTATAGTGTGCATGCTATGTTGCAGTGATGTTGTGGTCTTACTACTTTCCCATCATTACTCTGGCTATTTGTTCTTTGTTCCCATGCAGAGTTGCAGTGCGGGAACATTGTTGAAGTGAGACATCACTTCTGTTGTTGGTGCATTCCGTTATGGTGTACTCCCTTTGCCTTTGTGCTGTTTGCTTCATAAGTACACAGGTTGCAGACCTACTCTATTTTACCTTGCAATTCATGTACATGCTGCTGCTTACATATGGTCCTTGTGTTTGCTGATTGGTACCACTATGTAAGAGAGCCCCTGCCTTCTGAGCAGGTTGGATGCCACCCAATATCCGCTACGAGACGCATACTCTGAGACTGCTGTGCGCATTAACATGGTGCCAGCAGGTTCAGTATGTTGTACAGTACATCTTCAAAAACTAAGTTTATCCTGCTAAAAACCTATGAAATTCAATGAAAAAACGTTTTGAAGGGACATGCTTAAGTTACACTAGTAAAATTCACTTACAAAAAACATTGTTAAAGGGACGTTATGGTTAAGTTGTGCTACTAAAAACCCATCACCTTTACTGAAAACACTATGGTAAAGCAATGTTATGGTTAAAGCGCCCTACTAAAAAGCTACGGAATTCACTGACAAAAAACATTGTTAAAGGGAAGTTATGGTTAAGTTGCACTAGTAAAAACCTATGCAATTCACTTACAGAAAACAATGCTAAAGGGACGTTATTGGTAAGTTGCACTACTAAAAATCTATGAAATTCACTGACAAAAAATGGTGTTAAAGGGCCATATTCTTCAGTTGCCTTAAGAAAAACCTATCAAATTCAGTGCAGCAAGTACCTGAAAGGAAAATTACACTTACTTTGCGCTAATAACAAACAACAACCTATCTAAACAATATTAAAAGGGATATGTCAGAGCCTATCTCACCAAAGCTGAGGAAATAGAACTAAATGACCTCTGGGATCGCATATCATTTCACAAAAGACTATAAAAAATGGTACAGTTTCGGTATAAAAATGCTTTCCCACAGAGAATGCCGGGGCTATAAAGCTGCAGACCGTTTAACAGGTACAACCTTACATGCCAAATCTGAACCCATTGTCTGGCGGAACCTTGGTGCAGCTTAATCCTGAAAAAAAGTACTAAAATCCTACCAAGCATACAAACCATAGCCACAAATGATCCCAACATCCAGGACATTTAAAAAAACAATGTAATTGACACATACTACATAAACAGAAGTACTTCTTTGGAAAACATGTGTCTGTACGACATTGCCCAAACCTAAACATACAAAAACAATGTAACAAATGAGACATCTGGCATGATATTCAGTCTCAACTTGTGAATGGAAGCCTAGTTAAACTCACCAAACCCAGTCTAATTAATCAAATAAGGTTATCTTTTACATCTCTACAATAAAGAGAACTGTATTACATGGCCCTACTCCAACTTTTTAAACCTTGGAGAAATAAATAAGAATTATTAGGTAACTATGAACCATTTGAAGCTGCATTCAAAGCAAATGAAAGCAGTATAAAACATGATAATTTCAAACAATACAAAGAAATAATAATAATAATAATAATAATAATAATAATAATAATAATAATAATAAATACTTAATTGTGATATAATCCAAAAATAGGATTTTACACAACTCATACATTTCTAATCGACTTAATATGTTGAAAAACATCCACAAATATAAATAAAAGACAATAATACAAAAGAATACAAAGTCTAAAATCTAAAATATTAAACTAAACTTATTACATAATATTACTAACCAGCACAATCACAATCTCATTTTAACACAGCAACAGTATAATGATGTAGAGGTATAGGGGTGTGCCCACCAACCAGTACTCATGTCCTATATAAGAATGTATAAAATCCCTTCTTACAGATTTGGAAATCAATGTAATGGTCCACCAGGTAGTAAATGCCAGTATCCAGTTTAGGTTATACCTGGAGTAAGGGCTTTATTTGTAACCATACCCTAAAAAGAGCAAGCTAGAGGCCCAAAGAATCAGAGTTTAGACAGGAATACCAAAAGGCTTCCTCCATTATTACCTCATAATTATGGCCCCATTTCCTTATGCACTCATGTATACAGAGCCTAATTTAGGACAGAGTGTTAATAAGTATCGAATGGATTCGGGTACACCTACACCCTGGCAAATTCGACAGTGCCTAGACTCATATGGAGCCTTCAGCCAAGGTCCAGTGATGGATAGGACCGGTAACTGTTTTGTTTGTAGTCTTAATAGGAACTGTCTCACTTCAGGTGCCGGGCATAGGAGTAAGTAGGCCTGAGGTTTTAGATATTTGTGCATGACATGGGAGACTGCCTCGTATCCACTCAATTTAGACAAATGGTCTGAGTTCGCACTCCAATCCCATTTGTTAAATTTTTCCTCAAATGCTTTTTTTAATGGATGTAAGGCAAGTGGCTCAGTTTTCTCAGTTTTCTAGTCGATCTCCTCAAATAATGATTCATTCAACTCTTTGAGGTTTCTCCCCCGAGGATGTCTCTCTATCTCATAATTATCCCCTCCCAATCTAAGCAATTTACAGCTAGGATCCGCTATTGCTTTCAAATAGAAGGAGCCTTGCACACACAGTGCCATTCCTCTCAGGGAGATAAGTTCCAGTTCCAGGCGCAGATATTGGACCGAACAAGATGGTCCCAGACCAAGTACAATGCACCAATAATGGCCTCTAAGATGTTAAGCCATGTTAGATCTTGCATGGTCAAGGCCTCAAGGGTATAAAACATTGTTGATACAGTCTTAATATACCTGCCATACTAAAGCCAGCTGAACCTTTTGAGAATTTACAGGCTTGGAGCGTGAGCAATTTTGCTCATAATTTTTTGTGTCTTATTATGGTTTCATAGTCAGACAATACTTTAAAGTCTAGTCCCAAATAGGGATATGTTTCCACCACCTCAATTGTACCAAAGTCTGTATCTATGCCAGTCCAACTTGGGCCCTTTCGTGCAATTGTCATTATTGTTGCCTTTTCAAAATTGATGGTAAGACCTAACTGAGTAGAATAGACTAGTAGTTCATTCAGCAGGCTCTTTATGCCAGACGTGTGATCTAATAAAATAAAATTGTCTGCATACAACATGCCAGAGATAGAGGTCTCACCCAATTTAGGGGGACAATTTGACTTTAGGGACTTGCGTGCTAACAGGTCAGCTATATATAGGTTGTAAAGCATAGGCGCAGTTACGCAGCCATGCTTTACACCTATATTGATGTTAATTATAGCATACACTTCCCCTTGGTCATTAAGCCGTACCTTAGTAGTAGTATGACTATGTAGGGCTATTAGTATGTTCAAAATCCGCTTGGGACAATCCATAACCTTAAGTCTTGACCATAGAATATCCCACACCACTAGGTCAAAGGCACTACCAACGTCTACAAAGGCTATGTACAACATAGCCTCCTTGCTAATTGTGGTGTTATTAATTAATTGATCAAGGACCCTGATATTATGAGTGGTGCTTGCCCCTAGTCTAAAGACCGTTTGTGCATAATTAAGGATCTGTTTCTCAATGGCCCAGGTTTCTACTTCTTTAAGAACCAATGTATTAAAGATTTTACGTGTTACATCCAGCATTGAGATTTGCCGATAATTAGCGGTACACTCCCTCTCCCCCTTTTTACATGCTGGGATCAGCACGGATTTCTTCCAAGAGGAGGGTACCTGGCAGGTTCTGTATATTCGGGAGTATAAAGTAAGCAATACCTGTCCCCAATTGTTTGGGTCCCTTTTTAGCACAGCATTAGCTAATCCATTAGGGCCTGGGGCATTGGAGGATTTTAAATTCATAATGGTCTGTTTTATGATTTTTTGGCTGAGTGGTGGTGGCCAAGTCTTTACCCCCACAAGACTGCTATTGTTAACAGCATTCCCCCTATAGAATTTATTGGAGATGAGCCCATGTTTTCCCAGTAATGGCGTTTAGGACCCTCAGCTTCTGGTCTCCCCCCGCCTGAGCTAAGATGTGCTAGATTCTGCGGCTGTTCCTACTACAAAGAGCTTCTGCGAACTTCTGCCACTGAGTTCCATTTAAGGTCAAGTGATACGTTCTTAACCAACTACGGAATTTTCACTTTATCTCTTTGGTCTTATTTTTTAACAATCCGCAGTCTACTTCAGCTGTTGTTTGCACTATTATAGCTCTTAAGGCTCAGTGCATCTTGCGTTTCTGGTCTCTTATGTTCACATCAAAGGCTAAAGCCCCCGCTCCTTCCAACTTATCCCCGGGACTGAGCTGCCCTTGAAAGTGAGTGGGTTAACTGCAGTATCCAGGATTCAATTTCCTCTGGGCTTTCCCCCCACCGTAACTGCTTAATATTAATATGGCTGGGGAAGGAGATGTTAGGTTGGATCCACCTTATCTTATTTCCAGCATGGATGGGTACTACCTCTCTGCAGGTACCCCCCTCAGCCACTTTTTCACCTCCATCCACACTTAATGTTAAGGTAGCATGGTCACTGTGTTGTTCAATATAATACTTAATTGTGTAACATGGCCCAAGAGGCCATGGCCCAAGAGGCACTCAGAGACAGCCATATAGTCAATAGTCAAGCACAGAATGCTTTTTTCCCACTTCCCAGGTTACATTGCCCAGAATGTCCCCAATATTACGTTCATTTAGTATTGACAAGTTCCATTCCCTAAGGATATCCAACCATATTCTCCCTTTATTATTACTCCTAATAAAGGGTAATTTACATATATCCAGGACGCAGGGATAATTCCCACATCCTTCCGGATCAAGACATTTGGCATTCAGGTCCCCACTGAGTATTATAGGTGTCAGATTTTTCCCCATACACCAAGTAGTCAATAGTGAGTCCAATTTGTCCCCAGTGTCTCTGTGATCAACTCCCCAGGGGGATCATAGATATCAATAATCAGTATTTCATTAAACCCTGCCCAGCCACCAGGTGGACATATCTGGATCACCAAAATATTTCCCCCTGGGCTGTCCTGAAAGATCAATTTAGCGTTATATATAGATTTAACACATGTCAAGAGGCTGCCCATTGGTCTTGCCCTATCACCCTTGTTGCCATAGATTGGTATGTGGTATAGCCATCAAATTCCAAAGCAAATGTTACCCATGTTTCTTGCCAAGAAATGTTGGACAATGAACGCCAACAGGAGGAAGAAATTGAAGCTCAATTAGACAAAGACACTCCTGAGGGCAGTCAAACTTTCCTTACAGGCAGCCAAGAACAACTCGGAGAGCCACTCATTCTAAATGAAGCAGAAATAGCCATGACTGGGGTAGAAAATACCATGTTTCAATATAAACAATCTGAGGAAGACTTGTCAGTGCTCGAATCACAGTCAAATGATGAATAACTGATCATTTATCTAGAAGTCCCTCAAGAAATTGAACATGGCTTTTTAAACATTAAGCTAAAACCTGTAGCTCTAAAAATATAAACCTTGTCTCCTGTATGTAAGTGGAGAAGCTGGTTCAGATACAACATTCTTAATTGAAATAATGAGCACATTTCTACAAAACTTAACAAACAACCTTTCAGCTGTAGTAACAGCCCCACAGGTTTAGCTGTCTACAACATAGGAAGTGTAACTTTACATCGACTAATGCTCCTAACCATAGAACACCAAAACAATTATGAATACTACAAATTCTCAGCAGAAGCTGCTACTGAAGTATGCAGAATTCTGAAACAAATGAAAGTGCTCCTGATAGATGAGCATTGTTTCCAACCACATGTTGGCTTTAATTCATCTCAGAATGCAAGTAGTCCTAAAAACCAACTACAAAGAACTGTTTGGAGGAAAACATGTTATTGTTTTCAGAGACCTCCTACAGATAACACCATTAAACGGTCAACTGATTTTCAAAACATTAGGACACAAATAATGCCACAACACCCTTGGCAGCATTAGAAACGTAAATCTATGGCAACATTTTCACTACAAAGACCTAACACAAAACATGCGTCAGTCTACAGACCTCACCTATGGTAACATTTTAAAAAGCATTAGCACTTTTGTTAAGCTTTTGTTAAGGAACTGAAGAGTTTTTCATCTGAGTACTCCAGTGAACCTTTTGGTGTAGGCTGATGTGGGGAACAAATATTTCATTGATTATTGCTCTCATACATTTTCTGAATGGTATAGATTTTAATTGTTTTTCCTACTCTTTTTGTGCAAATTAAGATTTTATTTTTCTGATTGCATGCCTATCCTTTGTATGTTTTGCATTTTGTGGAAGGTTTTCTGTAAACCAAACACAATTTAAAAAATGTAAAAAAAACATTAGAACTGGTCATCTTACTGTAGGTGCAAAATCCATTTTAAATAGTAGACTTATCCAGGAGCTATATGGATGAAACACATCTACTTCAGGTGTCATGGAACAATTAACTAAACAAAATCTAAAATGCATGTCCTTAATGCCTACCCTTGCAAGCTGTAGTCAATTCAACGAGACAATGTTGAAAAAGGAAATGCAACCCATACTGCATATCCGCTCCACAGACAACCTGGAGGTGCATGGCATGACACTTCTGATGTGTCAACAAACAACAGATTTGACTAATGAGCTTAGAAAAATGTATCTCCAAAACAGCTGGATTGGAGAACATATTTACTTTGTTTCTAAACTGCAGAGTAATTCTAAAACGTAACCTTGACGTAGAGCAACGTTTAGTCAATGAAGCAATTGGTACAGTTGCTGGCTTCCAAACATATCCACATGACAACAACATTCAGTTTGTCAACATCCACTTTGAGAAACTTGCAGAATTTTAAAAAAATGTGGGCGTACAATAGGACATTTCCTACTTTTCAAAGACATGTATGTACACAGAGCGCAATTTTCTCTATCTCTTGCATATGCTGTCACTATCCACAAATCACAAGGTCTAACCCTATATCAAGCATTTATTGACATTGGCAGTACAGATTTCAAAGAAGGTATGAGTAAAGCATCACTTTCACATCTGTGTACACTCAATGCTCTAGTCCTAGTTAACTTTGATGAAAACAAATTAAACGCTGATATTCCTTGGATCCTGGAATAAAACAGGCTATGGGCAATATACATCCGCAATCTAGATATGTACCCTGTACCTGAAAAAAGAAACCTTTAAAAAGACAACTAACACAAACAGAATCTATAACAGATCTCCCAATGAACTTGCTAATGAAACAACAAGCAACTCCTTCTGCATCACACAATACAATCACAAAACTGTCTAATACAAAGTCAACTGCATGTCCATCAGAAAACAAAGACACAAATGTCTCTTCTCCAGAATAATCTGCAGGTCCATCAAACAATCCATAAAGAGAACTCTCTGGTCCATTTAAATTCAGCAACACAACTGGAGTAAATTGTTATGCTAATATAACAATGAATCTTCTGTTTCAATTGCCACCAATTGTTCACAACATTTACTTAAATGGCTCGGACTAGTTGTGTTTGCAAATGCTCATCCTTCATAGAAATGCCACAAAAAATCCTTACAACACTTACAGTGTCTCAGGTATACGACACGAATTGGACTAATGTGCAGAAATCATAAAATGTACCATAAACACAAAGGAAGATCCACAAGAATTCCGAATGTACTTACTGCAAATAGTGGACACCTAAAACATCCCTATAAATGAAATCTTCCACATTTCATACAAGTGGAAACAAACATGAACTCTCTGCAACCACGTTTCACAAGAGCACAACCCTAATGAACGATTGTCATGTGTACCATACTAATTTCTGAATCCATTGCATTTCACCAGCTTCTGCAGAATGCAAATCATGGCATATTACGCCCTTTTTGAAATTCAGACAATCGTTCCAACATACAAGTGATCTCACATAGCCAATATGTCATATTAATGCTTGTAAGGTACAATGCAGATGGCACCAAAAATAACTGAAAGTGTACAGGCTTCACACATGGCCAAGTATCTCTTGGAACGAAAACCTTCACAGTAGGTATAATATACCTCAAACTTGAGTCGGACTTCCTTAAGATTTGGAAACTTCTCAAAAATCTGCTTTTCTCTTCCACTTTCCCTCTAACCCTTCCCTGCTAACTCATACCACTGCCACTGAGACTGGTGGCCTCGTCCCTCAAAAACCTCACAGGTTCCAGGCCCTATATCTAGTCAACGCCAATACCTCCCCCCTTCAGCACTGCCCCTGCTGTTCTACAGCCTGGCATCTGTGCACCCTACCTTTGGGACTATTCCGCCCCAGCAGTTAGCCAGTGGCCTGCCACTTTGCCATCCCTTGGCACTTCCCTTCTGGGCTCCCATCAGCACTTGCACATCCCCACTCCCCATTCCATTCATGCACTCTGTCACTGCACAAGGCATATGAGCATTTATAGCAGCACCATGTACAATGTTTTTGTATAAGTAAGGGAAATACAGATGCAAAAGATTTCTAGAACATTAAGTGGCAGTTGGTGTATGGAAGTTTAATATGTTGATAGAGTTATATGTAGAGTTTTCTTAAGTTATTGGTGGATGGATGTGTGACTGTTCAAAATCAGGCAATGAGGGAGTGTTACAAACATAAAAGTAAAAAGGGCATATGCGCTGTCCTGTTTGATGGTGTGCACCTGCCATCCAGGTCTTTTAATGATCCATGGCCTGGAAAGGGGACTGTGGAGACCGTGGATAATCATGAAGTTCCATGAATTATGGTCATTATTGTATGCAAGACAAAAGTATTTAGGACAGAAAATAGTGTTGTTCCTTTTCTTTTTTCTCTACTATACAAGTGTTCATTATTTCGATTAGCATAGTATTACATGCTAATGGAAATGTTGGGGAATCGTATTGAGTCTAACTACTTTACTGAAAAAGTAGATGGAGTCTATGGGCCTCATCACGACCTCGGCGGTAACCCTTAAATCCGGCGGTAGCGCTATTATCGCTGGATTTAAGGGTCTGCAGAATCAGGGCTTCGGCGGATTTCAACCCAGCTTTGAGCTGGTGTGAAATCCGCCAAGAATTCGCGCTAATACCGCCGGCGGGAAATCCACCGGCAGTATGAGCGCAAAATTTCCCCATTGAGCCCAATGGGGAATGGGGCATTCCCGAGTGGGCTCAATGGGGAATGGGGACTTCCAAGTCCGCCCAACTCGTGATCCCGCGCTATTAGTGCCGGGGGCTATGGCGGTCGTGATAATAGCCCCCTCGGTAATAGCGCCAGCCCTACCGCCGAGGTCGTGATGAGGCCCTATGTGTCATGATTCCACCATTGATGCTGAGCGGTCAGGACAGGTCAAGGGGCGTTTCCCCTAATGATAGAGTAGGGAGGTGGTGGACAGGTTTGGTGGCTGGCTCTGGCAAGCATGAAGGAGGGAGCAAGGCCTCAACCCACACCAAAGTGCGGGCCAAGGGAGAGACCATTGTGGAACCCAGGAAACATGCCGGCACTTGCAAAGTGGCAGCGGGCACGTGCAAATAAGTACACACCCCTGGCAGTCTAGTGTTGACAGGGCATGGCCCATGGGCATAAAACCACACCCAGGACCACACCCGGTGCTTATAGTTTCTTCTGCTGTCCGCAAGAGCAGTGTCTTGCTTACCGCTCCTGTTCTCTCTGCACGTGCAAAGGACTTCCATGTGAGTGAGACGTGTTGGGCACTCACCTGAAGCAAGGATTCGCGTGCCTTCATAAAGACGCTGCTTCTGTCCTCCCCGAACCTAACCTGGAGTCCAGCAAGTACTGTTGCTCATCCTGGACATTGACTCCTCACTGCCTCAGCTTTGCTTTCACCGGATTTTGTCTGAATTCTGCCGTGCCCGCTGCTACCAAGGAACTGGAATTAACAAGACAGTGTGAGAGTTCACATTCTGTTTACGATTGTTTCCCGATCCTGGTACATAGCTTACTAACCTGCACTCTGTGACAGGCTTCACTCCCGCGGCTCTGCACTCCTGTGTCAGCAGTCAGTTGTTCTGTTCCTGAGAGGAAAAGATAAAAAAGACTTTAATAGAAGAGTACCCAGCTACAGTACAGAAAGAAGTTTCACCTCGACAAGCTGGAGAGTGGGACCTATGTTGCAACCGAGACTGTTCACCTGTTGTATCATGGGTGTGTCACAGCTGGTCAGGACCGTGCATCGTCAGTGAAGTTACTGCAGTCAGACATGTATCTGAAGACAACAACCTTCATCGCAATCAATACGGTGAGCAGTGCTCGCTACGCGCCAGTCAGCCAACCTAATCATTAGAAGGGTTGGAACTAGGGGTGGGAAGGAGCAGAGAAGGGCTAGCACTTACCTTGTACTTACCTTTAGGTCATCCCAACCCTCCAGAATGCCACTTTCCAGAAGTCCCAAAACCACCCAAGTCCCTCCCAACCTCACAATCCCCTGGAGGTTAATCCCCAGTCGACCATTGGGGAAAGGAGTGGCTGAGGCAATCATATGGGCAAAGGCATCCAGTGAAGGGGTGGCAATGCTCAGGAACAGACCAGACCAGGCACTCCTGCAGGGTACCTGAGGTAAGCGTGACACTATGAGATCATTTTTTTAGTTCTATTTTTTAACTGTGTAAGGTGGCTCCTAAATGAACCTTTTTTGGTGTTTTTGTGTTGTTTTTATTTTCTTTTTTTTGCAGCAGATGCCGGGCAGTAAGGTGGGGGAGGGAAATTAGGGAAGCAGCACCAACCACAGATAAATCTAAGGTAGGAGGCATTGTTTCTTATGTTCTTTGATTCCAGCCTCAAAAGCACTTCAAAACTGTTCCCAACTGCACAGTGGTGTGTTGCAGTATATGCAGAGTATTTCTGTCTTGGAAAGGAATGCATCAACAGCCCCCTTTATGGCTTGCAAGGAAGCTGGAGCCCCACAGTAGTAGCCTGTGTGGTGGCAGTAGCGGTTGAGGAAGATGAGGTAGAGGAACATAGCCTACTACTTCCCGATAATGGAACCGCCTTTCTCAGAACATAGCGGTGGTTATATTTGGTGTGGTAGCGCATGGAGGTGGTCCTCTAGGAGTACTGCCCACGTTGTCCGCGACTGAGTACAACATTGCACTCAGTGCATTCCACCTTGGTAGCCTTAGCCTTCGGTACACCCCCAAAGGTGGTAAAGAACAACCACACTCTGAGTGCTTGAAGTAGGCATTTCCTCTATCGCCTGGTCCTCTTGATTCTGTTCTGTATCTTTGTTCTTTTTCTGTTGTCCAGGCCCTACAGCTGGTGGGGGTGATGGTGGTGGTGGCTCCAGGGGAAGAGGGATGGCCATGACTGATGCCATGTTTGAAGTTAAATAACAGTTGTGCTATTGTGCGGTGTCTAGTCAAATGGTCGACAGACAAATGGTCGACAGACAAATGGTCGACACAATTTGGTCGACAGGACAAATGATCAAATTTTTTTTTAGTTATATATATTTTTTAGGTTTTCGTTTAGGGAAAAAAGAGGTTTTTAGCAAAATAAAAGAGGGTTGGGGGGGACCACCCACCCAAAAAAAAAGAAAATGTGAAAAAAAAATTAGATCATTTGACCTGTCGACCTTTTGGTGTCGACCATTTGTCCTGTCGACCATTTAGATTCGACCAGTTGACCTACAACCCTATTGTGCTATTCTTCCAAGCATGTGCTCTCTCCTAGACTGCAGATGGAAAATCAGTAAGAATAGATCTACGAGCAAAGGGACATTTTAAGCTTGAAACTTCCTAGATCAGTTGAAAATGCGTGAGTTATGGTTGCTTAACTGACCATAACTGGCAAATTTCTGGGGATTTTCGGTTTTACTTGTATCCATAATGTCCCTTTAACAATGTTTTTTTTACTGAATTTCATAGTTTTTTATTGCCATAACGTCCCTTTAACAAAGTTTATTTCACTGATGTTTTGTCCGGGGTATTCTGTAAGCGATAAAATCATGAACGGAGCAAATTTACATCATCCGAGATTTGGTAAAACCATAAAAATATGGAATTGGCCTGCTCTAGTTTCTTTTCAGCATAATTATTAGACATCAGTCGGATTTTTGGAAAATCAACATGATTAGAGACATTTTTGATCATGTGGACACATGGTGGTGCATGGCGTCATGGTGGTGCAGATAAGATTTGATAGGGGGAGCAGTGCCTTAAAGAATGAAACAGGCTTAAGGCACATTCTATTTTTTTTTCATTTTTTTATTGTAACAAGACAATTTTACAAAGTGAGTCTTTTCTTTGGCTATGTTCGGGAGAAAAACTTCCTGATTTTTTAAGTTTGTGAAGTGTTGTTTTGAGCTTTTCCCTCTATTGTGAGGCTCTGGCAAAAATTGGCTGTGGCAGTGGTCAAGGATAGATATTCGCCACACATCTCCCAGTTCCACCAGGTTTCCTCAGTTAATGTCAAATGTTGCAGCCTATGTGGTTGAAGGTGGATGAGCCTAAGTTGTATTTTCCCTGGACAAAGCATAAGGAGGTGGAGCACCGTTTCAATGGAATTCAGATTAGCACAAAAGCGGCATTTGTTGCAGGTAGATTGTTTTCGAGAGTGCAGTATTTCGTTCGTTTTCATGAAATTGAGTCGAGCCTCAGGAATGTTGTTTGGAAGCCCTTTGTCCGGAAATTTCTTTAGATATTGCCGAACCTTGTTCACTCTTTGTGTGTCCCAAAAGAGGTCCATGGATAATTTATCCTCTGTGGCTCTGTCCAAGGTAGCAATCCAATCCCAGATATTCATTTTTTCCTTGACTTTGTCTGGGATGAATTCAAGCTCCCATTGCGAACTTCCGATTGCATCTAGCAAGTCTAAGTCATTTTTAGACCAAGCTCTTAGAGTCTTGCTGTTTCTGTTTGTGAGTACGTTGTGAAGTATATCGAGGATTTTGGGTCTTGGCTGTTTTAGGATATTGCCCATGAATAGGAGTATGTTCCTGTTAGGCGGAAACCTGTGCAGTTCCCTCTGGGACTACTGCAAAAGATTTAGGACTACAGGTGTTTGGCGGTGAACCCACTTCGTAGCAGTCCGTACCACACAGATTCACTTGGTAGCTGTGGCTGAGCAGTCAGACTTCCCTCAAGAAGAGTTGAGCAGTATGTGGAGTATACAAAATAGGGCAATTCTTCCCAGCAAGACAAGCAAACACGCAATGAGGCTTAGTGTAAAGATATTAAGGTATTTATTTATAACAAAACATCTATGAAAAACACTATGGCACTTTCACGGCAAACAAATCAAACACAATTACTCTATGTAGATCGATCGATCAATCCCCCTAGCAATATTTTGACAAGTCTAGGTTCTACCGGCACCACTTATTTACAGACAGAGGTGTATACCTCAACCTAGATGGCACTCGAATATTAGTTAGGACGGGAGAGAAAAAGATAGGCAGGTTACGAAATCAACACAGTTCAATACTTCACGGGCAAAATGTGCGGTAAGAAGGCAAGAACCACAATAGATCATAAAGTTCAGAGGCCAGGCCCACTCAGAGAGAGGCAAGGCGCTATGTCCAAAAAAGTCTCCAGTGGAGATGCATTCAAGTCTTTGTAGCAAATTGTTATTGGCAGATTGAACCAGTTCAGAACAATAAATGAGAAAAGTTTGGAGGCGACCCAACGGAAAGGAGAGGATTAAGATACCTCACTCGAACCGATCGAAAGGGAAGCCAGGCGGACACGGTACTTGTTGTGGAGGGCAGCTTGTTCCTGGTGGTGGATGCACGTCGGGTCTTTGCCAAGAGTAGAGAGGTTCTCGTCGTCGAAGAAAAGTGAAGTCCGGTGCACCACCAGGGAAGAGACCAGCCGCGGAGTGCTCCGTCACAAGGCACCACCTTTTGGTCGCGGTACAGGGGTAGTGGCTATCCGGTTGCCGAGGTGCGCTGCACGGGCAATTCGGCCACTGCGTCCTGAGGCGAATAAAAAGCAAAGGGGACTGGTTGCTCCCACCAGTCAGGGGAAGAGACTCTCCGGCAGGGAGATCTCCTCTGTCGTCGGGAAGTGGTGAGTCGGCTCAGCAGGGCTCCACCGGAGGTGTCGTCGTTGCAGGTCAGCTCAGCGTTACCCTCGTCGGATTCTCAGGTCCTGTGGCGACTTCTGAAGATCCAGTCCCAAAAGCCCTGCTTTTATGCAGAAAACCCCCATTCATTCAGCCTAGCTGTCAATCAACACATGCTAAGTGGTGAGCGGGAAGGCTCACCACTTGGGCCAATCACTCCAGAGTGCGACCGGAGTTGGCAAGGCAACTCGGTCCAGGGTGCCTAAACCCCCTCCCACACCCCTGTGGTAACCCAGACAGAATGGCACCACTTTGGAGGGTCTCTGTACAGAGCCCGCCAAAAGTGGAACAAAGGTCTCAACCTTTGGTTTAGGAGTCACAGAGACGAACACAGATGCCATTTTACAAACTGAGTTCTGGCAGAAAATACCATCCGATAAAGCTATTTAAGATAAGTAGATCGGTAGTACGTTAGAGATTAACGAGAAAAAGTATCAATCTCCAACAATGGGACGAATCCCATAGTGTTATGTTCGGGGTCGAACATAACAAGTAGTTTCCACTGCCACCAGCCAAAACTCGACGAGGGGGGACGGGACAGTGCCCCCTCGAGTAACAGATCCAGGAGTATTCGAATTACCCCTACTAGTACGTCCACAATAAGATGGTTTGTACTAGTCCTGTTAGTAAATTTAGGTCTAGTAAAGCCAATGGTGACTTTACATGCCCGGGGAGACAGTAGTCAGTCCACGGGTATGGAGTCTATGGTGGGGGTCCGCTAGGATGCCCCAGTGCTATGGCACATAGGGTGCGGTGTAACACACATAGAAAAACATATGAGACCCTATGGAGTAAAAGACCCCATAGCCCATAGAACACATTGATATTCAAAGGAATTACACACATACATGTCCAAGAGTGGGAGGAAAAGAGTCTCACTCTTGGCAGGATGGAAAAAAACAAACTCCCGAAATCCAGCAAAGCTGCTGGGGGACTCACTAGGTTAGGAAATTCAGCCTAAACAGAGAATTCTCCCTAACAGTTCCTCTCCACAAATGATTTCATTGAAGGAAGGGAAAGTTCTCTTTGAATTATGGCCATGGGTGTAGAAGTTGGTAATCTCAGGACTTGCCGCCAGAACTGACCTTCGAGCTTTATCCACAACGTCGATGGTAGTTGGAGCATAGCTTCCGCCCGTAGGTTATTGCCGGTATTGCTTTTGTTTTAAAAAAGTTTATTGCCGGAAGTAATGAACATTTTCCAAATGTTCTTTCCAGGTTTCCTGCTTGGACAGCGAGAGTTCTTGTTTTTGCGAAAAGATGTTCCTGCATTGTTGCCTCAACGTATTCATGTACCACTGGTGTTTTCTGTTGGATTTTGTTTTATTCTTTTCAATGATAAGCACCTTAGTTTTGCTTGCATTAAAATCCAGGTTGTTTTTCTTGAGGTATGTTGCTAGGCTATTTAATTGGCGTGGTAGGCCAATAGCTGTCTGATCCATGAGTATTATATTGTCAGCATATAGGAGCCGGGGCGACCTTGGCTTCCCCTATTGTTGGTGGGAAAGAACGAGTGTCATTTTCGTTATCCTGGATGTCAGCCATATAAGCGTTATAGAGGATGGGGGCCAAAGGGCATCCCTGCTTGACCCCCCTTGATGTTGTTATGCTGGAGGATAGTTGGCCCTCTATATTCAGACGCACTCTCATTGAGGTTTCGGAGTGTAGTGCTTTAATAGGGTGGAGGATGGCAGCTGCACATCTGTATTTCTTGAATTTTAGCCAGAGTTTTGCCCCATTTACACGGTCCAATGCCTGAACCAGGTCTATAGATGCAGTGAATATTTTTGGCTGGTCTTCCATTACTCTCGCCTTTCGGATGTTAATCATCATGATATTGGTTGAGGTATTCAGATGTTCTACAAAGCCGGATTGAAAAGGGCCTGCTGTTTTGGACTCTTTTACCCACGCTTGAAATTCATCCAAGATCAGGGTACCAAATAATTTGCCAATAACGTCAAGCAGCGCTATTGGTCTGTAGTTTTTTGGGTGGTTCTTCGGACCCTTCTTATAGATCGGAATGATGTTAGCTGTCTTCCAAGATCCTGGTATATTTCTGGTGGTGAGGGACCTGTTGAATATCTCAACGATCAGAGCGGCCCATTCTTCTGGGTCATTCTTTAGCTGGATGTTTGAAATGCCGTCAGGCCCAGGCGCTCTTGAATTATTGAGCTGCTTTATTTATTTCAAGATGGTTGGTTTGTCATAGGGGATAACCCATGCACATGGGATTTGTTTGGTCCCATTATTTATAGATGTTGGGGGTTGTTTGAATAGATCGGTAAAGTGCTTCATCCATGTAGCCTCGCTGATAGTACATGAGATCGAAGAGGCTGTAGTAGCCCAAACACGATGGACCAAACATCTTTGGAGTTTCTCTTGCAGAGGTCCCCAAGCATTGTTTCTGCATCTTGTTGGTAGAGACTCCATCGGGAGGATTTTAGCCAGTTTTTATATCTTTTCTTTAATGCCAATGCTCGAGCAGTATTTTCAGCCGATGGCACCAGTTTGGCTAATCTTGAAGCTTTTCTAAGGCCGGCTTTTCTTCTCTTTAGTTCCTCATTGCGACTGTGCAAGTGCTGATTTCCCAGACCGTTTCTTGTGGGTCTAGGCTGTAGATACAGGATCAATGAGGGATAGTAGTCCAAGTTTGTTATTCTCATGTCGTTTGTTTCAGGGAAATAGTTGCCGTTATAGTCAGATGTAATTTGGATGAGGCTTTCTTTAGTGATTTTTAGGCAGGTGCCCTGAAGATTGACTTTGAGCTGGTGCGTCATTGCCAGTGATGATTCTTTGGTACAGGGCCAGGATGCTGATAAGAGATTGTGAACACTGCGATTGGTTTTGATCACTTTAAATGAGTCAATGGCCTAATTACGAGTTGGGCACAAAAGGATACCGGGCACCTGTAAGGACACTGGTGCCGGTAATCCCTTTGCGCCCTATTCCGAATTCCGTTAGCGGGGACCTTCCTTAACGCCTGGTTTAACCAGCCGTTAAGGACGGGACCCGTGAAGCAACTTTGGAGCTAATAACGGTACTGCAATTTGCAATGGGGGCTCAAATGGGAATGGGGAATGGCTTTTTCAATGGGGATTTACCGGTCCCGCAAAGGTCGGAATAGACCGATAAGTCCCCATTGAACGAGTGCAGATTCAGTACCGGTATTGGAGGTAGTCATGACGCTAATAGCGCCATGATATCCTCCAAACTCAGAATGAAGCCCAATGAGTGCAAATAGTTCTTTGGAGGCATAGATTTGATCAATGTACTCCTGCGGCCTGCGCTCTCCCAGGTAGGTTCGGGCTCGGTGGAGTTATCCGGTTGGTTTAAGTTGTGTATATCCCAGGAGTCCATGAGGTCAGCCCAAGCGCGGCCTCTCGACATTGATTTAATTTTTTGACAGAGTGTGTTTGAATTTACAGCATCTTCCCCTCCCTTCACGGAGATGGATGAATTGAGGTCCCCACATATCAAAATGTGGTTCACGTTATAGTCTTTTTAATCCTCAGTTAGAATTGAATCCACTGCACTCAGGAATAATTTAGTTGGTTGAACACAGGGTTTCCAGTATACATTCATGAGTAATATTGATTCAACATTCGTAGTCGTGAGAGGTCTCCAGCTTTGATTCCAAGTCAACAAGGCAGCTTGAATGAAGTTCGATGAGACTAGGCTGCACTTTATTCTCATGCTCCCTCCAATATGTACTGCTATTAGGAGGCCGGAGCTCGGGCGACCTTTTGGTCCTTTGGATGCAGGGGCTAATAATGTTTCAAAACCGTCTATAGTTGGTGGGAGGCAGATCCAGGTTTTTTGGAAGGTCAAGAGATCAAATTTACCCATGTTGATCTCACCAACCTGGGTAAACTGGGGTAACCTCTGGCGTTCCAAGAGCCAATGGTTGATCTGCATTGTAATGCTTTGTCCTTAGATGTTTTTGGTTGCTATTTCCTGGTGTACCGGGACAAAGCAGCTGGGGTCCAGGCCCATCTGTTGTGATCTTTGTCACTGGTCTTCTGTTTATCTGTTTCTGTCGAGGCACCTGACATATTTTTTCCAGATTTTTTTTAGCTCTCCGGTTTAGGTCGGGGTCCTACTGGTTTTCGCGATGCGTCTTTCTCTGTTTTAGGGCGAGGGATTCCTAATCGCGTCATTGGGGACCTGAGTGTGGTTCGTGCATGGCTTACTTTAGAAGTCTGGTTTTTCACTGTTGTTCTGTCTCTAGGTAATCCATCGCTTGAGCTTGAAGACCCGACTGAGTTTGGTTTAGATTGTCTTTGCACTATAGGGGATATATGGGAATTTCCTCTCCCCTTGTTACAGCTGGGTTTGTTCAAGCAAGTATTTTTCACGCACTTTATATTGTGAGTGTCCATGCCTCTTTCTTCTATCGTGCTTTCACGGAGGAGATAGCCTATTTTCTTTAGGTTTCCCACATTCGAAAGCAGAGCTTTCTTTGTTGTTTGTGATGTGATATGTAGAAAGATGCTGTCCGTCATCCCTCTGTGTGCAAATTCTACTACCTTTATATCCTCGCTACGGACTTGATGTTCGTTCATGGTTTTCTTAAAAAGCTTCAGCATTTCTCTTCTGTTTAAGATAGGTTTGTCTTTGGATTTTGGGACCTTTTCTAACTTTAACGTTCTTGTTGCATGGCTTTTATGTGTAAAGAGTGCTGATGCTCATGTTTGTTGAAAAATTGAGTTTGAAGGTGGGTAGCAGTTTTCTCTGTAGTGTGCATTTGATTTGTCAGCAAGCTTTGCCCGTGGCCTATAAGCACTGTTTTGTTTTTGAAAAATGACGCCGCTCATGGGGATGGTTGAATTTCGATTTGTCTCTAGTGTTTTTCTTAGCTTTTCTTTTGTCCTTCGGGGACTTTTCATTGTATCTTGAGCCGATCGATCGCTGAGACCCTGGGCTAACCTCTTGGTGTTCACTGTATCTTCTGGGTCCTGTGTTGTGACCCTTGATTAGCTTTACGCCTGATAAGCGATGTATGGTTCTTCTTTCTGGGCTGATCCGGTTTCTTTTAGGGGAGACCCCCATGTTTTTTTTAAGGGTGGTTTTCTGGACCCCTGAGAATTTGTCCTGGGTATACTTCAGGGCTCCTGATCGAGTTAATGGGTCGTCTACGAAGGAGACTTACTTTTCTTTCCTGTAGGGGTGGGAATTTCGGACTCTGAGTTTTCTACGGAGTACACACTGATGTTGGATAGGTCAATTGAATCGCTACCTATGTCTTCTTGAGGTACTGCGCTGGGAGACCTTGGAATCAATTGGTTTACTTGGTTCGTTTTTTTTTTCTCTATTATGGTTAACCTATTAGTTAAAGTCTCATTTGCATCCGTAGTGTTTGCCCTTTGAGAGTTGCTATTAAAGAGCGGGCGCCTTTTGGACATAGAATTGCAGAGCTGACTTATGTTGAGAGCTAAGTTGTTCGCTTTTCCGCTGTTCCTTTGATCGGCTAGGTTTTTTCTTGTAGTTGTATCAATCTCAGGTTGGGAAATGTTCTGTTTGGGTTTGGATTTCTGTGAGCCTCCTACAGTAGCGTCCACTGCACCATCAGACCTTTGGTTTGAATCGAAAGGTGGTCTTTTTCCGGATTTTTGGAGGTTAAGGGCCAGCTGGTTCACGACTGTAGGGGAGAGGACATGTGTCGAGGCTCTCTGAGGTTTCATCCCATGTTTGTTAGGGAATTTCTTTTGTTGGTGATCATTATTATTTGGTAGAGTATTATCCGGAAAGTCCAACTTCTTGTGGTTAGTAACCACCTTCGTCTGGGCTTTCTTGCTGGTGCTTTCTGGTGTTAATGTAGCGGGCATTTGGGTTCCTACTGCTACAGATTGTTTTTTAAACAGAAAGACCTCTTGTTTTTTTCTTTTCGGCCAAATTGGGTGGTATATGAAAGCACTCTGTCATTGAGCATTGGTCTTTCGTATTTGCCTTCCAGGCTTCAGTGGCCAAGATGTAACCCTCCAAGTGGGATAACTTAGCACTCATGGTGGCTGTCATAAAGGTATGTTGTTTTAGTGTGTCATCTAAGGATTCATATAGCTTTCCGAAGGCAGCCAAAGGTATAGTGACTGCAGACATTATGGCAAAAATGTCCATCTTCTTTCCAGGGGAATTTCTTTCCATTGAACTAGGTATTTTTCTTTGTGATTTCCCTTGTGAAGGGGTAGCGGAATTTGATCTAGTTATGTCCACTGGGATGTCTGCTTTTTGGTTAGGTAGTGTCAATTTTGGACATGGAGTCATCTCAATTTGTTTTTTAGGTATCTTTTCTTTGAAATGTACATTGAAATTGGCCAATAGATCTCCTTTGAAGGCTGTCAAGGGAGTAGACGTATCCAATGGGCCATAGGTCGAATTCAGGGGATCAAGGCTAATGATCCACGGTTCCTTGGTCTTTTCTGTTGTGTTATGTTGAGGAGCTGTGGGTTTGTTGCCTTGGTACACCATTTTCTGCCCCTGGGGGGCTAAAGCAGCCTGCAGCTGATGCATCAAGCAGGTTGGTTCAGATGATTTAGCTTGACTGAAATGCCACCGTAGAGGAGTCAAGGGCTTGCCCCCTGACATGATAGGTGCCTTTGCATTCTGATTGAAGACGTTCCCACAGACAGATGTAGACATTCCCTCCAGAATGTCAGCGTCAGACAGTTTGCATGCATTGCTCAATGACTTTTTGTCCATTTTGTTAAAGAATCTACCAATGGGATTGTTAGTGAAGGGTTTATTCAGAAACTGTTTCCGCGCTTGAGTTTTTGTGAGGGCCCTCTGCTGCCGAGTAGATGATAGGGTAATACTTGTTTTTGTTGATGAAAAACGTGGCTTCTTGTGACCACTTATATCTCGAGAGGCTTCTGTGTTTTCCCACTTAGATGGTAAAGAGGACAAGGTGGTAAAAGAGGCATCTCCTGTGATCACTCCTTCCAGTGTCTCCTTCGCAGAGGGGCTGAAGTTTATTGCTAAGTTATGGTGTTTTAAAATATTGAGGTCGTCGGTAGCGAGTTCGTCAAGTTCTTCTGAAATAGGTAGTATTGTATTAGCGGGAAGATTTTCATTGAAGTCTGTTAAGTCCAGCTTTGGGCTGGGTAATTTGCCTCTGGCTATTAAAGGGTGAATTTCGTTGGCTCTGTCAGGGCACTTTGGAGGTAATACGTCTTCATATTTCTGTAGCATTTCACTGGAATTCAGAGGAGACATTGACTTTGTTAAGTTGTTGCTCATAGGCAAGTTTGTGGGCAGCTTGTGAGGGTTGTGTGAGCACGAAATGCTGCAAGACTTCTTGTTTGAGGGATTATGTTCCAAACACGGAGTTGTTTTGGGCTGTTCTTGCTCCACAGCCTTGTTCGGCTTCTCATCAAGCAGCATGTCATTACTCATCCCCCCTCCTGAGGTGGAAGCAGAGTCAGCCGGCGCCGATGTTACTCTGCAGGGGCAGCCGCACTTGCATGAGTCCTTCCCGCCACACCCTGCTGCTCGATGCCTCGGCAGCCCTGGGCTCCAACCCGCCGCGATCGGGATAGCAACCACACTCGTGGATGGACCGGCGGCGGCACCGAGAAGGGGCCTCACCTCACCCTGCACACCAGTTCCGCACCAGGCCAGAGGTGAGCGCTGTTTATGGGGAGATCTCAGAGGACTCGCTTCTTTGCATCTTGGTCGGAGACAACGAGGGTATAAGTGGGCAGCAAGTCTGAGAGGCCTGCATGGCAGGATGGATCAAGCCCTCTGACCCCTCGAACGTTGTAAGACGTCCATTGCATAGGAGCCTACCGGATTCTTCAGGTTTGGCTCCTGCGTCTTCCGTTCTTCCCTCATTGTTTACTAGTGTTGTTTTCCTTTTGTTTTGTATAGACACCAAGTGAGACTTCTCTCTCACTTCGATCTTGGGCGTCTTCGTTGTTGTTTTAGTCTTCGAATGTAGTCCCCTGAGACTGGACTACCTGCTGCTCAATGTGCGCCAGCTATTAGTTACGAACCCGGATCAAAGGCTCACAGACCGCAGTCTCCGGTTGCCAATAGCTCTGATGGTGACAATGTTAAAACTGTTGATGTCTGTGGTAAGTGCAATTGGGCACCATGCACCCAAGCAGCTAACAGCCAACAGCGGAGATGAAGTTACCGCCCTTCACTGGCGCGGGCTTAACACCGCAAGGGTAGCTCCGCCTGCCTTTTATGCCTCACTTCCTGAAAGGGGCGGAGCTACGGCGCGGCAACGATGAGGGGTGAAAGAGGCTGTAAATGTAGTTTGCTGCAGGCTCCAGGTACAAGGGAAGATCCTTCAGCACAGTGCAAGCACTAGAGCAGCCACAGCCAACAGCAGAGATGAAGTTGCGCCCTTCACTGGCACATTCATGACCAGTGGGATGAACAAACACACTAAATATATAGTGGGTTTTGACACTTGATTTGCTGTGTTACAATACATGTAAAATGAGGCAATGCTGCAGATAGTTGCAGACCTTTTTCTATGTTTACTAAAGGATAATTAAACGTGCTGTGTTATGGGCCCTGCTGCGGGAAAGGTTCCTGCTTCAGCAGTGAGAGTTAACACTCTAGGTTGAGTTACGGAGATGGCACAGGGGCTGCATCGTCCACCTTGTTTGAGGTGAGTGTTTACTCTAGATGGCAGGCCAGTTGAAAGCTAGGGAAGACTGGCTGCTATGGAAAGTATAGCCATGCAAGTGTACTTAAGGGAGCCCTCGGTGAGTGATGAGATTCTGTCACACCCACAGAAAGAGGGTTCCTGTTCAGACCTTCTGCAGGGCAAATCTGTAATGCCCAGATTAAAGGTGCTGAGGCAGGTTGTGATGCTGCCTAAACCCAAACTAGGGTCCCTCCTTGTGCAATACTTATGGGGCATTCTTTCTGAAGCTCACTAAGTGACGCAGACAGGAAGGCACACACTCGAAAGCATGCCCCTCACCATTGTGCACCACGGTACACATAGTCCATTCAGAAAACCGTTTAGGCATGAACCCAGCTAGTGATTCCAAGGTGTGCTGCTGTTCAATCAACGGTGGTGCTTTCCCCTCTTGCGACTATCCTTAGGATTCAAATGTCTGTGTCTGCATGTATCTCACTCACACACTCACTCTAAAGCCTTGTGTTAACACCACATTTGCCATTCTTTCTAACATTCCAATTAAACCCCTGTTCCAAGTTACATTGTAACGATCGCTCAGCATAAGTGTTGAGGTACTAAATGGGGAGAAGCTCCCCAGTGCCCTTATCTTTAAAAGTGTTACACAGAGAACTATGCCAGCAATCACTGTGTAACCCGAAAGTAGAATGGCCACTTCTCTTGCTACCCTGTTGCCATGCGACACACTCCTGCATAGTACAAGCATAAGCATTTCTCCTCCAACGTGAATATCAGGGTGGACATAGATAGGACATAAAGAAAGAAAATGCAATGTGTAGCTTCAGAAAAATCACTGACAGCATTCTTGGAAATCCCTACAATTAGCACTGTATCACTGTAAATTCAGTAATGGGTTCTGACTACCTAGTGTAGCACCCGGGGTGCGCTGTTTTTCTACAGCTTATTTTCTGCAGGGAAAACCACTGAAACTTTAATGAGGCCCTTAACATCTTGGAGAGTGCAGTTCCATCTTTGATCCCATTGATTATACATGCATACATGTATGCAATGTTTAGTGTCAACAGCATTTTGATATGAGTATTTTTAATAATTGGTAGTTTGCATGTTTGTTCTTCATGCACTTTTCTGTTTTGACAGTATTTTCAAAAAAAGAATGTGCAGAGGAGGATGATGGCTAATTACATTTACTACCATAGTCTCTTTTGAAGAATCCATGCTGAATGAAGTAAATGTGTTCTGATGTATCGTATTGTAGCTATACAAGACATGGTTGTGTACATTCTTTTTAATAACATTCTAAAATACTATGAGTCTTTGAGATTACAGTATTCTTTTGACATAAGTGCTTTCTGTGATCCACTTGCAGTCGAAAAATAATTATTCACTCAACTATATATTTTTGTACATGGCATATTTTTGGATTATATAACATTCATATTTGATCTTCTTGGCCCCATGCACTTCAGTTATGGGTAGTTTATTTTGGGATTCATTTATATGTTCAGGTCATATTTAAGCCTTGGAGACCAAGGAAGGGAGAGGCCATTATTGTGGAATAATGACCAACCCCCAAATGATTGTCCCAAGAGGTAAATACTCCTCCTGAGGACTTTGGGCCTCATTCAGTGTCAGCCGGTCCGGTATTAAAGTGCCAGTATTTATGAATACCAGTACTTTACCGGACAGCCAACTATGGGTTTTCCGGTGGGGCACCTGAGTTACAACCAGCTAAAAGCTGGAGGTAAGGCAGGGGCCCTACTGACAAAAAAATAAATACCATAATTACATGCACCAGTATATCCGGTGCTGGTAAAGCAGGAAATCCCCTCATGGAATCCTATAGGACTCCATGAATGGGGATTTACACAGTCACTCCAGCACTTGTAATCTGGAGGCATTGCTGCTCTACCGAGCGCCGGAAGCGGTAATTGCCTTTGCCAGTATCCTGGCAGGTTTACTGCCAAGATACCGGCAGTGTCATAATGAGGCTGTATACATGGTTTTAATTAGCAAGTGGATGAAATCAAGATACACAGAAACATTCTAGTTTTTTCCGCTAATTACGTACATTAGTATTTCTTTTATGTTGTAGCAAAATGGCAGATTGGTGGCTTTGTGAAGAAATGTTCCTATGAACAAGGGCCAACAAGAGTAAATTACATCTGAAAGAGAAACATGAATCAAACATGCAACATGCGAATGTGGACACAGAACTCACTCAATGAAGACACTCCTCCGGACATTACAAGAGCACGCTCTTTATTACAGAAGGCAATATTTTCCTGCCACAATGCAAGATTAGAAGTCAATACATTGACATGTTCAGCGAACACTGGGTGAACACACAGAAAAGCATTGATTAAATTAAACGCAGGCATATGAGGCACATGAAACAATAGGTTTGCCCATGCCTGTTCCTACCATCCACATGTCATGGAATCTGAAATCCCCTCACATGGCACCCATCACGAAGAAACACCTGCACGTTTCAACAGTGCCACCCCTGGGACAGGTCCCCACTCACTTGAAGTGGCGTGCAGAACACCATGGTGCACTTTATACCACCATGCTACTTATAAGGAACTCTGGTGGCATCACACGCTGGAGCAGAGGGACCTGAGTGCGTGCAAAGATTCTGGCTCAATATGGACCATATAAAAAATAATGTACGCATAATAGAGCACATCAGCTCTTGCCCATGATAGATGAGGAAATCACATCCTGATGTTCTCAGACAAGCGTGGAAAGTTAATACGTCATGCCACGGGCACCTTTGTTACTTTCTGATCTGTGATATTTGCCCAAAATGTATCCTATGACAAGCTGCAGAGAGCCGGTTGCATAACAGTGTAGTGCAGTGTACTATTTCTGGTCAGCCAGCATGGCTTTGAAAGATAGACCCAGAACATTGTGCTTAAGTGACAGGTGTTTATTGAGCCCCAGTTGTGTTCAAGAACCCAGAGTTCACTTCTATGCATGAACTAAGCTTTTCACATCTGCAACACAGGCATACTTCCCCTCTATACTGACAAAAGGTGCAAATGGCCAGTTTATTGCTTGCCATTGCCTGCCCTTTTTCTGTGAATTTCGAATGACCGTGTGTGTTCAGCTGTGTGAAATTCTGCTTCTTCCAGTCACTGTGGCATGATCTTTGAGCTCCACCTGTCTCATGTGATGCACACACACGGTTCCTACCTCCTCAGTGATCCTCTCATTCCCCTAACAATGGGCCATCCTCCTTTGTGTTGCCTATCGCCATCATCGCCTCCCATCCTAATTTCAATGTTGACTAAACATGGTAAACTTCGGCCTTTTTGCCTCACAAGGCATCCTGGCATTTAAAGGGGGTGATCGAGCAGCAATGATGGCACCATCAGCATGACCCATTTAGGTGCCTGTTGCCTCATATGATGACCCAAGAGAGTGACAGAGACCCCTGCTGGTCCATGATGTCCCCTGTACACATGGTGTCAATTCTCGAGTACAGTTTGTTGGCTCTCCGTGCTGTGTGCATTTTTTTTTTTTTTTTTTTTTTTATATGGTTAATAAAATCAACCTTTCAAATATCAAGAAGTATCACAATATCAAAACACTACAATTCATAAAAGATTTACAGTTTGTTCATTCACTACAGTTAAAATTCAGAATTTAGTGCCTCACAATTACGCTAACTATGGGTGTACGCTAAATATTTCATCCAAAAATCGCACAATTGCTATTTTGGTCCTTAGGGCAGTTGCTGAAAAGATACAATGCCATAGGTTCTTATTAATATGTGCATTTTGGTCTTCAAAGAAGTTTCGAAAGCATTTTGTCTATGAGAGGCATAGCTAACAAAACTGTGTGCCAGCACAAGTTGCAGTCATGCGTGTGCTCCTCCTCACTACCTGATGCTCTCTGCTTGAACTACACTTCTAGGCAGCTGGGCACGTGTGCGGAAGTGCCTACAGGTGTCCTCTCTGATTGTGGATACGGTTTTCTCCGTGATATAGCAATGCCATGTGTGACTGTTCTTCTGTGGCCAGTATCAGCAAGTCAGCTTTGCAACACTCTTGCACTTTCCAGCCCCCAAAAGAGCTTGCCTACCGCCAGTCTTGCACCATAAGAGGTCATCCTGTTGTGCTTCTATCAGTGCTGTCATCTGTTTTAGACGTGGTTGCGGTGTCTCCTGCACCTGCGCAGTTTGTCTTGGAATGGATGATGATGTACTTTTCTGGGTGTAAGCTGCAGGTGTCATCATACTTTGATGTTTTGACCGTATCTGCTCTGATCCCTCTGAGCTGATGGCAGCCTGATGTACTGTATTTAACAAGAGGTTTGGCATCCCTCTATATCTGCATGCAATTCTGGCCCGAATGAACTGGCACAGCTCCACCCAGTCTCATTTTGTATCTCCCGAAACATATGTTATGAATGTAGGATGATTGCAAATTGCTCTCAACATGTCGGTGGCAATTAGGCAAATCTGTTGGGGATACAAGGGGATTGCAGTTAGGCCTCAGGTGTTGTCACGTTTACCTGGCTTTTCCTCTGTACTGGTTCCGATGCTGTTTGCAGGTAATGGGGCTGTGTTGGAGCAGCAGCTCATCAAATAATAGATGGTTTAAATGGTGGAACAGCGATGCCAGTGGATTGCTCTTCCAGCCAGGTAGTGCTTAGTGGTTTGCAGGGATGGCACATTTGGAACAGATGTAGGCGTGAGAGATAAGACTATATATATATATATATAAGAGCCGTTAATGCAAAAGGAAAAGGAATGAAATTATACACTGCAATGTATAATGTCTGGACGAATGTTGAGAAATTATTGGGCATAAACATATAGCAAACTGCTAACTCAGGGATGTTTTCTAGGGAAAAATAGTTTACTAATTTACCATCAGCAATCGCTTTCTGGGCTTGAAGTTCTGATTCATAAAAGAACTAACACTCATCTATTGGTGGTCTTAAGGACTTATGCACATATTTTTCTTTTTAGACATAAACATTCTTAATTTTGAATTTGTATTTTTCTTGCTTTTTTTTCTTATTCTCATTTTTTTTTCTTTTTCTTTCATATCTATCCACCCTTTTTTTTTTACTATACTAATCTCTTTATTTATCTGTTTTAATGATTAACTGTTTGTAAATGTAATTTTTTATGTTATGTGAAAAGCTTATATTAAGCTATAACACATTAATAATAAATATATATATAAATATATATATATATTCTTTTATTGTGCATTAGTTTAATTTTTAAAATTTTTATCACATAGAACAAAAAAGAGAAACATTGTAAAAGAGCACATTAAGCAGATATATAGAAGAGGAAGAAAGGAAAGCAGCCAAAAATGATAAGTAGACAAATGAATAAACTCTGTGGGTTCGATACAATTACTCTGTGCCATTGACCACTCAGTATTCCAATGAAAAACACAAGAAAAATGATTGGTCGGCAGCAAACACACTGTTCCTACAAACCACCCACTAGCGTTTCGAGAAGGTAAACAATGGATTAGAGATCTGGGAAGGGGACTCGCGCTCAGACTACTAGTACTTGTACAACTAGTTAAAGCTGTGAATAAGTATAAATGTAACTGATCAGTCCATGATAATAAAGACCAGCTGGTGGTATTCAAGGCCAACTAAAGAAGCAAGACTCGTGTTCACCTGGCAAGACTGAGCAATCGTAAATACGTGGAAACGGTCTTGAGCAATAGAATTCAAATCGGTTTACACGTCCCAAAATTCAGAAACTGCCTCGTCTGAGGTCTGGTTCCACTTGTGTAGTCATATTAGACAAAAACCGTCCAATACTGGTGAATAACCTTTCCTGAAGTATCCCAGTACTTCAAGTCAAAATAATTAGTATCAAATCATTCTATATAACATGTAATAGGTGAGAACCACCCTGGTGTGGGGTCAATCCCTGAAACAAAAATGGCATGGACAGTACATTTCATATTTCAAAATAATAAAAAATCTATGAATTTGCTTTTTAAACTGAGTAAATCTTACAAGTTATTTGTTACTTCATGCCAAATGTCATATGCAGCTGCTGGGATGATGATTGATTCTGCTCCAAATAGCACAGCCCAGAATTGATCCTGTGCAACAGCCTCAATGTTAGTCACACATTTTCCATAGCCTTTTTCATAACGTTCTTTGAGGCAAGGACAGTTGGTCAAAATATGTCCACATTTCTCAACTTGGATGTGGCAGAGGCGACAGATGCGCTTTGCCATTGGTGTGTTCAACTAAGACCCAATATGCTCCATAGTGGATAAAAGGTTCAGACGTAAACGTATAATGGAACGTTTAAGATCCATATAACAGTATTTCGTTAAGAACAAGTGTATTTTGTTGGGACAGAAGCTCTGGTGAGAATATTCATTGTGACTCCTGATCCCCTCTAATTATTGAATGTTTTTGATCTGGCCCCATTGTGATGATTTAGTTGTGATAATCTTTTAGTAATTTGGGTTTGTATTAATAAGGTCTTCTGCCAGATTGAATTCCTCAAGGTGAGCCTTCGCAGTAGACTTTACTTCTTTAATGAAAGTATTACTGGGTTCCAATGTCAGGTTTTTTTCCTAGCAGTTGCAGCAGGGACTTGTGTCTGGGTTTGTGGGCATAGGTTTGTAGTAAAGTAACGTGCTTTGTGTGGCCCAAGATGTCTGCAGAGAGGTTTGCCCATATTCCAATCTAAGTGCTTCTACTGGCACTGTTTTAGGGAGATTTATGACCGATCGTGGAATGTTACCCTCTAATCCACCAAGCCATGCTAGCATTTGTGATGGTATGCGGCAAGGGCGTACAATATCCAGGTGTGATGCATGATCTGTATATCTCCAATAAGCCCTTGATGTTGAGTCCACCCTGGTGCATGATGTAATGTCTTACCACCAACCATTTTTTCCATGTTTTGGCGGTAGTTTTTTTCACCATAATAGGAAGTCATGGGGTTAGCAGATATAGGAAATCCCGAATAGGTATATTATCGAAGTTTTCTAAGTAAATGCCTTTTAGGTTCCAGCCCTTTTCACCATCATTTCTTTTTCACTTTCCCAAAATCATAGTCTTTGTCTTAGTGCTGTTTATGATCATATGATCTTTCATACAATATTCCATGAGTGCGTCAAGCGAGCGTTGTAAGCCTATTTGTGTTTGGTCGATGAGTATGATATTGTCTGCATAGGCTAACCATGACACATGCTTACCGTTTATTTTTGGTGGGAGGTTGTTGATTTTTTGGATAGTTAGGGCAAAATCAGCGATGAACAGTTTGGTTAAGGTGGGTGTGAATACGCAGCCTTGCTTAGGTCCTCGATTCGTTTGGCGGTAGTTAGTCTGAACACCCACCAAGATTAATCGGAGAGAAATGTCCATATTGGTGTTGGTTATAATATAGCAATGATGGAATTATACCCCATTCCACCAATGTTTCCCACAATCAGGGTCTGAGTATTAGATCAAACGCTTTGCTGAAATCTACACAACAGAAAAACAAAGGCCGGTTTTGCTTTATGGTTATTTCTGAGATGAGATATTGAAGGGCACATATGTTAGTAAGTGTGTTATATGGCTTTCTGAAGCCTGTTCCCATTTGTCCAAGGGAAAGTATTCTGATCGTTGGAACTTCTTTCGTAGGGTAGATGGACTAACTCGAGTGTCTTCAGGTATGCTGACCACTAGCAAGCGGGCCAGTCAAGGCATGTCTTAATATTCTGCAAGCCCTTGGCATTGAAATCTCATACAAGAAATATGGCTCCTGATGCTGACACCTCGTGCCATAGCATGATTGTTTCATCAATAGCTGTGTGTATAGAATTGGTTTGCATCTTGCCAGGCGGGTCATATATGTTTATTATCAGGATAGGGGGTGTTGTTCCATTTATAACTTGAAGTGTCACTGATAAGACATAAAGTGACAAAGTTGTATCTGGAAACAGCAGAAGTTTATTTTTTAATTTGGCCCCTGTCACTATACCTCCACGTGCTCGAACTCTAGGTGATGGAAGCACATTATTTTATACAGGTTTCCTGGATCATAAATACGTTGCTGGCTGTGATAGTTTCCAATTCCTCTAGATGGATAAGAAAAGAGTGGTATCCTCATGTATTACATGCTATCCATCTTAACTGTGAATCTGAGATAACAAGTCAATTTGCCCCTGTCGGGGGGAAATTCTGCCGGGGTCGGCCGGGCCGTCCGCAGACCTCCGGGCAGGGAGGCCCCAACTCCTCCCGTATATCCCAAAAGAGACAGAGTATGAGACACACGCAAGAAGCAAGGTGACTCTGCTGTTTATTAGACAAAAACGGCAGGGATGGGTCAAGGAGCGTACGCGTCCGTCCTGACACACACACAATCGTAGGGCTCGCAGGCCCTTTTTACCTTGATATGACGCGCTACTTGCGTCACATTGAAAAGTTAGTAAAAAACCTATCGCCACTCTTAATTGGTTACTCGAGTGGTAGGGTTAGTATAGCACACGTATAGAGAATAATATGAGTGGATGAAGGTTAGTCAGGTGATATATCTGGGTTGTCCCTACAATTAGATACATGAGAATTGTTACATGGAGACCCCTGATGATTGGTTAAAGCTAATGGCGTCAGTGATAGGAGCCCCATGTTCTGATTGGTGCCCCCGCGAGCTTCCTAGCCTGGGACCATCGCTGTTCCCAGCTCTCGGTGTACCTGCAATTTGCAACAATGTTTCACTATGGGTACGTGCAGACAATGTGAGGATTTATTCATAGCTGGAGGGCTGGCTGCTCCCACTGTCGCAGATGTCCATTGAGCCTTTTTAGTTGTATCTGCTTATGTCTTGTAACGAGAGATCCAGACGCTTTCTTTCTCCTGGGCTTGGCATCATGTCAGGTTCGGCTTGGTCACGTGAGGAGAGACCGTGTTTGAGGCATAATTCTGCACAATTAATATTGTTTTTCCACTGTGTGTCTGGTTTAATTTGTAGGTGTGACTTTAACGTTGGTGCGCGGCGTGCGAGGTTGCAACATCGTGCCCTTGATGATTGGCTTTTGGAATGTGAGTTTGCAACATTGCGACCTTGGCTGGTTGCTTCGCCGGGCTCATTCTGCAGGATCAGCAACCTGACTCTTGTTTTGTTAATGTCCACGGGAGCTCTTGCTTGCGGCCTACTTAGGCCTAGTGTATAAGTGGGTCCGTCTGGTGCACAGGTGCTTTAGGTTACCGTACCATATAGTTTCAAGACCAGTATCATGTCTTCATTATATTTCTCATGGTGGCAACTGGTTTTAAGAGAAGCGTGAGCAAGCTTTTTAGATGAGTTCATGACGCGTCTTGCGTTTCTGCATTTTGAAAGCCTATGTAGAAAATAATAAAGATGCACGTCCGTGAGTATGTCTGGCGCCTACGTCATAGCACTGGGTATATTCTTCGTGTAGATTGGTGCGGGAGTGTCCAGTGTGTAGATTTGCACAGGTGTGCTTAACCGTTGGCTAGGTCGTCATGGCATCTCTAACGACGTGTAGATTTTAGTCTAGTTGGTCCGTGCCGCAGGTGTCGGCATGGCTAGTGCGGGCTGCTGGGCAGGCAGATGGACACACCGTATGTTCCTGTACCAGGGTATCTGGTCGTCTGGTAAATGGACAAACTCTTCTCGTGGCGGGTGTCTGGGTCGTGACCCTTTAGGCCAAGCGCGAGAGGTGAAGGACGGGAGCCTGGTCTTCCATTCTCCCACTTCAGTCCCCCCTCTGGTCGACTTGTCGACCACAAACATATCCTTTTCGTTATCTCCTCTTACTCGCCATATCTTAGTTATTCCTCCTAGATGTCCATAGTGGTTCACATGATCTTCAAATGACCAATACATATATTCACAGGTTCCTCCAGGAGTACAGTATACCCATTTCCCTATGTAGCTCCTGGGGTTTCTTGGGTTCTCGATCTTCACCGATGGTGGGTCTAGATGGTTGGTGATGATCTGGTTGCGCAACTTCTCCCTCTCCTGTATTATTACGCTTGTGTGTTGGCCGTCATCTGCTGGCATCAAGGGGTGCATACCCACCATTTCAAGCAACTCGTCAGTGGTACGTGCCTTCCGGGCCTTCCAAAATCTTATTATGATCAGTGTAGCTCCAGCCAAAATAGTACAACCCAATATAATTTTCAGTCCATCTGACAGCCAGGATGGCATCCATGACCATAATAGTGAAAACCAGCTCTTATCCTTGTTTACACCGTTACTTTCATCCATCATTTTGGAGTGCATCTGGGCCAATTGTGAAACTGCTTCTGTCAGTGTACCATTGTCAGCATCGTTGGCAGGAATGAACGTGCAGCATGATTGTCCTATCTTTGCACAAACACCTCCTTCCATGGCTGTGAGAAGGTCCAACACATATCTGTTCTGGAGTGCTACCATCCTTATAGCTCGCAGCTCCTCTTTTATTGCGTTGAATCCATTCACTGTAGAATTGATCGTCATCATTAGTTCCCATCTAGTTATCTGGAGCCATTTTGCGTTTGCGTAAGCCTGCAGTCCCGGATGTATTATTGAGGAGAAGAACATTGCTGCTCTGCTGAATAGTCTGTGTTCTGGCGGTATTGAAGTAAGTGCCGTTTCAGACCTTCCCCACAGGTAATTTCCTGTCAGAGGTTCTCCTTGTCTTTTCCTTCTATTTAGGACAGTATCATTGCCGTTGGTCCTGTTCCTTTGCTCCTCCTGAAGTGGTGCAGATCTCTTTTTTCTCTTGTCCCCTTCATCCATTTTGGGAAAGTTCGCCACATTGACATGCTTCTTGGGTACCACTAGTGATGGTACATTGACGTGCACCATTGTGCACACACCAATCCACAGGGGAGGCAGTGTATGGTATGCTTTTTCTCCACAGGCCCAATAATGGTCTATTATTACTGCTGTTCCTGCTCCCCCCTCAGGTAACTCCATCACACTTGCACAGTTGGTGTTATATCCTACGTCCACCTCTCCTTTATGCTGGTAGCATACCTTGGGCGCAGTCAGCGGCAGTATTGTTATTGGGTCTTCATCCGTCTCCAACCACGTGAGCATTGGTCCGTACTTTATCCATGTCGTCCAACATCGGTGATTGTGTGCCTCGATAGTTGAGATTTCTTTTGTTACCATGTTACTGCCAATCACACCTATCTCCCAGCTGTTGTCCAGGTACACCTTCCCGGTTATCGTCACCAGCGGCCTCTCCCAACATCCTTGTTTACCCGGAACTTCAGTGGCGTACCAATCACATGGTAGATACTGCAGTGTTACTTTCTTTGTTTCTCCTTTTGCAGGACCACTTGTTATGTATCTGAATGCTTCAGCATGTAAACTGCTCTTGTGGTAACTCAAATAGGTCTTGAGGAAGTTGTTTTCATATGGGTATGAGTCTCGTGTTTTCCATGTCATATGCACCACTGTCCCTTGAAATCTTCCTTTCGTTTGGAACAGTGCCAAGTATATTATGCACCGTGCTGTCTTTTCATCTATTTCTGTGGCAACAAATGTTCGAGAAGCACTCATGGCGTATGGTATTAATGAGCAAACGTAGCAGCTATCCTCTGTTGTCTGCTTACCAATGCGGGTCATGTGTTGGTACCATATGTTGTTTGAGACATGTACTGAATCTTGTATATAATTATCAATACCTTTATTGTCTGAGTATGTGCTGCGTTTAACTCTAATTTGCTTGGGTGCAATTTTACTACTATCACCTGACGTAACACCTGTTGCAGCAGGGGACGGGGGTGTATTAGGTTTGGGTGCAGCAATAAAATGAATAGCATAGCTGTACTGCCATACAGAGGCAGCCAAGAACCCGGTGATCATCAAAATCCCTATTAGTTTTATTACATATGCTAATTTCACCGGCATTTTGCTCTTACCTTGCTGCAGTCCTGGCAGCGTATTCTTGCGACGTTAAAGTTGCCCGCCTGAAAATTCTCAAAATGCTTGTTATTTAATGTTAGTTGTTATTTTCTTTAAGCTCTCCCTATCAAATAGTCATTCAGTGCCCAGGCGAAGAGCTGTTCCCACGCTACTCTTAGTGATCTATCTCTTAGGACCGGCAAGTATGGGTGGAGGTGGGGCATTGAATATTCTATGGCCAGGAGGAATGCTGTGTAGTAGACACGTACCCTTCTCCTTTTTATTTCGTATACAAATTGGTGTGACAATTCTTCTGGGTAGTTATCGTCTGGGAGTACCATCTACGCCTGGGCAGTGAACTTGTTAGTTATCTATTTTCTTAACAATACAATAATGCGCAGTTCCTGTATGTGCGAGAGAAGAGAAAAAGAGAACATTCACGTGTTTACATGTGTATTTGTGCAGGCAATGTCCTTTAGTTCAGTTATTACTATATTTGGGGGTCAATAGGCAGAGGGGTTTAGGCTCGGTTGGCGAAAGTATTTTTACTCTTTGAGCGTGTGACCATGGGGTGAGCAGTATGGGGATCACCCCTTTCTTCGTCAGTTATTGGGAAGCTGGGAAGTGACAGGGTATGGGAACAACTGGGTCGTTGGCTGTGGTAGAACTCTCTTCCGTCGTTGGTGATGTTGTTGCTGTTTTCCCAATGGACCTGTCGGTGGCGCTGGGGCGGGTCTGTAGTTTGTAGATCTTTACATCATGTAGGTGGTTCCAGGCACGCTTGTCCTTTAACTTTACTGCTCTTGTTGATACTTCCTCTACTAGATGGGGGCCAGTAAATCTTTTATCATTCCATTTCCTGTTGAAATTGCGAAGTAGCACGTGGTCACCTTTAGCAAGTTTACACAGGTTTTCCTTTTCCAATTCTTTATTGGCGCCTTCTTGTTGATTGTTGGTAGACCCGCCCCGTGTGCGCTCGAGCTGTTGAGACACAAACACAACACTAGTAATCAAAGAAGACACATATTGGTACATTTCATCACCTAACACACTCGCTGTGCTTTCGTGATCAGTGAATGCCCTTGATGTTGGCGTTAGGGGAAGGCGCATTTGACGTCCGGTAACCACCTCGTGTGGGGTGAGGTGGTGGTCGGACCCTGGCCTATTCCTCAATTCAAATAGGGCTAATGGAAGGCAATACAACCAGCTTTACTTTGTTGTTTGTTGTATCTTTGCAATTGCCTCCTTTAATAGTCCATTCAGGCGTTCACATACACCATTGGCCTGTGGGTGGTATGCACATGCGAATTTGTGTTTTATGCTCAGCAAGGATGTGATATGCTGGAACATTTCGTTTGCGAAATGCGGGCCATTGTCTGACCTTAACACTTCGCACACTCCCCACCTGGGGAAGACCTCCCTCACTAGGAATTTGGCTGCTCTAAATGCATCTGGGTGTGAACAGGGCCCTGCTTCAATCCACCTAGAGAATGGGCATACTACTACAATCATATACCTATTACCTTGACATATGTTGATCATATCAACATAGTCAATGTGAAGATGCCGAAAAGGTCCCTCTGGCCGGGGTATAGTACCTCTTATCACTTTTAGGGTATGACCGGCCGTAAACTGTTGACATGTGAGACAATTGCTGATAAAATTCGACACATGAGAATTTAACTCGGGGCAGAACCAATCTTCTCTAATTCGTGCTGCAATTACTTCCTTGCCTGTGTGGGCTGGGTGATGTAATTGGCTCAGGGCGGTGTTCAAAAGTGCTAATGGTATTACAACTTTTCCAGTGCCACCCTGGCGCCATAGTGCGTCGGTTGGTGACATTGTACACCCTCTTTTTACCCATATTTCTTTTTCGGCCATTGGTGCAGCCGCTTGTAGCTCCATAATCTGCGTGGCTGGGAGATGGGTGTACCCTTCTCTTATCAACATCTCCTTAGCCATTCCCCTCCCTCTCCCTCTCTGTGATTCTGGGGGGTTCCATATCTCACCAAAGTATGCAGCATATTTCGCATGTGTGTCTGCTGCCGCATTCCCTTTTGAGACGTGGTCTTCACCATTGGTGTGTGCGGTGCATTTTACTAGGGCTAATTCTTGGGGGTCATTTATTACTTCAATTAGTTCAGCCAATAAGAGGGCATGTTGCACTGGAGTGCCATCAGCTCTCCTAAACCCTCTTCTTCTCCATTTTGATAGCCCTGAGTGGACAGTGGATGTAACATATGCACTGTCGGAGTATATGGTTACTCGTTTGTCAAAACTTTCCTTCAATGCCAATATTAGTGCAACCAGTTCCGCGGCTTGAGCAGAGTAATGCTGTGGTAATTGTACACATTTCATAGCCACACACACCGGCGCCTCCATCATTTTTACCACTGCTGCCCCAGTCCTCCGTATCCCATCTCCTTGATCAATAGTTGATGACCCATCAATAAACAAAAGCTCACCTCTCTCTAGTGCGTTTTCTTCAACTTTTCTAGTACATGAGTACATTTCAGTTATTTGGGTACAGTCATGGGCATACTCTCCCTCCTCAATTACTTCTGCTAGGAACCTTGCAGGGTTAACCGTGCTACATCTAACAATTGCTAGTTCAGCTCTAGACAAAATGATCTCATAACCTGATGCCCTCTGCGTGGTTAGGGTGGACTTAGGTTTATTCAATATTGCAAATAGTGCATGTTCCACAAACAGTGTAGTTGGACACCCCATGGTTATTGCTGATGCTTTTTCCACTGCAAAAGCAGCTGCAGCGAGACCTTGTTCGCAAGGGAAGTGACCTAACATCACAGGGTCTAAATGACCGCTGTAAAATGCTACTGGTTTATAGCCCATGCTTGTTTTTTGGGCCAATACTGCTTTCATCACTGCTGAGTCGCAATGTGAGAATATGAAAAAAATTGTCGCTCATAGTCTGGGGATGCCAGTACTGGAGCAGTTGATATTGCATCTTTCAATTCATCAAAGGCCTCTCTCATTTCCACAGTCCACCCCAACTTTTTCTCCCCCTTATTAGCTTCCCTTAAACCCTCAAGCAGGGGTCCTATGTATGAACTGTAATCAAATACCCATGCTCTACAGTAGTTGCACAGCCCCAGGAATTGCTGCAGTTCCCTCACAGTCTGTGGCATTGGAGTGCTTGAAATGGCCTGTGCTCTTTGTGGTGCAATCTTTCTTCCATGTTGGGATATGAGTTGGCCAATGTAAAGTACCTGTTCTTGACAGTATTGTATCTTTTCCATGTCTACCTTGTACCCTTTTTCAGCCAATATTGTCAACATCTTTAAGGAGTCCTCTCTGCATTTACTTTCGTTTGTACTGCAAATTATTATGTCATCCACATACTGTAACACTGTGCTTTCCACTTCAATGTTACCCAAATCCATCTGTATTACTCTATTGAAAATTGAGGGTGATTCGCAATACCCCTGTGGCAATCTGGTATGTTTCCACTTTGTATTTCGGTAAGTGAAGCTTGTCAAATCTTGTGAGTCTGGGTGTAATGGTATTGAGAAAAAAGCATTTTTAAGGTCGATCACTGTAAATCGTGATGCTTCCGCTGGAATGCCACACAATATTGTGGCCGGGTTTGCTGTTACTGGATATTCTGCTTCTACTATGTTGTTCAAGGGCCTGAGGTCCTGTATGAAGCGCCAAGACCCCCTTTTAGCCTTGCACACTGGGTACACAGCCGTGTTACATGGTGATTCTGAGGGGACCAATATGCCATTGTTTATAAGGGCCGTTATGGTTTCATATATGCCCTCATCTGCCTCTTTTGACAGTGGGTACTGTTTCACTCTGGGTAGTATGGCACCTTTTTTCAATTTTATCCTTACTCCCCCTATGCTTTTTATACATCCCACGTCATAAGGGCTAATAGTCCACAATGATTTGGGCACCTTTGACATATCCTCCTTAAAGAAGGGGACTGGGGTGCATGCGGGTGCCTCAAGTGCCATTGCAATTTTCTGTGCTACTTGTTTGTGAGCCACTCTTAGCCATATTTCTACACTCATCATGAACACCATTTCACCTTCCTCCTTTTCTTCTGAGAACAGCTCCTCATCTGACACCTGGGTCAGCCTACATCCTTCTGCTAGTGCTATCACTGCCCTCCATGCTCTCCCTTCTTTATCTTGGGCGTGCACAGCAATATAATCAGCTGTTGCAATAATGCTCTCAATGTCCATTACAACCACCTTTCCTTCTGGTTCATTATTAGGTGTTTCTGGTCGGAACAGATAGGCTGCTGGCCTCCTCCATATTTTCCCTTCTATCCCTGGCATCCATGCAAATGCCATGTCTGTTCCATACTGGAATAGCTCGCCATCTACTAGCTCCGCCCTAATCGCTGTCTGTCCACAGTATGCTTGCATAATCTGTCGTGCTGCGAGCATGTTAATCCCTGGAGTAGAGCAAATTATGCCATCCTCTGTAAAGGAGATGGTCATATTCAACCTGTTCATTATGTCCCTCCCCAATATATTTACTGGTGAGGCACTATAATATAAAAGTGGAACTGACAGATCATAATCTCCAATAGATAAGGGAATGTTATCAGTAAAGGGAACCAACCCTTTAGCCCCAGAGAATCCTTGGGTGTTCATGGCTTCGCCTGACATCTTAAATTTACCTTCCCTTATGCAAGACCGGGTTGCCCCGGTATCAACAAGGAATGATAATTTTTTGTCACCTATCGTTACCTCTATGCGTGGCTCCTCCGCACTATTAGGTGTTACTGACAGGATGGGACACACCAAGGCCGTCTGTGGGCTGTCCTATTGAGGGTACAATGATTGGCCATTTCCTGTGTAAGGGTTGTGTCCCAACACCGTCACCCTACCCAATTGTGTTTGTTGGGTTTGGGGTTGTTGTGTCATCGCTACCTGTTGTTGTGGCAGTGAATATGTCTGTGGCTGTTGTTGTGTTATTTGTTGTTGTTGTTCACTTCCCTGTTGCAACGTCTGCTGTTGTTGTATGCCCTGCTGTTCTTGTTAAGTCCTAGGTTGTCCTTGTTCATTCCATGCTGGTGTTCCTGGCCTAACCCTACACGTGCGTGACATGTGTCCTAATAATCCACAACTCCAACACACGGGTGGTTCCCTGCTCTGCCATGGGAAGCTCCCTGTGTTGTCCTGCTATACTGGTTGCACTGTGGGGTAGGAATTTCTAAGTCCTCCCACCTGCTGTTGGGTGTTATATCTGTATCCTCTCCCTCTCATAAATCCTCCTCTCCCCCTGTTATAGTTATAATACCCAGCTGCTTGCATTGGGTACCCTCCTCCCATGTTTAGTGTTTGTAATTGCAGTGGCGGCACTTGTTGTGTTATAGTCTGTGAAGGTGCTATTTGGGCGGGATCTTGTGCAGCCACTACTTGTGTGGGGCTTTGGGCCATTGGTGTGGGCGTAGTTATTAGTGCCCCTTCCATTGTGTATTTAGTAAGTTTTTTCTGTACTAGTTTAGCCTCTTCTGTTTTCCTTTCCTCTTCCTTTTGTTTCATTTTTCCTTGCCATGTCCTGCAGTGATGTACTATAGTCAGTTGTATTTCTGGCCATGGTTTTGCTTCCATTCCCACTACTTTCTTTAGTTGTTTCTGAACTCCTTCTGGGAGCCCTTGTACTAGTATATGATAGAATATTGCTGGTGTTTTATCCCATTGCTCTCTAGTTTCCATGCGCCACTTCTCTTGGATATCCTGGATATAATCAACAGGATCCTCATTCTCACGCATCTTACGGGAAGTAATTGCTCCTATGTCTGATGTGTCTGGGTACTGTACTCTCAGTGCCTGCCATAGCGCATGTCTGCAGTTTGCAAATGGTGCCCCATCATGCGATGTGTTTGTTATTGTTACTCCATGGAATCCCGCTCTCTTCCAAATGTCATCCGCTCTATCCCCTAATATTGATATTAACAGGCCCTTTACATCTCCTACTGCTAGTTTCTGTCCTGCGGTGTGTTTTTCCATTTCATATATCCACTTACCCGCACCTCCACTTAATGATGGAAGCCTACATTTTATATTTTCTTTATCCGTATGCTTCCAAGGGGCATACTGTGGTCTAACCCCTCCTCTCTCCAACAGTGGCATTAAGTTGTGTCTTGTGTCACCCTTTACCTTCCATAATATCGAGTCCTCACACCCGTCCTCCTCTTCCGTTTCTTTTACATCTTCAATTTCGTCCTTATTACCCCTGCTCTTAACTCCTTCTTCTCCATCCTTTCCCCTCCTTCCGTCATTTCCTGTATTTAATGTGGGCATGTTTATTCGTCTGTCCTGCCTGCGACTAGGGAGGTCTCTAAGCCGACATGCATAGGGTGTCAGTTCGTCTATGAAGGGCGCGAGCTTTATTCTGCGCAGCGAGCGTGAGGTGGTTGAGCATGTAGGGTGCGATGGGGGAGGGCGTGATGGAGATGGGGATGGTGTGGTTTCATGGGTTTGTCTTTCCACTAGTCCTTGCTCTCCCTCCTCACTTCTCTCCAGTTCCTCCTTTCTCCTACTGATCCATGGCGAGTCTATGTTCGTTCGAGTGAGGTATAGCTTATCTAAGCTTTCCCTTTCACTTTTTCTTCCTTCCCTCTCCACTCCTTCTTCCTCCTCACTACAAAAATCATTCATAAATGGCATCCCCCACTCTGTCTTTTTCCCTTTTATTGTTACTGTTTGTAAGTCTATTAGGTCTATTTCTCCTTTTTCTCCGTTACCAACTACTCCCCCTAGTGCTGATGTTGTCGCTACTTCTCTGCTTCTATATACATCCCCCCATCCTTCACTCTCCCTACTCCTCTCTTCTCTTCCCCCTTCACTTCTCTCCTCCATCTCCCTACTATTTTCCTCCCTTTTCCTTTTCAATTCCTCCATCACTTCATTGCTCATCTGTTCCAATATTCTTTCATCCTCTTTCTTCCTTTCCCATTTCACCCTTTCTCTTTCTACTATACTCTCTATTACCTTCCCCTCTTCATATTTCTTAGCTGTCTCTGATAGTAACCTCCTCTTCCATATTGCCATTTCCTTTTCTTTTTCTTCTTCTTCCCTCTTCTTCTCTCTCAGCACTACTCTTGATACCCTGTCTGCTGCTGCTTTTACCCTTTCAGCTTCTCTCCTTTGCTCCTCATTTCGTTCCCTTAATTTTTCCAATTCGTTCTTACCTTCTTTCCTTTTCCTCACTCCCTCTCTTTCCTCCCTCTCGAGCTGTTTGATCAATTCATTCTGCTCATCCCTTAGCTTTGCTAATCTTTCCTCCAAAATCTCTTCCTTTTGCCGTAATAGCTCCTCCCCCCTTATTTCACTCTCTCTGGCACTATCCTCGTCTGTTCTCTTTACTACCTCCCTCTCTTCTCCAGTTAGTGAACCTCGTAATTTTAATAATATCTGTGCAGCTACCCACTCATCATTTCCTATCTCTACAGTCTGCTCTTCTCCAATCCTCCCCTCCCCCACTGGCATCTTCCTATGAGCCACATATGGTGGAGGGCTGTATGCCGGGTTAGAGTATCCTTCAGCCGCCCTTAACTGTCCTCCTTCTATTTCTCCTAATTCTCTTAAAGGGTACAACCCCCCTCCCTCTGTTTTCACTCCCGGTGTTATGGGTATCTCGTTGCTTGGTTCCTTTTTTATGTCATCTGATTTATCAATCTTTTCTCCTCCCTCTCCTCCGTTCCCCGTATTCTTTGTGCTTTCACTCCCCTTTTTCCCATCCTCTCCTTCTTTCTTAATCTCTTTTTCTTCCGGTGTTTCCCCCATAGTGAACATTCCATTTGGTCCTGGTCGGGACCCCTGGAACATCCTCCATAAGTTAAACACCTCCACATGGTTTGCCAACTTCTTCCCCTTGTATGTATTGTGCAGATGGTTTAGCAGTGAATGTTGGGCATATGGATCGAAACTACCATTAAGCGGCCATGGTGTTAGCATTTTGTTATCCGTCCCCTGGGTCCATTCTATGCTATACTTAGTTAGTTTCTCCCTATGGGGTGGCAGTGTGGTGCATATGTGTTGTAGTGGGGTAGTGAGGGTGTTCTCCCACCCTCCCGACCCTGTCCCGTATGACATAGTAGCGCCCCACTTGTTACCCTTCCCCTATCTGGTAGCAGTGTATCTCACTAGCCGTTTACAATATACAACCTTACATTGTTTACCTGGCCCCGTAAGTTTGGGGACTTACGACAATCCTTTGACAAATTATGCAATAATAAAAAATATATATATATGGGGTTTTACATTTGTATATTCCCTTCTGTCTTTCTTTCTTTATACGACACCCTTACGGCCCCCTGCGGCCGAAGCGCACGCAGCCCCCTGCGGCTGCGTACCCCTTACAACGCTCTTATACAGTCGTCCTGTTTCCACGTTCTCCTCCCCCTTTTACACTTGCCGTGGCCGGCGTTCTCCGTGCGCAGCCACGCCCCTCTCCCCTTCTCCTTTCCCCGATCCACTCGTTTACCGTTTATCTCCGTGTCCGCTCCCTTATCATATTTCTCTTCCCCACCACTCTCAAAACCAATGTGCCTTGTGCTCGCGATATCCTATTAAAGCCCTACTGGTGACGTCACCGATCTCTTCGAGCTACTGGTAAGTTCTTCATATGTTCTTTAAGTTCAAAATACACTTGCAATCTACCCCCGTTAACCCTACAGCTGTCTTCCTGTCACTCCTGGAACAAGGTAATCAAATCAATAATATAATCGGACTGCGCATGCTGCGTCGCCTCGCGTGTGATACGCCCCTCAACAGGAGGGCTTAACCAGCCAATTATCTTCCGTATTGGGCAACTAGCTAGCTACCGCCTACAGGGAAACGTCATCTACCTATCGAGTTTCTTGCTCGAACAATAGGGATCCTCATCTACTCATTGATCAATAAATGCCAAATCGTAGGAAACCACACACACCCACCCTTACACGTAGTCGCGACTTAGGCCAATCAGTGTCTACGAGCGGCCGCACGTGATGTTTTCGTGCTCCGCCCCCCTCTTTCGCGTGACGTAGCCAACTGCTCTCGCACTCGTTTCGCTACCATTCATTCCATTGCCAACACTAAGTTGTTAAACCTTCGCGCACCTGTGCAACACCTCCCTCCTCCCTTATTTACTTCCTCCCCCCTCCCTCACAATTTTGCATTGCTTGTTGTGCGTGTCATGCTCACCAAGTTCTCTCGATGCAGGGCCGCTCGACTGCGTGCACCCCTCCAAGCGGCTCGCCACCTCCCCTCGTCTGGACCACGTCTGGACACTCGCCAACCGCGGGCGGGATACTTCTCAACCGGCTCCCGAGGGCCAATATCCGGATTGCGCTGTCCGGTCTTCTCGCAGCTCCGCGATGGTCCTGTAGTCCTCAGAAGGGGGCAACGGCAGAGGGGGCCGCGCCGCCGGGCCTCCTCGCAACGGGAGTGCCTGGAAAAAGTAAAAATAAAAAGTAGATCTTAAACAGATCTCAGCAGTGCCTCCAACTTGTCGGGGGGAAATTCTGCCGGGGTCGGCCGGGCCGTCCGCAGACCTCCGGGCAGGGAGGCCCCAACTCCTCCCGTATATCCCAAAAGAGACAGAGTATGAGACACACGCAAGAAGCAAGGTGACTCTGCTGTTTATTAGACAAAAACGGCAGGGATGGGTCAAGGAGCGTACGCGTCCGTCCTGACACACACACAATCGTAGGGCTCGCAGGCCCTTTTTACCTTGATATGACGCGCTACTTGCGTCACATTGAAAAGTTAGTAAAAAACCTATCGCCACTCTTAATTGGTTACTCGAGTGGTAGGGTTAGTATAGCACACGTATAGAGAATAATATGAGTGGATGAAGGTTAGTCAGGTGATATATCTGGGTTGTCCCTACAATTAGATACATGAGAATTGTTACATGGAGACCCCTGATGATTGGTTAAAGCTAATGGCGTCAGTGATAGGAGCCCCATGTTCTGATTGGTGCGCCCGCGAGCTTCCCAGCCTGGGACCATCGCTGTTCCCAGCTCTCGGTGTACCTGCAATTTGCAACAATGTTTCACTATGGGTACGTGCAGACAATGTGAGGATTTATTCATAGCTGGAGGGCTGGCTGCTCCCACTGTCGCAGATGTCCATTGAGCCTTTTTAGTTGTATCTGCTTATGTCTTGTAACGAGAGATCCAGACGCTTTCTTTCTCCTGGGCTTGGCATCATGTCAGGTTCGGCTTGGTCACGTGAGGAGAGACCGTGTTTGAGGCATAATTCTGCACAATTAATATTGTTTTTCCACTGTGTGTCTGGTTTAATTTGTAGGTGTGACTTTAACGTTGGTGCGCGGCGTGCGAGGTTGCAACATCGTGCCCTTGATGATTGGCTTTTGGAATGTGAGTTTGCAACATTGCGACCTTGGCTGGTTGCTTCGCCGGGCTCATTCTGCAGGATCAGCAACCTGACTCTTGTTTTGTTAATGTCCACGGGAGCTCTTGCTTGCGGCCTACTTAGGCCTAGTGTATAAGTGGGTCCGTCTGGTGCACAGGTGCTTTAGGTTACCGTACCATATAGTTTCAAGACCAGTATCATGTCTTCATTATATTTCTCATGGTGGCAACTGGTTTTAAGAGAAGCGTGAGCAAGCTTTTTAGATGAGTTCATGACGCGTCTTGCGTTTCTGCATTTTGAAAGCCTATGTAGAAAATAATAAAGATGCACGTCCGTGAGTATGTCTGGCGCCTACGTCATAGCACTGGGTATATTCTTCGTGTAGATTGGTGCGGGAGTGTCCAGTGTGTAGATTTGCACAGGTGTGCTTAACCGTTGGCTAGGTCGTCATGGCATCTCTAACGACGTGTAGATTTTAGTCTAGTTGGTCCGTGCCGCAGGTGTCGGCATGGCTAGTGCGGGCTGCTGGGCAGGCAGATGGACACATCCGTATGTTCCTGTACCAGGGTATCTGGTTGTCTGGTAAATGGACAAACTCTTCTCGTGGTGGGTGTCTGGGTCGTGACCCTTTAGGCCAAGCGCAAGAGGTGAAGGACGGGAGCCTGGTCTTCCATTCTCCCACTTCACCCCATTCATAGTAAGTTCAGGCTTCCAGAAGTACCAATTTTTTCTTCAATCATTGCAGAATCCATCTTTACTTGTACGTCCCTCAGGATAGATCTTTCAGATTTTTTGCTGCAGTTCTAATGAGTGGCTGCGTTCTTGTTTGTATTAAACACGGTCGCGTGGTAGTCAGTATATTTGGCTTTAAAACAGTTAATTAGGGACACGCCCATTGCTGTCAGTTCTGATGTGCATGCCTTGAGTAGTGACACTACTACAGCAGAGGAGAATTCAATGATCGGCCACTTTGTAAGGCTGCCCATATAAGGTAATTCGATGAAGGCAATATCAGAAGAGCTGAGAAGAGTAAGCTGCGGTAGTTGCTGGAGGATAGATAGAAGTATGGGGCGGTTCAGAAAAGGACTAGCATTCGTAGGATATAACCCCTCCAAGATAGCCCATTTTCCGGAAGGATGCTCATTGCAGAAATCATTTGTTTTCTTAGTCGTCCTCTAATTTGTTTTGTTCCGCACCGACTTGGAAGGAGATTGGTGCATAGAAGTAGTGATGGATCGACTGGGTGCCTTACCAATAGTGCACGGTTCATTTGCATTGGACCAGCTGCAGATCAGTGGTTCATTTGACCTAGTGTGCAATACTGCTTGTGTCGGTGTAGGCAAGCGTTCAGTAACCAGCCGAGAAGTTGATTTAGGCGGAGGGCCCTTCAGGGACACTTATCTAATCAGACCGTTTGCCAGTTTATTGTTATGATGTTGCCCTTAGTTTCTAAGGAGTCTGTGCCCTGCACAGCCTTGACCTGGTTGGGAGGGGAACGAGCAGTATGTATCTTTCGTTCCGTTTGCATATTTGAATGCTCTCCATAGCCTTTATGCAATTGTGAAGTTGTTTGGCCATTGTGGGTTCTTTTGGGAGTCTCGGCACAGGGAGAGGATGCTGGGACAAAAACCTCTTCAACGTCCCAGTTTTCATCATGGGCAGCCTGCTGCATAGAATGTACGTAGGGACAAGGGGCAAATGTGTGGGGCATTGGCTCATTCACAGTCTTGGTAGACAAAGTCCTCACAGTGTTTATTCCCACTGCTGTTTGCTTGGGGACGACAGAGAGAGGGCGTATTGGCTTACTATTGTTGACACTAATCTGGCGTGATATCCGCCCTAATGTAGTTTTAATGTCTTTTTGGTCCCTGGAGATATTTTCTATTAGCATTGAGAGGGTGTGCAGCTTGTCAACAAGCATACACATGTTGGTAGCAAGTGAGTTGATACTCGGGTTGGGGTCAGACTCCTGTTCCAGCTCGCTGTCTGCTTCTGTATCTTGACTAGTTGAAATAGTGGAGTAGGAGGTTGAAACCAGGGTGACAGGGTCAGGGGAATTTTATGACTATGGAATTCCCTTCACATGGGTCCGTAGGTAAGTCTCTTTCGCCGCCAAGTGAGGCATGTTTCAGATTTCCGACCAGGTTTAGCACAGAATTATTGTTGTGGACTTCAGAGAGATCATTTAGAGTTGTAGATGATTTAGTAATCGGTGGGGATTTGTCCTTTGGTGGAAAAAAGGTCGAAATGGCAGTTTGGGGGAAACTTATTTTGCTCATTGTTGGGGGCTGCTCCGGGGACACCGGGCAGCCCGATGCTCGTGTCGGGGAACACCCGACGACACACTGTCGCAGCGTTCACGCTGCATACACAAGGGTGGGGGTCACCTCACCCTGCTCCGGGAACACCGGAGCTCCGTACACGTGGCCAGGTCCACCTGACCACCTCGGCCCCGGCTCTGGGGGCACCCAGGCCGGGGTCGCATCCCCAACCCGCCTCACATGGTTGGGGGACCCACTGGGACGGCGTTGCCCGGCAGGGGCACCGTCCGGACGGCGTTGCCCGGCAGGGGCACCGTCCTCAAGCTGCGCCCCGTCATTGGGCCCAGTACACGTGGCGAGGCACCATCCTGGCACCAACACAACACACACGCGGAGTCAGTTTCACTCGTGACTGCCGAGCCGGAAGCGGCTCGGACCTTTTATTAGGTTGGTCACATGGGTAACCATGTGACCACACAACGCCGTGGAATGTACCATGGCCCCTCACAGGGGTGCCATGCAACACTCATTTGCTTTCACCTGCCATTTACGATAGTTTTCCGTCAAGAACGCATTATAGACTGTTTATTAGTTTTGAAAGTTGGGCGGGACGTGGCACGGTGCAGTATCGGTTTTGGCATATTCACAGCGGCAATTACTTCTTTCAGGAGCATGCTTGCAGGAGACACAAAAAAGTTCAGGGTTTTATGAGCGAGGAAAGTGGGGCACAGTCCATGTGGTCCTAAAGGCTACCTCCACATAATGATGCCACACAGTCACTGCTAGATGTTTTTCTGGTGATTTAGGTGTTACAAGCGAGGCTGTCAGTTTCCACTTGTCCAGTAGATGTATGCGAAGCAGTGACAAAGGAAGACTGAGGAGGAGTGAAAGAATTTGATTTACCCCTTCCACTCAGGTCCTGCAGCGGATGACAGCAGACCACCTCTTCTTCATCTCTGCTCTGTGTTCCGCAGGATTAGCAGTTTTTGAAGCAGTTGCAGAGGAACAGGGAGAGGGTAGCCACAACTCCAGAAAGTAAACACTGAGGAAATACTTCAGTCCAGGCCAGGCACAGCATCCCACCTCTTCTCCACCTTCCCTCTGCGTTCCCTGAGATTAGCAGTTTTCAAAGCAGTTGCAGAGGAACAGGGAAAGGGTAGCCACGCCTCCAGAAAGCAAACACTGAGAAAATACTTCAATCCAGGCCACACAGAGCATAACACCTCTTCTCCACCTTCCCTCCGTGTTCCGTGAGATTAGCAGTTTTTAAAGCAGTTGCAGAGGAACAGGGAAAGGGGAGCCACGCCTCCAGAAACCAAACACTGAGAAAATACTTTAATCCAGGCCACACACAGAATACCACCTCTTCTCCACCTCCCTCCGCGTTCTGTGAGATTAGCAGTTTTTAAACCAGTTGCAGAGGAACAGGGAAAGGGTAGCCACGCCTCCAGAAAGCAAACACTGAGAAAATACTTTAGTGCAAGCCACGCGCAGCATACCACCTCTTCTCCACCTCTGCTAAGAATTCCACTGGATTAGCAGTTTTTAAAGCATTTGCAGAAGAACAGGGACAAGGTAGCCACACCTCCAGAAAGCAAACACTGAGGAAATACTTCAGTCCATGCCACTCACAGCAGACCCCCTCTTCTCCACCTCCGCTCCGCGTTCCATGGGATTAGCAGTTTTTAAAGCAGTTGCAGAGGACAGGGACAGGGAAGCAACACCTCTAGAAAGCAAACATTAAGGAAATACTGCAGTCCATACCACGCACAGCATACCACCTCTTCTCCACCGCCGTTATTTAACTGTTTCCCAGATAGCTTGCCATGTGAGCCTGCTGTTGGAAGATGTGAGTTGCTGGCATCATTCTATTGTTCATAGGGCCCGCACCTTTGCTGACAGAGCCTAGCTTTAGTGTGATGATTCCAGCCGTTTGCAGGGTTATAGTTATTTCTATATCCATAATGAATTCAAGTATCAAGCATGTGTGTGTGGTACATTGATTGTCTGCGATTGGGAAGTGCGTCCAAAGAGATTGTTATGGCTCCAGTGTGCACATGGCTGGCTGTGGATATATGGCCTCTTATCCTGTACTTTTGGTATGTAATCAGGGCCTTTCGATTGGTCATTTTAGGTGCTGGCATCCACACCTGGCTATGCATTGCCCCGATGTTTGTGAACACTTTTCCTTCTCTTGTCTTTATTCAAGGTACAGACTGTGTGCCTGTCTGCACCAGAAGCCTTGGTGTTGCGGGTTACTCCATCCATATGGAGAAGTGTGGTGAGTAGCGCAGTTCCCACGGAGGCATGGGTCTTGCTGTCATTGAGTGTGAATCTAATTTTGGGAGGGGTTACTAGAAAGCATTAGATGGTTATGGGGGAACAGTCCTAGCAACACAGCCTTTATGTCCAGAACACCATTCACGGTAGAAGGGAAACGTTCACAATCACAGATAGTGGTGAACATGCAAAAGGGCTGGATTGGGGTGGTGGTGACACACGTGGGATGCCGTCAGGAGGGATACTGGGCTGTGTGGCTTCACATTGTGAAGGGTGTGAAGAGGTTGCTGCTTGAAGAGGGGGGTCTTGATTTCTTTTCTCATGTGCATTTGTGTGGGAGCCGATGCTTGTGAATCAAGAATGCTTATTTGCAGTTCTTTATTTTATTGCCTTTCTGCTGCTCACTCGCCGCGACAGAGGGGCCCAGCCTAGTAACATTCTTTAGGTGAAGCATGCTTGTAGGTGTACCAGTGAGGAGCAATGAGTGTGGGTCTTATATAGAATGTTTGCAGGGACAGGGAGCCATGTCGGGGACACCCTTTATAGGTGCTAAACTTGCAGAAGAAAGACTGTGCTCACTGTCCTATGCGTTCTAAGGACACTGAGCAAGGTGTTTCTTCTGTCAAGGGGAGCTAGGACGAAGAATTACACGGTGGATGTGACGCTAAAGCCTGATAGAATTAGTCTGATTTTCCACAGGAGGGGCAGTTGGTACCAATCTGTGGCAGTTTTCTTTTCTATGGGCCTCATTACGAGTCCGCCGGTAACCGTGCCTGAAATTCCGTCAGGTTACTGCAGGACTCGTATTACCACTCCGCCTCCGTGATTGCCGGAATTACCGGGGCATTACGACCCCGGTGACCCGGGAATTCTGGATGCGGAATTCGGTAAATCCCCATTCCCATTGAGTCCCATGGGGAAGTGGAAACACTGGCAGCATCTCGTGATGGGTGGGAATGACACCTCCGCCTGCAGGACTTCGAGATCACCCGGTATGGCAACAACGGTGGCGGCGGGTTTACCGCCACCGTTATTTCCATACCGGGTGACTCGTAATGAGGCCCATAGTCTTTTGCAGGAGGGGCTACTGTGTGGAATCCTGGGGATTTGGTTCAAGGTGTCAGCTGCTGGTGGATAAAGAACTTGAGTTTCATGGCAGTTTGGCCTTTCATGATGCAGGTGTGTTTGATGTTGTTGCAGAGGAGCAGGAATTGCATCTTGGTTGGGTTCAGGTTGAGGTAGGCGCTGAAAATCCAGATTTGGATCAGGGCGAGGCAGGCTTACAGTGTGTGAACCTCTTTGACACATGCTATTTATTGTAGAATTGTGTCAGGTGTGAATGACATGGCTGGTGCGGAGTATTTTCAGGGACTCCATGTACAGTGTGAAGATCATGGGTGAGAGGATGGGATTCTGTGGCACGCCACAGAGCACTGGCAGGGGTGGTGCTATGCAGGTATTGGAGGAGAAATGCGGCATGTTCATTGAAAAGGCATACTCACTTTTTGTGTTTTGTGCTAAGTCACATTGTTATCATTGTTTGTCTTTTGCTCTCGGTGGCCTTTTCCCCTCAGTTAGTGCAGATGCGGAATATATGGTTTCCAAGGGTTGACAAAGACGACGTTCACATCTTCGCAGCAGCATGTGACTCATTGTTGGTATTTCGATGATCCGACCCACGCTGGCCCCAATGGATTACACTCCTGTGTGTACAGAAGATATTTTAAGCCAATACATTATACATTCTTGATGTATTGTGCAATAACGACACGCCTGTTGTAATCCCAGCAGTGTGCCCTACAGTGCTGCACCGCTCTGCCAAGCAGGGGCCAGATAATGGAGCCGTGGTTCCCTATTGTGCCATCAGAAGCAGCCTCTGCAATGCAGCTTAATTAATAGAACTCTGTGACCGCATCTTCATTTCTCTTTTCACAGAGACTTTCAAAAGCTCAACAAAATGAAGTTTGCATGAATTCTAAAAATGATTTTAAACATCAGGGACAACATCATAGTAACTTGAAGCATATTTTCCGTCACGCCATGCGTGCAATACAATAAAACACTTGATTTATGAAAATGTATGGGCAAAACGGTATTATAGACTCAAAATGAGGACAGCGCCACATTTTAGTTCGCATGTACTGCTGCTGTTAATTCACAATGCTGCTTAATTGTGAAAAAACCCTGATCGGATGTACTTACACAAATTCGACAGCAAATGATTTCCTGCACGTTCGCAGCAGAGAGAGTGCTCCTTATTGTCTAGCAGCTGCAATAGTTGAATGTGTTGCATACATTTGGATTCTCTGTTTTTACTTAGCCAAATCTTCATTCTGCCCCGTGCTCATTTCATGCACACGGTGTCCATGCAGCTGTTCACAGTTCCAACTTCAGCACTTAATAATCTCTTAGTATGGGAGAGGGGCTACGTGCAGGGACGTTAATTAGGGATCACCAGGGGTCACAATTGCGACCCCTGTGCTCTCCCTTGCTACCCCTGTGGTCTCCTCTGCAGCCCCTAAAAAACACTGATCTTAACGATGCATATCGTGATCCGTTCTTGTATAAAAATGTATATCATATTACAGTGACATTGTAACCATATTTTTCGTTCGTAGTGTATTTAGGAACAATGTATGTGATGCCAGTTCCTGTGTTGTCAAGGGGTGAAAGGTTGTGTGCCACTGCTTCCCGTTATGTCACTTCGGGGTGGGGTCAGATGGCATCACTTCCTGTGATGTCATCAGAGGACAAGGGTCTTGTGAGATCATTTCCGCTACCGCCAGCATTTTGGTGAAATGACGTCCCTGACGTCCCATCGTGGCCACGTAGTCTACGTGGCCACGATGTGACTCAATGAGATTGGTGCAGACTGACAGCCCCTCTTCATGTGGTGTTTTCACATGTTACCTAAGTGTAGCCCTTTCTGTTCCATCAATCCTGCACCATATTCCTTCACTCTTGCCTGAAACAGAAAGTTCACATCTGTACCATTATGAGCTGAATCTAGCAAGCAGTACTGCCTCACTGCAGATGACTATACATAGAGAGTAAATCCAGTGAACTGTCCTGGGTAAAAGCTGAAAAGGACCTTTGACCTGGAATTCTCAATAGACCGAGGGCCTAATTTACAAAATGTTTAGCGCAGCCCAAATTGATTTTGTGTGGCAAGCGTACACTTTGCGCCGTGCTAAATCGGTATTGCTAATTCACAGATCAGACTTTGTGCTGACCCTTCCCAGTTAGTGCTGTGTAGGAGCACTTTGCACAACACAGAATGCAACGTGCAGGAAGGGCCAGCGCAAAGAACAAAATAGGGCGCGTAAAATGCAAAATCAACATTAAATGAGGAAGAATATGGTCTTGGGGACGGAGGCACTGTGCAAACAACGAACAACCAACGCGTCCCATCAAGCGCTAAGTAAACCCTATTCACAGAAAGCATTGCGCTATCGCTGTGATTCCAAATGTGAACAAACACACTGCCACACGTCTCAAAGCACAAAGCGCAATGAAAACCCATGCATATAAAGAGCAATGCAACTTCAATGAACATACAATTGCCACAATGCTGCATCCTGCATCGCAGGCACTCATATTACTACATGGAAGGAGGAGAAGAAGGACCAAAGGAATAGGAGGAAGAGGAGGGGGGCCAGAATCCTCCACCCACAAACAACTTTATTTTGGATGCAAGATGAGGAGGTGCATGGAAGATACTGTCTACCTCCCCATGTCATCCTAGACCTGGTCAGGGAGTGGGAGAATGACCTGGTATTACCCACCATGTGCTCACAGACTGTGACACCTCTGGTCAAAGTATTATCAGCCTTACACTTCCTGGGCACTGGACCATTCCAGCATACCACAGCCATTGCTGGGGGTATATCACAGCCCACACAATCAGGTGCCTCCACCAGATCTTGTCCTGCATCCTAGCACATGTGCAGAGGCACGTTTACATGGCACACACACTACAGGGAAGGCAACAAGTGTGCCAGGAATTCTGTCTAGTTTCACACTTTACCGAGGTCCTGGGGGCCATCGACTGCACCCATGTAGCATTGCAACTCTCCACCCCCCACGAGAGACTGAGCACATATATCACAACAGGAAACATTGGCATTCCATTAATATACAGGTGATCTGTAATGCTCAGGGACACATCATGCATGTGAATGCCAATTACCCAGGATGGACGTATGATAACTATATCTTCCAGCATTCCCCCATATACCGGGCCCTTGCATCGGGAACCTTTAGAAACACCTGGCTTATGGATGAGTATCAACTATCATGTACACACAATCAGTCAAATGACACACAGGAACACAAGAAATGACAACACATGAAATTAATAACCATTTTGTCCTTCACAGGGGATAGTGTCTACCCGCTCTAATGATTCCTGTTGATACTGAAGAGGAACCCAGTCAATCCAGGTGAAGCACTCTACAAATTAGCATATATAGCCACTAGCCGCAATGTGGAGCGCACATTGGGAGTGCTAATGTCACACTTCCGCTCCATTGACCACCCAGGTGTGTACTGCTATATGCATCCCCTGTAGTATGCATAATATTGCCACATGGCATATCAGTAGAGCTCCAGGAAAGTCCACAGCCTCATCCACAGGCAACCCCCATTCCCTTCACAGGCCAAAGGGCACAGGAACAGGACACCAACAACCAGGTAGTACAAACCTACTTCCTTCACATGAACAACCCCTGTGTAAAACATACAGTAAAGACACATGCCTGATGGTCTTCACTGATGCAATCGGGCCAATCCAGCTTCCCCATGATGACACCCGAGAATGTGTGTCTGAGATTGGCAAACAGTTTGTGCCCCATAACATAAGAAGTACAATGCCACCCCATCGACATCCATCACATAAAGTGCATAAACCACTGGCACAATAATTTCAAGTGGAAATAAACGTTTCCATGTTGCAGGCCCAAAACATCCCAAAAATAGCAAAGCCAGCCCCTGGCAGAGTATTTCCATACCATATGCTCTGCTGATTTGCATGCATCACATGCAAAAAAATGGCTCACCTGGCTGCCTTCTTGTGGATGGATCCCTCTTAACCGTTGATGTGGGTCCAGCTCACCTCCACTCACCACTGCCATGTGCGTGCTCCTGCAATGGGAAAAATAAACAACTACCCACTCACCCCCTCTTCATGCATGCCTCTGATACTGTTGTACAATGATAAAAATGCCCTCCAAATCTCACGGAAAGTCAAATAACCACTCACAGAATACACAAACAGAAAATCATGACACTTCATACACCCTTCACCATCAGTTTGTAATCACATCAATGTGAGCACAGCAGCAACATCATACATCACACATGAGAAAGACATGTTGGCCTCACACACGCACCTCTCCAGCAATACAATGTATGTGCCACACATCATCTATGTGCATTATTGTCACCCGGATCATCGGCTTACGTGGATTGTGAGAATCTGGATTGTTGCATGCTCATGCATCATGGACCAGGGTGGACTGGAAACCAAAAGTGGCGTTGGAAATAATACTCAAAGTGGCCCAATATTCCACTTTATCAACAGGGACAACCCTTCCCCTATGAGAAAATGTTGAAATACCACACAAAAGAGTCCCAGGGTGCAGAGGCCTACCAGGAAATGTCCTGAGTTCCCTAAAGGACAGTCCACCCCTGATCATGGAGTGGCTAATTGACATGACAAATGTCAGGGATGGCATGCCAAGCTGACATGACAGGAGTGTAAATGTAATGCCACACCAATAAGAAGCTACTACATGACAGGAGTGTAAATGTAATGCCACACCAATAAGAAGCTACTGCATAATCCCTCACCAAAAACATGTGCACCAGGAACATCCCAAGGAGACTCAATCCAAGCAGTAAGTCGTTGAGGTGCAAACAGTAACACAAAGCACATGCATCGCTGATGAAGGAGACATGCACATACACAATCATGTAGACAAATCACATCTTCATTGACAGTGACGATCACCAAATCATCACCATATGGACTTCGACACGCTCAACCCTATGTGTGATAATGCTGTTGTGCTGGGAATCCTTCACCACCTCCACCTGACACTGGGCCTCCACATTGGTGCTAGGATGGTCAGTGTCCAGCAGAGGGAATGGGGACTTGGGTGGAAATAGGGAGATTGGGGTGACCTCTCAGGGAGTGTTGGGACTGAATGCGGCAAGATACTGGAAATAACATTGGACATTTATTTGTACCAGTGAAAGGAGTCTGTCTGACAGACTTCACTTATACACATCAATGTTGAATGGAATTTTCACCTGTACGAGGGAGGCGGCAGCAGTCCACAACACCAAGTCAGTTGACTCCACTGAGCATGGTTGCATGTCCAGTACCCCAGACTGGTGGTGGACGAGGCTTTGTACAAGCAGACATAACTTTGATATATGGCACTCCATGTGGATACAGGTCCTGTTAATTGTTGCCCAGTGTGCAGGTAACGCACAATGCCTCATCTATTATAATGAAGACTGGACTTGCTTCTAGTGATATAGTAACACAAGGAGCTTAGAAGACTGTCCTGATGAAGATTGCCATTATGCAGATAGGCAATTGAAACCGGTCGACATACACAGTCTGGGCAATCCGTTTTCAAGCAACACAAACCAGTCTGTTCTTTTGGGAGAGAAAGAGATCTCTCCGTTTTTCTAATGTCTTCATGAGATACTGTGCATCTAATTTAATACACATTGGGTGGCACATGGTTTTTAATGAACAGTGTGTTATGATCCAGGGGGAATACATTTTTGAATACCATCCCTGAGACACTCACACGTTCACTGTTCCTGTTTCTTAAACATATTGTTGTTTGCTCTGTGGGCCATGCTTCAAGGCCAAGGTGTTTCCAAAAAACTATACCCTGAATTTTAGGAATGTGTGACTTTTTCTATGTGGAACATGTGGGATGTTTTTCCCCACTAGTCCAGGCCCTGCAACATTACTGTGCATTTCTTGCATTAGGAACATCAGAATGGCCACTGGAAAGCATTCTGCTCGCTAAAATCACCCAGAAATGTGCAGTAAAAATCTGAAAAATAGGCCGCCATCCACTTTTGCCTATGTCAGTGGTAACACAGGAGACCACAGCCAAAACCCCTCATTTGGCTACCCACAGAGCAAAATGACTGCAAAAGAAACACAGAGCTGTGTGGAAATTCGTTTTCTTGGTTGTCACATTTGCAAAAATCATGGCCCACAAACCACCCAAAAGATCCAACCTCCTGTTGGGTGTTAAACATCATTTAGCTTCAAGATATGCACATACATATAATGTCAGCAGGAGTATATGTTATCAGAACAAAACCCACCTTTGAAGATGGTTGCTCGGTAGAAATCTGTCAAAAATGGATGCAATACCATTACTCGCCTCTGTCAGACGCTGGTGATTTCTAAATCTGACAGGAGAAACTGGCCCTCATTACAACACCGGCGCTAAACCATGGCGCTATTAGCACCATGGTTGGTGCCGGTGTTGTAACGGGTCCGCCATGGTTCAATGGGGAATTACCACCCCATTCCAAGGTTGGCGGGGCGGTAATTCCCCATTGAACCATGGCCCTTCCCCATTCCCATTTTCACCCCATAGGGCTCTATGGGAATGGGGAAGACGCTAAGTACGGTACCGCAAATTGCGGTACCGTACTTAGCACCAAGGTCCCTTTGCGTGTCCCTACTTTAACGGCTGGTGTAGACCAGCCGTTAAGGTCGGGTCCCGCAAAGGGATCTCGTAGTAAGGCGCTAAGTGTTTAACGGCGCCACAGCCTTTTACGGCGCTGTTAAACACTTAGCGCCAGGATCGTAATGAGGCCCACTGTGTCTCAAAAGCTAAACATGCCAAAGAAGGGATTTCCATCAAATGCAATATAGGGTGGCACACATTGATTTTCATGTTGAAAAAGACTGGAATTGAAGATATGTATGCTGATTTTAAATTTGTAACTGTAATTTTTCACAAGGAACTATGTCACAATTGACCATAAGATAACGTGAATCAGATAAAACTTCTAAGAGGCTTTCTTCCCCTGAGAACACCCCACCCTGTTCCTTCCCACCAAAAGGAGAGGATATCGCATTGGGAGGCTAATGAGAATGGGAGGAGACTTCCTCTGCTGTTCTGGTAAAGAGACAATGGAGTCCTTGAACTGAACGGAAATGCTAATTCGGGTGTGACTGACATCAACTGCCCTGGCAGGAAGACAAGCCATGTGACTCTCTGACTCAGCCAAGCTTTGAAGGCGTGCCAAACTGCAAATGTGGATTTGAAATTGGACTAAATATATGTTTAAGGAAAAGACTGACAAAAGACTGACAAAAATATGAAACTTAGAGATTATTAAAATGAAAAATTCACTCACAGTTTAAAACTAATCTGAAATCTGTGTGACATTCAGAGTCTGAACCACAACATTTTTAATATTGTAGCTATTGTGATTATGCTAGGAACATGAAAAATTACAGGAATATGCCCAGAGGGTATGTGCATGTATGTGTAAAAAATCGTACAGATCCAAAAATGTGTAACCAACCAAAAGCGCGAAAATCTGTCATTTATGAACCAGAACTCATAGGAAGATAAGATTTTGACCGAAACGTACCTTAGGCAATCTGTGATGTGTATATGTATTATTAACAAGTTGTGCATATTGAAAATATGTTTTTTGGGAAAAATAGATTTTCTGGGTAAAAGCAAAGGGGAGGTTCTTTCCTAGATTGTAAATGGCAGCATCACTCTGACACATGATGACACCTCATGACACACTGTTCCTTTCTCAAATCAGGGGAGAGGGAATTCTTTGACCTATCAGATCCTTAGAGGGTTGGGCATAGACAATCAGCCTCCCCACCCACTTTGGAGAATGGATAAATAGGGACTGTTGAGGACCCAGAGGCCACACTTTCACTCATCAACTGATCCACTGGTGAAGCACCCGGCAGGAAGATCCAGACTCCAGACTCTAGAACCAGACTCCAGGACCAGACTCCAGATCCAGACTCCAGAACCCTAAAGCAGAGGCCCAATCCAAAAAGCTGAACCCTTTTCAGGCCTTTAAAAAATCTTGCAACCTGATTTAACCCCTAAACTTCCACAGGGCCTAATCCATTCAACAGCCTGGCTGAGTTGTTTGCTGCTTCTGGCCAACAGCCTTTGCTAGAACCCAAGATCCAGATCAGTCCAGCAGAGCTGTACCCAGAACCAACTCATCAGATCCAGACCAAGAGGCCGTGCAGACCAGAGTGCCTTGCTGAGAGCAGAGTCCAGGTGCCCTAATCCTATCCGGTGGCGACTGAAGGCAAAACCATTGACCAGATCTTTGACGGGTCCATTTTAAACCAGAGTTATGAGTATTTAGCGTAGAGCTGTCCATAGTCATCTCTTAGTTTAAAGTAATCCATCCAACCCATTCCAACATATCCAGACTGCATTGTAGAATCTCTTTTGTCCATTCTGAATCCTTTCTCATCCATCTAATCCTGTGAGAATTGTTAGTGTAAGCCAAACTGTTTGTAATTCAAAGCGCAATTTCATTAGAAATCTTGACCCTTTTCTGAAAAATCGACCTCTACCAAAATCTTTAATTCCAATTCCTTATAGATTTTCCGTAATCGCGTTTCATGCACGCGGAAAGGTTGCAGCGAATTTGCATTTGGCTCAATTTCACCACCTGTAAAAACAGCTATTTCTTGTTTTTCACTTCTGAATTTCGTTTTCCATCTGCTAACCATTCAACAATCATTGCTAGGGTTTCCCTGAATTTATCCAAAGCAACTCTCACTAGTTCTGAATCCCATTTAGAAAATTAAAATCATTTTAGCATTTTCCCATCCAATTCAAACCACATCTAAAAGCAATTGACCTGTTTTAAAATCATTACTGTTCTCTCTAAGCTTGCTGGGGGGAATCGGGATTGAAACTGCAAATTGTTGATTGTTATCCCTAATACCTGTGTGCCCTCATTCATCTCTTCATATTTCATATTGGGGGAGTGAGTAACAACAGGGGGAAAGAGTGATTATATTGTCTTTGGTTGAATTCCTATCAAGTTTCTTTTTGTATTGCACTCTTTCCTATCATTGCATTTCCTTGAACCACACAATGTTATTCTCTGCTACATTATTCTTCCTATTCCTACTTCTAATTGATTAAAGAGATTGTTGATATTGTCATAGTACCCATTGCCAATCATTGTTCATATTCATAAGTGTGATATTCAGATATTATTCATATTCATAAAAGTGTAATCTATATATTGTTCAATTCTTCAAATAAATCTTTTAATTTGCAAAACAAACCTATTTCTTGGTTCATTGAGACTGGGGGAATTCAAAGAGAGGGGCGTTATATAAGGGTACATCATCCAGAATTATAAGAACTTTTGACATAAAAATATATAAATAAGGGTTTCCATTGGGCATCCCATACTAGGCATTGCCTTAGTTGGAGTGCTGGATTGAAATTACTTACAAACAAGACATGTTAACAACTTATGTGGCTTTATCCACAACAGATAACCCCTACCTCCTTATTCTAGCCTTTCATAGATAAGCGCACATGACTTTCTCCTAGGATCAGGGGCGGGGGCTTACGGACAGATAAAGGTGTGTTCTGTCCCTTTTTTGCTCAATCCCTCTCTGGGATTGTTTGTCTTAGTCCCTCTTAGCAGACATGAGTGAACTAATTCTGTTTGAAGATCGAAACATGTGTAGATAGGTCTGTCTCCTTTGGGTGTTATACAGCCCCCCCAGGTCAACAATGTGCCCAGTAGTATGAGCAGTTCGCTCACTACCCTCTGAAGCACAATGATCCTGACAGGCGGACAACAAAAATACTGTCCATCTTCGACAGATGAAAAAAATAATAAGAGGAAACATGATCCATGCTACCTCCATCGGCTCATAGACACAAGTGTGTATGAATATGAGGTGGAGTTGGCAAGAGGATAGAGGTGTGTGGGGACATGGCCAATGCCATCACCTGTGTGGTTCTGTTGGAACCTGGGATGGGGCAATCTGACCACACCATGGCAAAGCTTGGTCCTCATTGACTATAGCCACACATGAGAGAGAATTGTGCATGAGTGCCTCAAATGCAACAAGTGCATAGTGACCATTGACCTCTCCAACTGCATGTTGAGAGTTTCTTACAATGCAGACACCGCTTGGCACTGGTGGGTCCTTGAAACCAACAACTCTTCAAGCAGAGACTGTCTCAGGGAATCCAGGTCTTGACAGCGAAATTCTCTTGAGGCCAACAGCTCCTCTAAGCAGAGTTTGTCTCAAGGAATCTGTGTCTGCATGGCAGAATTCCCTGGAGGCCAACATATCTGCATGGAGTCGCTCACTGAAGCAGATCACCGCAAGACCAGGAGACTACATGGACACTCACTCGAGAGTAAGAGGTGTCACCCTCTACCATTGCTGAACATAGGATTTAAATTCCAACCTTCCGGGAACACGCTAACCCCACATTTGCCTTAAGAAAAACCTCAAAGGTTGAAACACGTGTCGGCACTATAGGAATAAAAGTATATCACATACGCTGTACCACATATGAAGTTTTAGCAAAGAATATGTTGGTCACAAGAGTGACAACTAATGTGTGAATTACTGAAGGAAAAAGCAATCAACAAATGTTGCAAACACCAACGTGTGTGGAAATTGATACTCATTGGATACTAAGGAACCAATGTCCAGCGCCTAATTTCAAGTTTTTGGATCTCAGTAACCCAGAACAACCCTTGCAAACATTGGGACCTTAGGAGCTTGATCCCTCTGAGGCCACCTGACAGGCAGTAGGCAACGTAAAGAAGATAGCAAAGCATACACTAGTGCAAGACCTACAGTCCTAACAAGCTTGCAAACCACTTTAACTATCTGCTTGGAGTGTTTGTGTCAAGGAGTCTGTGTTTTGATGGTGGCTGTCCCTTGAGGCCAACAGCTCCCAATGCAGGGTTTGCCTCGAGCTGCTCATCTCATGCCGCAGGACTTCTCTTGAGGCCAACATCTCATCATGCAGGGATTGCCTATTGGCAGTACCACCCTTGTGAGTCACCTGGCTCTGGTTGTGTGTGTCCTTTCTCCTCTCCTGCCGCAAGAGTTATAGTTCAGCAGTGAGTGCGGCATTGAAAGGGATTACATTTTCCACCAGGCGATGGATGACCCAAGCCATCTCTTACAGGACCTCGCTGCATTGGGCACTTGCATGCAGAAATTCCTCTTCTCACTGCAAATGTCTGTGTGCATGGTCTACCAAGCTGGGATGCCTGAGCACGGGCCCATCACAGTGAGTGCACCATCATAGGCTGGCTGTTTACAACCCTCCCATGGACGTGAACCTCCGCTAATGACTCCATGATGGTAGGAGATAAACTTCCAGATACAGAAACCACCACTGAAGCAGGCCTCTCCACTGCCAGGACCACTGTCTCCAGGTTCTCCTCCTCAGACTCAGCAGCATTTAGGAAATCAAGGAGCTCAATGGCCCCTCCACTATGTGCCTCAATATGCCTTCCACATCTGAATCAGCAGCATCATCAGAATATGAGTTGGAAGGCCTGCTAATGATGGCCTGAAACAGGAGGGGGTTCTCACCAGACACAGCACCTCCTGCACTGGTGCATGGCTGTGCCTCATCCCCTGCCGCCACCTCCTCCTCCTCCTTTTCCTCTGCTGTGTCATCACCTGCACAAAGTCAGATAACAAGATTCAGAGGCCCACCTATTTACTTAAAGGTTCATATTGTTGAAGGTCAGAAGAAGGAGTCAGACACACTCTGGACATGTTGACTTTCTTTTAATTAAATTATAAAGAAAAGGCCTATCTCTCCCTATTGCCATAGGGGTTTCTCTGCCTTACTAAAGTAACCAAAGGTGCTTTTCTGTCATCAGGAAGTCAAAAGTAAATATCCTCAGTCCTAACCTAATGCTACCTGACCCTGCCACTAATACAAACAACTAAAATCAGACAAAATAATGCTGATCTTCTCCGACACTCTCTTGGAGTTTCCTTCATGAGCTCATGTAGCTCATCCCAACTGTTCATCCATCTTTTGCTCTTTTTAGTGTTATGTTTATAAGGATTCTAAAGATACTGGGGGTCATTGCGAGTTGGGCGGTAAGGGTTAACGGTCAACGGTAAGGAGACTGGTGCCATTAAACCCTTACCGCCCTATTCCGAGGTCCCACCTGGAACGGCTGGTCTGACCAGCCATTCTTTATGGGACCCATTAAGGGACCTTGTAGCTAATAATTAGCGCCTTCCCTTTACTCGCTTGGGTAACCTGCTTCGCGTTCTCGATTCCCGGTTTCTCAAAGGGTCCATCCCTCGCGTCTCTGTCAGCTGCTGTGGGTGAGGGATGCTGGCTGGTGGGAGCTCTCAGCCCTCCCTGCTGCAATGGTCTTGGTATTGTTAGATGGGCTTCTGGCCCACCCCGGGATGGTCATTGGTCACACCACCACATTGGACTTGTTTTCTCCCACCATCTTCGCAACACATTCCCCGTTGTATGCTTCATCGGGCCTCTGGCATCTTGAGCTGGAGTTCTTACTATCTTTAACTGTTGCAAGTTCCGTGGCTCCCTCTTGGTCTGCCTCTCTAAGGCGTGATTAAGTCAGAGGGCTTCCCATGAGGACTGTACTCTTTCTCCCCTTGTGATCTACTCATCCCAGTTATATAGACTTCAAGAGATACTCGTTGTTGAAGGCACTCCCATATATGCAAATGATCTAGAGAGTTCCTCGTGGGAATGATAGCCCTTGTCCACTCAGGGGGGAGTCCTTCCCAGTGAGGTCCCACTTTCGTAGACCCCAAGGGTGGGTCTTAAGGAGCAGGCTCATCTCCCTGGCCTCAAAGGGGGTGGCTCCCCTCTGGGGAGAAGGGACTAATAGTTTTGATTTGTCACAATATGCACATCAAATGCATACAGGCACAAAAGGTCCTGGCACCCATGCATCAGACAGTGTAACTGGGATCCTGTAATGTGGAATGCGTGGGTGGGTGACAATCAATGCTCTAAGCAGTCATGTTGGGGCATATTGGGTCATTTATCAAGCCACAGATTTGGCAACCATACTTACATGCATGAGAGTGGAAGGTCTAACAGTAGATCGATGTTGCGGGCCCCTCCTCTACTACATCTATGCCTACTTGCAATGTGGAAGCATCACATTTTTTCATGCTGACAAAACATGCATGCCTGAAATTGTGTTTCCAAAATCCCCACTACCCCCTTAGCCACATTGGCCAAGGCCTGTTAAGTGGTTACCCATGCTCACATGCATTTTAACCATGTGTGTAGAGAGTGCAATATGGACATGATCAAAGTGCAATTGCATGACCACTGAATAATTGACACTCTAAATGTGGAATGAACATCACTCATCAAACATCTTTTTGCCAACCACTGTAACTTAAGATAGTTACACACCCTCATGTGACTTCTCACTGACATCATTGCTTATCCATTTCCAATCACCACCAGGACCAGGGAATGGATGATGCTGCCATTGCCCACTGTCCATTGTTATTCCATGTGAGTCTCAATTAGTGTTCACAATGCACAATCCACGTGTATGTCACTGTGAGTGTGTCCAATGACGTGTCTTGGAGGCCATTGCCACATATAACAATGATTCTAAATAATACTGCATACAGTGGTGTGTGCTGCAAGATCAATGTCAACTGAAGACATGGTTCACACATCCACCTTCCAGGATGCACAACATGGAATGGAAGTGTCCATGTATGCATTACTGTAGTACTCACGGATGGGTGAGAGGGACCATGACCAACTCTTCTACTACATGTGATAGAATATCATATATGTGTTGATGTAAGCAAACCTATCATGCACACATGGCACTCACCTGATATGGTTGCATAGGTGTCCATACCTCCCTCACCAAACACCTGCTCACTGCTGAGAGGCCACTGGTGACCTCTTTAAATGGAGTCAGCATATCCCCCTCCAGTAGCCAGAGCAGAGACCAAATCGCTGTTGAGCTTCTCCTTGGTCCTCATGAGGTTAACATCCTCTTGTGGACCTCTTCTACTGTGCACCTCTCCACACCACAGGTATTGGTGAAATATGTGCCCTCCTGCCGCATCCTCCACTGCTGGGTCACAACACAGCAAAGGTGCAAGGGTACTGACAGCCCCAGGGTACAGATCACAGTGGTGTTCAACAACGTAATCAGTGAGGATTGTTAACTCCTCATCTGTGAAGAAACTCTGCTTTAGTGGCCCCTTCTCCTTCCCCCGTGCCTCTTCATGGGGTGCTGCCTGTGTCTGCTCTGCAGACTGGGCCCTTTTACCCCTAGTGGGCCTTGGTGTTACTGGATTACCTGTAGGCTCACTACCACATTCAGAAGGTGGATCCTTCTTCTACCCGCAAGCAGTCCTTGTCATCTTTGCAGAGCCCTCTCAATCATGTTGCAATACAAGTTCACAGCAAGAAACATGCAAATCTTGCTGCATCCAAATCTGCATGCTACATCCTAACTCTCACCGCAACCGCACATGTAGGGGAAGGCACATGCATGTTATAGGATCTCGTGAGCATGTTATTTACAGATTCACTCATGTATATGTGCATTGTGTTAGGTGTGTAATTTATGCGTGCATGACGTATAGACAACTGTGCCTTGCTGCAGCTCTTGCCTTGTGGTGTGTACTTGCCTCTATACCACCACCAACAGTCTGTGGAGGTGCACCAGGCAGGTCACCTTCGGGTGTCACCGTGTCACCTTCTGAACCTGGAGAGGATCAACCCACCGGCCCAGTTCCTAGACCTGCAGGCACATATCCAGGGTGCAGTTGAGTACTAACAGGGTGTACATTTCCACAGGTTTGATATGTCCTGCATAGGTATGCATGACTTGATCAAGTTAGTGCTGTCACCTGCATGTGCGTTTCACAATCTTTAAATGGCATGCAGTCTCATGCTGTTGATGGAAGTATGAAATGGCACACATCTGTTAAGTGGATAGGTGTAGATATGAGCTCGGTTAGCCTCTGGTGATAAAGTATACTTGTGTGCATGCGCTTTGAGATGCTAATAGCCAGGCCTCTGATAGGAACAGTTGCCAGATTGAGATGTTGGGGGCATGTGCGGTACATTCATGCACAGTCCTCTATGGGTTGTTCTATTGTGTATGATGATTGCATCATCTCCACTCAGCAAATTAGACTGACAAATGTGCATTTGACTATCTGGATTTACATTGAGACCTGTCAGGCCACTTAATGAGGGGCTATACATGTACTGTCATCATGACATTTGTCCTTGTTGTGAGTAAGAACATTACTTGATCCTCACCAACGGATGCATGTACATGTTGCTGCTTTCATGGTGTACTGTTAAGGGTGCATATTGGTAGATGTGGCTGGGTGGTGATGTGGCTATGGTGCTACAGACACATGTGGTCAGTTGCCCTTTCCATGGCTCTGCCTGCAGGATAGACGTGGGTTACTGTTTCATTGTGATGTAAAATGAGTTGCTATGTGTACATGGCCAGACATCAATGTGCTATGTTCAGATGTGCAGGGCTAACCATTGTGACTTGTCCTTTTGCCTTCAGTTGTGAGACTGGAATCTCTCAGATATTTGTGCATGGGTCTGTGTGAGAGGCAGTTGCTTGTTGACTAATGCTGACAGCATGCTACTGATGCACTTGGGGAAATTACACATACATTGTAACATATGATTGATCCATATGTTCTTTGTTCCATTGTCCACAGTTGCAGCGACTGGAGAACAGGGTACACACTGTGCTGTGGAGCTGCAGCCCAGGGGCAAGGATTTGCCTGAGGGGAGACTACCATTCAGATGGCAACACTGCTGAGGATGAGACCCAGGATTCCAACATTCTGGTGGGCACCTCAGCAGCAGAGAGACTGTTTGGTGGTGGTAACGTTACCTGCATGTAGACCTCATTGGAGGGGTCTGGGTTGATGGAGGAGGAGAAAGAGGAGGAGGCCATTGCAGGCCTGCCCATGGTGTCAGGTGGGCGTACTGAGGGGGATGTGCAGGCTGCACACCTGGCATTGAGCCAGGAGGCTGTGCAGTCCAACGTGGAGGGATCAACACAACCTCCTGTGTCAGTGTCATCTGATGAAGCTCTACCCACCTTCAACAATGCCTCCACTATGACAGAGCCTACACCTACAACCAATGTGGCCATCCGGGATCCAGTGCTGACATTGCTGATGGGTGGCTTGAGGCAGCAGGTGTCTATTCGTCATGCTATGTAAGCAATTTATGGGCTCCTTGTAGAGCATCACAGGCAGATGGGCCACCATTTGCCCCAACTTGCAGCAGCTCTGCTTTCCGGTGGCCACTGTGGACAGACTACTGCAATGGCCACCTCCTCCTTCTCCACCTCAACTATGCCCCAATCAACCTTGACTGAGGTCTCAATGCCAGCTACCGCCATGGCATCCTGTGCCCCTACCCCGCGATTGGCCAGTCTGATGTGCCTGTGCCCCTGGTGGAGGTGGAAGTCCATACCGTGGTAGATGAGATGGTCACTGAACCTGCCCAGGCACATACAGGGGCACAGGCTGTGGAGGAACAGCAGGCACTTGACTGCAGTGGTGCTGTACTCCCCCGATGAAGACTGTCATCTAGTCGGAGAAAGTACATGCACCACAGACACACTGACAAACAGCAGGATATGCTGTCTGTGAGGAAGCAAATCCTGGAAGGCCTTGCAAGTAGGATGAGGCAAGGAGATGCACACATGATACAAGTGAGGCACGGGGCACGACAGTGTTTGCAAGCACTGGTGTCATCAAATGTGACAATCATGAGGCAGCAGGACCAATGGAGGCAGCAGGCACATGAGGTGGCAATTGTCAGGACAGATGCACCCTGCCATCATTGAGGATTGTAGCAGGGCAGCAGAGAAGATTGAGTCTCAGATGCGGGAGGCCCTGCAAACCCTCTGCAAAACAATATAGGACCACCGGCAAAAGGCAGTTGTGGATAGAGAATCGGCCTTGGCCAATGAAATGATGACGATGAATAAATAGCGCCTGACATTCTAGGATCAAATGTGATAGAGTTTACATTTTGCTGGAATTGGCACAATTACAACAAATTCCCAATTCTCTCTTTATTGTCTTTTTGGGCCCAAGAACCTCATTGGCAGGAAAGAGATTAAGGCGTAAACTTAAAAATTGAGTTTGGCAGATAGCATGGGGGAATTTAAGGAACAGTATTTTACTGTTTCTCAACAACGAGAAACTGAGAGAATTGTTCATACGTTCTTACCTTGTCAGTAGTAGTTATCCAGTCTTGATCCCATAACCTTTTTTTCAATTTAGGAAAATGTGTCGTTATCATCTCAACATGGGCGCCAATGTTCTCCAGCAAAGATAAACACAAAGATACTCACTTATTGAATGTGGCATTGGTGCATTAATTATTTTGTAAAATAAGTAAGTTTATTCCAATTAAATGTGAGCTCCAGAGATAGCAAACCCAGCTCATATGTAATTATACAGTTAGGAACTCCTTTGGGTAATCTGAGAACCCATTTCCTAAAAGTGCCCTCTAGACGAGCCCAATTCAACTTCCTGATAGCATAACCTCTGCCCAATAGGTTAAAGTGGGAACACTTTTCTTTTCGGAGAATTCCAATACTGGAATAAAGGGTAGCTGTCCATAGTTCCTATTAATAATCACAGTCTGGCTGGAAAAACAAATGGCTTTAGATTGCAAAACTTGAAAAATGTCAAGATAATTCATCCCAGTAAATAAATAACAGTCTGAATATATAAAAGCAGGCACTCTTTCAAGTTCTGTACCAGGCCACCAATAATCCTACATCAATAACTGTGTTGTTTTGGACATCCCGTGATTTACTTTATGTGGCATATCCAAAATACTAGAACTGACCACTAAAGGAGGAAACAATTTGTCACCCCTGAGAATGAAACCTTCTTTGATGAGAAGTTAGTAAAAAAACATTTGTAATTGCATAGGAGATAACACCTCTCTTTATAGCCTTAATTTTCAGACCCGCTTCAAGTTTCTCTTTGACATTTATCATCTCAGCATCTGTTAACATAGCTTCACACCACTCACTTTCCATAACAACCTATGGGGTGATACTCAACACTTGGTCCTCCTTATCCTCTTCATCATCTCCTACATATTCTAGCACATTTGTAAGCCTTGACAGCACATTTGTAAGCCTTGAAAGACAGTCAGCCGCCTTTTTTTGAACCCCTGGAATATACTCTACCTCCCAATTGTATTGCAGTAGACTTGCAATCCATTTGCGAATATGGGATGCAACTTTATCCAAACCCTTTGATATAAGAATATCCTTAAGGGGTGTGTGGTCTGATCTAACAAACTTCACACTGCATAAAAAGGCACACAATGCTTAAATTGCCCACTTGATGGCCCACTTGATGGCTAAAGCTTCCTTTTCAATAGTGGAATAGTTCTTCTCAGCACTCCTTAAAACTCTCGAAGCAAATGCAACAGTGCACTCACCACTTTCACTCTTTTGCGGTAGAGCTAACCTCAACCATGATTACTGGCATCTGTGCCTAGATCAAAATTGCTCAAAGTGGGAGCTTTGCCTTTGCTCTTTCTGGCTCATTATACACTGTTCACTGCATAAATGTATGTTCAATGCTAAGCTGTCTGTAACCACGCCATGATACCCCAGGGTCTGGGCGTGTAATAAATAAATAAAATAAATAAAAAATAAAATGAAAAAGCCAGCTTTATTTAATGACGTTCCTGATCACATTGTTGATTGCATATAATCTTCACACCCTTCTTAACTAATCCTCTCATGTGTCTGTACTTATCAGTAGGGCTAGGAAAGTTAACAATGTTATTGACCAAATTCAGAAATCCTGTGCCCCAGATACTGAATAGTGGATTGGCTGAACTTGCATTTATCCTTGCTTAAGGTCAAACCTGCATTCATAAAAACATCCAGAACTTTCCTCAATCGCACATCATGTTCTTTTTGATTCTCTCCATTCACCAAAACATCATCCTGAAAGCACAGGACTCATTCCATATCATTAAACAGCTGGTACATGATGCTCTGAAAAACAGACGCAGCTGAAACTAAGACAAAAGGCATGCAGCGGCATTGGAATAGCCCTTCTGGTGTGATAAAAGCTGTAATATTTCTTGTAGAAGGATGTACACCAACTTGGTGGTAAGCTGACTTCAAATCCAAGGTACGCATAACCTTTGACCCTTTTATCATTCCCAACATTTCAGTTATTTTGAGAAGAGTGTGCCTGTCAGGTATCACACAACAATTCACTGAATTGAGGTCAATACATAACCTCAGTTTGCCATTTGGTTTGTGCACAACGACTAAAGGAGAAATCCACTCAGAAGCCTCAATCCTCCCAATCATGCCTTGTTTTTCCATTGTTTGTAACTCTTCCGTTAAGGCAGCCCTAAGTGCTAAAGGCACTGCTCTCACTTTCTGAACGATGGGAACAGAGCTGATCTTCAGTCTAATCCTATGCATGAAACCACTCAAATTTCCCAACTCTTGCCGAAACACTTTTACTTGCCATATATACTCTCTATAGAATAGACTGCCTCATCAGCATTGAGATCGAATTTGATGTTAAGTCTTCACTCGTGTGACCAGCTTAAAAGAGGATCATACCCCTTTTTTAGAAACATAGGGCCTCATTACACGGAAGGCAGTAATGGTTAACGGCCACCGTCAATGGTAACGGTGACCGTTAACCATTACCGCCTTACTACGAGGTCCCTTAGCGGGTTGGTGCTTTAACGCCTGCTTTTTGCAGGCGTTAAAAACCAACCCGCTAAGGGACCTCGGAGCTAATTACGGCACCGCAAAATTGCGGTGCCGTAATTAGCGCCTTCCCCATTCCCATAGAGCCCTATGGGGCAGAAATGGGAATGGGGAAGGGCAATGGCGGAAGGTGGATTTACCGCCCCACCAACCTGGGAATGGGGCGGTAAATCCCCTTTCCACCAAGGCGGTGCCGGTATTTTACCAGCATGAGCCATGGCGCTAATAGCGCCATGGCTCACCTCCTTCCGTGTAATGAGGCCCTTTGCCGTTGGCCGACGTAACTTTAAATCCCATGTTGGCCCAAAACCAACCTTCAAACTCTTCTTGCTTCACTCCATATTCTACTGATTTGATGCGACCAGGGAAGATAAACGACATACCATTGGCTTGCATATAATACAGAGTGCCTCCGATAGTCGTGACTATGTGTGCCACTCAGTGATATGTGCTGTCGTAGCCATGGATACACACTCCCGTCATTGCTGCCATTATTCACATCTGTGGTTCGACCAATCACATCGCTTGTCACATAGCTGTCACTATGAAATAAACACAAATGTATGTGTGTATTTAGTACTCCTTGTATTTTGAGATTTGTACAGTATAAGAGAACATGACAGAATAGAACAAAAGCATGAATACATTCTGTAGCAGAAGAGTGGATGGGTAGTGGTAATCAGGATGGGGGTAGGCTGCAAAAGGGTGGAGAAAGTGTGAGTAGAGTGCAGGGATAGAAAAAGACAGGGTGGGGTACAATAGTAGTACTAAAGATGTAAGTAGGATGAGCACGTGGGGTGAATCAGGGTTAGGCAACAAGGGAGAGAAGAAAGAGGCAGTGAGTATGGTGCATGGTTGGGGCAGTAAGGATGGGAGGACATTGGGTGAATGAACAGAAAGTGGGATACAGTATTTGCACAGATGTACAGACACTATCCATGTTCACAGTAATATATGCACAGTGATTATGTCATAATATGCACATTTCAGTCTGTAAACAAAAAGAAACTATAATTACATAGAGAACATATTAGTTACAGTTCTACATATATGTTTAATTTTGTTGACCCTTATAAGTGGAGGTACTCCATGGAAGAGTTGCACTGCAGGTTTTGGACAAGAAAGGGAATTAGTTGAATATGAATGCTGTTATATGAACCCTTGTTCTAAGGTAACTTGTGCTAATTTATTATGTGACATCCTGGCAACTAGGCAGAGACAGTCCTGGGTACTGCATGGATAAGAATCCCAAATGCCTACCATGTCATTTTTCACCCCCGAAGTCAATATAGCTGTAAATACGTCTTTTTTTAGGGAATAAAATATATGACTGTGGGTAAGGAACTACAGATTCTGTTCACTATTTGTAGTACTTCCATTACAACGGTTATCAGGAAAAACAATCATAGGAAGAAAATTGCTCCGTGGCCCCCAGGCCCTCACCAACTGTCCTTCTCTGTGCCTTCTCCTCACACTCCCATGATGGCCTCCTCACCTCCCCTGCCCTCTCCCATTCCCCCCACAACACACGCTGTTTCTGTAATGTAGTTTCCTGTGACATTTTGATTATTCACAGCTGTAGCCGAGGATACAGAAAGTTTAGAAAGTTTTACAAGGGATGATATGTTTCATAATAGTCACTTCGTGTGAACAGGCTTTTCATAATAAGGATGTCAATTTACTGCGTGGGTAAAATTAATAAACTATATCTTGGAAAAGAACTGAACATCTGTTCGTATGGCTCAACAAAGTTTAAAATAACTCTCATATTAAGTTTAATGATATGAGTATGCAAGACAAATGAAATAGTTTTGTTGGATTGCTGGCTAATATGCCCTGCTTTCAGTTAGGTTATTCATTTAGTTAATTAAGAGGGAATGTTCAATTAATTGTATTATGCTTGTGCTTTAATGAAGTGTGCTTAGAGTGTGTTCCACTGTGTGCCGACATAATACTAATGTATTCTGTGCATTACATTTATTTCTGGTTAGTCTAATGAATTTATCACCAACAAAAATAATATTAAATGATACAAAAGGAATTGGAAAGGAAAAAAGGTTGATGATGAAGTTCGACGCATTTTTCATCCCAGAAATACCAATGATTTCCCATTAAATATGATAACTAAAGAACTACATGTTTAGATAATGTAGACAGCAACAACAGAACAAATATTCTGGATAATCAATACAGAATGTTAAAACACCACAACCTGAGCTGGCAAAAGTGAGTGATTAAATGAAAACTGCTCCATCACAATCTAGCACAAGATATTAATCAAGGAGATTAGATATACAGATTTAAAAAGGGGAGACTCAAAGAAATACTTAGTTTCAAATTATTCAGCTCAACCTACTGTTTACACTCTATGTGGTCCCTGCCAAACTTCATGCTATGAATGGTACCCTTAGTCAGGAATGCCCGCGTTGTGAGATCGGGCCAGCAGGGCACTGGCACATGATCTGGCCATACACGGTTATTGCACGCTACTGGTGATTAGTTATGTCTAAGATTAATGAGCTGCTGAGCTCCAGTTTTGAGTGTGAGCAGAGCTATGTTTATGGGGTAGAACGCCAGGGGGGAAGCCACATATATCACAACATTTTCTGGCCCAGTTTATGCTGATCCTTGCCAAACGGCGAATACCCTTTGCCTGGAAGAAGCTCCAGGGTCAATCTGTAGGGCGCTGGATGGAGGATATCCACAGATGGGGGATGGCGGAGTTAGAAATCTTACAGAAAATCAGAGACCACGAACAAGAGGAAGGGGTTATGGTAGACTGTAACCAGATGTTGAATAAGTTGTGCTTCTAAGCAGATTTGAAGCCCCCATTAAGGGAGGGAACAGGGAGGTAAATGGCACAGAGGCGGGGGAGGAGCGGCAGTATTGGGGTTGAGGGAAAAGACTGGGAGGCTGGATGACTTTTTGAGTGGGTGGAACGGATGGCGAAGGGTTGTTATGCTCTACTTTTATGATAGCTTGTTATGCATTTTGTTTTGGGGTCTGTACACCAGAGGGGACTGGAATGAATACATTTCTCAGAGGAAAAACAATGGGAAGGGTGTAACGAAGGGTAGGGGTAGCTGCAGGGGGTAGGGATGGGGGGTTGTTATTGTTTGTTACTCATGCAACACACCAATATATATATATATTTTTTTTTAAAGGAGACAGCTATATTGATGCTTGCAGTGATGCAGTCACTATTATTTTTTTTATCTCAAACAATTGTACTTAATTTAATAAATAACATATTGGTCATGTGTTAGCTTTCAATAAGCAGATGTGGAAACAGCACCAGCCAATCGGGTGGCCAGGAATGCATAATATTCTATATGCTAAAAGCCTGTTTTTCCTGCTGGCCACTCGTCCCTCTCTCATTGGCTGCCATTTGTTTTGCCCCTATTCTCTCCCACCTACCAATACTGCCCCCCGCTGCTCTTCCATTACCGACACCCGCTACCTGTACCTATGGTGCACAACTATCTGCTCCCTTGCTTGCATACGCCCCTTGTCGCTCTTCCCTTTTCTTTGTCATTAAAGGCCATTCTTGTTTGTAGGGGAATATTCCATGTGCGGCCCACATGAAAGTGATTTCTTTAAAACAAATACCTTTAGCATCCATGTTTTAAAGGTCAGGGTGCTAATGAAGACAGAGCCATCTGCAACTGTGCTTTACCAGTCAGTAATGGTGCCAGAGAACTTGTTAAATGCCTGCTCAGCCCTTACCGGCCAGTAAATACCTTTGGGTAAGTTGCTTCAATAAAAAGACAACAAAGAAGGATAATGGAAAATGGAAAAAAGACTTAGTTAAACCCCAAATTCCTTAGATCAATATGCACACATTAATCTACATTTGCATTACTGCATACTACTGTGAACTTATCCGGCGAATAAACCCAGAAGTCACCCCCGAATCTTATAGGTATGAATCACGTATCACTTTAGGGAACCCTGGCCACAGGCATGGTTACCCACACACATCAGAATACAAGAAGGACTATGACAAATTTGGTTGTGCTGGTCACATAATTCTACACCTACTTACAACAGACTACACCTCAACACCTCTGACATCAGTATGCAGGGAAGACCTATGACAAATTCGGGCAGGCTGAACAAATAGCGAGTCTCTTTCGCTCACGCCATTTCCTGTTTCATCTCAGCCCGCATCCACATGCCTGAACTCAGGGATTGCTCTCTACCAGACCTTGACCCACCCTGCTAAGCCTTTTTTGGCCGAATTCACAAACATATTCTAAACTTACTCTATGACCTCCAACACTCTAGACTTCGGTCCCTAAGGGTGTTCCCCTCACCAACGCATTGAGACTATAATAATGGTAAAAGATGCTATATAAATGACAACTACAATACAATATTCATAATTTGAGAACAACCAATTACACAATTTAGCTGATACCTTGCAAGACAGAGAAGCTATGAAAGCAGTGATTCCAAGCGAGCTGAAAGTTTGGTAAAAGGAATGCCATTAGATGCAATATAGAATACATAACTATGGGGCTGCTAGGGTAAGGCATGTCTGATTCCACATAACAGAGACATGTATGAGGAGACAGGAGTAAAGGGGAAATAACAGAACCAAAGAAAGCGTGAAAAGGATCTATGCTAGGAGCATGGAGAAGCATATGTGTTGGCGCCGGTTAATAACGAAGGGGATGAAGTGGGATGAAGTGAAAGAGCTAAATAAGATGGCCCGCATGAAATGAATAGAGGAATGTAATGAATATGGGTTAGGGTGGGTTGTTATACAAATCCAATGTTAATATATATAACACAGCAGTGGATCAAAGAGTACTGTGAGCTCACAAGTAGCTGCCATTTTAAGTATACATTATTCCACACTTTCCAAGCCTGCTCACTTTAAATAAAGACTCATACGATTTAATTTAAAAAAGTATATAATATAAATAAAATACTATCAGCCTCATTACGAATTTAGTGGTAAATAAGAGATAAATCTACTGATTTGCTGCACAATCATTTGTCTGTTACCGCCACTTGCTCTTGTGGCATTACCAATGAAGTGGTGGAATGGCAGTGTAAATCCCCATTTTCGGAGTCCATAGGAGACCGCAAGAACTTTTAGAAGATATACAGTTAGCAGTCGTTCTGCACAGTAAATCTGCCTATTATTGTTGGTAAAGTGGTGGATTCACCTCCAGCATATTGATGGACGTGAATTCTCCACTTTACCCCCACAGTGACAATTTGGTGGTGCAATACAAGCGGTGGTGATTTCATTGCTGCCAAAAAAAATCATTAATTCAAATAGCATATTATATCAATTTCCTGGAGCAGACCATAGTTATAACCCATCTTGTAAAGATGGTTTCAAGAGATGTAGGAAGTATCATATCCTAGGAAATAACACATTTTGCTTCACATACATGTTTCATGATACTTTCTGCTGGAAGAAGTTGGAGTGAGCAACAAGTGTATATGAACTAGTCCTAAATGTCCACCACGCTTTTGCTAGGAAAGTTCAATTGTCGGAGATGAACTAAGGATTCTCTCAACTACACATTGCTCGCCTTATGGTAGAGTCAAAGGCTGTACTATTATTAAGACAGAGGGCCTCATTACGAGTCACCCGGTATGGAAATAACGGTGGCGGTAAACCCGCCGCCACCGTTGTTTCCATACCGGGTGATCTCGAGTCCTGCAGGCGGAGGTGTCATTCCCGCCAGGTCATCACGAGATGGTGCCGGTGTTTCCTATGGGACTCAATGGGAATGGGGATTTACCGAATTCCGCCTCTGGAATTCCCGGGTTACTGGGGTTGTAATGCCCCGGGTATTCCGGGAATCACAGAGGCGGAATGGTAATACGAGTCTGGTGGTAACCGAGCTGGAAAAACCGGCAGGTTACCGTCGGACTCGTAATGAGGCCCAGATAGTACAAAATTATACTAAAGTCAAAAATAAACAAAAAGGCATAAAGAGTCTACAACAAGCTTATCCATAATAAAGTCAAATAGAGATTGTTGTCCTGGTCTCACACCTTCTGATTCATGCACAGGGGTAAAGAAATATCTCACAGACTTTGCACAAGAATGGACTGAGTGGAGCCGTAACGAGGGTGAACAATGGGACTCCTTTCTGAGCCTTCGATTAAGGTTACTTTTGTACTTATTGTTCTGGAAAACATCTGCAAAGCTCTTGGTAGTGAAGAAGTGGGAGAAAGCCCAGGGACCAGCTCAGCTGCAATGGAGAATGATAGTCTTCAACCTCACAATGCAGGAGTCTTGGTTGATTTTTTTCTGGATTAAGTGCTCTAACTTCTGAGTGGTTGCTGGTGTGTTAGTAGGTATGGAGGTATCTGTGCAGTTGGCTTCATCTTGTGGGGAGTAAAATAAGCAAAGAGGAAACATTGACATTCATAACATCATTATTTGATTACATGAAAAATCAAGTCATTGTTATGTGCTTGCTCTCAGTGCAAAAAATGTGCCATCCTACCTGCAATTCTCTAACTCTGCTGCTGCCTCCTTAATGTGACCATTGAAAGTTGTTGCTCTATCTTATTGCTTGGGATTGGAAGCAATCTTGAAAGGACAGACTGACATAGTTCTCAATTGATTTAATGTGCTTTCTCTATTTTATTAAATACCTAATACATAAATTGCATACAATCAAGACCAGGAATATTGATTTAGTGGAGTTTGTTTATATGCACAATACTGATTATATTACAAAATACATTTATTCTCGTTTAATTTATGAAATTCTGCTCTCTGAATATGAGACGCGATTGCTGTTAGGGGAGGAATTGTTTGATAGAAAATGAGGCTCCACATCCAAAGGATAAAGGAATGCAAATAAGCTGTTTAGGAAAAGTTCCAAGAAATAGGACCATTAGTTTGGTGAAACCTCATTTGGACCCCCGTCATGGAACTATAGTGCTTAGTCTTGGCTGCCGGATGCTTTAAAATCTTCTGAATCTATAAGCCGCCAAGCTGATGATAATCTTTTTTTAATATGAATTAATATTATTTTCATGGAATACGCGTGGTCACTCCAAGTTATCTCATGTCCACACTCTCTCCCTTTAATTTACAGACTTTAACATAATTTTTCTTCAAGGGGGTGGTTAGTTTGTATTTGTGTGTTCTATTTTATTGGGATTTGTATAGTGCTTCTGCCAAAGCACTGCACACATTTACAACATATGGTACAAACATTATGCAAAGACTGAAATTACAATAACTGTTCAGGAGATTCTTAAAGTGATGAAATTGTAAACACGCTCCCATTAATCCACACCAACCATAGTAAGGTAGCAAACAAAGGTCCACGAATAAACCAGCTATATTAATCCATTCAGCCAGAATATGGTCCAGAGATGTTCTCAATGAATTCCTGGTAGCCCAGGGATTATAAAATAAACACATTAATTCATTATAAACATAGAAAACATAATTCACAAGCTGCCATTGGTTGTTAAAATAAAATAACTTATATTATTCTGTACGTTGCTTCTTCTACTTCAATAATCATTATCTCTGAGCCTGCCCAGTGTACCTCCTATTACGCAAGATGTCATGTCTTGGGCAGCATTGGACCATACTCTAATTGGTTGGCACCACAACATGCTGACATTGTTACAATACTGGTGCCTGATACTAATGTAGCCTTGAGTGTTATACTTATCCATAACAGGCCGATTAACTTTCGTTGGGAAAGGAGAGATTGAAACATTGGCCTATCCAAAGAAACATCAAACTCACTCCCATCTCATCTTCCCACGCCAGGCCCCAATCTCCCAAACAGTATGCTGAACCTTGGACAGCTCGTCCTGTACTCCTTTCTGATGCATAATGCTGCTTACAGGTGTTTGATCTAATTGGGTCATGACGTGCATTGTAGCGTGAGGCCAGTGTATGAGACCTTTGCCTTTAATGTATTCAACCTGTTAATGTGTTCTTAGTGCGTGTGTTGAACTGCTTTCAGCATTGGCGGCGGGGTATATCTTGCTATTGTGTTATTGGCAATATTATTGCATGCACCTAGCAAACAACATGTGTGCATTTCTGTGCATTTCTGTCTGCAAGCAACAAAACACACTTATTTGTTGCTTATCTAAAACGGGAACCATGAGAAAGGTCAATTCATGCAGTTTCAGCTATCCTCCATTTCTCTCAGCCATGGCACTTTCAGTGGTCTGAACATCACCATGGACCAACAAATAATCTCTATTAATCTTTTTAAACTACAATGCTGTGTGTTTAACCATGTGCTGTGCAGGGTCTTGCAAAGGAACATATTGAGCTCCTCTTGCCATTTATAATGTTGCTTTATATTAGTCACAAGGCACTGTTTTCTCATTTAACAAATACTAAATGGCAAAATGGAATAACGAGTTCCTCTGCCTGTCAACAGACCATGTGCTATAATATACAATTGGTTCTTTGAAGCTTAGAGCTGGTTATCATGGCAAAAGTCCTTTAAATCCAGCTTTTGGCAGGGCTGTTAATGACTCATTCTCACCCCATGAGTGGGTCTAGCATCGTCCTGTCCCTTGTGTCAGACATCCTTTCCCCAAAGGTGCTAATTTCCATCTCGTAGGTTATGCAGGGATTTCATTATTTGAGAGGAGACCACTGCAAATCAATTGACAGAGCAAATTAATTGTATTTTTTTAAGGGGTTTCAGCCTAAGCTCAGAGACAGGGCCATCACAAGGTGGATGCAGGGGGGTGGGAGGGGACTTCCCCAGTCCTCTCCCTTAGTGGGGCCTCGTAGCAATGAGGTCAGCTGGGGGCTAATGCCAACATGGTAAGTGCTGCAGCATGCCTTTGTTGCTGCTGTTTTTCCATTTCCACCAAAGGCTGGCATCGGGCCACACCAGCACACCTAACTGCATGCGTTACATTACAGTATAAGATATAACACACATGGCACAGTAACCTACAGCCACATGTCACTTCATTAATGCTTGGAGCATGTTATATATACTATAAGGCAAATGCTGTTCCTGTGTTTGATGATATGGAACACAGAACAGCCAGCCAGGCAGAGTCTGCTAGCTTGTTGCTACACCTTTTTGGAAGGTCTTTTATTGCTGGCTGCTACTTTGGAGGAAAACTTTTGGAGGCGGACCATGTCAGCACAAATAGTGCCCCGGGCGCGATAGCGCGGTGCGGAATGTGGCAGACGAGTGTGGTTTGCTGTGCCTCTATACCTTTTTGGAAGGTCTCTTCTTGATGGTTGCTACTTTAGAGGCAGACTTTTGGAGGTGGACCTTGTCAGTACAAATTGTGCTCCGGGCGTAATAGCGCAGCGCTGAGTGTGGTAGACGAGTGTGGTTTGCCGTGGTTTGCCGTCAGAGCCAAGGACTCAGTTCAACGGACTTGCTGTTTCTGAGGTTGTGTTTTACTTTGATTGTTAAAGCTCCTCCCACTGTGTGTTCTGAGACACTAATGCCTTTTAAGCATTCAGGGGGGTTTCTAACCTCCTGTTCACTCTTCAAAATCTCTTGTACCAATACATTGTCCCTCAGGAGTCCTGGCCTGATCGTTTACCACCCGGAGAGTCTTGTCAGTGACTGCAGACTTCTCATATCCTTGGAGCTGCCAAGCATAGTTTGGAAACTGTGAAACCAGGTAGGCCAACCAAAAACAATCGAGCAGCAACTGTTGGCTTCCAAAGCATTTGAGCTGCTCCTACACCATCCTTACACAGATTATTTCTGTGTTACGTGCCTGTTTCTCTTCCGGACTAGTGAGACTACTGAGAACTCATAAGAAAATGTCCCACTTATATAATTTGCAAAGCAGAGTCCTTGAAGATGACCTAAAGGCCCCTTAACCTGACAATTGTTTCGGGTTTGGCAAAAGTGAAGGGTACCTTACTAAATCAATATTTAAACCATATCCTGCAGGAGGTGGTAGGTTTTCCCCTGCACAAAGCTATTTTTCTCTCGACAATCAATTTCCCATGAGTTAGCACATGAAGGAACCTACACCTCTTCAACTAAGACTTTCTTCGGTGTCCTCTCCAAGTCCTCTATCTTTGGCAGGAACTTTATCCTCAAACTTAGAGTATACTTTGACTGCAACAACTGTAAAAAATACCATCTCTGAATTATTTCCGCCGAGAAGGACCCATAGCCTGAATGATGTCCCCCAGGTCGGCATGGAAGGAAGCCGCAAACTCCAACATGTGTTTTGGGAATCATACAAAGGGGAGGGGCAACAAGGGTGATGTTTCAGTGGATCCCCAAATTTCTTTGGATTCGTCCTTTGAATGTAATGCTATCTCAGCCCTAATGGAGCCCTCTAGAGCGGGTTTAGAAAATCAAGATGTGCCTGCTATGAGGGGGAATGCTCAACCGCTGCTGCATAAGGAAATGCAGATGAATAATGTTCCCAATGATTCAGCTCCCCCTCAAACTTTGTTTTGACCTCCTTGGTCAAGGTATTTGAATCACACCACTCTGGAATCCTCCTGGAACAAATGAAGGGCATGGATTCTAAAGAAATTGCGTTGATAGCTTTGAAATCTGCTATCAATTGCACCATGGATGACACCTTGACAGAGATGCAGACGGATCCTAAAGAGCAGTCAGAAAAAATTGATTTCCTACGGAAGCAGTGTGAGGGTGTGAAGGATGAACTCATTGTCTTAAACATGAATCTGGATGAACTAATCCTTGGTGGTTACTGTCGATATCATAAGAACTGTACCCCGAGACTGGATATTCCGTCATGTGAGGTGCCAGATATTGTAATTGATGATACTCCTCTTTCTGCCTCCATATTAGAGGAATTTGTGCGTTAAGTGCAGATTACGGAAGAAGAACATTCAAACGAACTAATCCCAAGTTCTGCGCTAATTGGGGAACAACTAGGTCAGAAGAACATTAGAGATTCATTGCATACAGTAAATGGAAAAACCAGAAAACTGTGAACTTTGATCTTATTGTTTTACAGGAGACATGGCTTAAGGTGGGATTTGGGATGGGTGGCTTCTAAGTTTATCATCAATTGACCACTGGTGTGGAGCTGAGGAGTCCCTCTGGGGGCCTTTCGATAGCTTGTCGAAATGCTGTCTTTGTTTCTTCTGAGAAATTGTCCAATACTATACCGGGTATTTTGGTAGTTAAGGTGGATCTAGGGATTGGTGGAGGTTGTGGAAAATGGAAAATAATTAACATGTATTGGAATCCTTCCTGTTACACCCTCTCTGATTTTCAACACTCATTGTCAGACTTGACTTTTCAGACCATGTCTCCTCTTATGATTTGGTTGTCCTGGGAGATCTCAACTCGCAATACATACAAGTGGGGGTCCCCGGGGAATCCTCTTGTAAATTGCCATCAAATAATGGGAAGTTATGGCATAACATTTTGAAAGACTGGAATGTGTCCATGGCAAATGGGAACATAACGGGGGACTTCCCCCCTCGCCCAACCTGGAAGAGGGATAACAGCTACTCTACAATAGATGACCTATTCCTCTCCAAAGTCTATTCAATCGCTGTGTCCATTTCTTAGTCACAAATGGCTTTCGGAGTGATCATGAGTACCTGGAAGCTGTTTTTGGACAACAAACTGTAACTGGGAAGGATTTTTACTCACAGGAAAAAAAACGTTAATAAGGGAAGGAATAGAGGTGCTACATTCCGTGGGGCGGGGCCTGAATAGGTTGCTCAATCACACAATCCACTCTCTGGGTTCCTCCAATGAGCACTTACCGGGCTATTCCAACCTTGGAGGACCCGGTAAATCCTCATTGGAAAAACCCACCCCATTCCCATTGAGCCCCTATAGGGCTCAATGGGAATGGGGAGGGAGCTAATGGGGAGGGAGCTAATAACGGGCATGTTAATAATGGGCCTGTTATTACCTCCCTCTGTCCGAAACTGCGATAGAAATATTATGCACACCAAGGAAATGTGTTTATTTCCTTTGGGACCTTAATCCTCCCTGTAAGGTGTCTTGGCAATTTGATGTTACCCGTAATTACCAGTTTGATGAGAGGACCTGATAAAAAAAAGGGAATTGAGGAAGTCAATGAGACTGCTAAAAACTAACATACAGGACACGCAGGAGTATTTCAGGCAGGCTGGAAACATGAAAAATAACTATAGAAACTGGTCTTGGTCTAATAAGTACCATGGTTTGCAAAATGATGGGGAATCTATGTTGAAGGCAATCTCCTCTAACAAATCTCGAAATTTCAGGTCTATTGTTAATTCACTGGATCAACCCCATAATACGATACACGATGGGGCAATACAGGAAACAGCTTGGGATGAGCATGTTTCAAATGTTTATAGAACAGCTAACCCCATATGGGTTCACCTGTATAAGACGTTGTTTGGGAACTAATTGTCTCGCGAGAGGCTACAATATTCCTGATGAAACGATCTTTGGCTTGTAATGTCTCTGACCCAAACGGTCTTAGTAATCAGATTTGAAAATCAGACTCGGTCCTTTGGTCATGTTTGTTGGCAGCCCTTTTCAGCAGAATAATAACCACCAAGCAAATACCAGAGACATGGAGAAGGGCGATAATCATCCCAATCTATAAAAGGGGTGATCGCTTGCTCCCCTCTAACTGCCGTCTGATTTCATTTTTGGACATGGATGGGAACATTTTTCCTGGCCTGGTTCTTAAAGATCTGAAAGAGTGGGTAAAATCTAAGGGTATTTTTTCAAAGAAACAGATAAGCTTTCTCAGAGGTCTTTCAAGGGCCCTCATTACGACCCTGGCGGAGTGGGTTTACGCCAGCGTTAATCGCGGCGGACCCGTCCGCCCTACTAAGAGTTCCCGTAGTGCCATGGAACGTTTTCCGCCTGGTTTTTCCGGGCGGAGAAATCCATGGCGCTACGGGACCTTGATGTTAATTACGCCACCGTATTTTGCGGTGGCGCAATTAACGCCTTCCCCACTCCCATTATACCCTATGGGGCAAAAATGGGAATGGGGAAGGGTAAAATGGGGGATGGGGATTTACCGCCCCGCCAAGGTCGGCATGGGGCGGAAAATCCGCCAACCTCCATGGCGCTATCGGCAGCTTTCCGCCGTGCTCCGCGGTGCTTTTAGCACCGCGATTTCCGCCAGGGTCGTAATGAGGGCCAAGGTCTTTAAATGCACTTGCCCTGAGTACTGTCAGCTGCAGGTCCTTCCTGAAGGGTGGACTTCTGCTATATGGGGCCTGGTTTGATCTGTCACAAGCTTTCGACACGGTAAATCAGGATTTGCTGTGGGGAAAGCTAAGGAATTGGGGTCTTCCGGAAAATCTGCTTGCAATATTGATCGAAATGCACAGAGATTCTGAATTGCAAATTAGACTGGAAGGTTCATCATTGGCTAGTCCAAAGATTGGTAAAACTAAGATAAATTGGTTGGCCTACGCCAACAAAATCATCTTACTTAATGCTCTACGCTCTCCAGAAATATGAGGAGCTCAATGAGTTAAAGATAAATCCTATGAAATTGAAAATCTTGGTCTTTAAACAACTGTTAAAGGCTATAAAGCCCTTTTCTTGATGTTTGGACTATCAAATTATAGTGTTTGCCAAGGAAGTCACCTATCTAGGCTCAGTAATTAGATATTTTCCAACTAAATTCCATGCAACCTATATCTTAGAGGCAATAATTCTGCAATTGGGCTCTCTGAAAAAGATCTTAACAATATTCAGTAAATTCTCCTTACTTCCTGTTATCAGGTACTACCTTGGAAAGTAATGCCTACTTTGCTTTTTGGTTATGATACTAACCCACTGTCCTATTTGTTAGATTGGTAGAGATTGGAAGGGAAACATTTGGTAGCGTGTTCTCTGCCTTCCTGGTTGGGTACCTATATCCAGCCTACGGTACAAACTAGGTCTACAGTTGTTGAAAGCCTGGATGGAGTGGATAGGTGGATAGGTCAATTTTGGTTCCCCCCCACTCAGTTCCTATATGAAGATGATTCGTTTGCCCTCCAGGGCTCCACTAATCTTTATTTGAGTAATCCAAAGACAGTTTGCTCAAAGATTCTTTCGGAGTCAGAGTGCTCGGAAGAAGTCCTTATCAAAAACCCTATGAAAGCAAAGGATAGTTTGAAGAGGGTGAACTGGATCAGAACCATAACTGCCATGCGCCACACAGAAATCTTTCCGTCTCTAACCTCCATTGATAAACCCAGGTCCCACCTTCCCACATATTTGAGAAAATTCCCTGATCCCTTTGTTAGATATGAGTTTTGGCGATTTCGCTTGAATCTTTTGCCTAGTCGTGAAATCCGCTATATTAGGCGCAGAGATGAAATTGCAAACAACATCTGTGATCTCTGCAAGGAAGCTGCTACTCAATCCCTGAGACACGTGCTCATGAACTGTCCAGGTACCTCTGAAATGAGGATCCAAAGGCTCTCTAGATTTGTTTGCCACGATTGGTGGTTGGACACAGATTGCTTTTGGGAAAGGCTGGCTTCAGGTAATGAAACTCTCCTGTCAATTGAAATAGAAAATCGGTTGAAAGAATTGAATTTGGTGAACTCACCTTTGGCTGAGAAAATTAATGTGGCCTGAAGGTCTTAAAGTGTAGGATAAAGATTTAATATTGATTCATCAGTGATTGAATTTAGGTATCCATTGTTCTTATTGGTTTTGATAGAATTGCAGTATTAGTCCAGCAGAACTGGTGAACTCAGATGAAATTTTTTAACCGTTTTTGTACTAATTTTACGTGGTACACTGTTTTATTGTATAAAGTGTTTACGTAATGTGTTGTATTATGATATGTTTTTACATGTTTCAATGTACTGTATGAAATCATGATTGTTTTGATTTGTGAAAAATCGATTATTTTTGGACTAAAACACAAATATTAAAATAAATGATCACTTTCAGCGATACACTTTTTCATCAATTCTTTCTTTTTTATTTCTCTCACTCGCTTTCAATCATTCTATTAATCCATGGGTCTCTACTTGGATCTCTTAAACTTACTCTAATTTTCACTCACTACTATTGTCTACTCACCCTGCTTTTTTGTGTCTCTCTTATTCTCTCCTGTCCCTCATCCTTAGGGACTTCTGCTGACTGACTCACACACATTTACTGTCTCTTGTTCTCTTATGCACTTCTCCTGGCCACTTAGTCTCATCTCCCTCTAGCTGAAACCCAGCCCTTTCTCCCCTCACAGGGCTTTCCTATCCCCTTTGTTTCCTCTCACCTCAGCTCAATTCTCTCTCTCACACGAGAGATGTGTTTTCATAACTTATATTTTTTTCACTGATTAAAGCAATTACAGAGATGTAAAGTGGAAATCTAGAAATATGGAATTATAGTGAAGAAATTAAATATAGGCATACAGAGGGAGTCAACTTGTGACCGGCCCCAAAGCTTGGTGCCAGAGAGTAGAAACTCTGGTCGGATGTCTAGGCCAACACACCCATCCACTCAGCTCACTTTTGATCTAGCGTTTTTACAAAATACAAAATAGGCTGAATCTGCATGTGTCCTGAGAGTACTCAGGCCATATATGGCCTCCAAATTTACTGTGTACCAATGAGGTGATGCAGAGTAAATGGAATTCAGATGAATGCCAAAATTACTGCTTTGAAGTACATTACTGCTGTTTGGGCTCCACTGCACATTGAAGGGCGTTATGTTTATACAGTGCATACTGCGTACTCCTGGCTCCCATTGGGTCTGCATGCATGCCTCATGAGCAGGTGATGTCTGAATTCACTGCTTGTCAAATATAAGATATTCTGCCCAAGCAGAAATCCTCAAAAAGCTAAGCAGGCATCTATTCCCAGGGTTTCTATTCCCGAGGACCTAGAGTCCGTAATTAATGTTTTTTTTACAGGTTTATGGCGTTGTAATGCAAGTTACTTTGGAAAGTCCCTTTTAAAAATAAAATGCATGCAAATATATATGTATGCACATGATACATAACTAAGTATGCAATAAAACTATCTTCAGCAGAGAAGCATGGCTTGAATTGATTTGCATATTCAGCTTCATCCAACATATACACAAATGGAGATTTCTCACTTCGCTTTTTTGTGGTGCCGCTGGCCAAGTGCCAAAAATAAAGGGGCCTCACCGAATTGTTTGCCCCGGGCCACACCTCACCCTTGACAGCCCTGCTCAGAGACTGATGGAAGTTGTACATTGGGAGCATTACAATGCCTGAGAACCTGCTGCAGGCAAAGTCTTAAACTTTTAAAGTTGAGTGTCAAAGCCAGTGTTCATATTTTTACTACGGGAAACCAAGCCGCCCCTTACTGTTGCAGTGTTGCTGTAGCTGGGGAGAAGGAATGCCACTTAGCTTTCCAGCCCTAGGTAGGTTTCATTCACAAAAGCAGCCTTTACAGTCCTTTCCCTAATTGCTATTGTCACTTTAAGCAGAGCAACATTAAAACATCTTTGCAATCAATCTCCTGTCAAGATTAATTTCTTTAATATCTCTGTATGTTTCTTTATACAAAGCTGAATCTCAGTCCTGCAAAGGAAAATACACACAATGCAGGGGCAGGGACTAATTTGGTTGTTCACTTTCCTATACAATGTTGTGCTTTTAGAAAATAAAATGGACTGTTCTCCAATTCCAGCAGAAATCGTCGAATAAAGCAAATGAATGAATGAATTATCAAAAGGTTGCTGGATTCTTCCATATAACTGACAAGCTTTATTTGTGTGTATTGTGATATACTTTGGAAATATACAGGGTAATTCATAGAATTTCGCAGAAAAGTGTCGCAAGCGGCTGGCGCAGAGTGTCCGCGTGCGATTGTGTGCGCCAGGAACGTGCGCTAAAACCCATTTCATGGATTTTAGGCTCCCAAACCAGCCGTGGCGCAGAGAATCGGAGCGACCCTGCAGCAGCGCCAGTAACGCCCCCAAGAACGCCCTCGCACAAGGAAAAGCCATCAAAATCGCTAAATCATCGCAAAGGGCTGCGCTAACCCTGGACCAGTTCACCGGGCTGGCAAACAGCAAACGCCAAGCGGGGAACGTGTATTACAGGGGTGCGTGGGAAGTTCCACACGCGATTTCAGCAGGGTACGTGTATCTCAGGGGTGCGCGGGAAGTTCCACACGCGATTGGCCCAGTGCGAGCAGGGTACGTGTATTTCAGGGGTGCGCGGGAAGTTCCACACGCGATTTCAGCAGGGTACGTGTATCTCAGGGGTGCGCGGGAAGTTCCACACGCGATTGGCCCAGTGCGAGCAGGGTACGTGTATTTCAGGGGTGCGCGGGAAGTTCCACACGCGATTTCAGCAGGGTACGTGTATTCCAAGGGTGCGCGCGAAGTTCCACACGCGATTGGCCCAGTGCGAGCAGGGTACGTGTATTTCAGGGGTGCGCGGGAAGTTCCACACGCGATTTCATCAGGGTACGTGTATTTCAGGGGTGCGCGGGAAGTTCCACACGCGATTGGCCCAGTGCGAGCAGGGTACGTGTATTCCATGGGTGCGCAGGAAGTTCCACACGCGATATCAGCAGGGTACGTGTATTTCAGGGGTGCGCGGGAAGTTCCACACGCGATTTCAGCAGGGTATGTGTATTTCAGGGGTTCTGGGGAGTACCACACGTGAATTGGCCGTGTGGGTCCTCCCAGGTGTACGCTCGACAACCTCCACGGCCCCTGCAGGCAGCCCACACCACGGGGGACTACCCTGCACCCCTGCTCATGTCCCGCGGGCAGCCCATCCACCATGGGCATGCCCCGCAGCCAACCCACATGTCACCTTGCACTACTGATCAACAATGCATGTCTCCCACCACCCCCACCCCCCAGCAGTGCAGGGGCAGCCTCCACCAGGCCCCCACTCATGTCTCCCACCACCCCCACCACCCAGCAGTGCAGGGGCAGCACCACCAGGCCCCCACTCATGTCTCCCACCACCCCCACCACCCAGCCACCAGGGGCACCCTCCACCAGGCCCCCACTCATGTCTCCCACCACCCCCACCCCCCAGCAGTGCAGGGCCAGCCCCCACCAGGCCCCCACTCATGTCTCCCACAACCCCCACACCCCAGCCGTGCAGGGGCACCCTCCACCAGGCCCCCACTCATGTCTCGCACCACCCCCACCCCCCAGCATCCAGGGGCACCCTCCACCAGGCCCCCACTCATGTCTCCCACCACCCCCACCCCCCAGCCACCAGGGGCACCCTCCACCAGGCCCCCACTCATGTCTCCCACCACCCCCACCCCCCAGCAGTGCAGGGGCAGCCCCCACCAGGCCCCCACTCATGTCCCCCACCACCCCCACCCCCCAGCAGTGCAGGGGCAGCACCACCAGGCCCCCACTCATGTCTCCCACCACCCCCACCCCCCAGCAGTGCAGGGGCAGCCCCCATCAGGCCCCCACTCATGTCTCCCACCACCCCCACCCCCCAGCCACCAGGGGCAGCCCCCACCAGGCCCCCACTCATGTCTCCCACCACCCCACCCCCCAGCAGTGCAGGGGCAGCACCACCAGGCCCCCACTCATGTCCCCCTGCACCCCCACCCCCCAGCATCCAGGGGCACCCTCCACCAGGCCCCCACTCATGTCTCCCACCACCCCCACCCCCCAGCAGTGCAGGGGCAGCCTCCACCATGCCCCCACTCATGTCTCCCACCACTCCCACCCCCCAGCCACAAGGGGCAGCCCCCACCAGGCCCCCACTCATGTCTCCCACCACCCAGCCACCAGGGGCACCCTCTACCAGGCACCCACTCATGTCTCCCACCACCCCCACCCCCCAGCCACCAGGGGCAGCCCCCACCAGGCCCCCACTCATGTCTCCCACCACCCCCACCCCCAGCAGTGCAGGGGCAGCACCACCAGGCCCCCACTCATGTCCCCCTGCACCCCCACCCCCAGCATCCATGGGCACCCTCCACCAGGCCCCCACTCATGTCTCCCACCACCCCCACCCCCCAGCAGTGCAGGGGCAGCCTCCACCAGGCCCCCACTCATGTCTCCCACCACCCCCACCCCCCAGCCACCAGGGGCAGCCTCCACCAGGCCCCCACTCATGTCTCCCACCACCCCCACCCCCCAGCCACCAGGGGCAGCCTCCACCAGGCCCCCACTCATGTCTCCCACCACCCCCGCCCCCCACCATCCAGGGGCACCCTCCACCAGGCCCCCACTCATGTCTCCCACCACCCCCACCCCCCAGCAGTGCAGGGCCAGGCCCCACCAGGCCCCCACTCATGTCTCCCACCACCCCCACCCCCCAGCCGTGCAGGGGCACCCTCCACCAGGCCCACACTCATGTCTCCCACCACCCCCACCCCCCAGCCACCAGAGCACCCTCCACCAGGCCCCCACTCATGTCTCCCACCACCCCCACCCCCCAGCAGTGCAGGGGCAGCCCCCACCAGGCCCCCACTCATGTCTCCCACCACCCCCCAGCCACCAGGGGCAGCCCCCACCAGGCCCCCACTCATGTCTCCCACCACCCCCACCCCCCAGCAGTGCAGGGGCAGCCTCCACCAGGCGCCCACTCATGTCTCTCACCACCCCCACCCCCCAGCATCCAGGGGCACCCTCCACCAGGCCCCCACTCATGTCTCCCACCACCCCCACCCCCCAGCAGTGCAGGGGTAGCCTCCACCAGGCCCCCACGCATGTCTCCCACCACCCCCACCCCCCAGCCATGCAGGGGCACCCTCCACCAGGTCCCCACTCATGTCTCCCACCACCCCCACCCCCCAGCCACCAGGGGCAGCCCCCACCAGGCCCCCACTCATGTCTCCCACCACCCCACCCCCCAGCAGTGCAGGGGCAGCACCACCAGGCCCCCACTCATGTCCCCCTGCACCCCCACCCCCCAGCATCCAGGGGCACCCTCCACCAGGCCCCCACTCATGTCTCCCACCACCCCCACCCCCCAGCAGTGCAGGGGCAGCCTCCACCAGGCCCCCACTCATGTCTCCCACCACCCCCACCCCCCAGCATCCAGGGGCACCCTCCACCAGGCCCCCACTCATGTCTCCCACCACCCCCACCCCCCAGCAGTGCAGGGGCAGCCTCCACCAGGCCCCCACTCATGTCTCCCACCACCCCCACCCCCCAGCCGTGCAGGGGCACCCTCCACCAGGCCCTCACTCATGTCTCCCACCACCCCCACCCCCAGCCACCAGGGGCACCCTCCACCAGGCCCCCACTCATGTCTCCCACCACCCCCACCCCCCAGCAGTGCAGGGGCAGCCCCCACCAGGCCCCCACTCATGTCTCCCACCACCCCCACCCCCCAGCCGTGCAGGGGCACCCTCCACCAGGCCCCCACTCATGTCTCCCACCACCCCCACCCCCCAGCAGTGCAGGGGCAGCCCCCACCAGGCCCCCACTCATGTCGCCCACCACCCCCACCCCCCAGCCGTGCAGGGGCACCCTCCACCAGGCCCCCACTCATGTCTCCCACCACCCCCACCCCCCAGCAGTGCAGGGGCAGCCCCCACCAGGCCCCCACTCATGTCTCCCACCACCCCCACCCCCCAGCCGTGCAGGGGCACCCTCCACCAGGCCCCCACTCATGTCTCCCACCACCCCCACCCCCCAGCATCCAGGGGCACCCTCCACCAGGCCCCCACTCATGTCTCCCACCACCCCCACCCCCCAGCAGTGCAGGGCCAGCCCCCACCAGGCCCCCACTCATGTCTCCCACCACCCCCACCCCCCAGCCATGCAGGGGCACCCTCCACCAGACCCCCACTCATGTCTCCCAACACCCCCACCCCCCAGCCACCAGGGGCAGTCCCCACCAGGCCCCCACTCATGTCTCCCACCACCCCACCCCCCAGCAGTGCAGGGGCACCCTCGACCAGGTCCTCACAATCCCCAATCATGTGCGTTATGGTCAGCCTCCACAGCCAAAAAGCCCTACCAAGTAACCCATTCACCCACATGGAAATGGAAATTACATGTCACACCCCCAATGTTCATGAAGCTAATGATCCCATGTCCGTCACACACAATGTTTGCAATTGAATGGTAAAACACCCAACATGACATGCATGAAACCAATGAGATGATACCACACAGTGAAGTATGAAAACAAAATTGTATTGAAAAAAAGAAAGAATGCTAAAGAAATGAAACAAACTACAATGGGAATTAAAAAAAATCAAGCTGCATGTCCGTATGAAAATAAAGAACTGCAAATCATAATCCAAAAAAATGTCGTCCAAAGTCAAATTTAAAATAAAATCTATCAAATCAAGAACTATGTACAAAACTCAAAAGGGTCCATGAGCCCAAATGAACAAAGGAAACCTAAAAAAAGACCTAACTAAAAAGCAACTATATACAAAAAGTGGAGCAGTGTCCGTCGACTCCAAATCATAAGAAAAAACAAAGGAAACCTAAAACTAAAGAACTATATACAAAGGCGGCGGGCAAGTCCAGCGGCTCACTCCGTGGTGTTCCGGGCCAGGGCATCATCGAACTCCTGTTCGATGTCCCGGAGGCGGTCCAGTTCCATGGCCCCGAGGGTCCGCAGGGACGACGCCGTGTCCTCCTCCAACCCCCTGCGGATTGCCTCGAGGCACTCGGCCCGCCTCAGGGCCCTCCGCATGGAGTTCTCCGCCCTGACCATTGTGAGCCGCGCCTCTTCCGCCCGCCGCCGCTCCGCACCTATGGCCTGGCCCAACCGCTGCCACACGGAAGACACTCTCTGTCCTGGGTCCTCCTGCCCTCCGGCCGATGCCTGCCCCTCCGATGTCGAAGGCCCCGAGCCTTCATGGCTCCCACCATGTTGCTGCTGCTGCTGCTCTGCCTCTGCCCGTGCTCAGCCTCCTGCTGCCTGCACATCCTCCGCCGGCTGGGGTGCAGTTGTTGATGTGGCCACCCCTGCTGGACGTCCGACTCCCGACTGTGGCAGGGATGCCTCCTCCACCAGCCTGGCCGCACTGTCAGAGGCAGCTCCACAGGGCACCCAGGCGACTGATGGGTGGGAAGATGGCACAGAGGATGACTGGCGCGTAGGGGGTCCAGTTGAGGAGGGGGTCGGAGCAAGCCCCATCAGACGGAGGAATCCGGTCTGGGTGACCTGTCCCAGCAGGCTGACGTGGTCAACGAGCCATTCGAGATGACGTGCAGTCTCTCCATGAAAAGACTGCAGGTCACCTCGCATGGCCCGTTGACGCAACGCCACACCAGCCAGGACAGGCTCAACCCGGACCTGGATAGCCACGTCCGCAGGCAGAGGAAGGCCAGTTGACGTCAGCTCATCCCCTGCCTGAAAACGGGTCTGGACGTAGGCATCCCTGCTGGTGCAAGATGATGCAGGGACAGGATCGGGGACAGGATTGCACACAGGCACCTCCGCGGCGGCCTGTGCTGCCTCCTGTCCCTGGTCCTGGACTGCACCACTAGCACCAGTGGGATCCCCACCTCCAGACCCCGTCTCTGGTGCTTGCACGGCCTCCTCCTCCACCAAACCCCCCACCAACCTGGATGACTCTGTGCCATCTTCCCCTGTTGGGCCCTGTGGGGTCCCAGCTGCCCCTTCTGCTGCCGAGGAGTCCAACTCCAACCTCCGCCTCTAAGACCTCCCCCCGGCAGCTGCGGCCTGGGACGCGGCACCGGACTCCTCACTCCCCGACGAGATGACAACACGGGAGGGGAGCCGGGCCTTGCGTCTCCGGCTGGCGGTGGGATCCCCGCCGCTGTGCTCCACAGCACCTTCTCCGCCCTCTTCATCAGTTGACGCTGCAGACAGGGAGAAACAAAACACAGGCATCAGGGCACTGTACAATGGACACATACACAAATGACAGTTGCATATGAGTGGCATTGGCAAACCTCAGACATGTCATCACAATCCCCAACACACATGTCATTGCAACTTGCACACATGAGCCATACCACAGCCATATCGCAACTGCCACCACCATCCATACACATACAACAGCATGAGCAGCCAAAGGTGACCCAGACATCACATGCAACACAGGAAGTGCACCACACATGTACACACACCACCACACTTGCATGCATGTGTACACCTCTGCCAAGTGTCGCACTGTTCAGACGGGCATCCATGTCACATCTGCCAATCAGGCTTCCACATACCGCAGTCACATGCATCCATGTTGCATCACTGTTGCACCCTTGTCAAATACACACACATGCACATGTACACAGTGCTCATACATGCAGCTGAAAACAACATACATGCGTGACATCACGGACATGTCTACTTAAATACACATTCATCCAAACATGTGTGCACACACAACTGCATTTGGCATGCAAGCCTACACACACAAGCACCATCCATGTCTCACACATTACAGCCCTCGCAGGTGTCAGCCCCACGGCCCTGGACACCCCCACCCATACTCGACCCCATACAAACAGATGTGCAACCTGCACACTACCGAATAATCACCACACGCACTGCTCACAATCAGGATGCATGTACACTCACCGCTCGACTCCAGACGGGTCTGCTTCTCCAGGTCCTGGACGTGGAGCGCTGGGGATATGCGTTCCAGGAACCTCATCTGTTCTTCCGACAAGTGGCCCCGGCGCCCCTTGGCATCCGCTGCCTTCAAGAGGCGCCGGGCCTTGTTCAGGGTCCTGGACCTGAAGTCCTCCCAGCGCTTCCTGACATGTTGTAAGTCGCGGACTGCCACCCCCTCCGCGTTGATGGCAGTCACAATGTCAGTCCAGATCCGAGTCCGTCCTTCCTTGTCGGCGCGGGAACTTCCGAAGAGGGCATCATACTGCCCCAGGACTTGCTCCACCAGGACACCAACTTCGGTGGCACTGAAGCTGGTGCCCCTCTGCCTCTCTGGCCGGGGGTTGTCAGTGGTCACAGATAGTGTTTGCCCCGACATGACAACCCCAGAGGCAGGAGTGGGTGGGCAACTGGGTCCTGGGGCTGGGCTGTGGAGCGATGGAATACCAGTCGGGAGTCTTCGGTTCCAGCAGGGGTGGTCACAGCAACAGCACCCCTGGCTGATGTGCAGGCAGCAAATGGCAGTGCACGTGAGCAGCAGGCAGTCAGGCAGCAGCAGATGGCAGGTGGGAGCGTGCTCGGGGCTCTGGGGGGCAGTAGTTCGGCCTTCTGGGCAGGAGCGTGGTCTTCCGTGTGCATACGCGTGGCCAGCTTGATACGGAGTGATTTGGCACGTGAAAAGTCTGCACGTCAGCGTGAAATTCGAGGAAAGGCCCTTAGCGCGTAAGCGCGTCAGCATGCATACGCGATTCTATTGGACCAAAGGCCCTCAGCGCGTAAGCGCGTCTGTGACGTGACCCGCACGGGTTTTTCCCACACCGCACGTGATGACAGAGCACACGTGGAAAGACTGCACGTCAGAGTGTCATCGCGTGTTATTGGACAGCACGTCAGAGAGTCATCGCGTGTTATTGGACAGCACGTAAGAGTGTCATCGCGTGTAATTGGACAAAAGTGCGCGTACACGCGTTTGGCCTATGTACGTGTATATCAGGGGTGCGCGGGCACTTACACACGCAAGTACGTCAGCGCACCTGTATCCCGGGGTGCGCGGGAATTTCCACACGCTATTGGACTGGGTACTGGATTTCAGGGGTGCGCGGGTCACACGCTCGCCTACAACACGCGCAACGCATTAATTTGCGCGCTAACAAAATAACTAGCTCAGACCCAGGATGAACATACCGTTCCTAGCAGCAGTAGGCGTGGCCTACCAAAGGAGGAGGAGGAGGATAGTCAGGGCCAGAATATTCACACCCAGAACCAGCCTTTTCGGGATGCCTGATGACCAGGTGAATGGGAGGTACAGGTTTCCACCACACATTATACTGGACCTGGTGAGTGAGTGGGAGGATGACCTCACATCACCCACCCTGTGCTCCCAAGCACTCAGCCCCCTGGAGAAGGTCCTCAATGTACTGCACTTCTTGGCCACAGGATCATTTCAGCGGACAAGTGCCATTGTGGGTGGGGTATCACAGGCCACCCAGTCACGCTGCCTACACCAGGTCTTGAACATCATCACTGCACGCCCATCAGTCCGCAGGCACATATACCTGCCCAGAACACCTGCAGAAAGGCATGCTGCCGCCCTGGATTTTTACGGTGTGGCACGATTCCCCAAAGTGCTAGGTGCCATTGACTGCACCCATGTGGCTCTACGTCCCCCCAGGGCATCAGAGCACATCTATAGGAACCGCAAGCACTGGCATTCCATCAACGTGCAGGTAGTATGTAATGCCAAGGGAATCATCACCTCAGTATTTGCCAACTATTCCGGGTCAACCCACGACAGCTTCATTTACCGAATGTCCAACCTAAGCCGGGACCTAGAAGCTGGGCGGCATGGCGATACATGGCTGCTTGGTGAGTATGAATGCCACTGCACATGCATGCATGTCAGATACTGAGCAAGGTCACAACCCCACCAATGATACCAATCACCACCTCCACAGGGGACAGTGCCTACCCTCTCAGCCCCCACATGATGACGCCAATTCGGAACCCCACCACGCCACCCCAGGTAAGATATAACACAGCCCACATTACAACCCGGGGCATAGTGGAGCGCACATTCGGAGTGCTAAAGTCACGCTTTTGCTCCCTTGACCGTTCTGGCGGGCAGCTGTTGTACGCTCCCCCAGTAGTGTGCAGGATCATAGTGGCAGCATGTGTCCTGCACAACGTTGCAACACGCCGGGCCTGGCCGTGGACATGGTGGTGGCCCCACATCCCCAACCACATGCACAGCCGCTGCGCATGGGAGGGGAAAGGGCACGGGGGGAGGCAGCCCGTACACAGCTAGTGGCTAATTACTTCACATAGAAATCACACCCCTGTGGAGTGCACACTGCCCTGGCACATTCCATCTGACAATCAATGATGACTCAACCTGACACTGATCCTGAATGTCTGGAGAATGAACCGTCAAAACCATATCAGCCTGAGATTGTTCACCTGGAAGTGTCACAATGTGTGCATCCCTACCCACACAGACACCACCAATGCAGTTTTGTGAAGTAACACATTCAAGCAGCTAAAATGAATACCCACTTGCAAAATGCAACAAGAGGACAGTGCCATGTCAGCCAACCCATCCCCAGCACCGCCACACGGCACACCGTGCCATGTCATGCTATTTGCAGGTAAACAAACTAATCCCCACAACATGACACTAGTGTCACAATGTAGAGTGTCCCTAATTGAAACTTGCAACACCAGACATGCTCACAGTAATGCAGGACCAACAACAAACTTGAGCAGGTACTACCATCAACATGACATCACAAATTTTATATATTAGTAGTATCACCACCTGGAAATGCCTGCACTCCCACCACTACCAACTGGGCAGTGATGGCGCCATGTAGAGTTGTAGGTGCACTGCTGCCAACATGGACCCCATCTCCAAACTAGAGGGCCTTGTGTAGACATGAGGAACGGACCTGCAAATTGGGAGGAAGACACAGATGATGAGTTACACATCAATGCAACATGCAGTGTACAACACAACAGCAATATGCACTAGGAATGTATACACAGTATTGACTAGACTACCCACACATGTAGTGGGAGTCCAATGTCACCATGTACGTCAATGTCACTTGGGCACACCCTTTGCAAGCCCATGGAAACGGGAAGCAGGAGGGGTGTGTGTGACTCTAACCCAAGCATCTGAACCAAATACATGACAAGCCTGCATGTGCCCAGCCACAATGCAGCGTATGCCCACAGGAACCACGGAAGCCAACAAATTGTCCCAAAAAAATTGGAAAAAATAATTAAAAATCAAAATAAAAATAAAAATAAAAATATTTAAAAAAATCAAAAATGGCCATTGATGGGCCCGGGGGGGTTGGGGAGGCCACCCAGGAGGTCCGAGGACAGGATGCACACCAGAACCCACCTGCGTGGATCCTGGGAAAAAAAAACACCTCCATGGGCTCATGGCCCACACGGCTACCCTATTGTGGGAGTATCACTGCTGTCGCTATTATCACCCTGTGCAGCTGCATCCGGAGGTGGTTGCACTATGGGAGGCAGCCCACGCAAGGCCCTAGTCTGCTCCTCCATGGCTGCAAGCATGCGGGTGTGGTAGGTCTGGTTCTGGAGGATGAGTGTGCGGAGATCCCCATGCAACAACTCACGGGATGCCCGGACCTCCGCCCTCGTTGCCTGCATCTCAGCTGAGAGCGTACGGGTGAGACGCTCCAGCTGCTGTTCTGTCCTTTGGTGTGTTGAAGCCTCAAGCTCAACAAGAGTCGTCCTGAGGTGAAGGAGCTCCTGCCTCAGGGCTTCCCTGTGGGCCTGGGACTCAATGGAGATGGCCTCCTGCAGAGTCGCCAGTGCCGCCCGCCTGTCCCTGTTGGACCCCAACATGTCCTCCCTGTGTGACTGGCAGATGGAGTCGGTTGCCTGCTCTAGTCGCTCCATCAGCCTTTCAGGGGGGACAATGGAAGTGGCCACCCTATCCATGGCCTGAGCCATCATCTCGGATGATGCTGCCTGTTGGGTTGCCATACCGTAAATGGATTGCTCCCATGCGGTATTGCCAGGTGGCGTACGGCCACCACGTCGGCGGGCACCACACCTGTCTGGGGCAAGGCGAACTGCGCCTTGCTGTGCCGGCACTGCCTGAGGCTGCAGGACTGCATTCCCCCTCTGATCTGCTGGCCCAGGAACAGGATCAGATGTCGCGGAGTGTGACCCTGCATCCGTAACCACCAAAGGCGTAGCTGCCAACACTGACATCCCCATTGAGGGTTCTGACACTGGTGCAGGTGGGTGGGACAGAACAGAATCCCTCCCTGGAACACTCACATGCGACGGCACGTAGGTCTCATCCGAATCAACACCTGAGTACAGCTTGGGGGAGGTGCAGCCAGAGACACCCCTTGAGAGCACGACCTGCAGCACTTGTGGGTTCTCACCCACCACCACACCACGTCCCTCACTGGTGGTTGGTCGGCCCTCGGACCCCTCCTGGGTCTGCACCATCTCCACAACCCCAGCAGTATCAGGTGCGTCTTCCCCTGCAAAGACATAAAAACAAAGAAATGGAAACAGGCATTAGCACCATGGCACACAATGAGGGCTGAGAAGCAAGAGAACCAGTACTTGATTGACACATGTCCCACATGACTAAAACCCTCCCATGCATGCACCCTCACTGCATATGAAGGGCAGGCAAATGGCACACACTGATGACACCAAGATGGAAGATGAACACATTTTCTGCATGCTGCCTGGCAGTGGCATCACACATTGGCCTGTGATTGCCAGGTGAAACACACATGCCATCACACAGATGGCATGTACCATTGCTATTGAGTGAAGATGGAGAGGAGGGCAGCACCTATTCATTCAGTCCAGTTCCCGCATATAATAGCTTTTCTAATTCAAACAGGTCAGATTTTTCACCTGGAGCTGCCAGTCTGAAATGGTCCAATTGCACAGGGACATGTGTGAACAAATGATATCCAGGTAACAAAGTCACTCCACTTTACCATAGCCATGTCAGACATGTGACTAGTGGACTGCGACATGCCTAGTAAAGGTGGTGGAATGCAAACAATCTGACTGAATGAACAGTGAAAAATAAGCAACAATGTTGTGGCAAGGTGACACTTCAAGGGCAACTGGCATGCAGTTGGGCTAGATGTCTACTGTTGGCAGAAGGGATACTGCTATGGCCAAATGCAGCTGCGCAGGATGTATTGCATGAAGCACATGGCTGACCCATACGACTCAGGCGCACACACTCTCACCTGGCACACAAACAGAAGCCCTCACACACACACCATGCACATGGATGACACACACATGCATGTGCACTCACCGGACAATGCCTCGTAATCAGCCAGATCTCCCACGCCTTGGATCTGTTCCTCCGTGACGTAGGTCCCAGCGACTGACTCATGTGGAGTGAGTTCCATGTCTACTACTGGAGACCCACCTCCAGTCACTAGAGTTGCGGCATGACTTGAGGCCAGCTTACTCTTTGCCCTGCGCTTTAGGTCATTCCAGCGCTTATAGCAATCATTGGCTGTGCGCCTCACGATTCCAAGGGCACTTACGATGTCCGCAACGGACTGCCAGTGTGCCTGGCGTTGTGCAGGTGTGGTCTTGGATCCTGCAACAATGACCATCTCGTTGTCATGTGCGGACACATACTCGACAAGTGCATTCAGTTCGTCATCCGTGAAGCTGGGCTTCCTGGACGGGCCGGACTGTGTAGCCGTGTCTGGGGCATCAGCCTGTGCCGGACGAGCACTCTTCCTCTTCCGCTTGGAAGGTGGTGGTGATCCTGAGTGTCCTGCGCCGCTCTGGACACTAGGGGCAGGAGCCCTGGTGGACTCTGTATGAGGAGTGTGGGATTGCACACTCAGCATGGGAGTTGGTGCAGGCATTGGCTCTAGTGTGATGGTGTCAGGGGGAATGTCAGCAGCATGGACTAGGACCGACACTGTCCTGGCTGGGTGTGTGAGGGCTGGGGTGGATGGAGCCGCAGCTGCCCCTGCAGCCTCTCCGCCCTGCCTACTTGGGGCAGCAGATGACCTTGCTGCCCCAGATGCACGTGGCATGGTGACATCAACGTGCACCAGCGCACGTGTCATAGGCCTGCTGACCTGGAAGTCAGCCATGGAGTCAGCCAGGTCTGGTGCCTCAATGGGCTGGTCCAACAAGGGCTGAGCATGGATGGTGTCAGCCACATCAGCCTCAACGGGAGGGGGGGGGATTATGGGTGCCCTTGACTGGTCCTCCACACATGGGGGGACAGGCTCACCCTGCAAGTAACGACCATGTCCCCTACCGGATCCACCACGGCCACCACTTGTGGCTCTTCCACCTTTGCCACCCTTACGGAATCCTCGCCTCCCAGCCATGGCACAGATGTAAATGTGCGTATGGGAGTGGCTGTAAACTATTGTCCTGGGCAATTGGGGGTCAAAGGGGTTGGGTACCAGATGGTAATTGTACCCTAGTGCTCTTGCAAGGCTGATTGTAACCCCTGGGGAAAGATGACGGGTCACGCTACGCACAGGAGCCCCAAAAAAGGGAGATGACGTGCACGCAACCCCTCCTAGACCACGTGTGCAGAAAGAAAAACCTGCACTACGCTGTGGCACCCAGTAACACAAGAATGAACGTTTGCGTGTCACACGCAGCCTAGAATGACCTCTGAAGGGGTAGGCTACACACGGGGCAAGCACAGATGTTAGATACGTGCGTGACTCACCGTCTGCCAGGTAAAAGAGCGTGAAAAAGGAGCGCGTTTGGTTGGCAACACCCCCGCCAAAAGAAGATTTGTACGCTGTCTGAGGAGACAGGACAACAGTAGAAGGGAACACTGTTTGAGGGAACAGGCCCAGGTAAACCAGTAAAAGAGAAAAAAGAGAAAAAGCTGTCAGAGGTAACAGGGAATACGAACTTGAAACGCCGTGAAGTAAATCGCGTGTGAAACGACAAGAAGTACAGAATTCACCCACTCGCTCTCCACGAAAAGCACGTACAAGGAAATGGTGTTCTACACGTACCTTTTATACAGGCCCACACGTCCAGCGTCACTTACGCGGCGTGTACGCGCTAGGGCCATTTCCACCAATTACACGCTTTGTCACTTATCCGTGTAGGGCCATTTCCACCAATCACACGCGATGAGACTCTGACGTGCTGTCCAATTACACGCGATGACACTCTGATGTGCAGTCTTTCCACGTGTGCTCTGTCATCACGTGCTGTGTGGGAAACACCCGTGCGGGTCACGTCACAGACGCGCTTACGCACTGAGGGCCTTTGGTCCAATAGAATCGCATATGCGTGCTGACGCGCTTACGCGCTAAGGGCCTTTCCTCGATTTTCACGCTGACGTGCAGGATTTTCACGTGCCAAATCACTCCGTACCAAGCTGGCCACGCGTAAGCACACGGAAGACCACGCTCCTGCCCAGAAGGCCGAACTACTGCCCCCCAGAGCCCCGAGCACGCTCCCACCTGCCATCTGCTGCTGCCTGACTGCCTGCTGCCCACGTGCACTGCCATTTGCTGCCTGCACATCAGCCAGGGGTGCTGTTGCTGTGACCACCCCTGCTGGAACCGAAGACTCCCGACTGGAATTCCATCGCTCCACAGCCCAGCCCCAGGACCCAGTTGCCCACCCACTCCTGCCTCTGGGGTTGTCATGTCGGGCCAAACACCATCTGTGACCACTAACAACCCCCGGCCAGAGAGGCAGAGGGGCACCAGCTTCAGTGCCACCGAAGTTGGTGTCCTGGTGGAGCAAGTCCTGGGGCAGTATGATGCCCTCTTCGGAAGTTCCCGCGCCGACAAGGAAGGACGGACTCGGATCTGGACTGACATCGTGACTGCCATCAACGCGGAGGGGGTGGCAGTCCGGGACTTACAACATGTCAGGAAGCGCTGGGGGGACTTCAGGTCCAGGACCCTGAACAAGGCCCGGCGCCTCTTGAAGGCAGCGGATGCCAAGGGGTGCCGGGGCCACTTGTCGGAAGAACAGATGGGGGTCCTGGAACGCATATCCCCAGCGCTCCACGTCCAGGTCCTAGAGAAGCAGACCCGTCTGGAGTCGAGCGGTAAGTGTACATGCATCCTGATTGTGAGCAGTGCGTGTGGTGATTATTCGGTATTGTGCAGGTTGCACATCTGTTTGTATGGGGTCGAGTATGGGTGGGGGTGTACAGGGCCATGGGGCTGACACATGCGAGGGCTGTAATGTGTGAGACATGGATGGTGCTTGTGTGTGCAGGCTTGCATGGCAAATGCAGTTGTGCGTGCACACATGTTTGGATGAATGTGTATGTAAGTAGACATGTCCGTGATGTCACGCATGTATGTTGTTTTCGGCTGCATGTATGAGCACTGTGTACATGTGCATGTGTGTGTATTTGACAAGGGTGCAACAGTGATGCAACATGGATGCATGTGACAGCGGTATGTGGAAGCCTGATTGGTAGATGTGACATGGATGCCTGTCTGAACAGTGCGACACTTGGCAGAGGTGTACACATGCATGCAAGTGTGGTGGTGTGTGTACATGTGTGGTGCACTTCCTGTGTTGCATGTGATGTCTGGCTCCCCTTTGGCTGCTGATGCTGTTGTATGTGTAGGGATGGTGCTGGCAGTTGCGATATGGCTGTGGTATGGCTCATGTGTGCGAGTTGCAATGACATGTGTGTTGGGGATTGTGATGACATGTCTGAGGTTTGCCAATGCCACTCATGTGCAACTGTCATGTGTGTATGTGTCCATTGTACAGTGCCCTGATGCCTGTGTTTTGTTTCTCCCTGTCTGCAGCGTCAATTGATGAAGAGGGCGGAGAAGGTGCTGTGGAGCACAGCGGCGGGGATCCCACCGCCAGCCGGAGACGCAAGGCCCGGCTCCCCTCCCGCGTTGTCATCTCATCGGGGAGTGAGGAGTCCGGTGCCGCGTCCCAGGCCGCAGCTGCCGGGGGGAGGTCCAAGAGGCGGAGGTTGGAGTTGGACTCCTCGGCAGCAGAAGGGGCAGCTGGGACCCCACAGGGCCCAACAGGGGAAGATGGCACCGAGTCATCCAGGTTGGTGGGGGGTTTGGTGGAGGAGGAGGCCGTGCAAGCACCAGAGACGGGGTCTGGAGGTGGGGATCCCACTGGTGCTAGTGGTGCAGTGCAGGACCAGGGACAGGAGGCAGCACAGGCCGCCGCGGAGGTGCCTGTGTGCAATCCTGTCCCCGATCCTGTCCCTGCGTCATCTTGCACCAGCAGGGATGCCTAAGTCCAGACCCGTTTTCAGGCAGGGGATGAGCTGACGTCAACTGGCCTTCCTCTGCCTGCGGACGTGGCCATCCAGGTCCGGGTTGAGCCTGTCCTGGCTGGTGTGGCGTTGCGTCAACGGGCCATGCGAGGTGACCTGCAGTCTTTTCATGGAGAGACTGCACGTCATCTCGAATGGCTCGTTGACCACGTCAGCCTGCTGGGACAGGTCACCCAGGCCGGATTCCTCCGTCTGATGGGGCTTGCTCCGACCCCCTCCTCAACTGGACCCCCTACGCGCCAGTCATCCTCTGTGCCATCTTCCCACCCCTCAGTCACCTGGGTGCCCTGTGGAGCTGCCTCTGACGGTGTGGCCAGGCTGGTGGAGGAGGCATCCCTGCCACAGTCGGGAGTCGGAGGTCCAGCAGGCGTGGCCACATCAACAACTGCACCCCAGCCGTCGGAGGATGTGCAGGCAGCAGGAGGCAGTGCACGGGCAGAGGCAGAGCAGCAGCAGCAACATGGTGGGAGACATGAAGGCTCGGGGCTTTCGACATCGGAGGGGCAGGCATCGGCCGGAGGGCAGGGGGACCCAGGACAGAGAGTGTCTTCCGTGTGGCAGCGGTTGGGCCAGGCCATAGGTGCGGAGCGGCGGCGGGTGGAAGAGGCCCGGCTCACAATGGTCAGGGCGGAGAACTCCATGCGGAGGGCCCTGAGGCGGGCCGAGTGCCTCGAGGCAATCCGCAGGGGGTTGGAGGAGGACACGGCGTCGTCCCTGCGGATCCTCGGGGCCATGGAACTGGACCGCCTCCGGGACATCGAACAGGAGTTCGATGATGCCCTGGCCCGGGACACCACGGAGTGAGCCGCTGGACTTGCCCGCCGCCTTTGATTATAGTTCTTTAGTTTTAGGTTTCCTTTGTTTCTTATTATGATTTGGAGTCGACGGACACTGCTCCACTTTTTGTATATAGTTGAATTTTAGTTAGGTTTTTTATTAGGTTTCCTTTGTTCAGTTGGGCTCATGGACCCTTGGTAGTTTTTTAGATAGTTCTTTATTGCATTGAGATTTTTTTACATTTGACTTTGGACAACATTTTTTTGGATTCTGATTTGCAGTTTTTTTTTTAATATGGACATGCAGCTTATTTTTTCTCATTCCCATTGTAGTTTGTTTCCTTTCTTTAGCATTCTTTATTTTTTCCAATACAATTTTGTTTTCATACTTCACTGTGTGGTATCATCTCATTGGTTTCATGCATGTCATGTTGGGTGTTTTCCCATTCAATTGCAACCATTGTGTGTGACGGACATGGGTTCATTAGCTTCATGAACATTGGGGGTGTAACATGTCATTTCCATTTCCGTGTGGGTGAATGAGTTACTTGGTAGGGCTTTTTGGCTGTGGAGGCTGACCATTACGCACATGATTGGGGATTGTGAGGACCTGGTGGAGGGTGCCCCTGCACTGCTGGGGGGTGGGGGTGGTGGGAGACATGAGTGGGGGCCTGGTGGAGGGTGCCCCTGGTGGCTGGGGGGTGGGGGTGGTGGGAGACATGAGTGGGGGCCTGGTGGAGGCTGCCCCTGCACTGCTGGGGGTTGGGGGTGGTGGGAGACATGAGTGGGGGCCTGGTGGAGGCTGCCCCTGCACTGCTGGGGGGTGGGGGTGGTGGGAGACATGAGTGGGGGCCTGGTGGGGGCTGCCCATGGTGGCAGGGGGATGGGGGTGGTGGGAGACATGAGTGGGGGCCTGGTGGGGGCTGGCCATGGTGGCAGGGGGGTGGGGGTGGTGGGAGACATGAGTGGGGGCCTGGTGGGGGCTGCCCATGGTGGCAGGGGGGTGGGGGTGGTGGGAGACATGAGTGGGGGCCTGGTGGAGGGTGCCCCTGGTGGCTGGGGGGTGGGGGTGGTGGGAGACATGAGTGGGGGCCTGGTGGGGGCTGCCCATGGTGGCAGGGGGGTGGGGGTGGTGGGAGACATGAGTGGGGGCCTGGTGGGGGCTGCCCATGGTGGCAGGGGGGTGGGGGTGGTGGGAGACATGAGTGGGGGCCTGGTGGAGGGTGCCCCTGGTGGCTGGGGGGTTGGGGTGGTGGGAGACATGAGTGGGGGCCTGGTGGGGGCTGCCCATGGTGGCAGGGGGGTGGGGGTGGTGGGAGACATGAGTGTGGGCCTGGTGGAGGGTGCCCCTGGTGGCTGGGGGGTGGGGGTGGTGGGAGACATGAGTGGGGGCCTGGTGGGGGCTGCCCATGGTGGCAGGGGGGTGGGGGTGGTGGGAGACATGAGTGGGGGCCTGGTGTGGGCTGCCCATGGTGGCAGGGGGGTGGGGGTGGTGGGAGACATGAGTGGGGGCCTGGTGGAGGGTGCCCCTGGTGGCTGGGGCGTTGGGGTGGTGGGAGACATGGGTGGGGGCCTGGTGGAGGGTGCCCCTGCACTGCTGGGGGGTGGGGGTGGTGGGAGACATGAGTGGGGGCCTGGTGGAGGGTGCCCCTGCACTGCTGGGGGGTGGGGGTGGTGGGAGACATGAGTGGGGGCCTGCCCATGGTGGCAGGGGGGTGGGGGTGGTGGGAGACATGAGTGGGGGCCTGGTGGAGGGTGCCCCTGGTGGCTGGGGGGTGGGGGTGGTGGGAGACATGAGTGGGGGCCTGGTGGAGGCTGCCCCTGCACTGCTGGGGGGTGGGGGTGGTGGGAGACATGAGTGGGGGCCTGGTGGAGGGTTGCCCCTGATGGCTGGGGGGTGGGGGTGGTGGGAGACATGAGTGGGGGCCTGGTGGGGGCTGCCCATGGTGGCTGGGGGGTGGGGGTGGTGGGAGACATGAGTGGGGGCCTGGTGGAGGGTGCCCCTTGTGGCTGGGGGGTGGGGGTGGTGGGAGACATGCGTGGGGGCCTGGTGGGGGCTGCCCATGGTGGCTGGGGATGGGGGTGGTGTGAGACATGAGTGGGGGCCTGGTGGAGGCTGCCCCTGCACTGCTGGGGGGTGGGGGTGGTGGGAGACATGAGTGGGGCCTGGTGGAGGCTGCCCCTGCACTGCTGGGGGGTGGGGGTGGTGGGAGACATGAGTGGGGGCCTGGTGGAGGGTGCCCCTGCACTGCTGGGGGGTGGGGGTGGTGGGAGACATGGGTGGGGGCCTGGTGGAGGCTGCCCATGGTGGCAGGGGGGCGGGGGTGGTGGGAGACATGAGTGGGGGCTTGGTGGAGGGTGCCCCTGGTGGCTGGGGGGTTGGGGTGGTGGGAGACATGGGTGGGGGCCTGGTGGAGGGTGCCCCTGCACTGCTGGGGGGTGGGGGTAGTGGGAGACATGAGTGGGGGCCTGGTGGAGGGTGCCCCTGCACTGCTGGGGGGTGGGGGTGGTGGGAGACATGAGTGGGGGCCTGGTGGAGGCTGCCCATGGTGGCAGGGGGGCGGGGGTGGTGGGAGACATGAGTGGGGGCTTGGTGGAGGGTGCCCCTGGTGGCTGGGGGGTTGGGGTGGTGGGAGACATGGGTGGGGGCCTGGTGGAGGGTGCCCCTGCACTGCTGGGGGGTGGGGGTAGTGGGAGACATGAGTGGGGGCCTGGTGGAGGGTGCCCCTGCACTGCTGGGGTGTGGGGGTGGTGGGAGACATGAGTGGGGGCCTGGTGGGGGCTGCCCCTGGTGGCTGGGGGGTGGGGGTGGTGGGAGACATGCATTGTTGATCAGTAGTGCAAGGTGACATGTGGGTTGGCCGGGGGGCATGCCCATGGTGGATGGGCTGCCTGCGGGACATGAGCAGGGGTGCAGGGTAGTCCCCCGTGGTGTGGGCTGCCTTCAGGGGCCGTGGAGGTTGTGGAGCGTACACCTGGGAGGACCCACACGGCCAATTCACTTGTGGTACTCCCCAGAACCCCTGAAATACACATACCCTGCTGAAATCGCGTGTGGAACTTCCCGTGCACCCCTAAAATACACGTACCCTGCTCGCACTGGGCCAATCGCGTGTGGAACTTCCTGCGCACCCCTGAAATACACGTACCCTGATGAAATCGCGTGTGGAACTTCCCGCGCACCCCTGAAATACACATACCCTGCTGAAATCGCATGTGGAACTTCCCGCGCACCCCTGAAATACACGTACCCTGCTCGCACTGGGCCAATCGCGTGTGGAACTTCCCGCGCACCCCTGAAATACACGTACCATGATGAAATCGCATGTGGAACTTCCCGCGCACCCCTGCAATACACGTACCCTGATGAAATCGCGTGTGGAACTTCCCGCGCACCCCTGAAATACACATACCCTGCTGAAATCGCGTGTGGAACTTCCCGCGCACCCCTGAAATACACGTAACCTGCTCGCACTGGGCCAATCGCGTGTGGAACTTCCCGCGCACCCCTGAAATACACGTACCCTAATGAAATCGCGTGTGGAACTTCCCGCGCACCCCTGAAATACACATACCCTGCTGAAATCGCGTGTGGAACTTCCTGCGCACCCCTGTAATACACGTACCCTGCTTGCACAGGGCCAATCGCGTGTGGAACTTCCTGCGCACCCCTGAAATACACGTACCCTGCTTGCACGTGGCCATTTGCGTGTGGAACTTCCCACGCACCCCTGAAATACACGTATCCGGCCAAATCGCGTGTGAGACTTCCCGCGCACCCCGGTATACACGCACACGTATTTTTTGTCAGCGGGTGTCCGTGTTTGTGGGTACCCCTTTGCACGTCATTTGTCCTGGAGGGCCACAGTATAGGACATTCATCATGGCAGTATATAGGTGCTATTTGTTGGCGCACCTTTTGGCGCACATTTCTTACAGCCGCAGAGACGCTACCGCCTGCTTTCTTGTGGCGGTCGTGTTTGTGCCTGTGCGCTGGTTTGAGCGTGCGCTTTTTTGCCCTATTCTATTCCATGAATACGTGTTGTAGGCGAGCGTGTGGGCGTTCCGCGCACTTGTGCCCTGTACTTCCCCCGTGACGCCCACGTTTTGGCAAGTTGTTCCCCATTCCGAGTGTTACGCCCGTGTTCCGCCTACTTTTGTTGCGTGCGCCGCGCTATGTGCGATTTTCGCTGTGGCCTGTGCGATTTTCGCTGTGACCTGGCGCACGCAGTTAGATGGCCTGTGCGCCAACGTGCGCCGCGCACTTTTTTATCGCACATCCGCTGGTTTTCTCGCGCACGGCCTTCCATGAATCGATGTGCGCTGCTTTTCGTGCGATTTTCGCACTTGCACTGCGATTTTCGCTATTCCACTGCGATTCGCACGTTTTTGCCCACTTGCGCAGCGCTAATTATTCCATGAATCGGCCTGAGAATCTTATTGTAGAGGTGCTGCTAACATTGCACATTTCCTTGCACTTGTCTTTTTCAGATTCCCTGCACAGGGAGGAGCTCACATTTTGATTTTTAAATATAAAGATTGCTAAATGTTTTCTCTAAAATGCCCCTAAGAGACACATGTTTCTAGCTGCCACTGATAGATTTGACCCGAAGTAACAGAGGCACAAAGACAGGTAGCAAGGATGTGGAATGGGGTAACACTTGCTACCCATGGCTATCCCTGCATGACATCTATACGAATGATGTTAGCAGCCCTATCCCTCATTCTCCTGGGAGGTGGAAATTGAAGAGTACTGTTTTCACAGCTTTATTATTTACATGTTTTGGCTACAGTATAGGCACTTACGCGGCTTGCTAAATGCATTACTTATTGAAACCATGGGTGTGTTAAATGTAATTTGAATGTCATATGTGGGGTACAGTTAATAGTAATGACAGGTTATTCATCTTTCAAAACCTTGGGAGGAGTCATGGCATGACTCTTTTTTGGGGCACCCAGCTTTTATACCTTTCATTCCATTATATGAATTCACCATTTTTAGAACAACCTATTTTTCACACATGAGAAAAAGCGCCTGGAGATTGATTTGCAGATATGCTTAAGTGCTATTGTGGTGTTCTGAAAAGGGTGTAGGTAAGCAACTTCTTAATGGATTCATGAAAAGGAGAGAAGTGAGGATGGGGCCACATCAGTAGTCAATGTTTCTATGTATTCAATTAGGTATACTCCAACGTTGAGCTGTACGAATGAAATGCACAAAAGCTCTTATTCCAAACAGTGATATTTATTCCATATAGGTGCCCAATTGTTGACACGTGTTTCAGCCTCCTGGACTTTCTCAAAACTGGGCTAAATGTATTAACAATTGATTATAAAGATCATTCTTGATATTTTGATCTCCTCAAATCTCCCCCTCTGTAACCCTATCACCACTCCTCTCTCCTGGATTGACCACTTTCTCCTCTCCTCTCATCTCTCCCTCTCTACACCTCAGGCCAAGCCAATCCCCACACTGCCACCCACTTTCTCAGTCATTCGACCCATGAAACGTGTGTCAGGTGAGGCTTTCCCTGCCTCTTTCTCTCCCCCACCTGCACCTCTGGCTGACTCACACCTTGACACAGCCCTTTCCATGCTCCACTCTGCTATCTCTGACACTCTTGATGTACTTGCCCCTGTCATGAGGATCCGCATGAAGCCTAAAGCCGAGTGCAACTCCTGGTACCACTCATACCTTGTCACCCTTAAACGCAAGTGTAGGGTGGCTGAGAGGAAATGGTTGGCATCTTGTACATCCTCCGACAAACTGGCCTTCCGCCTGCTCCAAAGGCAATACCGACTCTTTGTCTTCACTAAGAAGATAGCTTACATCCAAGCCCGCATCTCTGCGGCATCTAACAACTCGGCTGAACTGTTTAAAATTTGCAAGGAGCTGGCCAATTCTGCCCAGTCTTTACCTCTCCTGTTCCCTCCCAGGCCATCTGTATGGCCCTGGTTTCTCATTTCATCTCTAAAACTCAGGTCATCCTGTCTACCCTATCATCCTCTCCTGCTTCTCCCTCCACTCTCTCCTCTTCCTCTGGCCCCCCTGCGGCCACCCCCTTCCTTCTCTGCCTTTCCTCGCTTCACCTCTGACAAGGTTTCTAGACAAGTCCGATCTATGAAAGCCTTGTCAAAACAGGTTCTTCTGTGTTCTTCCAAAACCATCAAGGACCACATTGACACTCTCGCTCCAGCCTTGGCCAACTTCTGCAACCACTCTTTCACCACTGGAACTTTCAATATCCCCCTTGAAGCACACTCTTGTGCACCCCATTCTCAAGAAAACCTCAGCCAACCCCTCGTGTCCGACTGACTTTCGCCCGATCTCCATCACTCCTTTCCTGGGCAAACTCCTAGAAAAACTGGCCATCTCTCAGCTTAATCTTCACACTGAATCTGTTGGTTGTCTCCACGATCATCAGTCTGGCTTCAGAGCATCCAGAAGCACGGACACTGCTCTCCTGAACATCCGTGAAGACCTGCTCTCTCACCTCGATGCTACTCTCCCCCTCCCCTCTGTCCTCATCTTACTTGATCTGTCTTCTGACTTTGACATGGTCAACCATGCCATCCTGCTCAACCGGTTCCGTGATAACCTGGGTATCACTGATCAGGCTCTGGCCTGGCTGACTTCTTTCCTCTTGGACCGACCCACCCAGGTCCTCTCCTCTATCTCTCTCTCTACCTATGGTGTTCCCCAGGGGGCTAGCGTTTCTCCCTGCTTGTTCAACCAATACCTGGCACATCTCACTCACTGCATTGCTGCTCTCTGTTCCAACCTTCAGTGCTATGTGGATGACACTCATATCGCTTTCAGGCTCCCCTCTGCCGCCTCTTCTCCTTCTATGATCCTGGATTGTCTGTCTGCAATCAAGGAGTGGTGTGCCGCCAATGATCTCTGACTGAATTCCAGTAAGACGGAGATCCTCCTCATCAGCAAACCTACACCTTCTTTTCCTGCCACTCTCTGGCTGGCCTCCCTTGGCCCTCTTCGTGCTCCCACCTGTGAAGCTAAGAACCTCCGGATCATCTTCGACTCCACACTCTCCTTCTCTCCTCACATCTCTGACATCTGTCCTCAGAGGTATTCTTCCTTTCCTCTCCTTCCCCCAGAAGCTCTCCAGAGCTCTGGTTTTCTCTAGGCTTGACTATTGCAAAAGCCTCTTTTTAAATCTGGCTGCCTCTACTCTCCGTCCACTACAACTCATCCAGAACAGGGCTACAAGACTTGTCCTTGGCCTCAAGCCCTGAATCTCTCCATTGGCTCCCAGTGGATGCAAGGATCAAGTTCAAGACCCTTTGCATTGTCCACAAGGCCTTCTGAGAATTGGGACCACAATACCTCCAAATCTCTCTTTGGAAATATCTTCCTACTCGAGCGCTTCACTCCTCCACCTCCAACTCCTTGAGGGTCAGGCACTTCTCCAAACAATGAGTCGGGGACAGATCTCTCTCTTCTGCTGGCACCTCCCTCTGGAACAGCCTCCTTGCCTTTCTGAAACTTGAGCAGAACCATCTCTGGTTCTGGATGCTTCTCAAGACTTTCCTTGTTGCTTCAGACTTCTCTCTTCCTCTTCCCAGTTGATCCGCTGTCCGATACTGCACTGGTCACTTGGCTAACCTCTGAACTTCGGGTGCTAGTCCATGCCCTCCCAGTTGCACACCTGCACTGCCTCCTGGCAACCCTTGCACTTGGGTATGTATCTGCAACCCTACATTCCCTTTCCCTGCACTTATCAGACACTTATTGTCTGTACTTAACCCTTGCACTGCCACCTGATGGCCGCACTATTTGTTTTTGACCCTGTGTCTTGCACTTGCTCTTCCTCCCCTTCCCCTGGCACTTTTCCTCTCCACTCTCCCCTGCATTTGCACAATCTCAGTGTCACTAGGCCTAGTTAGATTGTTGTCTTTGTCCTCCCTTTGTTTCCCCTCCCTTGCCTCGTCGCGCCTTGAAGCACTTGTGTAGAGGCCTGTTATAATTGTCATATCATATCATAACGTAAAGAAATTAAAAATATGTAAATATATTTTCAATCAAGTTAAATAATAAATACATAAAAGTAACCACAATATACATTTAACACAAGAATATATCATTGAGACAGAAAATGAGGATTGGTGGTTGGAGAGATTCATTGGGATAGCACAAAAAAATATAAAATACCATGTTTAGTGATGTATTCTTGAAATGCAATTGGCAATTCATTATTTATAAACCAAATCTTAAATTAACTTTGTATAAAATACAACATAACTTGTTAACGTCCAGCAACTTAATTTATATAACAAATAAATACTCTCCAAAGTGTTTAATTTATGTAACAAATGAATACTCTCCTATGTCCTGTATAAGTGCAATAATAATCTAATATTATTTATTTACACAGAACCCATTTCCAAACATAATAACCCCGTCCAATCGGGTCTCTCTTTTTACTCACCCATTAGTTCGTTATTATTCTTTTGAAACTTTTAGTAATGTTTCCTTGTGAAATGGAATAGTTCCCTTATTCTTGTAGAAAAAATAAATGACTGAGCTCTGTGTTGTTTCGGTACCATCTTTTGAAGTCTTGGTGTACAGAGTATTTCTTCTTTGTGGAGTTACTCTGTTGGGTTTCTCTGTTTTAATTAATTACTCTTAGACCAAATACATTCATAACTGAGCAGACAATTTGGGGAATGTTTTAGATTTCAACCTATACTCAAACAATTGCAAATTATTTCAAGTGGAGGCAATTATGAGATTCAAGGCTGCAGTTAGCAACATAGAAGTATATGTATTTATTTTCTAGGAGTGGTGCTGACGTTCCCTGAGTCAACACTATTAAAACTGTAATTGCCATGAACCCGACGACCTGCCACAGCTTTGAGATAAGAGGGCACTTGGCATATACAGTAATCATGACTGTTTGTCTTCATAACATTTTTATAATGCGCCTTCTCTTTCCAGAGGGTACTCAGGGTTTACATTTTTTGCTTTTGGCTTGAAAGTGAGCAAAATCACAACTGAAAGGAACACATGGACACTGGTTACATCCTCTTCATTGTGCGCTAGATTATACATTTATTCTACTGCGGGTCCAGTTATGAACAGCATGAAGGATAAACGTTTTGTCGCATTGAGTAAGAAGTCCAATCAAAGATGTTAGAGTACAGTGGCTAAACAGAAATTTAAGTTTTGAGAGATAATCACCTCAACATTTCTGCTTTGCATATTTCAAGAAGATAAAACGGGTTTAGGAAGGCACAGTGCGATTTCATTCACATACGCAACAAACTCTTAGTGAAGCTTAATGTGTGAAATGTGCTCAGATTGGAACCCTGTGAGGCATATTTCCTCCACTGATGTCCAATGCGCTTTCATGCACCTTTTTTTCACCAATCATTATAAACAGAAGAAATTGTTGAATAGCAATAGAAAACGCAGCCCTCTACATACAGAGCGATTAATTAAACAATTGTATTTTGCCAATGTATACTAGGTGCATTCTGCATATAATGCATTGGGCCTCATTACGAGAATTGCGGAATGGGTTAACGGGCTCCGCTAATGGTGGCGGGCCCGTTAACACCATTCCGCAATATTACGAGGTCCCCTTGCGGGACCCGGTAAGGACGCCTGGTAAAACCAGGCTTAGTTCAAAATGGCAAGTCTCTGGCTAATATGGCAAGCAGCCCTTAGGTTAATGGGCACCAGTAACGCAATCTTTTGCTTCCCATTATTCCACATCGTACTCAGTAGCCTAGTGCTCTCTAGAATGTGGCAAAACTAAATTCAATTCAGAAATGGCCTAACATGCTGTGACAAATGACAGAAACACTGACACCAATAATTACCAAATCTTCATGCTAATAGAATTTCCCAACTTGTACTTCAGGTTTAGGGCATTTAATCTGCTTCCTAACATGCCTCTGGCGAGTTATTACTTATTTTGCTGTAGTGTATGATGTGGTAAGTAAAGAAAGGAACATAAGTGATCAAGAAAGAGGTTAATTAAGAGCACCCCACAGACTGTGAGTCAGTCACCAACTTAAGCTTCTACTGTTCCTTCACAACATTCTAACATGGAACCAGGTGATATCAGCAGTAGCAAACTGTGCTAATAGTGAACAATGGTAGCACAAGCCATGTAATGTGAATAGGAATATACATATATACCACTCCTCTTGTACTACTTGCCCTGTAAAAGGAACAATTGGTTAACCCTATCCAGACACAATGAAAATAGTTCCCGGGTAAAGAACTTCCATCATCACGTTCATAAATAAATCCTTAACATATTTCTGGGTACAGGCACTGTACTGCTGCTACTTCACAGCAAGGTAAAATTCCACTTATGACTCTACCCTTACCCTTGCCACTTTTCTCTAGTGGTGCTCGATCTGTCACACCAGAAGAACCCTTACCATTAGCAGTGTTCTCCAGTGGCACTCTATTACATGTGAGAAACCAAAGTGTGGGAGAATCACCTGGGTGGGGGATGTTCGGGGAGCGAGGGTGAGGTGACCGATGGTGAGAGGCAGTATTCCCCCTTTCCCGTACACATGCCCCATCATATTTTGTAGGATTCTCGAATGTGCCAACTCCCCACCCCTTTTCACACAAAGACTGGTCCGCGGAAGAGGGCGACTGAGAGTGAAGAGGCTAATCCTTACATATCTCATTGGACATGTCCCGCTAATAGCGTCAGGCAAAGTCAGGCACTTGACTTTAAGTGCATACATCTTATACCAACTAGCTCTCCCCTCATGGATAAAAGGAGTAAAAAAGAGACACACTCTGAGCAAGGTGGAACACGAGCAAGAGCAGAACCTCCGGGGCGAAGGTGAACCTACTGGAGCAGAGTGACGGAGCATCGGGCAAGAGCAAAGGGTAGAGAACCCCAGGAGTTCCCTCCAGGAGATAGTTGCCTCCAAAAACCTGCGAAAGACACATGGAGAAGGCCAATTCCCAGATAAGAAGACTGCATTGTGTTTCAAAGATGCCAGCGACCCTTTCAGGCGAACAGCAGGGTTGGGGAGGCAAGGCCAAGCCTGTAGTATTAAGCTTGATTAATTAATTACACACTGGAAAAACAAGAAAGATATGCACACAGCCGGTGAGTTGGCAAGCGACATTAAAGACTGGTGTGTGTTAAGGAAAGACTAAAGTTGCAACAGTGTATCACACAATTGAAGGCTACACGCGGGTGGATGAGAAGCGAAGGAAGGCAGACCTGTGATGAACTTTGAATTACTGACAGCTTAAAACCTGTGATACTGAGTAGCGGAGTGGTCTGGCGAAAGGAAGTAGCCCACTCGAAAGTCTCAGTGAAAGGTGACATTTTTTTAACTATAAAAAGCAAAGTGATCAAAATTAACCCCGGGACAAAGGTGGGAGTAAAAAGATTAACATTGAAGATTTGTGCCTGTGACATCGAACTGCCCAGACCAAGAGACACTGGGGCAAATAATACAAGAGTGTGAGCTGAAGGGAAATTAGAAGTGGTCCTGCAGAGGTCTATAGAAAAAGCCACACCCCTTCAGAAGTCTTTGACATCAGGAAAAGTTCCAAGCCAGACAGAGCGAGACCGGAAGAGTGATAAGTTAGGGGAAGGCATCCCTGAAAGGATGTTAAAAAAGCTTGTTGAAGGGAATCCCTGCAAAGTGTTGTGTTTGAAAGGTCAGAGCCCAACTGAGGGAGACCTACGTGAGCATTGTGCTTTGAACGGTCTGAGCCCGACTCAGGGAGACTGGTATGAATTGTTTGCTGAACTGTGTTTTGAAAGCTGGAAAAAGAGACTTTAACATGAAAGGCTAGACGTGCCTCGATCCACGTTTTGAACTGCCTTAGTTTTGAGAACCTGAGCCAGAGTGTCATCCTGTCTAAGGGGACCACCTTACTCCGAGCGGTCCAACGTGGGGAGGAGAGCTGACTCAGCTACATCTATTCTTTATATTCTAACACTGATTTTCCTTTGCATACATATTCTCCTTTACACACCTTTTCTACAAAAGATAGTGCAGGCATTAGGTTTTGTCAGTGCAGGCCATTTTGATTTGACAGACTCAACTAGGACTGTTTTATTTATTATTTGATTGTAGAGACTACTCCCATCCTAGTTATAGGGCAAAGTAGGAGTTTTTCCAAACCCCGAAAAAAGTTAAGAAAGGTTTTACAAATCGTACATTTTGTGTCAGTGTCATACTTGTGATACCATCCCACCCTTATACACACCAGAAGCAAACTTCTTCACAGAACTGCAGACTTTGGAACAGCCTACTTCTGAACCAGTTTTGCTAGCTTCATTATCCTCACTCCATCTCTCAAGACCCCACTTAGCTCATGCCTAGACACACAATAAAATTGCAACCTAGAAACATCACACATTTCCACGTAACATATGACAACATTTCATAAGGCCTTGGGAGAAATTAAAATTAAGGCAACCCTAGCACAAAGTCCTGTGCTTTTTCACACTCAACGCATCACCTACCTTCACAGGATAGCTGCCTGCACTCCAAAATGTCTCTGCTTTACCATGAACTGCTCCCAAATGGCTAGCATATCAACAATCACTTTCTCACCTGCTGCAACAAAAGAAGCCATACATGTGGCCCTGTCTTCCTTCTGTGCATCATCTCAAAAGTTGCATAGAGCTTCACCGTAGTGGGCATCTACCGTTATGCCTTTCCTTACTCTGTCAATAACTCTATCCAATCTAGGTAAGTGACTAAAGCATGCTCAGTATCCTCCTTTGCAAGGTAATGTGGCCTTTTAAACATTCCATTGGTTTTTCAATTGTAGAATGATGTCCTAGATCTGGTGATAAACCTTAAGAGGACAACACTATATATTTAAGTGAGGTTCAGAATTTTGCCCCTTTAATTGCATTACTGGCCATTGGAAAAGAGGTTGCAGACATGGCTCGAAACTGTAATTTAGCCTCAATGAAAAAATACATTCACTTTTTATTCATAATCCCCAATTATATGTATTTGAGGGATGGATTAAGCCACACCTGATCTCTGAGGGGATTAGAAAAGTGAGGTTGGGCTTGTTGTTGGCTCTCAATTCTGATTCATACCTAGTTACTTTTGTCATTGGAAATTACTTGTGCAAAGCCTAAGAGGCCAGTTGGTACTGAGTTCTGCTTTGCTCAGATATTCTGTTACTACGCTGTTTTAGTTACCACCGTGACCATATTTTCTAAATAATCAGTGATTTCATGCCACAAAATGTGCAAACCATTGACAGTGCCCTTTCCAACTCCTTCCCCATGAAATCATTGACTTTTTCAGTGGTTACTGACCAGACCACCTTTAAATCTTAACCTCCCTACTCTCATTGGGCCTCAACCACATCACTCACTATATATTTTTTTAAATTCCTTTTGATATTCCCTTTGATATTCCTTGGCCCATTGGATTTTTTTTTAGTAGCCTTCTCATGTCCTTGTCTTTTCACGTTCTGAATGCTGACAATGCATAGTAGGTTCGTCATTTCTTCCTTTTTCCTCTTCTTAAATATTGTGTTTTGCAATGTATTTCGCTCCCTTGCGCCCTCCCCCTGCACTGTGGTCACTTTGAAACGGTATTCTCTTGCCGTATAAACTCCTAACAAGCAAACAATAAATAAATAAACAAACATGCAGAGGTATAGACTTCACATAGTACTCTGCGATGCGAAAGTTACCTCAGTTTGTTATTGTACTCATTTCACCAAAGCCTCCCAAGGACATATTCCCATTTCATCATGTGCCTTAATAATGTGACACTTGTTGCCCTTATTTTGTATACAGTTATCTTTTTGTTATGGCCCATACCTTTCAATAAACTACATTCTGCACATCAGCTCAATGTGTTCACTTTTAGTCTGTCCCCATACCAGAATATAATATTAACAATAGCTGAACCAGACTCATGAAGCTGATGATAAACTAAACGGCTTCCTGCAAAAGGGGTATGCACTGAAGAGTGCCACAAAAAGCTATGCAGCTGTGACTTCTAAGGGAGGTTTTCTTGGTGGTATGCTGAGGTGAGATCCAACATGGTAAACCACCTTGCTCTCCCCACAATAGACAACACATCTCTGACATGAGGCAAAATATGATTATCCCTAATATGTTGGTGGTTATTTTCTTCAACCCAAACACATGCTGAGTCTGCATTAAAGTAGTTTAATAGATTATTTCATCACCTGAAAACGTACCTTGCAGCAACATAACCAACTTACCCTTTAGTGTTTCTCTGCTTAGGCCAGTCACTTTCTGAACTCTCCAACTAATATTTGATGACCAAAACCCTTGTCAAATCCATTTTATTGATTCACACTTCTGTTGCTCACCCAACCACAGTGAGTGCAATAAACGGCCCCCTCCACATGAGGATGTCATGCTTTCAGGATACCTCACTGTAGTGGACTTCCACTGCTCATTCGTTTTTGCCTCTATCGCCACACCTCCTCATTCCTTGGATGGCATCCACTTCCTTCCTCAGTAGCACTCCCTCTCTGCTGTTGGCCACCTTTAAAATTCATTGGCCGTCATTACGAGTTTGGCGGTAGCCATGCCGCTATTGGCGGCATGGCTGCTGCCAAACTCGGGTCCGGTTCTGGGTTCCCAGAATGGGGAATTACCGGGCCATTCTGAGTTCGGAGGGCCCGGTAATTCCTCCCTTCAGGAACCCGGGCCCGGACCTTCCCCATTCCCATTTCAGCCCCTATAGGGCTGAGTGGGAATGGGAGAGGGAGCCAACAACGGGCTTATTACGAGCGGCCCGTTGTTTACTCCCTCTTCCCCTTGCGGGACCCGCTCTGTACGTCTGGTAAAACCAGACGTGCAGACCGGGTCTCGCGAGGGGACCTCGTAATCAGGCGGTATGGGGTTGACGGCACCGGCACCTTTACCGGCGCCGTTAACCCCTTACCGCCTGACTTGTAATGAGGCCATTGAAACTTTCAATGGCCTGGGCCACTACCTCCTCCAAATGTGGATGTTTGACAATCTTGAGACGTTCTTTTATCACCTGTTCCTGGCCTTCATCATCTATTGGTCGAGGATAAATTGATCAAATGTCCATGTGAATTCACTCGTGCATACTAGCACCAACATGGCATTAACACGGTTGTCCACATTCGCTCCAAACAATATGGTAACGTTCCAACATAATGGGCCTCATTCCAAGTTGGGCACAAAGGGATACCGGGCACCGTTAAGGACATTGGTGCCGGTAATCCCTTTGCGCCCTATACCGAGGTCCCTTAGAGGGTCCCTTCCTTAACACCTAGTTTTACCAGGCGTTATGGACGGGGCCCGTTATGGGACTTCAGAGCTAATAACGGTACCGCAATTTGCGGCTCAAATGGGAATGGGGAATGGCTTTTTCAATGGGGATTTACCGGTCCCGCAAAGGTCGGAATAGACTGGTAAGTCCCCATTGAACCAGGCCGGACTCGGTACCGGTATTGGAGGTAGTCATGGCGCAAATAGCGCCATAACTACCTCCAAACCCGGAATGAGGGCCAATGTATTTATTTTCCAAACTGCTATTCTCTCCTAACTACATTGTAATATTCCCCCCCCCCAACTATTTTTTCACCCACAATATTATAGGGCTGAATGGGAATGGGAGAGGGAGCCAACAACGGGCTTATTACGAGCGGCCCGTTGTTTACTCCCTCTTCCCCTTGCGGGACCCGCTCTGTACGTCTGGTAAAACCAGACGTGCAGACCGGGTCTCGCGAGGGGACCTCGTAATCAGGCGGTATGGGGTTGACGGCACCGGCACCTTTACCGGCGCCGTTAACCCCTTACCGCCTGACTTGTAATGAGGCCTTTGAAACTTTCAATGGCCTGGGCCACTACCTCCTCCAAATGTGGATGTTTGACAATCTTGAGACGTTCTTTTATCACCTGTTCCTGGCCTTCATCGTCTATTGGTCGAGGATAAATTGATCAAATGTCCATGTGAATTCACTCGTGCATACTAGCACCAACATGGCATTAACACGGTTGTCCACATTCGCTCCAAACAATATGGTAACGTTCCAACATAATGGGCCTCATTCCAAGTTGGGCACAAAGGGATACCGGGCACCGTTAAGGACATTGGTGCCGGTAATCCCTTTGCGCCCTATACCGAGGTCCCTTATAGGGTCCCTTCCTTAACACCTAGTTTTACCAGGCGTTATGGACGGGGCCCGTTATGGGACTTCAGAGCTAATAACGGTACCGCAATTTGCGGCTCAAATGGGAATGGGGAATGGCTTTTTCAATGGGGACTTACCGGTCCCGCAAAGGTCGGAATAGACTGGTAAGTCCCCATTGAACCAGGCCGGACTCGGTACCGGTATTGGAGGTAGTCATGGCGCAAATAGCGCCATAACTACCTCCAAACCCGGAATGAGGGCCAATGTATTTATTTTCCAAACTGCTATTCTCTCCTAACTACATTGTAATATTCCCCCCCCCAACTATTTTTTCACCCACAATATTTAATCAGTTTCACAATGGATGCCTCATCACCGGTTTACTTGTAAAAAGTCTGATTCTGAAAACTGCTACAGTTTTGATTAATTTCTGTGATCTACATGGGTATGTAAATTATCATACTATGGATAAAATCTGAACCCTGAGCCTGATTCACAGAAGCCTTTTAAATTGTCACAATCGCATTGGAAAACTCTCTGTGAATCAGGCCCCCTGTTATTTATTTATTTATTGATTGATTGGTTATTTGTAATGCACACTATACAGCAAACAAATGTGCTTCAAGGCGCTTCAAGAAAAGGTGGCTGTGCAAAAGGTATAAAACAAAAACAGAACATTCCTAAAAGGTTTCGGAACGTGCAAGCGCAAGTGCAAGTGCTATAGCATGAGAACAGGAGAGAGAGGGAGAAGGGGAAGTGCAGGAAGCGGAGGAAGGGATTGAAAAACAACAAAAAGCGGTCCTACTAGGCAGTGCAAGTGCTGAAAAAAGAAAAGGGTGGACAGGCGGAGAAAGGGGAGTGCAGGAGGGGATGGACGAGAGAGGTACAATAATGCAGAACAAGGTAAGAAAAGTGCAGGTGCAAGGTAGGTCAAATGCAACATGGAAAAGCCTCACCCTATGGTGAGGGGGCCTACATCACAACGCAAGTACAAGGTAGGTCGTATGCACAATTGGATGGCCTCAGCCCATGACGTGGGGGGCCACACAGCAATGCAGCATCAATAGGTGGAAAGCAGGGACAAGTACACTAAATGAAACCGGCTTCCGGTGCTACGCCTCACAGAGAATGACGAGTGGGTAAACATCTTGGGATAACCTCAGCACAAGGTGCAGGGTCTACATCAAGTATCACCTCAAGGTTCAACAATGTAAAACACAGCACAGGCTATTAAAAGGATGAAAGACAAAACACAGCAGGGTTTCAAAGTCAATCAGTGGTTGCAGGTAGGTCAAATGCAAAACACAGCAAGGTTTCAAAGTCAATCAGTGGTTGCTTGAGGATGAAATGCAAAACTCAGCAAGGATATGAAAATCAATCAGAGGTTGCAGGTAGGAAAAAGCAGAACACTGCGCAGAGCTGAGGAGTGTCCATCCAAGGCTACAGAAGGCAGGGATGAAAACACAGGACATAGGTGAGAAAGACAGCCCAGAGGTTGCAGGTGGACAGATAGAAGGCAGGCTAAGTCGAGCAAATGGATTACAATGCATGTTATAGGGCGACATGAGAGGGCTCCAGACAATACTGGTTGGCAGAGGCAGGGAGGGGAAGTGCCTCACGGCAGGGAGAGAGGGTAATACAAGGAGTGCCAGGATGGGAAGGCCAAACGGACACAGCGGATGGGTAAGCTACCGTAGGAGGGAGATGCAATTAAAAGCGAGCGGGCCAGACAGTATAAGTGAAGGCGATAGCCAGTGACAATAGCAAAACAAAAGAGTTGATGGCTGGAAGGTTTAGAATAAATCTTGACCTCTGGCATTGCTCTGGGCAACCCTCCAGACCATCGTTCTTCGCCTGCCAAGCCATTACAAAAGGGGAAAAACCATATGCAAATCAGGCTTGGTCCCACCCCCAAAGGGGTAGTCCAGCCCGAACTGCTAGGTCACATCCCTTTTGCACGAGACCACAAGCATCCCCAGACATGTTTCAGCCTTGTTGGGCGTCATCAGTGAGGAGTAGCTTGGGTCTCTAGGCCCAGCAGGCAAGGGACCCACGTCTGGGCATACCCTTCCCACTCGGGGTGACAATAGCAAAACAAAAGAGTTGATGGCTGGAAGGTTTAGAATAAATCTTGACCTCTGGCATTGCTCTGGGCAACCCTCCAGACCATCGTTCTTCGCCTGCCAAGCCATTACAAAAGGGGAAAAACCATATGCAAATCGGGCTTGGTCCCACCCCCAAAGGGGTAGTCCAGCCCGAACTGCTAGGTCACATCCCTTTTGCACGAGACCACAAGCATCCCCAGACATGTTTCAGCCTTGTTGGGCGTCATCAGTGAGGAGTAGCTTGGGTCTCTAGGCCCAGCAGGCAAGGGACCCACGTCTGGGCATACCCTTCCCACTCGGGGTGACAATAGCAAAACAAAAGAGTTGATGGCTGGAAGGTTTAGAATAAATCTTGACCTCTGGCATTGCTCTGGGCAACCCTCCAGACCATCGTTCTTCGCCTGCCAAGCCATTACAAAAGGGGAAAAACCATATGCAAATCAGGCTTGGTCCCTCCCCCAAAGGGGTAGTCCAGCCCGAACTGCTAGGTCACATCCCTTTTGCACGAGACCACAAGCATCCCCAGACATGTTTCAGCCTTGTTGGGCGTCATCAGTGAGGAGTAGCTTGGGTCTCTAGGCCCAGCAGGCAAGGGACCCACGTCTGGGCATACCCTTCCCACTCGGGGTGACAATAGCAAAACAAAAGAGTTGATGGCTGGAAGGTTTAGAATAAATCTTGACCTCTGGCATTGCTCTGGGCAACCCTCCAGACCATCGTTCTTCGCCTGCCAAGCCATTACAAAAGGGGAAAAACCATATGCAAATCAGGCTTGGTCCCACCCCCAAAGGGGTAGTCCAGCCCGAACTGCTAGGTCACATCCCTTTTGCACGAGACCACAAGCATCCCCAGACATGTTTCAGCCTTGTTGGGCGTCATCAGTGAGGAGTAGCTTGGGTCTCTAGGCCCAGCAGGCAAGGGACCCACGTCTGGGCATACCCTTCCCACTCGGGGTGACAATAGCAAAACAAAAGAGTTGATGGCTGGAAGGTTTAGAATAAATCTTGACCTCTGGCATTGCTCTGGGCAACCCTCCAGACCATCGTTCTTCGCCTGCCAAGCCATTACAAAAGGGGAAAAACCATATGCAAATCAGGCTTGGTCCCACCCCCAAAGGGGTAGTCCAGCCCGAACTGCTAGGTCACATCCCTTTTGCACGAGACCACAAGCATCCCCAAACATGTTTCAGCCTTGTTGGGCGTCATCAGTGAGGAGTAGCTTGGGTCTCTAGGCCCAGCAGGCAAGGGACCCACGTCTGGGCATACCCTTCCCACTCGGGGTGACAATAGCAAAACAAAAGAGTTGATGGCTGGAAGGTTTAGAATAAATCTTGACCTCTGGCATTGCTCTGGGCAACCCTCCAGACCATCGTTCTTCGCCTGCCAAGCCATTACAAAAGGGGAAAAACCATATGCAAATCAGGCTTGGTCCCACCCCCAAAGGGGTAGTCCAGCCCGAACTGCTAGGTCACATCCCTTTTGCACGAGACCACAAGCATCCCCAGACATGTTTCAGCGTTGTTGGGCGTCATCAGTGAGGAGTAGCTTGGGTCTCTAGGCCCAGCAGGCAAGGGACCCACGTCTGGGCATACCCTTCCCACTCGGGGTGACAATAGCAAAACAAAAGAGTTGATGGCTGGAAGGTCTAGAATAAATCTTGACCTCTGGCATTGCTCTGGGCAACCCTCCAAACCATCGTTCTTCGCCTGCCAAGCCATTACAAAAGGGGAAAAACCATATGCAAATCAGGCTTGGTCCCAGCCCCAAAGGGGTAGTCCAGCCCGAACTGCTAGGTCACATCCCTTTTGCACGAGACCACAAGCATCCCCAGACATGTTTCAGCCTTGTTGGGCGTCATCAGTGAGGAGTAGCTTGGGTCTGTAGGCCCAGCAGGCAAGGGACCCACGTCTGGGCATACCCTTCCCACTCGGGGTGACAATAGCAAAACAAAAGAGTTGATGGCTGGAAGGTTTAGAATAAATCTTGACCTCTGGCATTGCTCTGGGCAACCCTCCAGACCATCGTTCACTTTCCCTCTCCCTTTGCACTTTTCCCTTCCCCTCTACCCATGCACTTGCGCAATCTGAATGACACCATGCCTAGTAGGATTGTTGTCTGTCTTCCCTTTGCTCCCCCTCCCTGCCTCATCGCGCCGTGAAACACTTGTGTATAGGCGCGTTACAAATACCATATCATATCATATCATACAATAATCAAGTCTGGAACCGATTATAGATCCAGCTATAGAAAAGCAGTTATACTTCGTCAGGTAGGGCCTAGTTGCAAGTTTGGAGTAGAAAGTGCAGTACAGGGGTAGTAGAATAACAAGATAAATAAGGGCCAACTGTTGGCAAGTGCAAGGTAAGTGCAGACAAGTGCTGGGAAGGGGGGCTGTAGGGATACAGAGACAGTCCTGCAGTGCAGGGGTTGCCAGGGAGGCAGTGCAAGGGGAGAGTGGCAGGGCCAGGGACCGAGATCGGTGAGAGTGGCCCAGTTGCAGATTCAGTGCAATTTCAGTCAGGAATTTGGCAGGGGAGAGGGAGACAGAACGCAGAAGCAAAGAGGAAGGTTTTGAGGTGCTTCCGGAACCGTATGGTTCTCCTCAAGTTTCAGGGAGGCAGGAAGGCTGTTCCAGAGGGAGGCCCCTGCCGCGGAGAGAGATCTACCCCCAACTGTTGCTTGGAGAAGCGGCTGACCCTGACGGAGTTGGAGGTCGGATGAGCGAAGAGCTCGAGAAGGAAGATATCTAGGAAGAGAGAGTTGAAGGTATTTTGGTCCCAGCCCCCAGAAGGCATTGTGTACAATGCAGAGGGTTTTGAACTTAATCCTCGCAGCCACTGGGAGCCAGTGTAGAGATTTCAGACCTGGAGAGATACGGTCCCAGGGCTTGAGGCCAAGGACAAGTCTCGCAGTCCTGTTCTGGATGAGTTGCAGAGGGCGGAGAGTAGAGGCAGGAAGATTTAGATAGAGGCTGTTACAGTAGTCCAGCTTAGAGAGAACCAGGGCTCTGGAGATGGTGAGCTTCTGGGGGAAGGAGAGGAAAGGAAGAATACCTCTGAGGAGGTGCAGCTGGTAGTGTGACTTCTTAGAGACGTCAGATATGTGAGGAGAGAAGGAGAGTGTGGAGTCGAAGATGACCCCGAGGTTTTTTGCCTTGCAGGTAGGAGCAGGAAGAGGGCCAAGAGAGGCCAGCCAGAGAGCTGCAGGGAAGTAGGGAGTGGGTGTGCCGATGAGTAGAATCTCAGTCTTGCTGGCATTAAGGCAGAGGTCATTGGCGGCACACCTGGATAGCAGACAGACAGTCAGAGATGAGGGAAGGAGAGGAGGAGGCTGAGGGTAACCTGAAAATGAGCTGGGTATCATCCGCATAGCACTGAAAGTTGGGGCAGAGAGCAGCGATGTAGTGGGCAAGGAGTGCCAGATACTGGTTGAACAGCCAGGGAGAGAGGTTAGATCCCTGGGGGACACCACAGGTAGAGAAAAAGATGTCAGAGAGGAAGGACCCCAGTTGGACCTGGGAGGGTCGATTGGAGAGGAAAGAGGTCAGCCACACCAGGGCCTGACCAGTGATACCCAGGTTATCATGGAGACGGTTGAGCAGGATGGCATGGTTGACAGTATCAAAGGCAGAAGAGAGATCAAGCAAAATGAGAACACACAGAGTGTTGGAGTCAAGGTTGGAGAGCAAGTCTTCACGGATGTTCAGGAGAGCAGTTTCCATGCTTCTGGCAGCTCTGAAGCCCGACTGATGGTCATGAAGACTACCAACAGATTCAGCATGGAGATTAAGCTGGGAGATGGCCAGTTTCTCCAGGAGCTTGCCCAGGAAGAGAGTGATGGAGATTGGGTGATAGTTAGCCGGGCAGGAGGGGTCAGAAGAGGGTTTCTTAAGAAGAGGGTGAACAAGGGAGTGCTTAAGGGGGGATGGAAAGACTGCAGAGGCGAAGGAGTGATTGCAGAAGTCGGCAAGGTCCGGAGCCACGGAGTCGATGTGGTCCTTGATAGTTTTGGAGGAACAGGGGTGAACCTGTTTTGACTTGACTTTCATAGATTGGACTTGTCTGGAAACCTCGTCAGCAGAAAAAAGGGGAAAGGCAGAGAAGGAGGGAGGGGTGGCTGCAGAAGGGCCAGAGGAAGAACAGGGAATAGAGGGAGGGAGGTGATAGGAGGAGAGAGAGGACAGGATGTCCTGAGTTTTTGAAATGAAGTGAGAGGCCAGTGCCGTGCAGACGGCCTGGGAGGCGACAGGCGAGGTAGAGACTGCAGCAGGGTTGGCCAGATCCTTGCAGATTTTAAAGAGTTCAGCCGAATTGTTAGATGCCGCAGAGATGCGGGCTTGGATAAGGGCTCTCTTCTTGGTGAGAACGGAGAGCTGGTATTGCCTTTGGAGCAGGCGGTAGGCCAGTTTGTCAGAGGATGAACATGAAGCACACCATTTCCTCTCAGCCACCCTGCACATGCATTTTAGGGTGACGAGATCCGAGTCATACCAGGAGTTAAATTTGGCTTTGGGCTTCAGGCGGATTCTCATGACAGGGGCAAGGATATCAAGAGTATCAGATATAGCAGATTGGAGAGTGGAGAGTGGAGAGGGCTGTGTCAGGGTGGGAGTCAGCCGAAGGGGGGGGAGGTGGAAGGTGGCGGCGAAAGCCTCAACTGACACGCGCTTCATGGGTCGGATGACCGAGAAGGAGGGTGGCAGTGATGAAGGTTGCTTTGCCTGAGGGGTAGGGAAGGTGAGGTGGGAGGAGAGGAGAAAGTGATCACTCCAGGAGAGAGGAGTGGAGAGAGGGACAGAGAGGGGAAGGTCTGAAGAGATCAGAACATCGAGAGTGTGCCCTGCAGAATGAATCGGGCCAGAGGGGAGAATGGTGAGTGAGAGAGAGTCGCAGAGGTCACGAAAGAGTTCAGAGGGGGGACAGGAGGCATCCAGGTGGATGTTGAAGTCTCCAAGAAGGAGTAGTGTCACAGGATGAGGTGATGGAGTTGACTTGGTTTGTCATGGAGAGGTTGGAATCTAAGTAGACTCCCAGGGTTTTTACAGATTGTGAGACTCTGAATAGGATGTTAGTGTTTCCGACAATCCAACTATGAGTAATTCCGATTTGTCTTCCATTGTGACAGAGCCAATTTTGGGTCATCCAGGTTTGGATGGCAGAGTACACAGAATTGAGTAATTTAGAATCGGCTTCGTAGTTACCTGTGACTGTTAGGAGGACCTGTGTAGCATAAGCATAATTAGTATATGTGATGCCTAATGAGTCTAGGATAAAGAATAAGGGCCTCATAAAAATGTTTTAGAGGGTTGATGATATGCATGATCCCTGAGGGACTCCACATTGGATGGTGTTGGGGTGTGCACAAGATAGATCAGAGAAAACTCTCATGGCTCTACCTTTGAGAATTAAGGTGATTCATGTTGTGGCCATTGGTGAGAAGTGTGCAGAGGTTGACAAGTGTTTGTGTAGGGTTTCATGGTCAACGAGATGGGTCAAGGAGTAGTAGCAGGGCCGTTTTGCCAGAGTCTCAGACGTCGTCTATTTGGTTTTTAAGGTCTATTAGAGCTGTTTTGGTTCGGTGACCCGACTGTTGGTGGCCGAGAAGCTTATTGGTTTCCAGGAACTGCTGGACTTGCAGGTAGGCTGCTTTGTCTATTATCTTGAGGAGAAAGGGGACCGTTGTGATGGGCCTATAATTGCCCGGAGTGTAAGGATCTAACAGTGGTTTCTTTAAAAGGGGGCAGACCCATGCTTCTTTGAGGCAGGCTGGGACTGTGCCTGTTGAGAAAGAGTCGTTGATGAAGACTGTGAGGAAGGGTGCAAGGGTAAGTGTGCATTATTTAATGATTTTGGCTGGGCAGACATCACCTTTACAATTCAATAATTTGATGGACTTCATGAATGCTATGACTTCCTTTTCGGTGACTTCTCTGAAGGAGAATAGGGGTGAGTTTCCAGGGGTGTCAGTGTTAGTTTTTTCAGCATGGATGTGGGGTGCTAGATTGTTAAGAGCCTGTTGGCTGATTTGAATTCTATTATGTAGCAGGTGGAGTTTGTTAAGCATGGCGTCTTGTATGATGTTGCACCAAGCTTGATCTTTATCAATGACTTGGGGGGCAGGGTGGTGGGTGTTTCTAGCTCCCTGGATATAGAGAAAATCTCTTTGGTGTTTGAGCTTGCTGAATTTATCCTGTTGTTAAATGAAGTTGCTTTCACTTCAATAATGTCTCCTTTGTATTTTATTACAATTCTGTTGAATTCACTTTTATTGGTGTTGCAGGAGTTTGCGTTCCATGTGGAAAGTGCTTCCCTTTTTTTGCAGCGAAGTTCGTGGAGGTCAGGAGTGAACCAGGCATTTGCATGTTTGGTGCTCTTGGGTTTTCTGAGAGTGAGTGGGGCAATGGTGACTATGGCTTGGGTGTTGATGGTGTTGAATGTTAGAATAAGTGATTCAGGGTCTTGGAGAAGGGTGGTCTTGATGCAGGGTCTGCAAAGTGGGGTAGGAGTCTCTCTTTGGTTAGTTGACGGTGCTTCTGGTGTGAGTAGTAGGGAGAGATTATTGGTTGCTGGGCTGTCTTGGTTGTAGTAATATCAAAGAGGGTGGCATGGTGGTCAGTCCAGGGCAAGGGTAGGTTTGCTTTAATGGTGATTTTGCAATTGTGCTGGGCTATCCAATCAAGAGTACAGCCTTTGATATGAGTGGGGTCTGAGCTAGTTTGTTTGAACCCTAGCATTTTGAGTGCTTTGTTCAGGGTTTTTGCTGCCAGATCCTTCTGGTCATTCAGGCCAAGGTTGAGATCGCCTAGAAGGATACTCTGGGTGGATTTTCTATAATTCTCTGACACAAGGTGGGTCAGGGAGGCTTGGAATTCCGATAGGGGTCCCGGAGGGCGGTAAACTATATGGATGGAAAAGATGCAGTTAGGGGATGGGTTGATCTTGAGGAGTAAGTGGTCACTGTTGTTTTTGGTCGTTTTTTCTACCTTTATGATGGGGATAGAGTCTTTTGCAATCAGGGCGACACTGCTGCCTTTGCAGAGTGGGTAATCCTGTCTAAAGATGGTGTAGCCAGGGGGGAGGGCAAGCGACAGTGCAGAGCTGGAGGCTTCATGGAGCCAAGTTTTGTTAATAGCTAGGAGGTTGAGATTGTTGGTGGTTATGAGGTCTTGAATGTCAAGGGCGTGGGCTGGGAGTGAGTGTGCATTGATGAGGGCGCAGTTGAGTCATTTGGTGTGGCTTATTGTATGAAGTGGTGATGTGGGGATCTGGATTGGTGGAGATGATCGAGGGTGTCGAGGGTGTCAGATTGTGTAAGAGAAGGTTAATGGTTATGTTGGTTGTGGGCATGCTTAAGGTGTTGGTTGGTCGGTTGTGCTTGGTGTTGGGGGCATTACTTATAAGCTTCTGCCAGGCACATTTAGCAGGCAGGCTAAGAGTTAAGAGGGCAGATGCATCAATACTGGCTGTTTGTGAGCTAGTAGTGAGTGCTGTGTGTCTTTCAGTGGGTGGTGAAAGCGGAGATAGAGGTGTCACATGGTTGGTGGCGGGTGATGGGGGTATAATGCATGGGTTGGCCGCAGCTGGGGTGGAGGGGCGGATAGGCTTTCTTAGTGTGCGATGTGATTGTCTTTCTAGTTTTGTTGTCCCTGGACTAGGTAGGGATGGGGTTGCAAGTATGAAGGTTCTAGATCTAAGGTGAAAGTTTCTGTTTTGGCTTCAACAGGGCATTGTCGGGTTAGGTTGGTCGGGGGGCTAGTGGTCGTGGTGATGGAGGTAGGAGTGGAAGGTGATGCTGGGGTGGTAGTGGGTAGGAAGGTGGGAAGGAAAGGGGTGGGACATGGGAGTGGGTGGTGGCATGGACATCCTAGATAGGTGAGGACATTGCCTATATAGGCGAATGTGCCTGCTGTGCAGGGTAGAGCATGGGCCAGGGTCCGGGGGGGACTTTGATGAGTAGGTGAGATTTGAGAGGATAGTGCACAGTTGGGTAGCTAGCCTAAGATATGTGGCTGGGCTTGGCATGCTATACAGTGGTGCAGCTGGGCTGTAGGTGCAGCCGGGTTATGTTAGGTGTGCAGTGATGGTAAGTGGAGCAGGTCAAACAGACTTAAGCTAGGCTAATAGTAGGTTTAAGCTGTGCGCTGATTAGGGCTTGGAATTGTAGGGTCAGTTGCAGAGTAGCGTGATTGGGTGAGCACCTAAGAAGGGGTTAGGCTAAGTGTAAGACAGGGCTGACATGCAAACTGCCAATTCTAAACAGATTATGTGAAAATCAATTAACCTGGCAACAGGGATGTTCAGCAATTTTGAATTAAACAGTGCACAGCCATACAATAGCGAATGGACGTTTACAGCTCGGTAACAGATTTAGCAAAAAGCAATACAGTTTCAGGTGCACGCTGGCAGTAGGCAATAGGGTGTTCATCAATTTTTTTATTAAACAATGCACCACCACATAACAGCAAATGCATGTATACAGCTCAGTAACAGATTTAGCAAAAAGCAATACAGTTTCAGGTGCACGCTGGCAATAGGCAATCAGGGGTAATGATCAGTTTTGAATAGAACAGTGCGTCGGCACACAATAGCAAGAGCATGTGTGCAATCCAGTAGCACGTTTAGCAGAAAGCAGTAGAGTAATAACTACGTGAAGGCAATGAGGATGAGGGGTATTAGGTGGTCTAAATTTAACAGAGAGGGGGCATAGTAGAATACAGAGGGGCAACACTACCATTGCAGGTGCACGAGGGCACGCACCACAGTGCGGTATGGTAGTTAACTTGACTCGACTTTGCTTTGGGAGTGGCAGCAAAGTAGACTGATGACAGGGCTTTTTAGGGGGGTAGTGGATGGCAATTTAGTTATAGGACTGTAATCTTACTGCCAGGTACCACTGTAATCGGTTGCTTCTCGCTCGACTCGGTCAGGCTCAGTCAGCACCTTAAAAGTGTGCCTTGCAGGTGGGCCAGCTTCGCCTGCCAGCATCCTCTGATTGGGGGATATGCTGCTGGGAAGCCAATCAAGGGTTAGGAGGCCATGTTATGGTCAAAAGGTGCTGAAAATGCGGTGGCCCCCATCTTTGATGAGGTTAACCCTCGTGGTTCACAGCAAGTTAAATGTGATATTCATTCTGTGGAAGCTCGGGCTCCATCCCCATTCCCTACCCACTTACCTTGTGCTTCCTTGTCCCTCATCGGCGCCAGGAACTGTAACTTCCCTGGCACATCTCTGACTCTCCAATGGCCACCATGGAAAGAGAGAAGAGACCATGTGTAGTTCCCTTCTCCCCGATCCCTAGTGGCCATCTTTTATAATGAGCTGAGAAATGACAAACCCGCTGTTTTGCAACTTGCGATAAAAACACTATTACTACCCCAGTAAAACATGCCAGGTTACTAATAGCAATGTAACCCTCGCAAGTGGCATTACCAATCAGGTAATGCTCCGGGGATTAAGGTAAAGGCCTCACTTTGTCTCAGGCTTGTAACTGCTGCCCCGTGGCATTACCTGACCAGTAATGCCCCCCTGCCTGGGTTATATTACTCAAATAAAGCATGAGATTTCAAACTCCATTTTTGGATTTGGCAAATTTTGCAGAAACCATTGTTACAAAAGAGATAGAGGGGTATATGGGGTTCTGAACTGAAAATATATGGTTGGCATACCAACAAGCAATGCCACGGCATGAAACATTCAACTCACTAACATTTATGTTCCACAGTCCATCGCTGTACTAAAAAATGAGGAGCTCCATAACAAGATTGCTCCGATCAACAGATTTGCAAGAAGCAAGTCGAGCAGATACCCATATACTCTCTACCCCATCCACCTACCACCCACCCACATAGCCTACCCCCACTCTCTCGACCTCACCCACCCAAACCCCACCCTCTCTACCGCCACTGACCCTAACCCTACTCTCTCTACCCCAGCCCACCCACCTCAACCCCACCCACTTTACCACCACTCTCTCCTCCCCCACCTACCCACCCTACCCCTACTCTCTCTACACCCATCCTACCCCCAGTCTCTCTACATGTACACACCCTACTGCCACTCTCTCTAACCCCATCCACCCAACCTACACACACTCTCTCTACCCATACCCATCAACCCTACCCACACTATCTCTACCCCCACCCACCAACCTGACTCCCACTCACCAACCTTACCCCACGCTCTCTATACCCACACTCTCTATCCCCATTCTCTGTACCCCTACCCACCCAACCTACCCCCACTCTCTCTACCTGCACCCACCTAATCTAACCCCACTATCTCTACCAAATGGGCCAGTTCCCATCCGCCCACCCTATACCGACTCTCTGTACCTGATACACACCCACCCTGCCTCATTCTCAGTACCCCCTCTTTCTAACTCCAATGCACCCACCATACCCCCACTTTCTCTACATACGCACTCTCTCTACCCCCAGCCACCCGACCCACACTCTGTCTACCCCCACCCATTCTATCAACACTCCCTCTACCCTCACCTTACCTCCACTGTCACTACCCTCACCCACTCACCATTCCCTATAGACTCACCCAGTCACCCTACCCCACTCTCTTTACCCGCACCCACCCTACCCTTATTCTCTCTACCCCAACCCCCACTAGCTCTACACCTGCCCACCCACCTTACCCCTACCCACCTTCCCCCACTCTCTCTATAGCAACCTACCCTATCCCCACTCTTACTACCCCCACCAACCCTACCCCCACTCATTGTACCCCATCTACCCAACCCCCACTCTCTCTATCCTCACTCTACCCCATTTTCCCCCACTCACCCACCTACCCCAACTCTCTTTACTGCCACTCTCTACCCACACCCTCCCACCTTACCCAACTCTATCTACCCCCACCCACCCTACCAACTCTCTCTACCCGACCCAGCCTACTAACTCTATCAACCCCACCCACCCAGTCTACCAACTCTCTCTACCCCCAGTCACCCAGCCTTCCAGCTCTCAGTACCCACACCCTCCTAAGAACACTCTCTACATACCTCCCACCCTACCCTCACTCTCTCTACCCCAACCTATTCTACCCCCTCTCTTTCTCTACCTCCACCTTCCCCTCCCTCTCTCTCTTCAACATCCACTCATCCTGCTCCTATCTCTCTACCACCCCCCAGCCTACCTCCTTTTTCATTAATCAACGTGTGTACGAGCATGATACAAATAAAATATCATATCATACCATTCTCTTTACCCCCACAATGCACCCTACCCCCCTCTCTCTAGCCCCATCCACTCTAAACCTTTTATTACCCCACCCACCCTGCCCTAATCAACCCTAACCCTTCTATTCAACCATCTCTCTGCCTTACACCCTCTCTCTATCTGCTCCCATCCTTCCTCTAACACTCCCGCTTTTTTTCTTACCCTCTCACCCTTTCTCACTCATATTTCCTCTTGCTCATTATCGATGCCAGCGGTTATCAATGGCTTCCTCCCTTGCTATATTGCCCTTCTCATTCTATTGCTCACTTGCACCCCTTATCACATCCTCATTTGAAACTTTGCCCTCTCCTCCTTGCACCCTGGTGACTATAAATGCAAAATTCAAAGAATGGCAGTAAATGCCATAACTATTGGCATTGGCAATGCTTGTTTGGGAAGGGTTGGGTTACTGATCCGTAATCTTTGGGTTGTACCTCTTCAAACGTTTCAGCAGCCACCCAAATTGTTGTTGCCCCCTAATTCAGACTTTTGAGTTAGGTCCTGGGCAAACTACCATTATGTTAATTAATTTCAGACATCCCGTCATACGGTTAAGAACTAGTGATCGCTCATCATGCCTCTGGAAATCCGATGGCAGGTATTACAATGTATGGCCATATTTGTATATCCCAACCACCCACATACACTTTGTAGACAATGTGTGACTTTAGACCCTATGGTATCAAGTGTGCTCTTCACCATCCCCTAGATAGTTGTTCTTGTCAGGGGATCATGGGGGTACATGGTGTAATCCCTATCCTTGATAAGCGAGGGTCATCAGGCTGGCATGTTTATGTTTGCTTTCCTGGTCTGCTCTGGCAAGAGAGTTTAGCAGGGAAAAGTCATTAACCTGTCGGAAAGAATTGAAACCTGCTCAGGTTACAGGGGCATGAAAACAGGGGTGTGGTTTAGGGCATTCAACCTACCTGGCAGTGACATCATAGGCAACTCAAGTTTCACTATCACTGTCTATGATGTTGCACTGAAACGCTTGGTTCAGATTGGTGTTGCTGCTGCCTACCCATCAACAATTCTATTTTTTTGATGGTTATTTAACCAGTGATATTTCAGTTAAACGCAAGGAAAATCAGATTCTCTCAGGATTAATATGTTTAAATAGTATGCAGCAGTATTTACTGTCTGTTCTTCAATAATCAATGATAGACACATGCTCAAGGGGCACATGATTTAATTGGACATTCTAAAATGGCCCATATGGTTTTTACTGTTTCAACTAGAAATAGAAATCCACACCAGTATTTTCCAGAGACCAATCTTGTTGATGTTAATCAGTGATCTGTACATGGCAGAAATATCTTTGTCTGGAAACTCACGTATCTGCAATTCCCATGCACACATCATATTTATTATGTTAAAATTAGCATATATGTAGTGTTCCAAAATGACTGCAAAAACGACCAATATTATTGAATGTCTGTCATAATTCTCATTACAGGACATCAGTCACCAAAATCGAACCAACTATCACTGGGTTGGACTATGTCACTGGGTTGGACTATGTCACTGGGTTAGACATGTTTACTGGATGCATTATCCCAATATTTATGCTTTGCCCATTGTAGTTATTTTTGCTGCAACCTTGCCAATAGAAACTGTCACAGATGGCCTTAATAGCTCACAGAGCCCCACTGAATATTTAAGGGTTTTTATTTTAAAAACAAAACAGTGTTATTGTCATCAATATTGGATTGTTCAGTAAGAAGGTAGGCAGATGTTTCAATTTCTAGACTGCTCTCTCTCTCTCTCTCTCTCTCTCTCTCTCTCTCTCTCTGTCCTTCTCTCTCTCTCTCTCTCTCTTTCTCTCTCCCTCTCTCTCTCTCTAACTCTCTTATCTAGAATGCATCATTCCCCTCTCTCCTTCCCAGGTTAGTATATACTGCTTTTTTATCCCTACTGTCTACTCCTAACTTCGCTACCTGTGTTGACCTAAAGGTGAATGTGTTAGCTATCTAAGCTCCCTCAGTTCTAAAGGGATTTTGGGGTTGTGCCTTACAGACAGCCTGACCACCACTTGATCTTCTCCCTTTCACGCCCTTACTTTACTCTCCATGTGTTGCTCTATTGCTCTCCCTTATCTCTCTCCTCCTATTCTCCTCCTTCCTAATACACCCTTCGTCTCCTCTCACATTCCCTGACACTTCCTTCTCCCTTATGTATCCCTCTAATGTTCCTTTCTTTTTCTCTCTACTGTTTACATCCACCCCCACTACTCTCCCCACAACACCCTACTACTAGGACTCTCTGTACTACTACTATTCTCCCATATCTGCCATACTACTACTCTCCCCTCTCTTCACTATTATAATGGTCCCCTCTCTTCACCTCTCTTCATGCCCCACTTCTTACACCATACTCAGTGATATGGTGCGCTTATCACCCTTCCAGAGATATCGAGCCATGCTCACTTTCACAATACACTTGCTCACACTTACTGCACCCTTCTCCCTTCTCCTCGCACCCCAGTCCATCATCCCATTTACTATTATTACTCTCTCCCAACAGCCACTTCATCTTACCCTTATGTCCTCTTACTCTACCTACTACCCTCACTGTCCCTGCTATCTCCAACTCTCCCCTCACTACTGCCTTCACCTTCACAAACACTTTCTTGTTCAGTGTTTCACTCTGACAAACTGGCACCACTTCCCAAATACCTCACCTTGCACAAAGCCTGAGCAATCTTCCTCCACGTCGTCTGCACCCTCCTTCCTCCATCTTGTCCCTTGATATTCCTACACCTCCTCTCTCCTCACCCAAACTACACACACTCTGCATTTCCTTCTGTCTCCTTTTATACTGTGCTCTAGCTGGTTTTGCCTCCCCTCCCCCTTCCATTGGCTGCAGAGCTCCACTGACTCTATGAACCAATCAATACCTGTCTTTTCCCCAGGAACTTTGGCAGTTCACCCCCCCCCCCCCGCCTCCCCTACAGCATTGTATTAACTACAGGGGCAAGGCCTGACTTTTGTTACCTGGGTAGCGGGCATAGATCTTCAATGGGCCCCCCTCTTCCCATAGAACAGGCCGACCATTTCCTCAAGTTTGCCTTCTCTTTCCTGTAGGAGGATTGCTCTATATTCTTTTATATGCTCCCGGGAGAGGGCCATTACTTCTCCCTGGAAAGATCTTCCCATTGCAGGGAAGTGGTCCAGGTTTTGGCTCCGTGTTTGCCCTAGAGCTAGCTTCCACTGAGGTTATTGGCTCTTTTTTAGTTTCAAATGGATCTTTATTGGTAAGCTTTCAGCAAGCTGCTGAGTCCTTTCCACGGGTTCTCTCTCGGTTGCCCCCTACCCTGATTAATCTATAATGCTCTGAAATCAACCACTGGTGCCTCTGCCCTGTGATCCCATCAGTCCAGTGCCAGGTCTTTTATTTCATATTGATCCTGGTGTGGGTGCTCACTTTCTGGGGAATAGAACATCTAGGCTGCGCTCACCAGATGCATCAATACTCCAACAGGGAATACGCTCTTCACTTAATTTACAAACAACACAATGTGCCTTTCAAAGTCTCTGTACTTTGCCACCCAGTGACACCTTGAACACCTAAAGAAAAATGTGTTGTGCCAATCCTGGCCCTGCTCTGGGCAGGAGTATGTTAAAACAAGTGACGTGGCACGGGTCCCAGCACCAATACTAACATTAGCTACACCGCTCCAAGAAGTCTGCCTTCGCGGCTGGAACAACCGATCGTGAACGTGTGTAACTACGCCCCCTGATCACTAAACTCAGAAGCTACTAAGCTTGCGCTGAGCTGGCAGGCAGCGCCTTTGCCAGCCAGCAGCGAGGAACAAAACACGCCACTGATACAGTGCCGGGATCTACATAGGTAAGAGCAGTGATTTCTAAGAGCATCCGGTCGTGGGGAGCAAAGCACTCTACCACCACTGGGCACACAATAATCCGAATTTAGCTAAAGTGCGGGCAATGGTTTTTTGCATTTCCGGGACAAAAGTACATTCCATTTTACTTTAGATACGAGGAATACAGCTCACTATGACACAGCCAAGAATTGACTGACCAAGTCTGCAGTACACCCGCCATCCACCTGCTGTTGATTATCTCCGACCAGCTGGTAGAGGAACATACATGCCAGTTTAACGGTGCACAAACCCACGCATTTATGCACTTTGATTGCATAGGGCATCAAGTTGTAGGGAGCAAAGCCCTCCACCGCCACTGGGCACAGACAAATCTGAATGTAGCCTAAGTGTGGGCAATGGTTTTTACATTTCTGGGACAAAACTACATTCCATTCTATTGTAGATATGAGGAACACAGCTCATTAAAACACGGCCAAACACTGACTGACCGAGTCTGCAGTGACTCCACCATCGACCTGCTGTTGAGTATCTCCGACCAGCTGGTAGAGGTATGAGTCCTTACTAGCAGCGCTATTGCTATGCACGTGTTTTGCCAATTGTACACACCATGGTGTTGAATTACCACAGCAGTCTAGGCGACCAAATCAGCTCAAACCTAACGAAGCAGAGTTTGTTCACATCCCCCCACCCTCTCCCTAACCCACCTCATATGCCCCCCTTTCCTTTTTGCCTCCTAAAGAAATTTAGCACATGCAATGTCTTCGGAATAAGACACTAGCATTGAGCTTTTGTAAGCAACCACTGCTACAACTCTGTAAATATAGCACTGGTGACAGAGCTAAGCAGTAGGGGTTGACCCATTGCTTTCCCCATTTTTGACTCCCTGCAGTGGACGGAGGTGGCCGCTCAATCCGCTAATGCGGACAGACGCTGGAGCTATGCTGCTATCAGAATTGTTGGTCCTGAAGAAGATGACATCACTAGCTACACTCATCGAAACCGGTCGACCTTCTAGATCATGAGATCCATCATGATCATGATATTCGCTAAACTATCTGAGGATACGTCAGTATTACATATGCTAACCTTGTGTGAGCACTGATTTTAGGCTATACCCACATGCAGGCGTATTTTACTTCCAGGAGTGATGACGGATGTCTCTTGAGCCTGATGTTCACTTGGTGAATAAAACTTAAGGAAATTCCCTGTGGCAGCAAGTCCCTAATAAACGCAGATGAGACATGTCCTATTAAGAAGATCTGTCTCGATGTATCCCGCTCTCTTGTATTTTTAATAATCTTTGACTCATTGAGTGTGTAAACTGGGGAGAAAGGACAGTTTTGTCTCTATATCCCTAATAGATATGCAGTGCACCACCAGCCATCCAGGGAGAGCATCCCCTGACAGAGTCAGGGGATGCTTCCTTTGAAGGACAGCCTGTGTGTTTTTTATGACATGAGTATGGATGAGAATGCTACTTTATGTTGAAATATATGCTCCTTAGTCTGTTCTGTTGTGTTAAAAATTGTGGGAGATAACGGCAGGAATGCAAATGAAGTTCATAGAGTTCTAATTAATGCCCCCAGTGTTTTTGTAATCACTTTCTGGGGAAGCCAGGTTCTAAGTTCTAAATCAGACTCTACCAATGTATCGGAGGAACATTGGGTGAGCTCTCCTCTCCTTCATGTTGAGCTCACTGGGCTGACACTGGTATTCTGGTTCATCAATCTAGCACCAGGCGAGTATTGCAGCAAGCTTTCAGTGGTGTCGTTTAGATCCTTGTGCCTGGACGTTGTCCTGCCCTATGGGACAAAGCTTTATTCCCATGGTGAATATCAGTTCCGTTTGGAGGTGCTTTCCTCCTCTCTATCCTGCTCATTGAACCGCAGGTATAATACCAGCATTAGCCAACACTATCATCTTATGTAGCTGGATGATTGCAGAAATTGAAAGCGTAGGTCAGTCTAGAATAAAACCTAAAAAGCAAAGTGAGGTATGGACGTGCAATGTTTTTGTGCAATTTTGATATGTTTTCTTGTAAAGTCTTAAAGAGATTTTTTCAAGTTTTGCACAAAAATATTACGGTTCAAAGACAGATCAAGATACTACAGATAATAGATGACTATGAACTTCAAGAAAAAAACAGGACTTCTGGGTCACTCTCTAGTTTGTCTTTGTCAAACTAGATGTAAGAGTCACTTTCATGATATATGGATGCTGGCTGCACATCATACTAAAATGAGATACCTTCTAGTTAAACTAGATGAGTACAAAACCCCAAGGGGCTGATTAATCGAAGTGTTTTATAATGGTACAATCCCATAGGAAAAATCAGCCCCCCACTATGTCTCTTGCACTTTCTTTTAAATCAAATACTTTTGACTGGAACTGTAGAAACGTTAGTTTGTACACTGCAAATGATAAATATAATGTATTTAAAAGATTATGTGTATGTAGATGAAAGACTTAAAGGAAGTAGAAATTATTATCCTATGCTTTAAAAGGATTTGATTTTTCAATGGTATAAAAAATTATTGCAATGTTTGAGGTGTCTTTGATGGAAAGACCTGACATGGTTTGTTCATCTTGTCAACACACGTTTTATAAGTCTCAAGTGCAACTAGTGTACGTTGATGAGACTATCAAACAGAGTGTATAAGATGTTTGGAATTAACTTTATCTGTAATTGTTTGTAGAAGAATATTTTGAACACAAGAGAGGCCCTTTATGTTTGTAGATACTGGGCCGAATTACGACCCAGGTGGTAAGTTACCGCCTGGGTCGTACCCTTACCACTATGGTGTAAACTACGTTTACACCATGGTGGATGGCGGATTTACCGCCCCATTCCAAGGTGAGTGGGGCAGTAAATCCCCATTTCCCATTTTACCCTTCCCCATTCCCATTTTTGCCCAATAGGGCATAATGGGAGTGGGGAAGGCGCTAATTACGCCACTGTAAATTACGGTGGCGTAATTAGCACCATGGTCCCTTAGCGCCATGGATTTTAACGCCTGCAAAAAGCAGGCGTTAATATCACCATGGCGCTAACGGACCTTGTAATCAGGAGTTATTGGTCGGTGCCGTTTACCCCTTAACGCCTGATTCGTAATGAGGCCCACTGTGTTGGGTTTTTATAATCAAACAAGTATTTCTCCAAGTAGTGTCTTGAATTACATGGTAGAGCCTGACATCCCTGTTGTCCTTCAAAGATTGAACATTTTTGAATTAATTGCATTGCAAACTGTCATCCTTTTCAGGTTATGGTTAGATTGCAATCACAGATGTCAGACGTGCCTAAATAATCATTAGTGCAAAGTGTGAGAGGCAAAGTTGTGTATTTACCCCTCAATTTGGAAGAACATGACAACACTCTCTGAGTAAAGCATTCAATTGCAGAATCTGTGTTTGATTTAGGAAATGGTGTTGCACAAAAGATAAGAACATTTTTCAACCACTTATAGATATTGGAAAGGTGAAAAAAGAATTGGTGTTTCTATTGGAGCACAATGATTTATACAAAGGCAGTCTGACTGTTCCGGACTTGTCTATGCTTGATTTTGAGTCAACAAACAAAAGCAGTGAAAGTTAGCTCCAAAGTCTATCTGCTATAGAAGGGAATAGTTTGTATGAACATTACACTATTCATCCTATACATTCACGTAAAGTCCTGGCCGACAGTTTAGAATTGCATCAAATAAAAGCAACAAAAAGTGCATCAACCAGTGTCTAGGAAAAGACACTAGAGCTTGTTGTTTCCCTATGCTTTTTCCTACTGGTACAGGAGGGAGACTGGATGATTGGAAGGTTCTTATTCCATCTTTAGAATATCGTTGCACAAGAATGTATTGTGAAGATTATCAATTCCGCACCAATGTTGAACATATTTTTCACTTCTTGTATGAAAGTGAATTTTCAACATTAGGTTATGCTGTTCTTCAGGGACTTCAGACCGGAACTAGATTTCCAAATCTTTCTGCATGTGAGATGCTGCAACAGTTGAAATAAAACAATTAACTTTCAGAGGGTGCACTTACCAATATTCTTGCTACAATGGGAGGAACCAAGGAATATTGGTATAGAAAACACTCTGAGGTTAGATCCATGTTCAGAAACATGGGCTCTCCAACTTGGTTTGTGACTTTAAGTTGGTCTGAGTATGGTTGGGATGATCTTGCAGAGTGGATTTGTGAAACTAATCCACAGAAAGAAGACATTGAATACTACATGACTCCAGGAGAATTATTTTCCAGGGACCCTTTGAGCATTTTGTGGTTTTTTCATCACAGATTTGTAGCCATGTTACACTTTATATATAATAATGAAAATGGTCCATTAGACACTGTGGAACTTTTGTTTTGAAGGAAAGAGCACCCGGCACGTGGAGCTGCACATATACATATTATTGTGGATTAAAGATGGTCTTCAGTTTGGTAAAAGAAAGTGATGGCTGTGTGATGGGGTTCATAGAAAAATATGTGACTTGTTCCATTCCTGCTCGGCATGTTAATGATGATATACGGAACAAGGTGGAAAGGTTTCAACGGCAAAGTAAAGACAAGCACTACACTCAGTACAGATTTGGCTTTCCAAGGCCTGTGATACCAGTTGAGAGAGTAAATAGTTTGATGTCATCTGTTCGACACCATGTTACGGGTAACCATGAAATACATTTCATTTAAAAAGAAAGAAGGAATGCTAAATCATGAATGATTACATTCCTGTTTTTACTCAGCTTTGGAATGCAAATACTGATGTACAGTATATTGCTGATGATACAGCTGCTGCTCGTTATGTTACAGCATACATGACAACAGCTGAAAAGAGCAATGCATCTGAGGTATGGGCAGATTTATCAGCAAAAGTCTTACTCAAAAACCTCTAAGATTTGGTCTGAAGCTGATCTCACTTAGAGAGGGTGGTAGCTATGAATCTGCAAATCAGCTAACTAGTTTGTCTCTGTATGGGCGTAGCATTAATGTACTTTGGTACAGAAATCAGGAACTGACACCTTTGAGTGAGATTCAGCAGTTAGCTGAAGCAGTACATGACAGTACAGAGATTCTGAAAACCAACTTTATTGATACATATTATCCAAATTGATCTGTAGTGTTGAAGGATCTTAGTTTATTTGAAGTAGAAGAACACTATTCATATTGAAATATTGAAGCAAACAGTGACAGAGCACAGTTTAAAGTACATGGATGTACTGATACAACCACATGAACCTGTCTTGCCAAACTGAAAAAGGAATTCTTGTATTTTGAATCTTTTGAAGAACCATTTTTTGCTAAAAAACACATTGGGCCTCATTCAGAGTGCGGCAGTAAGGGGTTAACGGCACCGGTAAGGATGCTGGTGCCGTTAACCCCTTACCGCTGCATTCCTTACCTTACTGAGGTCCTTTAGCGGGTCCGGCTAAGGTCGGCTGGTGATACCAAAGGACAATGGAGCCCGTTATTAGGTCCCTCCCCATTCCCATTAAGCCCTATGGTGGCTCGAATGGGAATTGGGATGGCTTCCCTGAATGGAGAAATACCAGTTCCTCCAAGGTTGGAATGACCTGGGAAGTCACCATTCAGGGAACCCGGACCCGAGTTTGGAGGCAGCCATGGCGCTAATAGCACCATGGCTGCCTCCAAACTTATAATGAGGCCCATTATGTACATATCCAAAATTTGAGCAGTACTGAGAAAGAACTACATCAAGAAGAACTTTTGGCAGCTCAAGTGGCAAAAGAGACTGAGGGAAGTCAAGATTATGCAGCAGAAAGTCAAAATGTGCTTGGTGAGCCATTTATTGAAACTGATGCTGAGCTTGCCATGGAGGAAGTGGACAGTGTAATGCAACAAACTAAAATTTCAGATTCAAATTGTGATGGAATAGTTAGTAAACTAAATGTAGAGCAAAAGGACGTTTTTTTATAAAATTAAAGATAGGTTCTTGCATGGTTTACAGCATGAAAAGCATGAATGTCCTTGTGATCAATAAACACCTGTTTTGTTGTATGTGAGTGGGCAAGCAGGAACAGGTACATCTTTTTTAATTCATGCAATAATAGCTATGATCCAAAATGTAACATATTTCTCTTTGTCATGTATTGTAATAGCTACAAAAGGTTTAGCAACATTTAATGTAGGAAGTGTTACTTTACACCAACTGCTGATGCTACCAGTGAAGCATGACAACAAACAAGAGTATCAAAAATGTGTATCAAGTGCCACACAAGAAGTAGGAAAGGTTCTTAGAAAATTAAATACCTTGATTTTAGATGTAGTAAGTATGGGGTCTAACTTGATGCTAGCTTTTATTCTCTTGCGAATGCAATAGGATTATTTGAAGACCGACTACAATGTTTTGTTTAGAGGTAAACATGTACTTGTTTTTGATGACTTGTTACAATTAATTCCTGTGAAAGGTGAACCAGTTTTAAAAATTCTGCAATCTAAGGATAGTCAAAAAAGTATAGGACGTATTGGCCATTTTAACCTTTGGAATTGTTTTGAATTTCTGTAATTTACCATTAATATGAGGGAATCTGCAGATTTAGGCTATGCAGAAATGCTTAATGAGATTCCTATAGGTGTTACTGAGGAGAATGTGAAAGCAGTTTTAAAGGGAAGTGTGATTTGTAACATGTTTCATGCAGATTAACATCTGTCTGATGTCATGTTGACTCTTAAGGAAAGAAACATGTGTTGTGTTGCTTTGATGCGCACACTTACAAAGTGTAACAAGTGTAACTCTACAATGTGACTGTTAGAAAAGCAACAAATTGCGGGGAAAAAATTGTGTGATGTTTTAGATGGTCATTTTATGCCTTTAGATTTGGATAAGAGCAGAACCTCAAATAGGTCAACTAGAAAATTCAATATCTAAAACAGCAAGTCTAGAAGCAGTTTAAAAACTGTGCATCAATGCATGAGTAATGTTAAAGAGGAACTTGAATGTAGGAATTGGTGTAATCAATGGAGCAATGAGAAGAGCGATTGCATTTCACACTTTTCCTCACAGTAGTCATATTGAACATTTTGAAGTAAAGTTTGATTGTGTAGAAGAAACTCATTGGATTTCTCAGACCTGTGCATGTGTCATGCTTTTTAAGGATACCTTTGAGAAAAGAGTGCAGTTTTCATTGTGCTCTGCATATTCATAACGATTCATAAACCACAAGCGTTGACTTTAGAAGCAGAACTTATTCACATTGGTCTTACAGTGTTTAAAGAGGATATGTCATATGCAGCTTTCTCACCTGTGAAAAATATAGAAAGTTTATTTTTAATATAAGAAAAATCACAGTTGCCATTTGTTGCATTCAAGAATATAATGGGTTGTGTGTAATGTATGCTTCTCACCCGAATCGTATACCTGTACTTGCTAAGCACTTATCCAGGAAACATAAGGAGTCAGAGAAAGTACGTTCAAATTAAATCATTGCTTTTAAGACTTAGAAACACAGAATCTACCGTAGTTGGAGAGTTGCTCAACTATAACATACTCTCATTGAAGATTTAGGGGCTGATTCATGGAATTTGTGCATCAAAAACAGGGATTTGTGCGCCATTTCTGCCCGCAAATCCCTGTTTAACAAATGGGGATTTGCGGGCAGAATGGCGCACAAATACCTGTTTTTCGGTGCACTAATTCCATGAATCAGCCCCTTAGTAATGAAACAGCAGTTGAATGCTATTGTAATGCAGCTTTATGTTTGTTGTTCACAATGACTCCATTGATGCAAGAAGTAGCTTCCAAAGCAGAGAAGAAGCTATGTGTGGAACCTTCAATACTTAAAATATCTATAGATGAAAAACCACACTACACACATCTGGCAATGCCAATCCGAAATGGAGTAGCTGTTACAAGTGGAAATCAACAATGTTCTCAAAATATATAGGAAGATAGTGAAGAATTTGTCATAACTTCTTTTGATTTATTAGTGCAGGAAAGTTTTAGTCTAGATAGGTATGTCGGAATTAGTTACAAGTGGAATCATATGTGTCCACAATGTAAGAAAGATTACACTAATCAGAAGCTTTCTTATATGTTCCTATCCCTGATCAGAAAAGTGTAAATTATTCTGATCTTCTAAATAATGCATTCCATGACATGCAATGCAGTGACTGTGGTTGTAATTTACAATCAGCACTGCAAAATCTAGTTTTTAATAAGTATGTATTGATTATGTTTCAAAGATGCAGTGTAGATGGTAGGAAAATGAATATGTTAGTAATTAATTTTGTAAATAGTCAAGTTAATATTAGTAACAAAAAAGTTAAGGTGTGTGCAATTATTTTTTATGAGGGGGCATCCATTCACTGTGGACATTTCACAACATGGGTGCATATAGAAGTAGATTGGCTTGTAATGACTCTATATTCACGCACCTAGCTAGATTGCCAAAGGTTTAAAACATGCTTTCTTAATGTTGTTACAAGCAAAGTTTTGTAGTATTGCTTTAATATAAACATGCATAATAAAAGTTGAAATTGAAGAATACGATAGTACATCTGTTATGTAAAGTAGAAGATCGCTTGCTATTAGGATGTATTTTAAAAACAGTACAACATAAATGTAGGGCTAACATTCAAAATATTATATACATTAGAAGAGAAAACAGCAATAGGCAATCTTATATTTCTGTTTTATAGTGCAAAACAGTGTATATTTTAATATGTACAAGTGTTCCCTATAAGTGCCAGGTAACTTAAATGGTCCCATGTACATTATTATGAGTGTTTGGGAGTGTAGAATGTCATGACTGTTTACCTATGAAAGAAGTTAACAGTAGGTTGTAGATACAAAAACAATAAAGTACAATGTGTGTCAAATAAATGAGATACAACTACTAATAATTGTTTTATGGATGAATTTAGATATACTGTGTTTATTTGTTATGGTTGTAGGTGGTGAAAAAAAGTATGCACACAACGTTTCAAAAACGTATTACAATTCAATTGAAACATTAAAACAGCTTACTACAAGTGTTAATTTGTTCTATGTTTAAATAAGTTCTATGTGCAGTGTGGACATTTTCAGAAAATGTGTAAAATGTATTGAGTCATTAAACCGTGGACGTCCTTTATAGAAGGTTTTAGAAAATTGTCATTAGCTTCTTAGGTGTGTAGGTGTCCAAAAAAGGACTCAGACCAAATTATAAAACAAGTTTTGTAATGGCAATGCAGACATCATTTTTATATTTTAGAATTCATTTTGATATCATAAAAAACTATTCCACACTGCACACAACTATTTGTGCCAATAGAAGTTTAAATAACCATTCCTAGTGTTTAAACATTTTAAATATGATGGCCACAATTTGAAATGTCATTATGAACTTCCAATAAGTGTAGATGACCAAACAAAAGACGCACACAGATTTTACAAGAAGTATGGAAATGACACATGTTGGGTTATTAGTGTAGTTATTGATAACCATTAATATGTTTGCACACACAAATGCTTTAATTGTCAACCTATTATACAAAATATTGGTATGCCTATACTTTTAACCGATTTCTACTCAAAATAATGTTACACTGTTGGAATGTCTCCATTTAGTTTATATGTCTTTGTTTCCTGGTCAAGGTAGCACACATTAATCTGTGAATTTGTCATCATTTAATATTAAATAATGTTTGTACAGTATTTTAACATATCTTCATTGTAGTGATATGCCTTTATAGGTGCACAAACTATTGACATTGTGGGGAATTCATTTTAGAATTTGCTGATGTAAAACCAAGTTTGTAGTTACCTAAATGGTTAGTATAGTTCATGTAATCATACTGCATTTCTTTCCCTATACTACACTGTAGCAACCCTATCTTTTCCAAAGTGTTATTTTTTTAAGGGTGTTGTTTGATACAATGTTTATTTTATGCATTGTTTACATTTTTGTTTCAAATGTTATATAGACGTACTTGTAGACATTGAGATAGTGTATCATTTGTATATGTGTATCTCTTTATTGTAAACTATTTTAAAGAACTGAATAGAGTTTTCTTTTCTCACCAACAAGAAGTTGTTTCTTCTATTGCATAATTAATAACTAAAATGTTTTTTACATTTTTTTTATTTTTATTGGCCTTTACTAGCCTTTAAAACAAAAAGGAAAACAATCAAATTTCATCACGTCAATTACATACAATAAACTTCCCATCAACCCAACGAGGAATCTGCAACCACCCTGACCCAACCATAGTTAGTTAGTGATAGTTAGCTTACTGCCACAGCCCAAGTGCAAGGCTTGGCTCTGCGCAGACCTTGTGCAGAGGTAGTCCGTGATTTTGAGACACTTTTCAATCTCATCTAAGAACAAAGTTCATGCAATTGTCCGTTTTTTGTTCTCTCCGATGTACATCAAGTGCCACCACTCTTCTGCATTCCTCGTTGACAGTTTGCCATCAAGGGGCCAAGACATTTGGTTCTTTGTGTTCGGAGTAGGGGGCAAAATAATATGAGATGTTTAGTTGTTTCTTCATAGAGATCGCAGAACCTACAATTCGCATTTGTCTTGTCCATGCCAACCCAATTCTTAGTTCTCTCTTTGGTCTTTAGGAGATTTAAGCGAAAATGCATGTATGTAGATCTTGTCTTATTATCAGGGAAAAGAGCTACATAGTTTTGCATACTGTTGTATGCTCTAGCTTCACAAGGCTCATCTTTCATTAATTTAGTCACACTTCTTTCTTCACCAGTTATAATCCAGTCTAGTCTCAAGATCGTTTTCTTCACCAAGTCTGGGTTATCCCGGAGTGTTGTAAGATCTGTTCCATACATTGACAACAGCTCCTCGCATCTTGTGCTGCATAAGGATAGTAAGCACTCCGGGTTACCACTACTGGGATTACTCACGATTTTAAATTGCGGAGTAACGTTTGTCAGGATGGTTTTCCTAAATAACGTGTAGAAAGAGTGTTCCAGTAGGTGCAGGCTTTGATATAGATCAACCCTAGCTCATATCGTAGACAAGCTGTTGAGATATTATTGGGTAGGTGGAGTATTTTCACCCAAAATGTGTGTTCCAGGGTTGAACAAAGTTTTTCGGGCATCCAGAGGCATTTTCCGCTCGGTAAATCAGGGCTGGAACCACTTTCTGTTGGTAGAAAGTTATCATCGGCCTTAGTGAGAACTTCCCCTATTTTCTGTTCAGTATCGGGCCCTGGCAGGCAAATTGGCGATATTTTATTTTTGCGGTCTCCATCCACTGCTCATCATTTAGGTTTGCGCCAATCTGCATCCCAAGGTATCTAGTGGTTTCTACAGTGTTTAGAGACTCTTTTCCTAAGTGCCATTTAAATGTTTTGTTGTTTCCCTGCACACCTGTGTGCAGGTTCTGTAGCGTTAATATTTCACTGTTTGCGTTATTGATAACCAGACCGTTGCTTTCCACATAGCATTTTACTGCATTCATTTTTCGCAGGAGACCTATCGGTGTGGAGTCTAACAAGATCAGGACATCCGCATATAGCATTCAACTTAGTGCAGACCCATGGATTTTTGGGGAGAATGATCGAGGCTTGTCATTGGTACTACCAATGTCTGACAAGAACAGATTGAAAATTATTGCCGCCAGTGGGCATCCTTGCTTCACACCGCAGAAGGTATTCATTTCTTCCATTAAGGATCCACTCTGATGTAATCGCACCTTGATGGTAGTAGCGGTGTGAAGTTCTTTAATTGTGGCTAATAAGGTCTCACGACATCCCCAGTTCGACATCTTAGTCCAAAGAAGCTCTCGATCAATAGAGTCGAAGGAATGAGAAAAGTCAATAAGAGCTAAATAGACCTTTCTCCCTGATCTTATAGATTCCATTTTTAACAAATTTAATAGCAGGAGATTTAGGCCACATCCAACTCCCTTTACAAAACCAGTCTGTCTTACGTCCATATGGCCACTGACTGAGACCCAGTCTGCTAATTTCTGTTGTAGCATTGAGGCGTAAACTTTCCCTAGCACACCCAAGAGCGCTATGGGACGGTTATTTTTGGGCTCCAAACGATTTCCTTTTTTGAAAATAGGGATATAGCTTTCTTCCAAGATTTTGGAATAACACACCAACTGCAAATTCTGTTGAAAAGCTCTTTGCACACCTCAGCCCATATTTCAGGATTTTGTTTTAGGGTAAAGTTGGTCAGGCCATCGGGTCCAGGGGCCCTCGAGACACTGACATTGTTAATTGTCTGCAAGATGTCTTCCTTGATGAAGTTGAGATTCCATCTTTAAAGTGTTGACGTTGAAGGGCGCGTCCACTTGCCTTTTTTGCGGTAGAGCTCTGAGAAGTATGATCCACACTGTTTCGGGTACCATGTTAGCTATCAGTGCTGATTGAGGGGCACCTTCGTTGTTCAAAATTTTCCAAAACTCAGCCGAGTTTTTGATTCCCATCTTTTTCATCATGCGTTCGGCGTCGTTTTGGAACATTACGGCTTCATGGGCTCTCAGCCAATTTTTGTATTTTTGTTTAGCGGTGTGCTTTGCTTGCAAATAGCTTGTGGCTTCCTTACTTCTTATATTTCTTATGATGGTGCGTAGAGCTCGCTTCTGTCTCATGACCTCCACATGAAATTTGTGTTTGTTGACAAAGCCGAGATTTCTCGGCCCTTGTTTTTTCCCACAAATTGTTGTAGCAAGTGGGCGCATTCCATTCCAAGTTCTTAAATAACATAGATGTGTTTGATCTCGGAGACCTCCTCTGTTTGAAGTTTCAGCCTTATTCTATTTGACTGCACCAGGATCCGATGGTTCCATGGTTTGTGCTCTGTCTGCCTCGAAACTGTCAGAGACAGAATCACTATCTCATGGTCGCTATGAACCAAGGGCACTATAAGCAGAGATGAAGTCACTTGCTGAATTTTTTCAGATACAAAAAAGTAGTCCATGTTGAGTTGGCCAGTATGTCACCAGTAGTGTTTCCATTTAGCATTGCAAGGTTTCTTACATCCATCTCCAACATCCACCTTGAGGCCACATGTAGGTCTATAAATACAGTTGTACCGGCTTGCAGATGATTCCGATATAGATTAATGAAGTGGAAGTGGCTGACATTATCGTTTAGCTTCTCTGCTCTGGCGATAGTAGTCACCTGTATAAATGCTGAGTAATTTACAGAGTTGGTAATACGACAGCCCAAACCTTTTTTTGCGAATGTTAGCAGGCCAGCCATTGGTCTCCCTCTGGATTTTTTGAAGGCAGGGTTGATCGCCACTTCATAGTTGTCAGAGGTCGGGCATGTGTCATCTAAGTTTCCTGGAGACAGACTATATCGAGGTCAGCTGGCCACGGATCCTGAAATAAATGTGAAAAGCGTCTGGTGTTCCAAGATCCAATCTTGAACAAGAGCGGCTCCTCTTTAGCCTGACGTTATAATCTTGTAGGTCTGCTGAGTGCTTCAGCCAGCCAGCACCAGTCGTTTGAGTCCCCACATTGAGACTTTGGGAGTGTCTGATCTACGCGTCTCATTTCCAAGTCACTATCACCTTTAATTGTGATTTTGATGTTTTCTTCTTTGGCCAATTTTGCCAGCGGTTCGCCAAGTGCATTGGTGGCAGCCGTCATTTTCCCTTTATTAGTGGGTTGGAGAGAATCTCTCACTCTGTGGGTTGCAAGGATTCTTTTCACCGTTTCTTCAGTGTCTTGTGTGACTAAAGGCACTTTCCTGAATGACACATCATCTGTGTTTTTGGGGTTTCAGGTCTGTGTTCTGTTTTGGCTTTATCCAACACTTCTGAAATGTCAAAGCCCAGAGACATAAGTACAAAGGCTGCATCTAGTACTATACTCAGGACTATTTTGGATCTAAAATGTAGGATCATTTTGTCGTTGTGGTCTTCTTCTGTAAATTCAACTGTTTTGATGTCCTCGGATTGGATCGTTCTGAGAGAAGGCACGCAGTGAAATAGGCGTAGGACATTGGACCTGGTGAGAATTCGTTTGTCACTACTTTCAATGTGTTCAAGCCGAGCTCTATGTGGCGTTTGGACTTTGTCTCTGAAACTGCTGTCTCTCTACAGTCTTGGGTCAATTTCAGACAGAGCTTTTGTTCTGGTCATCAGCCTGATTATCATTCGATCTTTCTCTTCTCTTGAGCGCATTGATATTTTCAACGTCTCTGTGAGTCTTGACATTGGAGTTGTGGGTGGGCTGCACAGTGTCCCTCAAGGTTGCATCTTTTCTCATCTCAGGTCTTGAAGATTTCCATATATCAGCGAGAACTTTTTGCCTATCTTCCAGTGTTTTAAAGACGGGACTTGGAGGCACAGGTAGGAGGACGTCTTGTCTAGCGGGTCTTTCAACCAGGGTACACATTCTAATGGCTCCAGCTGGAATTTGAGTATGCACCGGTTCTCTGCCTTCAGATCCTGTTAGCGTAGGTGGTTGTTCAACCTGAGCAATACTCACTTCAATCTCAACACCCTCTTCCTCAGTCTCCAGGTCTTCATATACAGACAAATCCATAAGGTGGATTAAGGGTTCCTCAACACTTTTTGGTAAAACTATGCCCCTTCTGTGTTGACTTTCAGGTTTGCAGGTAAGGACACTTTTTGCTTTGTTGGCCATCTCACGTCTGTGTTGTTATTGTGAAGTTTTTATGTTTCAGAGGAATTTTCTAGAGTCATTACCTCTCTTCTGATTTTTTGTTTGTTGATTTTTTGCTTTTTTTGTTTGACCAGGTTTGGTTCCGTTTGCTTCCAATTTTTGAGAAGCGATTCCATTAAGTGAGTCAAATATAGGACTATTTTTTCGGCCATCTGTGGCATAGAAGGCACAGAGGTCTGTGCTTTTTTTGTTTGACCTGATTTTGTTCCATTAGCTTCTGGTTTTTGAGAGGCGGTTCTTTTAAATATGTCAAATATTTTGGCCGTCAGCTTGTTAGGGATTGCCAATGTCTCCCAAGAGGGGCTCATCCCTATGCCATAGCTAAAGTAGAAGGGTTTTGAGGATCCAGGGATGCAAGGTTGCTTGGGCCTCTACTACTTTCCAAAGTGCTAGCAAAACTCGTACTTTTGGATAATCCTTTCATTACATTACAGGGCTCAATTTGTGGAGTGGATGAACCGGGGGGTTTAAGCCACAATCACGTGATTTGGTCGATTCACAGATGTTTAAAGAGGTCTTGTTTCCATTCAGAAGGTTTTGCACTTGAGTGCTGGCAGTTGCAGCCAAGGTTTTAGGGTCTGCTACAGATGATCCGGTCACTTTGTCAGTCGCGAGGACCTCTGTGGAGGTTTGGTTTTTAGTGAGGCAAGCATGCATCAATTGAGGGTTTGAAGACGTAGTGTCTCTGCTCAGAGTTAGAGGCTGCACTCTGCCCTTGTTTCACTTACCCAATCTTTTTGATAGGGAACTGTTTCTTATCTTGCAATGGAGGATGCCTTGCTTGTGAGCAGGCTAAAGGAGGAGAAACAGTAGTGCCGACTTGACTTCATCATTCCACATATGAGCTGGTTTTGCATGTGGAGTGTTGTCACTAGAACCAGAAGACCCTTCAGTAAATCATGCGGAAGATGGCAAGTTCCTTTCAGGTCTTGGTGCTGTGGTAGCACAATTATTAGTAAGATTGTGTGTCTTGTTTATTTGGGTAATTCCTTGCTAAATTTTGTTCACCACTTCCAACGAATTCCTCTTGTTGTTGGCATGTGGGGATAAATCACACCTTCCGTTTAACAGACGTAAATGTGTATTTGAGGGGCGGAACACTTTGTCTTCCATTGCAATGATACTTTTGTCAGGTCCAGGTGCCAGGGCGGCTTGAGAGCAGGCCCCTTCTATGTTTTTGATGTATGGAGAGGCTAAAGGACTCCTGTCCAACATCAGTGCTTCGTATTGCTCTGTTGATTTTAGTTTGCAAGGGCTGTCAGTATTGATACCTAACAGCTTATGCGAGCGCCAGGCTAAAACCGTTAATTTGGGCACTTTCATGTACAAAGAGTCAATTGTGGTCGTTCCCGCACAGGCTCGCAAACTAGGGGAGGTTGAGCAGTTTGCGGATGTACATGTAGTGTTAGTGTGTATTTCACAACCATAGGTAAGCTCAGAGGGCGAGATTACAATGTTGGGAAGCAGAGAGTCGCGAGGCTCCATGCCGCAGCTTCCCATTCGCTATTCGTCTGTCAACGAATTGTCGACCAGCGCTGAGGCAGCTTCCTGTTTCTCGGCAGGCAGCCTCGTCCGATAAGGCACCCTCCTCCAAAACCAGCCCCGTGGACCCACCCAGGCCAAGAGCCTGAGGCAGCCCACAGCCCGTGATCTCCAAGCCCGACACTACACCCCCCCGCAGTCCGAGGACCACCCACACAAGAACAGGCACCTCGCCCCACCCCGCCTGCAGAGGACAGCATGGCAGCCGGCGAGAAAACACTCATGTCTCCAGCAAGAGCACCCAGGGCGGACAAGGTGAGGACTGCGGGGGTTGAAGTACTTTTATGGGATTGGATTTGCAGGGCAGACAAAGGAGGCAAATGTTTTACTGCGTTCCCAACCTTGACTTTCCCGTGCTTACCAATCCTCAAGCATGTAGAGGCAGTAATGTGTGCATCCTCGCACACATTGTCAACAGAGACAGTCCCACTTTCATTTCCAATGTTGGTGTTTTTTAAGTTACTTACACTAAATGATACTGTCGGATTCCGATGGTTTACTTCAGATACGGACTTCCAACGTCGAAGTTACAGTCTTGTCTGAGGGGGGCGAGCAATCGCCGTGAGGGCCGGCACTAGGCAGGGTCTCTTCCATTCCAGACACCCTCTCTCCTCACTCCCACACACCCAAACACCAAAACATACTGCGCACATCGTGCACTCAGCGTGTGACGGGTGTTTAGTACAGCTTCCTCCAGGAAGCAGTAATTGCAAGGGAAACAGATTTCAGCAAGTTAGCCAGCGGAAGAAGAAAGAGCCTAGGCAGTCTCAGGCTCACCAAAACACACTGCGCACAACGCGCGCTCTGCGTGTGCCGGGTGTTTAGTACAGCTTCCTCCAGGAAGCAGTAATTGCAAGGGAAAACAGACTTCAGAAAGTTAGCCAGTGGAAGAAGAAAGAGCCTAGGCAGTCTCAGGCTCACCAAAACACATTGTTCTATTAGTTGTGTACTGGGAATACATTCAGTATTCACTTAGCAGCATTATGAAAAAAACAAGAAAATGTTTGTTTTTATTTTATTATGAAATACTTTTAATTCTGTTTCAGAGTTAGTAATATTGAAGAGAGAATACAAAACATATAAATGTATTGGGTAATATGATATATATATGTACAATACACATATGTATAGATGCAGATTTGTATACCTTTTTAATATTATTTCTAGCCATGGCTACAGGATCAGCCAATGAAGCACAGGATTATGCTTCCGTGGCTAAGGTGAGTAAAGACTGGAGTAGTTCTGTCCGTGGCTAAATAGCTCCCCTGTTAACTTTGTAACTGTGGTTAAAAACACACATTTTGGGGGATTTTAGGCACTCAAACTGCAGACAATAAATTACAAAAGATATTGCAATATATTTTTGCAATCTGTGTTTAATATTATCTATTTTTGTAACTAAAAGCGTGGCTCTTAAAAGGGCAGATTTGGGGGAAGGAAATGGGGGGTGTAACAGCGAAGGAAAATACATAAGGATGAACCATATAACAAAGAGAATTAAATCAAAAAGGAACATATATGTATGGGATTTTTTGTTTTGAATTTTGTTAAAAAAATCTCTAAAAAAGGTGGGGCGAAATTGCCACTTGAAAAAAAAAAACTAAAGATGATAGTTAACCTGGTGTTGAGATATTAACTTCTACCAATCCTAAATTGTGGCACCTCCCACAGCTACTCATTGGTGGCATAGTTGACACATGACTCTCATAACTGAGACATTGGGAGCCGGTAAAATTGGAACAGGTGGCACTGACACTTTTGCAGAAGTTGAGGGTTCATTTAGTGTCAGTGACATCCCACTGGTGGACGCATATGCTGGAGGTGGTGCTGATCTTCATGCACATATTGCATGAGCACCACACATTTTAAGATTGTGGTGTTTGTAAGATTTCCAATATGTTTCGTCACCATATTCCTAAAGCACTCTCAGCAGATGATTGAGCCTCACAGATGCTCCAAGGTTCTGCAACAGCACATTTGGTGGTTCACATCTTAAAGTCTCCTGTACAATGTGCTCTGTACATCCGTTGCCTTCTTTTTAAGAGCAGTGTTCTTTGACCTTGAAATATCTCCAACTGTCTGCAGGGGTTTTTATTCCTGTGGCTTCCTTCCTGGGTGGCGAAGAATTGAGGACCAGGATGACATATTCATCACTGCTGTTGTCATGGTTAGACATGTTGAAATGTTCAACTGGGGAAGTACATTTTAAATCACAAAAATGACAACACTAAAAAGACAATGCCACCATTTATTTTTAAAGAGAAGATAAAAAATCAAACAAACACTTGACAAACTGAACAAATGATAAGACAAGGGAAAAGACAATTTGGTTAAAAGCAGGTAAAAAGGAGGAATAAAGTTTTAAAGTGTCAAAGGTTCTTGTAGTTACTTGGTAAATATTTCACTAACAAGCACTAGTCCATCACTTATGGCATGTTAGTATTTTTAAAGTTGGGTGGGTGTGGCCCTTTAGTACTTTTCCTATGTGTATTGGGAGCACCTAGGTGGATAAAACTTCATATTAAAATATAATTATTATCTCTACATTGCCATTGGAATACTTCTTTTTCAATTTTGTGTGCATACTTATTTTGGCCACCTACACACATGACAAGTAAGGCACAGTAAATCTAAATCCTTCCCTAAAATGCTTATTAGTAGTTAGATGGCATTTATTTTACGAACATGTTACTTCATTGTGTACAATATATTTGTGCAATGTTGTAATATTTGTCTAAGCCAAAAAAGAACAAGCATATTGGTTTAGAAACACAATATATACCCTTAAATCTTCTTCCTGAAGAGCTGACAGCATTGACCCATTCTTGCTTTTCCTGTAGTCAAGATGGTGTTAAAATGCTTGAGTCAGTTTGACAGGAGGCAAACACAGACTTAAGTAAAACAGCAATCGGTTTAGGACTCAAAGGATGCTTGAAAACAGGCAAAGTGTAGATCCTCACAGTTCGACAGCTAGAGAGTGTCTTGACAAGTTGAGTCAATTGTAACGATGAACCCGTTTGACTTAGTCCAACTGTGGGGATCAGCAGCCGCAATCAGATTGAAGGCACCAGAGATCAAGTTGGTGAGGCTGAGTCTATGGCTCGAATGGGAGTGAAACAGGTTGATTGTAGAATATCAAAAGCAGCTCGGGTGGGTATTTTACCAGGTCAAACATGAATAGAGAACGGTCAAGTCAACTTGTAAGTGGTCATAGTGGCAAACAGAGCACAAGGCTGCTCCTTGTTATTCTGGATTGTTGTGGGAACTTTGTCCAGGGTTTCAAAGCAAAGGAAAGTCAGTTCTCATTCTACCTCTGACACACAGGAAGTCTGCCATTCCAGCATTAGCATCCCTGGTGGTGAGCAATGTCAGCCATTAGCACCTGGAGTAGGCGGAGCAGCCAATCAGGTTCCTTGAATCATGGGCTGAAACTGCTGATCTCAGCCGCGTTCCATGGAACCCGATGGCTGCTAGCCCCACCCCACAGGGCCATCTTCTTCCCACCCTCCAGTTTCCTTCATTTATTTAGAAACCCCAACCTCATTCCCCAGCCCCACATAGCGGATTGTGGCGGGAGCAATGCCCGCCACCGCTGCAGCTTCACTCTGTGTAACCTTGCCGGCTGCCATGGAAATGGAAGAGGGGCTCCGGAGCCCCACCTTCCATATCAGTGGTGGCCATCTTGTGCCAGTATTTTCATTCAAGGAACGTGACACCCTACATTCAACCCTCCTGAATGGCTAAGCAGCAAGCAATGTTCTAAAACATTTTCTTTTCCTTGTTTATGCCTGGTAGAGATGCTGCTGTCCCCTGGATCCAGACATGATGGAAAACAGGTCACTAGATGTACAGCAAGGCAGTGAGGGCCATGTGGGTTTTACTGTGGTACGAGAAGCACTTAGGGATGATCATATGATATGATAAATTAATCATGCAAACATTGTTTCCAAGTGTTATGGAGTGTGAGGCAAGGATTGCCTGTTGTCCAAATGATAATAGTTCAGTGGGGATGCATTCAGAGGTCAGTAACTGAGACCATTTACTTGGGGTCTAGGGTCATCAAGCTGGCTGATTTGATTTTCCTGCGCTTGCTTCCATGTACAGTTGTGTGCTAGACTAGCCAGGTAAACATCGAAGGAAGTGAGGACTTCCCACACTGATGGAGTGTGACATTTCTGGTGGGGAAACCGACAAAGGCCTTACATGAACATGCACCTGTGTCACAATTAATATCAGTTCTTGGAGGCCTCTAATATTTACCAAACCTGCATGAGTAGCTTGCTTCCACAAATGCTGTGTATATTTACATCATTTAAGCAGTTCAGGGTTTACAGACAATCATTTCTGGTTGTATATCTTTATAATGAATCTATGAACTTTATATTTTAGGATGAGGTCTGGGGATTTCAAGTATTTTCGTTTTATATGAATACAGCCATTAGCTACTGTATGGAAACGTGGATGAATAGAGTTTGATAATGATGTATCTATGAATTATGTTTATTTCCCTAGGGGTATGGTCATTTTCAGAATATGTATAGTTGTATATGTGTTTGTATTGTATGTGATTTGTGTTAATTTTAGTTTTAGTTTGGGCTATTAGGGAGCTCTCGCACCACCTACAAGCAGAAACTATATACAGATAAGGAGAAAGAGCATGTGAGGAGGGATACACGGTTTGTAGGTGTTGTTTTGTGTTTTGTTATTTGCCCACCCATTGACTGCTCATGGCCATTATAATCCATATGGTCATTCTCACCCAGTTCCCTGCCCTCCTTGACCAAAACACCTCCTCATGGAAACTCTTTGAACTTGCTTTAATCAACCTTTTCGTCAAACTTTGCACTCAAGTGCCTTTCAGTGTTTTTTTCAAAGCAGTCGTCTGAGAGTTAATGACTTAATTGGAGCTGTAAAATCTCTAATGATGCAACAAAAAAAAAAATCTGCCTTCAGCCACTCGATTCATAAGCACTGTGTATGTATGTCCTTCACTGAAGTCCTGTAAAAAGCTAGCATGGCAAAGTTTTGGCCTCTATATAAGTATTTGGCATTTATTTTTTAGGCACTACTATTATATGCCCAGGTACTCACACCATTTTGCACCTGGTAACATCGATAGCCAGTTAATACCACTAAGATACTGCCTGGTTAGTGCATTGCTTGGTGCAGTGGGAAGAAGCAGTAGGGGGACACACAAGGGGGCTGTGCACTGAATGTTGGAAGTGGGCAAGAGACAGAAGACAGTATGAGGGGCAGGACACCAGAACAGCCATAAGGGGTCTTTCCACAGGGAGAGAAGGGGGGAAGTTCTAGATGTTGAGCCGTTGCACGTGCATGACGTGTACGTTCTTAATCTCCTTCCTATGTTGACACTTTTCTGGTACTTTATTACCCGAATAAAATTAATGTTTGACTGATAGAAGTTTGGCATAATAGGCCGTAAATTGTTAACAGATTTGTTTTTCGTAATCTTGGAAATGGTTGTATTATCTTTTGGATTTGCGAAAAGGGGGTGAGCACGTTCTGTGAGCTTGGCGCCTGTGTCCATGCAAGAGATGGCAGTAGCTGGCTGGAAATGCAAAGGGGAAAAAATATACAGGTGCTGCAAAAAGACGTAAAAAAAACTATTTTTAACCGATCTGGCCTCACTTCTCACTCCGAATCCATGTCAAAAACAGGACACAATTCCATAACTCGCCGCTGTCGCATATATTCTTGCGAGATAAAAATCTGTCTTTATTTTTGACTGCTGTTAAATATAGAAGTTGACCTCCTTGTGTCCTTCGCTGTGCGAGCAAAGCTTATAGGTAATGTTTACCCTTTTTTTTCTTTCCCCCTGTTGAGAATAATAAAATCGGTGTTCGCCCTTATGTGCGATTACTGTGCCTGTTGCTTCTGGGTCAGTCTAAGTGTTATCCCATCTTGGGTAATGCCATTATACATAGCCCCAATCCCATCAGTTATTTACAATTTATAGAGTGGCTGAGGGCTGAGTGACAGGAGGCTCTATCTGGCTGGAGCACGTGGACTCTGTGTGTGCTTTCGGGGCATTCGGCGGGATTAGCCTGTCATTGCTGGAATAAAGGTATTTAACCAGAAGAAAAAACAGCCCGTGGATTCCTCCAAATGTGAATTTCAAAGAGAATGTGCAAACAGAGGGAACTCATTTCCCGTACAAGATTCGTTTCTCTTCCATGAAGCACTTTAAAAAAAATGACAGATTTCAGAGGCCATTGATGTGACGCATATTGGTAATTTGGGCATGTGCACGCGTTTCTAAAGCTTTATTGTGACTTTGGCTGAAGGACGAGCAAAATGCTACTAATAACAATAACAATAATAATAATCTTAATAATAATATTTTGTTCTTATATAGAGCTCCATGCCAGACCTTACAGCTTCTAAGACATACAGGGCATCATTACGAGGCAGGCGCTGACGGAATCAAGGGGGCCGGTACGGGACCAGCCCCCTTCATTCCGTCAGGGCTGATTACGAGCTTCCCATCACGGGACCCGGATTGGACGTCTGGTAAAACCAGGCGTCCTTTCCGGGTCCCGCGAGGGGAAGAGGGAGGTAACAACGGGACACTCATAATGTGCCCGTTGTTACCTCCATCCCCATTCCCATTGAGCCCTATGGGGGCTCAAATGGGAATGGGGAATGGTTCCTGCAAGGAGCACTTACCGGGTCCTCTTATGTCGGAATTACCCGGTAAGTCCCCATTGCAGGAACCCGGAAAAGGAGCCCTGTTTGGAGGCAGCCATGGAGCTAACAGCTCCATGGCTGCCTCCAAACTCGCAATGAGGCCCACAGTCACAGGTGTTGTAATTACCCCATTTTGAATCGTCATTGACGTATTGACTGTAAAAGGATTAAACTCGAAAGGCCTGATTCACAGAGTATTTTCCTATGGGATTGCACCATTGTAAAATGCTGCTGTGAATCAGGCCCTTAGTTGGCTTCCTTTATCTGTGTAGCGTTCCATCCTTGGCTCTGTATGGTGCAATGGCGAAGTGTGATGGATGTAATCGAAATATATTGTATCACACAAGGAATGTTCATAGTGTGAAAATGCACACACATATTCTGTGTGAATTTAGTTGTGTAAGGTGCTCCTTAGTGTGATGCACATGAAGTTTTGACTATTTTCTTTCCTGGTATACAAACCTTTCCCTGTTGTTTCATCATCAACGCCTTTGAAGGCACACCCGTAAACGCTCAGACCAGAAAAAGGCCTAAGATGCTCTTGCAAGTGAAACAAGTATTCATTTCTACAGAATTAGGTGCAACAGCAAAGAACTCTGCTGCCATGGAACGTTCGGCCAAAAAATGTACAAGCAGAATCTTATAAGGAGACACAGCGTCATAGATGATGTCATTGTATACAGTGGAAACCCGCGTGGCTGGTTAGTGCGACCCTATACATGGTCGGCCTGCTCCATAGGGGATGCCAGGTCATTGGTCCCATCCCAGTCCGTCTGTCTTCCATCACGTAGGTTCTGCTGGGCTCATCATCTCCAGGGAACCAAGGCCGAAGAAGCAATTAGCTACATTTGTAAATGCTAATGTTAATGTTAAAGGACATTTGTACCGCGCACTATCACCACCGGAGTGGTCCCCTGGCGCTCTGGCGGCTCTGAAAGAGGAGGGGAGGTTGAGTTAGTGGGAGGAAGCAGGAAAAGTGCAAGAGAGCAGTGATGTGCTGTTGGCGGACTCAGCCCCGTGGGTCCGTTGGCTGGGCCTGGGGTGCTTGCGGCCGGTAGTCGTTGTGTACTGTTGTGCAAGTCTATGTGTGTTTTTGTTTTGTTGTTGCAATGTAGTGAAGTTTGTGCGGTTTGTTGTGCTGCAGGTTTTGGCTGTGTTTGGTTTGGAGTTTGAGAGGTGTATGCAGAATGGGAAATTGTTAGTCGGGTTGGTTAGTTTGTGTCTCTTTCCTGAATTGAGGCGCTCGGCTTGCGTAGTCTCCCCTGATGCGGCTCTGTCCTGATCTGGATCTGACTGGCATACAAGGTTCCTTACTCCTCTGGCCCCCACCTATAACATGCTCTCTCATAGCCCCCCTATCCTCCCTTCATACTGCTGTGGCCAGTGCACCTGCCAATGTCAACATCTCAGGTAGTGTGGTGATTGCCAGTATCTCAACAATTCCACACCACTGTGATACCTGGTGGATACTAAGGGGCGGGCGAAAGTGTTGGTGGGATTATCTGGGGTAGTTGACTCAGTCTCTGTGCATGTCGCCTGTGTTCCATTCGCCTGTGAACAGTATTACTCTATCATTATACAGTTCACCTGGCAGGCTCAAAGTCTGGCATAGGGGGAGTCTCGAGTTCACACTAACCCACACATACTTCACTCAACCCAATCACGTCTCTTGGCTTTGAAGGCTTCCACACTTGCTTTTGAACTATAATTCATCCCACCCTGTCCTTCGTTCTACAAACCATGTCATTATCAAATACAGCTGGGACAACCATACGCTAAGATCTTTTATGGTTGATTGGTTTACGGGGTCAACTGGTATCTTGGAATTCAGCGGTCCCTGGACTAGGGCAGTTGTAGGGGTTATAACTCGTAGTTGGCTGGGTGGGGGTCAGAGGCCTGTTCTGGCCTGTTTGTTATAACACACACCAAGACACCCAATACTGTCTCGTGGCCTTACAGGCCACATTCTTTCTAGAAGAAACATATTGGCAAAGACTTTAGAACAAAGAAGGGTTTCTGTGGAAGTTGGTGGCATGGGCCTCTCTAATCAGCGCTTGGGTCTGTTCAGGTTTCCCCTTCAGGCTCACAACCTGTGTCTAACACACTAAATACTACATGGCCATGCAGGCCCTTTGCTTCAACTATGGCTACTTAATGCCTTCAAAAATTGTGTTTGCTTGTATGCGCACACTGTGGGCCTCATCACAAGTTGGGCGCTAACCCTGGCAGTATTACCGCCGGGGCTATTAGCTCCACTGCCAAACCCCTGGTGCTATTAGCGCCGGATCACAGTTTTGGAGGAACGGTAAATCCCCATTCCCCATTGGGCCCATTCGGGATTTTCCCATTCCCCTTTGGGCCCAATGGGGAATGTTCGGCGCTATTACCGCTGGCGCTATTAACGCCAGCGGTAATAGCACCAAAAATCTGAAAAATCATGGCGGATTTGCTCCAAGCTCAGAGCCCAAGCCTGTGATTTGGCAGACCCTTAAATGCAGCGGTAATAGCGTTAATGCTGCATTTAAGGGTTACCGCCAAACTCGTGATGTGGTAGAATGTCTAAATGTCTGAATTGAGTACGATATTATGATTGTGTGGTACCTTTAGGATGCCCCTCTCCCCCCTGATCTATTATAGTTCTCTCAATGGGGCGTATCTCACCTTAAAGCGCCTAGGGGGCTGGAATGGGTTTGGTCCCTTCCCAGCACCTTCAATGGGGATTCAACTTCAAGTGGGTCCCTGCAAGGCTGTAAACTTTTCAAAGTTAGTAGGGCCTATCATATGCATAGATATCTATCGAGGCTCCATTGTTTGATGGCAGCCATTTATATTTGATTCTAGTAGGGTACATCCTGCATTACCAGGGGTCGCCACTACAGTGAGCCTCTGTCTATTTACAGTACTGCATCCAAAGCCTATTTATATCCCCCTCCTCATAAAAGTGGCAGGGGTTGAGCCACATAATTTTATATGGAAGAAATTAAAGTGGTAATGCCCGGGAAACCCGCAGGAAGGGTTGCTTCACATGTGTGCCATGCAAGGGACCCTTAAAAAAAAAAACGTGTGATATGGAATGACGCAAGTGGAACACCTTTAATTCAGTTATTTGGAGATGGGACCATCCATCAGAAGGGTTGTGCGGTGGTCTGCTCAGAGCTCCATAGAAAAACCTGGTTGAGCCTGCCAGGATGCTCTTATGCAGTTCTTGGATGGCATGAATGGCACTGCTCACCCATATCACTGCCAAAGCTCGGAGTTACTTGTGCAGCACCTCACAGCCACTACCTGGAATCTCCAATGCAGCTCCTTGTCGACAGAAGGGGTACCGCGTCTCACTGCCTCAGCCTGCGCTCATAAACACATCATCCCATTGAGAAGAGGGATGTCACACACTGCCCTTGTTGCAATCATTTCTACATGGCACTCCTTGTCAAGATGGGTAGATCCGTTTAACTACTGCCAAGTTCACCCCTTTCATAGAAGAGCCCACTCTCTGTCACTGAGCTGCTCCAATATGCAGCCCATGTTGGATGACCTGATGTGAGTTCACCCAGCTGCTACTATAATTTGTCAAACCATCTTTGGCATAAGTGGCCCAGCTTGAAGACCACAGATGGGGCTTTCTGCTGCTGCTAAATACCCCTGACTTTTGCAGCCTGGCCCAGTTGTATCTAGAAAGCCCCCCCCCCCCATGCCATCCAGGCAACACTGAGCTGCCCTAGACAGACTGACTGGGGACTTTGAGGCCCCCTCCCCTACTGCCAGGACATCCAGCACATGTTGTACAGTGATTTAAAACTTTAAGACCAAGCACAGGAGCACCACAGAGCACCTTCCTGCAGAGTCGGGGTCTAAACCGCCATGACCAGGCTGCTTACCAAAATAGTTTATGCAGCTGTTTAGGTAGGCATAGGTTTTGATATTAGTGTGTGTTATTTTGTGTGTGTGTGTATTGGTTACCATATATATAGTAAACAATACATTTATATCATAGTATGAGTCTCGAATTTGCAAACACTCACTGCAATTTGAATTATCGGTGCTGGATGGTGTGTTCGAGTTCAAGCTGTTATATTGCAACTATTTGAAAGATAAACTTTCTGGGCTACGCAGTCACTAGGGCTTGTGCATCGGGTACGCAGTGCTTACATCAGTACACATCTTGTCTTCTGTTAGTGAAATAAAGCTTTTATTATCCAATAATTCAGCACAGCTAACGCGTTTCAGCCTTCCGGGCTTCTTCACAATATTACAAAGGGTGCTCAAATCGTTGATTTTTAAAACATAATTCATTGTCCCTTTTCTCTTTGCCCAATTGGAGGATGTTCATGTATGTATCAGGATCGGCCATTTTAGAGTGTGTAAACATGCATGTTATTTAGTGTTGCTAATTGGCGTGTTATTCAACATTATGAATTTTATTTCACCATAGGTCACTCATTTAAACAAGTTGCATTATTAATTAAATCATGATCTAAATATTGTCACTAATGGTGAGCATGTGTTGCAATTGTTCATTACTATTGTTGTAATATATTTGGCAAACAGCAGCTCGTATGCGTGACTATTCTAAGAATAGCTATGTATGCCCATCATTACACTATACGTAATATATTATAACATTCATTCGTAGAGTGACTTGTCACAATGGCAGGATATCAGTTGCAGAAGCAGTGTCTCATTATATGCCAGATGTCTGAACACCATGGACAAATTGGCGAGACAGTACCTTCATCTGTCATGGTATGTAATCATATAAAGTGCTATTGCCTCCTATCGGTTGCACAATGCTTAATGCCTTTATTGCTCCTTAAGGTGCCTAGTGCCGTAAAATTAAATAAATTATGCATGTAGCAGCTATTTTTATTATAATTACTTGCTCATTGATTTAAAAAATCATATATTCGGTCACGTCCATCTCAGCACTTATTGTATCAACTACTATTATTATTTTTTTATTTAATATCTGCAAGCGCACATGCCTATAGGCCTCAGAGCGCACAAAACATAAAACAAAGACCGGGAAAAATAAACAGAATCAACGGAATCAGTAACAGGTAGGTGGAATCTGCAGGAAAGATTTATTCAGTCTGATTTAAGATTGAGCAAATGAGACTTGACCCGTTTTATGAATTACGCAATGGTGTCTGCTGTTCCGATTGCCAATGGAAGTGCATTCCAAGGCCTTTGGAAGTCAAAGCGTGTGCCACCAAATTTAATAAGCTTGAATCTTGGTTGAGCCATTTTAAAGTTATCCTGGAATCGCAACATGTGGGAGGACGGATTTTCTTTTGTGGGATCAATAAGATATCTGGGAGCCATGTTTGTCCAGCATTTATAGGACAGCATCAAGATCTTGTGTACTATCCTATGTTTTATTTGAAACCATCAAGGTCCCTTCTGACATTCAATACATGGTCCTGTCTGGACAGACAATAGATGGCACTGACTGTGTAATTCTGAGCAACCTGCAAGGATTGGGTATTGGCTTGGGATGTACCAGCCAGCAGGCTGCTTCAATAATCCAGCCTAGAGTTCTCCAAGGCAGCGAGCAATTGTAATGTATGGGTGAATATAGCTTAGACGTGTAGTTATAGCCACAGGAAGACCAAATATGTGAAACTTGAGTTTTCTTTGTAAATTCAGCATCTAAGTGAACTCCAAGTGTTTTAATCTTCTGGCTGCAGTTATTCTACTGCCTGAGATGACGAAACTTTCATGGAGTTGGGGTTTTTCAACCATGAACCGGAGACCACCATCAGAAACTCTGTCTTTTCTTTATTAAGACCCAGAGAGTTCGCAGCCATCTAGGTCTGGATTGAATCCTACACCATGTTGACAGCCTGGGTTAGCTCGATGATGACCTGGGTGTCATCCGCATAGTTTTTATAATGAACACCCAGGTGTTCCAAGAGACTGAGTAGGGGCCTGATGTAAATGCTGAATAGCGTTGGGGCAAAACATGAACCATGTGGTACTCCATAGGTCAAGGCAACAGGGATAGAGTTGCATTCATCGATTGCCACTTGAACTGTACATGGACCCAGGAATGACTCAATCCAGTTAAATGCCAGATCAGAACAGCATGCCTGGTCCTTTAATCTGGTCACCAACAGCAAGTGGTCGACCAGAACAATGGCCTCAGAGAGATCCAGCAGCATAAGCAAGGCATGGCACCTTATATCCACCATGCTGGTTGAAGTGGATTTGAGTTCTAGCATAGTGGTCTAAGTGCCATGCCTTGCTCTAAAGCCTGCTTGGCATACCCCAGTATACCAGATTTCCCCACAAAGCCTGAAATTGCGAATAGGCAACTGGATCCATAAATTTAAGTTGAAACAGCACCTTTGTGATGGGACAAATGTTTTTCGGTACTGACGGATCAAGGTTGATATTCTTTAGGAGCGGTGTGATCCACCCCTCTTAGTGCGGTATGCCGTAAACTGCAGGATGTGTTGGTGCCGTAGCTACCGTGAAATGCAATCCCTTTATATGCTGCATCATCTAATCATATTGAAAGCTTATTGCCTTATGTAAGGTATTCTTCCTAACCATCATAAAATGCATAGTGCCCGCATCATTACCCAGGCTGTATAGGAGATGAATCCTTAAATTTCCATAAGGTGCCAAAAAATAAAAAAAAAATTCTACCCTTTGGTTTTAGATCCTTTTGATTCGACCAATTGCATTTCGGTCCTTTTGATTCGATACTTTGACCTATAACCGCTTGTAGGTGTTGCAAAATCCTCATCTTAACCACATGTATTGTGCTCCCAAAGTATCATGTGTTGCAATCACATTCTATAATGTATACATCATGTGTGCTATGGCATGTCATTTGTTTTCATATGTTCACATTTATCTTAATTTGTGGGTTCACATATTGTGTGGCATTGATTCCAAATGTACATGCATTACCTTTGCACATTTCCTGAACCATCCTCTCTTTCCATTAATCCAATCGATACCCAAATTTTTTTCCTGGGTTGAAAATACCTGGGTACAAGTAAGGATCTAACGGAGGGGGGGTTCTTATAGGTGATAAGTGGTTTCTCCCCTATTTGTGTCCAAATGTCTGTGGTGTTGTTGGTGAGGTTTTTCCAATGTTTGTTCAGTATACTTCTCACCATTCGTGATTTGTTATAACATGTGATACATCTAGTTTGTATAGGTTATTTTCGTGCTGCCTTTGCAGTTAGAAGATTTTCTCTGTTGCATTTGGATGCTTTCATAAATGTGGCAATCACCACACCTTTTGAAACTGTCGGTTCTTAAACCATGCAGCTGACATGTGGGAGTGCCTTATGAATTCTGTCTCTTGTGAGCAGTTTCTTTTCAGTCTCACACATTCTCCATATAGAATGTTCCATTTCAGTTTGTTGGGATGTGAGCTGTCTATACCACATAATACTTGTCTTTTTCTGTGTATAGTGCTCTGTATGTTACCCTGTTCAATGTATATTTCAGCATTTAAATATACAATCTGTCTTTTGTTGTTCTGTACATTTAAGGCTGTAGTTGTTACTAATTTTGGCCATGTCATGCCTTCCCATATTATGAAAAGGTCATCAATGTACCTACACCATAGTACAATATTCTCTGAGTATTAATTGAGTTCATCTGAGTTAAGTACCTTTGTTTGCCACAAGCCCATTGTTAGATTTGCATAGATGGTCCCCATTGCTGTTCCATAGACCTGAAGGAAGTGCATGTTGTTAAATATGAAGAAAATATGTTCGAGGGAGAATCTTAGCATATCTAAGATCATTTCTGAGTGTGCTCTATAGCTCACAAATTTCATAGATAGGAAATGTCTTACAGCTATGTGATGTTTGATACTAGTGTACAGGGAGACGACATCCAGGGTGGTTAGCATGTATCTATCTTTCCATGGTATGTTTTAAGATCATATATGCCTCTGGGTTATGCACACTATATAAATGTCCAAATAAATAAATAAATAAATAAATGGTTGAGATTTTAATTAGGAAGAGTTTTTCCACAAATATGTATGTCTTTTCTAATAGGGATTCCATATAGGAGACAGTTGGTCCCTTTTCTCCATGGTGGCTTTGTCTCTCTCTTGTTCACCTTAAGGACAAAATATATAGTCACAGTAATAAGGTGTTTTACCTTGAGGTATTGTATCTCTTCTAACTCTAGTAATCCATTTTCGAACCAACCTTGTAATTTCAAATCACACTCCTCTTTGTTTCCAGTTTGATGTAGTTCTTAGTGTCTCTGAGTTGTCTCATGGCTTGCTCTACATATTCTTTTATGTCCTCTACTACTATGTTGCCACCCTTATCAGAGGGTTTGATGGTTATATGGCCATCAATGTTGAGGTTATTTACTGCCTGTCATTGTTCTTTAAACATGTTAGGTTTATGCCTGAATCTCATTCTGGTTCCCTTTTGCTTTCAAAGATATCTAGAGATGCACAGTTGTCCATTATCAAATTGAATTTAGATTTAGATTTAAGTCCACTCTCATGTGGCATATTGGTGTTAATGCCAAATCTTTGTAAGTTGTCTTCCTTACAGGCAATATTATCTGTCTGTGTGTTTGTCATTATATTATTGTGATCACCAAAATTTTCCACATCTATTAATGTTGGTCTATCCCTAATGCCAGCTTGCATAGAATTTGTTTAGTTTAATTATTATCATAATTTGATGCAGATCAATCCGTGTCTGTGCATACCTTAATTTAGTTTCTGGGTAGACGTTTATTACTCTAGATAAGACTTTGAATTCAGTTTAAGTTTGATCCTTATTAAATAGCTTGATTATTTGTGGCTCCTCATTCCTGTGTTTGTCTTGTTCTTCTGTTTTCAAGATCAGGTCTGCTGCCCTTGGGGTGTTTGATGTCTATTTGGGCTATGGCCCCTTCTCCCCCTTACGGTCTCTCTGCAGTAAGCACATTTCCGCTAAAAATTCAGTCTCACAGGAATTTCAGATTCTTCACATGCTGATGTTTCTATACATTAACAGTCTGCTCTATTTCAGTGTCTTGTCTGATCATCTGTCTCATCCCTGTTGTCCTACCAATTATTGAGTGGCATTGAGGCATTTGGCACACGTTTAGATCCTTCCCATCTCATAGTCTCCTTTATCTTTTAAGAATTTTCTCTGTTTTCTTGCTTTATATGTATATTTTCAGTGATGTCAAATGTGATATCATCAGTGATGTCATTTGTGATGTCATGAGGGTGCTTACGGGCAGCACAATGCAGGCTTCATAGTTAATGTGGCATAGCTTCTGGCACTTGCTGAATTTCAGGGGTTGTGTGGCTTTAAATCAGCACCTTAACATCACTTAAACTAAACATGTTTCACTTAATTTAAAGGGTGTCATTGCATCAGATTGCTTCATTTTAGCAATGCTTAAACTAAGGTTTTTTTCACAGAATTCCAAAGGATTTTGTTGTGTTATATGTCCCACCACCTTTAATTCTGTTTTTAACATACATAATGTCATGTCATTTTAAATCAATATCTGTTCTTGAGCTACACTACATTGGGTTTATCAAGTATTTAATCTATTTTTGTGTCCACTAGATAAGAAGCGATTAGTAATGGTGTAATGAGATGAGGAAGAGCAAGGTGGGGATAATGGGGGACTGTGATGAGGAAGACTGAAGTTGTGTGGTTGGGGACTGTGATGAGGAATAGTGAGGTGTTTTAGTGGGAGATTGTGTTGAAGAAGAGTGGGATGCAGTACTTGGGGACTGTGATAGGGAAGAGTGAGGTGGGGCAGTGAGAGACTGTGATGAGGAATAGTGATCTTGTGGTAGTAGGACATTGTCATGAGGAAGAGTGATTTGGTGGTAGTGTTGTTCTTGAAAGACAAAGAGTAATATGTTGTCAGTGAAGGACCATGATGAGGAAGCGTGCGATTGTGATAGTGGGAACTGTCATGTGGAAGAGTGAGTTTATGGTAGTCTGGGACTGTGATGAGGAAGAGTGACATGGTGGTAGTGGAGGGCTGGGAATAGGAAGAGCAAGGTAGACTTATTGGGGAACTGTGATGAGGAAGACTGAAGTTGTGTCTTTGGGGAATGTGAAGAGGAAGAGTGAGGTGGGGTAGTTGGGAACTGTGATGAGGAACAGTGAGATGGAGTAGTTGGTGACTATGACAAGAAAGAGTGATGTGAAGTAGTTGTGGACTGTGACGAGGAAGAGTGAGATGATGGTATTGGAGTACTGTGATGCGGATGAGTGAGTTGGTGGTAGTGGCTTACTGTGACATGGAAGAGAGAGGTACGGTAAAAAGGGGGATTGCGACAAAGAAGAGTGAGGTGGAGTTAGTGGCGGATTGTGACAAAGAATAGTGAGGTGGAGTTAGTGGGGGACAGTGATAAAGAAGAGTGAGGTGGAGTTATTGGGGGACAGTGCCAAAGAGAGTCAGGTGGGGTTATTGACGGACTGTGATGAGACAGAGTGAGGTGAAGTTAGTGGTGGTCTGTGATGATGAAGAGTGAGGTGGAGTTAGTGGGGGACTTTCTCAAAGAAGAGTGAGGTGGAGTTAGTGTGGGACTGTGACAAAGAAGAGTCAGGTGGAGTTGTTGGGGCACGGTGCTGAAGAAGAGTGATGTGGAGTTAGTAGGGGCCTGTAGCAATGAAGAGTGAGGTGGGTTAGTTGGGGACTGTATTTCAGAAGTGTGTGTTAGAGTTAAGGGGGACTGTGATGAGGAAGAGTGAGATGAAGTAAATGGAGGACTGTGATGAGGTAGAGTGAGGTGGAATTAGTTAGGGACTGTGAAGAGGAAGGGTGAGGTGAGGTATTGGGGGCCTGTGACAAGGAAGAGTGAAGTGGAGTTAGTGGGGAACTGTGACCAAGAAGAGTAAGGTAGAATTAGTGGGGCAATGTGAAGAGGTAGAGTGAGGTGAAGTTAGTGGGAGACTGTGATGAAGAACAGTGAGGTGGAGTATGTGAGGTACTGTGATAAAGAAGTGTGAGCTGGTGTAGTGTGTGACTGTGATGACAAAGAGTGTGGAAGGTGTGATGTTGTGTTATAGACTGCCACAGAACACATGACAAGAAGGCACAGGGAGTTTATGAAGGTCATGTGACCAGCATGGATGAGGGAGGGGCAAAATACATTAAAAGTTAGTTACATTTCAAGTGCATATCCGTGTGGTCGTCCTTCTGTGTGTCCTGTGTCCGCGAATGAATGAGGTCATCCAGCAGGGACACAATAGAGGGGTAGTTGGGAAATATGATGAGGAAGAGTAAGTTTAAGTTAATGGAGGACCGTGATCAGATAGGGTGAGGTGAAATTAGTGGGGGACTGTGATGAAAAAGAATGAGGTGAAGTTAGTGAAAGACTGTGATGAGAAAAAAGTGAAGTGGAGTTAGTGGAGAATTGTGACAAGGAACAGTGAGGTGGGGCTGTGATGAAAAATAGTAAGGTAAAGATAGTGGGGCACTGTGATGAAGAATTGTGAGGTAGAGTTAATGGGGCACTGTGACAAGGAAGAGTGAGTTGAGTTACTGAGGTACTGCAGCAAGGAACAGTGAGGTGGAGTTAGTGGGATATTGCAAAGAAGAAGAGTGAGGTGGGATAGTGGCTGCAGCAATGAAGAAGAGGGAAGTGGGGTATTGGGGTACTGCAATGAGGAAGAGTGTTGTGAGTTAGTGGGGTACTGTGATGAGGAATAGTCAGGTAGGATAGTGGGGTACTGCAACAAGGGAGAGGGAAGTGGGCTATTGGGGTACTGCAATGCGGAAGAGTGAGGATGGGAAGTGGGGGACTGCAATGAGAAAGAGTGAGATGGAGTTAGGGGTGGGCTTTGCTGAAGAAGAGTAAGGTGGAGTTAGTTGGGAATGTGATTAAGAAGAGTGATGTGAGGTTACTGGGGGTCTGTAAAGAAGAACAGTGAGATGGAATTAGTGAGGGACTGTGACAAAGAAGAGTGAACTGGAGTAGGATGGGACTGTGTTGACCAAGTGTGAGGAGGAGTAGTTGGGGACTGTGACTAGAAAGAGTGAAGTGGAGTTTATGGAGGACTGTGATGAGGAAGGGTGAGGGCCGTTAGTGGGGGACTGTGATGAAGAAGAGTGAAGTGAAGTTAGTGGGGGACCGCGATGAGAAAGAATGAGGTAGAGTTAGCGGGCACTGTGACAAGGAACAGATAGGTGCAGTTAGTGAGGTACTGCAATGAGGATGAGTGAGGTGGGATAGTGGCTACTGCAATGAGGAAGAGGGGCATGGTGTATTGGGGTACCGCGCAAGGAAGAGTGAAGTGGAATAGTGCGGTACTGCGATGAGGCAGAGGGAAGTGCAGTATTGGGGTACTGCAATGAAGAAGAGTGAGGTTGGGTAGTGGGGTAATGTGATGAGGAAGAGCGGGATCACGTTAGTGATGGACTTCAACAAGCAAGAGTGAGTTGGAGTTAGTGGGGGACTGGCCGGATAATCGCAACATTGAAATTCCTAATTTGGGGCACCAGCCCCCCAGACCTTTTGCAAATCCATTTTACGGTTCAAAAGGTATAAAGGGTCATCAAAACAGTGTGTTTTGCAATTTTACATACATTTTCTCATAGGGAAAAGGTTCTTGCTCAAGAACACAGCCCATACCGCTGGATGGATTGTCACCAAATAAGAAACAAGTCGGGCACAAAGCGCTCAAAGGAAATCCTTTATTGTTTTGGTGTTATTCAGTCCAAAGCGTGGTGCCCCTGTACACAAATAGTTAGTAATATTTCCAGTGATGTATTGCTGGTTAGAAGCTTTTTCATTTCTGAAGATTTGCATCTATGTGTTTTGAGAATCAAGTTCTCAAATTGATATTGCAAAGTGCCCTAAAATGATGTAAGAGGTGTAACTAGGGATGTTTAGAGGCTGGGAAGTATGTGTGCAGTGCATGAAGGGATGATTTGTGAAGGTTTGGTGATGGAGAATCTGTACGAATGGCAAAACAAAGTGTAAATACTTCTAAACTATGATATATTGAGATGTGGCAATCATGTGCTAGTTACGGGAAGAGGCGCACTGTAAGTTAATTTAGGAAGCAATTTGTTTTTTTAATATAAAAAGATTACATGGATTGCTGCCTAAATTAACTTAAAATGGAAGTGTGAATTAGGGGTGTTAAATGTGTTAAATAAGCTTATATTTGATTAATTAGTTTAAAGAAAAGTGTTCAACAACATTCTGTGGGAGGCCAATGCTTGTTTGCTATAGCCATTGTTTAGATTGGACAAGTGTTTCATGTGACTTAACAGTGAAGATCTCGATTCACTCCTCACTTTAGCACAGAAGAGATCTATATTATCACACCTCCCTCTTCATTATCACAGTACATAATTAGTAAACCTACCTGGACCCCTACATCCCTCTTCCTCATCCCTGTTCTGAATAGTGATCTTACAAATATACCTCCCCCTCACTCTTCCTCATCGCAGTACCGCACTCACCCAACACCATACCACTACATCACACATCCTTGTCACAGTACACCACTGCCACCAACCCACTCTTCGTCGTTACAGTACCCCACTACCACCACCTCACTCTTTCTCATAAGTCCCCCATGACCACCATGTCACTCCTCCTCATCAAAGAACCCCACCACCTCAATGTCACTCTTACTCATCACAGTACCCCACTACCTCCAAGACAGTTTTCCTCATCACAGTACCCTACTACCACCAACTCACTCTTCAGAGCCCCCAAATACCAACACATCACTCTTCCTCATCAGGTGCCCCACTTCCTACATGTCACTCATCCTCATCACAGTACAACACTATCACAAACTCACTTGTCCTCATCACATTATCTGACTACCACCAACACACTGTCTGTCATAGTACGCCAATATAACCAACTCACTCTTCCTCTTAATAGTCCCCCACTACCATCACATCCCTCTTCCTTGTCACAGTACCCAACTACCAGCAACTCACTCTTCCTCATCGCAGTCCCCCACTATGACCATCTCATTATTCCTCATCAAAGGTGTTCTCCAAACAGCGACCTCCAAGTCTCTGTATAGAATCCACTTGCCTGTGGATCCTGGCACCAGCTCACCGCTGGCAAACTGCGACCACAGCTCAACCTGGGGACCTCTAGATCTGCACAGCATGAATAGCTGATTCAAGAACGCAGCCACCTTCTTTTGACCCCGCACCACACAAACATGCTTCTGTGCCATCGCAACTGCTGCATCCTCGACCCAAACCAACACTGTGATCAGTGCAGAGAAGCATGGGGCGACACTGTTGAACTAGCAAGACATCTGCAGAGGTTCTCTTAACCAATATCTGACACTCATTTTCATCTTTGGGCCCTATAGACTAGTTAGGTCACTTTGAAACTATTTCACTCACTCACAGTACATATCCTTTTTCCAGAACATTGTCGCTTTTGCTTGCCAGTCACCACTGATTCATTACCCAGAGTGCTGCATCCACTATTTAAGCAATATGCCCTGAGCGGCAGGGGCATTACCGACTCAGGTAATGCCCCAGGGCCCATAGTTATAGGACCTAAAAGCATTTTTCAGAAGAAAAAAAAGAAACGACCAAGAAAATGGCCGCCATGAAAGGGAAAACAGAGTCCGTTTTCCCTTTCCATGGTGGCCATCAGGAGTGGACGCGCTGGGAACAGAAGTGTTCCCAGCGCCTTTGCTCCTGAAAAAAAAGGAGCAAAAGGTAAGTGGGGTTGGGGAAGAAATAAAGTTTTAAAAAAAGAGCGTAGCTGCGTCCCCAGCAGGGGACGGTGGAAGCCTCCAGCTGTGTGGGGATGGCCCTGCTCCCAGTCTCCAGTCTCCACATGGCTGGAGGCTGCCATCATCCACCACCAGGGACGAAGGAGCAAGAAGGTAAGTGGGGTGGGGAGGACAGGGAGGAGGGAGGAAAGGGAAAAAAACATTAAAAAAAGCCTTACCCGAGTCCCAGGTGAGGGCAAAGGCAGCTTCTCAGCCGTGGGGAGGCATGGAGCGGGGATGACCCCGCTTCAAGCCTCCTCATTGGCTGAGGGGCTGCCACGCTCCCCGCCGAGAACAAGACGGCTGGAATCCCGGCCGAGAATCAAAGGATTTTCAGCCATGTAACGACTCGGCGAGAGCCAATCAGAATGCATGTTGCATTTTGCTTTACTCTCGCCGGGTACTAATTTTACTTATTTTGTGTTGTCTCCTCAGGTGTGGGTTTTGTGTATGGTTTTTCTAGTTAGGTATTATTGTACATGGTGTATCTGATTAAAGTATATATTTTTATAAATTCTTGATTGGACGTTCCTTTATTTTGGACTGTTATTCTTCTATGTTTGGGTTGCTACTGCACCACATTCACAACCATATAAAGAGTATATCCTTCCCTGGGCCCACGTTACCACAAAAGGCGAAGGAGGTATATTGCTTGACTGCGAGTGGGCATTTTAGCATCTACTCATCCTTGTACTGCTGCAGGGCAGAACTGAATAGTTTGCATCTGAAAGCGATCTACGCTGAGACTGTTAGGGTGCTGATGGGTAGAGACATGTTTTGAGAGCCTTCCTGAAGGTGCGGTGGTCCTCTATGTGGCCGATAGTTAATGGTAGTGAGTTCCATGTGGTAGGTGCATGGACCGAGAAGGAGGAGCCCCCCATGCGGGTTGGTTTTGTTGTTGGAATGACAAGCAGAAGTGCTGAGCCTGATCTGATGTTTCCGTTGGGCCTGTAGCATGTACATTCATGCAGTTACATGCTACAGACATTCCGGTCCTTTGTTGTGAAGGACTCTATGAGTTATGCACATTGGCTTGAAGGTGGATCATCGCCCAATCAGAAGCCAGTGTAGGACACAGAGGGTGGGGTGACGTGTTGACTAGTGCCAGAAGGAGCTGCGTCGCTGTGTTTTGGACTCGTAGGAGTTTTCTTATCTACGATGTAGGTGTGTCTAAAAATATTGAATTAGCATAGCCTAGGAAGGGAAGGATGATAGCAATGATCGCCGCGACTCTGTGTGGGAAGGTCAGGTAAGGAAAAAGATGGCAGAGGGTGCAAAGATTCATTTTGCCAGGATAGAGTAGGAGGTGGTTGTCCATCATCTAGTGTTTGATTTCTGAGACGCAGGTTGCTAAATCGGGGCGAGGTTGAAGTGGGGCTCTTAGGGATTCTCAAGATGATTCGGGTGCCATGGGATTGAATGAGTGTGCCATCTTCTAGAGGTGTGATGTTTGGCAGGTGTGTGTGGGTTATTTAGCAGGTTGATAAGCAATTTTATCTGATTAGGGACAGACGGGGAGGAGGAGAGGGCATAGATATGATGGTTAGTCTTGGGTGTGCATGGTAGATGGGTGGAGTAATGGTCTATCAAGATGGTGCAGGAGGTGCAGGGTCTGTTCTTTGGGTATGTTGAGGGAGCCCAGGGAGTGAGTGTGAGGGTTGGTGGGATGGTTGAGTTATGGAAGGATGACAGGATTGCACATAATGAGCTTAGCAATGCAGCCTGGTTTGTCATGAGTACCTTAGGTGATATGTATGGGTGGTGTCTACACAGTTGAGTGGTGGCCATTCTCAAGCTCCAGTTAACGCCTCTAACTGTGGAGCAGTTGGCCATAGTGGGAGGACAGAGAATTGGAATGGAAGAATTGGAAACTGGAAACTCCACCCCTGCCAGGCACTCAGGTGAGAAAGTACAAGTGCTGCAAACCTGACAGTAGGTAAGCTCAAAACTGCAAGCCCACCCCTGAAATCAATATGGGAAGCAAAGAGATCAAGGGTGGTTTAACAAAGCATTAGCGAGATGCAAAACCTCAAACCCACCTACGATAGTGCTTGTGGGAGGAGAAGATACACGTTTTGTAGAACACAGCTGTAGCATGATACAAGACTTCAAACCCAACCATGGAAGCAATAATGGGAAGAGAAAATGCAAGTGTGTTTGACTACAACAGTAGCGTGATTCAACATTTCAAACACACCCTTGGAAGCACTTGTGGGAAAAGAAAATGCAAAGGTGTTTGTGTACAACAGTAGCGAGATTCAAAATTTAAAATATACTCTTTGAAGCACTTGTGGAAAGAGAACATTCAGGTGTGTTTGAGTACAAGTGAAGCAAGAGTCAAAATGTCAAACCCTCCCCTGGTAGCACTTGCAGGATGAAAAATTGCAGGCATTGTTGGAGTGAAGGGGCAGAATTCCCAGGCTCCTCAGTGATTTAGCACAAGGAGATTGCAAAAGGAGATGCCATGGGGGAGCTCGGAGAATGGAATGTTAGCATCATGTGTGTAATTAAACTCTGTCTTGGAAGTTAGATGCCATCTTGAAATTGAGGCCTAGTGCCATAGTTGTGCCAGTACGCTTACATTCTGTCCCGAGTGTTAGAAGCGTGATATGATATAATATGATATGATATAGCATTTATAAAGCTCCTGTACACAAGTGTTCCAAGGCGCAACACAGCAAGGGAGGGGGAACAGAGGGAAGACAGAGACAGAGATCCTTCTAGGCCGTGTGTCATTCAGATCGTGCAAGTGCAGGGGAAGGGGAAGGGAAATGTGCGGAGTGGGAAGTGGGAAGGGGACAGTGCAGTACATGAGGTACTAGAATAAATAACATCAAGAGAAGTAGGGCCAGCTGGTGGCAGGTGCAGGAGTAAGTGCAGACATCAGGAGGTGTGCATGCGTTCTTTGCTCGCAACCCTGGCGCGTGCGCGCGCAAACACATACACACACACACACACACACAAACACACAAACACACACACACCCCAAAAGTAATGTGCCCCTCAAGGTGAAGAGCGGTGCAGGGTGGATTTTTGAAGAGCTATCCCATGCTAAGGGGGTGAGAGATGATTTAGGCCTTTGCCAGTCCAGACCACTTAATTATAGTGGCCAGAGAGCAGGGGCGGGATGCCCCCACTATTGGTTCATGTGATTTGTGCTGTGAGGTGCCTGAGCAGGTGAGTTAGTCATGGAGGTGCCAGCGTGTCTTGGAAAGGAGCAGGGGTTCACATAGTTCTGAGAAGTTATCATGGGCCTAAAAGTAGCCGCCTCGATCATGTCATTGGTACCAGGTGCACCGTAGAGCTATGAAATAATGAATTATGTAACCAAATTCCCAATTAGAGTCTTTGGAAGAAGATGGACAGAAGATGCTGGGACCAATCTCCTGGCATCCCATATGGAGCAAGCTTTATGTCTATAGGATCGCACCAACAAGCTACCTGGATTTGTAACCTATGTGATGTACGTTACTTGTGGCGCTGTGAATATTTAAAACCCATTGCTCATGCTGTTTTCGTGCGAGTGCTCCTTGGCAGCAGAGTTCTTTGCTGGCACATACTTGTATTTTTCTGGTACGTATTTTTATTTTCATGAGAGTAAACCTTGTTCTCCTTGCAGGAGGTGTGCTGGGCCTTTTTCCATAGTGGGTGGTATTTTCTTCTGGTGTGAGCGTTGAGGGATTACTCTGCAGTGTGTTTGAGTACATCAGCAGCAAGAACCAACATTTCAAACCCACCCCTAGAAGCACATGTCAAAGGAGAAATGCAAGCGTGTATGAGTGCAGCAGTAGTGGGATTCAAAATTTCAACCCCACCCATGGAAGCACTTGTGGGATTAGAACATGCAAGGGTGTGTGAGTACAACAGTAGCGAGATTTAAAATTTCAAATCCATACTTGGAGACACTTGTGGGAAAAGAAAAAGCAAGTGTGTTTGAGCACAACAATAGTGAGGATAAATGCAGCAGAAGTACATCAATTGTGACGTCTCTTACCTGAGGGTTACTGCAGGACGGGAAAGCAGAATCCAGTAGGATTGTGGGCACCAGGGCAAACAGGCAAATGGGAATGGAAAGTGACTGTAGGAAAGCACCCTTTGCCTGTGTTCTTCGCCGGGCGATATGATATGATATGGCATTCATAGCGCACCTGTACACAAGTGTTTCTAGGTGCGACAAGACAAGGAGGGGGAAATAAAGGGAGGACAAAACAACAATCTTACTAGACCTTGTGTCATTCAGATCGCACATTTGCAGGGGAGGAGAAGTGCAAAAGGAGGAGGGGGTGCAAAAGTGCAAAAGGGAGGGGAGAGGGAGAAGTGCAGGTAACAGAGGGTGCAGCCAGCAGGTGGCTAACAAGTGCAGAAAGTGGGAGGACTGTAGAGTTACAGATACAGACCGCAAGTTCTAGGAGGGCCAAGAGTCAGTGCGAGATGCCACTGGAAAGGCAGGGGCCTGGACCCAATTTCAGAGGGTGGCCAGGTGACCAGGTTCATGGAACCGATGGGGCATCAGTAAGGGAGAGGAAGAGAGAAAGCAGAAGAAAAGAGGAAGGTCTTGAGTTGCTTCCGGAATCAAAGATGGTTTTACTCTAGCTTGTGAGAGGTAGGGAGGCTGTTCCAGAGGGAGGCCCCAGCCGACGATAGAGATCTGCCCCCAACTCTCTGCTTGGAAAAGTGACTGACCCTCAGAGGTGGATGAGCGGAGAGCTCGAGAAGGAAAATACTCAACTGTTCCAATTTAGAAGATGAAGGATGTAGATTTTGTAGGAATGCTCAAAATGAAACGTTGAAACATCTTGTCTTACATTGCGTCTTCTTTGCAAAAGCACGGCAAAATAATCTCCTGAAACATCAAACTGTAGCAACAGTCTACCAAAGTGAGATGTTTTGGACACAATGCATGTGGGGTTATCGTATGTCTATGATCATCGATTTAACACAATTGTTACATGAAATAGATAAGAATCTGATGTCCAAGAATTCAGACAAAAATGGAGTGGCGAATAAATGATTTGATATATTAGAGAAAACGATTTTAGTGAATACAATAGATGTATGAATATACTGAAACCAGGTCATTTCATTTTAATGGAATAATTACTGACTCTAATTAGTTAAATAACCTGCAATTGGTGGTGATGTGTTATTGTAATGATGTTTTGTTTGATTATCGTATTTTGAGTGTAAATATGGTTCTTCCTTTTCATTATTTGATATTCGTTGATTTTATGTAAAACATTTCGGTAATGAGACTATGTTTTTAGGTATTATGTGTATTTTAACAAATCCTTTTCTAAATCTATGAAATAATATTAAGAACTGTTGTAAAGATATTTTGTATCGAAAAACAACATATACAAAATAAAAAAAAATAAAAAAATTAAAAAAAAAAAAAACTTAGAAAGAAAGAGTTGGAGGTAGTGCAGGCCAAGCCCCAGAAAGTCTTGTGGACAGTGGAGAGTAGTGTCTTGAACTTGATCTGTGCCACCACTGAGAGCCAATGCAGAGATTCAGAGCTGGAGAGATACAATCAATGGGCTTGAGGCCAAGGAAAAGTCTTGCAGTCCTGTTCTGGATAAGTTGTAGAGGACAGAGAGTAGAGGCAGGAAGATTTAGAAAGAGGCCGGGGCAAGGCTGTCCTGTGGGATCAACTTAAGAGGTTGTGGAGCTGGGCCAGCTGACCTGCTGTGACTGTGGGGGACTGTGAGCTTCTGGGGGAAGCAGAGGAAAGGCAGAGAACCTCTAAGGAGGTGCAGTAAGACACTGCTGTTGACCCCTTTCTTCCTGATGGCTACAAGATCATCTCCAAGCCTCACCCTCACCGTCATGGAGGTGGGAATACCCTTATCTTCCCTGAGTGGGTCCCTTCTTCCTTCATGCAAACCACACTGGGTGGGTATCTCCTGGTAATCTCTCCCACTTTCTCCCTGACCATTGCCATTATCTACTGGCCACCTGCCTCTATCACCCTATTCCTCTCAGAATGGGCTGATTTTCCTCCTCTTTCCTCACATCTACCTCTAAACTCCTTCTCCTGGGTGACTTCGTCATCCACCTTGACTCCTCAGTCACAATATCCACTCTCTTCCGTGATCTCTGCACCTCACTCTCCCTCTACATTCTCTCCTCTGGTCCTACGCACTCGGCGGACACACGCTCGATGCCTTGATCCACACTGATCTTTTGCTCTCCATCCAACTCACCACCCCACTCTCCTGGTCAGACCACTCACTCCTCTCATCTTACCTGGGCCCTCTCAGCCGTCTGACCGCACCTTCCCCAGATCTGCCCACCTCGTTGATGGACATCCGCCCCATGAAACAAGTGTCAGCTGTTGCCTTTGCATCCTGCCTTCTCCCCCCACTGCAGACTCTACCTCTGATTACTCTCTGAGAAACCTCCATCTTGCCACTCTCGACATTCTTGGCCCAGTCATAAGGATCCACCTGAAATATGACACCAAGCATAACACTAGTTACGATTCTGAACTTGTAGACCTGAAACACAAGTGCAGATTTGCGGAATGGAAGTGGCAGACCTCAGGCTCACCCTCCGACAAACTGGCCTGTCACCTTCTCCAAAGGCAATACTGACTCTCCATTTGTTCCAAGAAAAGAGCCTACATCCAGGCTCGCATCTCTGGTGCATCCAACAACATGGCTGAACTCATTAAAATCTGCAAGGAACTAGCCAACCCTTCCGCAGTCTCCACCTCGCATCTACCCTCCCAGGACCTCTGCAATGCATTGGCCCACAGTTCACTGCAAAACACAGGACATCCTGAGCACTCTCGCTTCCTTTTCCTCGTCCCCTCCTCCCATCCCCCTCCACATACGGCCTCCCATCCTCCCTCTGGCTTTTTTCCCTCCTTCTCTCCTATCTCATCCGATGAGGTCACCAGCGTTGCCCATTCTATGAAGGTCTTCTCCAAACAGGTCTCCACCTGTTCTTCCAGAACTATTAAGGACAATATATGTACCCTTGTCCCTGCAATTGGGTCTTTCTCCTCTTCCCTCAAGCACACTCTTGTGCGCCCCCTCCTGAAAACACCTTCTGCCGACCCATTGTGTCTGGCTAACTACCACCCCATCTCTATCCCCCCCTTCCTTGGGAAATTCCTGGAGAAGCGGGTCTTACTCCAATTGACCCAGCATACTGAGCTTTTTGGTTGCCTACATGACGATCAATATGGATTATAAGCATCCAGAGGCACAGAAACTGCTCTACTTTACACCCGTGAAGAACTGCTTGCATCTCTTGACTCTAACTCTCCATCTGTTCTCATTCTACTCGATCACTCCTCTGCATTTGATACAGTCAACCAGTCCATCATTATATAACAGCTCCACAATACCCCTGGTATCTCGGAGCAGGCACTGGACTGGGTGATCTCCTTCCTCACTGATCATCCCTCCCAAGTTATCCTGGGTTCTTTCTACTCTCCCACCTCTATCGCCACCTGTGGCATTCCTCAGGGCTCCAACCTTTCTCCCTGGTTCTTTAACATTTATCTTGCTCTGCTCGTATGCCTAATTTCCACGTTCTCCCCTCACTTACAGTGTTATGCAGATGACACACAACCTTTCTTCAAACTTCCCTCTGATCCTCTCCTTACTTCCTCCATCATGCCCGAATGCCTATCTGCCATCCAGTCCTGGTGTGCCTCCAATGATCTCTGCCTTAACACCAGCAAGACTGAGATCCTTCCCATTGCGACTTCCGCCCCCTCTTCCCTCCCTTCACTTTGGCCACACTCTATGAGCTCTCCCCCCTCTCCTTCCTCTGAAGATACAAAACTTGGACTCAACTTTGACTCCTCTTTCTCCTTCCTTCGTCAAATCCTGGACCTTTCCAAGAAGGCCCATTTCCAACTCCACCTCCTCAGAGGTACCCTCCCTTTCCTCACGTTCCCCAGAAGCTCAATATCTCTAGAGCTCTGGTACTCTGTAGGCTGGACTACTGCAACAGCCTCTTCGTTAATCTACCCTCTTCCTCTCTATGTCCCCTCCAGCTTATCCGGAATAGGGCTGCAAGACTTATCCTTGGCCTCATCTCTTCAGCCCTAAAATCTCTCCACTGGCTCCCGGTTGCTGCAAGGATCAAATTCAAATCCTTCTGCATCATCCATAAGGCTGTCTGGGGCCAGGGACCATGCTATCTACAACTGGTTCTCACCAAATCCTCTCCCTCTAAATCTTTACGTCCTCTGGCGACAACTCTCTGTGTGTCAAGTGCTTCTTTAAGCAGCAAGCTGGTGGCCTATCTCTATCCTCAGCTGGCTCCCTACACTGGAACAGCCTCCCCCTTCCTCTCCTTATTGAGCCCGATCTCCTCAAATTCCAGAAGCTCCTCAAGACTTTCCTTTTCACCTCCTCCTTCCCCATCTCCCTCCCTTGCTCAACCCTACAGTCACTGAGATTGGTAACTAGGGCGCTTATGAGACCTTTTGAGTCCTGCACTCCCCCCAATCGCCTTCAGCCTACGCCCACTCCCAGCAAGTGCCTTTGGGCGTCCACTGGCCTTTGCTGTCTCACAGGCCTTCACTTATGTCATTGGCAGTTGACCACTCTTGGCAAGTGATCTCTGCCAGGCACTTAAAGGCTGCTTGCAACTTACCCCCTAACACTTCCCTCAGTGGAGCTTCTAGCACTAACCCCTCCCTCGTCTCTTCTCTCTCTGCACTTGCATATTCTGAATGCTCATAAGGCCTATTAGTGCCACCTCTTTCTTTCTCTTCATTGCTATTATACTTGGCTTTCGTTGCCAAGATCCCCCCCCCTGTTGTCCTGTGGGTGCTTTGAAACAAAAAGTATGTGATGTATAAGAGCCTTACAAATGCACAATAAATAAACAAATAAATAAATCCTCAATGCAATCCTATGGGGAAATTCCTTTCTCCCGCTTTCTGTAACAAAGTCTGCCTCCCAGGTGCTCGAGGATGTTGGCACGTATGCGAGTGTTAAAAATCCCATACCACCCCTCAAACAATTGATCTTTCACATGCTTCCATGTAAACGAATTCTACAGAAATAAAGATATAGTTGCAGAAAATCTATTGTTGCAACACCCAGGGCAGTGAACGCTGCAACGTAAACAAAACAAAAATAAACTTGGTAAAAAGCATATCCAAGTCACTGGAAAAAAAGGGCCCCCCCCCCGAGAAAAATACAAGAGTCGAAAAACACAATCTCAATTCAAGGTGAAGGAAACAGGTTTAGAGACTAGGATCAGCCGAATGTATAATGTTTTCATTGATGCCACTGTGCCAAAAAAGGGCTATAACGAAGCACAGAAGCCAGGAGCTGAAGAGCATCACTGAAAGAGAAAAAATTCGATAAGCAACAGTCTCCAGTTCAGGCAGAGAAACCCTGGAGGGCTGGGATTGGGGCCCTTCCCAGCAAACAGTACTCTGTTTCAGGCCAAAGAAGACATCAAAGCTGCAGTATTGATCCGTACCAGACACCTGTGTTCGTTTTAAAGGGAAAACTGTGCCCGCAACTCTTATTGTGTAGTTCCTGCCATCGTTCATGGCTTCCTTGCTTAAATGAATTCGGTTTCAGGCACGACGAAGTTTGTGTTTACTTGTATTGGTCCACTGAGCCGGGCAGGGCAGATGGATAGACAGAGAGACAGGACAAATACATTAACAGACAGAATGTGCGATCCCTTATAGATGGCGCACACCTCTTCGTTAGTGTAGAGTGCAATGGTTTCAAGGCTGCGTATCATTTTTTTTTAAATTTGTATTTGGTTTATAAAACCTTTACAATCATTGAATTTAAAATCATCATAAAAGACATATAAATACACATTAAAATCACGTTCTCTGTTGTTGATGTCATCGTTTTTTTTGGGCAAAGTTTAGGAAACAGGTGGCTCTAACTACTGCAGGTCATCATAAAAAATCTGACATTCATTAAAAAATGGCGCTCTCTTTTGCTGTGTAAGCGGAGGAACTAAGAGCATAATAGTGCATATTTTGTGCAGAATTTTAAAACACAATTGGGAATTCGCAGGTAAAAATTGTTCTGAAGCACACAGTAAAGTATATTTCTTATCCAGTGGTCACCCAAGAAAGGCACTTTCAAATGTAATTTTCAATAGTCGGCTAGTGCATAGTGGACAGCACTGCATGATACACTCTAGAACAGTGGTCACAGTATCAGCATACCTAAACAAAATGTATACGTTTGTTACGAGAAGCGCGGTTTAAATGCATTCTATTGCAGAGATGTTTTTGCTAGTTAATACGATTTTACAGAGTAAGGAAACCGAAAACGTATCATGATTTGCCAATTCAACCATAGGTTGCCTTACGGTTTCCATTAACATTGCGTCAGACATAGGGGTCTATTACTGTGACCTCTCGATTAGAGTTTACCATTTTACCGTGACAGGAAACCGAAACAAGACACGGTATACCAAATCAAAGCTGAGGTGCGTCACGGTTTCCATCAACATTCGTGTCAAACATTGTTCTCTGCTTCTGTTTCCTCTCGAAAAGAATTTAAATTCATTTAAATCAACATGCTGATTGTGCTTAGGAGGAGTACAAGAGAAACAGCAAGCAATGTGTTAACCCCCCACATACATCTTATCCAAAGAAGTTCCCTGGAGAAACTAGTCATCCTTATATTACCTTTACCCAGGGTTTCAAATCTAGCATGTTCATAGTATGGACAACAAATCACAAGATATTTTGGGGGTAATTCATAGAATTTAGCGCACGAGTGGCGCACACGGTTGGTGCACAGAGTGCGCGTGCGGCTGCCGCCTGCGCCAAGACCCATTTTGACGCACAGCGTATTCGTGGATTTTTACATTCATAACCAGCCGTGGTGCAGAGTGGTGCAGCAACCCTGTAGCAGCGGCAGTTACGCCCCAAACCCCACCCCATGCGCCAAAAACATCGCACAAATCCCCTACATGGCGCAAACAGTATACAGCCCCCCTACCACGAAAACGCGCTAAAAATGCCACACAGCCCTCACGTGCCAATAAAATCACATTTAAAACTCCCACGCACCCCTCGGAATACGCGTTCCCCCACTCGAGCCAGCCAAATCGCATGTAAAACTCCCAGCGCACCCCTCGAATACATGTACCCCGCTCGAGCCAGCTAAATCGCATGTAAAGCTCCCCGCACACCCCTTGGAAAACATGTACCCCGCTCGCGATAGCGAACTCGAGTGTAAAACTCCCCGCACACACCTCAGAATATGCGTACCCCACTCGAGCCAGCAAAATCGCATGTAAAACTCCCTGCCACCCCTATGAATACGTGTACCCCGCTCACATCAGGTAAAATGCGTGGAAAAAGTCCCCCCTGTGGTGTGGGCTGCCTGTGGGGAATGGGGAGGGTGGATGGGCTGCCTGCGGGTCATGGACTGGGGTCATGGTGTGCCTGCAGGGCATGGTCTGGGGTCATGGGCTGCCTGCGGGGTATGGACTGGGGTGATGGGCTGCCTGCGGGGCATGGACTGGGGTCATGGGCTGCATGCGGGGCATGCCCAGGGGTGATGGGCTGCCTGCGGGGCATGGACTGGGGTGATGGGCTGCCTGCAGGGCATGCCCTGGGGTGATGGGCTGTCTGCGGGGCATGGACTGGGGTGATGGGCTGCCTGCGGGGCATGGTCTTGGGTGATGGGCTGCCTGCGGGTCATGTTCTGGGGTCATGGGCTGCCTGCGGGTCGGCATGGTCTGGGGTGATGGGCTGCCTTCAGGCCATGGTCTGGGGTGATGGGCTGAATGCAAGGCATGGTCTGGGGTCATGGGCTGCCTGCGGGTCATGGTCATGGTGGATGGGCTGCCTGCGGGGCATGGGGAGGGTGGATGGGCTGCCTGCAGGCCATGGTGGATGGGCTGCCTGCAGGGCATGGGGAGGGTGGATGGGCTGCCTGCCTGTATTCTGGGTGTGCGCGTGGACATTTACACGCGATAGGCCTGATGCGAGAGGGGTACATGTATTCTGAGGGTGCACGTGGAGTTTCAGACGTGATAGACCTGGCGCGACTGCGGTATGTGTATTCCGGGGGTGCGCGTGGAGTTTCGCATGCGATAGGCCTGGCACAAGCGGGGTACACGTATTCAGGGGGTGTGCGTGGAGTTTCACACGCGATAGGCCTGGCGCAAGCGGGGTACGTGTATTCCAGGGGTGCACATGGAGTTTCACAAGCGATAGGCCTGGCGCGAGCGGGGTACACATATTCCGGGGGTGCGCGTGGAGTTTCACATGCGATAGGATGGCGCGAACGGGGTACGTGTATTCCGGGGGTGCGCAGGGACTTTTACACGTGATTTGGCAGTGTGGGACCTCCTGGGTGTGCCCCCGCTCTCCATGCCCCGCAGGCAGCCCACACCACAGGGGACCACCCCACACCACTGGGTATGCCCCGCAGGCAACCCATCACCCCATACCATGCCCTGCAGGCAGGCCACATGGCACCATGCACTTGGGAGCCCCGACACACTCCCAATCCTGGGTCCTCCTGCCCTCCGGCCGATGCCTGCCCCTGTGATGTTGATGGCCCGAGCCATCGTCGCTCCCACCCTGAGCCTGCTGCTGCCTCCAATGCAAATGCCTCTGGCACCACAACGGCCTCCAGACTGATGGAATCCTCTGGAGCCGCCGTGCACGTGCCCTGCTCGGTGATGTCTGTATGCCCTCCATCTGCTGGGGTCCAGTTGGGGTGGCCACCCCTGCTGGACCTCTGACTCCCGACTGTGGCAGGGATGTGTCCTCCACCAGCCTGGCCGCTGGCTATGGGCAGCTCCACAGGGGGCCCAGGTGATACTTGGCCCAGAAGATGGCATGGAGGATGACTGGCACAAAGGCGGTTCAGTTGAGGAGGGGGTCACAAGAAGATTCAGCACACGGAGGAACCAAGCGCCGGTGACCTGTCCTAGTAGGCTGATGCGGTCAATGAGGTATTCGAAATTACGTGCATTGTCCTCACGAGAACCCTGCACATCATCCCGAATACCATGTTGGCGCAACGCCATCCCAGCTAGGACAGGCTCAACACGGTCACGGATTGCAACGTCTGCAGGGAGAGGAAGGCCAGTTGTTGTTTGCACATCCCCTCCCTGAAAACGGGTCTGGACGAAGGTATCCCTGCTGGTGCGGGATGATGCAGTCACATGATTGGGGACAGGATTACACACAGGTACCTACGCGGCGGCCTGTGCTGCCTCCTGTCCCTGCCCCTGGACTGCACCATTAGCACCAGTGGAATCCCCCCTGCAGGCCCGTGCATGGTCCTTCCACGGCCTCCTCCTCAACCAAACCCCCCACCAACCTGGATGACTCCGTGCCATCTTCCTCCATAGGCCCCTGTGAGGGCTCAGCTGCCCCTACTGCTGCCGAGGAGTCCACCTCCAACCTCCGCCTCTTGGACCTTCCCTCAGCAGCTGCTGCCATGTACGCGGCACCCGACTCCTCACTCCCGGAAGAGATGACTACGTGGGAGGAGAGCTGGGCCCTGCGTCTCCGGCTGGCGGTGGGATCCTTGCCGCTGTGCTCCACAGCACCGTTTCCGCCCTCTTCATCAGTCGACGCTGCAGACAGGGAAAGAGAGAACACAGGCATCAGGGCACTGTACAATGGTCAGATACACACATGACACTTGCACATGAGTGGCAGTGTCAAACTTCCCAGATGGCATCACACTCCCCAACACTCATATCATTTGAACCCACACACATGCACAAATTGACAGGAATCACGCAGCAGGCAGCAGCATCCATACACACACACACCAGCATGAACATCATAAGGTTGGCATGACATCACAAGCAACATGGGGAGTGCCCAACACATGCACACATGCCACCAGACAGACATGCATCTGTACATCTCCACCACCTGTCACAGTGCAATCATCGGCAACTATGTCACATCTGCAAATCGGGTTCCTACATGTCTGTGTCACATGCATCTATGGTGTATCACTGTAGCACACATGTCAAACACACACACGCACATGTATGCCATGCATGTACATGAAGGTGGAACCAGCATCCATGTGTCACACCCCAACCATGCCATAGTACATACGCAGAAATGCTAAGATGTCTGCATCTCTACATGCAGTTGTGCATCATGCTCTGGAACACATACACCATTGATGTGCTTCACACATGACAGGACTCACATGCAGCACCGTCATGTCCCTGCACATACACATCCATACATGGCCCTTTTCAGACATGTGTCCAAGCTGCATACTCCTGGCACACCTCAAAATGCACTGCGTCCAATATGTACACATGGACACTTACCGCTCGACTCCGAACCGGTCTCCCTCTCGAGGACCTGGTGGTGAAGCGCTGGGTTAATGCGTTCCAGGACCCTCATTTCGTCGGTGGTAAGGTGGACCCGGTGCCTCACTGCATCCACTGCTTCCAAGAGGCGCCGGGCCTTCCTGAGGGTCCTGGACCTGAAGTCCTCCCAGTGCTTACAGACGTGTTGTAAGTCGTGGGTTGCCATACCCACCGCGTTGATGGCAACCACAATGTCCAGCCAGATCCTCTCCCGTCCATCCTTGTCGGCGAGTCTTTTTCTGTAGAGGGCATCATAATGCACCAGGACTTGCTCCACCAGGATGCCAACCTCTCCTGCTGTGAAGCTGGCAGTCCTCTGCCTCTCTGGCTGGGGGTTGCCAGTGGTCTCTGATGGTGTTTCCCCCGACATGGCAATCCCTGAGGCAGGTGTGGGTGGGCAACTTGGTCCTGGTGCTGGGCTGTGGAGCGATGGAACTTCAGTCGGGAGTCTTCTGTTCCAGCAGGGGTGGTCACAGCAACTGGACCCCTGCAGATGGCTGACGTGCAGGCATCAAATAGCAGGGCACGTGGCTAGCAGGCAGGCAGCAGCAGATGGCTGGTGGAAGTTGGCTCGGGGCTCTTTTGGGCAGGAGCATGGTCTTCCATGTGTTGTCGCGTGGCCATCTTGATATGGAGTGATTTGGCACGTGAAAGAACAGCACATCAGCATGTTAATGCGTGTAATTTGAGGAAAGGGACTAAGCGCGTAAGTGAGGTTAAAGGTGAGCGGGGCCAACAGTTCACTGTTATACTAACCTGTATAGGCCGCAGATTGACTGTAGCCAGCCAATCGGGTTGTAATGACTGTGGAGCTGCCTGCACTTGTGTATGTGTACACTGTACATTGTAGCTGCTTGCTTTGCTGTATTGGTTGCTGTTCATGTTCACAATACAGGTGTATAGGGAAACTGGTGTTTTTGAACATTTTCACATGTACATATGCAAGCAGCTTCAACGTTGTGTAGTGCAACATTGCGGCTACTCACTTATGTGTGTGTGAAAGTGTTCTTTTACACGTGTCCTCTGCAGCTTATTTGTTGACTGACTAATATGTAGTTGATTGACATTAATGCTGGTGAGATTTCAGCATTGCGCCTGTTAGGTTCAACTGGCACAATCCTGAATGTGCACTGTTGTGCAGTATGTGTATGCCCAGGCCCACTTAGCTAATCTGGTGGGGCCTGGCCGTGATGATTTGACACACTGAATAATGGTTTAGGGCAGGGTGTTCTGGAGGCTTCATGGCCGGCAGCTCGGAACGTACTGGGTGTTATGGTCCCTCATGCCTGTTTGCAGGCCCTCGCTTTGCTCAGGACATTCACTAGGTCTACATGGCCATGACACCCGGTACGGGCGAGCTGCAGATGGATGAAGCAATATTGGTGATGATGATTTAGTGATGCATGTGTGCATGCATATTACGTGAGTCATGGTGTGTTTGGATTCACTTGCAGCTGTGGCCATTTGGCAGTTCAGACATGCTTATGGTATGTGCCATCTCTTTGTTGCCATCTGTCATTTCTGCCTGTGAAATGTGCCTGACAGAGGTGGTGTGTGATGGAGGTGATATAGTACATTCAGTACATGTGTAGGCTTCGCTATTTACACACATCCATTTCTGCTTTTGGGATGTGTTTGCATACCGATGCCACTGGAAGCATGCCGGAATTTCATTTGTGTGTGACATGTCTGCTTCATGTGTTGGCTGTCAATGTGATGTCTATGTGTGTGTGTGCGTTCTGTGCATCTGACATGTGTACTCATGTTTGTTTTTTTCAATATTACAGATGATGACGCAATGGAGCCAGAGGATGGTGATGTCAATTCTGACACTGGGTTGCTATTACTTCCGCAACCCGGCAAAAGTGGGGCTTTTGGGGTGGTAGGCCACGAGAACCCACTTGTGCTGCAGACCATTGTGTCCAGGCTGGCAATGGGTCTAGCTCGGAATATCACTCTGACAACACTGTTGAGTTGGATGCGCATCATGTCCATTCATCAACGGTGGGTGATTCTGGGGTGGATGATCCTCTGTCCGCGACACCTGCACTGAGGGGCAGACGGTGTTGGAACCTCCACCTGTGGTGGATCAGGACGCGCGGTCACACTCCACACCAGTTGCTGATATACCTGGGGCATCATGTCAACTGAGGGATGTAGTCCTGCAGCAGCGGGCGGTACCAACCCAATGAGGACCGCGGCTCCTTGGGCCCCGCGGGTGTCAAGCCCAGCAACGCGGTGGCCGTGCGCCACCGGGGTATACTGAGTGGGAGCAATCCATGGTTGCCAATTCCGAACATCAGGGGGCAGCAATTGATGAGATCGCTCAGAGCATGGACGTGTGGCCCAATCCGTGCTCCCCCCTGCTAGGCAGGTGGATCTCCAGCAGCGGGCTGCACAGTCCACGGCCCGCTCGCTCAGGCTGGGCATGGCGGCCTCAGACAGGGCACGCAGGGCTGAAATGGTGTCTCTGTGTCAAGCACTTGCTGCTGACGCAGTGGAACACAGGGAGGCCCTGAGGGATGACCATCAATCCCTCAGATCTGCTCTGTGTGTGCTCAACATGACCCAGAGGCAGCGGACAGAGGAGAAGTTGGAGCAGCTTGAGAATACCATCTTGGCTGAGCTACCTGCTTGTCGGGAGGTGCTCCAGATGTCATGCCAGGCCATGCAGGAACAACTCTGTGTTCTAATTAGAAAATAGCCAGGCCCCGCATTGTTTTGCCCAGGACCAGCCTCTTTGGCATGCCTAATGACCAGGTCTATGGCAGGTATAGGTTTCCACCTCGTATCATCCAATTCCTGGTGAACTTCCTTGTAAGAGGAAGCACGTGTATCATGTGAGGTGCTGCATGCTGACCTACGTGTCATCGCCACACAGGACCAGGCTTACCAGTCCCGCAGACTTGCTGCCGACGAGGGGCAAGCTGCGCATAGGCGTGGTCATGGTACTGTGCCACGTCCACATTTTGAGTCAGAGGATGAGCAGGATGACTTATCTACCACACAGGTCGGGCCGTCGAGGCGTTGAGCCCATGGAGTTTTTTTTTTATCTCAACATCATCGCATGTGGGTGTTGAGGTACACCCTGTACCTCCCCCTCCTACGTCCCCCCCCAGTCGTATGTGGGCATTTTTTATTTTTATAGTTAGTTTAATTAGTTAATATATTTTAAAAGTGTATGTCTGTTGTGCATTCCAGTGACGGTGTGATTCTTTGTGGCTTTTGAAAGCATCCACTGTCTGTTCCAGCTGGGCCCATTCAAGCTTGGCTCGTGCATGTGTTTGCAGCTTGGGCTCCTGACTCACATATGTCACTCCTGCTTCCCCTATCCATGGGCTCGCAAAGATGGTTCGGTGTTACAACCATTTACACAAGGGCATTGGACTTTCATCATATCTGTGGCCTGTCTGCTACTGAACTACTTGTGTTAACACCCCTAGTGGGGATTATGGATGTTTTCTCCACGGCATGTCTGCAATCAATTTTGGTGAGTACATTATTGAACTGTCCATTTATTGATGTTGATTGGGATATATGTTCATTTCTTGCCTTTATACGTGCTTGATGCACTTCATGCTGTAGACGGTAGCCTGCACCCTTTACCTGTCAAACTCACACTGATGGTGGGAGGGGGCCGGGTGGTGACAATGTCAAGTTGGTACATGTTGAGAACAGCCCCTGGGCATTGTGGCAAAGGAGGATGCATTAGGAATGTGACCCAAGAGGCTGAACTCACGGACCAATCCTCACCTGAGATGTCCACCTATACTACTACTATGCTCCGTTCTGTTTGGATGGCACGTTGTGTCTTTATTCCCTCTATGACTTTGATGCTGCCTGACGGTGCTGTTTTCCTACTGCACTACAGCTCTTTTACTTGTTTTTCACACTCTGGTGACTTTAGTTCCTGTTCTTCTTCCTGCTACTGTCCTTGTCGCAGATCTGTCTGCCCGTCTCTCTGGCAGTTATTTCCACGTACTCTTATACTGCCTCGGTTTGCCTCAGTACACTTCTGTTCAAATGCATCTCTCTGTCGCTCCTCCTGTCTTTCATCTATTACATCCATGCTTTTATGTTGAGTGTTGGCTTTTGCCAATTCTTTTGAACTGTTGTGGCTCTTAACTTGCTGTCAGCTGTTTCAGCATCTTGCATTCCCTGTGCCTTTGCAGATTTGTGCTGTCCCTGCCTTTCCTAGTTCACGCTATCAAGGTTTGATTGGGTTTCAGCTCAACCATCCAGTTCTGCCAGCCTCCCATCAAGGAAAGGGTCATTTTCAAAACTCTGGCTCTTACACACAAGTGCCTTCACGACCAAGCACCTCCCTATCTGACACAGAGGATAACTAGACAAACTGTCTCCAGACCCTCAAGAGCAGCCTATACCAACCACATCACGGTTCCACACACACGGAGAGTGCGTACAGGAGGCACCAGCATCCCCACTATGGCGGCTACAGGGTACAGAACCTGGGGTTGTGTGGGAGGAGTTCAGATGTAGGTCACAGACACGGCCCAGTAACAAGCAGCATGAAGACACACACAGAAAACTTTCCAGCCTTATTAAAGCCTTTTATGCCCTTTCTGCAGGAAAAGGAGCCTCCAGACTGCCTTTTCCAGCAGACACCGGGCCAAGAACTACTAAACCCTTGCCACGTTGGGTGGGGCACACGTGTGAATGCACGCCCAAGCAGTAGCATGGAGCTTGTGCTCAGATGTACGACAGAAGAAGACATGTTTGCAGGAGCTCCAAGCAAGGTGAGCAGCATGAAGGGCCATGCCCCAGCTGACCTTCCTCCAGGCCCCTCACACATGCAAGCTAAGTAGCGCCAGTCTGGGGAGCATGGTCAGGCATTGGGGAAGATGTGCACAGTACAGCTAAGCAGCGCTGAGGACCAAATGCCAAGAAGCTTTCCAAGTTGTCAGGGGCACATGCAGGGGGCACCGCCCATATCCTCAAGTCACCCTGCTCCATAAAAGCTAAGCTATTAGCGCAGTAGCATTCCTAGCCACAAACTATTGCAGCGCAAAGGGGGGCACCCAGCAACGTATAAACTCGAGTGCAGTGCATATCATTGGCATATGCAAATTGCCATGTGCGCTACCTATAGAAATCCGCGGCTAGCAGAAGGCGACTTGTACTGAAGACGCACCTCGCCACACACGTCTAGCAGCTCACCCAAGGACAATTCTATCATGTGTGATTCTTAACGCATGGTCTTCCATTTACCACGGGCAACGTGCAGCTGCCTTACCGCATTAACAGCCTTTGAGCCATTTTGTACAATGTGCATGAAGAACATGGTTTCTCTGATTGAGTATGTGTAATTGTCAATAGTTGTATTTTGTCTTTTTCGTACTTTCTCTTGCCCATCCTCCTCCCCTCTCCTGAGCCTCTTTCCAGTTTTCCTGAAAACCGATGCCTATCCAAATAACGGATCCCTAACCCTCTTTCCCCACGGGTTCTCAGAGGCCATTGTAAGTTTTACCTTGCAGGCGCCCAGACCACGGAGGGGGTGGTTGGTTCATGCCACTCTTGTGCCTGGAGACGGAGCTGTGACACTACCCATCAGTTGTTGCATCCTCAATGATTATTGTGTACTGAAAATGCTAACTATCCTGTTGAACCATTGTTCAACTGTGCTACCTTGGTAGTTCTTCTATCATTCTGCTTGGACATGTGCTTGGCCATATTCAGCGACTTCAAGTCATCTACTGGAGACTCCTCCAGGGTTTTTTGGTGGCTACAGGCTTTTCCCTGGTTTGGGGGTTTGGCTCCTTGGAGTTCTCTGCGATTTGGTATTTTTACCAGTCAAGGTGGCCTCTGAGGGGGCTGGACCCTATTTACACGCAAGGTGGTGACTAAATGAGAGAGGGCCTTTTGTTGTCAGACAGTACGCTTGAGCTACAGTGTTTGGGCACTCTCTGACATTCTCATTGTGGGGTACTATGTACATTATGTTTTCTGCTGGTCAATGGCTGTTCCTGTGTTTGGTTTACTTTTGGTGTCAGGGGATTGTTGTGGTTTGACATACAGGGGTGTACACATGGCCAATGTTCACATGTGATGTGTACAGGACACTGAGGGTCACTTGATTTCACATGCATGTATTGAGTGCATGTCCCTACTGACACACACACTTACACAATGCTCCACTACACATACAACCACTCTTCCATGCCCACACGTGCACACATATTGCCTTCTGTGGCATGCTGTGTCCCTGCAGCGCATGAAAACTTACCATTTGGGGATTGTGTACATGCGTCAATAGGTTACTTTTGTTGCTTGTACTTTTTATATGATGCTCAAGGTTTAACCCCAACACAATGGCTGCTCACTGTGCTGTGTGCTGAGCAGTGTGTTGCAGGAGACACACACAGCACACGGGTTAGGGATTTACGGATTTGGCTTGAACAATGTGCATGACAACAGGCATTCTGTCTTTTGTTGATGGTACCGCTGGTGGCATGCATTTGTGTATGACTTTGTATGTGTGGGAGGTTGTTGGTCAGTCATTTCATCTGATTCCATGTCAGGTGTGATTGTCTCAGGCCTCTTTCCATTCATCACAAGTCACTTTGTATCTAATTGGTCATGTGTTGGGCTTTTGGTTTGCTCTTTTGCTGTTGCATGCCATGTTATGGTGTGGCAGACAAGGGTGATGTGGGTTGGGAGGGTCTGGTTGACATACCATTGATTGTCATGGCCTGTTTTGCAGGGGGGTAGTGTGACAAACACCTTGCATGTGTTCCTTTTGGTCACACAGGATTGGTTATGTTTAAGTAATTAGGGATGCACACAATGTAGCACTTCCGTGGCAACATTCTCAGGGTGGTAAGGTTGTGACAGTTGACTGTCTCTTTTTCATCATCGATTGTCACCTGGTATGTGCCAGGTCTGTGTGTACTCCGCAGGGGTGGGAGATTAGGTTAAAAATGTGGCCACAGCTGGGTCCGGGCTGCCTCGCCATGTGCCCTTTCCCCTCCAATGGGCAGCAAATGTGCCTGTGGTTGGGGATGTGGGGACACCACCATGTCCACCAGTACGCCCTGCCATGTTGCAACATTGTGCATGACACATGCTGCCACAATGATCCAACACACTACTGGGGGTGCATATAGTAGCTGCCCAACAGACCGGTCAAGGGAGTGGAAGCGTGACTTGAGCACTCCAAATGTGTGCTCCACTATGCCCCTGGTTGCAATATGGGCAGCGTTGTATCTTACCTGGGGTGGTGTGGTGGAGTTCCGTATTGGCGTCATCATGTGGTTGCTCAGAGGGTAGGCACTGTCCCCTGGGGAGGTGAGGATGGTTGTCATTAGTTGGGTTTGTGTATTTGTCTGTGTGTGACATGCATGCATGAGCACAGACATTTGTACTCACCAATGAGCCATGTGTCGCCATGCTTCCCAGCTTCCAGGTCCCGGCTCAGGGCAGACATTCTGTATATGAAACTGTCATGCGTAGACGCAGGATAGTTTGCATTGACAGAGGTGATGATTCCATGGGCATTGCATACAACCTGTACGTTGATGGAATGCCAGTGCTTGCGGTTTCGATAGATGTGCTCAGTGGCCCTAGGTGGACGTAGGGCCACATGGGTGCAATCTATGGCACCGAGCACTTTGAGGAAGTGTGTCACCCTGTAAAAGTCCTGGACCATGGCCTGCCTTTCTGCGGGTGTTCTGGCATGTATATGTGCCTGCAGACTGAGGGGCGTGCAGTCATGATTCCCAACACCTGGTATAGGCAGTGTGACTGCATGGCCTGTGAGGCACCCCCATCTATGGCAGTTGTCTGCTGAAATGACCCAGTGGCCAAAAAATGCAGGACATTGAGCACCTTTTCAAAGGGGTTCAGTGCTTGGGAGCACAAGGTGGGTGATGTGAGGTCATCTTCCCACTCAGTGACCAGGTCTAGGATAATACGAGGTGGAAACCTATACCTGCCATAGACCTGGTCATCAGGCATCCCAAAAAGGCTGGTCCTGTGCAAAAAAATGCGGGGACTGGATATTCTCCTCCTCCTGCGGTGTCCCACGATCAGTGCTGCGAGAAATGAGACATTCATCATAGCTGTATATACGTGTTTGTTGTTTGCGCGCACTTTTATACTGCCTTCGTGTGGCGGACATGTTAACTGCTGTGCATGTGTTTTGGCATACGCGGGTTTCCCCTATTCGATTCCAAGAATACGTGTTGTTCGCGCGCGCGTAGGTGTTCCATCTATTTCCCAGCAGTACTTCCCCAGTTGCGCCTTCATTGTCATGTGTTGTTCCACATTCTGCATGTTCCGCCCCCTTTTGGTGTGTGCGCTACACGTTGTGCGCTTTCATGATCGGATGTTGAAGTGATGTGTGCACCCGGGGATAACACGTGCAGGGCCTTCCATGAATCGCATGCATGCGCTTGCTTTTTAACGCTTGCACCAGCTTGCGCCACAAATTTCGGCACATATTTGTTCCATGAATCGGCCCCAATATGGTTTCAATTTGGTTTTTGCGCCTGCAAAAGCAACATGTACCTACATTCAAGGTAATACCGGCATTCCAATGTTTTATGCATTCGTTGGTATAAAGTTGGTAAAATTTGAACCTCATATGCAAGGCACAGGCTTTGTTGCATGGAAAACACAGGAGGTAGGATCTCTGCATCCGTTTTCTACTGAATCGAGCGTATTCCTGATACAAACTGTATCCTCCCAAAGCTTCGATGGTGAGAGACCAATCATGTTCGTATAATTTCTTTTTAGTATATGCTGGAGGTACACTAAGATCCTATAAAGTAACATCTATCTAATTCATGAGCTGTTTCATTCTTGTGCCAGACCGTAGCATAGAAAGAGGGTACGCTTCAAGAAGCATCTTCGATAGATCTTCATATAATGCATTTCAAGGTGGATTTAGCATTCTCACGTAATTATTCAATTGTCTCCAATGAAATCTAGAAGACAAGGAACACAGTCCCAATTCCTGCTGTAGGATGGAATTAGGCAAAGAAATAGCTATTCCCAAAGTGCGTTTCCAGACTTGCCCTTGTAATGAATCCAGAACATTATCTCTATCAATCTGGCACATATCCAGCCCATACAAAAGGATCAATTCTACCTTGAGAGTGTAAAATTCTATGGCCAGCATGACAGAAAATGTGCAGTACTTTCCATATATGATTTTCAGCTGTGAGATGAGGGGTCTTAATTTCTGAGTTAAAGAATGTTTCCACATTGCAAATGACAAGATGTCCCATAGGTTGTATCCCAAATATCGTAGTTCAGGAGTGCACTCAATTGGTGACCCATCAAGTGTCCATCTGAAAGAGGTGAGCTTTCTTCTATCAGAAAAAATAAAAATATTCGACTTGCCTGTATTAGCGTGTAAATTGTATTGTTGGGCATAGATGGAAAAAATATGCAATTTATTTTGCAGACCATACGGTGTCCTATCAAAGAAAATAAGATTGTCTGCAAATGCTAGCCAATGAAGAAGAAGTTGACCAAGTCTGATGGGAAAAGTGTTTTCATGTTCCCAGATGGTGTCCAAAACACATAAATAAAGATTAAAGAGTGTTGATGCTAGGTTTCACCCTTGTTTAACACCTGTATAAGTTGTAATCTTGTCTGTTGGGGTGCCTTCTTGATTTATGCAAACCCTATAAATGGTGTTGCGATGGAGCAGAGATATGATATTAATAATAAAGGGGGGATGCCAATCTTTGCTATTTTGAGCCACAGATGATTGCGTAGAGAACAATCAAATGTTGAGTTCATGTCTAAGGAGGCAATATATACAGGTCCAGCATTCGTTTTCATAGATGTTTCTAGAACATGGGAAAGCATAGTAGCATTTAGGTCAGTCCCCATGTTCTTACGGAAGACTGTTTGATAATGCGATAGGGAATTATGGTCTTGAATGAACCTGTTAAGGTCTTTAAGTATCAAGATGGAAAATACCTTGTATGATGCATCCATGATGGCGATGGGTCTGTAGTTGGATGGTTCTGATGGATTCCCTTTTTTATAAATGGGAATTATTATGGATATGAGCGAGGAGTCAGGAATATGGTTGTTTTTGAAAATGTTTTCAAATTTTACTTTGAGAATACCTGACCAAAAAACGGGATCTGACTTAAAGGATAGTTCCGGGACTTTTTTTTTATTGTCCCTACGGGTCGGCCATGTGTTTGTAAGCATAAATCGGTAGATCGTAGGAAACTTTCCTATGGACCTTACCCGACTTTTCGCCCATTATCGCACTCGAAATCAGCCTCCATTTTGTGATAATCCTATCATTCCGCCGCATCGACCTGGCTCACCTGCCTTTGCGGCACTAAATCAAATCCCCCGCCCCTGAGCCTGACATCAGCAGACGCGTACTGCCCATTTCAAGCACGTCTCGTGTCAACAATCGCTGCGCCTCAGCTATTGACGTGTTGCCATGGAAATGGCAGGACGCCTCTTTCCCCAATAAGTATAAACAGACCGTTTCACAACATACAGCAGCAGATTTTCGATTCCATTCCTCTCTCTGTGTTACTTTGAGTATTCTGTGACTCGTTTCAGTGCTCTGGTCAGCTACCTTCGCCGCTTGTAGCCCGTGTGAACACCTGTACCATCTCTGTAAATTATTTTACTATCTTTACCGCACAATGGCCACAATAATGCCGTATATGTACGAGCCCGAGTACACCGAGGAGGAACTACTGGAAAGGCAAGCACGCGAAAACGATGGGGATTCGGACGGCAGTTGGGAGGACCAGTCAACGGATGAAGAGCCTGGACCATGTCGCATGGACGGCGTCTCCACCTGGTGCACGTGCAATCGGTGCGAGCTAATGCCAACTGAGGAGGAGAACTGCTGCTGCCGTGAAAATTCCGGGTGCTTGGCCTACATTTCGGAAAGCGAGCAAAGTCAGCAGGAAGGCGAGCAAAGTCCGCAATGCATCACCGAGCTGCCAGAGTTCAGGGAAGCCTGCCTCTCACGGACAGTGTTGAGGATGATGATGGTGCTTATGCACGAACTTCGTGGCACTGTTCGTCCGCGTAATCCGAGTAACGAGTAAGTATACTCTGTTTGTGATGTCAGTGATGCCACCACTATTTCATGGTCGTCTCCCACATATAAAATTACATTTACATATCATTCGAACGCATGTAAATTGGTTCCATATAGTGCATTTTCTAGATATAATTTTTTTCTAAGAAAAATGACATGTGTTACCTGAATCGACATTGATAAGAAAGTTTGGTCAGTTTAATACAGTTTGCATCTTTTTTTTTCACAGGTGGTACAGGCTGGTGGCCTATCGTTGCTTCACTTGGTGGCTTCACGGGAGGCTCGGACACCGCGTTCGGAGAGTAATACCTGCCTGTGCGGTACTTGCCATTAGACAACATTTCCCCAGTGACAGTGGACAATACCGCGGATTTTCCCTCGATGTGCTGCAACCTCAACTTTACAATGTGTAATGTTTATTATTTATGTTTAATTAAAATCTAAAATAAAGCCCAACATATATTTTAACAATGGTTGTTTTGATTTTTTAAATGAATCTAGTGTATATTCTCCTGGGAGGGTGAGGTATTTATAAACTCACCCCCCTGCCTTCCATGTAGTAGATCCTGCAGCCATCCTCTTACATTCAGTTAGATGGCCTCTCCTTGGTGAGGCCCTGCGGCAAACGGGTCTTGTCTGCACGACCACCGCCCCGATCCACCCCCCGCCCTATCAAAGGCAGTTCGCACCGGGGTACTTGCGCTGCTGGCAAGTGGAGCTGTCAGGGAGCGATAAAGGCCAAGAGGTGCCAAAGACCATGTACACTTTAAAGTGGTCTATAGAGCATGGGTTGTTGTTCCCATGTCTACCTCCAGACCCCGTGTCTCCTGCCAAGCATCCCCCCTCACGCTGGACGGCCCCCTGCAATCCACATAAGTGTGTCTCCATTCACGAGTCTTCCTGTGTCTTGTCTGCACGACCACCGCCCCGATCCACCCCCCGCCTTATCAAAGGCAGTTCGCACCGGGGTACTTGCGCTGCTGGCAAGTGGAGCTGTCAGGGAGCGATAAAGGCCAAGAGGTGCCAAAGACCATGTACACTTCAAAGTGGTCTATAGAGCATGGGTTTGTTGTTCCCATGTCTACCTCCAGACCCCGTGTCTCCTGCCAAGCATCCCCCCTCACGCTGGACGGCCCCCTGCAGACCGCATAATGCCACGACATATACACGTCATTCATTCACAAACACACCCCTGTTTCGAATTCTTTATAACCCACTTCATATTTCTAATGAGAACTTCTTTGCGCTTTGCTAGTCAACCCGTGAAGGTGCTGGTTATCTGCTCTTCGTCTCTGTGAACTTCCGTGACCACTTTGAGCAAACTCGTCAGTTTGCAACCTGTGAACTGCTCCCTGTTCTACGACAAGAAACTACTCTGATCCCTGCATCTAACTGTTTGTTCGTCTAGGTAAGTCCATGTACCATAATCATTTTGCGTCCAATTTTTTAATTTATATCTATTTGCTAGTAGTCATCAAATTGCATCCATGTTTTCTTTTCGTTCACGACAGTACATGCAAGGAACTAGTCACATGTTCTGAGTTTAGTCAAATTACTTTTTCTATTTTTTGAAAGTTATTGAAATACTTATCCGCATGTGAATAACGTGTATAGTTCCAAGAACCAAAACGGACCTTGCATTGAACCTTTTATGTGTCATTTAATGTTTTAACACATTGGTATTCATAGAGAATTGTTGATCTTAACTTTTCAGAACTTTCCATAATGCCTGCCTGTTCCATTGGCGGTTGCCCTTCGAAGACCCATAACAAATCTGAAGGTACTATAATGCATGTTTTCCCTAAGACAATAGATCAGATAAGAGAATGGGTCCGATATTGCGGATATCCAGCCTCTGAGCTAGAAAGTAGAGTCCTAGAAGTCTTTGCGGACAAGAGGGGTGATCGATACCGCATCTGCAGCAGGCACTTTAGCCCAGACATGTACTCCACATCATTGCTAATAAAGAAGAAAACACCGCGAGCGAGGCGAAAATTGCTCTCAAACGCTATTCCCACTCTATTCGTCCACATCCCTCCACTGGTGAGTCAAGTTTACGTATTTAGCTCTCGGCCTTGCGGTAGTGTGTAGCATTAGCTAACAATAATTTCCCCATTTATGTATCCACTCAATATGAAGGCGGAAGATTCTCCATCCATGTCGTTATTGCAGTCATCAGCCACTTCAAGCGCCTATCGGGTAATCTTACTTAGCTATTCTGACACTGACTTGTTTTAGGCATGTAAATCAATAGTTTTAATTGATCGTGTAATTATTTTACCTAATGGTACACCACAGTACTCGTCCTCTAGTCTTTGTTTTCAGTTATAATTATTGTTATCCAAAATAATGCAAGTACTGTCTTTCAGGGAGATGCTGAGGAGTCCAACGCATTGACGACAACCGTAGATGTCACTCAGATGCTCGAGGTACGTTTCCGGACAGTTCCATCGATGGAGATCATCAGATCTTGCATTCTTGTAGCGTGATTGTTACACACAATGTTTCTTTCGTTTTTAGCCATTGGTATGTCCTTCTGTCGTCGCCCTCCTATGTGTCTTCTTTTTTCAATATTGTGTTCATTACTAATGAAAGTCCTATGTTTCAGGGAGTCGATGGAGCATTAGTCCAAGAAGAAGGGGGAGCATGCAGTTACGGGTCGGCGCAACAGCTTGCAGAAGTGTGCACCGCAGTTACAGCGTCCCTTGATGTTCTTATGCATTTCGAGGTATGGATACTGACAGATCAATCATGCGAGATCAAATGACGTGATTACATCCGCTATACTTCCTTCTTTATTAACGCAAGTACTATGTTTCAGGGAGCTGACGGAGCTTCTTCAACAAGAACATCACCCCTAGTAGTTGATGCAGATCTCTGGGTGGTGACACTTCCAACGATGGAGCAAATCGAATCATATTTAGATATCCATTATTTATTTTAGACAACTGATCATTTGTGCGGGTCTATTTAGATGAGCCGTTGACGCCTGCAGAAAGTTTATGTTCTTTTAAACAAAATAGAAAACCATACTAATGCAATTACTGTGTTTCAGGGAGTTGCTGAAGCGTCATCTTCAATAATATCATCAATGGAAGTCTATGCGGAGCCCGAGGTATGGATCTTGACAGTTCAATCTAACTAGATCAACAATGCGTGAGCTATTGTCGTTTGAATGTTCTACACAATGCGTTCATTCGTGTTTTGCTATTGAGATGTACGTATGGGTATTGGTCCCCAAGTACATTTTGTGTTTTCAATATTATTTTACATACTAATGAAAGTTCTATGTTTCAGGGAGTCGATGGAGCCTCAGTGAGTGATGGATGTGCTTATCATGAAAATATAGTCGTTGCAGCGCGAGAGGAAGTGGAGACATGCACACACGAGTCGGAGCAACAGCGTCCAGATGTTGAAGTTCGAGGAAAGAAAGTTTCAAAGAAAAGAAAGCAAAAGAAGGTTAGTGTCCTGTTCACTATATTATGTTGTCTTTCACTGTCAATAGTTCAATACTGTAAGTTGTGTTTAAACTGAACATCCCTTTTCTAATCTGTCCTCTAGTTGCGAGTGGGTGTAAGAACTAGATCTACACAGACAGTGAAGCGAACGAGAGATGTTGCTTGTCAAACCTTTTGGCAGGGACTTGAGACTGGAGATGCATCGTGCCAATGGGAAGAATATGAAGTGATTGACAACAGAGCTATACCACCACCAGCCATTGATAGTGAATGTCCTCCTGGTAGTTTGGATGCAGTCGGAGATCAATTCACAGAATCCACACCCGCAAAAAATAAGAGCGCGCGAAAGTTGAAGACATTGTTTTTTTCTCCCATCTCCGGACAAGGAACAGATGTTGCAATGGAAGAGAATGAAGTGGACGACAATGAAACACCATCAATATCACTCAGCATAGCGGAAGACGATATCAGAGATTGTACCTTTCATGCGAGTGACATGTCCTCAACATTACAGGCCGAACCAGCTGGGATGCAGAGTGACAGTATAAGGAAAGAGGCCAAATTCATTGTATTCGATAGCTGTTTGATGGATATTATTATGATGATGAAATGTGCGCATTGGGTTGGTGGGGAAGTATGTGGGGAGCCATTGATTAATGTGACTCGTGCAATTCGAGGCACTAACCTTAAAATACATGCCACCTGTACACAATATCATCCGTTCGCATGGTCTGCACAACCCATGCTGGGGCAACTGCCAGCAGGCAATCTACTTTGTGCAGCGGCCGCACTTTTTAGTGGTTCAAGTTTTAAAAAGTTACAGTATTTCTTTCAGTTTGTGGGAATCCATTTCATTGCGAAAAGTCAGTTCTACAAATACCAAACCGATTATCTATTTCCAGCCATCAGCGAAGCTTGGAGAATGGAAAAAATGTCAATGGAAAGTACATTCGCGGGCAAACGCTTCAGGCTAGCCGGTGATGGACAGTGCGACAGCCCAGGACTTTCAGCCAAGTACTGCACCTACCACTTTCAGGACATGGAAAGTAAGAAAATTGTGAGTTCGGTGGTCGTGCAGGTGTCACAAAGTACATCCTCAGTGGCCATGGAGAAAGTTGGCTTTGTAGCATCATTGCAAGAACTACAATCGCGGGGAATGGTGATCGACCTGATAGCCACGGACAGACACGTTTCAATTGCCAAGACAATGAGAGAACAGTACAAAAATATAAATCACCAATTTGACGTTTGGCATCTTGCAAAATCAATCAATAAAAAATTGTCGGCTGCAGGTAAAAAAAAAGAATTGCAAGGTATTTCACAGTGGTCCAAGTCAATCAGCAACCATCTTTGGTGGAGCTCAAAAACATGTGAAGGGTCGTTGGAAATTCTACTGGAAAAATGGCGGTCAGTAATGTTGCACTGTAGCAACGTACATCGATGGTCGACAAATGAACATTTCCACAAATGTGAACATGGCCATTTGTCCACAGAGGAGGCACGGAAGAAGAAGTGGTTGATTCCTTCATCACCCACTCACAAGGCCATTGAAAAGATTGTATTTGATAAAACTATAACAAGAGATTTGAGGGGACTCACGGAATTCTGCCACACAGGATATTTGGAGGTGTTCCACAATATGTGCCTAAAGTACAGGCCCAAAAGATTGCATTTTGGCATGGAAGGCATGATAAATCGGACTCTTCTAGCGGTCTTGGCACATAACCATAATGTTGGCCGTCAACAAAGTAGGACGACCGGAACTTTAGGGACGCTTCGCTACAATAAGGCCTTCACTAAAAGAAGTAAACAATGGGTGATCAAACCAGTGTTTGAGGATATGCAATATGAGTTTATTGAGAGACTTATCGTAGATGTCCTCGATAGGCACATACATGGAGTGGTGAACGAACCTATGCAGGGGACAACTGCATTGCCACCCAACATTGCCTCTGTTCCATGTCCACCTAAAGCAGAGCTCATTGAGAAATACACATCACGGTTTAAATGATTGTAATTTGATTGTCTGTTCTCTCGAGTCTCCTCATGTTGCAGGCCCATTGCAATTAAACCAAACAGTAATATAAATCATTTTTACAAAAATTATAGAATGTTTCCGTATTACAAACACATGGCCGACCCATAGGGACAATAAAAAAAAAGGCACGCAGACAAGATGTCCCTAAAACTAACTGCAGCTAACTAGAAATGTGTGCTCGCTCAAAGTGAAGGTCAGCTGCTTTGATGTTTTGCTCGGGTGGCGGAACGGCCCACGACCCAATATAAGGTTCTATTGTGATTTGACCTTGACAGGCCGGGACCATCCTGAAAGACTAAGAAAAGATAATGAATAAAATTTCAGAAACGAAACGATGAGCCACGTTCATTAGAAGAAGTAACGTCGGCAAAGAAGGAGTGGTGTTTCGGGTCTGCCCTACACAGAGACACAATGGAAAATGCAAATATAATGTAAGTAACTTTTGATGAGTTTATACCGCAATTTCATTACTATACAGTGGCTTTAAAGACGGGTTCAGTTGTACTTGTTCGTTCTATGTGGCATATTGTTTTCTACCGCGCACTATCTTGAGGAGAAACATCTGCTTTTACTGAAGCACCTCAAAACCTTCCTCTTTGCTTCTGCTTTCTCTCTCCCTCTCCCCTGCTACAACTGGTCCACTGTCTGCGACCTCGGTCCTGGGCCCTTCCACTCTCCACCTGCACTGCCTCCCTGTCAACCCCTGCACTGGGGGACTGTCTCAGTATCCTACAGCCCCCCCTTCCCAGCACTTGTTCTGCACTTACCTTGCACTTGCCATCAGCTGGCCCTATTTATTTATTATTTTATGCTACTTACCTTGTACTCCACTCCCCCCCCCTCCATGCCTCGCCACGCCTTTAAACACTTGTGTACACCCAGTAGCGCTGTCCTCGCTATGAAATGAATAATTTTAATAAGGATCTGATGGTGAGACTAATTTCATTTTTTATGTTTTTAGGTACATCATTCACTACTGTCTGTGTCACGAGTACCAGACACCGGCGGACGGCTTCTACAGCCGCCAGTTGCTTCTCCGCGTGAACAACGTTACCACCCTGACCATTTTATGGGACGATCGCCAAGTACAAGTATGCCCTTACGCGGTACTAACGGTTAGATGCAACATACCTACCGTTGTGGTGGCCTAGTGCCTCGTTGTTGGAACAGCCATGCGATTATCAGTGCGACCGAAGAGCTTATTTTTATCGTAAACCAACACCCTGTGTACTGCACACGAACATCGCTTCCCTCAAGACGAACTAATTTGGATCGAGAGCAAAGAAAAATGCAAATCGCTGAATATTCTCTAAACATTTGATGTCCAATAAACGTACTTTGCCAAATGTACAATCTTGCCGTTTGCTTTTAAACCACGGTTTCACATTCCGAATTGTGGTGCTGTATTGTGAGATGCTCTAAGACCCTGTGTACAGCAAAGGACCATCGCGTTCCTCAATACGAACTTTTTGGAACATGAGCAAATAAAAATGCAAATCGCTGAATATTCTCTAAACATTTGATGTCAAATAAATGTACTTTACCACATTTACAATCTTGCGGTTTGATTTCAAAGTACAGTTTCATATTCCGAATTGTGGTGCGCTGTATTGTGAGCTGATCTGTGTTGATTTCCGGGGTCTGTGTGGAGTCGCGTAGAAGACGCCTGGGCGCGTTTGCCTACGCAGCACAGTCACGTCACGGATAGAGGCGGGGAATATGAATGTTTTGATAAAGTCTGTTTCAGGGGCGGGGGATTTGATTTATTGCCGCAAAGGCAGGTGAGCCAGGTCGATGCGGCGGAATGATAGGATTATCACAAAATGGAGGCTGATTTCGAGTGCGATAATGGGCGAAAAGTCGGGTAAGGTCCATAGGAAAGTTTCCTACGATCTACCGATTTATGCTTACAAACACATGGCCGACCCGTAGGGACAATAAAAAAAAAGTCCCGGAACTATTCTTTAATTACGCAAGCGGGTTTCTGCTTCCCTGACCTGCCACTTTTGAGAAATTAAGTTTTTTGATGGCCCATTGGATGTCCTCGACGGACCACTGGAAGCGTTCCATGGAAGACAAGTGGTGGCCCTTTTTACATTTTTCCAATTTGACTTTGAGTTGAGCTTACAAAGGTGATAAATCATCTTCTGATTATCAGCGATATACCGTTTATGTTTGAGAGTCTTGATTTTATTCTTGTAAGTCTGTGTGATTTTTTTGAGTTTTAGATAATGTTTGAGTGACATATGATCTATTTTAATCACCCTTAAACATTTATTTTTGAGGCGTTTTAGATTAGCAACCTCCAGATTAAAATTGTGTTTGTGATATTGTTTACACGCGCTTCTTTGTTTAACCATCTCAGTGAGTAGAGAGCTCATTATAAAGTTATTGCGATCCTCTATTTATTGAACGTCGATTTCAGAGTACAGTAAATCTTCCTCATAAGAGAGCTATCTGTGCGGTAAGTTGTCCTCATAACTTCATATTCCAATGAACGGATAATAATTGTCGTTCAAATTCAACAAGTGAAAATTTAGGAACAGTTTCAAAGATTTTACATTCAAAAGACACCTGCAGTGAAATGACCATGTGATTGCTCAATCCAACCTTTGTTGTTGTGATTGAATTGGATGCATTAAGTAGGTTCACTGATACGAAAGAAGTAGTGTATCACAGATTGCTGACCGCGTCTTTGCCAGGTGATAGAGGATTCTTTATTAGCCATATCAACTATATGGATTGCCCAAGCCGCGAGATATGTCACCCAACTGAGTCCTCTATGAAAGGAAAAAAGTTCATATTGAGTAGTTGTAGAGTGCATTGGTTTCAAGGCTGCATATTTTGGTAGAAATCCATGTTTAGTGTGTTTAGTACCTGCATATCATATGTGCTTATTTGCTGTGGAGTCAGATGATGTCAACAAAAAGGAAAATAGAATGCTTAAAATGACTGTGTTTCATCCTCCTTCCATAGTACAGTTAAGGCCTCCTTTCTGAAACGTTAATAACCTGCTCAAGTATAACGTTACCTCCATGAATAAGGACACTTAGAAATGGTTAATACCTTACCTCACAGGTGCAGGTGTCTTATCACCTTTAACAGAAGAGACCAGATCATCAATATTCATGAGTCCTCCCTGGAAAGTACTGTTTGGAGTGCAAGTGGATGGGGAATGCAGACGGAATCGTCCCATAATCAACATGAGCCTCTCAGACAGTTGTTAGAATATCTTAGGTGCACAGAGGTAACTCAACTTGAGGTGTTCTTATCTCACTTTAGTAGCTTCATAGAGCATGAAACTTAACTATGCTAAAGAGGGAGAGGGCGCTAGCGAGCCCAACCAAGATGGCGGCTCCCCCATGAGCTCCGTGCAGAGCTCATAAAATCCTGTAAAATCAGAAGCCTGAGGTGTGCATCATAACTCCCCCTCGCCAGTAACAGCTTCGTTGGGCTCCGCTGATGCAAACGTGGTGCCCATGGAGCAGCACCCATGCACTCCGCAAGACGAATAAGCACTAACTGCGGATACGCCGCAGGTTCCCCACTACGGGATGCGGACCATGACTGGTTCAGAACCCCCCGGCCGAACAGCCAAAGAACACCGGAGCTCTGCAGAGATGGTGCATCAGAGCCGGCTGCCTCGCCACCAAACACTGACCAGCTGTGCCTGGAGCAGAGCCAGTGAGGAGCCTGCTCCGATCCTTGCCCTACAACATGATCCTCCTCCATACGTGAGGCAGCGGGCCCCCAGGCCACCGTCAAGGAAAGTCTTCAAGACTCAGTGTCTGGGGTGGCCTACCCAATTACACACGGGTGGCGGCTTAGGAGGGGAAGTTTTGACACGCCTGCCCAAGTAGACCATACACCAGTACAATATGGCCTTCAGGCCCCAGGCATTCATGCACACTCTCATTGGCCACAGCAACCTCCCCCCACTCCCTGGGGTACACTCATTAACAAGGCCTGGATCTGAGCTGGGCCGGTGACTCCCCAGAGACCCTCTCCGTGACAGCGACCACAATAAGCACAGAAAAATCCCAACACGCTAGAAACCGGAGCACTCCCCCACCCCCCAAGTGCTGCTGGGCAACCAAACGTGCCACCATGGGGATTGTGGCACAGATTTATTTTATTTTATTTATGTATTTGCATTTTTAAAGCGCTCACACAGCCCACGGGCATTGAGGCTGTTACAGGAATTGTTTGTTTTAGTTGCGTAGTTGTTTGTCTTAGTTGCCTATTTATAACGCAATGTAAATACCCAGAGGTTTCTAAGCGCGGGGATCAAACCTGTGTTGCTTCATGTCGTCTTGCTTCCAAGGCGAGCACGTTGCCGATGAGCTATCCTCCTGGGACCAGATGACACACTCAACAGCACAACTACCACAACCGAGACATCAAATCGGAGTGCACATGTACGTGAGCTCCGGCTGTGGACTGCAGCACCTACCAAAGAGCAGACCACGGATCCAATACCACATCAAGTGACCCAGAGCTTGTATCACGGCTGAAAGGTGCAGGTAAGAAGTGATCCCCACTTCTCTTCGCGCCCCTGGTCCACCGTGGCCCGCTACCCAGCTCCACCTCCCTGCACAAGGAGGAAACACTGAAGGACTGCCTCCCTGCACCCAGCTATAATTTCCCCAGTGGTGCTCCATATGCAACCAAGCGCACCCAATGACTCCTCCGTGGGGTGGCGTTTCAATAACAGGGCCTAAAGACCGCCATCACCCTGGGACTCACCAAAGGACATCTCGACTGACGTGCCCGCCGCAGTGTCAAAACAATAAACCAGATGCCCACAAGGCAGGCGGGTGGCACCCTAGATTCCTGACACATGCCATGAACTCTTTTCAACTCACCCGCACAAACCCTGCCACCAGACAACCGACTGGCACGACCCCACTGTCTAACAGGGGAGTCAGTAAAGCCATGAATAAAAGAGTGAGAACAGTGAGCGGCAACTCATCACCACAACATCAACTGGCGCGCTAACAGACTCTGTACCCCTTTGGCAACTGCCTTCTTTCAAACTTACCACATCAACGCATGACTGTCGTAAATCCTTGTACTTCACTGACGGGTTTAGGGGGGAGGCGGTAACACGTGGCGCACTGTTGAAGTATGTTTTGTTTTGTTTGAAAAAGACTAAAATAAAGTCTTTTTTTTTAAACATGCTAAAGAGTTCCTGACATGCAGACAAGCAGAATTGTTAAAAGACTAAGAAAATGAAGTCATATCGTTGGGGGTGAACATTACTTCAGAATAAATTTTAAAAATACTTTTCAGAGTCTAGAGTACTCTAAAGAGGGTCGATTGCAGATTATTATTATTATTATTATTATTATTATTATTATATACTTTTATAGCACACACTTAGCTGGGGAGCAACAGAGCGCTATACAATCATAGAGCAAACCATTGGTAGCGAGAATTTAAAACGTCAAGTAAACATTATTAATAATTATCACAGTACTTTATGCAGATGGGGGTTTGTGCACGATAGCTAGGGTCTAGCTTATACCAACATGTGGTTGGCAGAAGCAGTTATTTTCTAAACCGAAGAAGATTTTGATGAGTCTGGATTAACACTGAGATGTAATTCCAGATGACTGGAGAATAGCATGAGAAGGACTGTTTTCCTAGTTTTCTCCATCTGAGCCAGTCTAGTTTGCAGTCTGGGAATTGAATTATTTTGAGGTGACCGTGTACCGCCTGATATTTTCTGTCTGGCCATCGGGTAGGCTGGTGTACCCATGGTGGTTGCCCTGTAGGTGAGGCAAGCAGTTTTGAACCAGATTTGATCAAAGATGGCGAGACAGTGTGATTCGCACAAGGTGTGGGTGATGTGATCATATTACCTAGGGTGAGGCAAGCCATGGCATGAGGCGTTCCAGGTCAAATCAGGGAAACCTGTAAAGAGGGTGTTACCCCTGTCACATGCAAGATAATTAGGTGTGACCTCCGTGACCTCCGTGCCGGGGTAAAGAAAAAAAAGAAACATGATTAAAGGAAAAGGATTCCTCCCGGAGCACAAACTGAGTGGCGTTCCTTTCCGACAATAAAATAAAAAATAGAGTAAAGGACAATTGTGCTTGGCCATGCAAAGCTTCCTCGGTTCTAATAAGGGAATTAAACCCATTAAGATGGCATGAGCAGAGTGGCGGTGACGCAGGTTGCAATCCTCTGTCAGGAAGTTTGTTAGGCACATTGATCAGCTTGGTTTGACTGTCGCTGCATGGGCCTGAATCAAGGCACGCCCTCCCTGTCACTGCCAGCTCCAAGCACATCAGAAATACCAACACTCCCCTCAATGGGGAGCAACCAACATAACATCCTTCCCTGGCAGTTTAAATAAATTACAGGACCGCCCCTTCCAGTCGACCCACAAAGACTCCATGGGATGCACCTGGCAGAGGCAGCCTGGGTCAAGAAGAGTTGTGTGGGGCCCCACACTGCTGCAGTCAACACTGGTCTGCAGCTGGCATACACAGCAGAGCCAACTTGGCAGAAGGGGCACGCTCATGCTGCATCTGATTGCTGTGCTGCACCTTGCATAAGCAGCATAGCCACAGCAAAGACTTTGGGGCCCCCACACACTGCTGCTGCTCACAGCCCTTCAAAAGAACAGTTGCTTTACAGAGAGCCATCACCCTAGAGAAGATCAGAGAGTCATCACCCCAGGAGAAGATCAAACAGCAGCAACAAGGCTGAGACAGCCCTGGGTAGGTGGTATCCCAATTACGGTGCTGGGGTTTATATATAGTTTTACAGTGCACGATATAGAGACTTTAAAGGCATTTTAAGCAGTTTATTTTATAGCTGAGGCTTTCAAGTGGCAGGAAAGAACTACCCAGTCCACAAGTTGGAATTTCTAGCATTTAAGAGGGTCACTATAGAGATGTTCCAGGATTACCTCTATGGTGCAAATTTCATGGTAAGGATGGAAAACAACCCCCTAATGTATGAGTTGAAGTCAGTAAAGCTGGATATTACCAGACACTTATGACTTACTGCACTGTCCACATGCAATTTCAATTTACAGTACAGACCTAGGTACACTAACATTGATGCCTATGCCATCTCTCGGAGGCCTCATGTTCAGCCAGATGATGCAGGTGGATCCACCTGGTGCAAGGAGTTGTCTTCAACAGGCATCTGAGCTATCTGCCAGGCTGCAAGTCAGCAGGAGCCAGATAGAGCCTTGGGCATGGACTGCTTGGGATCCTCAGCTGAGGTGGTATCTGCCATCTACTGCAACATTAGTAGTCTGGAGGAATCTGAACTCCTCAAGATGAAATCGGTATATCACAGCTAGTATATCCTGGCTTCGCTCCATTCCTGAATGCCAAAGCCACGGGAGTGGATGTGACAAGAGAGGTCTCTCATGACTCCAAGCAATCTGCCATGCTGAAGGAGTGGAAGATGCTCATGTGGAAGTGTGGAATCCTGTGCAAGGAAAGCAAAGTTGAGGACTGGCTACTACATCACCTGGTGGTGCCACAGAATTCCAACAAGCTGTATTGTATTCACTCCGTGACCAGCACAGACATCTTGGCAGGGAGAGAACCTTTGAATTGATACACTCAAGGATATTTTGGCCCAGACTATGGCAGACGCCTAATAGTAATGCCAGCACTGCACCATGTGTGTAACCAGGAAGATCGCAGCTCATCCTGCTGCCTATCTTCACCATTTGCAGAGTTCCTGGCCCAAGGAATTCATCTGCATTGACTTCCTTAAGTTGGAGATGGGCAGGTGAGGTGTGCAGAACATCATGTACTCCTATCAAGCAGATGCTGGAGCTGATTGGCATCAAGAAGACCCGCATAACTCTATAACACCCTCAGGGGGGTGCCCAAATGGCGAGGTTTAATCAAACCTTCTTGGAAATACTGGCTACCGTGAGGCCATAGAAGAACAACAGATGGAGTAAGTATGTGGCTAACCTGACCCATGCTTACAACTATACAAAGAACAAGGCCAGCAGGTTGACACTGTACTTCTTGATGTTTGGAAGGTACACACGGCTGCCTGTGTTTTGGAATATCCGCAGATGGAACAGGCAGTGATAAAAACATCAGCTATGTGAAACAGCTCAAACATCAACTAGAGCAAGCACATCAGCTCACCCAAGCTGCTGTGGAGAAAACAGTGGAAGGAATGAAATGTTGCTACGACACCAAGTTTTGGTTTCATGAACTTCAGACTGGAAATCATGTGTTGATCCGCAGTCTGGGAAAGAGATGACGCAAGAAGCTAGGTAACAAATGGTAGTCCCAGTCATTCATCATTGATTGTCAGCTAGGGGAGCTCCTTGTCTACCGATTACGAGGGGAGGGACATTAAACTAACACCAAGAACTTGCACCAGAACCACCTGCTTCCAGTCATGGATGAGGTTGAGCTGACACAGAAGAATCGGCCAACGGACCAATAAAAAGACAGCAGTGACACTCTATTGAAAGGCCTGAAGAAGACCCTCTGAAGGTTCAATCCTGGAAAGTTTTTTCAGGCTGCCGAGACCTTGAGACCAGCAAAAGGACAACCGGACAACCGGAAGCCAGTGTGGACAAAGAGGGATAGAAATGTGTCGTCTACCCAGACTATTTCTTTGATCAGAAAAAAAATGTTTCTACACCCACATTTCCAGATCCCACTCCTAGGGACCGCAACCTCCATACTGAGAGTGTCCCTTCATAGTCAAGTCCTGATCCTATCATCCCTGCTATGGTGGACATGGTAGAGAAACACTTATCCACTCTTGTTCAGAGGAGATTTGCATAGCATTTTGGTGCTGGACTGCCCTTGTGGGTGGGACAAAGACTGATATGCAAATGGTTATTTCTCCTCTGTGAAGGGTGCAGTGAGCTAAACGTGGTTGTAGACCTTCCTGAGTGAAAGAAATTCCATATAACAGGGTATTTGACCCATGTTTGATCTGAGTAGAGGGGCTCTCCGATTGCTTTATAACTGTATAAAACTTGGGGTTTCACCCTAGTTGTCCCAGGGTAATCCAGACGTGGACCCCTTGCTCACTGTGTCTTAGAGAGGCTCATCTTCACCTCACTGATGAGGCCCGACCAGGCAAAAACACGTGTCTGGGGTTGCTGACGGCACTCATGTTCAGAGGAGATTTGCCTAGCATGTTGGTGCTGGACTGCCCTTGTGGGTGGGACAAAGACTGATATGCAAATGGGTATTTCTTCCCTGTGAAGGGTTCAGTGAGCTAAAATGTGGTTGTAGACCCACTTGAGTGGAAGAAATGATTCCATAGAACAGGGTATTTGACCCATGTTTGCTCCCAGTAGAGGGGCTCTGACAATCCTTGTAACTTTGTAAAATTTGGGGTTTCACCTAAATAACCCTGGGTAATCCAGACATGGTCCCCTTGCTCACTGTTTCTTAGAGAGGCTCAGCTTCACCTCACTGATGAGGCCCGACTAGGCCGAAACACGTGTCTGGGGTTGCTGATGGTAATCATGTTCAGAGGACATCTGCCTAGCATTTCGGTACTGGACTGATATGCAAATAGATTTTTTTTTAAAACAGTTTTTATTGATTTTTTACAACAAAACAAACACACCCGACTGTTCCAGAATCAAACATCACTGCAAACATTTACAAGTTAAGTTGCTTACAGTCCTCCCCCCACCCCACCCACTATCTCGAGCTACCCCTTCAATGCCCCGGATTAGGGTCGCACCTCATCCCCAGCTTGGGACAAGCAATCATCATCAGAATCAATATGTAAGGTTCCCACCATGTAGCCACCATTTGTCTCCACTCCATCAGAGGCCCCACTTCATTCTCCTCCCCTTTACTAACCGCCTCCTGCCATACTGCTGTCTCCGCTTCTGCCCATTTCAGGAGGTCATTCCACCACACCTGTACCTTGGGTCTACAGGCCGCCTTCCAACTCATTGCAATTCTCCTTTTGGCCAAAATATAGGCCAAATCTTTATGTTTACACATATATTTCAGGTTACGAGGGCTAGCGAAGCCCCCCATCATGCATGCCCACACAGATTCCACGTCTATCGAAACTCCCCTATCCACCAGCCATTGCTTAATTTCCCCCAGAACCTGCCCAACTCTGGGCATGCCTAGAACATACGATCATACTGGCATCCACCTCCTCACATTTGGGGCATTTCTGTATTCCTGCACTTCCAAACCTAGCAATAATGCGGGGGGTCATATATGCCCTATGAGTGACATATAACTGAATCTGCTGTAGTCTCGCATTCCTCAACATCTTTTTGTGGTATCTTTGAGCTCTTTTCCACTGCCCATCTTGCTTCAATATTCCCGCTTCTTCCTCCCAATCCCGTCTCAATTGGATCAGCTCCTTACCTACTCTAGACATCAACAATGCATAGATCTGGGATATTTCGTGCCCACCTTCCGAGATGTCATACAATGTTTCTATGACAGTCAGGTGGTTCTGCCAGTGCTATTTCGGACCACAATCCCTTCACCCGTTTGACTATTCTATTCACGCCCTGCGCCATATCTCCCAGACCAAAGTAAGCAATCTCGGCTGTCCATGCAGCTCAGACCTAGGTAACCATACCATTTCTTTCAGGAAGATGGGGCCGCATTCACCTCCGAACAATCTAGAGTCTGTCGTCTTGTCTTCCGACAGCCATCTAGCAACATACTGTAGCTGTCCTGCCATATAGTACATTTGAAAATTCGGCACATTTATGCCCCCTTTATCATATGTATTCTGCAACTTCCATAGGGCCACTCTATTTCTGGAGTTGTGACACAGGAAGCCTCTGCATAGGGACTGGAGACTCATAAAAAAGCGCTTGGGCAGCATGTGTGGGATATTCACAAAAAAATGCAATAATCTAGGTAGAACCACCATCTTGAGCAGAGCCGCCCTTACCACCATGGCCAACGGGAGCCGTGCCCAGAACCCCATACTGTTTTTGATACCTTCTATCGCCCTTTCGGTATTATGTTTATGCTCATCTACGGGCGTATGGTAAATGTTAATCCCCAGGTATCTAAACGTTTTAGTGTGCCAGGCTATCCGTAAAACAGGGAAATTCTCCTGAGGGACTCCCTTGTACCTTCCCAAAGGGAACATGCACGACTTATTGGGGTTCACCGCTATTCCCGAGAGAACAGCGTAATTTTCCATCACTTCCAAGATATGCTGCAAGTTTTCCTCCGGGTACCGTACGTATAACAACATGTCATCCACATACAATGATATTAAATGCGGTCTATCCTTGGTATAAATCCCAATTTCCTCATACTGCTGTCTCAGATATATCGCCAGTAGTTCCAGGGCAAGAATGTACAGCATAGGGGACCAGGGACATCCCTGCCTCATGCCTCTGTTCAGCTCCCATCTGTCTGAAATGATCGCTCCCGTTTTAACCCTGACTATCGGGGAGCTGTACACCACTTCCACCCATCTCAGGCACCCAGGTCCCATACCATATTCTCTCAGTGCCGCTAACATCCAAGGCCAACTTACAGAATCAATGCTTTGATGGCATCTAGTGAGACAATTGCTAATTCACTTGGGTCCCCCTCTGCCTGTTCTATAATATGGTGGAGCCTCCTATGGTTATCAGATATGCTTCTGCCCGGGACATAGCCGTTCTGATCAGGATGTATAAGTTTATTGATTACCCGTTTAAGTCTGTTCGCCAGAACAGATGTAAGAATCTTAATGTCCTGATTCAACATAGATAGTGGTCTGTACGATCCACAGTCTGTGCTCGGCTTGTCTGGCTTGAGGAGTGGGATAATCACAGCCTCCCTCAGGGATTCTGGTAGACTCCCCTTCACAAAGGCCTCATTCAGCATTGCCTGGAGCGGGGGGAGAAATTCTTGCCTGTACGTTTTGTAAAATTCACTGGGGAGCCCATCCATCCCAGGGGCCTTGCCTGTTGGCAGGTGTCACCACTACTTCCAGTTCCTCTATGGTGATTGGGGCGTCTAGACCCTCCATCTCCTCCTCACTTAATTTGGGCAAGCCTATGTCCTGTAACATCTCTCAGGTTTCCTGCTCCACCAGTTCTCCAGTCTCTTCGTAAAGGTGCTTGTAGAAACCAAACCAAGAAACGCATCATTGACGCACTCCTGGGTATTCCAAGTTTGACCCGCCCCTCCTATTATATCCCTAATTGTCGGTCTCGGGTTCTCATTCTTATATAGCCATGCAAGCAGCCTGCCCGGTTTGTCTCCCCCAGCATGTTGTCTTTCAATGTATTTCGTAAATTCAGATTGCATAACCTATCCCAGAGCCTTGCACATGCTAGTTGTAATTGGCCCACACGTTTAACATCCTCCTGTGAGGTACCCCCCCTGGTCATAACTTCTTCCAGTTCCTTTTCTGTTTTCTGTAGCTCCCGCTCTAAACCCCCCTGAAGCCACCTGGATTTCGATATGGCTACCCCTCTAACAACCACATTGAAGGCTTCCCACAGGGTGCCTTCTGACTCAACGCTTCCGGTATTGTTTCCAAAATACTCAGCTATTTCTTCCCTAAGATCCTCATGAAACACTGCATCCTTCAATGCCTCAGCTCTAAGCCTCCATGTAGGGATCCGGGCCCTAGGGGGCTGATGTCGCCATACCACAACCAAGGGGGAGTGGTCCGACAATATTCTTGCCTTATATTCCGAGCTCCTAATCTCTCCAACCAAATCCGACCCAACAAACATGTAATCCAATCTCGTGTGTAGGTTGTGAGGAGCCAGATAATGTGAATACTGCCTATCATTGGAGTGTTGCAACCTCCATGTGTCTACTAGCCCAAAGTCTCTCAGCAAGGCTTGTAACGTTTTCGCAGTGGGTGTAACTGATATGCAAATAGATATTTCTCCTTTGTAAAGTGTCCATTGAGCTAAAACGTGGTTGTAGACCCTTTGAGTGGAAGAAATTCCATAGAACAGGGTATTTGACCCATGTTATTCTCAGTAGAGAGGCTCCCACATTATTTTGTAATTTAATATATGCTCTTTCTTTTCCTCGCCTCTAGCACTGAAGAAAAAAAAACAATTTCTTATCTATCGTCATTCTCACCTTAGACATTGTTAGATATATAGCCTGAATACTACTGCATATATAACTACATATATATTCAGTGAAAAAACGTTGTTAACAGGACGTTATGATTAAGTTGCACTAATAAAAAAATCTATGAAATTCAATGAAAAAACGTTGTTAAGGAACGTTAAGGTTACAAGTAAAACCGAAAACCCCCATAAATGTGCCAATTATGGTAAGCCATAACTTGTGCCACCACTGTGCACTGCTAAAACAAACACCCAGGACATGAAAGATTATATCACAAATGTAATTGATGACATCACTGTTGACATCACATATCTGGGCCACTTGCTTTAGTTTACTGACATGATGAAGCTAGTTTTTATTTTTTTACTGACAATGAGAATTTCTCAAATTTAAAAGGTGCTACACATCTACAGATTAACCTTTTTTATATGTTCTTAAAGTACTTCCCTTAAAGTTTAATCTGAGTTCACGGTGAACATACATGGGGCAATAAACGGGGCTCAAACAGACAATTAATTTGTGTACATGGTGATTAACTGTAATGATATTGTAATTTTTCGGTGCTGTTGTTTCTTTCTTCCTTACTTTAATTTCCTTGTATGTGCCTCTAATTTGTATGCATTGTGCGTTTTTATTTGTATTTTTTCTACTAACACAATTTCAATTGTTACATATTTATTCCATGTTTAAAATCACTTGAAACTCTCATAGGATATCATTTATTATTTTACTATCGGAAATTACCATATTCAAAATATTGCACTTGTATGGTACTTCAACGTTCTAACAAACGACAAGTAGAAGCCGTCTGAAAAAAAACACCAGATACGATCACTCGATCCGATTATAACTAGATTGCAAAACAATACAAACTTGCCATTAGAGCAGCTAAATCATCAGCATATAAGACCAGAATCACTAATGCCACCTTCAATTCTCAGGAAATATTCTGTATCCTCAGAGAACTGGAGACCCCAGCTGCCCCTCCATCCAACGTCAAGAAAGACGAGCTGTGGTGCTCCTGTATCCAAATGGCCATGAATGCCAAAGTACACCTACTAGAGGAGAAAATCTTATTGAAACAATCTATGTGCTGCCTATGATCTGGTTGACCATACAATTCTGTGTCAGCACCTCACAACAGCAGCTAATTTCTCAGAAGAAGCCATGACCTGTATTGCATCATTCCTAGATGGTAGATCCATGAGCCCTACCTGAACCTATCCCTTGTGGGGTCCCGCACAGCTTGTGTGTTTCATCTACCCTCTATATCATTTTCATTAAAGCCCTCTTTGTCCTACTGGATGACCTTGGCATAGTATACACCAACTTTGCCGACGATACAAAAATCATCCTCCTCCTGTCACGGTCGCATGAAGAAGACACTACAATGATCAATGAAATTTACTTTACCATCTAGACTTGGATGGCCATTAACAACCTATGCCTAAACAATGACAAGATGGAAATTTTGGTTGTGGGGTTACCAGCAATGTGGAAAAGAAAAAAATACCTAAGTCATCTTTCCTGATTGATGGCACAACAATTCCAGTCTCAGCCTCCGTGAAAACTCTGGGAGTATATCTTGTTGCCACCCACTCTCTGTCAAAACAAGTTAATGCTATCACCTCGTCAGCAGCATACACAGCCAAAGTCCTCAACGCAGCTAGGCAATTCCTCACACCGGCCAGGTGAATGTCCATTGCAAGATCGATAACTGGAGCAAGACTTGACTATAGTAATGCCCTTTTTGCAGGCACCTCAAAGAAGAACATATGTAAAATGCAGATAATCCAAAATAATCCTCCATGCTCTGCACTAAATATCTCCAAAAGAGACCATATCTCAGCAGCAAGAAGAAGGGTGCATTGGCTCCCTATCCGGGAATGGATTAATTTCAAAATCCTCACCATCACCCACAAATGCCTCCTAAACACAGCACCTGAATACTTATCCTAATAACTGGTTAATGTCAACTCCTCCAGACCGGTCAGAGCCTCCCACACTGACTGAATCGCACTGCCGAATTACAAACGTGCCAGAGAAGGAGGGACAAGCTTTCCTACCCTAGCGGCTTCTCAGGAGAACACCCTTCCTCCCTCACTAAGAGCCGAACATTCTCATCAGGCATTTAGGAAAACTCTAAAAACATGACTCTTTGTCTACTGTCCTTGAAAGTGACAAGGCATGCTTCTTGTCCGCTTCATGTCTTTCTTTTTATCCATAATGGTAAGTGCTCACTGTTTCAAGTATATGTATCATGTAACTGGTTGGCAAGAGCGCCTCGATGCCTTTGGTCTTAGGCGCTTTACAAATGCAAATAAATGAATAAAATGAAATGGTGCATGCTGCAACCATTACCTATATCTATGTATGATTAGGTTCTGCTATTAACAACACTGGAATATGATGATTTCTTTACATGAGCACATTGTTCAATCGATTAAGTATGAAAAACCATGATGGTTTTCTGAATCACCCCTAACATCTTTCTAGAGGAGGGCCCAGTGGCCTCCCTGTTCATGACACCTGTGGATCAGACAGCAGAGACTGGACATAAGGCAAGGAGGCAGACAGATACTTGGACTGGTTTCAAATGTTGTCTTTAATGCATCACAGAATACTAAGAAGACACCAGCAATGAGCACCCAAAATCACTGGGTTTATATACTTTTTTACAGCCAGTGCAACATTTCATTTATTTATTTTGAGGGGGTGGGGTCTAGCAAGTCTAGCACCTCCTCTACATCTTGTTACCAACATAATGAACCCAACCCCTTATAGGGACTGTTTATTAAAATGTATGTAATGTGTGATGTCATCACTGATGTCATCTTTTAACAACGTATTTTTCAGAGAATTTCATAGGATTTTACCAGTGCACCCTTAATTTCCTACCACTTATTAATATCATACTTACCCCAATCTAGCAACATTTGTGTCCAATTTACAAAGTTGTATCTTAAAACTCAGCCATTTCCCACCTTTTAGCATAATTTTTAACATTTCTATACACTTATTGCAACTTTCTCCACTGATGTTGTGTTCGCGAACGTCTGATCTCATTGCAGAATTTCTGGGACAGTGTCACATGACCACTCGCGTCCGCACTTAGCTAATGGGTCTGTGTTTCCTGAACAACTCAGAGCTGCATTTTTCAGGTATTTTGAATCTCAAAATGTACCCTGCAACAGATCCTACACCCATTCTTACTCATTATCCATTAACAATCTAGCACACAGCAAATACTTGGAAGAATATTAGCAAAACTGATATTTATCTTAAAAATGGCATCAGCTATTGTCATCCCTCTTCGTCAAGAGCCACCACCACCAACAGCTGGAGGACCTACATATTGAAAGAATCGACGTACTTCAAAAGACAATGAAGAGGACCAAGAAGATGAGGTAGAGGAAGTGCCTGCATCTAGCACCCAGAGAGAATCATGGGTGTGGAAGGTCTTACCACTGTTGGGAATGTCCCAAAGGATTAAGCTAACAAAGGGAAATGCACCGAGTGCAACGTTTGTACTCAGTCGTGGACTACCTTGGCAGTACTCCTACAGGACCACCTCCATGTTGCACCACACCAAATCCAACCACTGCAATGCTCTCAGAAAGGCTGTTCCTTTCTTGGTAAGTAGTGGGGTGTCTTCCTCTACTTTATCTTCCTCAACCAATACTGTAACCTCATAGCCTACATCTGTGGCACTCAAAATCCCACCAGCTACCTTGCAGGCGATAAAAGAGGCTGTTTATCCATATCTTTAAAAGACACCAGAACTCTGTATATAGTGCACCACACCACTCTGGACGGGGAAGTTATTTCAAAGTGCTTTTGAAGCTTGAATCAAGGAGGATGAGAAACACTGCCTCCTACCTTAGATGTAACACATGCACAACAGCTTACCCTGTCCTTTAGGAACCATCTTGCACAGTTAAAAAATAGAACTAAAAAAAATTATCTTATAGACTCCATCTACTTTACATTTCTCAGTAAAGTAGTTAGTCTCAATAAGATTCTCCAACATTTCCATTAGCATTTTGTAATATTCTAATGGAAATAATGCACAATTGTATACTAGAGAAAAGTATAAAAGGACAGAAACAATTTCAAATGTATATCACTAGTTGTTGTACTTACATTCTTACACTTTGGAAAAATAAAACAGAAGACATATTTCCAAAAACATGCTTTCAGGTCCTTGCTGATGCTCATCGTGCAACTTTTTTATAATCTAGTCCATCACTACAGGCTGTAACCACAAGCAGAATATTTTTGCCCATTCAAACCTACTGCTTCAGCCATGTCGGAATAAGCAAATTATTGTGCACATTTCTCCTTGCTGACGGCCAGGCCAGGCCTTTTGTCCAGACACCAATAATATATTGCTGTGTTGTGTACTTACTTTCAAAAACTCAGGGCATATTTGCAAAACCATGCTTTGAAGTTCTTGCTCATCATCTTTGTACATATTTGCTGCAATCTAAACCAGCACTTCAACCTGTACCCACAAACAGATTTTTTTTGTCCCATTCAAACCTATCCCAATTTTGAAATATTTTACCACATAGCTGGTTCCTGATGGCCATCCCTACTTTAACCCTATTGCTGGTCCCTCATGGTCATGGCCAATAGCCAGATTGTCTGGGTCAGGGCCATGACCCTGACAATCTGGCCACTGCCCATGCCCACAGGCTATATCTCAGTCAAGGTATATCACTATTTTTTGTACCTATATCATGGCACTTTTCAAAAAATAAAACAGACACATTTGCAAAAAAATGCCTTCAGGTCCTTGCCAAAGCTCCTTCCATGAGTTTGCGGAAAATTAGCCCATGTTGTATTTTTTGAAAAGTGTCAAAATGTATGTACAAAAAAAGTCATATAACTTAGCCCCCACTTGACAAAATCCATTCACACTTTGTGCAAACATTCAAGGTTTGATATATAATCTTCCTGAAAACTTGTGTGCACATTCGTCAAATGGCTACCCAGTTATAAGACATCTAAAAATGTTAAGACCACCCCCCTCTAATTTTGCACCACCAAACGTTGCAGAAACATTCATATCTTGGTCTAAAACCTCTTTGGAAACGTATGTGCATATTCATCAAATGGAACCAAATTTATAAGCTTATAAAATATTTTGGGAAGCCCCCTCTAGGTCCCCTTTAAAGCAGAGACCAGTTAGTGAGCAGCTCTCTGCTTTTATTCATTAAATCAAAGGCCTGCTGCTCTGACTTATTAAATCAAGGACCAATCATTAGCACAGTGAGCCACGCTCACAGGTGTGATGACCAGGCCTTTTATTTTAGAATGAATCAAGAGGCCTGCTCACCAGCATGATGAGTGGTGATCATAGTGCTGTTAAGTGCCTTCTATCAGTTGGCCAGTTCATGTAGACATTAAAAATGAGAGGGAGAGTGATAAACTTGGCAGGACTCCACAGTATTAATTGGTGCAGTGAGATAGAAAAAGACCAAGCGTGACTTGTTGCGATCTCCCTGACAGGAATATTTAGAGCCAAGTGTGTGCCTGATCGGTGATAATGAAGTATTGTATTGACCTGCGAGAAAGATTACATAATCGATGTTGTAAACAACATGCAGATAGGTCCATGGGTAGTAAGATGACTTGCTTAAAGAATTGAGTTCATTGCGGAGGTTATTGAGGAATTGTTCATTTTCAGGTGCCATGCTTGAGGCACAAGTCTTACCACAATGCACTTGCATCGACAGTCTTGAGAGGGATAGAGAGAGGAATGTCAGTGGAGATAAAAGGATCTAAGGTGTGGCCAGCAGTGTTTGTCGGACCAGAAGGTAGAATGGAGAGAGAACGAGAGTCGCATTGGTTGCAGAAAGGAACTGAATAGTCAGGAGAATCAAGATGAATGTTAAGATCCCCCAGCAGGAGGTGCTGGGAGGAGGAAGAAAGGAGGGAAGAGGCCAGGTCAGCCCATTCAGAGAGGTAGAGGTTGGGCTGGCGTGGCGGGCAATAGAAGTGGCCAGAGTAAGGGAAGAGACAGAAGAGAGAGAGAGCCTGCAGATCTGGCATTCAAAGGAAGAGTAGAGCTGAGTGGGATTGATGTAAACAGGGATCCACCCAGGAAGGATTAGAGCTACTCCCCCTCCTGACCTGTGAGGCCTGGGCACAGAGAGGATCTTGTAGCCTTCAGGGAGAAATGTGTCAAAACTTGTGCCAGAGTTGTCCTTGATCCTTGTCTGAGTAAGGGCTAGGACATCGAGATCCAGGAGTTTAAGGAGGTGGCAGATATCAGAAAAGTACTTGACAGCAGAGCGAGAGTTAAGCATGGCAATGTGGAGCAGATTGCTGTTTTTGAAAAATGTACAAGATCAGATTAAGGCTGGTTTTTATATTAGATTGATGGATGCTATCTACTCCTAGGCAAATTATCTAATACAGATTTTCAGCATACAGGTGGGAAGAGGTGTGCATATTCCAGCAGCTATACAACAGATCTCACATTGGCATGTAGCAGTAAGAATCATAGGTGCTGAGAGAGTGCAATGTCCCAGTATACCCATGTGAGAAACCAAAGGGTGTCTCACTTATTAGTTCCTGGGGATCTCTCTCTCAGGTGGCCAGGGCATGGCCATTGTTTTTGGAGTCAGACCCAGGGGGTGGACCAGTGCGGGAGGATCCCCTGGGTGTGGGGTATTTGGGGAGTGGGGGTGAAGCAACCAATGATGAGACACAGTATTCCCCTCTTTCCCGAGCCCATACCCCATTCTACTTTAAAGATTTCTCCAACATCCCAATCCACCACCCTTTCTACACAAACACTGGGGTGAGGAAGAGTGAGGGAGACTGACGGTAAAAGGGCTAACACTTACATATCTATTTGGACATGTCCAACTAATCAGGTCAGGCAAAGTAAGGCACTTGACTTCAATCATCTGCATCTGATACCCATTAGCTCTCACCGCACAGATAAGAGGCGGAACATTGAGTCACACTCTGAGCAAGGTGGAACATGAGAAGTAGCAGATCTTCCAGGGCCAAGGTGAACCCACTGGAGCAGGAGGACCGATCAAGGGACTAGAGCAAAGGATAGAGAGATCCTGAAGTTCCCTGCAACAGGTTGTTGCCTCTGGGAAGCCGGCAAGGAGACACAGAGAATGCCCAATCGCAGAGAAGAAGAAGCCTTCATTGTGTTTCAAGGATGCCAGCGACCCTTCTGGGAGAATGACAGCGTTGGGGATGCGAGGCAAAACCTATGGTATTAACCTTGACTCGTGAATCAAAGCCGCAGAAACAAGAAGGCAATGCATATAATCGGTGAGCCAGTGAATGACATGAAAGGCTGGTTTGTGTCAAGGAAAAATTGAAGCCGCAACAGTGTATCTCACAATGGAAGGTTGCACACATGCTGATGAAACGCAAAATAAAGTAAACCAGTGATGAACTTTTAACTTGCTGATAACTGTGAAGTCAGTGTTACAGAGTAGCGGAGTTCTCTGGCCAAAGGAGATAGCCCACTCGAAAGTTTCTGCAAAATGTTTTGATGTCTTGTTATAAAGTGGCAAAGTGCACAAACTCTAAAATGCGCACTGGTCAAGATTAACCCCAACAAAAGTGGAAGTAAAAAGATGAATGCTTTAAGAGAAAGATTTCTTTGAACTTTGTGTGTTTATGGTACAGAACTACCAAGAGACACTGGGGCAAATAACATAAAGTGACTTAAAGCTGGAGTGAAAGTCGAAGTTGTCCTGCGGAGGTCTATAGCAAAAGCCTTGCACAATCGAAAGTCTTCAACGTCAGTGAAAGGTCTGAGCCTAACTGAGGGAGACCTGGAATGTTAAATAACTTAGGGGAAGGGATCCTGTAACGAATGTGAATAAAGCTTGGGGAAGGGAACCCCTGCAAGTGCTGCGATTGTGAGGTCCGAGCCCGGCTGAGGAACACCTACATGAACTATTGATGCCTTGAGAGGTTCAAGCACAACAGAGGGAGACCTACAGGATCTTTTGTTGAACTGTGAAAGAACTTGTGGAAAGCCAGAATACGTGACTTTAATGTGACTTCAACATGGAAGGCCAAGTGGGCCTTGACCTATGTTTTGAACTGCCTTTTTTTGGTTAATGTGAGCCAGCGTGTGTCATCCTATTTACGGGGGCCGCCTTACTTGGTGCTGTCTAACATGCAGAGGAGCGCTGACTCAGCCACCTTGATCATTTATGTTATAACACTGATTTTCCTTTGCATACATACTCCCCTTTCCTTTACACACTTTTTGCATAAGAGATAGGGCAGGCATTAGGTTTTGCTATTATAGGCCATTTCAAATTGACAAAGACTGACTAGGACTGTGTTTTCCTTATTATTTGATGGTAGAGACTACTCCCATCATAGCTATAGGGCAAAGTAATAGTTTTTCCAAACCTCAAGAATGTAATAACGGTTTTGAAATGTGTAACTGTACTTGTGATACCATGCCTCCCTTGGATGTTGGAAGTGGGATACGACTCAATTGAGACAAATTGGGGGGCCCAAAAATTACAGAAACAGCAAAATAGCCTCAGACCCCTCTATCACCACAAAATAATCCATAGGCTTTGATATATGCAGCAGCAGAGAAGCCACTATCCCTCCTGGCAAAATAGGGATGATTCTCACTGACGTAGTTCCAATACCACCTGCAGGGTGTTATATAAGACTGGCCTCAAAATGTGGCCTAGCTTGGAAATTTGGTTTGGATGTTCTAGCTGGTATCATAGATCCAGACTTTCGGGGAGACTTAAAAGTTCTTTTACAAAGAACCATGGCAAGACTCCATTTGAAATGTGTCCTGGGGACAGAATTGCACAGGGAATTCTTGAGAAAGCTCTAACCCAAAACCCATTGTAAGATCATGTTAGAAATTGCACACTGTCATTTGACAGGGGGACACTTGGACAATTTAAAACCCAAGCTTACATCAGTGGGAAATTCTATTGGTCGGGTATCATGATGACATAAAGAACTTCATTCAGACATGTAAGATATGCCAATAAACCAGCTCACATAATTCCCCTACCTGCCCCTCTAAACCCACTTCAATAACAGAAGTTCCTTTCTCTAGAATCGGGATGGATATTTTGGACCATTGGAAACTTCTAAACTGGGCAATGAATATGTTATTGTAATTGTTGATTATGCTACCTGGTACCCAGAAGCCTTCCCATGTGGAACAACACAACCCAGCACATTTTAAAACACCTGCTACCATTTTTGTCTAGGTTTGGTTTCCCCAAGGAAATTATAATGGATCAGGGATCCAATTTCATGAGTAATCTCATGTGTGAAGTTAAGGAATTACTACACATTACCACCTCAAGAACATCAGTTTACCACCCCCAAAAAGACGGATTGGTGGAGAGATTTAATAAGACCCTAAAAATGATTCAGAGAAAGTTAGTAGACTAGGATGGGAAAGACAGGGATTGTATGATCCCTTGGGCCCTGTTTGCAGTGAGAAAGACCCCTCAGGCATCCACCAGTTTCTCCCCTTTTGACTTATTCTATGGTAGAGAACCAAGAGATGTCTTAGACATGCTCAGGGAGAACTGGGAAGAACGAGAAGAGGCACCAATACCCCTCTCACAGACTGCTACACAAGTGTGAGAGCACATGAAACTCGTCTGAAGTCTAGTCCACACTCATATAGGGAAAGCTCAAGCTCAACAAAAACTTACCTATGACAAGAAGGTAAATCTAAGGTCATTTTCAGTAGGACTGAAAGTGTTACTCATTTTACCGACCTCTGAAAATAAACTTGTTTTCAAAGTGGCACTGGCCCTGTGAGGTACTAGAGAAAACAGGAACCTGTACCTATAAAATAGGCCAACCCGATAGAAGGCAAAAGATCCACCTCTACCAGGTAAATCTCCTAAAAGAATGGAAAGAACATCCTTCTGCTACCACCTCCTCTATATTGTTTTGTTTGGTACCGAGGAGCTGGACAACTCAAAACCTATTACCCAAGAACAACCTAAAGATAAGCAAAGGGATTTGAATTACCTTAATAGTGCATACCCCGATTTATTCTGTTAGAAACCAAGGAGAGTACATGGTACTTACCACTATATCAGAACTCCAAAAGGGAAAGTGGTCTATTAGAAGCCATACAGACTCCCAGAAGCAGGAAAGCAGGCAGTGATTGACGAGGTTAAAAATATGTTAAAGGCAAATATCATCGAGCCCTCTTCAAGCCCATGGTTCTCCCCTATTGTGTTGGTGACCAAACCTGATCACTCTTGGAGATTTCGCATAGGCTTTAGGCAGGTCAATGCAATCTCCACCTTTGATGCCTATCCTATGCCACACATCGATGATTTGATAGATAAACTAGGAAATGCCACATTCGTTTAAACCCTGGATTTACCCACAGGATATTGGCAGGTGCCTGTACATGGAGCTGATGAGTAAATAACAGTGTTCTCAATGCCAATTGGGCTATCCCAATTCAAAGCCATCCCCTTTGGATTGCATGGGGCCCCAGCCACTTTCCAACGACTCATGGACAGGATATTACAGCCTTATTCCGATTTCTGTGGGGCCTATATTGATGACATAGTCATTTATAGTAAAACTTGGAAAGACCCTCTTTTCCATCTCTCAACTATTATGAGAACCCTCCGAGCGACCGGCTTAACTGCCAATTCAACTAAATGTAAGCCGGTTTAGTCGTCAGTGAAATACCTAGGCTTCTTTGTAGGGAATGGCAGTGTCCAGTCCCAGCAATTAAAAAAGTGAAAGCCATCCTAGATGCTCCCACACCGAAGACCAAGCGCGATCTTAGGGCATTCCTAGGTGTGATTGGATATCTTCGTAGTATTATCCCACATTTTTTAGATAGAACAGCCAGACTTACAGATAAATTAAGAGATGCAGAAAATTCATTGGACTGATAAGGACGATGCTTGTTACAATAACCTGAAACAAACCTTATGCCAGAATCCAATATTAAAAGTGGTAGCGTTCTCAAAGGAATTTGTATTACAGGCCAATGCCTCCCTCACAGGGTTAGGAGCAGTATTATCTCATACACAATGAATTAGAACACCCCATCCTGCTCTGTGTTGGAACTGGAAGCCCTTGCCATCAAATGGGCAATTAGGATATGGGTTGTTTGACCTAAAAAACTTGATCTACTGTCGATTTGACCAATTTTCTTTGTCTAATTATTTTACCTGCTGCAGATAGAGACCCCCACAATGCTTCCTAATGCAGGGGGAGAGCCCTCATGCCACTCATTTGCCACTTCCCCATCTCAACCTATACCCTTACCCCACCCCACAACTATCTTTTTATTAAAATATACCATTTGACCTACCGAATTCGACCAAAAATATGCGGTGAAATCGGAGTAGGTCAGGTTGGCATTGGGTCATCTATGCCAATACCAGGCAATTATCCATCTTAGATGCCACCTTCTAGGGAGAAAATTCACACTCATCACTGACCACTCACCTTTGGTATAGATAAGTCAACACAAGGACTCTAACCATTGAGTCATGTGATTGTTCTTAGACCTGCAACCCTACTGTTTCACTGTGGAACACCAAAAAGGTAAAGAACAGAGGAATGTTGATTTCCTTTCCCAGTTTCCCAGAAAAGCAGATGTGGCTACCTTGCATGGGGGAAGGGTATGTGAGTAACCAAAGGGTGTCTCACTTGGTAGTCCCTGGGGATCTCTCTCTCTCTCTCTCAGTTGGCCATCGCCTTTGGATCCAGACCCTGGGGGTAGACCAGTGAGAGAGGATCACCTGGGTGGGGGGTCTTTGGGGAGTGGAGGTGAGGCAAACGACGGTGAGATGCAGTATTCCCTTCTTTCCCATACCCATATGCCATACTACTTTATAGGATTCTCCAACATACCAACTACCCCCAATTTCTATACAAACACTGGGCTAAGGAAGAGGGCGACTGAGGGTAAAAAGGCTAACACTTACATATCTCATTGAGCATGTCCCGCTCATCAGGTCAGACAAAGTCAGGTACTTGACTTTAATCACCTACATCTGATACCCATTAGCTCTCCGCACATGGATAAAGGTGGAACATTGAGACACATTCTCTGAGCGAGGTAGAACAGGAGAAGGGGCAGATCTTCTGGGACGAAGGTAAACCCACTGGAGCAGGATGACCAATCGAGGAACTAGAGCAGTTCCCTGCACCAGGTTGTTGCCTCTGGGAAGCCGCAAACGAGATGTGGAGAAAGCCAAATCACAGACAAGAAGAAACATGCATTGTGTTTTAAGGATGCCAATGACCCTCCCGGGTGAGCGGCAGAGTTGGGGAGGCAAGACCAAACCTGTGGTATTAACCTTGACTCATGTATTAAAGCCACAGAAACAAGGAGGGAATGAACACAACCGGTGAGCCAGTGAAAGACATGAAAGGCTGGTTTGTGTCAAGGAAAGATTGAAGCTGCAACAGTGTATCTCACAATTGAAGATTGCGCACATGATGATGAAATGCGAAAGAAAGTAAATCAGTGATGAACTTTTAAATTGCTCATAACTGAGAAGCCAGTGATACAGTGTACTGGAGTGGTACGGCAAAAGGAAGTAGGTCACTCGAAAGTTTCAGCGAAATGTGTTCATGTCTTGTTATAAAGCGGGAAAGTGAAAAACTCTGAAAAGGTTAATGCTTTAAGAGAAAGGTTTCTTCAAACTTTTTGTGCTTTTATTTATTTATTTTAATTTTATTTGTTTATTTATATAGCGCTAGAACCCACAGGTATCAGGGCACACAAACACACAAGGACCACAGCAGGACAGATGACAAATAGCTCAGAAGGAACTTAACATGTTTCAGAATTGGGAGAAGCAGGGGAGTCAGGGTAAAAAGTCAGAGTTTTTCATACTGTAGAGTTTCTAATCATTTCCTTAACAGAAGAGGATGTCTCTCTAGTAGTAACTCGACGGGTAATACATTCCATATTTGGGCTGTGAAAACTGCGAATTAGCATCTGTAACCTTATGATATGATATGATTTGATATGGCATTTGTAGCACGACTGTATTCAAGTGTTTCTAGGCGCAACGAGGCAAGGGAGGGTAAAAGAGGGAAGACGGAGACAATGGTCTTAAAAGGCCTGGTGACATTGAGATCACGCAAGTGCAGCGGAGGTGAGGAAAGGGACAGTGCGAGGGGGAGGCAAGTGGGGAAGTGCAGTCATAGGATAAACATTAAATGAATAGAAGCAATAAATAGGAACAATAAATAAAAAGTGCGGCCAGCTGGTGGCAGCTTCAAGGGTAAGTGTAGTCAACAGGTGCAAGTGCTGGTAGGGGGCTTTAGGGATACAGAAACAGCCACAGGGTGCAAGGGTTGCCAGGGGGCAGTGCGGGTGTTTTATGTTTGGGAATGTTCAAGAATCCACCTGAGTTGGAGCGGAGTAGACGGAAGGAGCATAAAAATGCAGGCACTCTTTGAGGAAGCTATGTATGTTTGCATACAGCCATGTGTGAGCTAGAGAGAGAGAATTACATTTTACTCTGGCCTGGACTGTTAGCCAATGACGCTTCCTTCTTGCACCTGAAACATGTTATTTTCTAAGAAGGTCTCAAATAATGTGGGCCGCTTCATTTTGTAGTACCTTGAGTCTATCCAGACAGCTTTTTTTGCTCCAATCAGTAGGGCATTGCAGTAGTTTATACGGGGCATTATAATGGCCCTGACCGATGTCTCTCTGTTTTTTAATGACAGAAGAGGTTTTATGTTTCTTAATACTCTTAGGTGATAGTGAGAGTTGGTAATGGACCCATCCACCTCTGCCTCTGAGGTCATAGAGGCTTCCAGGTAAATAAGTAGCAGCCACTCATCTCAGGATCTGAGTGGCATCCGTAAAATTGGTGAAATGAATACCCATAGTTGTCAGTACGTCACACAAGTGGCTAATATATAGATTAAACAAGGTTGGCGACTGGCAGGCATAACTCTGCAGTGTATTAGCTCTGCTGTCGAGTTGGCATTTCCTCAGAGTACCTTTCAGGGCCTATTGCCCAAAAAAGAGCGAATGCAACGTATGGCTTCCTCAGAACAGTTACCTGTGGTCGCAAGAGTGTCCAGTAAACACCTGTGGTCCAGCAAGTCAAATGCGGCTGACAAGTCCAAAAGAATCAGCAACCCCAACCCACTTCTCTCCATCACTTCTAACATGTGAGTCTGGAGATCCAAGAGTGCACTTTCTGCTCCATGGTATGTCCTAAAACCTGATTGTTTTGAATGGAAAACATCTGTATGTTCCAGATGTTGCTGAAGTCGTATAGTGGCTGCCTTATCTACGATGTACAGGAGAAATATGGTATTGGTTATAGGGCGTAGGTTACTTAAGACTCTAGGATACAGGCCAGGCTTTTTCATCAAAGGTGTCACAACCACGTGTTTAATGGACTTAGGTACGGAGCCGGTGTTAAAAGATGTACTTACAAACCGAACTAGGAAAGAAGTAAATATATGTGGGTTATTCTGGATGAATTTAGATAAAATAATATCACTGAGACAGGAGGTAGGGTGCATACCCTTGAGAAGGCCCTTCATCTCATCCCTGTCTATGTGTCTGATGTGAAACCCAGGATTCTTACTCACTCTAGGTGTTGCCGTTAGCAGTGGGGTCTTGTTTTCCAAATTGCTAACCATTTTTGCACGTGTATTATTTATTTTGTCTGAGAAAGCTTGTTGAACCTTATTGCAATCCTCTGCCAATGGGAGGAATGAATGTAGTTGCAGAGCCGGTTTTAAGTCTTCTGTGGATCTCAATCAGTGTTTTTGTTTGGTTTCCTGCCGATACGATCTGATTGTTATAGAAATTCTTTTTAGCTTAATAAGTTTGATTTTTTAAATCTTTTTGCAGTAATGCCCCTGCTGCTTTATCTAGCAGTTTTTTTTTCTCCAAGATTCGTTCAGCAAGCCTTGTGTTTTGTTTTAAACTGGTGAAGGCAACGTTAAACCAATGGTGATGGCTAGTTATGTCTCTCACTGACTTAGACTTCAGAGGGGCTACATTGTCAAGAAGGCATTTTAGCTGAGAAGTATAGACTTCCACCAGTACTTTTGGCGTGTCACGATCAGAAGTGTCATTCATAATAGAGTCTAGGCATTTTTTTAATTGTTCAGATCTTATCATACGCAAGTTCCTGCTAATTACTCTTTTTGAAGAGTTATGCATTTTCCAAGGTTTATAGGGGTAAGAAAGGAAACATTACACAATACGGTGAACAGAGCATATACCGTAGTGTTTGTAATCTTGAGAGAGATATGTCTTGATGCAATCCAATCTAGGATATTGCCTCCTGGATGGGTGGGTTCGTATTATGAATGGTAAAAGCCTGGGCCCTCAGGAGCCATTCAAGATCTAATGCGTCTTTGTTTTAGTTTTTTTTTTTTTCAGCCAGTATCTCCTATCACAATGGCCAAGGTATTAGGTTTATTAAGTGGGCCAAGAGATGGAGTAGATTTTCATTCAAGTCTGGCATCATTTCCGGGGGCCGATAGACCAATATGAATTCAGTACAGCTGTTATCGTTTGAAGTATATTTCAGATCGATGATTTCACATCCGGTTTATTCAATTGAAAACTTGAAAAGTAGCAGGTTAGATTTGGCAATTAAGGCCATCCCACCCGCCATTCCTTGAACTCGGTTTTTGTTCAAGAAGCTAAAGCCTCTGGAGATAGCTAAGCCTATCTTAGGACCACTAGATCCGTTGAGCCAGGTTTCTGCAACGCACAATTGTGTCAAGTTTTTCTTCTTCGATACAGTCATGGATGTTAGCAGCATTTTTGCTCAATGAACGGGTGTTCAAAAGAGCTATTTTAAGTGTTTGAGGCGTATTAAGGGAAGGATTTACACTGAGGCTTATTTGCAGTGGAGGCTTGTTAATATGTGTTGTGAAATTTTTTGACGAGGTCGAGCGGTTAGCAGATATAGAGTCATGACTTTTAGCGATGTTGTTTCTAGGTACCATTTTTTAAAATTGTATTGAAATCATTTTCCATTTAAAAGGTGGATTGTGAAATTGTCAGTGGTGGCTCTCTATTTAAATCTTCATCTTGTGGTTGTGTTCTTTTTTTCATTTTCTGAAGGATTTGACATGAGGTCTACGGAAAGGGAAGTAGATGAAAACTTTTCTACCATCTCCTGGTTTGTTGTTACCTGAGATGTCTTGGTTACCACATGGTTTCCCTCTTGCTAGAGGTCAGTGATATAGTTCTGCATGATTTATTCACGCCTCAATTTTTGTGCAACTAGTAGCAACATGTTTTCTAGATGAAATGCCATTGTGAATGTAATAGGATAGCAAAAGGATGTTCACAGGGGCATATTATACAAGGAGTGTAACATCAAGCGACAGGGTTTACGGAATACAAATTGTAAGAGTAGGTGCCAGCTGATGTCTGTGCATCTGGCACTGACCGGCGAAGAACGGCTTGTCACAGAAGCGCTGGCGCTGATGCGCCTGATGTTTCTTAATCAGCAAATATAATTTAGGAAAGGATCGTTCAGCACCAGTTCAATGAAGATGAGAAAACAAGAGTGCTTTATTTCTCAAAATATAGCGTTAATTCAATTTAAGACAATTGTTAGTAAATTCGAATTACAGTTGATTTAAAACCATTTACAGAACGTAAGCTCAGAGCGAGCAGTTTGTTATTTAAAGACACACAACAAACGATTCATACACACCAGTGAAAGTACCTGACATCAATGAGGAGTGAACGAATACTGCAGTTTATAAGCTGACAAAGTCCTGCCTGTCACAGAAGCACTGGCACTGAAGCACCTGACATTTCTTGATGAGCAGCCCAGGGAAGCCTGGGAAATGTAGTTTATGAAAGGAGCGTTCAGCACCAGTTCAATGAAGATGAGAAAATGAGAGTGATTATCTCTCAGCATATACCGTCAATTCAATTTAAGACAATTCGTAAATTAGAATTACAGTCTATTCAAAACCACCTCCTGAACGTAAGCTCGGAGCAAGCAGTTTGTTATTTAAAGACACCCAGCACACAACATACGATTCATAAACAGCAGTGCAAGTACCTGACAGCAATGGGGAGTGAAGGAATACTGCATCTTATAAGCCGGCGAAGACCGGCTTGTCACAAAAGCGGAGGCACTGACACGCCTCACGTTTCTTAATGAACAGCACAGGAAAGCCTGGGAAATGCAAATTATCTGATTGTGATATGGAATTACCAAGAGCACGAGACACTGGGGCAAATAACATAAAGTGACTTAGAGCTGGAGTGAAAGTCGAAGTGGTCCTGAAGAAGTCTATAGTAAAAGCCTTGCACATTCAAAAGTCTTCATCGTCAGTGAAAGGTCTGAGCCATACTGAGGTCTGAGCCCTACTGAGGGAGACCTGGAATGTGAAATAATTTAGGGTAAGGGAACCTCTAACGAAAGTGAATAAAGCTTTGGATAGGGAACCCCTACAAGTACTGTCAAAGCGAGATCCAAACCCGAATAAGGGAGATGCACATTGAATCAGGTACTTTTTTGTGAACCTGAGCCCTTGTGCTCCAGTTGGTGTGGTCTCCAGTCATCTGGAACATGCAGATCTCGTGGCTGGGGATGAACTCCTTTTTTGGTTGAAAGGTCAGAGCCCGACTGAGGGAGACCTACATGAATTATTGATGCCTTCAGAGATCCAAGCCCAAAAGAGGGAGACTCATGTGAACTTTTGTTGAACTGTGAAAGAACTTGTGTAAAGCTTGAATAAGTGACTTTAACATGGAAGGCCAAGCGAGCCTCGACCCACTTTTTTAACTGCCTTTTTTTTATAGCCAGAGCCAGAGTGTATCAACCTGATTATGAAGGCAGCCCTACTTCATGCTGTCTGACGTGTGGAGGAGAGCTGACTCAGCCACCTTGATCCCTTACATTATAACACTGATTTTCCTTTGCATACATGTTCCCCTTTACACACTTTATGTATAAGAGATAGGGCAGGCATTAGGTTTTGTTATTATAGGCCATTTTGATTTGAGAATGACTGACTAGGACTGTGTTTTCTATATTATTTGAAGGTAAAGACTACTCGCATCTTAGTTATAGGGCCAGGTAGGAGTTTTTCCAAACCCCAAGAATTTAATAAAGGTTTTGAAACTTGTAACTCTTGTGTCAGTGTCATACTTGTGATAACATCCCTCCCTTACAGCATTATAACTTATGTCGGCGAATCCCATGCCAGAGTAATTTAACACGTCAAGGAAAACTGAAGTCAAACATGATGAACATGTGCACATATCGCCCGTCAATATTGTTCCTGTGCGCCCACACACATTTGTGAAACATCCATATGGCAATTGCGGGAACCAACAAACATACCTGCATCACATAGCACACTTACGCCACCAACCTCTTGGTTTAACTTACAACACTCCACCCTTATGAAATACCTCCATACTTAGACTCTTTGGGCATCGCACTCACTGAGACTCACTATGCCCCGGCACACCCAGAAAAACTCAGACACACCCACTGACATGCCCCCAAAAGAATGGGTGCACCCTCTGACACCTCCCCAGTCGATGTTCACTCCCACTAACAGACCCACCAAAAAAAGAAACATCCACCAACACGCCCATAATTCACTGGACACACCCACAAAAATGCCCAAACTACATGGACCTGAAACAGAGAAATAAGGCGGAAAGCGCACCATCAACACATGCACATTACATGTCGGACATCCCGACTCACGGAATGGCAGAACATATACCAGATAGAACATGTATACTAGAACTGCTCAAACAATGTCAACATACCCAACACAATCCAAGAGACACACAGCGCCCACAGGACAAACACAGACACATCCCAATACATACTAAAATGCAAACATACAGAACACACACACTGACCTCACTACACACGTGACAAAATCAATAACACATGGCTCCCACAATGAGCAAATAAGGTACACAGTGAGAAAAATACCCAACTCTTTTCACATGAAAGTCACAACACCTGTGCACACACCCAAGCAACACAGCACACATGGTTAAACACCTCCACCATTGATAAACAATAAATATCATTCACATGTGGCCGCAATAGCTGCATAGCTTGTGGGGTCCAGCAAGATGGAAGCTGTGAAGGAGGTCTGGCACAAGATGAACCTCACCAAAAGTAAGGTGTACCTGATTGGGGAGTTCATCCCCAGCCACCAGATCTGCATGTTCCCGGATGACTGGACACCACACCAACTGGAGCACAAGGGCTCAGGTTCACAAAGCAGGTCAACATCCTAGGCATTGAGCAATGCATCTGGGGGAGGAAATCAAAAAGAAGTGGTTTGATGAGAAGCAAAGGGTCAAATTGAAGTACATCCAGTTCCACATGGCCCATGCCTCTGGAGGAGAGCCACCAGGTCCTGGGTTGGAACTGATGCCCTGGGAGGAAAAGACTCTGAGACTGATTCCAGTGGAGGTGTACACTGGAATATGAGGCACAGCAACAGGCCTAGACTTTTGTGGTAAGCAACCCCAAAGCATGTGAATAATCTACACAACCGGCTCTAAGGTAGCACAATATGTGCACACACAGGCCATGACCCATTGTCAGTCCACCACATTGTTCTATGGCACGAAGGACACACAAAAGAGCAAATGGCACACACAGACCTGGACTTGCACATCCACAGAACACACATACACATGACACACACACATGTCTGCAGACAACATGGCACACAACACCACTGGCACATGCATCCCCGACTTCACAGGAAACATGCACAGCCCCAGTCAAATGGACGTGTCAGTTACCACCAAAGAGACCATTCCACCATGCCACTTGTGCACTGGCACCATTCAACATATTCCACACCACCTCTGCATGTGCAACAACACTCACAACAACCATTAGATGCAAAGCCCCATGTACACAGGTGTTACAACTACCACATGCAATGCACCATCACTGGCACTCATAGACATGCAATAATTTGGCTGCCACTATAGCAAAACACACGAACACCTCACATATCGCCACCTTACACGTACATGATTACGGGGGTCATGCATAAATGGGCAGCAACAAAGGGTCGACGTTGCAATGGGAAGATGAGTGAGGGCCACGCACATGCCAAAACAGAGACATATGTGGCATTTAGTCTTGAGAGGATAGATCACCGGCAACGTGCTCGCCTTGGAAGCAAGATGACATGGAGTGACACAGGTTTGATCCCCGGTTCCGCGCTTAGAAACCTCTGGGTATTAAGCGCATTATAAATAACCTATCATATCATATCAGTAATGCTACTCATCAACAAGGATCACATCTAACCCATGGACTCACTTGTCTCCTTTTCCTTCCACTTCGCAGTCGTGATGATGGAGGAAAACACCTGGCTGTCTGAAGCAAATACACAGAGAATACCCACGAGGAAGACTGGGGTGAACACACCATCTCCACACAGGAGGAACAGCCACACAGATTTGGCAGCAGCACACAGTTGCGTGGGTCTCCAAATTGCACCACCACCACCACTGCAGCCTGCAGGACCATCAGGGGTGGAGCAACCCAAGTGGTTGCGTGAGTTCCTGCAGGATCAGTGGCTCATGATTGACATTGTGGCCACTGACGGGTGTAGCATAACACAGGAACTTTCAGGCGTGACCAGTTGCCTGGATTCCATTGACCAAACATGCAAAGACTGAAACAGAAAGATTTTTGGGCTGGACACGTCCTTGGACATCATTACTGAGGCACACCTGGGAATGTCGGGGAGATTTGATGAGCTGCTGGCGATGCACGGCACCCCCATGAGGAGACTCGGGATGGTGGACAGGGATGTGCAGGCCACTGGCACCCCACTGCATGCAGGTCAACCACTTTCCAGAGTGCCACTCAGTCTGGAGGCAGCCAAGCCATTGGAGAGAAGGGCAGTTTGGACTCCACAGCATCCCAGGTTGAGCCATAGATCAAAGGGTGACATTGGAAGCCCAGGTAGCGGCCCCCTAGACCCACCTCATTTTCACCACTTTCCTTTCTTCCTCCACCTCCACCTCCACACCACCCCAATCCCCCTTCCACACATGGAGCCAAATCCTGAACACCCCATTCTGAGCACTGCACCATCACATACACCACCTCGGATCCCCCACTACCACTTCTATAGTACCACACATTTGCACTTTCAAAATGTATGTACAGCACAAAATGAAAGATACTTAACCACAAACACTTGTCTGTCGTGACTTGCAAGACGCAGAGCCATGGCCTGCTCATCTGTGTTGGGAAGTTGTGACTGTGCAAGTGGAGGCCTGGGGCAAGACACATTGCACATACAACATCACTACACATATCCACCTGCACTAGAGGCAATGGACCATGTACCCCAGATGTTCCAGCATTTGGCATGTGTCCATTCAACACATCCATGTATCAGTCCAATGACATCACATGCTCAGCCTTATTGCTATCCCATCCCCATGGGTATCAAAGTCAGTATACCAATCACACACATGCACACACATGCATTAGGCGCATAGACTGTGCAAGCTCAATGTCACATGCATGAGTGAGCCAACAGTGTCCCCATGCACCTTAAGCAATGTTTCCATACAGTCAACAGTCACAGTGTGTAATACAGGAGCCCTTGTATGTGCACTGCATCACATTCCTGACTGACAGGGTCACCTGTCTCCAGCATGTGCACAGCTAACCAAGTAAATGGTACTGACCTGTCCGTTCTTTGTGTGCAACACCACACCAACCACTGCCTCCCAGTAGAGGCAGAACATACAGTTGGGACACAGACAAGTCAATGCATGGATGCGTACCCATGGGTATCTGCATGTGTGTGTGTGTGTGACTGTGCCACTGTCCTTGCACAGGAGAGTTAACGCTCCCTGCATGCAGCATGTGTGTAAGGTGCAAAGGTACCCAGCCAGATGTGGAGTGCCTGCCAACACATGGCATACCTTCCGGATTAGTCTGGCACCATGGCAGCAGTGTGTGTGTCTAGCAACCATAGGCCTCCCACGTCACATAAAGGGTGACCGTGACAATGCATTTTGTTAACAGCTGACATGGAAGAAAACATGACATGCTATGGAGGCAGGGATGCCACAAACCTACAAGAGGGACCCTTTGGCCTTTGTTGGAGGGTCACTAGGAGAAAGGGCAGGAGGGCCACAACTGAGGACCCAGGCGCCTCGACCACCAGAGGTGTCTGAGAGATGGGTGCACCACAGGCTAGCAGAACACCTCTAGGGCCACTGGCACCAGTTCTCCCTGTTGAGCGCAACATCCCCACTGCCCCTTTGGAGGACACCATGGACACTCCAACACATGACATCCCCCGAGTCCAGACGAGGAGGAGGAGGAGGATGGGGTCTCCTGCCTTACTGCCAGTCATCACAGCTCTCACATGCAGTCAGCACCTTCTACTCCGACCCCTGGCACACTGCAGGATGACTCTTCACCTTCCAGTGATGACTCCTCCTCTTCACCTCCTGGGTTGCGAAACCCCAACTTCACCAAACAAGAGATGGAGGTCCTGGAGGCAGAGGTGTTCAGCAAGTATGAGAACCTCACTGGTCATAGCTCGCTGCACACCAAGGTGTTAGCATAGGCCAAGTCCAGGGCCAAGATAGCAAGGCACATTAGCGAGCTTGGGTTCTACCAATGCAATGCGAAAGAGGAGAAGAAGCTCTGGGACAACCTCAGCAGGTCACCAGCATCAAGGCAAAGATGTTGCTGGAGGTTGGGCCAGATGTTTCATGCTGGTCCATGCTGCAAGCCCACATCTCCCCCCTGGAACTCCAGGTCCTATGCTGAATTTGCCAGGGGTACTACCATCAACAGGCCCCTACATATGCCTGGTAGGTGTTATCTGCCTTATCTGCCACTGTGCATCAAAAACAGGGAGGTAGAACTAAGGCTTACAATTGGGCTAGGGGCCTAAAATACAAACACTGAGTGTACTCTATTGCAGTTTTAGTTGGACATAAATCATGCCACAGCTAATTCAAGATAGCAAACATTTATTGAGTCATTTCAGACAAAATTCATCATCAGACTGTGTCTGTTTCACAAACATTGCAAAAGTGAAAGGTCAATTGAAAACAGTCTCGATCATTCCTCTACTGCACACACTTCACATCCATAACATTCATACACATACAACAACAACAATGAGCAAAGAGTCTGCCACTATGGTCTGTAGATGATTATAGTGACATGCCTAGCATTCCCCGGGTGTGTGTGCCACATGCATGTTTTCACAGCAGCCCACACTAGATTGCATTGTCTTTGAATCCACATGTGTCAATGTGTCCTATGTGTGCTGCTTGTGTAAATGTCATGTGTGCCACATGTCTGTGCTGTATGTCCCTTGGTGAGGGCATTGTCTCATGTGACCCTTTCACCTCTCTTGCAGCCTCAGTTGCAAGTGACCTATTGGCCTAGGAAATGCCTGTGTGTCATAGCTGCGACCCGCCCACTGGACGCATACAAGGAGGAGTATGGTCCAAGTGGAATTGTTAGAGGTGGAGACCCAGGTGTTGCATGAGGAGACACAGGAGCTGCAGCACACAGGGCATGCTGGGCCATGTAGCCCCCAGGGAGCAACAGTGGCAGTGTTTGCCGTCGTACTTATTCCTCCTCCTGCTCCACCTGTCCCCCACCCATCATCCATGTGCCCCTCACCCAGCTGCATGAGGCTAGTGATCCTCTCTGGACTGTCTCACACCCTAGTTCACCTGTGACACCTGCCCCCTTTCCGGAGCTTGGGCCAGCATGAGGGTGCAGATGGTGTATCCCTCCTGCCACACTTCAAGGGGCACATCCATGTCCTGGAAAATCTGCATGAGGGGGGCACACACTGCCCATTGCTCCACACAGACCATCGGTTCTGGCTGTAGCTCAGCCACCTATGGAAGTGTGAAAAATCACAGGTATTTGCCCCTTCTGCCCAGGGTGAGCCTCCTCACCCCCTTGAAGCTAGGGAGGAGAGCCTGCTCTGTAAAACCCTTGCTAGTGGTCAAGGCATGAGGGACCTCACCAAGATACTTCCCTTTTAGGACAAGGACTCTCATTCCTGTGAGAAACTCCCATCACCAACAAATGTGATGGCATATATTAGACTACCTGATAAGTCTAAGAATGTGTCATCCTTGTCTTTGGCTGAAGGTAATGCAAGAGTAAACTCTATAGCATGAGAAAAGGAGGATGTCTCTTAAATGTGTGATGCATATTTAGCTGTGCAGTGGAGGAAGAGGAGAGAGGAACCTGATTCACAAGGGAAGCCTACTGACACCATTCCGATGGCAGGAGTAGAGCACAAACTAGTTGTGAAGCCAATGACATGTGGAGAGGGAGAGAATTTGAGGAGTATATAGCAGAGAACAGGCATGTGCAAATGCAGGAAGAGTTTAGGGTTGACCAAGAGAGAAGCAAGCAACCCGATGGAGGCGTGACCACTATCTGGACATGGTGGGCAGGATCCCCCAAGAACAACGCTGATACTGCCCATGAAGAAAGCAAGGCATGCTTCCAATGAGCAGCATCAGTGCAAAGCAGGAGTCCGACGCAGACCTGAGAACGTGGCGAGAAGCCAAGAGAGAGAGAGAACTGTCCTGAGTGAGAGCCGAGCCGAGCCACTGGCCCCTACTAAGTGAGAGGTACCTGGGGGACAGGGAGAAGCGCAGGCCTGCTGGATATGGCTATCATTTAGAGAAAACTTGTCGCAGTCACACAAACAAGTAATCAGGGCTAAAGTTATGTGGTGGGAGTTGGAGACAAATAACGAATGACTGAGCAGTGTTTGGACTCTGTGGGACCTGTGACGAATAAAAGGTACCCATCCCTTCTCCCCAAGAAGGTGCCACCCAATTTTGGAACAAGGACTCCCGTTTCTGTGAGGAACTCCCTAAGTCTCACAGCATAGTAGCATACATGGGTGTATCTGCTACAAAGACTAATGTAACATCTTCAGATTTGTCTGAAGGTGAAGCTGGAACAATTCAACATGAAGAAGGAAAGGAGAATGTCTCTTTAAGAGAAGACACATACTTAACTGTGATGAGTGGAGGAACATGGAGAAGGAGAAAGTTTCCTACACCGGGAAAGTTCACTAACGTGAGCATGCCTTTCAGAGGCGGATGTGAGATGAATTGCGGAACCCATGGTTTTCAAGGAGTTGCAGAAAGCAAGAGTATGACGCCGGAAGCCGGGCATACTCAGCAACTGAGGAGCCATTGCAAAACAGGAAAGCAGAGTCCTATGGAAGGTGGTGGAGAGACCCATCTGTATTGTGGTAGGCAGGGCGGCTGTCAGAAAATGACGCGACCATCAGAGAAGGCAAGTGGAATCGCTAACAGCTTCCTAATGAGAAAAACTGTATATGGCAGAAAGGAAGCTGAGAACGGGAAATCAGCAAAAACACAGAACAAGAAGGCAACTGGGAATACAAACAGCTTCCCACTGTCAATCTCTGTACACAGCCAAAGGGAAGCTGAGAATGGGAGCATGACTAAAGAAAGGAATGAGAAAGGCAGTAAGGGGGTAAATTACTATATGGACCCCAAGATTAAAAGGGGAGTAACTTTAGCATAAAATGTTGTAATAAAGAAGGACAGACAACACCATCCGTAAAGTTACTAAGAGAGAACCCAGGAGAGGGGAAATACCAAGTGGGAGGAAACCACAGCCAAACTGAGGAAGCCTGGATCAATAGATTAAGAGAGGTCTAAAAATCCAACGAGAAGTTGAGAAAGTATAATGAAAGAAGTTGGCACAAATACATCCCTAAAGATAGTGCAAAACCAAAGACTGTTGTAGAGAACAAGGGTAATCCAAGGAATTAAGAGAAACTAGTACAGAAGGGTGTGTTACACAAGCAACCTAAGGAATAAAGTGATAAAAATAGAGAATGTCAGGAGATATTGGCACACCAGCAAAATCAAGCCAATTTCCTAGATTTGTTTGTGTTAGTTATCTTAGTGGTAGGGTCAGCTATAATTCAGGTCTGGACTGAGTACTTTTCATTCTATCAGACTTCCTGATGACAGGCTTTAGTTCCTTTAGATAGGCAGGGCACTTCCTTTAGAAATAGAGAAATATAGGATTTTTTCTTAAATTTGAATAAAAATGAATTACAATGTTGTTAAAGTGTTCAGCCCCTTCTTCCGACCTTACACAGACTGCACTGTTGATATGTCATGATAAACTGCACGCAATTGGTCATTTATGTGGGTATGGCATGCAGACGGTTGCCCATGTATGTTATGTCATGTAGGTCACATATTTCATGGTTTGGGTGAACCTGTAGACAGTGATGCTGGTTCAGGTGTTGCTGAGGGGACCATGGTGGTTTGTGTTCTGCTGTGTGCATTTGAGTTGCTGTTGACCCCCACGTACTCCTTGGCCTTCCCTTATGGGATATTGGCAATGTGCTTTACTGGCATGGTAGTCTGGTTATATGTGTGTGGCCATTGCTCTTACATGCTCTGTGTGTGGAGGCATGCATGTTTGCTATGTGTTGGCATGCCCAGATGTCTGTTTCCATGGATTTGAAATAGGTGAGTGTGTGCAGGATGTGTCTATCACATGTCATCTTTTCATTATGAACACTGTCTTGTTTTTGCTCAGTGTTCCTTTCAGGCAGCACGCATGCTCATGTGAAGAAATGATTGACCCGTGTTAGGGAGAATTCTCATTAATGTGCTAATTTCCCTTACCTTTTGAGATCCCCAGCAACTTTGCTGGATTTTTAGGACTTTAATTTTTACCTGGAAAGAGTGTGAGCCTTTTTTCCCACTCTTTCATGTATTTTGATGTGTGTTTTACTTTTGTGTTCTTTAGATATTTTGTCTTAGACAACTCCATAGGCATCATCTTTTCTTGTGTGTCACACAACACCTTTAGTGCAGTGGAACAGGGATGTATTTCAGACTTCCCAAGGTTTAAATACCTTTTCTGGGCCTGACTACTGTCTCCCAGTGAATGTAAAGTTACATTGACTTTGCTAGTCTCTTTAAATTGCTAGACCCAGCACACACTGCCTTACAGCAGAGTGCTGGAGGGAATAACTAGTATTCCCTATGCCTTGAAAACTCGTGTAGCACTCAAATGCTACCCTTTCCTCTCAGAATGGCTGGTGGCAGTGGTATTACCATGATTTTCCCGACCGCGACCCGTTTAAACGGTCCGGTAGCTAAAATCCACCAGAGCCATGTTTTTCAAGATGGCGCCTGAGCCCCCTCTGAAAAAACAGGTTCCAATCAACTTTTTTCACCATTTCTTTTTGGAAAGGTCCTTCTAGTGTTTGTCTCTGCGCCCCAAACCAGGTTTCGTCCCTTTGCTTGTGAGCCTTTGGCGGGCTTCAGGACTGAAGTCCACCCTTGGCGTCTGAGTGTCTGGGGTGGGCAAGAAGTGAGGGGGTGCCAGAAACGCTCTGTGCTTAGTCTCCTAAGAGACCCAAATGCACTGTGGCATGATTGGCTGGCTGACGTCCAGCAAGGACAGCCACCCTGCTGGGTGAGTGACAGCTAGGCTGGATTGAATGGGAGCAATCTGTTGAACAAAAAACAACAGATGTCCACAATCTTGTGGAACTCTCCAGTCCCCTGCACACCCAATTTGTATTCTATCAACAAACAATTTGTAATTGGTTAAATTGCTTCAAATGCAAAAATAAAAACATTTGTAATAGATCACATGTTTTTACTACATCAAATGTTCATCAATCTGTTGCTTTACAAGATACATGATTTATTCATTTTGCAATAGTTTTCACCCCAAATATTTCACCCAACATATGTGTTTTTTCACAATTGAGTAGATAATTTCAAGCCTTGAATATGGTGTGATCTTGCATTTGGTAATAACTCTACAAGTGCTTAGCCTTTGTCCTGTGTCTCTACCTTTCCTGTTGTGTAGTGGTGGGCTGCCAGCAGGGTGTCATGAGGTAAGGCCACAATGGATAACTCACATTACCTGTATGAAGAAAGGCATGAATGGTGTCAGTGCACCTTGGGTGTTCCTTCGTGTTTGATGTTCGATGCTTACAAATTGGACCCAATGAAGGCGTGCACTTGTTGCTATGGTCATGTGACTGTGTACGTGTGTTTGGATGCGGGGATGCGTGTGTGTGTGTGGTGGAAAGTGGTGGGAGTTCCATTACTTACCTATCAGCCACATAGCCCTGTAGTATCCCACTTCCAACTGCGCACTCATGCTGGAGACACGGAATATGTGGCTGTGGTGGACAGAGCCCAGGAAGTTGATGTATATGTCCATGAACAGCCCACCAGCACGGCAGACCAGTCAGGCATTGATCGAGTGCCAGCGGTGTTGGTTCCGGTACGTGAGCACTTGGTCCGAGGGGGTCATAGAGCGACATGGGTGCAGTCAATGGCACCAATGGCCGGGGGAGGTGTGACCAGGGGGAAGTGGTATCCTGCGTAAAATGAACAAGCCACTTGTCTTTGTTCATTCATGGTGAAAGGAATGCAGACATGTAAGGTGTACGATATGATGCATGCCATGACTTGGTGCAGGGTGCGTGACTGCATTGCTTGGCAGATGCCTGTGGTGATGCCACTGGTCCTCTGGAAGGAGCCAGCGGATAAGAAGTGCAGGGCAACCAGGAGCTTCACATGTGTCCCGATGGCCTATGACCGCGTGGTGGTGGGGTGCAAATCACCATCCCACCTCTTGCAACATGTCCAGGAAGATATGCATAGGGAAGCAATACCTTCTGTAAACCTCGGTGTCAGACATGTCAAAGAGAGAGACCCTTTTGCGGAAGACCTGCTTCCTCCATCCCTCCTCCTGCCCTGGGGTGCGGCAGCAGCTGCAACAGTAGCATCATGCCATTGCTGCACGTAGAGTGCCATTGCCAAATCACAGGGATACACTTGATGGGAGCATGGCATGGAGTGGCTCTGTGTGTTTTTATATCAGGACATGTGGCATCATTCTGTGATTGCTGATGTGCATTGTGACTGTATTCATTGGTTTGGCTGTGCTTGTGTGGGAGGTTCTGCAGCTGGGTGTTTGAACGGTTCAAATGTGTTTTATTTGCTGGCACTGTGGCTGTGTTTTGAATGGGTGTTGTTTTCTGGATATATGTATTGATTGCACATATGATATGCGAGTATGTGTGTATCGCGTGTTCTGTGGTGTTTTATGGGACGTGTGTTGGGTTTTGTGTGTGCAGTCTCCTCTTGGGTGGTGTTGTGGTGGATCTTGCTTATTTTTTGCTGAATGATTGGCCGGAGATTTGTCTTTGCGCAACGTCCGGAGATTTGTCTTTGCGCAACGTCCACCTTTGACATATGCTCCTTTTCTTGACTTCTGCCTTTTTGTTGTTTGGTCATAATTCCTTTTCATAAAAAGGTGTAAGTTACCTCCACGGAAGTTGCGACTCATTTTGGACGTGAGTTGGACTTATGACTCATATCTTCCTTTGTCAATTTGGCCCGTAAATATCTTCTCTAAAATCAATGTTTATTAGGTTTGCTATTGGCCTCTAGTTAGATTGATCTGTGATGTCGGTTCACTTCTCTCTGAAGTAGTTTGATGGTCGAAACTTTTAGGGTGGTTGGGTACACTCCTGATGCCAGTGAGGAACTACCTAATGTAGTGAGGTTTGGTGCAAAAGTATGCATCATGGGTCTGGTATTAAATAATGCTTCACCACAGTTGGTAATCAGAATGGATGGATGTTATTGGGCAATTGTTGAGCACTTTGGCATGATGTTTTTCAGCTTCTGATGAGGAGAGACTGGCAAGAGTAGCCTCTGAAGATGCTTGGAAAATTATGGGTTATTTGAATTCAGATATTCTTTCTTAATGTGGATACCTTGAAGGAGCATCCTACTCGGCTCCCTTCCTGGTCATCAAAAATCTGACATTGGGCCTGATGATACTGACGGTAGGCCGCTGGTGTAATTTTTTTTCTGGCACCCACAAATGGGCAATTACTGGGTCATTACGGCCTTGCCATACCCGTTAATTGCCCTTTCCTGGGCACCAGAAAATATTCATCCCCATTCCATTGAGCCCCATAGGGTTCAATGGAAATGGGGAAGCCGGATGCACTAGCACCATTCTTGAATGGTGCCGGTGCATCCGAATGCTCTGCTCGTGGGTGCCAGTACACCCGCCAGGTCAGACCTGGCGGGCGGAAAGGCACCCGCGAGCAGAACTCGTAGTTTGCCGGTCTGGTTGTAATGGCGCCGGTACCTTACCAGTGCCGTTACTACCAGAGCGGCAAACTTATAATGAGGCCCATTGTATTCTTGCTTGTGTTTACTTTCTAGCTTGTCTTTTTCCTTTCAATAATTTTAGAGCACTGCGGAAGCACATGGTTTCCCTGAAATAGTTATTATTTTCAGTTTTATTACAATGTTACTTTCTTGATGCTTGATGTGAGAACGTCAGGCCATTACCCTGGTAAAGGGGAGTGGGGACCCCTATTAACCTGGGGTAAGTGGTTTGTCAAGGTATTTCCCGGGCCTGACCTAACCCAGAGGTGGGGTGAGGGCTTGAGAGGGACCCCAGCCCCTGACTCTCCTCAGAGGTTTATGTGGCATGAAAACATTGGTACCACTGCATCTGCAGTGCCTGGCAGTCTCTTTTCTAGCCAGATATCTTTACACTGTTTTGCACGATTAAAACTCCCACAACCTCGGATCCAGCAAGAAGAACGGCCTGCTCTGGAGTCACAAAACACGAGAATCCTCTATGTGGCGCTCTTTGGAGGAACAGTCAATTATGGCGTCCTCAAGTATCTAGTCAGCAGCGCCCACCAGACCACCCATAACAGAAAAAGAATCATCTTACTTGAGCTGAACAACAGATCCACAGAGACCAAAATGCTTTCTGCTTTAATGACAGAACAGACACCATAGAACAAAAACCGGACAAGGCTTACCAGATGTTTCTTTACCGAAATATGAACCTCCTAATGAAAGTGCAGTACACGATTGGCCAAGAAGAGCAGGTGACAGAAGAAGCCAATGGGAGCCAGGGTGTAAGTCAGAGAATAAGAAGTGGAGTTACCAAAGCAATTTTTCTACAGAGCTGAATGAGAGGTGTTCGGGTGAGGTCGGGGGGTGTTGGCGGACCGAGAAACTACACGATGGAGGGTGGAAGGTCGATAATCTTTCTGAGGAGAATGTGTCAGTGTTGGAAGAAAGTGCAGGTAAGGTATGTTTTGTGAGAGAGTTGTAAAAAATGAGGATAAGTGCAATGTCTGTAGGATGTGTGAGCGAGTGATTAGTAAAAGGAGTGTAGAGGAGAGAAAGGAGAGTAGAAGAGAAAAGTTATATAGTGTGGAGGAGCGACTGATGACTGTAGGTCTGAGAGAGGGAAACAGAGGGAGTGACTCACGAGTGTTGGAAGAGGGGAGGCAGTAGTGAGAAGGTTCGAAAGTAGAAGGGAAGAAGGCAATAAGAGGAGAGAAGAGACAACACAAGGAGAATGATTCAAAGGTGAGAGGAATCAGAGGAGCAAAGAATAGGAAATGCAGAGAGGGTGGCAAGAAAGGGAGAAAAAGAGTGATGGAGAGGGAGTCTAATGAGATCAGAGGAGAGTGGAGATAGAGGAAGCAGGAGAAGGAGAGAGAGGAAGTAGGGGGATTGGAAGAGAGAGAGACTAGAAAGGTCATGGGGAGGCTTGCCCCTGGATAGTGAGTTGGGGTGAGGTGAGATAGGAAGGGGAACACATTGTGAGAGATCCTTTTCACAAAGAACAAAGTGCATGCACTCAGTGTTTTGAAATAGATACATTTCACACTCTGCATATGAAATCAATGTTTGTCTGACCTAGTGAGATTGAAGAACTGAATGATGTGCAGCTAATGTTACTTAATTTCCCGGATTGTTTATTTTGTGTTTGTTGTTTAATTCTTCATTTGACGGTATGCATCCCTTCCCTCTAAAAGTGTGCATCATATCGCCTGACCTATGTTGAAATGCGGATGTGAAACCCGGTAGAAATTCGCAGTGATTGTTCATGGCACTATTGTTTAAGGAGGCCTCGTGAATGATTCATTGCTGTCTCCTGTCTTCTGCTGTGTGTGGCTTCCTATTGAACTTAGCCTTGATAAATCAACACAGTGATCAGTTTCGTGGCTCACGAAATGACTCCTAATGCGTAATGCGTTCCAGCAAAGTCTTCTATACAGTGATAAAGACTGAACCTTTCAAAGGCATTCATGTGTCATATCTGTGGAAATGTGACACCACACTTGCTATTGCATGTCTGAAAAGAAATGACCGTGATATCCAGTTGTGTTTATGTCTTGACCTTTTAGGCTGTCAGAGGCATTATAACCTGTGACCCTCTCTGGATGGTCTCATCTTGCACGTTTTTACCTCCATTGATTGAAAAGCATGCATTTGGGTCGCTATCTGATGACGCTTTTTAGGGTGGATATATTTCATCAACTCACATGACACAGCATATATCATTCATGAAATCGAAAAATAAAGCAAGCCCGGAAGTAAAATTAGATTTAGTAAGTATCTTTGTATTTGTATTGTCACATCTCATTTAGAAATACAAGTTCTTTTAAAACGTCCTAGAACGTTGGGTGCTACGAGGCATAATGACAATCCTCAATTATACGTGATGCACTTGGGCTCATTTTCTGATGATAACATTAAGGGATAGCACTTTCATGCTGTTGTGTCTCTTACATATATTTTTCTGGGGATGGGGGTGATAATATCTAGGCATTGTTGGCGGGCTTCCGCCCTGAGTAGCTGTGGAAGCTCTGAGAATGGAATTTGACCCCTCATCACTCACCTCGGTATGGTCCACACAAAGAACCCTGTTGTATGTTAAGACAATACCGCTAAAAGTAAATTTGAACAAACTTCAGAGCTTGATCAGCAAGACCTGTGATACTGGCACCAACAACCCATTCCTCTTTGAATTACAGAGAACTGCTTTATACTACTTGTCTATATTGGAAATACCAATTGAAGGTGCTTTAACAGTTCCAAATATCGAAGCTATTTTGAAGACAAAGTCGAGGAATTGGGCCAAAGTCAGGGTGATGCTGGAAATGCCTTATGGAGGGACAGGGCCTCCTACTCCGTGTCCGGCCACTTCTTTGTCCGTGTTTCCCTTGTTTTCTGCTGCAGTGCAGCTCTTCATTTATCTTTTGGTGAACAACACCCATGGGATACCCTTACAGCACCCAGCACCCATGGGTGGGGCAACACCCGTGTGCCCCCTATGTGTGTTTTATGGGCACCTGTGTGTTGTACACAGAGCAGGGTATGGGCTGGTGGCAGCTACATGCTGACTTGGCAGTGGCTCTATGTGTCCTTCATTTTTGGGATCCCCAGGCCCCACCATAGGGATCAATGGATTCCTACACAAAGGCAAGATGGCCACTGTGGCCTTTCGGTTTTTATTGCCTTTTACCTAGTCTCCCAAAGTTGTGGGAAGCCCTCACTGTCTGTTTCTCATGAATGGCTGTTGGGTGAAAACATCATATATGTCTCTGTGATTCCCTTTCCTCCTGACTGGCTGTTGGGTGGAAATGCCATATATGGCTCTGGGGCTGCCTCCTGTCAGACTGACTGGAGCCTTCCCAAGGGCTGTGTGTTGTGGGTACACCCTAGGGGTGGGACCTGAGTGAATGGAGTTGGTAGTCAACTCACATTCTCTGCTGTGGGTGTCTGATTTCTCTGTGTGTGACACAAAGAATGATACAGCCCTCACTAAAACTTACAAGAATGCACTGTAGTGTGCTGAAAGGCTGGGTACTTACTCCAATCCACATTCTTTGTTATGGACGTCTGGGTGGAGTGAATGGCCTGAGTGCCTGCAAGTCTGATTGGCTACCTACCTGCATAAATGCCCTTCTGTGTGATTGGCTAACTGAGCCTGGCTCAGCCAGAGTGAATGGGGAACAGTGGTGTATATCTGGGGACCTCTCACTTACCAATTTGTTCAGAAGCTGATCTTGAAACTGCAATTGTTCAGAAGGTGAAGTTGAAACTGAAGCAAGAAGAAGCTGTTCCTTGAAGTCCAGCTGGAGGAGAAGTCTGCTGCTGTGTTTAATCACTGCAATCTGAAAGTTGTTGTGTCTCACAATAACAGACCCAGAGAGGACCTGCCAAGGAGCCCTCTCCCTGAACTATGAAAGACCATTCTGCAAACTGCTGCTCTTCATCTAAAGTGCCCTGGAAGCCAGTCCTGTGTGCCTGCTGTCTGGTGAAGAGGTCTTTGTGAGTCCTGAAGAGGAGTTCCCAGACTTCTTGATTCAAAGAAGTCTATTGGTATCATCCAGGGTCCGGATATGCAATTATGATCTTGGGAAGCCATTGCTGCGTACCGCCCAGCAGAGGGGGTACTCTGGTATAGTGCTTCTGGACACCCAGAGCTGTGAAAGTTCCAAACTGACTAAGAACATTTCGAGGGACATCCTCAACATCATCACTGACCTCTTTTTCCCACTGGAGAGAGTCCAAAATCGCTGAGTGCAGAGGAAGGTCCGTCAGTGGTTTTCCCACCAGCAGAAGCTAACAAAGACATCCTGAGGATCCACACTTTATGGGGATCTGAAGTCCATTTCAGTGGTCGAGTCCAGGTCACCAGAAGCCATCCAGATTTCTGTGTTGCGGCTGCAGCACCTAAGAACCGAAAGTCGGAAAACCATGATATTCCAAAACTCCACACAAAAAGTGAACTATGCACTTGATGCAGTCAGAAATCATCGAAGTGTCCAGGAGTCCTACTCTCCTCTGCCAAGCCTTTAAGGAACCCACAGCAAGTTTCATCTTCACAGGACTTCTGCAGTCAGGGAAATCATTGACCAAAGGAGAGCACCGCAAAGAGCCAAACCACTGCACTTCATAAAAATGGTGTCTCCATTTTTGTCTTGGACTCAGCATCCCAGTAGCTCCTTCTTCCAAAGGGGGTCCATCCTCGGAGGAAATCATCTAGTGAAACAGAAAAACTCTGCCACTTCACCTTCCAAGGCACCAAAGGTACTGTGATGAGGAAGAGCATCTTCTAGCCTAAGGAGTCGTCCAGGGGTCCCAGAGTTGTCTTGGATCCTGCTCTCCTGTAGCCTCCCAGGTACTTTGGGGTGGTAGAACCTTTTAAACAAAGCGCAAAGTTATTGAACATTATTTGACTGGCTGTAATTGTAACGCTCACCTGGCTCCCACGGAGGCGCGGGCGTGGCTGGGACTGCTGTGACCTCTTCTGCAGAGATGCGTAAGACCCGGAAGATGGACTGGACTGGATTCCCCAACCTGGCTTTTCTGGCTCGGAGGAATATCCCACTGTGTGTGAAAAGGAAGGGTTAATAGTCTGCGGGTGATGTTCCGACCTCCCACTTCCCTTCTCTCCCTCCGTGAAACCCTTTTGGGATTCCCTGCGAAGACTCACCTTAGGGACCAAAATGACAAGCTCTCCATCCTGCTTCTGATGCAGGGGCGCGTTGTGATTCCAGTTACTTCACTGGATTGATGAGTTTAAACTAGTTTGTCCATTCCCGTTGTACCGCAAATGTTTATGGCAAGTTTGGGTTTATATTCACTCATCTGTTCTTTTCTTTCGCAGGTGCTGGAGAAGATTCCGGGCTGCAGGCGATTTGGATGAAGCCAAATTCTGGTAAGAATTCTGATGAGAGATTCCTTTGCAGTTTTAAGTATCTCCTTTAATGTCCAATGTCTTTTTCCCCATAGGGGCCAGGGTACGGCAATGCCGGAGGTAAGGCGCCGACCCGAAAAGAGCTGCTGTGTCTCTCTTGCAAATGGGTAAGTCTTGAGTGAGCGTATTGCTAATGTTCTCACATGCTCTCACTAATACAATGTCTGTTTCTTTTCCCCTTAGGGGCCGGGGTGCTGAGATGCCGAAGGTATGGCACAAACCCGAAGGCGGAGAGGGAATTGAACCACAGGTAAGTTCTACTTAGATTCGTGTTTCCCTTCTCACCTCTCTTTCTCCTTCCTTCCAATAGGTGCTGGATGGCGGTGGAAGCTCTGGATGGACGTCGCAGGACTCGAAAACACAACGTGCAGGTGAGTGAAATGCAGCGTGCTGCGCGCGACGCGATGCGCGTTTAAAATGTTTGCCTTCTTTGCAGGATCGTCGGCGTGCAGAATCCGGAGTGCAGATGTATCAGGTAAGGTTCTTGTTTTCACCTGTTCTCATCCCTTTTCTTCTTTAAGTGTTTCCAGGATGCTGGCAGGCGTGATGGAGGACCAAGGCAGGAGCAGGCACGGTGAGCGTCCAGCTGCTAAGTGCAGAACAACGCAAAGCGTGGTCTGCTGCTTTGGTGTGGCTTAAATAGCCTTTCAAGTAGTTCCAGGTATGTATTCTCCCCCAGAAATATGTATTCCTCCACCGGTCACACCCTAGAGATCAAGTAGTCCCTAGAAAAATAGTTCCTTCCAGTCTTGGAAGTTGCAGCATGGTCTGCACAGATAAGTTTACACCAAGCACTACTCCCAACCTACTTCTGTATGAGCCTGGCGCCGATGGCGCCAGGACTGATGTCCCCTATGAGCCTGATGCCAACGGCGCCAGGACTGAGTCCAAAGGGCCCCATCTGGGGCTGCTGGGACTTCCCTTGAATGCATGGTGTCTGTCTCTGAGGGTGCCGGGCCTGGTTTTGCTCCTTGGAGGCAGGCATCATGATAGTACCTCCCCCCAAGGCCCCTCCCAAGGGTGTCCAACCTGGAGGCCTCGGTTTATTTGGGAACTTCCGGTGAAAATTCCGTATTAGTCGAGGTGCATGTACATTCTCACTTGGTTCCCAAGATCTTTCCTGAGGTCCATATCATTTCCAATCAATCAGATAAAAGAGTTTTGACTTGGACATCTTAGAATCCAATATGTCCTTAACTTCGAATTCCAATTCCCCATCTACTGGAATTGGTTCTGGTGGTTTGCATAACCTGGTTCCGGGTGGTACTGGTTTCAACAGTGATACGTGAAAAACGGGATGGATTTGCATATTAGGTGGCAGATCGAGTTTGAAGGCTACCGGGTTAATGATAGCTTTGATTGGATAAGGCCCTATATATCTTGGGTTAAAAGTTTGTGGACCTTTAAGCGGTAAATGTCTAGTTGCAAGCCACACTTGGTCTCCTACTTTGTAAGGAGGTACTTTACTTCGATGTAAATCAGCATTTTCCTTGTACCTTTCTTTGGCTTGTTGTAAATGAGTCTTTGCTTCCTTGAAGGCTTGGGTTTTTGTGGCATGTAAATGATCCACGGCGGGCGTTTCAAGGCTTTGAGGGGATTCAAGGTCCGAAGTCCTGGGATGATGGCCGAATAGGGTATAGAAAGGAGTCTGACCCGTTCCAGAATGCACAGAATTGTTGTACGCGTACTCGGCAATCCAAAGAATGTCCTTCCAATTACCCTCAGATTGAGGTAACATACACCGCAGATACTGTTCCAGGGTCTGGTTTGTTCTTTCGGTTTGACCATCGGTTTGAGGATGGTGGCTGGTGGATAATCGCACATCAACTTGGGCCATTTGGCAACACCTTTTCCAGAAATGAGAAATAAATTGACTTCCCCGATCAGAAACCAATATGGATGGGAAGCCATGTAAACAAACAACATTTTCAAGAAATTCCTTTGCTAAGGTGGGGGCTGAAGGCAACCCCTTTAATGGGATAAAATGAGCCATCTTGGAGAAGAGGTCTACAATCACCAGGATAGTATTAAACCCATGACTAGGAGGCAGGTCAGATATAAAGTCCATCGATAAGGTGTGCCACGGTGCCGGAGGGATGTCTAGGGGCCGTAAAGGACCGGCTGGTTTTTGCTTCTGACTTTTATTTTGGGCGCACACTCCGCAGGTCATCACAAAGGATTTAATATCCTTCCGCCAGGATGGCCACCAGAAATGCCGTTTGATCTTTTCCTCTGTTTTAGCGATGCCTCAGTGTCCTTCCATTAGTTTATCATGATAATGTGCTATAACGAGTTCTTGCAATTCCTTGTGAGGCAGAAATAACCGCCCCTGGAAATAGGGTAAATCATTATTAATGGAATAGTTTGAGCCTTTCTGGCTCCATTCTTGTAAAGCTGTAGCGTTGAAAAGCAATTTAACTCTACCTTGAACATCCTCAATAGTTTGAGAAGAGATTACACCCAAAATCCTCTGTTCGGGAATAATCGGAACTGGCTCTAGACTTGAGGCAATGTCACCCATTCCAATTCGAGATAGAGCGTCTGCCTTGCCATTCTTGCAACCCGGGCGATATGTGATTATAAAGTCAAATTCTGCAAAGAACAGAGCCCAACGGAGTTGACAAGAAGATTGAGCTTTGGCCGTTTTCAAGTATTGCAAGTTCCTGTGATCTGTAATCACTGTAACGGTGTGTCTTGCGCCGAGCAGGTAGTGACGCCAAGCTTTGAAAGCTGACTTAATAGCCAACAGTTCCTTGTCTGTGATTCCGTAGTTCACTTCAGGAGCCGAGAATTTCCTGGACCAAAAGGCTACGGGATGTAGTTGATTTGAAACTGGATCCCTTTGAGAAAGGACAGCCCCCATGGCTAAACTAGAAGCGTTGTTTTCCACAACGTAAGGGAGGTCCGGACGAGGATGTTTTAACACAGGTGCGGAGGTGAATTTGGTTTTTAGTTCCTGAAAGGCTTGTCTGCCTCCTTAGACCACTCGAAGCGTCTGTTTTTTCGTAGGAGCGCCGTGATCGGTTGAACCACTCGAGAAAATTCCGGGATAAACCTTCTGTAAAAATTGGCAAAACCTAGCATACTTTGAACTCCTTTCACAGATCTAGGAGACGGTCATTTGAGGATCGCATCCACTTTCCGTGAGTCCATTCAGACTCCTTTAGGTGTTAGGACGAATCCGAGAAACTCAACTTCCGTAACATGAAAAAGGCATTTTTCAAGTTTTGCAAACAGTTTGTGCTGGCGCAGTTTCTCTAAGACAGTTCTAACATGTTTTCGGTGATAGGATTCCGAGGAGGAGTACACCAGGATGTCGTCAATATATACAATGACACAAACATCGATGAGTTCTCGAAAAACGTCATTCATAAAATATTGAAAGGCAGCAGGTGCGTTGCACAACCCGAAAGGCATTTCGGGTCAAAGAGTCCATATTTGGTCGGGAAGGCAGTTTTCCATTCGTCGCCTTCTCTGACGCGCACCAGGTGGTAAGCTCCCCTTAAATCCAACTTAGTATAGATACAAGCATCTTTTACCTAGTCAAGGAGCTCAGGGATCAAGGGCAGAGGATAACGATTCTTGACCGTTATTTGATTTAAGGCGTGGTAGTCAATGCAAGTTCTAAGGTCGCCTTCTTTTTTCGGTACGAAGAATAGAGCTGAGGAAGCAGGTGACTTTGACGGGCGAATAAAACCATTGGCAAGGTACTGATCCAAATACTGTCGCAAATGAAGGTTCCCCGGTTCAGTAAGGGCTTAGATTCTACTACAAGGCGGTTGAGCATTGGGTACCAGATCGATCTGACAATCATATGGCCGGTGAGGAGGTAAGGTGTTGGCCTGTTCCTTTTGGAAGACATCTTGAAAGTCTTGATACTCAAAAGGTAATGGTACTGTTGTGGAGGTTACTGAGGCTAGACCCATCTGTGGATTTCCTGGATAACACTTTTGTGCACAATCAGGGAAGGTTATGCTCTTTGCTCGCCAGTCAATACGAGGATTATGTGTTTCTAACCAAGGGATCCCTAAGATTACCTGAAATTGTGGAGCCTTGATTACGTCAAACACTATGGTTTCCCGATGGCCATCTTGGCCAACCAGTGTCATTTACGTGGTAGAGTGTGTTACCAGTCCGGAGGCAATTTCGGTTCCATCAACCGTGGTAATGACATCCTTGGTGGTTTTTGGACGGAGAGGGAGACCAATCCTTGAAGCCAATAAAAGGTCAACATAATTTCCAATAGCCCCACTGTCGAGGTAGGCTTTTATTCCGTGCAACCGTTGAGGCTGTTTTGGATCTATGAGGACCATAGACTTGATGAAATGCGAGGTCAAAGAGTCTGTCTTCACGCTCGGCAAGCGGACCTCTACGCTTGTCGGGCTTGGTCGTTTCCCGAATCAGGTTCTGGAAGATTACTGTCTGTGGCTCCAACCACCTTCTTAGGTGGTTTTACCGGGCAATCCCGCAGGAAGTGTCCAGAAGCTCCACAGTAAAGACATAATTGTTTTTGTCTTCTTCTTTCTCGTTCTTTCTGAGTTAGTGGTCCTTTAACTCCCCCAATTTGCATTGGCTCTGAAGCATCGGTACCCTTGGGGCTTGTGGGGGTTTTGATCATTTCTGGTTTCAAATCTGGACCGATCCGCTTTTCTATTCTGGAGTCTATGATCAAGTTGGACCACTAAGTCAATGTATTCTGCGCAGAGTTGAGGCGGGTTCACTATTTGAGCAAGAACGTCTTTTAGTTCTCCACGCAGACCTCGGTGGAATGATGTAATTCTTTTATTCTCAGGCCCCCAGTCTCTATGACCAATCTGTTAAATGTGGCTATATAAGATAGGAGATCTTGGTTTCCTTGCCGCAAGGACAGAAGTTCGATATCCAAGGCCTCACCCTGAGCGTGTCGAGCGAATAATCTTTCCATGCTTGCCTGGAAGCCTTGAAAGTCCTGAAGTATAGGGTCGTCTTGATTTACCAACGGAATCGACCAATCGGCAGCACTGCCGCTGAGATAAGATAGCACAAAAGCCACCTTGGTTTGGTCATTAGGGAAGGCCCCAGGTCTGCATATGAAATGTAAATGACATTGATTCATGAAAACGGTGTATTTCTTGGGATCCCCAGTAAAACGCTCAGGGGGGGGCCAGAGGCATATTTCCTGGCAGGTTAATTTGCACTGGGTTGGTTGAAACCATCGGAGTGGAATTCATCCCGGAGCCGGGTAAAGGCATTTGTCCTGCCTGACTCTGCAAAAGCTTTTTAGCCAAATCATCAGTTCGTTCTTTGGATAAGATTAGTTCCCTTCTAAGGGTGTTAGTTTCCTGGCGGGCGGCATGCACTTCTGCCCGTAATTCCCCCAATAATTGGGCCAGTTGGTCTGTCTCGGAAGTCTCCATGGCGCCTGGGTGGGAAATTATGGTTAGGCTTCGCGTTCTGTAACGCTCACCTGGCTCCCACGGAGGCGCGGGCGTGGCTGGGACTGCTGTGACCTCTTCTGCAGAGATGCGTAAGACCCGGAAGATGGACTGGATTCCCCAACCTGGCTTTTCTGGCTCGGAGGAATATCCCACTGTGTGTGAAAAGGAAGGGTTAATAGTCTGCGGGTGATGTTCCGACCTCCCACTTCCCTTCTCTCCCTCCGTGAAACCCTTTTGGGATTCCCTGCGAAGACTCACCTTAGGGACCAAAATGACGAGCTCTCCATCCTGCTTCTGATGCAGGGGCGCGTTGTGATTCCAGTTACTTCACTGGATTGATGAGTTTCAACTAGTTTGTCCATTCCCATCGTACCGCAAATGTTTATGGCAAGTTTGGGTTTATATTCACTCATCTGTTCTTTTCTTTCGCAGGTGCTGGAGAAGATTCCGGGCTGCAGGCGATGTGGATGAAGCCAAATTCTGGTAAGAATTCCGATGAGAGATTCCTTTGCAGTTTTAAGTATCTCCTTTAATGTCCAATGTCTTTTTCCCCATAGGGGCCGGGGTACGGCAATGCCGGAGGTAAGGCACCGACCCGAAAAGAGCTGCTGTGTCTCTCTTGCAAATGGGTAAGTCTTGAGTGAGCGTATTGCTAATGTTCTCACATGCTCTCACTAATACAATGTCTGTTTCTTTTCCCCTTACGGGCCGGGGTGCTGAGATGCCGAAGGTATGGCACAAACCCGAAGGCGGAGAGGGAATTGAACCACAGGTAAGTTCTACTTAGATTCGTGTTTCCCTTCTCACCTCTCTTTCTCCTTCCTTCCAATAGGTGCTGGATGGCGGTGGAAGCTCTGGATGGACGTCGCAGGACTCGAAAACACAACGTGCAGGTGAGTGAAATGCAGCGTGCTGCGCGCGACGCGATGCGCGTTTAAAATGTTTGCCTTCTTTGCAGGATCGTCGGCGTGCAGAATCCGGAGTGCAGATGTATCAGGTAAGGTTCTTGTTTTCACCTGTTCTCATCCCTTTTCTTCTTTAAGTGTTTCCAGGATGCTGGCAGGCGTGATGGAGGACCAAGGCAGGAGCAGGCATGGTGAGCGTCCAGCTGCTAAGTGCAGAACAACGCGAAGCGTGGTCTGCTGCTTTGGTGTGGCTTAAATAGCCTTTCAAGTAGTTCCAGGTATGTATTCTTCCCCCAGAAATATGTATTCCTCCACCGGTCACACCCTAGAGATCAAGTAGTCCCTAGAAAAATAGTTCCTTCCAGTCTTGGAAGTTGCAGCATGGTCTGCACAGATACGTTTACACCAAGCACTACTCCCAACCTACTTCTGTATGAGCCTGGCGCTGATGGCGCCAGGACTGATGTCCCCTATGAGCCTGATGCCAACGGCGCCAGGACTGAGTCCAAAGGGCCCCCATCTGGGGCTGCTGGGACTTCCCTTGAATGCATGGTGTCTGTCTCTGAGGGTGCCGGGCCTGGTTTGGCTCCTTGGAGTCAGGCATCATGACAGTAATAGCCAGAATACATTACCCCCTAACCTTTACATTGCAGGTTGCCCAGGTTGGAGGATCCTCACTCAGAATGATCTACCCACAAGAAAGTATTCTGCCACTGTTCACCACTAACCTGCCTTTCTTCTCTATTCTATGCTGTTACAGGATTTAATTAATGTGTGGTACCATATGGAACGTATGTGTGTGCCATTGTTTGAATAAGTAGTCTAAGTACAAAGTGTTATTATTTATATGTATATATATATGGTAGAGGTAGCAACCTTATTTTATATAAAGAAGCTGTGCTATCCACTAACATTGTATGTGGACATTCCTTTGTGGGGCTTTGGGGAAACACTGTACTTAATAACCAGCCTGCATCACATCCTGAAAGCGTAAGCCTGGCTGCTTGCCCATTGTTACCAAATTGAGAGCCTTGCTGGGGTGTTCCGTGCCTTTACCCTACCATATAGGGGCGGAAGTACAGATACCCCCCTCCAGTCTTTACAGTCAGCAATATTGAAAAACTGTCAATTAAGAGAAGGTACAATGAGTTCTCAAGGCCAGAGCTATTTGTTAAGTACCCTCCAAGCATACTTGAGTTTGATTGAACGTAAGTGTTTTGTTTTATATCTTTGCTTAAATATTCTTCCAACAGGGGAATATATTATGACACAGAAGAGAATTCCACTAGAGGATCGACTATTTCGTCTCTGTAGTAAAAATATTGAGACAAGCCAACATATACTATCGTCTTGCACTTTACTAAAACCTTATTACATCAGGGGATACAGTGATTTTGTCTGCATGTTGAGTAGATCGAATCTGACCAATTCTGGAGCGTGTTGTATGGTGCTGAATCTTTTGATATAACAGTGGCAGCACATAACATCTGGAAAGAAGCTTTAAAGCTGTTTGATGTCGAGTTGACCAATGTTTAGATTTATGAATTAAAAATGTTTTATGATGGCCTATACATTGACTATAATGTTTGTACTCTTTAAAGAAACTGTAATTTTAAAAGTGTGTTTTTAATATATCTTTTATAAGTGTTATTTTTTTAAAATAAGATGCATTCTTATGTAATATATTTGTAATTTATTTGTGGTGTTTTTAAGTGCTTAAGACTTGTTCAATAGCCAAAGGCACAATAAAGAAAAATGATAACACGTTTACAACAGATTCTTGTAGAATCCGCCTGATTTTAGAAGGTGATAAATGTATGCATTTATTTATATGCAGGGAAGAATAATGCCTTTTTTGTATTATAATCTTTCTTTTAGCATTTCATAGTAAACAGTCAAATGCAAATATTGCTCAAGGACAATGCATTTTTGATTGCAAAAGAACGTAAAATAAATAGGATATCAGATTTGACAGCTGCTTACAATGGGGTGAGTGTGAGTGACATTCTGATCAGGGTGAGGTAGGGAGTAAATTGGACAGTACGTGGATGGATTTACAAAGATTAATGACAATCAAAATTAGACAATGAAGATGGAGGTGAATTTCATAGGATTCCATTCCTTTTATGCCTCCAAATCTCATGGAGCGGAAAGGACAAGTATAAAACAGATTTTCCGCTCGTCACCCACTCAAGCTGCAAAACCTTTTCAAAATACCTTAGAGCAGTAAAATGAGTGTAAAGACTAACATAACATGTTCACAACTCATATTTTTACATCTATTTTAACACACCACAGGCTTGAAAATGACCCCCATTGTTTGAAGTAAATACTTAGTCAAATTAAATACGGCCCTATTTAGAGATTGTTTTAAATAGGTATAACAATCATTTGTGTTAAGCTTCATGTTGATGGCCCCAGTACTTTAATAGAAATCTTGAAACTCCTATGTAATATATTTGTTCAACACTCTTATATCATGCTACTGCATCATACAGTGTGCAGGAAGTTTGAAGATTGCAGTTACGCTTGTGTTTATAGTCTTTGGTATGTTATTCCCAATGGAACAATAATACAAAATTACTTACTGGTAGAAGATTATGATAGTTTTACTGTTCTTATATAATAATTCACATCTGAATAATATGACATCATCTATTCAATTCCAATTTCAATTGATTTACATATCACAAAGTTCAAATTTATAATATACACAAAGGAAAAAGTCAATTTCGTAACTATGCCGTTGTTGCCACTTTTTCATCTCAAGAGTACAGACCACAGTAATAAGTCCAATATATTCATATTTAATTTTACTCATTTGATTCAGATGATGATTTTGTGGTGACTGTAGTGCTGTATTATCTTGGGTATCTGCTCAACGCGTTTCGGGAATTTGTTCCCTTCATTAGGAGCTCTTTGATTCAGTGTGACAGTATTCACTTTTTCTTAACTAGAGATAATAATATACAGTAGTAAAATAATGATTCTCAACTTCTTATTTTGTTAATATAGTATTCTGTCATGCACCCTATTAATAATGACCTGGATGATGTTTTTGAATCACAAATATTTACAAAAAGGATATTGGAGATTTCCTATCTTCCTTATCTTTTGGTATCTTTTGCACAGCCCACAATCTCCTGTAACTAGGAGAGGTGTAATTGCTAAAAAAGTATAAAAGTAAAGGAGGATGTATTTTATCAAAAAATGTATTAAATAAAATCATACTCCTCCGGGCATCAAAATAGAACTTGTTGTATTTTGTAGATAGTAGGCCACTCTTTATTAGATCAAGCCAGTGTAGGGGTTACTTCCTTCTGAACACGCATTTCCTGAGTTTGTTACAGATGGATCTGGCAAAATAAACTACTATTTACCATATGTTATGTGTTAATTCTATTCTGTATAATTAATAACCACTGACATGGGCTCTTACCTATTGGATGTTTAATCTCCACAGTCTATTTAGTTTTTGAAGGTGTTGGACTGGATCTGCGTTCTGTGGATACATATTCAAAATATGGTTTTAAGGTACTGTCTATATTCTTGGTAGTTAAACCGTATACACACTAGTTTACATATTCACTTCAGAATCCTTTGTCAATCACTGTTTTACTAGATTCTTAACTATTGTATGCGCATTCCTAAGGATCGGTTATATTTTGAAGGTATCCTGATCTGTGAATCCAGACCAAGATTAAGGGGCTGATTCATGGAATTTGTGCACCGAAAAACGGGGATTTGTGCACCATTCTGCCCGCAAATCCCTGTTTAAAAAATCGGGATTTGCGGGCAAAATGGCGCACAAATCCCAATTTTTCGGTGCACAAATTCCTTGAATCAGCCCCTATGTGTTAGGGTACTGTAATTGGACCTAGTTTATCATATTCAGCCCTAAAGTCGTTACAATTTTGCACTATAATTCAGGATTTACCTCAATATTCAGGCGTGTGTAACACGCGTTCATCGTTTGGAGCAGTGAGAAATGCGCTTCCTAAATGGCCGCTTTTGGTTTATGTGCATCATCACGTTCGAACGTGATGACGTCACATGTTTATTTACTTTGTAATAGTGTGGGCCCCATGTTCTGGATCAATATCCAATGTCGTCATAATTTTGAGAAATTATAATATTATTCTCGAGGATGTTATTATGATGCGACCCAACTTCATCTACCTTTCAAATAGGGTGGTAAGCTCTCTGATTATTTGTTTGTTACAAATCCCCTGTAGTTGCCTCACTGATTGCAGAATGTGTTTAAGGAATATGGTTACATTTTGGACAATCTATCATCCATGTGTTTATTATATAAAAACTGCTCAAAATCTGAATATCACTCTGAGGTTATGCATTTTGCTAATTTTAGCCTTTCATCCATATCTTTATTCATAACATGCTCAGAATCTTAGTACCACTCTAAGGTTGTGCCTTTTCCCAAATATAGGCTGTTATGTCTTCAATACTGATTAGTAACGAGAAACTTATATTTAGCTGTTAAAATCTACCAATGCATATACTCTGAGATAGTTCTCCAGAGCGTAAGTTCCAACTGTTGGTTCAATTATTTTCAAACACTCATTGATACAGTCAATTGGTAGGTATACATTTTCACACCACCGATCTGAGGCCTCCCTCTTCACTGTGCCTTAAAAATCTCATTCAGTCCTGAAACTTTGTAACAACACACTACAACATGTTTTCCAAATACCCACACATTGTTTCTCCTTTACCACTAAGTTTTAATTTACAAAATAGGTTGCAAACCTCAGTACTACAGAGCACAATGTGAATATTTTCAATGGGTCCATATAAGAAAACCATGCAAAAAGCTCAACAATAAAACCCACTGATGTTTAATATATAGCATCCCCTTTAAACATTTTCACAAGATCCAGATAGCGAATTCCATGCTGAAACCTCATAGTATCCAAACATACAGTTACAAAATTGTACAGATTTCAGGAAACTGTGAATACTGATTGTATAGAGGCTCCACAACACAAACCAACTGACATAACATAAAACAATTCAAGCTGCTCTCAAGACATTCTGCCACTTGTCTCCAGTTCTTATTCACAACAAGTGGTAAACACTGCTTGGTCCAGCTGAGTAAAGACCAAAGGTCCAGGCACACACTCCAGAATGTCACAAAACAATTGGAATGGTTATCCTTGAGTGTGACAATACACCTCAATAGTGAATAAGTACATGAACACATTTGGAAGGTTGCCTTACAAAAACACATTATGCTTATGCTTTTTACTTTCTGAAGAGTATGCATGTGACAAAAAGTAACTAATTTATCTATGATTAATTTGGTGGCACAGTCATATTTTCTGTACATCGGTGAAGTCAAAGGATTCTGAAACACATTCAAACATGTGTACTGCAATGGGACACTGTAAACAGTGGCTATGGTGTGAGAGTCAACACTCTTCACACACGATTCTCCTGGAGCTTCCTGAATGAGCTGCGGGACGGTGAGATCAATATCAAGAAGGATAATTCCCTGTGACAAATTGCTGATCCCAATGTAAATTCATGGTGTTGCCAATTATTTCAAGCGTTAACTGTCAGTTACTAAGGTATTCTAAAAAAATAAATCAGGTGACGCTTTAGGATTGAATGAGATGAAAAGAAGCTATATCTCAATCATTTTCCAATCATACACCCCTCCGCCCCCTCCCCGGCATGGCTATAGGCTCAGGATTCTTACCAGTTCTGCCAGATGTGACCACATCGTGTATGTCCTCCACTGACTTAATAGGCTCCCTGTGGGGACCAGAGTTAGATTATTTAAAACGGCTACTCTGAAACACTGGGCCCTACATGACACACCCCTGGACTGTCTGAGGTGCAAGCCCAGCCGGCATACCTATTGCAGGTGCATCTCACACTCTGGGGAAATGGGGTTCTCCGTCTATGCTCAGGCAGGTACGTTATGGAACTTCTTTTCAGGAGAGGCCTGCCTCACAACTCATTTTCTGTTTGTTGTTGTTTTTATTGTTTGTGATTCTTGATTCATTCCTTTCAGCACTTTCTTGCGCTTGTGGCAGATAGAACTATATAAATGAGCAAAGATAGATAGAATCAGACTCTCAAGATCCTGTTCGAAGTAGCCAATATAGTTTCATGAAAGGCCATGCACGCTCCTGAGTGAGGCATATTGACTCCACAGTAACATTTAAAACCTGCTTGCAAGTTAGTTTTCGCAGACACCTAACATTAGTGATAAGGATATAAAAGGCACTTTGGTGAACTGAAGGTTATTTTGTTATCTCTATCACTAATGCTATCCCTTTGCAAGTAAAGACTTACTTGCAGACATGGTTGGAATAAATAGGTATGTATGATGCAGGCATTTACTTCATGTTTACCTATAAAGGCAAAATGCAATAAGCAATACACTCCAAAACGTCTGGCTTTGCCAGTGCTAGTTTGTGTCTATCACAGCCTCCTGCCACCACAATGTGCGATACCCGCAACTTAAAAGCACTGCATATATGATTATTTGAAAATCACAATCAGGCTGAACAAATGGCAGTGGACACAGGGAAGTATTCATCCGACCCAAACACTCTACATTCATTTGAAACGTGCAAATCAATTCAAATTCACCCATCATTTGTCCCTACAAGGTTTTTACGTCCAGTATGTGCTTGAATGATATTAATAATAATGTGTGTTATTATGTCGTTTGTCATGCCAGATTCCAATGTTTCTAAGCCCTGCAATAATAATGTTTTATGTTCACCGTTCACATGGTACTGTGCCAGCCAGGCCTACAGATTTGAACTTGGGACATGCTGCTTAAGTCATGTGCTTTCCAGCGGCCATTATTATGTGAACAGCATCAGGACATACCATTGGAGGAATCGTGTTGTATAGATTAGAGCTTTGTCTGCAGACATGTGGAGCGTGCATATCACTGAGGTCTGTAATTAAACAATCTACACAAAAGAGCTGACGCACCGGGCGAATACTATTAATAAGAAAATTAAGGCAGGCTTGCTAGCTATATCTCCTGCTCTAATTACTCCAGGAGCACACAATGAGAAAGCTAAGATTACGCAAAGTAACCGTGTAGCCAACGAGGCGTCAGGCACTGCTGTTTGTGACTTAAGTTATGGATTTTTTCAAATGTACTTATTATGTTGCTTCTAATATGGATAATGAATGTCCACAAACCTATAGGTATGATAGGATGAAATGGCGAAATAAATACTTTGAAAGTTTTGTCTTATGCGACAAATGTACTGGCTTTGTGTTACAGAAGGAGAATGTTCACAGTCAGCAGTATTGCTGGCAGCATTCTGTTGGGAACATTGTGAAAATAGGAGAAACACGTTTGTTAACAGCTTAACTGCTGGGATTACCCACATCATTATACTATTATTATGAATCAGCATCCTTGCCAGATAGCAATCCTTCACAAGCGCAATAACTGATTGATTATTAAATATATGCAATAGACTGACCGAAATGTGTTAGCTCCACTCCAAGAAGGAAGTATAAAAAGAAACTATCCTAAAAACGAGTGATTGTGGAAAAAGGTTACCACTCACTCAGTGGAACAGACCAAAAATCCATACATCCAAAAAAAAGTGCTGGGGGTCTCCCATATAGAGGAAATTAATTAAGATTATAATTCACCCATTAGGAATCAAAGCGATGTTTTGAGTTCTGAAAGAGCATATGTCTACCATTTGGCATAAGCCAATTAACATTGACAATAACACCCCACTTGCAAAAAGGTGGGATTACCATGTTTTAAGGGAGAGTTGTTATGTATAATGTCCTATATTAAACTCTGTTTAAAACTGGATGTTCTATAGAATGCACAGCACCATCCACCTGCACATTTTCTAGGAAATGCAAATGGTGCAGCCACCCTTCTCCATTTCCAACAATACGGTTTTCATCCCTCCATCTTCAGTAACCCAAGCCTCAGCTGATTCTCGGTTTAGAACTGAAGACAAGTCTTACAAATATTCACCTAAATCTATATATATAGTAGTCAAAATTGTAGGAACTGCTTTCAAAATTATTTCTGGGTGACTTTTAGTTGATTTTTATTGTAATCTTGGGGCATTTTACATACATTGCTCTAGTACAATTTTTAGACCTTTGTTGTTAATTATTTGTATATTGTGCTCATAGCTACTTTCATTTGAAAACATGTGCATTTTAAAATTTGTGAGGGGAATTTGCTAGGTAATTACTTTAAAATACTTTTTAATGTGCTCAATCCTTCTTTGAAAGCACTACCTCTTCTAAAATAGCTTGTTGTACTCCGGAACTACATTACGTAGCTGTACTGTAGTCCGTGTGCATTCATAACTGCTGACCAGTACGTGAGCACTGGCGCGTGACGTCAGGCCCGGTCTGCGCCGGTCCATGCAGTATGGGCTATTGCTCTGTGGATTGTGCAGGTACTCTGCCATTTTATTAATTTACTGCATATTTGTTATCCTTCATTCCATGCATCCTTTACATGCTATAAAGTTAGCTAGCGCTAAATCCAGTCCAATCAACGCTCAACCTCACATGGGCACCTTAGAGACACTTTGCGATTTGCAGACATTCTAGCACGGTACACACGAAGTATGCCCTGTTCTTTTCCTGCTTTACATGAAAATACGGCTAATGTAAACGCGCTCAATAATAGAGTAAGCATACCCGAAAATATAGTGCCGATTGACAACCTTTTTCCTTTTCTACACTAGATCATGCCATGTGCAGTGACATGGAAAATGTAGTTCCTCAGGGAAGTTGTGATGTGGTTAGCCAAATTCTTGCCTCTGACTTAATGATTACTCAGATGGATGCTGTTTCAGCAACTGGTGATATTCCTAACATCATATCTGCCAATAAGAAGGTTAAGTTAGCACTTCTGAACACCCTCTCCGCTGTCAAACACGCCACTGAGATGGCCGACTTATTGACCATGCATAAACTTGATATATTCTGTCTTACCGAAACCTGGTTAAGCGCGGCAACCAATCATGCTGCACTATTTGCATCACCCGGAGGCTAAAGGATTATATGATCTAACCATGAAAATGGATGACGTGCTGGAGTGGCTGTTATTTTAAAATAACTTTTTAAATATCATGTTCTGAGTACTGCTAGTCTTGATAACTGCGAACACTTGGTTATTAAAAATGTTATTGATAATAACACCACTCTTAATTTAATCTTAATTTATTGGCCACCAACTAGCATGCCTTCATTTGTAGAGCAATTACTGACATTGATTTGCAACCTTGCTAAACCTTCCTCTCACAATATACTTTTAGGTGATTTAAATTTTTGGGACAATGACAGCACAGACTGTTGCCATCTCCCTCAGCAAGCCATTGGACTCCTGCAATTCCTAAAACATCCTACCAATAGGAATGGACATATGTTGGATTGGGTTCTTACTCATAACCTCCAAATCTCCTTAATATCATTCAATGTCCATGGACTGATCGTTTTCTTTTTCTTATTGTTCTCCTTTCTCTGGCTTTCTATATAAAGGTCAGTGTGCAACGACGTGTATAAATCAGAACAAGAAACCCCATTTTTCTGACCTTCGACTCTCACGGATGCGTCCCGCAGTGGCGTTTTTGATACTGATGCATTGGTCCAGGAATATACCAATATGACAGCTTTAGCTATTAACAAATTAGCACCCATCATTGTTCATAAATTAAAAAACAAAACAGCAGGGAGTTCATAGTTTTCTATGGATATTATTAATCATAGAAACACAAAAGAACAGCTGAAAAACAAGGGAGGAAGGATCCACGTCCCAAATCTCTTGTCTCTTTTAGATCCGCAGCTGCTGACCGTAAAAAGGCTATTCTGGCTGCAAAAAAGGAAAATTATGCTAACAGAATCAGCAATGCTAATTCAGACAAAAAAGAATTGTTCTCCATTTTGCGTGAATTGGATGGAAGAAAAGCAGCACCAACAAAGTCCATCTTAGTAATTCTTGGTGTCAAGCCATCCAAGACAGCTTTTAGTGAATATAATGATTCACCAGTCCACCATCGCCAACCATAGGCTAGCAATAGTCCACAGTACTGAGAGTATCTCTAAGAATAGGGCTCCAAAAATCACTCTTAATGACTATGTTCCAGAATTCAGTCTGAGCTCTGTTACTCCAAAGTCCCTGACTGATATTGTGAATGGGCTTTAACCCACTACATGGGCTGGTGATGTATGCCCTGTGATAATCATCAAGGACTCTATCACATGCCTATCTCCATTAATCACTAGAATTGCCAACTTGTCTATATCTAACTCGTGTGTTCCCGTTAGTCTTACATAGGTCTGCATTACCAAGTCCTTGAAAAAAACGTAGTTACAGACCGAGAAGTTGAAACTTCTAGATAAAAATCGCTTACTTACAGCAACAAGAGCTTGTGGAAAAGAACAATCTGCTTGGAACACGTCAGTCCGGCTGTCATGCATTGCATAGGACGGAAACAGCAATGCTGGACCTGTGAGCGAATTTGGCAGAGATGGTTGACAACGGTAAGGTATGTAGCTCGACCTTTCTGCCACAGTTCACTTGGTGGACCATACTTTACTGCTAGAAGAGCTGTGTACGATTGTTAACTGCTCTGAGTCAACCATCAAATGTTTTTGTTCATTCCTAGGCCTCAGATCAGCAAAAGTGTCAATGAGTGGTTTTCAGGCCCATCCATAGCTACTATCTTGCGGCATCCCACACAGCGCCTATCTGTCGCCCCTGTTGTTTAATGTTTACATACACCCTCTCGTTGACCTGCTGGACAGCGTCAGCATCAAATACACCAACTATGCTGACGATACCCAGCTGGTCTCTGAGCTCAGCGTCAGCATCAAATACACCAACTATGCTGACGATACCCAGCTGGTCTCTGAGCTCTCCGACCATTTGAGATGGAATCCATTCTTATTAATGACACCTACAACATGATCAAGGACTGGATGTCAGTCAACTCATTGGCACAGCACAAAGAAAAGACAGAGGTTTTGATTGTAAGTTCTAATCAAGGATAAAAAGGTTAGATCCAAGATACAGCCATTTCACAATATCTGGGTGTGTTATTCCAGTAGGTGCATATGTGAAAACATTAGGCATTATCCTGGATTCTGGATTGACAGTGAAGGGAGATTTAAGCCATGTTAAGATGTCCTGTGCCTACGTTAACAAGTTGCTTAGACAGATTATTCCATACCTGTTCTCTGAACATCTTTCTTCCCTAGCTACAGCACTTGTTAACTTTCAGCTCGACTATTGTATTAGTCACCTTGCAGGTACATCTAAAAATAATTTGAGAAGTCTTCTAACAGCCCAAAATGGGAATGTAAAGGTTGTCTGCAATCTTGGCCCACAAGACCATGTCTCGGATTCAAGGAGAGCGACACATTGGCTTCCAGCTAGCCAACACATCTCACATAAAATTCTCACTCTAACATGACTGTCAAGGCTCCTAGGAAATTCAAGAAACAGTTGTGAAAACAACAACTTGGTGCATTTTTCACTTTGGAAGGGGCAACAAACCTTTTGTACCAAGACACAACTTAAAGAATTTTGGTGGCACCTGTTTTCAAGTATTCACCCCAAATGTATGGAATTCTCTTGCCCCAGATCTAGGGAACCTTCTGAGTCTCTCTAGTTTTAAGAGAGCCCTAAAACACATCTCTTTAATTCTACTGATTAGTTCTTTCTCTCTGTCTGTTTCACCCACGACTCTGACCTCCGTTCTCACTCTTGTCTTCATGCGCACTGAGTTCTTCAGGGGTGTTGTGCAATACAAAAATAAAATAATAATAATGATAAACAATAATAATAATAATAATAATACAAATAATGATTATGTTCACTGGGAAGGGAAACAAGGAAAACAAGGAAAGTTGTTTCTCAACCGGTCTCGACACGAGGAACACAACTCGAGGTCCCTATAGGACCTGGAAAACCATGTTCCAAGGCCCTGGGAAGCATGGTTTATGGCTATTTGCACCGCAATGCACCACAACGAACTGCACCATGCCAGGGTAAAGCAGAAAAGCGACCCACAGGATCATTCATTTTCAACAATTGATGAGAGAGCCATCATGTCTACAGAACCTGTTCGGAGAACGGGTACGTTTGCTAGTGTTATATAAATCAGAAAATATTTGTCTCTTAAATACAGCATTATTGTTCATTACTGATTAGTGTTCATTACTCCATTAAGTAATATGTCTCCTTGAATCTATCCCTAACAATGCTTTAGGTTCCTACTTTGAGCTCCTCGGTCTAGAGGAACTATTAGTTTTTCACACATCACCCGAGTAGCCATTTTGACCTTATTGTGGGAATATTCTTTACATCTTCTGATATCTGTCGTGAGTGAAGAGAGAGTATATGTCACTCAGTGGTCCTCCATGACTGTTAAACTATTCACATGCACCAACAAACTGTATGTTGGTGCATGTGAATGCATGTTGGGTGAGTGTGAATCGTGAATGGTTCTAAGAGTCACTTAGACTTGTACTGTGACCATGGACCCAGGGTTATCGCCCCTTGTGTGACAACATTCCTGAGAGTAACTGGATTTCTCTGTAACCCGTGACTTGATGTTACATAGCAGGTTTCCTGAACCCACTGATCCCTGAGTTTACTAAGGTCAGGTGAAGTTACTTTAAGTTCGACACTGGTGATGCATTTTGCCTTAAGACAACCCCAAAGCATGCCGTGGAGGGGGGCACAGCCAAGCGAGGCACCTATACCCACCTCCACGAAGTTACATCCATCTACATGAACACATTCTAATGTCTACTGTTGTCCGACAAAGAATTCATGCACACCAATTCAAAGTAAAGTGTAAGTGGCTTATACTTATTGGAAGTTATCAATGAGAAAATGAAAAGCAAACTGCTGCTGTGGTGCCGAATCCTCATAATATTGCTGTCTATGCATAAAGAACTGCCTTAAAGGGAAACATTGTCTGGATATCAATGTCGGCACACACATGGCTATAACAGAATACCTTTAAAGTGTTGCAAAGGCTTCTGCCAAGAGAATACAACAAGGATGAAACACATCTGAAACTGTAAATTAGGGGTCTTGATGTTTCGTAATACTGTAACGAGCGTTAACTATGCAAAGAGGGGTCGGAACTTAATTATCTGTGTAAGCATCAGCTCGCTTTGACTGCCCTGTTTACAAGTGAAAACCCCTTCTGTGACGTCCGTGGGGAGGCAACCGGAAACGTGAGGTATGGAGGTCAACATTTCGTTTGCTCTTGCGAGTCTTTGTCTGAGTGTTTCAGGGTTTTTGTCCTCTGCTGTGTCAGTAATAAACTGATGCGCAGCTGCTCTCCATGCCTGACACTTTAAGCCAGTCCTGATGTTTGTTTCAATTGCATGCTGGAACTTGTAGTTTCGTTTTCCCCATTGCCAGGTTCGGCATATATGTCCCAGCATGCAATGTGAAAACAAAACAGACTGGCACGAGGAGTCACGCATGGAATTGGGCTAATTGGCAGCTATGCTGATTAATTATGGAGGGCGACTTCTAGCACACAAGGGATCTTGACATGTGTTACAAATGTCCCTGTTATACGTTTCTGTTCTGTTTTTCTTCTAGAAAAAGAAACCCTCACTATTTTTATTTGTTTAGAAAAATGCCAGTATTTAACGAAATGGGATACCTCCTTGCAGTGTGCAAGCATCACGAACAGGTGGCAGCGAAGCGAGTCACTTCAACCTCGTGAGGAACTTTAACATTTGAAATGACATGAGAGAGAAAGGCGGTAACGCTTCTGTTCCCCAGAAGGTTATTGGAAAATTGCCTATTGAGTTGACGTGGGCTGCACGGAATGTTCTCTGGAAGGGCAGCTGAGATAGATTTGTTAATTGTAATATTTAGTTGGGTGTCACAGCGTTAAGGATTTGTGATACAACGCTGTTAGGTTTGTGCTTGAGAATTGTTAAATGGGCTGTCGACTCATGTTCTAGTCTAAACTTTCCATTTCAAAACCTTGCACTTTTAAAAAAAAATCTTTTTATAATGCGCTAAAAACCTCAAAGAGACACTTGCTTATCACAGAGTTGAAGTTGGTAGATACTGTCGGGGCCCTGGTTCTTTTATTGTGCCACACAACGTATAGAGAATTAGTTCCGGTTTCATTTGGTAAGGTATATAGACATGTTATTACAGACGATTCAGTAACAGCTGTAGGATGCCCATAGTTTTCCGGAAAGCTTTTCTGGAGGGCCCCCATATCATCTTTGGGTTTCATTCGCCACTAGTCATGAGATTTTAGTCAATGCAGATTTTTATGCAGTCTATACAGACCACTTCCTTTCATGAAGTTTGTGTGCTTATTGAGGAGCGCATTTTTTTGGGCGAGTGAGTGGTACTCGTTTGATCCTTAAAATCGCATGCATGTCTTTTACCACAAGTGAGTTGCAGAGTGCCTGATGTGTTGTTTGAATATGTTATTGTATGCCGTAGATGTTTAAAACTGCATGCATGGATTTTAGTGCAGATGATTTCTGTGGACTGCACGTTGCACTTCTTCTTGAAATAGCTTCCAGTGCACTTAGTGCATAATGTTAGAGTGCCAGTGTTTCGGTGTGCAATGGATCTACTGTTATTTTACTTTTGTTCCGTTCCCTGGCAATTTGTGTGCAGGGCTGTGGGTGTGTAAAGAGAACAGTAACCCAAAACCCAAATGATAAAAATAATTCAAAATATCAAGCAATCACTGCACTTCTTTGCACGGGAAAACAAGTTGCATTACATGAAAAAAGGCCTAAGACGATTCCGTAGAACAGAACTGACACGGAGCTTGTCACGCCCCAAGAAGGTACAGGTTATATACCGGAAAACTACAAATCTGCATACATAGTTTACAATGTCATGCCACCACCCTCATTGGATACCACCTAGAGAACATGCTAATATGCCCAAAACAATTCTGCTTGTGGCTGAAGCCTGAAGTGCAGGACAGGATTGCAGCAAACATTTGCGGGGAGCATCAGTAAGGACCTCAAGCCGTGTTTTTGCAAGTCTGTCCTATATTTTATTTTTTCTGTTAGGGAGAATTCTCCAGAATGGCTGATGTCCCTTACCTACTGAGTCCCTCAGCAGCATTGCTGGATTTCTAGGATTTATTTTTTTCACCAAGTAAGAGTGTCAGCCTTTTTTTTCCCATTCTTACATGTGTTTTGCTGTGTGTGTTTAACATTTTCTTGTCTTCATAGACTGTGGAGGCTCACCTACTCCATAGGCATCATCTTTGTACTGTGTGTTACACAGCACCTTCAGTGCAGTAACACAGGTTTGTCTTTTTCAGACTTCCCACTCAGACTCCATTTTCTGGGACTGACTACTTTCTCCCAGAACATATAAAGTTGCCATTGACTTTATTAGCCCTTTTAAATCCACAGACCCAGTACAAACTATCTTACATAGAGTACTGGAAAGGGTTACTAGTTATACCTTTTTGTCTGTCTCTCATGGAACATTGTTTTGTTCCCTTTTCATTAAGACTTGGCTGGTGTCAGTGGTAACTACCCGTTTTTTCCTACAGTGGTTATTGTAAATATCCCTGGTATTGTTTTAGGCTATCTTGGTAGCCTCAAACTTAAACCCGCTGGACCATATCTGTTTTAATTTGGTTCCGTCTGGGTTTATTCACCATTTCTTTTTGTAAAAGTCTTTCTCGTGTTTTTCTCTGCACGCCAAACCAGGTTTGGTTCATTTGTTCGCCGTCCTTTCGCAGGCTTCTGCACAGAAGCCCTCCTTAGGAGCCTGAAAGTCTGGCTAGGCAGGATGTGAGGGAGGGGTTTCAGGACCCCTGCTATGTGTTCCCTTGGTAACCCAAGTCACACTCCTGTTTGATTGGCTAGATGACTGTCCCGCCAGGACAGCCACCCTGCTGTGTGATTGACAGCCAGGCTGTGTGAATGGGGGAAAACTGCATAAAAAGCAGGTCTTTGGGGCTGGAAAGGCAGAGTCGTCACTGGATCGAGAGAACTGAAGAGAAGCTGACAGAAGACAACCTCTACCATGACAGAACCTTCCGGTGAAGCCCTGCTGCCGGTCCGAATCTCCAAACTTTGACAACAGGGAAGATCTGCAAGGAATCTTCTCCCCTTGAGCTGGTGGGAACAAATAGTTCACCAAACTGCAAGCCAGGCCTCCCTCCTCTGATCGAATTTGCTATACAGAACTACAGTGAACCGGATAGCCAGGAAGGTCGGACCCTGCTTGGGTTTATGGAGCGCAGATTTTATTTGTTGCTTTGCTCTGCGGCTGGTTTCTTCCCTGAGCAGTGCAGGATCCTCCAGTCTTCCTACTTCATGTCAGTCTGACAGTCGCTTCAGGAAACGAGAGCCTACAGGACCTGCCAGGAACGTCTGCCTCAGCGACAGCCTCTTCTCCATTTAAGATACTGTTCCAAATCCGGTTGTTCGTTTTGTCCAGCCGTGGTGAAAGTGTGTGAAATCTTTTGCCAATCCGAGGGCTTGTCCTTTTCTATTCTTTAAAGTAACTTTTCACCTGACCAACTTTGTTCTGAACTCTTGGGAAAGACTTAACCGTGAACTACCCTGAATGTGTGATCTTGAGCAAAAGACTTTGACCCATTGAATTTGGCCCTAGCCTCTTGATTTGATCTCCTCACTATAGTTGCTTTTCTAGATTGCTCTGCTTACCTACTTGTTGGTGCTGCTCAACATTTGTCTAACTTTGTCTTACCCTCCCTTTTAAATTGCCCTCCCTTTTAAATTGCTGGAGTGCCAAACTACTCACACTTCATTTTGAGCCTAACTTGTCCACAATCTAATGGGTGGTATGCGGTGTATAAAGATTGTGATTCCTAAACTGCTTGATAATAGTGAAATGTTTAATAACTGATGTGTAAATAAATTAATATTCTTTTACTCAGAAACCTTGAGTCAGTGTTTGTTTGAATCATAGTAATTACTATTACTGTCCTTAGTGTAACTATTGTTACTGCTCACTTTACTCTTGAGATAAGTCTGGATGCTCAGCCATCGCTACCACTTTACTGTGTAGTACAGGCTTGTACCAAATGTGAATTTGTACTGTCACTTGTAGTCCTAATTGTGCGTGGTGGTCCCAAAGGGCACTGCATATAATTCTGCCTAACACTGGTGTACAGCGGTGAGGATCAAGTATAGTGATTACACTTAGAGTGCTGCTATTACCTTGGATCAACTAGCCACAAGGCTAAAAATCACTAAAAAAGCAAAATTAATCATGTCTGATATGGAAAGCTACAGTCAGGAGACCCTTCTTAGTTACACTGTAGATTATCTAAAAAATCTGTGTAGAGAAAGGAATCTCTCTGTTAAAGGCAAAAAGTCTGAATTGATTGAAAGGTTGTTAGAGAAACAAAGTCTGGAGGGTGGGTCTGAAATACCTGACCCCTCAGCAAATGCAGAAAATGATGAGGATGATAATGTGTCTATTATTGATGAGTTAGATGAAACAGGTGTGTCCCACAATATAGGCCTCACTGCTCCTTTACCTGCTTAGCAACCTCAACCTTTGTCCACTAGGACTCCATCACATCCTATAATCAGTCCTGAATTCATTGCTCTAGAAAAGATCAGGCTTGAATTGGAATTTAAATGTTTAAATGCTCAAACTGAACAAAAGCATCAAGAACTTAAGCTCAGAGAAATGTAGTTGAATCATGAACTAGAAATGAAAAAGTTATCTCTTGAGAATGCTTCTCTACCAGAGTCCTCTAGGTCTTCCAGTCCTAAGAGACCACGTATGCCTAAATAAATTGTTTGTATGCATGATGCTAAGCTTGATATTTTGGATTGGTTGGCAATGTTTGAATATAACCATGGGATTCAAGACATTACAGGGAATCAGTTGCTTCCTTGGCTCTTCTCTAGGCTCCCCACTGTTGCATCTGATGTTGTGATGGAGTTGGGGGAGGTGGATAGGATGAATTATGAGTGTGTGAAGCTAGCTTTAATTGCTCGATTTGGGAAAAACCCTTCCCAGTACCTTAAGAGGTTTAGGACCCTCAAAAAGAAGCATGATAGCACCCCTTGGGCTACCTGGGTATGTGAATGTTTGAAAAACTTAGATGGTTGGGTTAAGGGTTACAGAGTGAACACTTATGAAGGTATGAGAAATCGTGTTATGTTGGAGTCAATTTAGATAGATCCAAAGAAGTTAGCTAAGGCTGCTGACTTGTGGGTTGCCAATAGGGCTACTCACAAGGATTCTGGGGCAACTCAGAAGAAGGATGAGGAAAAGCAGCCAAAGAAAGATAACAAGGAGAATTCTAATACCTCCAATCCAAAAGAGGGCCGCAAACAGCAATATAAGGATAACCCACAAGGGAAACCGAATCAGGCTAGTGCACCATCTGGACCCAAACCAGATGGAGGTCAGAACAAACCCCCATTCATCAAGACATTTGGGAAATGTCATGTTTGTGGGTCAACTGACCATGTGAAAGGGGATCCCAGATGTAAGGGTAAACCTTCAGGGGTCCACACTGTCTCCTTAGCCTTCTCCCCAGAGGAAGAAGTACCTATGGCAAGTGAAAACTTTCACCTAATGGCTGATGAACCCATGAGAGTCTCAGCTAGTGTTTCTTTAGTGTCCCTGTGCTTGTGAGAACAACAGCATTTAGTTGTCTATAATTCCAAATCAGATAAAACGAAATACTATTATAAAGATAGTGTTCTTGTGAATGGCCAGGAGACTCCTGCCATCAGAGACAATGGAGCCAGTATAACTGTGGATGAATATGTTTTCAAGGTGAAGGATGTTGCTAAGGCACCCAAACGCCTCACCAAATTAGCTGGAGGCCCTGTGCAAATGCTTCCCCAGTTACCAGCTCTCATCCAGTGTAATGACATGACTGTCAAGATACCTGTTAGTGTGCAGAGTGAAGTGCCTGGGAGAGTCCTGTTGGGTAATGACCTGAAAACTCTTGGAGTTGTGCCCAGTACCCCCAGGCATCCCAGTAAAAGAAAACAGGAGCTTGCAAGGCCTGCAAGGGAGAGGCCCTTGAGAGGTTCTCCAGAGAAGTTGATAGAGGAAGCTATCACTCCCACTCCACAGGAGTTGCTCACTGCTATTTCTGGAAAGAAAGAGGCAGAGGGGAAACCCAAGACCTCCAAGAAAAAGACAGATGGCACCCCTGTGCTACCAACAAGTACATCCTGAAGACTGTCCCAAGTCACACCTGTGACTCCTCCACCTGCTGAGGCAGAGTGTGAGGTACAACCCTGTGTGGTTGATCCAGTTTCTGAAGAGTCAGATCTGGAGGAAGACATTGTTTTGGTTGGAGATCTGGACCATGTTGACCATCCTGCGATGCAGTCTTTACTGGCAGAAGGTGGGCCCACCAGGGCAGACTTCAGCAGAGGACAAAGAGAGTGTCCTACTCTTGAAGGTCTTCGCCTACAGGCAGCTTCTCAGCTCGATGGGCAAGAGCCTGGGAAGCATAGGTTGCACTGGGAAGATGGCCTCTTCTACAGTGAACCGACTGAGTCTATCCCTGGGGACTGCAGGAAACTTGTAGTGCCACTAGCCAACAGCTCCAGTTCCTACAGTTGGCCCATGAGATACCTTTGGCTGGTCATTTGAGTTTCAAAAAGACCAAAGATAGGCTGTCCTTATACTTCTACTGGCCGAAGATGGGTGCAGAAGTTGACAAATTCTGTAGGAGCTGTCACACTTGCGAAATCTCTGGCAAGAGTGGAACCAAGAATGTGGCACCCCTGGTGCCTCTTCCAATGTTGGGAGTTCCTTTTGAGAGGGTGGGCATCAACATTGTTGGTCCCCTTGACCCTCCCGCATCTTCAGGAAACAGTTTTATCCTGGTTTTAGTAGACCATGCTACTAGGTATCTTGAAGCAATACCTATGAGTACTGTTACAGCTCAGGCTGTGGCTAAGGCTCTACTTGGTATTTTTGGCAGAGTAGGGTTTCCTAAGGAAGTGATATCTGACAGGAGAACCAATTTTATGTCCCACTACATGCAAGCCATGTGGAACAACTGTTGTGTCACTTACAAGTTCTCTACACCCTACCATCCACAGACAAATGGACTGGTAGAGAGGTTTAATCGTACTATGAAGAGCATGATAGGTGCTTTAGATGAACCCCTTAAAAGAAAGTGGGACCGTCTACTGCCATGCCTTCTCTTTGCTTATAGAGAAGTCCCTCAGGAGGGAGTGGTTACAGTCCCTTTGAACTTCTCTATGGCAATCCAGTCAGAGGCCCCTTGGCCCTGATTAAGGAGGGTTGGGGAGTGCTCCTTCCCCCAAGCCAGTCAGAGTGACTATGTAATAGTTCTCCAGAGGAGAATGTAACACATGATGGCAGAAGCTAGTGATAACTTAAAAGCAGGCCAGGCTCTGGTCAAACATTGGCATGACCAGAAGGCCAGCATGGTTGAGTTTACTCAAGACCAGCTTGTATTAGTTATGGTGCCAACAAGGCAGAGGACCTTGCAGGACAAATGGATAGGTCCCTTCAAGGTTGTGGGAAAACCTTGAGAGGTGAACTATTTGGTGGACATAGACAGACCTAAGTAGGCTACCAGAGTCTTTCACACCAACCGTTTGAAGGCATATGTCTCAAGACCAGAAGTGGGAGCTTTGCTTCTAGCATCAGCTCAAGGGGAGGAGGAGAGTGACCCTCTACCTGACATCCTCCTTAGATGGGAACATAGACGTAGTCAATCTCTCTTCTCAACTGACATCTGAACAACAGGAGTAGTGCAAAGTTCTGTTAAATCATTTGCCCCTCTGTTTTCACTCTCACCAGGCTTAACCCCTTGGGGTCCGCATGGTATTCTTACTGGTGAATGTTTATCTGTAAAAAGCAGAGATTACAGAATGTCAGAACATGTGAGATCCCACATCAAAGGAGAGGTCAACAAGATGCTTGATTTTGGGGTTATAGAGCCCTCTACGGGTCCATGGTCTAGTCCAGTTGCTCTAGTACCAAAGGCAGGATCCAAGGAATTGAGATTCTGTGTGGACTATAGAGCTCTAAATGCAGTCACTAAGACTAATGCCCATCCTTTGCCAAGGACCAGATGAACTGGTGGATAGACTTGGTTCAGCCAAGTACCTCAGTACATTTGATCTGACATCAGGCTATTGGCAAATAGCCCTGACAGACCATGCCAACGAGAAAACTGCATTCTCAACCCCAGCAGGCCTCTACCAGTTTAAGGTTACGCCTTTTGGATTAAAGAATGCACCTGCTACATTCCAAAGGATGATCAATCAAGTTCTGAATGGGATGGAGTACTTCTGCACGGCATACTGGATGACATTGCAGTGTTCAGCCCTACTTGGAAAGAATATGTTGATCACTTAGGATATGGTTTGCAGGCTCTTGAGAAGGCCCATCTGAGCATGAAGGCAAGCAAATGCCAAACTGGTCAGAGCAAAGCGGTCTACCTTGCTCACGAGGTAGGAGCAGGTGAAACAAGGCCATTGCCCAGCAAAGTACAAGCTGTGCAAAACTGGCCCACCCCTACTACTCAAACCCAAGTGAGCCTTCCTAGGTCTCAGTGGGTACTACAGGAATTGCATAGAGAACTATGGTACCATAGCTTCTCACATGAATGTGATCTCCTCTCCAGAATTCCCTAAAAAGGTTAGGTGGAATGAGGAGTGCACTCAACCCTTTGAAAACCTAAAAAAGGCCAGTACTAAGAGCTCCTGATTATCACCAACCCTTCATTGTGCAGACAGATGCCTCCAATACAGGTATAGGTTCAGTCCTTAGTCAACTGGATGAGAACGGTAGGGAGCACCCCATTTGCTTCATCTTTAGGAAACTGAAGGAACCAGACACAAGGTGGGCAACCATAGAGCGTGAATGTTTTGCCATTATGTGGTCTTTGAAGAAGTTTAGACCATACTTGTATGGATCTACCTTTGTGATTCAAACTGACCTCCAACCCCTGAGATGGTTAATGCAAATGAAAGGGGAGAACCCAAAACTTCTAAGATGGTCAATCTGCCTGCACAGGTTTGATTTCACCATTGAGCACAGAGCGGGATGTCACCACCAAAATGCTGATGGTCTCTCTAGGATGTTTTCAACCAACTAGAGTGAAGAGATTCATCCAGGAGTGGTTTAAATCCTCCTGTGGCTCAGTCTGGGAGGCAGGGGGAGAGAGTGTTAGGGAGAATTCTCATAAATGGCTAGTTTCCCTTACCTACTGAGTCCCTCAGCAGCTTTGCTGGATTTCTAGGATTTATTTTTTTCATCTGGTAAGAGTGTGATCCTTTTTTCCAACTCTTACATGTGTTTTGCTGTGTGTGTTTAACATTTTCTTGTCTTCATAAACTGTGGAGGCTCACCTACTCCATAGGCATCATCTTTGTACTGTGTGTTACACAGCACCTTCAGTGCAGTAACACAGGTTTGTCTTTTTCAGACTTCCCACTCAGACTCCATTTTCTGGGACTGACTACTTTCTCCCAGAACATATAAAGTTGCCATTGACTTTATTACTCCTTTTAAATCCAGAGACCCAGCTCAAACTATGTTACATAGAGTACTGGAAAGGGTTACTAGATATCCCTTTTTGTCTGTCTCTCCTGGAACATTGTTTTGTTCCTTTTTCATTAAGACTTGGCTGGTGGCAGTGGTAACTACCCAGTATTTCCTAACTCGGTTATTGTAAATAACCCTGGTATTGTTTGGTAGTCTCGAACTTAAACCCGCTGGACCATATTTGTTTTAATTTGGTTCCGGCTGGGTTTATTCACCATTTCTTTTTGTAAAAGTCTTTTTCGTGTTTTTCTCTGCGCGCCATACCAGGTTTGGTTCCTTTGTTCGCTGTCCTTTCGAAGGCTTCTGCACAGATGCCCTCCTTAGGTGCCTAAAAGTCTGGGTAGGCAGGATGTGAGGGACGGGTTTCAGGACCCCTGCCATGGGTTCCCTTGTTAACCCAAGTCACACTCCTGTTTGATTGGCTAGGTGACTGTCCCGCCAGGACACACACACTGCTGTGTGATTGACAGACACACTGTGTGAATGGGGGAAAACTGCATAAAAAGCAGGTCTCTGGGGCTGGAAAGGCAGAGTCACCATTGGATTGTGCGACTCGAAGAGAAGATGACAGAAGATGACCTCTACCACGACAGAACCTCCCGGTGAAGCTCTGCTGCAGGTCCGAATCTCCAAACTTTGACGACAGGGAAGATCTGCAAGGAATCTTCTCCCCGTGAGCTGGTGGGAACAACCAGTTCACCAAGCTGCAAGCCAGGCCTCACTCCTCTGGTCGAATTTGCTATATAGAGCTATAGTGAACCGGATAGCCAGGAAGGTGGGACCCTACTTGGGTTTTAAGGAGCACACCTTTTATTCGTTGCTTTGCTCTGCTGCTGGTTACTTCCCTGGGCAGTGCAGGACCCTCCAGTCTTCCTACTTTGTGTCAGTTCGACAGTCGTTTCAGGAACCGTGATCCTGCAGGACCTGCAAGGAACGTCCGCCTCAGCTACAGTCTCTTCTCCATTTAAGGTATTGTTCCAAATCCGGCTGTTCGTTTTGTCCAGCCACAGTGAAAGTGTGTGAAATCTTTTGCCAATCCGAGGTCTTGTCATTCTCTATTCTTTAATGTAACTTTTCGTCTGACCAACTTCGTTCTGAACTCTTGGCAAAGACTTAACCGCAAACTACCCTGAACTGTGTGATCTTGAGCAAAATACTTTGACCCATTGAATTTGGCCCTAGCCTCTTGATTTGATCTCCTCACTGTAGTTCCTTTTTCTAGATTGCTCTGCATACTTACCTTTTGGTGCTGCTCAACTTTTGTCTAACTTTGTCTTTCCATCCCTTTTAAATTGCTGGAGTGCCATTTTGCTCACACTTCATTTTGAGCCTAACTTGTCCAGAATCTATTGGGTGGTGTGTGGTGTAGTAAGATTGTGATTTCTAAACTTGATAATAGTGAAATGTTTTATAACTGATGTTTAAATAAATGTATATTCTTTTACTCAGAAACCTTGAATCAGTGTTTGTTTGAATCATAGTAATTGCTGTCTTTTGTGTAACTATTGATACTGCCCACTTTACTCTTGAGATAAGTTTGGCTGCTCAGCCTTCGCTACTACTTTACTGTGTAGTACAGGCTTGTACCAAAGGTGAATTTGTACTGTCACTTGTAGTCCTAATTATGTGTGGTGGTCCCAAGGGATACTGCATATAATTCTGCCTAACATTTTCTAACGTGTTTAATTGTGATATGTTTTATTTTTTTATTGTTTAAAGTGCCTTTGGTTACATTCAAACCTTTGACACTACTACAAATACATAAACACGCCTTTTCACGCTATTGCAACACATGACGAAAAACAAAATAAAACGCCTACTCGCCATACAATTAAAAACAGACATATAGTTAAAACACATAACATCGTCAAACATTACAGGTCGAAATTAAAATTGAAAAATGTCATATCTTCCTTTCCTAAGTATCTGTATATTAACACAGGTTTACTAACAGCAATTTTCCATACATGAAAGGAAACGGTGGAAATGACCAGGGATTCAGCCCTGAACACAGCTCCAAAATTGATTAGAAGCAGGCATAGACAAATTAGCATAAGCTTACTCATATAGTCCTTCTAAAACTTCACATTGGGTAAGGATATGTTGCGCTGATTCAATATTTTTACAGCAGAATCTACATAGTCTATCTTCATAGGGAATGCAGCCCGTGCAATAGTCTGCAGCCTCACTGAGAGGATAAACCTAATCAGGGCCGGATGACGCCATTTTGTTAGATATGTCTTAGGAACGCCCAGAGCAAATGCCTGATGGGCATATACCCCAAATTTGAATAAGGTACCAAGATGGCTTAAGGCCTGATCAGCGTCAAAGGTCCTAGCTCTCACAGGAATCCTAGCCAGGTTGAATCCATGTCAGGAATCCGGCAGTGGAGATACCCCGATATCAGCCAGGTAACATATCACCCTTCAATCCAAGTTGTTAAACCATTTGTTCTTCAGAAATCTCTGTGCATGTTGAATCGTATATTCCAACAGACAATCCTAGAGAGATAGAAATATAACTTTGGTGCCTGGTCAATGGGCCTGGCCCTGAGCAAGAACAAATGTGTAATCTGATTTGCTAGTTGGAGCATGTGGCATGGCCGAAGTTCTAGGTTTGAATGGGATAAAATATTCTGCTTGTGGCTACAGCCTGAAGTGCTGGACTGGATTACTGCAAACCTGCGTGAGGAGCATTAGCAAGGTCCTGAAAGCATGCTTTTGCAAATCTGTCTTGTGTTGTATTTTTCCAAAGTGTCAAAATGTAAGTAAGACAAATATGATAACTTTGGCGCATGGACAGTGGGCCTGTCCCTCGGCAAGGACAAATGACTATTATAATTTACTTATTGTGCCATGCAGCATGGCAGAAGCCCTAGGTTTAAACAGGAAATAAAGTGTTAGACAGGATTGATGCAAATTGCGCGAGGAGCATCAGCAAGGACCTGATACCATGCTTTTGGAAATCTCTCCTGTGTTTTACTTTTTTGAAAGTGTACAAAAGTAAATACAAAAAATGGTAATATAATTTTTTTCTGTCTTGGCAGTGAGCCTGGCCCTCGGCAAGGACAAATGTCCCCTCTGATTTGCCTATGGGGAATGATGCATGGCCAAAGCCTTCATCCCATGGATTGTGGAGACTGGCCATGGCTGCAATCCATGAGCAATAGCCATTGTTCACATTATGACGGTATAGTGGACACTGAACTAGGATGCTGGGTATGCGCAGTGGATAACGGGTGTGGTTCAGTGTGACTGGGGTCATGGTCCAGCCTCATGCACTACGCAATTCAACCATGACTTGCATTCCCATCATACACTGCTGATAATGACACAAATCAGTATGCGTTGCAATAAATATGTTTGTTAAAGGAGGTTTACAGTTCTTTCATATATATATATATATATTGTCTGAGGTGCCTCTTCCCCCAATTTGCTGTGGTCCACTTTTCCTACACTCTCTGACTCATATATCCTTGAACGATCTCTCATCTTAAAACATCCTCCCCATGCTATTATATCTTGTGTAATTGTACCCATTAAAAGTATCCCCTCCTCGTTAGCTGTCATGTATACGCTGCTTTCTTTATCTTCATCTACTTTACATAGCTACATGAGCACTCTTTTACTGTATTGATCTTTTAACTTCCATTGTATTACTAATGTCTCTTTTGTCATTCATATGCCATACTCAGACCGTTTAAAAAAAGAAAATATATATATATATTCAGTGAAAAAACTTTGTTAAAGGGACGTTATGGTTAAGTTGCGCTACTAAAAACCTATGAAATTCAGTGAAAAAACTTAGTTAAAGGGACGTTATGGTTCAAAGTAAAACCGAAAACCCCCTGAAATTCGGCAGTTATGGTAAGATAAGCAACCATAACTCTCGCCACCGTGCACTGCTAACACTAACACCCAGGACATCAACGATGACATCACAAATGTCATTGATGACATCATGGATGACATCACATGTGTGTGTACTTTTCATGAAAACTCTGTACAAGGGATTCTTATAATGCTGACCAAAAACTGTCAAGGATCAATGGAATAAATATCATGAGCTAATTAGTGCATTAAGCAATGCATTGATATAAATAGCATTCTATTATGAAGTTCTATCCAGTATAGTAAGCTACTCATGCAGAAACATAGGCAGTGTGTGTAGCATACATGATGAGGTTGCAATATTCATAATCTTGCCATGTTGAATAGTGAAAAGATAACTGCTTTCTTATTAGAGTTTTGCGTACTGTGAAGGTACCGTAATTAGCACCAAGGTCCCTTTGCGGGTCCAATCCTTTACGGCTGGTAAAACCAGCCGTTAAGGTGGGAACCCGCAAAGGGACCTTGTAATCAGGCGCTAAGGGATTACCGGTACGGGTACCCTTACCGGTACCGGTAATCCCTTAGCGCCAGGGTCGTAATGAGGCCCCTTGACTGTTATGTCAGAAAAAGAAAAAAAGGGGGAGCCAGACATGTGATGTCATCAGTGATTTCATCAATGACATTTGCAATGTCATCTTTGATGTCCTGGGTGTTAGTCTTAGCAGTGCACGGTGGTGGCGCGAGTTATTTTTCATAGCTTACCATAACTTGCGATTTTCAGGGGTCTTTCGGCTGTACTTAGAACCATAATGTCCCTTAAACAAACTTTTTTTAATATCACGCAAACAATATACAAACATGGCGTGCAAAAACCAACTTCTCACAGATGGCTTTACACAGAATGTTGCAAAGTAAGAATTTATGCTCGCTCACAGTGAAGGTCAGCTGCTTCCATTTTTTTCTCGGGCCCCGGAGAGGCTCACGAAGCGGACTATAAGGTTGTATTGTGTTTTGACCTTGACAGACAGAGATTGTGATGAAAGACTTCTCTTGAAGGAGTGTTGCTAAAACGTAAGAGAAGATAAGGTTGAAATTTCTGAAACGAAACCACTTTTATATATTATATCATTATGCGAAAGATCGTTCGCACACGCAGAGTCCTATTTTGGGACTGCACTACTCGTAGACAATGGAAATTGCAATTGTACTGTAAGCAACCCTTTAGATTATTTTATACCAAATATAATTACAATAGCGTAGCATTAAAGACCGCTCAAGTTGAACTTGTTAGTTCAAAGTGGCATAATGTTTTCTACCGCGCACTATCACCGAGGAATTGATCCCCTGTCGTTTAGAGGGCCAAACTCAGCCTTTCATCCTTCCGTGGTCGATAAATGAGCACCACACACCGTGGGTAAGCACCGCTTATATACCTCACGGTTCTCAGCGCTATATGAATGGGAAAATATTATTATTTTATTATTAACATACTCCGTTGCACTATCATAGCAAATAGTTTCACGCCCTAATAAATTAAATGATGATTTTTAATGAAGATCGGCTGGTGAGACTAATTTATGTTTTTTAAAACAGGTATGTCGCCCCATTTTGCCTATGTCACGATTTACAGACTCCAGCGGATGGGGTCTTCAACTGCCAGGTGCAGGTCCAAATATGCAACTTCATGACCCTCACCATTTTATGGGACAATCGCCAAGGACCAATATGCCCTTACGCAGTACTAGCGGCTACAAACAACATACCAACCAATAGGGTGGTCTAATGGCTCGTTGTTGGAGCAACCTTCCGATTATTAGAACAGAACGACCATTTACTGCTTTTATCATAAACCAACAGCCTATCTACCGCAATGGAACAACGCGTGCCTCAAAATAAACTTTTGCTGATCGACAGCAGAGACAATAGCAAATCGCTGAATATTCACTAAACATTTCATGTGAAATAAATGTACTTTACCAAATGTACAATCCTGCTGTTTACTTTTAAACCACAGTTTCATATTCCGAATTGTGGCGCGCTGTGTTGTGACATAATATGTGTTGTCTTCTGGGTTCTGTGTAAAGTCACTTAGGACTGGAGAGGACTGGGCGCGTTTGATGACGCACCCTGTAACGTCACGGAGAGAGGCGGGGAATATGAATGCTTTGATAAAATCAGGCTTAGGGGCGGGAGATATGATTTAGTGTCGCAAAAGCAAGTCAGCCAGGTCAATAGCGCCAGTCATAGGATTATCACATAAGGTCGGCGATTTATCGTTTCTTTAGTGGACAAAAAGTCAGTTGACACCCATAGGAAATTGTACTATTAGCGGACAAAAGGAGTGGTCTTAAAACACTTTCACCCTGACAACGAACAATACAAACAACGTTCTCAGAACACCCCCATTTTGTGTAATTGCAACCATTTCGGCAAACTGCGAGTGTTCTTAGAACACATTCAACTAGACAGATTACAATACGGACAGCGTCCTGAGGACACCCCCATTTTGTGTATTTACGAACAATTAAGTACACCGCGAGTGTTGATAGCTCATTTTTACCTTCCTTGCGAACAAAAATGACACATACTCCGTCCTCTAAACACCCCACCATTTAGTTTATTTACAAAATGTCAGAACAGCCGTGTTCTCCGCGGACAAATCGAACACAACAAAAACGTCTAGCACATAAAAAAACAAAACATTGAACCTATCTCATACTCCCCCACCCTCCCCAAACACTCTTACACACCACCACACGGCACTAAATACAATTTTTTATCCACGTTTCACCGCGCTGTCCGCCGTCGTCCGCGAATGCAAGATGGCGGGTGCCACAGAAAATCTGACGTGCTCCACACCGTCCAATCAGCGAACACGTCGCATGTCTGCAGACATGACGCAAGGCCATGGGCCAATCGGGGTGCTGTCCGCGACGCGAACACAAATATCACTAATTTTTTTGCCTTACGTTTTGGTCATTTTATAAAAAACTACTGGACGGATTTACACCAAATTTGCAAAAGCACGCTTTTGGGACCAAGCCCACGCTCCTGCCGCAAATTTGGTGTAAATCCGTCCAGCGGTTTGGCCTGTGGCCGTGCGCAAAGTTTTTTCCTATTATGTCTATAGGAAAAAACACAAGTTTTGGGACCCCCCCTATAACTTTTCCACCCCTGGACGAATCCTCACCAAACTTTGCCATATACTTCTTTTGCAAAGTTTGGTAAGGATTCGTCCAGAGGGAGCGAAGTTATAAGCCACCCAAAAATGCTCTTCCTATGGAAACACCAACTTAACCATAACAACATGGACGCTACCGCGTCTATGTAGTATATATATATATATATATATGTGTACATACTTTAAAAAGATAAATACATTTGCAAACAAAGTTTAAAAAGAAATATGTTTATTGGGGGGGTTGTGGTTGTAGGTTTTCTTTTACTTTTTGTTTAAACACATGATACATCTTCTTCCTTAGCCCAATTGTCTGCATTCTTACTGTCCATGATTTGTCTTAAATTTTGAATGTCCTTTTACATTGATTGTGCTTCTTTTTGAACATTAATTAATAGTTGTTTTAATTCTGTTAATGAATCCAGGTTTTGTTTTTTGGGTAGTTCTGTAATGCTTCTTATTTAATTCCTCTTGATTCTTGTATGGCTTATTTATCTGTTTGAAAATATTTCAATTTTTTTTAAACACTTGAAGATATAAGACACTTAAAAATAATTCTGTTGGTGCATGGGTATTTAAAAGTAGTTAGATTAACTATCTGCCTGATTCATGGAATTATTTGTACCGAAAAGTGGGATTTGTGCACCATTCTGCCTGCAAATCCCTGTTTGACAAATGGGGATTTGTGGACAGAATGGCATACAAATCCTCGTTTTCGGCACAAATAATTCCATTAATCAGGCTGTCTGTTTGGTGACTGAAATTTGTTCAATAACATATTATTGTTAGTCTCATTTTACATACATGCAAAGAATGAACTAAATGTGATGTATTTTCTTCTGGTTTCTTTTCTTGTGCATCTTCTTTTTTAATGTCTTCTTCTATAGGATAATTCTCCTACAACCATACCATGTCGTCTTCCATTATACTGTGACAGAAAAAAATAATACTTGTCACCTCAGATATTAGAATTAGAAATGGAAGAAGATTACATGAGGCAAGAAGGTGGAATGTCCTGTATTTACTTCTGATTGGTTGTTCATTGTTTGTGTGGATGCTGTTCATCTGTGGAACCTATCATAGAATTTACTTTTTTCGAGTGATATTTATATGTGACAATAAAACTGTAGATTATATTGTATATTTATATTGATAAAAGAATGCAGCAACTCTTTTGAGACCCACTCAGAGAACTTTTAAAGTATATTGGAAGAGGAAATTAACTTTGATGCCTTTTTTTAATAGCCGTGGTCACGACAGCAGCAATGAAACGTCACACCCTGTCAATGGGACGCTGTGTATTTTGGTGATTGCAGCCGTGGTTATAACTATTGCCTTAGCTGCGAGTATACCAAAACCAATTCTTGTGAATTGATCATGATATTTCATCGATTTTACACTACACAATTGTATATGTGTTTCTGATTTTATGCCGTCATGTGGACCTTTGTGTTGTTTGCATTTTTACACATTGTTAATATGTCTTTTTGAATCTGTAAAAATGTTATGGGTAGCCTCGACTCCCAAACGTTGTCCACACCCACAGCTATCAGCGCACCTATCGGACATCTAGCATTTTGGCGGGCTGGTGTAACCATGGGTATGACCCTCTCTGACCTGCATGCAGCTACAACTGTTTGTATTTTAATGCAGAGATCATATTATTCTATGGATGTTTTACCACAGAATTGTACATGTCTTTCTGTTTGGATGTTCTCACCTCAAGTGTGATTTTAATTTGAAACCTTTGCAAAATGTGTTTTTCATTGTATAGAAAAAAATGTACGTGTATCCGCGAATATGGGAGGGTCCTCTCAGTGTAACCGGGTTTATAGCCGCAGCTGTGGAGTTTGTCTAAATTCTTTTTAAAAATAGGCTTCATTTAATTTTCTTTGTACATGTTCTACAAAATACTCTTTAAAAGGATTGTTTTGGGGTTTATTGACTGTTATAGGTTATTATTGGAGATATGAGGGTCCTAAAAACCTGAGAATTTATTTGTGTTTCTTAAAAATGTGTGTTTTCTCTAATTATGTTTTCTTTTATTACAGATAGAAGGATATCATTGTATGTTCTCTTTTCTATATGTAATGAAACTATTCACAGCTTCTGCACTTTACTTTACACATATATGCATTTTTATTTTTTAAACATAGTTCCATAACTGTGGCTACCATATTTTCGAAAGTGAAGCCAGAATTTGGTGGTGCAGGTAATCACAGCAATAACTCAAGGTTTTCCTACAGCTATTAGGGACCAATATGCTGAAAATATACTCTTTGTACCTGAAAGAGAACTTTTTAAGAACTATGTTACATCTATATATATATATATATATATATATATACATATATATATATATATATGTATGTATATATATATATATATATATATATATACAAAACCCTATGTGAGCCCTCACCATTAACTAACAATTTGTGACCACGGCTATAAAAAAAGTGGTTATACTAAAACATGTTCTGGGGCATTATTTTATTGTATTTTTGTATTTATATATGATAAGTAGTCCTTAAAAGGATTGTTTTGGGGTATGCTGAGTGTAGTATTTAGCGCATTGGAGTACTGTTTGGATGTTATGAAGAAACACTGCATTTCCTTCATCAGTTAGGTGTAAACCACCATGCCTATAGAAATTGGCCATGTAGAACTGTATGTTGGTTGAAATCCATAATTGGTAGTGGTCTCTCATGAATGTTGAAACTACTTTATTTACATTTCTCCGTGATTTTTCAATTTTACCATTAAATATGTTGGTCCATCTCCACTTTTGCCTCCACTTTTGCCTCTGAGTCAGATTGGAAAAGATAAAGATGGTGTGAGGAAAAAAGTTCCATTAGTTTTCCCATGTCTTGTTTCATAATTAAAGTAAGGGACACACCTCGTACATTTCCCAAATCATTGCCTCCACAATGAATTAGTATGACGTGTGGCTGCTCTGTATTTCTCAGACTGAAATATTTTAGAAAAACTTGGAACAAATGCATTCCTCGCAATCCAAACCATGTATATGTAAAATCTCTCAAACATAGGTCCATGTTAATATTTAGTTTCTCACAAAAAGCCAGTAACCAAAACAAACGATTTTCTCTGGTCAGCCACACAGTTTTCATACCAGCCATGGTATCTGCAGTCTTTCTCTGTTTCCTGGAAATAATTCCTAGTTTGAATTTAAAGTAATTTGTATGAGCAGGGTATGCATGATGAGTTTGTTTTGGCGTTTGAAAAGAGACCTTGGCCATGAAGCCAGCGGTGTGGGCTGCACACCCTAATTCCACTGCATAGTGGTATATCCTTCTTGTCTTCACACTCATACAAATGATTGTCTTGTTTGTATAAAAACAACTTGATGCAAAATCAAATTTATTGATCCCTAAAATAATTTTCATTGCTGATACATTCTTGTTTAAAGGTGTATCACATCATGGGCCTATGCATTTCAGACCTAAATGTCCTTCCTTAGGGCCAGTTATAATGTATCTTATGCCAAAAAATTGGTCTCATCAAAATGGTCTGTTACAGTGTACATACCAAAGTTAACAGATCAATATAAATGATAGTGTGGTCATAATATACCGTCATAATAATGCAGTGGAGGCCCATATGCATAATTAGGTAATGTAACATATGTCATCAATCAAACATTTATGTCCCCATAATAGAATCAAATCCAGTTCCCATTGATACATGTAAAGATTATGTAAACACAGTTGATATTTAGGAGCAGTATTTGTAAATAACCACAAACGATTACATTGTGAACAGACCATGTGCGAAGGTCATATGTCAGTATTTGTAAACACCCATGAGAGAAATTAAAATATATGTGTAAAATACATTACCATCGTGGATGTAGAACACCATTTGAAAAAAACTAATTAGATAAAAGAAAGAAAACAAAAAACAAAACTACGGTCACAATTTAGGAAATGAAAAATAATTATACGCTCATTCTCTACATCTCCTTTCTGATTACTCCACCCTTCTAAAACACTATCCTGATTGGAAAATCACCAGCATTATTTCTGTAAAAAAAGAAGAAAGGAAAAAGTGCGAGCTCATAAGAATCAGCGATTCTATGTGCGCAACCCAGATATATTCTACGGTAGCTAAACTCTTACCTCTGCCAAATGCGGATTTGACTTCTGCGTGTAGATTCTAGTTTTCGCAAGCGTGTGTCCCCACACAGTGTAGCCATCTAGAAAGATGAAACCGCATGTAAACATCCATACATTCTTATTCCTATAACTCACGTATGTGCTGATTGTATCCACTCTTATCTGATACACAGCATCAGGCTGCACAACTTGAAACACTGAAAGGCGCGTGCACAGCCGGCTTACTTATTTTGTGTATACAGTTGTCATGGAGACGGGTAACTAACCCCATCGGCCATTTTTAATTGGTGTGGAAAAACGACACAAAGAGAGTGAAAGATGCGCAATCTATGTCATTAGTACTGTGTGATAGATGCAAAAGCTGTGCGGTATCTATTAGACGTACGCACCAAAAGAGGAGCATACCTTGTTGCGGATAAAATCACTAACAGCTCCCTTGAGCATTCGATAAATTCAAAACAAAACAATATGTGTTATCTTAATATCCTGCTGTAGTATGGAAAATAAAGTGTAATTGAAAAGAGGAAGGGAGAGAAAAAGATTGGAAAGAAAAATTGGTTAATAATAATGTTTAACAATTAGGATATGAAACATATTTGAAAAGAAAAACAAAGAAGAAAACATGTTATAGAAAAAGGGACATAAACCATGTTAATGTCCATAAAGCAATTATACAAAACAACTCAGGTTGAACTCTTCATTAATTCCTTCTGGTGCTAACGCATCAAGTCTTTCGATCCAGAATGCCTCTTGTTGGGATCTATGTATTTTCATGTCTATGTTATGTCCTCTTGTTGAGATAACTTCTAATACTGCAAACCTCAATTGTGCAACTGTGTGGCCATTTTCTTGAAAGTATCTTGGCACTGCTGATGTCTGATTGTTCAATCGGATACATGATTTATGTTCATTCGTCCGGACTCGTACTTTCTGTGCAGTTTCTGTTGAGATGTCTTCCATGATAGTATGAGGTGTATTGAGAGGAGCAGTATCATACATCATCCTGCGTGATGTCACGGAATGTTGTTGTGGCATAGTTCTGTTATAGTTCTGTTTTCATTCTAATGTTGTCAGTTGGAGTCAAGGGCTGAATGAGGAGGAGCCTCTTAATGCTGGGGGTCTTCTTCCCTCCAAGTATCCAGAAAAACTGAAATAAATATCCTTGAACCCTTACCTGTCTCTGCCTGCCATCTTCATAACAATGGCGACGAGGATGGGATGGTGAGGCTATCAGAGGCAGATCGGCGGAGACCCCCAGCAACCGACCGCATCCGCTCCGCTTTGCCTCGGCGTTGAGCGACGGTCGATGAGCAGCAGCGATTTCCTCTCGTGAGCACCGTGGAGTCAGCGACACAGTTTGAAGAGGCCCCGCTCGCATCCGCTGTGGGCTGCTCCGCCTCCTGCGTCGAGCGGCCCACATCCACCTGGAAAGTCGATTGCTGCGACTGCCGTGGGCTGCTCCGCTGCCTGCGTTGAGCGGCCCGCAATCCACAAAGAAGATCCCAACTGGTGACGCCCATTGGAGTGCCTTCCTGCGGGTGTACCGCCAGGCGAAGGAGGAGCAGCCCGGCTGGCCGCTCCGTTTGCTCTGTTGTTGAGCGCCCGCTAACGTCGTCCGGATTCCGGCGACTTCGCATCTCCCAACAAGTAAGTGCTGCCCATTAGTTGTGCGCCGCTTTCAGCAGCTGCCCGGCAGAGGGTTTGGACTCTCGTAATACCAAGGCTGTGGATTACGTGCGTGTGCCGGGGGGGTGGAGCCATCCTTCCTACCGTATTACGCCTAAAAGAAGAGGATTAAGGAAGCTGCCAGGGGATCAGCCAAGAGGTTGCAGGAACTACCATATTGACTGTAAAAGGGGGGATGCAAACTGTGTGAAGCATCCAGACGTTTGACAAGGTAGTCACAGTAGTGCACAGCAGAGGGGCTTTCCATGTAGAACACACACCACGCTGTAGTGATCTACGCAGGTGACACTGCCATTTGTTGTTCTGTAGAAAAAAAAATTCTCAGAACCCACTGTTACGTTTTAATTTAAAGAAGATTGCAACCAGGAGCCAGAAGAAGAGACTTGAAGTTCCAAGAAATTCAGAGGGGTTTTATTGTCCAAACCAACTTGTTTTGTGTAAACACTGAATAATGGCAGCCTTACCTGGCATATCAGGCCCACCCATTTTCATGCCTGCTCCTGGAGCAGCGAAGATTGCATGGCCTCAGTGGCACAAGGGGTTTATGCATTATATGAAAGCTGCTGGGGGAACAGCTTATTCCAGCGAGAGGAAACTAGCACTATTGCTGCATTTTTTAGGTTACGAAGGCCAGAGGATTTTTGAAACTCTTCCCCAGCTAGTGAGTGATGGAAGCGGTGATGAATTAAATGAATTTGAATCAGCATTGCTAAAACTTGATAAGCACTTCAACCCAAAAAGGAGCACAATTTTAGAACGCTACAATTTCCGTATGCGCACACAAGCTCAGGGCGAATCTGTTGAGGACTATGTGACTGCATAGCGACATCTGGCTCTGACATGTAAGTTTCAAGGTGGTTTCGATGAACACATTCGAGATCAATTTATGACACATTGCCGATCAAACAAGATTCGGGAGGAACTATGGCTGAAGGACGAGCCGAATTTAGATGAGGTATTAGACTTAGCCAAACGTGTAGAACATTCCTTGGCATGTCTGGCCAAACTCTCCAAAACCGAAGGAGGAGAGTCCAAAGAAAATAAGGCGGAAGTATTAAATGTGTCTGAAGGAAAGAACAAAAGGAGAGGAAGAAACAAACAGTCAGGGAGGAACAACCTGGAAGAAAAGAGGCACCAAGAATTAATGCAGAGAAGTGATAAGAAGGAGGACAGAAAGGAAGAGAGGCTATGTTATCGATGCGCTAGTGCGACACACTTTGCATCTTCAGTAATATGCCCGGGGCTGAAGAGCATTTGCACCAAGTGAAAAACAAGAGGACATTTGGCTACATGCTGCAAGAACTATCAATTTGGACAATCAACCCAAAGAAAGGTTCTTTACATAAATGAGGAAGAAGATGGGAGGTCCTCAGATGACGAAGTTGTGATGCCAGTGCAAAATATTATCGTTAATACCGTTAATGTGGTCACAAATAGTGGAGAGATGGATGATTGTGAACGTCCCTATGCTGAGTTAACAGTCAATGGGTGTAGGATATCCATGATGGCTGATTCAGGATCGAAAGTAACTCTTGTGTCCAGAAGTGTATTTGAGGGTGATATGAAAGGGGTTGTCTCAACATTGTCTGAGCCTGACATATGTCCAGGGGGATACAACCAAGATCGGATTGAGCTACTGGGTTATGTATGGAGTATGTTCGAATTCAAGGGACGCAGCTGTGAAGGGAAGGTGTATGTTACCAAGAAGGGACAATCCTTGTTGGGATGGAGAGAGCAAAAGAATTTGGGAATCAAACTTGATCCAAATCACCCAGAGTAGGTGTTGCAAGTTGCTGAAGTGTCATCGATGCATGGCAGATATGTGTCTGAGTATTGGAAGGTGTTTCATGAGAAATTGGGAAAAGTGAAGGGGTTTCAGCACCAGATTGTTTTGAAAAAGGGGAGTGTACCCATTGTTGCAAAGCTCAGGCCGGTGCCTCTTGCTTTAAGGGACAGTGTGAAGTAGGAGTTACAGAAGTTATTGAGGTCAGGAGTGATTGAGAGAGCTGGGGGGTTTGAATGGGTCTCCCCAGTCGTGATTGTGAAGAAAAGTTCAGGGGATCTGAGATTATGCGTTGACATGCGCGAGTTGAATAAGTGTGTGTTGGTAGACAGGCACCCTGTGGTTGAGCTATTGACCATGGTGGGTGGGGGAAAATACTTCTCCAAATTGGACATGACTTCAGCCTATCATCAAGTTGAACTGGAGGAGGCTTGTAGGAAAGTTACCGCGTTTGTGACACATGAAGATGTGTTTCAATTTAGGAGGATGCCATTTGGCTTGGCATCTGCCTCTTCAGTGTTTCAGAAGATCATGGACCGATTGTTGAGAAGAGTGAAGGGGGTGTTCTGTTTTCAAGATGATGTGTTGGTGAGTGGAGAGACCTTGGAAGAGCATGCCAGGAATTTGAGTGAAGTTTTGAAGATATTTGAGGAGAGAGGTATTACTTTGAGAGGAGAGAAATGTAAGTTTGCGGTAACAAAGGTGGACTATCTTGGTCATGAAGTCTCGGGTGATGGAGTCAGGCCCAAAGAAGACATGGTGAATTCCATAAAGAGTATTGAAAAACCGAAAAAGAAGAGTGAACTGCGATCTTTTCTGGGGTTGACCGGATTTTATCATAAATTTGTGGTAAACTACGCTGATAAAGTGCAGGAACTGAGAAAGATTCTGAGAAAGGGAGCTGAGTTTGTGTGGAATAGCAAATGTGATATGGAGTTTACCAGAATAAAGGAGGAAATAAATATGGCTCGTCCATTAGGTTGTTTTGATACGAGGAAGCCGTCCATCATCACAGTGGACGCTAGTGAAACTGGTTTGAGAGCTGTGTTGTCCCAGAGGCAGAGTGACGGATCTGAGGTGGTGATAGCCCATGCCTCGAGGGGTCTCAAGGGGGCGGAGTTGAAGTATTCTGTTCTAGAAAAAGAGGCCCTGGCTTGTTTTCGGGCTGTGGAACGTTTCAGAAATTTTGTGTGGGGTGTAGATTTTGTAGTTCGGACTGATCATAAACCCCTGAAATCTATTTTTGAGAACAAGGGCTTAGACAAAGTTTCACGCAGAGTGGCAGGTTGGGTCACCAGGATGCAGACTCACTGTTTTAGGATGGAAGTTATACCCGGGAGGGAAAATGTTTTGGCCGACAGTTTGACGAGAGTACGGGTGACAAACCATGAAATTGTGGAGAATGAGGACATGGAACTAGTGTTTGTCAACACAGATGGTATTGTGTCCAAACAGGAGTGGTTGGAGGAAATTGAAAGGGATGATATCATAAAGAGGGTAATTCCCTATGTTGTGTCTGCGGCATGGCCAAACAAGGTGGAATTGGCGGAGGGCATGAAGCCATTTTGGGAGGTGAAGGATGAATTATCGGTAAATGAAGGTATTTTGTTTAGATGGGGTAGGGCAGTGGTCCCGATCGGTTTAAGGAAGAAAGTGATAGATCTGGCACATAGTGGTCACATTGGTGTTACCAAAACCAAAGGAGTACTAAGAGAAGACTAATGGTGGCCGGGTTTTGATAAGGAGATAGAAAATTGTTTGGCAAACTGTCAGTTTTGTGCCAAGAGTGGGAAGGGAGTAATGGCCAAAAAGCAGCCATTGGTGGATGTCGGTCTCCCATCCAGGATATGGAGTGGTCTGGCCATGGACATACTAGGTCCCATGGAGTTGGGTTACGGCCGTGGGAAATATATTGTTTTGGTTGTAGATTTGTTTTCCAGATGGGTGGATTTTGAAGTGGTAAGAGACATTACTGGTGAGAATATGATAAAGGTCCTCCAGGAGATTTTTGCGAATGAAGGTTTACCTGAAACGTACTGACGGACAATGGTCCCCAGTTTATAGGGGAAAACTTCACAAAATATTTGAGGAAATGTGGAGTTGGCCACAAAAGGACTTCATTATATCATCCCGAGTCTAATGGGGTGGTCGAAAGGATGAATAGATGTGTGATGGAGAGTGTACGTATGGGAGAGGAGTGTGGTTTGGACAAGCTGGTCATGATACAGAATAGAATTTGGGCTTTGAGGATGGCACCTCATTCTACAACCGGTTTGTGTCCGTTTGAACTTATGAGGGCAGGAAGCCGTATTCCATGGCATGTCCACCATGGCTTGGTAGGCGCAGGGAGACGGATCTAGTCATTGATGAAGTGAGAAAGTCATTGATGAAAAAGAAGACAGAGTGGGTCACGAGCGAGAATTTGAGGAGAGGAAAGAAAGAGCTTCGTGTGGAGTGTGGAGATTGGGTCAGGATAAGGAAGGGTCTGGTCAAGAAGAAAGGGGATTCTTTATATTCCGATCCTGTCAGAGCCATGGCAGTCATGAGCGGGGCTGTGCGAGTGACTGGTGGACAGGTGTGGAACAAAGACAGAATAGCCACTATGAGGAGAGGACATGTGTGAGGTGATGTCCGTACAAGTTGTTGAAGCCAAGATGGTGTTTAGTTGATAAATATATAGTGATAGATTATGTTAAAAAAAAAAAGGGGAAGATGTGTTGAGATGTCTTCCATGATAGTATGAGGTGTATGGAGAGGAGCAGTATCATACATCATCCTGCGTGATGTCACGGAATGTTGTTGTGGCATAGTTCTGTTATAGTTCTGTTTTCATTCTAATGTTGTCAGTTGGAGCCAAGGGCTGAATGAGGAGGAGCCTCTTAATGCTGGGGGTCTTCTTCCCTCCTAGTATCCAGAAAAACTGAAATAAATATCCTTGAACCCTTACCTGTCTCTGCCTGCCCGCTTCATAACAGTTTCTCCTACATAGTACTTGGCACGTGGACATTTAATGGCATAAATTACATTTTCGGATAGACAAGTGGCATGTTGTTTGAGTTTTATTTTCTCACCGGTTCTAGGATGACATATTGTGAAGCCTTTTATCACATTGTTGCAATTGCCACAACTCATACACAGATATGTGCCGGGATGTTTATCTGGTGGTTTTCATTTGCTTTGGCCTCGGTTTTGTTGTCATTCTTGATAATACTCCATCTGTTGAGGATGCTGTTTTTGATGTGATGACTCTGTATCGAATATTTTGTTACAAATACTAAATCAGTACTTGTTCTTTTGGGTCTATTTTGTAATAGTTGAGCACAATCTTGAACATTAGTCATGGCTTGTGCTGCTGATAAGTCTTCTTCTGGATAGCCTCTATCCTGTAATCTTCTGTGTAATTTATTGAGTTGTGCTTCACACTGTATAGGGTCACTCACAATTTGCTTAATCCTCAGCATCTGTCCGTAAGGTAGATTGCGCAAAATATTTTGAGGATGAAAACTCATCCGATGCAAAAGGTTATTTCGATCAGTTTGTTAGGTATATAAGGTTGTTGTGATCTTTGGGCCTTCAATGACAGTCTGTACATCTAAGTAGTGTACGTTTGGGTTTCCAATTTACATTGTGAATTGTATACGTCTGTCTATACTGTTTACATATACCAGGAACTCTTTCAGTTCCTCTCTGTTTCCTGACCATACTCCAAAGATATCATCTATGTACCTTACCCATTTCTTCAAATGATCCTTCCATCGTGCATTTTCAATTATGTAGGTGGTTTCGGATTCATACATAAATGCATTTGTGTATGCTGGTGCCATTGTGGCACCCATTGCCGTGCTAGTTTCTTGGTTGTTATAAACACCATTATATTCAAAGCATGAGTGTGTAGAGATGAATTTCAATAAGACCTTTAGAAATTCTTTGTTTGGTCCTATTGTTCCTGCTTGCAATAAAAGCTTTTCTACCACTTTTTGACCCAGATTGTGTGGGATACTAGTATAAAGACTAGCTACATCAATGGTAAATAGTATATCGCCAGTTGTTAATTCAATGTTTTCCAAAATCTGGAGGAAATGTGTTGTGTCCTTCACGTAGGTAGATGTCTTTTGAATAATTGGTTGCAGGAAGTAGTCGATATAGGTCCATAGTGGTTGCAAAATGCTCTTGGGGGCAGCCACAATTGGTCTTCCTGGTTGGTTGTCAAGTTGTTTGCGTATTTCTGGTAGAGTGTATAAGTGTGGCATTTTAGGAAAAGGTATCAGTAGATAGGCTTTAGTTTTGGCGGTGATCCGTTCGTTTTCTAATGCTGTCTCTAATATTTCTTCCAAGTCGTGTTTATTTATTCTTGTTGGATCCTGAGTGAGTTGTTTGTATGTATCGTGATCAGACAGTTGTCGTAAACATTCTTGATGATATTGTTCTGTGTCCTGTATCACTATTGCCCCTCCCTTATCGGCTGGTCGAATCATTATAGTGTCATCTATGAAGAAATTCTTAATCAGGGAAAGCTCGCCTCTACTCAGATTATGACTCTTGGGAGGATGAAATTGTATTTTCTTAAGGTCACTAAGTACCCTATTGTAAAAGATGTCGATTGAAGGTACATTCACTGGAGGACAAAACATACTTTTTGGTCTAAATTCTATGTATTGTGTTGCTTCGGATGTAGGTTCAGAAGATGTATTAGCCGTTTCTGAGAAAAAGGTTTTCAGTTTGAGTTTGCGTACCATTTGTACAGTTCGATCTTACAGTTTGATGTTTTGGTGTTTGTAATTGGTTGATGTTTCTGTTGTAAAACCTGTGATAGGTTACACTCAAAATGTGTTGGTTATTTTAGTATTTTGGTTAGTAAATATAGTCCTCTTTTTGTGGTTTTGATTTTGGAAAGTATTAAAGCTATCATGTTATGCAGTTTTGTCCTTCTGATTCTAGAACTCTCTATGCACTGTACTCTAATTGTCTGTGTCAAAAGCATTGTTTACCTGTTCTTGAAACATATGCCGGTCAAGTGCCACAGCAAGTAGAGTGCTTGCTTTGACATCCGTGCAGAGCCTGCTAACGCAGTTTCGAATCCCGGCGGGGCCAAACTCAGCCTTTCATCCGTCCGAGGTCAATAAATGAGCACAACACACCGTGGGTAATAATAAGCAGCACTCAGATACCTGAGGGTTCATAGCGCTATATAAGTGCCAAATTATTATTATTATTATCCACTCTACCTTACCTCAATCTTCTATATCCTAACTAGTATAAATATGTTATCAGCATCCACCTTAAATAACTTCCTTACCACTAATTTGTTGTATTGTCACCTTTCAAGTACCATTGCATCACTACTGTCTCTTTTGTCATTTATATTCCATACTCAGATTTGGTTAAAAAAGAAAAATCTTCTTGGGGGATTGGGAGAGAACAGTGGAGTGGGGGACGACCATGGAGAGTATAGGGGGTGGCAGGTAGGTGAGTGTGGGACGCGTGTTTAGAATTTGGTGGAGTGGAAATCATTTTTTTGTATTCCTTTTTTGATTTGTGTAGCAGCGGCTACCAGAAAACAGTCATGAAGGGGATTTTCTATAACTGTGTCTATAAAAAGCTTTTTATCATTTTATTAGTTGTGCCTGTAGGCACAGCTATGATTATAGCCGCGCCTATTAAACCATGCATTTCCTGTGCAATAATCATATTGTTATGTGAATGATACGGCACAGAATTTCATTCCTGTGTGTTATTTTATGTGCTTAAGTGTTCCTTGCTTGATTTGAGGGTTTGAAGGTTGGCTTAGTTTGTTTTTGAGTTTGCAAAAAAATGTATGTGTAGTCACGGCTACAGAGCAAAATCAACATCTGCGCCAAATAGTGACGGCTATGAAAGATGCTGTGTGGGCAAAAAAGATTTCTGCAAATTTGTTTGTTATTGGTTGTTGTTACTGTTCTATTTGTGTAGCACTCTGTGATAGGTTGCAGTGAAGATGTGTTATCCGGTTTAGTAGTTTTATTAGTACATAGTCCTCTTTTTTGGTATTCATTTTGGAAAGAAGAAAAACTACCATATTCTGCAGTGTCATCGTTTTGATTGCAGAACTCTCACTGTGCACATAGCCAGAGTGTGGCTGTTGTGAAAGTAAGTAATAATATATATTTACATATTTGAAGGTTTACTTGCAGTGTTGTGTGTGTTAGTTATATGAACCACAGCTATCAAATTGTGTTCATCATAATTATTTTCATCTGTTCTGATTGTGTGAAAAGTATTTTTTTATGTATTTTTAACTTTCACTAACATAGATTTGTCATTTCAGTTTTTGTATTCATGTTAGTGATGTTGAAGGTTTATTTGATTGTATTTGTTGTAATTTTAATGCACTTTCAGCAATGCAGTAATCTTAGCTGTTTTGAGTTTTGTGTGAGGTAGTACATTTATTTGATGGTGTTTTGCAAGTTCATTTCAGTCATTTTTTATGTTTGTTATTCGTTGTAGCTGCATCATTCTCATCATCCCAATAGACTTGCACCAGATGTTGTACAGGTAACGCCTGTGAATGGCCAACCCATAATGAAAACATAGTGGTACTGCTGGAGATCGAAGCAGCACATCTGTAGAAAGTTCATGAAAAGCGTTCTTTGTGAACCTTTCTAGCATTTCTGAAGATTCTTCAAATGGAGTGTTCCCGTGGTGCAGGTGGGGGTTAAATGGGAATGGGGAATGGTTCTCAGAATGGGGATTTACCGTGTCCTCCAAGGTTGGAATGACCCGGTAGGTACCCATTCCGAGAAACCGGACCCGGTATGCGGTAAGGGGGTAGCCATGGTGCTAATAGCACCATGGCTACCTCCTACCTCATAATGAGGCCCAATGAATTCTAGTCATGGCTATGAGTGATGGGTTATTTTAGAAAATGTTTTTATATGTTATTTCATTGTATTTGTGTATTTATATATGATGGGTGTTATTTCATTGTATTTGTATGTTTGTATGTTTGTATGTGATAAGTAGACCTTAAAGGACTGCTTTGGCGTACATGGAGCGTAGTATTTTAGCACATTTGGTGTGCTCTCTCATTTGAACTACCATTGTATCACTACTGTCTCTTTTGCCATTCATATTCCATACTCACATTTTATTAAAAAAACACAGTTCTCCTCCAGTCATTCCATGTAGTTTTCCGTTGTACTGTGATAGAAAACAATATTGCTTGTCACCTCAGATATTAGAATTAGCAATGGAGGAAGAATACATGAGGAGAGAAGGTGGCATTTCTTGTAATTACTTTCTGATTCATTGTTTGTTGTGTGTGTGGTGGGTAGCTGACAATAGGATGTGAATTACCTCAGATGCTATTCAACCTATCATAGAATGTACTTTTTTAAGTGATGTTTATATGCGCAAATAACACTTGAGATGATATTGTGTCATTATATTAAGTGTTTTTCTACATAGTACATTTTATTGCTTGAGAGTGAGGTGTAGTTTTAGGAGATTGTGCTATTTTTGGGGTATTTTTATTGTTTAATTGCATATCTAAAACATGGAGCCAATTTCAGAAGGAGAGAGACTGTGGAGTATTTCAGAATTTTTAGAGAGGGGTTCATGGTGATGTTGAGGACAAAGATGATGTGATTTCAAAGCATTGGCTTACAAAGTGATTTTGGTTCTATAATATTATTTTAGATGGAGTGTTTGAAATGAGAGGTTTTTGCTGCAATTGTGGAGAAATATTTTTTTAAAAGGAGCACAGGTTTCTTTTTTCTTCTGAAAAAGAACATTTAAAGGAAGAGCACAAAAATATTTTCCAGAATTTTTGAATTGTAATAGAGGTAAAGAGTAGTTCTCTGATTGAAAACATGTTGTTTGTTATATATTTGTAAAAGAACACAAAGGCTCTTTTAAGAGGCAACATAGAACTTTCTAAGTATATTAGAAAAGGAAAATGCCTTTGATGCCTTTTTTATGAGTAGCCTAGGCTTCGGGTGCAGCCAATTAAACGTTGTGTCCTGTCAGGGGGGTTTCTAGCTGTGGGTACCAATAAGTGAATGGGACTTTGTGTATTTTGGCAGGTGCGAAGCGGCAATTAGTATTGCCTTAGCCACGGGTATAGCGATACCAGTTCTTGTGCATTGATCATGGTATTTCATGGATTTTACAGTACACAATTTTACATGTGTTTTTGATTCTAGGGTGTGTTGTTAATATGTTTTTTTTTATCTTGAAACATTTTACGGGTAGACATTCTACTGGCGGTTGACCAGATCCGCAGCTATCTATACTCCAATTCGACGTCGTAAGATCTATTCATTCTTTGGAGCAGCTGAAGGTCAGTGATTGTGTTTTTTGTATATTTCATGTACATTATGAATTGTTTATATTAGATGCATTAAGTATGTTTCTGATTTAGTAAAGTATTATTTGGAAAATAGGGTTTTGCATATTTTACTTTAGTGTTTTCAGGAGACTGATCAAATGCTATGCAATGGTTACCTGTGAGTACAATATATTTCAAATTAAAGGTTGTTTCTCGCTGTTTTGTTAATTTGCTGATAATGTGGCTTTAGGAATCTTTTTTTTAATCTTCCTGCATTTGTTAAATAAAATGTGCTGCTGTTCTGTATCTAAGAAGTATATGGTCACAACTGTTGCAGGTTATGGATTTTACTTTGAAGAAATAGGGAGTTTTGTTGCATTATGCTCCTTAGGTTGCCTCAGTTTCCTCTAAGTAAGAATATATGTGAAAATGATTGTGGAATTTCTGTTACAGATTTGAAAGTACATTGCATGACTGCATTGCATCCAGAACACCCTCGGTACCATCATTTACAGCACCATGTCATGCAGATGAGCTCAATGTGTGTTGTGTAATAGTCAGAATACAATATTGGTAGCACTTCATAAACAATACACAGCAATCATATTTGGTATGTTCACAATCTGCTTGTAATGGTGTACCTTGAGAGGACAGGCAACCACGTGGGTACTATATACTATGTGATGCCATATAATGTTGTATAATGCACAGACATTGGAAGGGGTGCATTAAAAGCCCAAGTGTCAACCAAGCAGTATAACCCTACCCTTGACAAATATTGCAGCTGCTTATGTGCTTTGTAGTTTTATATCAAGCTGTTTCCTGTGACCTTATATTAGTGATTGCATACTGTGTTAGAGTTGTGGAAGTGTATGAATGTGGCTTTATATTTGAGAAGCCTTATGAGGCAGTGCACCTGATAGATGCTAACTTGGTTATGATGTTCGCCAATGTTCTTTTGCTTATTTGTGGAGATTTTTGTATTCTGCCAGCTTACTGGGTAAGTTCATTTCAGCTGGTAAGTTTGCAGTGATCATTGTGTCTCTTGAGAAGTGGTTTGGGAATTGTACTCTGAAGTTATGGCTACAGTATACCAGGTATTACTAAAGAAATGTTCACTGTGATGGGAGCAAGGTTGATATTGCTGATTTTCGGTAGGGTAGCTTTCTGGGGTTGTCCATCACACTTGGCCATTCAAACTCTAGTGAGAGTGGGGATGGGCAGTGGAGGGAGGACACACATGGTGATATCCTATGTTGAGTAGCAGTAGTAGCAATTTGTTTGTAGGTAAAATGCAAGATAGTGGGTCAGGCCATTTCCCCTAGGATGCCAGAACAGGTACTAACAGGTGATGCCCTTTTCATTGCACGTCCTTTGATGAGGATGCCTAACAAGGACTGATTAAATAGATGGTAGGAGGAGCAAGCGAGCAGCAGTCTGGGTCACATTACCCGCAGCCTACTCAATGCTCTCTGCCTGGAGCTGGCCTACAGTCCTTAAGTAAAGGCTTGTACGGTGTAAAAAAAAACTGGAGCTGGGCGGAGCAACTGAGTGACAGAGCTTACCTTCCAATTCTCCTCCCTCATCACCTTGCTCATGAATTGAGGACACACCAGCGATTTATAAATGGCAGGTTCCTACAACAAACCAAAGATTTGTAGGACATTATTTTGCAACACCTTTATGTTAGTGAATTAACAAGTTATTATAATGTATGCCATGTTTACTGTGCTCATGCGAAACTGCCAACTTTGCACCTTCATTTTATAGTGATCAATTAATGAAGAGGGAGAAAACCATATGCCCTTCCTCCAAATAGGGTGTCATACGTCTCGCAGATTAGCCTCTTATAATTGGAGCAAGTGGGTGAATGATTGTATGTAGTATAAACAAGATGAGCACAGTAGAGTTTCAATGGATGGTAGCTGAGCTTCTCAGCTTGTGATGCACTTGTGGTTGGCACAGTACATTTTCAAGATTCCAAGCCTTGATGAAACCTGGGCTAATTGTATACATCATAGTGACTATTTGTTTCACAGACTGTGGGCCTCATTACACGGTAGGCGGTGAGCCATGGCGCTATTAGCGCCATGGCTCATGCCGGTAAAATACTGGCACCGCCTTGGTGGAAAGGAGATTTACCGCCCCATTCCAAGGTTGGAGGGGCGGTAAATCCCCCTTCCACCATTGCCCTTCCCCATTCCCATTTCTGCCCCATAGGGCTCTATGGGAATGGGGAAGGCGCTAATTACGGCACCGCAATTTTGCGGTGCCGTAATTAGGTCTGAGGTCCCTTTGCGGGTTGGATTTTAACGCCTGCAAAAAGCAGGCGTTAAAACCCCCAACCCGCAAAGGGACCTCGTAGTAAGGCGGTAAGGATTTACCGGTACCGATATTTTACCGGTACCGGTAAATCCTTACTGCCATCCGTGTAATGAGGCCCTATGAATTAATGATAAGGGATGCACGTATGAAGTGAAAGATATGCACCAAGTGTGGGATTTGCAAGGTCAGACCTATAGAAATAGAAGCAAGGACATTTGATATGGGAAATATATTTTTCTCACACATAGCCATAGCATAACAAGTACTACTGCTTTAACACTCTTCTGAAAACACTGAAATAAAATGAGGAAACTGTTAGGGAGAATTATCCAGAATGGCTAGTTTCCCTTACCTACTGAGTCCTTCAGCAGCTTTGCTGGATTTCTAGGATTTATTTTTTTCACCTGGTAAGAGTGTGAGCCTTTTTTCCCGCTTTTACATGTGTTTTGACATGGGTGTTAAATATTTTTGTGTTCATAGACTGTGGAGCCTCACCTACTCCATAGGCATAATCTTGTTACTGTGTATCACACAGCACCTTTAGTGCAGTGACACAGGGTTGTCTTTTTCAGACTTCCCACATTAATCTCCATATTCAGGGACTGACTACTGTCTCCCAGAACATGTAAAGTTGCCATTGACTTTATTAGTCTCTTTAAAACCACAGATCCAGTACAACCTATCTTACATAGAGTACTGCAAAGGGTTAATAGTTATCCTTTTTTGTCTGTCTCTCATGGAATATTATTTCGTTCCCCTTTCATAAAGATTTGGCTGGTGGCAGTGGTATCTACCATATTTGCCCTACCGTGGTTTATTTAAATAGCCTCAGTACTGTTTTAAGCTATCTTGGTAGCCTTGAACTTAAATCCGCTGGACCCCATTTACTTTTATTTGGTTCTGGCTGGGTTTATTCACCATTTCTTTTTGTAAAGGTCTTTCTTGTGTTTTACTCTGCGGGCCAAACCAGGTTTGGTTCCTTTGTTCACCGTCCTTTGGCGGGCTACTGCAGAGAAGCCCTCATTAGGCGCCTGAAAGTCTGGGAAGGCAGGATGTGAGGGAGGGTTTTTAGCACCCCTGCCAAGGGTTCCCTTGGAAACCCAAGTTGCACTCCTGTTTGATTGGCTACGTGACTATCCTGCCAGGACAGCCACCCTCCTGTGTGAATGACAGCCAGGCTGTGTGAATGGGGGAAAACTTCATAAAAAGCAAGTCTCTGGAACTAGGAAGGCAGAGTCACCACTGGATCGAGAGAACCGAAGAGAAGCTGAAAGAAGAGGACCAGAACCACGACTGAACCTCCCGGTGAAGCCGTGCTGCGGGTCTGAATCTCCAAACTTCAACGACAGAGAAGATCTGAAAGGAGTCTTCTTTCCATGAGCTGGTGGGACCAACCAGTTCGCCAAACACCAAGCAAGGCCTCCCTCCCCTGGTCGAAGTTGCTGTGCCTTGCTAAAGTGAACCGGATAGCCAGGAGGCTCGGACCCTGTTTGGGTTTTAAGGAGCACACCTTTTATTTGTTGCTTTGCTCTGCTGCTGGTTTCTTCCCTGGGCAGTTCAGGACCCTCCAGTCTTCCTACTTCGTGTCTGTCCGACAGTCGCTTCAGGAACCGTGAGCCTGTAGGACCTGCCAGGAATTTCTGCCTCAGCTACAGCCTTCTTCTTCATTTAAGGTACTGTTCAAACCTGGTTGTTTGTTCCGTCCGACAGCGGTGAAAGTGTTTGAAATCTTTCACTAATCTGAGGGCTTGTCCTTCTCTACTCTTTTAAATACCTTTTCCTCTGACCAACTTCATTTCAAACTCTTGGCAAAGACTTAACCGCAAATTACTCTGAACTGGGTGATCCTCTGCAAAGACTCTGAACCATTAACATTGTCCCAGGCCTATTGATTTGAATCCTCATTGTAGTAAGCCTTTTCTAGATTGCCCTGCCTACTTACTTTTGGGTGCTGTTTGATTTTGCCTAACCTTGTCTTTCCCTCCCTTTTTAAATTGCTGGAGTGCCAGAATTGATTGGGTGGTGTGTAATATATTAAGAGTGTGATTTTTCTGCTGCTTTACTTTAGTGAATTGTTTTACAACTGATGTGTAAATAAAGGTATATTCTTTTACTCAGAAACCTTGAGTCAGTGTTTGCTTGAACCATAGTCATTGCTGTCCTTTGTGTAACTGTTGATACTGCTCACTTTACTCTTGGGATAAGTCTGGCTGCTTAGCCATCACTACCACTTTACTATGTAGTACAGGTTTGTACCAAAGGTGAATTTGTACTTGCACTTGTAGTTTTAATTGTATGTGGTGTTCCCAAAGGGTACTGCATATGATTCTGCCTAACAGAAAACCCTACTTTCCAAGAATTACCTAAAAACTGTACAAAGTTACAAACCTAAATACACTGAATATATTTTATATAAACAAAAATGTATAGTATATATTGAAAATATTAAAAAGCACAGTCACTGAGCTTCACCATCCCAAACTCTTTTCTAAGATGCAACAATAATGTGCCAGATTGAAGAATCATGTGCAGGGAAGTAAACATTTACAATATAATACTGTTAAAAGTAATATCTTAAAATCTGTACATACACAATCTTTAGATAATAAAACACCTCTAATCGAATATCCATTTGAAAATGTGCAATTTCAAATAGGAGCTGTTCCAACCGAACAAATTAATGGAACCCAGAATGTTTTTAGTGAAAGTAATGAAAGAAAAAATGTATCAAATACATTAGTAGTATGTAAAAAATAAGATTTTTAGAAGACAAGATTGCAAATCTGCTATCAATTGGAAACAGAGGACCAAAGATATGTAGGAAAATGTACCACTCTCAAGTTTTTACACATTTTTGGTGAAGTGTGAAACCAAAATCTAGATATGTTGTAAGGTGTTTTTGCAAAAGAACAACGTAGAAGAAATCATTTTTAAAAAATGTTGAAAAGAAAAGAAAATTATTAATTTTTGTATGAAATAAACCTAAGAAATCACTTAATGTGACTACACCATTCCAAGGAAACATAGATACAGTTCATGTACTTGCACGTGACAACTCTTGTGACGTGTTTGGCAGAGTAAACTTGGAACCGACTCTACGCAAAGAAAATCCAGCATTTGTTAAAAGGTGGCGCCAGATATTAAACAAATGCTCATTGGACCTAATACTCCTCACTATGGAAGAATTGGCACATAACCTCAAAACACTAAGTGAAGACGTTGGAATCCTTAAAGCATCCTTGAGTAAATGTTACTCAGAGGACCAACTAAAAGAAGTTTTGGACGATATCATCCAGAAGCTCCAAAGATACAAACAAGAACTGGAGACCAAAAAAATACGTACATTTCGAGGGGACACACTGGACTACAAGTTCGATATAGTGTACACATGGCAGGAATATTATGGACAACGTCCAAACAGGCCTTATCAGGGACAGACACCGAAACCAGCCACACCAGATGCTGAAGCCACGACTTCAGACGCATCCAGTACGGAAATGGACCCAACAGCGATACCAGAAACCTCCCAAGCAACTGGTTCACTAGAAGAAATGCCGACTGCAGAGGAACTGCCTTTTTTAGAAAAAGGCCAACAAGACATGGATAGAAGAAGAAATGCACAGAGAAAGAAGACCCAGAAAAAGACCTAGTGAATAATATCTCATCACACACTCTGACCCGCCTTGAACTTCAGGTACTTTGGAAAGGGCTGTCCTTTGTCCCTCAGAGTAACAGTACGTTACTGAAAGAAAAAATAGACTTTTTCAGATTTCTGAGGAAAATGAAACTAAAAGTATTCTTTGACGACCTCGAAGAAGACCAAGACCCTAATGTAACATCTGAGTTTCTCAAGCTTAACCCAAAAAGTTGTTTCAACCCTCAAGTTCAGAACCATGTACTATCGACTTTTGAAAAAATGATACTCCAAGATCTTAAAAAACTGGAATTCAAGAGCGGTAGCTATGGGAATTTCTCGACATGGGAAAAACAAACCCTTAGGAATCTATTGGACAATCAGACAATAATCTTCAAACCCGCAGATAAGGGAGACGCACTTGTTCCAACGGACAAAAGTGACTACCTAGAGGAAATTGAGTGGCAATTGGCGGACAAAGAAACCGACAGAGAAATTAATTTTGACCCCACCAATCAGATCATGACACTAATCGAGGAAACCCTCGACGAAGCGGAAGAGATGGGGAAAATCTCAGAAAAAACACATAAGTTTCTAAACAATAAACATCCAATCATGCCCGTCTTGTACATACTGCCTAAAATCCACAAAAGACTACTGAAACCACCCGGTCGTCCAATAATTGCAGCCACTAACAGCATTTTAGAACCTCTTGCACAGTATCTGGATTGGATCTTACAACCATTAATTCAGAACACAGAAACGTATTTGAAGGACACAAGTTTTCTACGGAAACTACAAGATGTCGAATTTGCAGAAGTCCGGGACATCCTTTTTACCATGGATGTTACATCGCTCTACACCAACATTACCCATGAAACAGGTCTAGAGGCGGTAGAATGGATATTGCTAAGAACAGCAGACTGTAAAGCAGATCGGGTGTTTGTTTTGACCTTACTAACATTGGTTCTAATGAACAATTTCTTTAAATTTGGAGAGCGCTACTTTTTGCAAATATCAGGAACCAGCATGGGAGCCGCTATGGCGCCATGCTACGCCAATATATTCATGTTCTATCTGGAATACGAGAATGTCCTAACCTCCCCAAGATGGTCTCGACATCTATCACTTTACACACGATACATCGATGACGTGTTTGGAATCTGGACAGGCCCAAAAGAGGAGCTGGAGCAATTTTTTGCCATGATGGACTTGATGAATCCTAGAATCAAGTTTACGACAACTACTAGTGAGTCCAAAATACACTTCTTGGACGTCGAAGTTTACGTGAAAGAAGGGAAACTGCAGACATGTATTTTCACAAAGGAGACAGATAGGAACATCCTACTTCTAGCCACAAGTTTTCACCCACAAAGAACACTAGACAGTGTACCATATAGCCAATTCTTATGGTACAGATGCAATATCTCGGAAACGGCGGAATTCTCGAGGCAGTCATTATCATTACAAACAAAATTCATCGAAAGGGGATATGACAGAAATGTAACATCTGAAATCAAAGAGAAAGTGAATTTAACCCAAAGAGAAACTCTCTTGGCAACCGGAAGTACCCAGGAACAACATAAATTGGTATATGTAACAGCGTACTCTACCCAGAGTAAGAGGATAAAAAGGATCTTTCAGAAACATTGGCACTTATTACAAATGGATACAAAATTACAACAACTCTTCCCGGAGATCCCAACATTCACCTACAGGAATAACAAATCTCTACGTAACAGCCTAATCAGAGCAGACATAACAACCACAAGAACCAGAAAAATCACGTTCAAGGGGACTGTTCCATGCCACAACTGCCAACACTGTGGCAATATACTAAAAGGCAATACTATCAGTCACCCGTATATGGAAAAAGCCATCCCCCTTAAACACTCCTGCACATGTGATGCATCAAACGTCATCTATGGACTTAAATGTCCTTGCGGCTTATTTTATGTAGGCATGACCACCAGAAAAGCTAAAATCTGTTGGTCAGAGCATAAATCCAACATTAGAACAAGAAGTCAAAAATCACTGGTTGCAGTACATTTCTCTGAAGCCAGACACTCTGTAGCACAAATGAAATGTGTGATACTTGAACATGTGAAACTCGGCCCAAGAGGCGGAGATATTTTAAAAGCTCTCCACCAGAAGGAGATAACATGGATCGATATCCTGGATTGTCTTAGCCCTAGAGGCATAAATGTAGAGTTCGATCTGATGTGTTATGTTTGATGCATCAAAATGTAAAGCTGATTGTCTGATATGCTATGTTTGATGTATAAAAATGAAAAGTAGATGTTTGGTTTGAAATAACCTCTAGCTTACCTTTTGATGCCTGACCTTGAGGGCCTGAAGGGCTCTTGACCTAAAGCCAGATGGCAACCTAGAAGTATGCACCAAAAATGTCTTGTTACATGTTTCCAAGAATCTATATGCGGGTTAGACTATGGAACTAAGGTACATGACGAGTTGTTGTAGAATGTGAGCCGACTGGTCGGCAGGGACAAATGTGGAATGTACAAAAAGTAAGATGGAGCCTGGTTACAGGAAAGGCTCTTACTAGATTAGAGCCCGATACCAGATTGGAGCAAGTAAACCCCTTGGCCATATAAAACATTATGTACACAGTGAACATAGTACCCCCTTCAGAAACCAGCATGGAAGGGATGGAGGGTATTGCCATCTGTTGGCCAATGCATAGGACAGACGGGGACCCAAGCAGACTTATTGTCTGCGCCACTCCCCACTCACCTGTGCTTGGGCCCAATGACATGATTCCCTACTAGGACTCAGAATCTCTTATACCTATAAATAACCTGAATTAATGAAACAGCATGGCCCTTGATTCTAAAGGTTAAGATCAACAGGCATTTCAATTTGGTACAACAGCCTCCAGTTAGTGTTACATGGAGTTGAGGCATGGAGTTAATAGACTAGTACATGACCATGGACTTACACCAATATGAATGGTGGGAGTCCCGAATATTCCAACAATTAACATACCATCAGACTCCATCGGCACTGTAAGATGAAAAATCCGAAACATTCTCAATTCCCGGGTAAGAACGAATATGAAGCACGCACGCATGCGTGGGTGATCAGTGTACGAGCCTCGGGGTGGTGCACTGCACACCCTGCGCATGCGTTGAAGGAAACAGGATCAGTCCATAGGCATCGCGCTGTCCACTAGCGCATGCGCAATGGGATCCGTCCCAAGCACTCCATATGCGCATGCGCGATTGGGAAGCGGTCGGATCCGCTCTAACGCATGCGCATAGATATCTAAACAGGGTTTAATACAGTCTGCATTTCGTAAGCTCACGGACCGGAGGAAACCTCTCGATTTCTGGATACTTGATGGCTCTTGGCAGACACACGCCTCGCACATAGAGGTGAGTGCGAGATTTATACCCAATCAGCAAAATAGCCCCTTCTTTGCTATTGAGCTAAGGAGTTACTCTGAACACTGCTAAAAGTCAGAATTACCTTTAGGTAAAGCAACCAAGGTAGAACTCACCACCTAAGGAGGGTGTGAGGGAAGATTAAGTTCACTCCATTAATACCAAGGGGTTCGCCTTAGGAACCAAACTTATAGATGATGGCATCAAAATGTACCATAATCCCTCTAGAAACATGCACTGAATCCACATTCCGTTCTGTTTTTTCCCCAGAAATTCTTGTTGTGAGAGTCTTCTCGAGGTGAAACCAATTACACACACAGCGAGTTATGCACAAACAATCCCACCTAGAGGGTGTATCCAAAGACGAGAGATAAAGGTGCTAGCGGCACTAAAAAAGAGGTACTTTGAATAGTATGCTTGTAATTATTAGAAGTATAACTCTGAAAGTGTTAATTTGTTTGCAGATGAGATTGCCAAAATTGAGCCAGCTTAATAACACTAATAGCGGAATACTTTCTATGTCTTTTGCTTTAGGAATTGAAATCACGAATATATAGAATTTTGGGAAATAAATAGTATCATTGGGGACTGTTGTAAAATCCGAAACGTGTTGGCAATTCACTGAAACTTCCCGATACTACTTTGGATTGGTGACTTTGAACCAAAGAACATTATTATATTATTTAATTCTGTTGTTATTATACTCAAGAAAAAGGGACTTTGCAAGTCTATGGGCCTCATTACGTCCCTGGCGCTAATGGTTTAACGGCGCCGTAAAGAGTGTCGGCACCGTTAAACCATTAGCGCCTGATTACAAGGTCCCTTAGCGGGTTATCCAACCCGCTAAGGCACCTTGTAGCTAATTACGGCAACCGTAATTTACGGTGCCGTAATTAGCGCCTTCCCCATCCCCATTATGCCCTATGGGGCAAAATGGGAATGGGGAAGGGCAAATGGTGAATGGGGAATTACCGCCCCCGCCAACCTTGTGATGGGGGCGGTAATTCCGCCATCCACCATGCCGGAGACCGGCATGGGCCATAATAATAGCACCATGGTCCAGCGCCTGGGTCGTAATGAGGCCCTATGTGTGAAACAAAAGTATTACAGTTGAGAGAGTACTAGAATCAATTCTGTGAGACAAACCAACTATGGTTAAACCATGGTTATGTTTATCAAAAATGTTTTGAAAAACTGTGCACTTTGGTTGATTAAAATAACCCCTTTAGGGACTTTTGATTTTTTCAAATGTTGTGAATCATTGTATGAAGGAATTGATTGTTACACTCTGTGAACTGAGTTAGGTGCATGACACTCAACCGGTTGTTATACTAATAATTAACTAGATGTTATATACCCATCTTAACTCTATTGAACATCTGCACTTTGAAATCCTTATATATAAGACTGTATAACAATACACAAAATTTCGAACAGCAAGCAGTGGGACCTACATTAGAACCCACATGCATGCAACTCTAATGATTTTGGGATTGAACTCCCCTTGGAGTGCACTAAGGGTTGGCACGTAGCAATACATGCCCTCTTTCCTGGCAGAGAATGGAAACACACTTCTCATACTGAAAGATTTTTTACAGAGGAGAGTTGCAATCAAGGGAAGCATGTGCCTCTTGCTATTGATGAGAGTGGGCATAACTATAATGTCCAAAATGGAGAGATTTAAAAAAAAAATGAAATGCTAAGGTCTGATAATACAGAAATTGAAATTGTAGGTTAGTCTAGAATAAAACGTAAAAAGTGAGGTATGGACATGCAATTTAGTGTGCAATATTGATACATTTTCTTGTAAAGTCTTAAAGAGATTTTTGCAAGGTTTGCACAAAAATAATAATATTCAAAGACGGATGAAGATGCTACAGAAAATAGATGACTGTGAAGTTCATGAAAAAACAGGACTTCTGTGTCACTCTCTAGCTTGTCTTGATAAAACTAGATGTAACAGTCAGTTATACAGATGCTGGCTGCACATCATACTAAAATGATATACCTTCTAGTTAAACTATGTGAGTGCAAAACACAAAGTATGTCGCTTGCACTTTTAAATCAAACACTTTTGACTGGAACTGTAGAAAGTGTAGTTTCTACACTGCAAATGATAAATATAATGCATCTAAAAGATTATATGTATGTAGATGAAACACAGGGGGTGGAAATGATAATCCTAAGCTTTCAAAGGATCTGATTGTTCAACAGTATAAAAGTATTTCAATGTTTAGGTTGTCTTCTACTGAAAGACCTGACATTGTTTTCAAATCTTGTCGACACACTTTTTAGTGGGGAAAATGAAAAAGAGTGTAGAACATGTTTGGAAATAACTTTATCTATGTTTGTGTGTAGAAGAACGATGTGAACCAAGTTAGGCACTTTATGTTTGTAGCCACGTGGCTGTAACCTTGCCAGTGCTACAGGGGGATTACAACCCAGGCATATTGTAAGTCCCCATTCTCATAGAGTACTATGGAACTCTATGGGAATGCGGACCACAGAAGCACCGGCACCATTGTTAACAGTGATAGTGCTTTCGTGACGGGTTTGACTAGCGTGGCTGCTGTGCCCAGCAGGGTTAGACCGGTTGGGCATGGCAGGTCCGGCAGGCAAACCTGTAGTTTGCCGGTCCGAAAATAGCAGTGCCGGTAAGCTTACCAGCACTGTTGTTTACAGACCAGCAAACTTAGAATAAGGCCCACTGTGTTTGGTTTTATAATCACATACGTAATCCTGCAAGAAGTGTCTTCAATTACATGGTAGTGCCTGATATTGGTAGGTTGCAAAAAACTTGCCTAACAAATTATTAGTGCAAGGTGTGAGAGGCAATGTTGTGTATTTACCTCTCAATTTGGACAACACTCTAGGAGTGAAGCGTGACATTACAGATTCTTTGTTTGTTTTAGTAAATGGTGTTGCTATAAAATATAAGAACATTTGGGAACAGCTTATAGATATTTTAAAGTTGAAAAATGTGTCGGCATTTCTATTGGAGCACAATGATTTACACCAAGGCTTTGTGACTGTACCAGACTTGTCTGTGCTTTATGTTGAGTCAACAAACAAAAATAGTGAAGGTCAGTTCCAATGTTTATCTGTTGCAGAAGGGAATAGTTTGTATGAACATTACACTATCCCTCCTATACACTCACGTGAAGTCATGGGCAACAGTTTAGAATAGTATCAAATGAAAGCAAAGAAAGGTGCACGAATCAGTATCTGGGGAAAAAGATGTTAGAAGATTGTTTTTTACCTATGGTCTTTCCTACTGGTACAGGGGGCAGATTGGATGATCGGAAGGTACCAATTTCTTCTGAAGAATATCGTTGTACAAGAATGTATTCTGAGGAATCCCAATTCCGCAACAATGTTGAATATATTTTTCACTTATTGTATGAAAGTGAATTTTCAACATTATGTTATGTGTTTGCTCGTACTCTTTAAACCAGAACTAGATTTATAAATCTTTCTGCATGTGATATGCTGCAACAGGTGAAAGAAAAAAATGAAGTTTTAGAGGGTAAACTTATCAATATTCTGGCTACAATGAGAGGAACCAAGGAATATTGGTATAGGAGTAAATCCGAGGTAAGATGCATGATCAGATACCTGGGCCCTCCAACTTGGTTTGTGACTTTAAGTTGGTCTGAGTATGGTTGGGATGATCTTGCAGAGTGGATTTGTGAAAGTAATCCACAGAAAGAAGACATTGAACACACGAAACCAGGAGAATTGTGTTCCATGGACCCTTTAAGCGTATCAAGGTTCTTTCATCACAGATTTTTAGACATGTTACACTTTGGTGCCTGATCCACAGGATTTTTTTCACGGTTCAAAGTGACTTTGCACTGCTGAGAAGTGACTTTATACGGCTGACACAAACCCTGATTCATGGAACTGTGCAAAGTATATTTTCACAGTGCAAAGTCAGTCCAATTTCATTTTGTATTGCAAAAATGACTTTGCACAAATTTGCACTTGACCCCAGCATTTTCAATCTTAGCGACACATGGTTCAATGCCAACTTAGGCACTGCTTTTTACTCCCTCCTCCCTGATGGCTTCAAACCCATTCCAAGCCTCGACCTCACCGCACTGGTGGCAGGGGTTGCCTTGATCTTCCCTGAGTGGGTTCCTGCTTCCATCTTACCCACCCATCGCTATTCTTCCTTTGAATTCTTGGTTGCACGTTGGCCATCTCTCCGATCTCCACCCTGACCATGTCTAGCTCCTAAAATCTATGTATAAGATAGAGATAATGCTAAATACACATAGTATGATATTAGAGAATATTGCACGAAGCACCTGAAACTTGTTTTTCTCTTTCCGCCGATTACAGCAGACAGCTATCTCCGATGGCTACCGCCACCTCAATACTGAAAGCACGCAACTTGCTACCAACGCAGACGAATACAAAAATTAAGCCTATCTGGATGTTAACCTCTCCAACAATAAGCTTTGCACTAACGTGAGTTAAATAATGACTGGTATACCGGATGTATATTCGTGCAATGTTGTGTCGCATTCTTACACTAGACCTATGCATACTTTCCCGCAGGGGCACACAGCAAGTTAGAAAATATCATAAGCGAGTTTGTTCACGTCTGCATTTATTTCACAATGCCGAAATGTATCTGGAGGCCCTAGGCACAACAAGGTAATTTCTATTAGACATAAGAATCACTGGCCGGTTTTGGCACTATACTGTGGATGACAGTTACATCCTCTTTAATTAATTGTTTACTGCAGTTGCCATTGCACTGATCAGGGTGACGGTCTAGATGTGACAACATGAATATGTCTTCACAATTCTTCAGTGAGGACTACCCACCCATTGCCTGTATTTATGGGTTGAGTTGAATTTGGATATAATTAACTAATGAATGTAGAGGTCATATGCTATATCCCGGGGTTGTGACCTTAGAGAGGGACACATTGCTTTTCTGATTTTTTAAACCCAGCTATACTTTTTAATTGTAGGATCTGAATATCCTCTAAGCAAGCATGTTACCAAATGTGGCTATCTGATTGATTGCAATATCAGGTTAGTGAAGTGACCAGTTAATTAACTCTCTCTGATTTATTATTAATCAAAAGATGTACTCCTAATTAATGCTTTTGTCACGTCAAGTTTTGAGAAAGAATATCAAATACCTGAAGAAGGGCACTCTAAGCCTGAAACGCCTAGTATGAGATAGTAGGAGAAATACCAAATACGTCTATTTGGTAATCCCCTGTCTAGATATCAGGATACAATTTTTCAAATGACAACCATACTCAACTCAATTGATGTATTTTATTATCATTTTTGATTATTTGCTTCAAAAAAATATATGTTTGTGGTGATTCCATTTAATTATTGCTCTGACACAAATGAATGTCAATGGCCTCATTACGACCCTGGCGCTAATGGGTTAACAGCGCCGTAAAAGGCTGCAGCGCTGTTAACCCATTAGCGCCTGATTACGAAGTCCCTTTGCGGGACCCGACCTTAACGGCTGGTCTACACCAGTCGTTAAAGTAGGGACCCGCAAAGGGACCTTGGTGCTAAGTACGGTACCGCAATTTGCAGAAACGTACCTAGCGCCTTCCCCATTCCCATTGAGCCCTATGGGGCAAAAATGGGAATGGGGAAGGGCCATGCAGGAAGGGGGAATTACCGCCCCGCCAACCTTGTAATGGGGTGGTAATTCCCCCTTTCTCCATGGCGGAGTCGGTAAGTTACCAGCATGGACCATGGTGCTATTAGCACCTTGGTTTTCCGCCTGGGTCGTAATGAGGCCCAATCTATTAACATGTTTTGTTTGCATATTACCAAAGTGAATGGACTAATGTTTGTTTTCAATAAGATTTATTTTTATTATTAATAATAATAATTATCGTTCAAATTTATATTGTGTACTCTTTTTTAATTCACTAAAGATAATTCCAACAAATAATCGTTACAACTCGTGAGGTAGTTATAGGTTGTGCCCGTTTGTATCCCGAGAAATCTCGAGGTACTACTCCCCTTTTTCTCATATTGTGATCTGATAGCACAGATCCAACAGGGAGCACCCAAGAGCTGATTGACACTTATATCCAATCAATTAACTTCAGTTATTGTTAATTAATAATTGTGTGCACCTCTACAACCAAACTATTTCTAGTATACCCTTTACCAGCCCCCAGGCACCACCATACTGTTCCTCTCTGAATGCGCTGATTTCTGCTCTTCCTTACTTTCATCCACCAGCAACCTCTTCCTCCTGGGTGATTTCAACATCCACCTGGACTCCGCAGGCTCTGCATCCACTCTCTTCACTGACCCCTGCACCACTCCTCCCCTCTCCATTATCCCTTCTTGGCCAACCCACTCTGCTGGACACTCTGGATGCCCTCAAACACCCTGACCTCTCTCTCTTCCCCCCACTAGTTACCCTTCTCTCCTGGTGAGACCACTCTCTCCTCTCCTCCCACCTGGGTCACTTTGGCCCTCTGTCCACCCACAAAAAAGCCCTTCCAACATCATGCACTAACATCTGACTATTGAAATGAGTGTCTGCTGTTGCTTACGCTTCCACCCTCATCCCTCTTGGCCCCCCTACACCTGATACTACTTCTGACTCTGCCCTCAGCTACCTCCACCTTTCTATCATCAACACTTTTGATATTCTTGTCCCAGGCATGACGATCCACCTGAAACCTGCCTCAAAGTGTAACACCCGGTACGACTCTGAATTTGCAGCCCTGAAACGAATGTGCAGGGCAGTGGAACAGAAGTGGCAAACCTCAGGGTCGTCCTCTCACATATTGTCCTGCCGCCTGCTCCAAAGGCAATATAGTCTCTCCATCCATGCCAAGAAAAGAACCCACATAAAGGCACCGGTTTCCAGTGCATCCAACAACACGGCTGAACTTTTTAAGATCTGAAGGGAACTAGCCAACTCTTCCACGGTCTCTTCCTCCCCTTCTCCTTCCCAGGTCCTCTGCAAAGCACTGGCCACACACTTTGCCATCAAAACTTTGGACATCCTGAACACCCTTGATTCTCACCCTACGAATCCATCACACGCCCCCTTGCCTCCATTGGCCCTCACCCTCCTTTTGCCTCCTTCTCCTCCTTCTCTCCTGTCACTCCTGAACAAGTTACCAAGTTGTCCGCTCCATGAAGGTATGTTCTAAAAAGGTTTCCCCTTGCTCATCCAGGACCATTAAGGATAACATTGTCTCTCTTGCCCCCACACTCGCTGATTTCTGCAATCTCTCTTTTGACACTGGATCTTTACCCTCCTACTTAAAGCACTCCCTTGTATGCACGCTCCTGAAAAAACCTTCAGCAGACCCTATCTGGCCTGCCAATTACCGCCCTATTTCCATCACCCCCTTCCTGGGGAAGCTGCCAGAGAAGTTGGCATTGCCCCAACTCAACTATCACACTGAACTTGTTGATGGTCTCCATGACTATCAATCTGGATTCCGTGGATCCAGAGGCACGAAACTGCTCTTCTGGAAACCTGTGAAGAACTGCTTGCATCTTTGGACTTCAGCTCCCCTGCTGTCCTCATCCTTCTCTATCTCTCATTTTCCTTTGATACAGTCAACCATTCCATCCTCATGCAAAGGCTCCACAATACCCTTGGCATCTCAGAAAGGACACTGGACTGGCTGTCATCCTTTCTAACTGATCGCTCTTCCCAAGTTATCCTAGGCACCTTCTCCACTCTTTTTCCTTCTACACCTGTGGTGTTGCCCAGGATCTGTCCTCTCCCCTTGGCTCTTTAACATCTACCTTGCTCTGCTTGCATGCCTCATCTACTCCTTCTCCTCTAACTTCCAGATGACACACAGCTTTTTTTCAAACTTCCTGCTGACCCTCTTGCACCCTCCATCATCCCTTAATGACTATCTGCCATCCAGTCCTGGTGCACCTCCAACAATCTCTGCCTCAATGCCTATAAAACTGAGATCCTTCCCATCGGGAACCCTGCTCCCTCCTTCTTCCCTTTATTGCTGGCCTTCCTCAATCGGCTCTCCCCCTTTTACTTCTTCTGAAGCCAGAAACCTTGAAGTCATCTTGAACTCCTCTCTTTCCTTCCTCCCTCACACTCAGGACATTGCCAAGAAATCAAACTTTCAGCTCTTCCTTCTCAAAGGAATTCTCACTTTTCTCACTTTCCCCCAGAGGCTCAATGTTACCCGAGCCTTGGTTCTCTCTAGGCTTGACTATAGCAATAGCTCCCTCCTGAATCTACCTTCTTCTACTCTGTGACCCCTCCAGCTAATCCAGAATAGGGCAGAAATACTTATCCTTGGCCTTAAGCCCAGGGACTGCTTCTCTCCTGCCCTAAAAGGTTTTCACTGGCTCCCGGTTGCTGCACGGATTCAATTCAAATCCCTCTGCAGCATCCAGAAGGCTGTCTGGGCCTGGGGACGACACTATCTTCAACTTCATCTTACTAAATACTCTCCCTCTAGAACACTACATTCCTCTGGCACCAACTCTTTGCGTGTAAACCATTCTGCTGAACGGAGGGTAGGTGGTCGGTCACTTTCCTCAGCTGACTCCCTCATATGGAACATCCTTCCCCTGCCTCTGCACCTTGAGCAGGACTTCCTTAAATTCCGGAAGCTCCTCAAGACTTTCCTCTTTACTTCCTCATTTCCTTCCTCTCTTCTCTGGTAATCCCACAGTTACTGTGATTGGTGTCTGGGGCCCTTATGCATCCTCAGGGCCACTAACCCCCTGCACCCAATTGGCCAGTTCCTGTCTACCCTCAGCATTTGCCCTGGCACACACTCCACACTAGAGGGTCGCACTTACTCCTAACATAGCCCTGGCCATGTAGCACTCAACACCCCAAGCACTTCATCTGTGGTTCACCCATGAGCTCAGACTCCACAACACTTACACCGTCTTCCCTCTTCCTTGCTGTACTTTCACGTTCTGAATACCCACAAGGCATAGTAGGTTTGTCCTTCCTTCCTTTTCCCTCCAGTGCTCTTATAAAATATTGTGTTTTGTAATGTATTTCACACACTTGTTCCTTCACTGTGTCCTGTGGTCATATTGAAATGTTAGTTTACTTGCTGTATAAGCACCTAACAAGAAAACAATAAATACATACAAATAAATACATTAGTTCAACTAGAGAATTCAGTTTCTAAAACAGCAGGTCTAGAAACAGTTTTGAAACTATGAATCAATGCACAAGTGATGTTAAAGGGGAGCTTGAATGTTGGAATGGTCTAGTCAATGGAGAGAAGGGAATAGGGATTGCATTTAACACTTTTCTCCATAATACAAATATTGAACATGTTGAAAGCATTCCTCTTAAGACAAAAATAGTCTACCAGAGTTGGAAAGTCATTCAAATATGACATAGGTCCACATTCTAAGTATGGCGGTCTCAAATAAAGGTGCTGTAGCAACGTACCGGCAGCCTTTCTGGACCACCATACTATGAGAATTCTGGTAGGGTCCATGGATCCCCTGGTAGGCCTGTCCTGCTGGGTTTTCATGCCCCTACCGGCATGTCTCTCACTGAAGCGCTGTCCCTGTAAGTAATGGTGCTGGTGCTTCAGTGACCCCATTTCCATGGAGTCCTACTGGACTCCATGAAAATGGGGATTAAATGTTACCGACACCACTTGTAATATCCCGGTGGCACTGGGATATCAGGTGGTGGTAAGGGTGTTCCAGGGTTGCTGGTAGCCCCCCGTAAAGAGTCCTGTAGTCGCATTGCAGATTTAGTAATGAAACAGGAGTTGAATGCTATTCTAATGCAGCTTTGTGTATGTTGTTTCAAATAACACCATTGATGCAAGAAATAGCTTCCACAGCAGACATGCAGTGTAGAACTTTCATTTCTTAAAGTATCTGTAGATTAAAAACCACACAGTACCCATTTGGCAATGTCAATCGGAAATGTAGTAGCTGTTGCAAGTGGAAAACACCAATGTTCCCAAAATACACAGGAAGATAGTCAAGAGTTTTTAAATACTATCTTCAATGTGTTACTGCAAGAAACTGTTAATGTAGATGAATATGTAGGATTTAGTTACGAGTGGAACCATATGTGTCCAAAATGTAACAAAGATTACACTACTCAGGATATTTCTGAAAGATTTGTATATGTTGCTATTCCTGATCAGAAAATGTACACTTTTCTGATCTTCTAACTAAAGCATTCCATGACATGCAATGCAGTGACTGTGGTTGTAATTGACAATCTACACTGCAAAATCTAGTTTTCAATAAACATGTATTGATTATGTTTCAAAGGTTCAGTGTAAATGGTAGGAAAATTAACAAGTTAGTAATTCATTTTGTAAATAGTCAAGTTTCTATTAGTAAGAAAACTATAAAGACGTGAGCAATTATTTTTCATGAGGGGGCATCCGTTCACTGTGGACATTTCATAACATGGGTGCATAAAGAAGTAGATTGATTTGTTTGTAATGACTCTATAGTCACACACCAAGCTAGGTTTCCAAAGGTTTTAAAGAATGCTTAATTAATGTTGTTTGAACCAGTTTTAAAATATATGTTTTATATTCTTTGTGAATACGAAAAAGAAAACAAAAGGTTTGTAATAGAAAAATAGGGTAATATCTGTTTTATGTCAAGTAGAATATGGATTGTTACTAGAATGTATTTTAAAATCAGTTCAACATAAATGTAGAGGTCATATTCTGGAGATCATAAATTAGAAGAGAACACAGATTCTGCAATCTTCTACTTCTGTTTTTCATTGTGTAAAACAGTGTATATTTTAATATGTACAAGTGTGTCTAAGTCATAGGTTACATACATGGTTCCTTGTACATTATTTTGAGTGTTAGGGAGTGTAGAAGGGCATGACTGTTTACATATGAAACAAGTAAACAGTAGGATTTAGATATAAAAACAATAAAGTAGAATGTTTGTAAATAAATTACATCTATTTACTAATAAGAGTTTTAGGGAAGGATTTAGATGTGTTGTTTCTTACTTGTCATGTGTTTAGGTGGAGAAATTAGGGATGCACACAATGGTTTAAACAAGTATTCCAATTAAAAAAATAAAAATAGCTTACTTTAAGTGTTTGTTCAATGTTTAAAGATCTTCAATTTACAATGTGGATGTTTTTAGAAAACGTGTACAATGTATTTTTTTACTATACAGTGGACGTGTTTTGTTTTTTTATAGTAGTTTATACACAATTTGTCATTAGCTTGTTAAGTGTGTAGGTGGCCAAATAAAGGATGCACACTACATTAATGGCAATGTAGAGATAATTATAAAACATTATAAAAACGTATTACACACTGCTTACAACTATTTGTGAAAATAGCAGTTTAAAAAACAATTTCCAGTTTAAAAAAAATGCTGTGTACATTTGTAAATTTCATCATTAACTTCTCATGTGTGCATATGGACAAATCAAGGACAAACACAGATTTTTTTTAAAGTGTACAAATTAAATTTGTTAGGTTCTTAGAGTACCTTTTGATCTGTGTTAATACATTTACACACACATAAGTATGACATAAATGTATGTGTAAAACTGATGTCTTGATTTCCTGGTTAAAGTTGCATACATTAATCTGCAAATGTGTCATCATTTGATATTAAATAATGTGTGTACACCATTGCAAAATTTCTTCACTGTAGTGACATGTCTTTATAGGTGCACAAACTATTGACATTGTGGGCAATTCTATTTAGAATTTTCTGATGCAAAATCTATTTCATAGTTACCTAAATGGTTAGTGCACTTGAGGTAGAGTATTTATTGTATCTATACTAAAGAAAGAGGAGTGTCGAACAGGGAAGGAAAACGCATAAGGATGAAACATATCACAAATGGAATTAAAATAAAAAGGAACATATATTTGTTTTGGTATTTTCTTTGTTATTATTATTTTCTTCAAAAGGGAACAAAATTGAAATAATAAAAAACTAAGGGTGACAGTTAATCTGGTGTTGAGATATTAACTTCTCCCAAACCTTTGTTTTGGCACCTTCCACGGCTACCCATTGGTGGCATAGTTCACACGTGACTCTGAAAACGGAGACATTGGGAGCCAGTAAATTTACAACAAATGCAGTTGACACTGTTGCAAAATTTGAGGATTCTATTAGTGTCGGTGAAATCCAACTAGTGCATGCAGGTGCTGGAGGAGGTGCTGATGTTCGTGCATGTAATGCATGCCCCCATGCATTGTATATTTGTGGTGTTCATGCGATTTCCGATATGTGTTGTCTACGTCATCCCAATTAACTCTCACCAGATGGTTGATCATCACAGATATTCCAATTGATGGTCCTCATTTTAGAGTCTTCATGCACAATATGCACTGTACATCTTCTGCCTCCTTTTTAGAGCAGTGTTTTTTTCTTTAAAAAATCACCAACTATCTGGCAGGGTTTTCATTTCTGTCGGTTTCTTCCTGGGTGGCAATGAATTGGGGACCCAGACAATATCGTCATCGCAGCTGCTGCTGTTCTCATGGTCAGAAATATTGAAATGTCAAAATGGGGAGGAAAATGTAAAATCAGAACAATGACAACACTAAAAGGCCCTCATTACAACCCTGGCGTTAAGGGGTTAACGGCGCCGTAAAAAGGTGGCGGCGCCGTTAACCCCTTAATGCCTGATTACGAGGTCCCTTTGCGGGTTGGAGATTTTAATGCCTGCTTTTTCTAGGCGTTAAAAACCAACCCGCAAAGGGACCTTGGTGCTAAGTACGGTGCCGCAATTTGCGGCACCGTACTTAGCGCCTTCCCCATTCCCATTGAGCCCTATGGGGCAAAAATGGGAATGGGGAAGGGCTATGGCGGCATGGTGAATTAGCGCCCCGCCAACCTCGGAATGGGGCTGTAATTCCCCATTCCGCCATGGCGGAGTCGGTAAGTTACCGGCATGGACCATGGTGCTATTAGCACCATGGTCCAACGCCAGGGTCGTAATGAGGGCCAATGCCACAAAAATGAAAATGTAAAAAAAGTAAAACCAAAAATTGACAAATTGAACAAATGGCACGACAAGAGAAACAACAATTAGGGTAGAAATGTGTAAAAAGGAGGAACAATTAAAGAGTTTGTGGGTCGCGTTATTATTCGCTGCTGCGCCCTGCTGAGCACTCTGATTGGTCACTTTTGCACGTGTGAATTTTATCATATGGCATGGGCGTAGCCGCCTCAATACACCTCAAAGTATGATTGGACCGTTCACTGACGCAGATAGCAACCACATGTAGACATGCAGCTACAGCACGTAATATTATTGGCTGGTGCATCAGGCACGAAGATGTGTAACCAAGTTAAAGAAGCTTGACGTCCTATTGGGTGATTTCACACACACACAGATTTTGTCACAGGACATGGGCGTAGACACGTCAATACATTGCAACATGTGATTGGTCCGTTTGTTGACACGGGCAGGAGTCATGTGTAGACGCACATGATGTGATAGGTCAGCACTACAGACACGAAGAGAGGTAGCTGCGTTGATAAAGCTTGAAGTTACATTTGGATGATTTTGCATGTGCGGATTTCATCGTACTTTTGATTAAGCCGTTTGTTGAAGTGACTAAACAGGGAAGTACAGCCTGTGATCCGATTGGCTGTGGAAAAAAGGCACAATGTTGCATTGCCGCGTGACCACACTTTCAAAGTAATTTGGCCTTCCTTCAACATGGCTACAGCCACGTGCAGGCACATTTTCTCATTGATTTAGGCCGATTGGTCAATACTTTAGGTGCAAACACTTCATTGCGCTTGGATGTACCTGTGTGTATGGAAAACACATTCTGGTTCGTTGTATCATGTAATTGTGTTTACACCTCTCTCCCAAGCATTTACTGTTTTCTGACATTGCTTTTTGTTTCTTGGTAGGTGAACTCCTTTGTAAGCCTTCATGAACTTTTAAAAGCAGTACCTTTTTTATCGTTCTTGTTCCTATACCTTTGTCTTGTGCTTTGTGCTTTGTAATGTTTTGTTATAGTTGCTTCCTTTTTTTTTGGTATTAAGTGGAGGAGTCCTTTTTGTGTTGTGTATTTTTGCAGTTTTTATTTTTCCTCCACGGTCCTGCATTTCAAAAAGACTACGACAAGCAGTGATGTTGAGGTGGTGTGGGTGGCTTCAGCTTTACTGCCACAGAAGAAGCAATGTGCACAAAACGTAATTGCTGGTAGTTGCCAATATTTCTGTGTAAAGGACCAACACAGCAAAAAGGAGATCAAGGAGGTCTTGTGCAATTTCTGTGGTAAGGGTTTGCAGAGGGGACCTTCACACAAGCCATCGCAAAGCTTGGGGACATCCACGTTAATTCAACATCTTGTCCATGTTCATTGGGATGAAGTGGATGAATCATACAGGAAGGCTTGTGTGAAACATAAGGCCAAAGCACACGGAGCAAGATCAGCAGAGCAGTATTTATCACCTGTGCCACAGACTTCAAATACAATTACCAGCTATTTTTCACCAACTAAGGTTCAATGTCAGTCTGCCTGCATCCAATCTTGTTATTGTGATGTGCACAACCTGTCACAGCTTTTTCGAGGTGGGCGGTGGCTCCCAAGACACTTGGGGCAAGGCTCTTTCAGAACATATGGCTTATTGCCAATGCTAGGTAGATTTTTAAGTGTCCATTTTATTTAGCCCCATTCCTTAGAATAATGAAAACTGAAAAAAATATACAAATATAAAACGCGAAAAAATAAATGTTCCTTCATTTATCCTTTTGTAATATGTATGAACCGTAGTGTTTTTCCCATCCCAGTTCCTACCTCTTTTTTCCTTACCCCCAAAACTGTCTTCTTCAAGACCAACTTATTAGTTATAAAAATAGACAATAAAAACACACTGTATTTATGGATCAAGGTATCTTAAATGATCCTTTCAATTCAGTGTGTGTTGAAAAAACTAAATATCCTTATGTATTTCATTATAGCTGAGGTTATCTCATGTGGATGCCGCAGGTAAAACTCCACAGTCGTTGCTGTATTTAGCCGTGCATGGATCTTCGGTAGCCAAGGCTATAGAATCATATTTTAAAAACATACAAACATATGTGTGCAATATTCTTGGAAATATTTTTATTAGGAAATTAGGATACATTGAGTGTAGTCTTTGCACACAGTTACTGAAACACTTTAATAACTTTAGATTCATTAACATTACATATAAATGGAAACACATTTGAAAGTTAAATAAATATACAAACAACGTTTTTTAAGACCAGGGTTATTTGGGGTGAATATGGTTACACAATTTTTATTTTATTTCCTACACAAGATACATTGTTTTCATTACCCCAGTTATCTGTATTATTAATGTCAATTACGTTTGGAATGAAAAAAACCTTGACATTCAATGAAACAACTTTATTTGCAGGGACATTAAGGTGAACAATACATTGTAACAAGCACTTGAAATTCAAGGAAAAAACTTTAATTGCAGGGACGTTAAGGTGAGCAATACATTGTAACAAAACCTTTGAAATTCCAGGAAAAAACTTTAGTTCCAGGGACGTTAATGTGAGAAATTAACTAAAAAAAAGAAACTAAAATTCAGCTAGAGCCACCTTAACTTTGCACCCCCTGATGTGCAGCCTATGACCACAATGATGACATTACAGATCAAATCACTGATGCCATCACTGGTGACAACACTAATTACATTGGGCCTCATTACGAGGTGGGCGCAAAGGGATACCGGGCACCGTTAAGGACATCAGTGCCGGTAATCCCTTTGCGCCCTATTCCGAGGTACCTTAGCGGGTCCCTTCCTTAACGCCTGGTTTTACCAGGTGTTATGGACGGGGCCCGTTAAGGGACTTCAGAGCTAATAACGGTACCACAATTTGCGGTACCGTTATTAGAGCCTTCCCCCTTCCCATTGAGCCCTATAGGGGCTCAAATGGGAATGGGAATGGCTTTTTCAAGGGGGTTTACCGGTCCCGCAAAGGTCAGAATAGACCGGTAAGTCCCCTTTGAACGAGGGCGGACTCGGTACCGGTATTGGAGGTAGTCATGGCGCTAATAGTGCCATGACTACCTCCAACCTCGTAATGAGGCCCATTGTATATAACTGATTACATCAATAATGGAATTAGACATAACATCATTTATAAGGTAGCTCATGAAAACTTGAATTACCTTCATAATAATTTCAGCCATGTACAATGGATGGGGTCACTGGCCAGCACCAAAGGCCATAGCTAGTAGGTTGTTAGTGTTCAAAAATACCAATGTGCCATGCCTAGTAGCCCATCACTGTTTTAAAGTATACAGTGGGCAACATTGAAATCTGTAGTCAGTGGCCATGCCTAAAGGCTATAGTTAGTGGCAATTAATATGTTGGAATATACAGTCAGCACTGCCAAAAGCCATGGTCACTGGCTAGTTTTGTGTTGCAGACCATGGCTAGTGGCTGATTAGCTTATATAATGTACAGTAGGGGTGTCACGGTATTAGTTTTATGACGCTACAATAACCTTCTTGCCAAATGACGGTATATCATGGTTATCGCGGTATAGCAAGTGGAGTTAACTAATCTTAACAAATATTTTCTAAAAGGTCATAAATTGTCAGATTTATCATCACAAACAAAACCAGGCACCCAGGGCCAGAATTGGGCTTTTCAACATACTTTCCACTGAAATGCCACCCCTTGTTTCCACCAAACAAAAACACACGTGTGGAGAGGAGGGGAGGGCCCGGCTGCGACTGGCAAAGCAAACTGAATATCTTTTCTTAAGTGGTCATTTAGGCTTTTAGCTCCCCCACTGGCTACTGGTGAAGATGAACATGTTGCCATCTTGATAATCTGCATGCCACAGATCAATGGAGTCTGATGGTAGTATATGTGTGTGCGCATAGACACACGCACACACACTTTTAAAAAAAAAACATTTTATTGAATTATAAAAACAACCAAACAACACAAACCAAACAAACAGTGCATGTTCCAACAGTTTCATTACACTTTCTTAACTTCTAACCACTACTTCCCTTAACCCACCCCCCTCTACGAGTCTATTGCATTAAACCTTCAGTTTCCGCATCCTGTGGTTCGATCTCCTCTTCTACAGGCTCCGCCCGGTCATCTAATGACCCAAACAGTTCGGCTATCAGTGATTTCCAGGCCATCAGGGACTCAGTCTCCTCCTCCCCCCCTGTCCTACTCGCTTCTTGCCATGCCATGGTTTCGGCTTCCGCCCCTTTTTTGCAAATCTCTCCACCACACCTCTACCTTTGGCACATGGCATGACTTCCATCCCATGGCAATCCTCCTCTTTGCAATCACATAAGCCAGATCCCTCAGCTTACTCACGTGCCTGAGCTTCTGTGGTCTGGGGACCCCCCAGCAGACAGGCCCACACTGTATCCACTACCACCTTGACCCCTTTTTCTTCCAATTTCTCTTTCACTGCCCTCCAGAAACGCTCTATTATCGGGCATGACCAGAACATATGCACCATGCCCGTGTTCTCCTCATCACACTTAGGGCATGCTGGCCGTCCTGCATTTTCAAACCTCGATATCCTCCAAGGCGTCATATATGCCCTATGCGTTATGTACCGCTGAATCTGTTTTAGCCTCGCGTTTCTAGACACCTTCTTATGATACCCCTGCACCCGTTCCCACATCCCGTCTCCCAACGGGGCTCCAACCTCCATTTCCCAGTCAAGTCTCAACTGCGTGACCTCCTTCCCCACTTTAGGCAACAGCATTTCATAGAATCTGGAAATCTCATGACCCCCCTCAGCTATGTCATATATCACGTCTATGGTGGCATCTGATTCTTCCTCCAACACAGTTTCAGGCCATGTTCTCTTAATCCTCTGTACCACTCTATGATACGTAATATACTGGCCCTCGTGCAACCCAGTTTCTTCCCGCAGCCTCTCAAAAGTAATACCAGAGCCCTCCTGCCAAATATCACCCATTGTTGCCACCCCAGCCGGTTCCCAGTGGTTCCTGAGTATCATTCGTAGCTGCGCCTCTGCCCCCGTCAATGCAACCAGTGGTATCTGCGGTGAGCATGGGGACGGGTTCTCCATCATTTAACATGCCCTGCGCCACACCTTCCACCCCAGAAGCATCATTTTAGGGCGCCCCACCATTTCCGCCCTGGGTACCCACATCATCTCTTTGAAATAAAAAGGTGCACAATCACACCCAAATAGCCTAAATTCTGAGGTCTCTTCGTCAGAGAGCCATTTGGCAACATACTGTAACTGGCTTGCCACATAGTACGCCTCATAGTTGGGCAGCTTTATCCCTCCTTTGAAGTTCTGTAGCTTCCATAACGCCACTCTATTTCGCATGCCATGCCACAAAAAGTCCCTACACATGCTATTCAATTTGGTGAGAACTTCTTAGAAATCAGGTACGGTATGTTCCCGAAATAGTGTAGGAGCCTTGGCAGGACCACCATCTTTCGCATTTCTCCCCGCCACATCATCGCCAAAGGCAGCTTTTCCCAAAATTGCATGCACTTCTCAATTTTTTTAGTGGCTACTTCTGTATTGCACCAATGCTCTTCCTCCACGGTGTGGTATATATCTATCCCCAGGTACCGAAATGTGCTAACCGCCCACAGCACTTGCAATACAGGTAGCCGCTCCGCTGGAATCCCCATGTACACCCCTAATGGGAACAAGCTGGATTTCTGGGGGTTCACTGCTATACCGGACGGCACAGCGTATCTCTCCAGCACTTCTAGGATGTACTGGAGATATTCTTCTGGGAATCGCAAGTACAGCAGCATGTCATCTGCATATAGGGAGATCAGATGCCGCTCCCCTTTCACCTCAATGCCTATGGTGTCATATTGCTGCCTCAGATATATTGCTAGAGGTTCCAGGGCCAGTATGCAGAGCATTGGAGACCACACACACTCTCTCTTTACGTTACAGCCTTTAGTTTACTTCCGGGCCAAAAGGTGTTCACTAATCACGGACATGTTACCCTTTGGTATGGCAGCAGGGAATACCCACAGAGATGATAAAATTTCGCAGTGTGACTTATTATATGTAAATTCAATGATAGAACCAGGGAAATCCCCCATTGTCATATGTTTAGAAAACATTATCCAGTATAAATATTTAAACCCCAAAGCCGCCAACCCAAAGTCCCGGGAGGATAGCTCAGTGGCAACATGCGTGCCTTGGAAGCAAGACGACACGAAGCAACACAGGTTCGATCCCTGGGTCCGCGCTTAGAAACCTCTGGGTGTTTAAGTGCGCTATAAATACGCAACTAAGACAAAAACATGGGTGTTTAAGTGCGTTATAAATACGCAACTAAGACAAAAACAATTACGCAACTAAATATACAAAACCAATTTCTTTAACAGTGCCTCGATGACTGCGGGCGGTGTGAGCGCTTTAAAAAAGAAATTACATTAAAAAAAAAAGTAAACCCTTTTCCTTCTTGGCACTGTATTTATTCTTCCTATTGCTAACATATTGATTTTGTGTCAGGCACGTGTGGTTTATGGAATGGCATTAAAAACTGCTCAAACTGAAACTACTTGGCAGACGGCACATCCAAAAGTGCAAGACCAAGACTGCGCAGCACTTGCTTACTGCAGCATTTCCAAATCAGATTGAAAAGCACACTTAACGGTATGAACGGTATACCGGTATAAACAATGTGACGGTTATTATTGTTCAATTAAGTGGTTCACGGTATCTTTAACGGTATACCGTAATACCGTTACATCCCTAATGTACAGTGGGCACGGCCGAACACCAAAGCTAGTGGCTGGTTAGTGTTGTATAATACACATTGGGCACGGCCGAAGGCCATTGCTTATTGTTTTATTTTAAAATATACTGTGGACATGGCAAAAATATGTACAAATTGCTGAAGGTCAAAGGCCACGGCTAGTGGCCCATTTATATTTTAGAATATATAGTGGGCACAGCCAAAGATTGAGTCCATGGCTAGTATTGTGCTAAAGTTCATGGCAAGTGCAGGATCAGTGTTTATAACATACAGTGGATACGATTGAAAGATGTACCCACTTCTAAAGGTCAACGTCTATGGTTGGTAGCCTGTTAGTGTTTTAAAATATTCAGTGAACATGGGTGAAGGTTGTGACCACTGTCCATAACTGAATGCCATGACTAGTACTTATTCATCTGTTAAAATGTGTTTGGCCATGTACACTGACTATGGCTGATGGCCATGATTAATGCTAGCTACTGTCGTAATGTCATTAATGATTTCATTAGTGATGTGATCTTTAGTGTCATCATTGTGGTCATAGGCTGCACAACAGGGGGCGCAAAGTGAAGGTGACTTTAGCTGAATTTCAGGGGTTTTTTGCGTTAAGTTCTCAAGTTTTTTCCTTGAATATTTATATATATATATATATATATATATATATATATATATATATATTCACTGAAAAATCTTTGTTAAAGGGACTTTATGGTTACAAGTAAAATAAAAAAAAAACAGAAATTCACCAGTTAAGGTAAGTGAAGAAACCATAACCCGCGCCAGCACTGTTGCACTGCTAAAACTAACACCAAGGACATGAAAGATGACATCACAAATCCATCACTGATGACATCACATATGTTGGATACTTGTTTTTGTTTACTAACATGATTAGGTTTGTTTTTTTGTTTTTACTGCCAATGAAGAATTTCTCAAATTTGAAAGGTGCTATATATCTACACATTACCCTTTTTGTATGTTCTTAAAGTACTCTTCTTAGAGTGTATTCTGAGCTCATAGTGCACATACATGGGGCAATAAGCATGCCTCAAACCAACAAGTAATCTGTGTACATGATTTTTTATGCTGTTGTTGCTTTCTTCCTTACTTAAGTTTCCCTGTTATTGACTCCAATTTGTATGCATTTTGTGTTTGAATATGTATTTTTCTGCTAACACAAGTGTGTGGTAATTTTTTAATTGTTACCTATGTGTTCCATGTTTAACATTACTCAAAACTCGCATAATGAGCATATATTATTTTACTAACACAAATTACTAGATTCAAAATATTGTACTTCTATGGTGCATGCTGCAACCATTACCTATATATATATATATATAATGTTTACATAAGTACACTCTACCAATCACCCCTAACATCTTGTTACCAACATTATAAATTCAACTCCTTGTAGTGAGTTGTCTATTAAATGTAATTGAATATGTGATGTCATCAGTGATGTCAATGACATTTGTGATGCCAGCTTTTATGTCCTGGGTGTTTACAGTGGTGGCGCGTGTTATGATTGTTTAGATTACCATTACAGGCAAATTTCTGTGGTTTTTCATTTCTACTTGTAACCATAATGTCCCTTTAGCAAAAAAATGCCATTGAATTTCATAGGTTTTTATTAGTGCAACTTAACCATAATGTCTTTTTGACAATGTTTTTTCAGTGAATTTCCTGGGTTTTTACCAGTACACCCTAATTTCCTAAAACATACTAATATCATACTTACCCAAATATAGCAACATTTGTGTCCAGTTTACAAAGTTTCACCTTAAAACTCTGCCATTCTCCACATTCTAGCATCATTTCTAACCCGTCTATACCCTTTTTGCAACATTTTTCCACTGTTTGTGTGCTCGTCGACGTTCGTAAATGTCTGATGTAATCGCAGACTTTCCAGATAGTGACCACGCGTGAACGCGCACGGCATAATGACATGTTTGCAAATGCGTCCGCACTTCGCTAATGGGCTATGCTTCGCAGTTTAGAACTACATTTTTTAACTCATCTCGGAACTGAAGCTCAAAATGTACCCTTGCACGACTCCTACACCTATTCTTACTCATTGTCCATTAACAATCTAGCACACCGCACATACTTGGATAAATATTAGCAACAGTGCTATTTATCTTAAAGATGGCATCAGCTATTGCCATCCCTCGTCCCCAAGATCCACAACCACCACCAGCTGGAGGACCGCCACAATAAAAGAAGCACAATACTTCAAAAGACAATGAAGCTGACCAAGAAAATGAGGTAGAGGAAGTGCCTACCTCTAGCACCCAGACAGAATCATGGGTGTGGCAGTTCTTTACCACTGTTGGGAATGTACCAAATGCTAAAGGTAACAAAGTGAAATGCACTGAGTGTACTCAGTTGTGAACTACCTGGGCAGTACTCCTACGGGACCACCTCATCGCGGGGACCTTCCAAATCTATCCACCGCAATGCTCTAAGAAAGGCTGTTCCTTTCTTAGGAAGTAGTAGGCTGTCTTCCTCTACCTCATCTTCCTCAACCAATACTGTAACCGCACAGCCTACAAAGTCCCACCTGCTACTTTGCAAGCGATAAAAGAGGCTGTTGATCCATATCTTTCGAAGACAACATTACTCTGTATATACTGAAACACATCACTCTGCTGGAAGTTGCAATTTTGAAGTGCTTTTGAAGCTGTAATCAAGGAGCATGAGAAATACTGCCCCCTACATTAGATGTAACACACGCGCAACATCTTCCCCTGTCCACCTGCCCATCCATATTTGTGGTTGGTTTCTCTTCCCCCATTTCCCTCCCCATCTTATTTTCTGACATCTCCTGCAAAAAAAAAAAAAAGACACCAAAAAAGGTTCCTTTCGGAACCACCTTTCACAGTTAAAATTAGAACTAAAAAAATAATCTTATAGACTCCATCTACTTTACATTTCTCAGTAAAGTAGTTAGACTCATTACAATTCTTCAACATATCCATTAGCATTTTGTATTATGCTAAACGGAATAATGGACAATTGCATACTAGAAACCCAAATGCTTTTCTCTAGCATGCAATGTGGAACATAATCGATGGACCTTTATAACTATCCACGGTCTCCACAGTCCCCTTTCCAGGCCATGAATCATTAAAAGACATGGGGCCTCATTACGAGGCTGGCGGCAGCCGTGCCTGTAATGGCTGCCGATGATATTTTATTTTTTCCGGCACCCAGAAATGGGCAATTACTGAGTCATTATGGCCTTGCCGGTATTTGCCCATTCCTGAGCGCCGTGAACAATTCTTCCCCATTCCCATTGAGCCCAATAGGGGTCAATGGGAATGGGGAAGCCGGATGCGCTGGCACCGTTATGAACGGTGCCGGGGCATCCCACATGCAGTGCGCACGGGTGCCGCTCTGCACGCCAGGTCCGAGAGTTTGCCAGTCCAGGAACTACAGTACCGGCAAGCTTGCCTGTACAGTATAATGAGGTCCATGGGTGGCACGTGTACACCATTGCACAGGACAGCCCTTCTACCCTTTTTAATTTTATATTTGTAACACTCCCTCAATGCCTGCTTTCAAACAGTCACACTTCCATCCACCAATCACTTTCAAAAACTGTACATATAACCCTATGAACATATTAAGGGGTTGATTCAAGGAATTAATGTGAGCCGAAAATTCCCGTGCAGAGGTGCCAAAACGTGCGAATCGCAGTAAAAGTGCAAAAATCGCAGTGCAAGTGTGAAAATCGCAGGGAAACAAGCGCACATCGATTCATGGAAGTCCGTGCGCGAGAAAAACATTGGATGTGCGCTAAAAATGTGCGCCGCGCACGCCGGCGCACAGGTCATCCAACAGTGTGCGCCACAACCACTGCGAAATCGCACATAGCGTGGCGCACATCACAAAAGTAGGCGGAACACGGGGCGTAACACTCGGAATGGGTAACAACGTGTGAAAATATGGGCGTCACGGGGAAGTACAGGAGGCAAGTGCGCAGAACGCCCACACGCTCGCCTACAACCCGTATTCATGGAATCGAATAGGGCAAACCAGCGCACGGTCAAAGACGCGCACAGGGCCAAACAAGTACGCCACAAGAAAGCAGGCGGTAGCGCTCCTGCGACTGAAAAAAATGTGCGCCAAAATGTGCGCTAACAAAAAGCACCCATATACAGCCATGATGAATGGGCCATACAGTGGCCCTCTAGGACAAATGAGGTGCAAAGGGGCACCGACAAACACGGACACCCGCTGTGTGAAAAATAGCGTGTGCGCGTGTCCCTGGGTGCGCGGGAAGTTCCACATGCGATTGGCCTGGGTACGTGTACTTCGGGGTGCGCGGGAAGTTCCACACGCGATTAGCCTGGGTACGTGTACTACGGGGTGTGCGGGAAGTTCCACACGTGATTGGCCTGGGTAGGTGGGGGTGCGCGGGAAGTTCCACATGCGATTGGCCTGGGTACGTGTACTTCGGGGTGCGCGGGAAGTTCCACACGCGATTGGCCTGGGTACGTGTATTCCGAGGTGCGCGGGAAGATTCACACGCGATTTCAGCAGGGTACGTGTATTTCGGTGGTGCCGGGGAATACTACACGTGATTTGGCCATGTCGGAGGTGTTCCCTCTACACCCTCCACGGCCCCTGCAGGCGGCCCACACCACAGGGTACTACCCTGCACCCCTGCTCATGTCCCACAGGCAACCCATCCACCATGGCCATGCCCACCAGCCAACCCACATGTCACCTTGCACTACTGATCACCAACACATGTCTCCCATCACACCCACCCCCCAGCCACCGGGGGCAGCCTCCACCAGGCCCCCACTCATGTCTCCCACCACCCCCACCCCCCAGCAGTGCAGGGGCAGCCTCCACCAGGCCCCCACTCATGTCCCCTATCACCCCCACCCCCCAGCCACCAGGGGCAGCCTCCACCAGGCCCCCACTCATGTCTCCCATCACCCCCACCCCCCCAGCAGTGCAGGGGCAGCCTCCACCAGGCTCCCACACATGTCCCCCTGCACCCCCACGCCCCCAGCCACCAGGGGCAGCCTCCACCAGGCCCCCACTCATGTCTCCCATCACCCCCACCCCCCAGCAGTGCAGGGGCAGCCTTCACCAGGTTCCCACACATGCATACCACCACCCCCACCCCCCAGCCACCAGGGGCAGCCTCCACCAGGCCCCCACCCATGTCTCCCATCACCCCCACCCCCCAGCCACCAGGGGCAGCCTCCACCAGGCCCCCACTCATGTCCAACTCATGTCTCCCTGCACCCCCACCCCCCAGCCACCAGGGGCAGCCTCCACCAGGCTCCCACACATTTCCCACACCATTCCGACCCCCCAGCCACCAGGGGCAGCCTCCACCAGGCCCCCACTCATGTCTCTCATCACCCCCACCCCCCAGCCACCAGGGGCAGCCTCCACCAGGCCCCCACTCATGTCTACCACCACCCCCACCCCCCAGCCACCAGGGTCAGCCTCCACCAGGCCCCCACTCATGTCCAACTCATATCTCCCTGCACCCCCACCCCCCAGCCACCAGGGTCAGCCTCCACCAGGCCCCCACTCATGTCTCCCATCACCCCCACCCCCCAGCAGTGCAGGGGCAGCCTCCACCAGGCTCCCACACATGTCCCCCTGCAACCCCACCCCCCAGCCACCAGGGGCAGCCTCCACCAGGCTCCCACACATTTCCCCCACCACCCCCACCCCCAGCCACCAGGGGCAGCCTCCACCAGGCCCCCACCCATGTCTCCCATCACCCCCACCCCCCAGCCACCAGGGGCAGCCTCCACCAGGCCCCCACCCATGTCTACCAACACCCCCACCGCCCAGCCACCAGGGGCAGCCTCCACCAGGTCCCCACTCATGTCTTCCATCACCCCCACCACCCCAGCCACCAGGGGCAGCATCCACCAGGCCCCCCACTCATGTCTTCCATCACCCCCACCCCCCAGCAGTGCAGGGGCAGCCTTCACCAGGTCCCCACCCATGTCTACCACCACCCCCACCCCCCAGCCACCAGGGGCAGCCTCCACCAGGCACCCACCCATGTCTACCACCAACCCCACCCCCCAGCCACCAGGGGCAGCCTCCACCAGGCCCCCACTCATGTCTACCACCACCCCCACCCCCCAGCCACCAGGGGCAGCCTCCACCAGGCCCCCACTCATGTCCAACTCATGTCTCCCTGCACCCCCACCCCCCAGCCACCAGGGGCAGCCTCCACCAGGCCCCCCACTCATGTCTCCCATCACCCCCATACCCCAGCAGTGCAGGGGCAGCCTTCACCAGGCCCCCACCCATGTCTACCACCACCCCCACCCCCCAACCACCAGGGGCAGCCTCCACCAGGCACCCACCCATGTCTACCACCACCCCCACCCCCCACCCACCAGGGGCAGCCTCCACCAGGCACCCACCCATGTCTACCACCAACCCCACCCCCCAGCCACCAGGGGCAGCCTCCACCAGGCCCCCACCCATGTCTCCCATCACCCCCACCCCCCAGCCCCCAGGGGCAGGTTCCACCAGGCCCCCACTCATGTCCAACTCATGTCTCCCTGCACCCCCACCCCCCAGCGACCAGGGGCAGCCTCCACCAGGCCCCCACCCATGTCCACCACCACCCCCACCCCCCAGCAACCAGGGGCAACCTCCACCAGGCCCCCACTCATGTCACCCATCACCCCCAACACCCAGCAGTGCAGGGGAACCCTTCACCAGGCCCGCACCCATGTCTACCACCACCCCCAACCCCCAGCCACCAGGGGCAGCCTCCACCAGGCTCCCACACATGTCCCCCTGCACCCCCATCCACCAGCCACCAGGGGCAGCCTCCACCAGGCCCCCACTCATGTCTACCACCACCCCCACCCCCCAGCCACCAGGGGCAGCCTCCACCAGGCCCCCACTCATGTCCAACTCATGTCTCCCTGCACCCCCACCCCCCAGCCACCAGGGGCAGCCTAATCAGGCCCCCCACTCATGTCTCCCATCACCCCCATCCCCCAGCAGTGCAGGGGCAGCCTTCACCAGGCCCCCACCCATGTCTACCACCACCCCCACCCCCCAACCACCAGGGGCATCCTCCACCAGGCACCCACCCATGTCTACCACCACCCCCACCCCCCAGCCACCAGGGGCAGCCTCCACCAGGCACCCACCCATGTCTACCACCAACCCCACCCCCCAGCCACCAGGGGCAGCCTCCACCAGGCCCCCACCCATGTCTCCCATCACCCCCACCCCCCAGCCACCAGGGGCAGCTTCCACCAGGCCCCCACTCATGTCCAACTCATGTCTCCCTGCACCCCCCAGCCACCAGGGGCAGCCTCCACCAGGCCCCCACCCATGTCTACCACCACCCCCACCCCCCAGCCACCAGGGGCAGCCTCCACCAGGCCCCCACTCATGTAACCCATCACCCCCACCCCCCAGCAGTGCAGGGGCACCCTTCACCAGGCCCGCACCCATGTCTACCACCACCCCCAACCCCCAGCCACCAGGGGAAGCCTCCACCAGGCTCCCACACATGTCCCCCTGCACCCCCACCCCCCAGCCACCAGGGGCAGCCTCCAACAGGCCCCCACCCATGTCTCCCATCACCCCCACCCCCCAGCCACCAGGGGCAGCCTCCACCAGGCCCCCACTCATGTCCAACTCATGTCTCCCTGCACCCCCACCCCCCAGCCACCAGGGGCAGCCTCCACCAGGCCCCCACTCATGTCTCCCATCACCCCCACCCCCCAGCAGTGCAGGGGCAGTCTCCACCAGGCCCCCACCCATGTCTCCCATCACCCCCACACCCCAGCCACCAGGGGCAGCCTCCACCAGGCCCCCACCCATGTCTACCACCACCCCCACCCCCAAGCCACCAGGGGCAGCCTCCACCAGGCCCCCACTTATGTCCCCCATCACCCCCACACCCCAGCCACCAGGGGCAGCCTCCACCAGGCCCCCACTTATGTCTCACATCACCCCCAACCCCCAGCCACCAGGGGCAGCATCCACCAGGCCCCCACTCATGTCTCCCATCACCCCCACCCCCCAGCAGTGCAGGGGCAGCCTCCACCAGGCTCCCACACATGTCCCCCTGCACCCCCACCCCCCAGCCACCAGGGGCAGCCTCCACCAGGCTCCCACACATTTCCCCCACCACCCCCACCCCCCAGCCACCAGGGGCAGCCTCCACCAGGCCCCCACTCATGTCTCCCATCCACCCCAACCCCCAGCCACCAGGGGCAGCCTCCACCAGGCCCCCACCCATGTCTCCCATCACCCCCACCACCCAGCCACCAGGGGCAGCCTCCACCAGGCCCCCACCCATGTCTACCACCACCCCCACCCCCCAGCCACCAGGGGCAGCCTCCACCAGGCCCCCACTCATGTCTCCCATCACCCCCACCCCCCAGGCACCAGGGGCAGCCTCCACCAGGCCCCCACTCATGTCTCCCATCACCCCCACACCCCAGCAGTGCAGGGGCAGTCTCCACCAGGCCCCCACCCATGTCTACCACCACCCCCACCCCCCAGCCACCAGGGGCAGCCTCCACCAGGCACCCACCCATGTCTACCACCACCCCCAACCCCCAGCCACCAGGGGCAGCCTCCACCAGGCCCCCACTCATGTCTACCACCACCCCCACCCCCCAGCCACCAGGGGCAGCCTCCACCAGGCCCCCACCCATGTCTCCCATCACCCCCACCCCCCCAGCAGTGCAGGGGCAGCCTTCACCAGGCCCCCACCCATGTCTACCACCACCCCCACCCCCCAGCCACCAGGGGCAGCCTCCACCAGGCACCCACCCATGTCTACCACCAACCACACCCCCAGCCACCAGGGGCAGCCTCCACCAGGCCCCCACTCATGTCTACCACCACCCCCACCCCCCAGCCACCAGGGGCAGCCTCCACCAGGCTCCCACTCATGTCCAACTCATGTCTCCCTGCACCCCCACCCCCCAGCCACCAGGGGCAGCCTCCACCAGGCCCCCCACTCATGTCTCCCATCACCCCCATCCCCCAGCAGTGCAGGGGCAGACTTCACCAGGCCCCCACCCATGTCTACCACCACCCCCACCCCCCCAACCACCAGGGGCAGCCTCCACCAGGCACCCACCCATGTCTGCCACCACCCCCACCCCCCAGCCACCAGGGGCAGCCTCCACCAGGCACCCACCCATGTCTACCACCAACCCCACCACCCAGCCACCAGGGGCAGCCTCCACCAGGCCCCCACCCATGTCTCCCATCACCCCCACCCCCAGCCACCAGGGGCAGCTTCCACTAGGCCCCCACTCATGTCCAACTCATGTCTCCCTGCACCCCCACCCCCCAGCCACCAAGGGCAGCCTCCACCAGGCCCCCACCCATGTCTACCACCACCCCCACCCCCCAGCAACCAGGGGCAGCCTCCACCAGGCCCCCACTCATGTCACCCATCACCCCCACCCCCCAGCAGTGCAAGGGCACCCTTCACCAGGCCCGCTCCCATGTCTACCACCACCCCCAATCCCCAGCCACCAGAGGCAGCCTCCACCAGGCTCCCACACATGTCCCCCTGCACCCCCACCCCCCAGCCACCAGGGGCAGCCTCCACCAGGCCCCCACTCATGTCTACCACCGCCCCCACCCCCCAGCCACCAGGGGCAGACTCCACCAGGCCCCCACTCATGTCCAACTCATGTCTCCCTGCACCCCCACCCCCCAGCCACCAGGGGCAGCCTCCACCAGGCCCCCCACTCATGTCTCCCATCACCCCCATCCCCCAGCAGTGCAGGGGCAGCCTTCACCAGGCCCCCACCCATGTCTACCACCACCCCCACCCCCCAACCACCAGGGGCATCCTCCACCAGGCACCCACCCATGTCTACCACCACCCCCACCCCCCAGCCACCAGGGGCAGCCTCCACCAGGCACCCACCCATGTCTACCACCAACCCCACCCCCCAGCCACCAGGGGCAGCCTCCACCAGGCCCCCACCCATGTCTCCCATCAGCCCCACCCCCCAGCCACCAGGGGCAGCTTCCACCAGGCCCCCACTCATGTCTAACTCATGTCTCCCTGCACCCCCACCCCCCAGCCACCAGGGGCAGCCTCCACCAGGCCCCCACCCATGTCTACCACCACCCCCACCCCCCAGCCACCAGGGGCAGCCTCCACCAGGCCCCCACTCATGTCACCCATCACCCCCACCCCCCAGCAGTGCAGGGGCACCCTTCACCAGGCCTGCACCCATGTCTACCACCACCCCCAACCCCCAGCCACCAGGGGCAGCCTCCACCAGGCTCCCACACATGTCCCCCTGCACCCCCACCCCCCAGCCACCAGGGGCAGCCTCCACCAGGCCCCCACCCATGTCTCCCATCACCCCCACCCCCCAGCCACCAGGGGCAGCCTCCACCAGGCCCCCACTCATGTCCAACTCATGTCTCCCTGCACCCCCACCCCCCAGCCACCAGGGGCAGCCTCCACCAGGCCCCCACTCATGTCTCCCATCACCCCCACCCCCCAGCAGTGCAGGGGCAGTCTCCACCAGGCCCCCACCCATGTCTCCCATCACCCCCACACCCCAGCCACCAGGGGCAGCCTCCACCAGGCCCCCACTCATGTCTCCCATCACCCCCACACCCCAGCCACCAGGGGCAGCCTCCACCAGGCCCCCACTCATGTCTCCCATCACCCCCACCCCCCAGCTGTGCAGGGGCAGTCTCCACCAGGCCCCCACCCATGTCTCCCATCACCCCCACACCCCAGCCACCAGGGGCAGCCTCCACCAGGCCCCCACCCATGTCTACCACCACCCCCACCCCCCAGCCACCAGGGGCAGCCTCCACCAGGCCCCCACTCATGTCTCCCATCACCCCCACACCCCAGCCACCAGGGGCAGCCTCCACCAGGCCCCCACTCATGTCTCACATCACCCCCACCCCCCAGCCACCAGGGGCAGCCTCCACCAGGCCCCCACTCATGTCTCCCATCACCCCCACCCCCCAGCAGTGCAGGGGCAGCCTCCACCAGGCTCCCACACATGTCTCCCATCACCCCCACCCCCCAGCCACCAGGGGCAGCCTCCACCAGGCTCCCACACATTTCCCCCACCACCCCCACCCCCCAGCCACCAGGGGCAGCCTCCACCAGGCCCCCACTCATGTCTCCCATCCCCCCCAACCCCCAGCCACCAGGGGCAGCCTCCACCAGGCCCCCACCCATGTCTCCCATCACTCCCACCACCCAGCCACCAGGGACAGCCTCCACCAGGCCGCCACCCATGTCTACCACCACCCCCACCTCCCAGCCACCAGGGGCAGCCTCCACCAGGCCCCCACTCATGTCTCCCATCACCCCACCCCCCAGCCACCAGGGGCAGCCTCCACCAGGCCCCCACTCATGTCTCCCATCACCCCCACCCCCCAGCAGTGCAGGGGCAGTCTCCACCAGGCCCCCACCCATGTCTACCACCACCCCCACCCCCCAGTCACCAGGGGCAGCCTCCACCAGGCACCCACCCATGTCTACCACCACCCCCAACCCCCAGACACCAGGAGCAGCCTCCACCAGGCCCCCACTCATGTCTACCACCACCCCCACCCCCCAGCCACCAGGGGCAGCCTCCACCAGGCCCCCACTCATGTCCAACTCATGTCTCCCTGCACCCCCACCCCCCAGCCACCAGGGGCAGCCTCCACCAGGCCCCCACTCATGTCCAACTCATGTCTCCCTGCACCCCCACCCCCCAGCCACCAGGGGCAGCCTCCACCAGGCCCCCACCCATGTCTACCACCACCCCCACCCCCCCAGCCACCAGGGGCAGCCTCCACCAGGCCCCCACTCATGTCACCCATCACCCCCACCCCCCAGCAGTGCAGGGGCAGCCTCCACCAGGCCCCCACCCATGTCTACCACCACCCCCACCCCCCAGCCACCAGGGGCAGCCTCCACCAGGCTCCCACACATGTACCCCTGCACCCCCACCCCCAGCCACAAGGGGCAGCCTCCGCCAGGCCCCCACCCATGTCTCCCATCACCCCCACCCCCCAGCCACCAGGGGCAGCCTCCACCAGGCCCCCACACATGTCCAACTCATGTCTCCCTGCACCCCCACCCCCCAGCCACCAGGGGCAGCCTCCACCAGGCCCCCAACCATGTCTCCCATCACCCCCACCCCCCATCAGTGCAGGGGCGGTCTCCACCAGGCCCCCACCCATGTCTCCCATCACCCCCACCCCCCAGCCACCAGGGGCAGCCTCCACCAGGCCCCCACCCATGTCTACCACCAACCCCATCCCCCAGCCACCAGGGGCAGCCTCCACCAGGCCCCCACTCATGTCTGCCATCACCCCCCAGCCACCAGGGGCAGCCTCCACCAGGCCCCCACCCATGTCTCCCATCACCCCCACCCCCCAGCCACCAGGGACAGCCTCCACCAGGCCCCCACTCATGTCCAACTCATGTCTCCCTGCACCCCCACCCCCCAGCCAACAGGGGCAGCCTCCACCAGGCCCCCACCCATGTCTACCACCACCCCCACACCCCCAGCCACCAGGGACAGCCTCCACCAGGCCCCCACTCATGTCACCCACCCCCCCACCCCCCAGCAGTGCAGGGGCAGCCTCCACCAGGCCCCCACCCATGTCTACCACCCCCCCCAACCCCCAGCCACCAGGGGCAGCCTCCACCAGGCTCCCACACATGTCCCCCTGCACCCCCACCCCCCAGCCACCAGGGGCAGCCTCCACCAGGCCCCCACTCATGTCCAACTCATGTCTCCCTGCACCCCCACCCCCCAGCCACCAGGGGCAGCCTCCACCAGGCCCCCACTCATGTCTCCCATCACCCCCACCCCCCAGCAGTGCAGGGGCAGTCTCCACCAGGCTCCCACACATGTCACCCTGCACCCCCACCCCCCAGCCACCAGGGGCAGCCTCCACCAGGCTCCCACACATTTCCCCCACCACCCCCACCCCCCAGCCACCAGGGACAGCCTCCACCAGGCTCCCACACATGTCCCCCTGCACCCCCACCTCCCAGCCACCAGGGGCAGCCTCCACCAGGCCCCCACTCATGCATACTTGCCAACCCTACCGATTTAGGTGGTAGGATACCGCTTTTTAAGCAGTCCTACCGCCTACCGATTTTTTGACACCAAATACCGATTTTTTTTTTTTTTTTTTTTTTACATTTTTTTTTTTTTTGCCCACGCCAGCTCGGGGGAGTCTTTCAAGGGCTCCCCCAAGCTGGCGTACCGGGAGAATGCCCGGCATGCAGGCTTTTAATGTCAAAGGCACCCACTGCGGTGGGCTAAAGTGCCCCTCCGCCGCGGGTGCCTTTGGCAAAAGGCGCCATTAGTCCCCCACCACGCCAGCTTGGGGGAGTCTTTCAAGGACTTCCCCGAGCTGACGTAGCGGGAGAAGGCACGGCATGCAGGCTGTTAATGTCAAAGGCACCCACGGCGGTGGGCTAAAAGCGCCCCTACGCCGCGGGTGCCTTTGGCAAAAGGCGCCATTAGTCCCCCACCACGCCAGCTTGGGGGAGTCTTTCAAGGACTTCCCCGAGCTGGCGTAGCGGGAGAAGGCGCAGTATGCAGGCTTTTAATGTCAAAGGCACCCACGGCAGTGGGCTAAAAGCGCCCCTCCACCGCGGGTGCCTTTTGGCCAAAACGCGCCATTAGGCCCCCACCATGCCAGCTCGGGGGAGTCTTTCAAGGAATTCCCCGAGCTGGCGTAGCGGGAGAAGGCGCAGCATGCAGGCCTTTGATGTAAAAGGCGCCCAAGGCGATGGGCTAAGGGCGCCCCTCCGCCGTGAGTGCCTTTCACAAAAGGCGCCATTAGCCCCCCACCACGTCAACTCCGGTGAGTCTTTCAAGGACTCCCCCGAGCTGGCGTGATGGCAGAAGGCGTGGCAGGCGCCTCATTGTCATTGAATGCACACGCGGCGGCGGGCTCATTCAATGACAATGGGCTGCTGACGCGCCCTATTCCTATCATTACCTCCTCGCCTGACTATTTTTGAAACTTTAAGATTCCTACAGATTTTTGGTCACAGAATGTTGGCATGTATGACTCATGTCCAACTCATGTCTCCCTGCACCCCCACCCCCCAGCCACCAGGGGCAGCCTCCACCAGGCCCCCACTCATGTCTCCCATCACCCCCACCCCCCAGCAGTGCAGGGGCAGCCTCCACCAGGCTCCCACACATGTCACCCTGCACCCCCACCCCCCAGCCATCAGGGGCAGCCTCCACCAGGCTCCCACACATTTCCCCCACCACCCCCACCCCCCAGCCACCAGGGGCAGCCTCCACCAGGCCCCCACTCATGTCTCCCATCACCCCACCCCCCAGCCACCAGGGGCAGCCTCCACCAGGCACCCACCCATGTCTCCCATCACCCCACCCCCAGCCACCAGGGGCAGCCTCTACCAGGCCCCCACCCATATCTACCACCACCCCCACCCCCCAGCCACCAGGGGCAGCCTCCACCAGGCCCCCACTCATGTCTCCCATCACCCCCACCCCCCAGCCACCAGGGGCAGCCTCCACCAGGCCCCCCCCCATGTCTACCACCACCCCCACGTCCCCAGCCACCAGGGTCAGCCTCCACCAGGCACCCACCCATGTCTACTGTTAGGGAGAATTCTCTGTTTAGGCTGAATTTCCTAACCTAGTGAGTCCCCCAGCGGCTTTGCTGGATTTCTGGAGTTTGTTTTTTTCCATCCTGCCAAGAGTGAGACTCTTTTTCTCCCACTCTTGGACATGAATGTATGTAATTCCTTTGAATGTCAATGTGTTCTATGGGCTATGGGGTCTTTTACTCCATAGGGTCTCATATGTTTTGCTATGTGTGTTACACCGCACCCTACGTGCCGTAACACTGGGGCGTCCTAGCGGACCTCCACCATAGACTCCATACCCGGGGACTGACTATTGTCTCCCCGGGCATGTAAAGTCACCATTGGCTTTACTAGACCTAAATTTACTAACAGAACTAGTACAAACCATCCCATTGTGGACATACTAGTAGGGGTAATTCGATTACTCCTAGGTCTGTTATTCGAGGGGGCACTGTACCGTCCCCCCTCGTCGAGTTTTGGCTGGTGGCAGTGGAAACTACTTGTTATGTTCGACCCCGAACATAACCCTATGGGATTCTTCCCATTGTTGGAGATTGATACTTTTCCTCGTTAATCTCTAACATACCATCAGTTTACTTATCTTAAATAAGTTCACCGGATGGTATTTTCTGCCAGAACTCGGTTTTTAAAATGGCGTCTGTGTTCGTCTCTGTGACTCCTAAACCAAAGGTTGAGCCCTCTGTTCCACTTTTGGCGGGCTTCTGTACAGAGACCCTCCAAAGTGGTGCCATTCTGTCTGGGTTACCACAGGGGTGTGGGAGGGGGTTTAGGCACCCTTGACCGAGTTGCCTTGCCAACTCCGGTCGCACTCTGGTGTGATTGGCCCTAGGGGTGAGCCTCCCCGCTCACCACTTAGCGTGTGTTGATTGCCTGCTAGGCTGAATGAATGGGGGTTTTCTGCATAAAAGCAGGGCTTTTGGGACTGGATCTTCAGAAGTCGCCACAGGACCTAAGAATCCGACGAGGGTAACGCTGAGCCGACCTGCACGACGACACCTCCGGTGGAGCCCTGCGGAACCGACTCACCACTTCCCGACGACAGAGGAGATCTCCCTGCCGGAGAGTCTCTTCCCCTGACTGGTGGGAACAACCAGTCCCCTTTGCTTTTTCTTCGCTACAGGACGCAGTGGTCGAATTGCCCGTGCAGAGCACCTCGGCAACCGGATAGCCACTACCCCTGTACCGCAACCAAAAGGTGGTGCCTTGTGACGGAGCACTGCGCGGCTGGTCTCTTCCCTGGTGGTGCACCGGACTTCACTTTTCTTCGACGACGAGATCATCTCTACTCTTGGCAAAGACCCAACGTGCATCCACCACCAGGAACAACTGCCCCCGCCGGAGCTGTCTCGCCACAAACAAGGAACCGTGTCCGCCTGGCTTCCCTTTCTGCCGGATCGAGTGGGGTGTCTTAATCCTCGCCTTTCCATTGGGTCGCCTCCAAGCTTTCTTTAGCGTGTTGTTCTGAACTGGTCCGATCTTCCGAAACAATTTGCTACAAAGACTCGAATGCATTTCCACTAAGAGACTTTTTGGGACATATCGCCTTACCTCTCTCCGAGTGGGCCTGGCCTCTGAACTTTATGATCTATTGTGGTTCTTGTCTTCTTGCCTTGCATTTTTCCGTGAAGTATCGAACTGTGTTGATTTCGTAACCTGCATATTTTTCTCTCCCGTCCTAACAAATACTAGAGTGCCATCTAGGTTGAAGCATACACCTCTGTCTGCAAATAAGTGATGCTGGTAGAACCTAGACTTCTCAAACTATTATTAGGGGGATTTAACTGTTTTCTTCGTAGAGTAATTGTAATTGAAGTGTTTGCCGTGATAGTGCCAGAGTGTTTTCTATAGATGTGTTGTTATAAATAAATACCTTTATATCTTTACACCGAAGCCTTGTTGCGTGTTTGCTTGTCTTACTGTGTAGAATTGCCCTATATTGTATACTCCACATACTGCCTAACTCTTCTTGAGGGAAGTCTGACTGCTCAGCCACAGCTACCAAGTGAATCTGTGTGGTACAGACTGCTACCAAGTGGGTTTACTGCCAAACACCTGTACTCCTAAATCTTTGGCAGTGGTCCCAGAGGGAACTGCACAGGTTTCCACCTAACATCTACCACCACCGCCAACCCCCAGCCACCAGGGGCAGCCTCCACCAGGCCCCTACTCATGTATACCACCACCCCCACCCCCCAGCCACCAGGGGCAGCCGCCACTAGGCCCCCACCCATGTCTCCCATCACCCTCACCCCCAGTCACCAGGGGTAGCCTCCACCAGGCCCCCACTCATGTCCAACTCATGTCTCCCTGCACCCCCACCCCCCAGCCACCAGGGGCAGCCTCCACCAGGCCCCCACCCATATCTACCACCACCCCCACCCCCCAGCCACCAGGGGCAGCCTCCACCAGGCCCCCACTCATGTCTCCCATCACCCCCACCCCCCAGCCACCAGGGGCAGCCTCCACCAGGCCCCCACCCATGTCTACCACCACCCCCACCCCCCAGCCACCAGGGGCAGCCTCCACCAGGCTCCCACACATGTCCCCCTGCACCCGAACCCCCCAGCCACCTGGGGCAGCCTCCACCAGGCCCCCACCCATGTCTCCCATCACCCCCACCCCCCAGCCACCAGGGGCAGCCTCCACTAGGCCCCCACTCATGACTCATGTCTCCCTGCACTCCCACCCCCCAGCCACCAGGGGCAGCTCCACCAGGCCCCCACTCATGTCTCCCATCACCCCCCAGCAGTGCAGGGGCAGCCTCCACCAGGCCCCCACCCATGTCTCCCATCACCCCCACTACGCAGCCACCAGGGGCAGCCTCCACCAGGCCCCCACCCATGTCTACCACCACCCCCACGCCCCCAGCCACAAGGGGCAGCCTCCACCAGGCCCCCACTCATGTCACCCATCACCCCCACCCCCCAGCAGTGCAGGGGCAGCCTCCACCAGGCCCCCACCCATGTCTACCACCACCCCCACCCCCCAGCAGTGCAGGGGCAGCCTCCACCCCACCCCACCCATGTCTACCACCACCCCCACCCCCCAGCCACCAGGGGCAGCCTCCACCAGGCCCCCACTCATGTCTCCCATCACCCCACCCCCCAGCAGTGCAGGGGCAGCCTCCACCAGGCCCCCACCCATGTCTACCACCACCCCCACCCTCCAGCAGTGCATGGGCAGCCTCAACCAGGCCCCCACTCATGTCCTCTATCACCCCTACCCCCCAGCCACCAGAGGCAGCCTCCACCAGGCCCCCACCCATGTCTACCACCACCCCCACCCCCCAGCAGTGCAGGGGCAGCGTCCACCAGGCCCCCACCCATGTCTACCACCACCCCCACCCCCCAGCCACTAGGGGCAGCCTCCACCAGGCCCCCACTCATGTCTCCCATCACCCCCACCCCCCAGCAGTGCAGGGGCAGCCTCCACCAGGCTCACACACATTTCCCCCTGCACCCCCACCCCCCAGCCACCAGGGGCAGCCTCCACCAGGCCCCCACCCATGTCTACCACCACCCCCACCCCCCAGCCACCAGGGGCAGCCTCCACCAGGCCCCCACTCATGTCTCCCATCACCCCCACACCCCAGCAGTGCAGGGGCAGCCTCCACCAGGCCCCAACCCATGTCTACCACCCCCCCACCCCCCAGCAGTGCAGGGGCAGCCTCCAACAGGCCCCCACTCATGTCTACCACCACCCCCAACCCCCAGCAATGCAGGGGCAGCCTCCACCAGGCCCCCACTCATTTCTACCACCACCCCCCACCCCCCAGCAGTGCAGGGGCAGCCTCCACCAGGCCCCCACCCATGTCTACCACCACCCCCACCCCCCAGCCACCAGGGGCAGCCTCCACCAGGCCCCCACCCATGTCTACCACCACCCCCACCCCCCAGCCACCAGGGGCAGCCTCCACCAGGCCCCCACCCATGTCTCCCATCACCCTCACCCCCCCAGCCGTGCGATTTGCCTGGGTACGTGTACTTCGGGGTGCACAGGAAGTTCCACACACGATTGGCCTGGGTACGTGTACTTCAGGGTGCGCTGGAAGTTCCACACGCGATTGGCCTGGGTACGTGTACTACGGGGTGCGCGGGAGGTTCCACACGCGATTGGCCTGGGTACGTGTACTACGGGGTGCGCGGGAGGTTCCACACATTATTGGCCTGGGTACGTGTACTTCGGGGTGCGCGTGAACTTCCACACGCGACTGGGCCTTTGAGAGTGGGGTACATGTATTCCAGGGGTGGGCGGGAATATTTACCCGCGACTGGGCCTGGGAGAGCGTGCTACGTGTATTCCTGGGGTCGGCGGGAAGATTCACACGTTCGCCTACGACGTGCCAAAAAATAAATGGTCCAATCCTGAAACACGTACGCCAGCATGAAGCAGGCGTACGTCGACCCGCGCAGCATAAAAGTACGCGCAAACAACAAACAAGCTCATACGCCAGCATGAATATACCGTTCCTAGCAGCAGTGGCCGTGGATTACCAAATGAGGAGGAGGAGGATAGCGAGGGCCCGAATTTTCACTCCCAGAACCAGCCTTTTTGGGATGCCTGATGACCAGGTGTATGGGAGGTACAGGTTTCCACCACACATAATACTGGACCTGGTCAGTGAGTGGGAGGATGACCTCACATCACCCACCCTGTGCTCCCAAGCACTCAGCCCCCTGGAGAAGGTCCTCAATGTACTGCACTTCTTGGCCACAGGATCATTTCAGCGGACAAGTGCCATAGTGGGTGGGGTGTCACAGGCCACGCAGTCACGCTGCCTACACCAGGTCTTGAACATCATCACTGCATGCCCATCAGTCCGTAGGCACATATACCTGCCCAGGACACCTGCAGAAAGGCAGGCTGCCACGCTCGATTTCTATGGTGTGGCTCAATTCCCAAAAGTGCTAGGTGCCATTGACTGCACCCATGTGGCACTACGTCCCCCCAGGGCATCTGAGCACATCTATAGGAACCGCAAGCACTGGCATTCCATCAACGTGCAGGTAGTATGTAATGCTAAGGGAATCATCACCTCAGTATATGCCAACTATCCAGGGTCCACCCACGACAGCTTCATTTACTGAATGTCTACCCTAAGCCGGGACCTAGAAGCTGGGCGGCATGGCGATACATGGCTGCTTGGTGAGTATGAATGCCACTGCACATGCATGCATGTCAGATGCAGAGTTATGTCACTACCCTACTAATGATACCCATCACCTCCTCACCAGGGGACAGTGCCTACCCTCTGAGCACCCACATGATGATGCCAATTCGGAACCCCATCACGCCTCCAGAGGTATGATACAACACAGCCCATATTGCAACCCGGGGCATAGTGGAGCGCACATTCAGAGTGCTCAAGTCACGCTTTCGCTTCCTTAACCGTCCTGGCGGGCAGCTGTTATATGCGCCCCCAGTAGTGTGGAGGATTATAGTGGCAGCATGTGTCCTGCACAATGTTGCAACACGCCGTGGCCTGGCTGTGGACATGGTGGTGCCCCCACATCCCCAACCACATGCACGCCCGCTGCGCATGGGAGGGGAGAGGGCACGGGGGGAGGCAGCCCGTACGCAGCTGGTGGCTAATTACTTCACATAGAAATCACACCCCAGTGGAGTGCACACAGGCCTGGCACATACCATCTGATAAGCAATGATGACTCGACCTGACAATTAAGACGAACAAAGGGACAGTCAACTGTCAGAACCATAGCAGCCTGAGATTGTTCATGTGGAAGTGTCACAATGTGTGCATCCCTACCTACACAAACACCACCAATGCAGTGTCATCAAAAGACACTTCCATGCTGCAGAAATTAATACCCACTCACAAAATACTACATGAAAACAGTGCCATGTCACCCAACCCCTCCCCGGCACGGCCACACAACACACCATGGCATGTCATGCAATGTGAGAGGAAACAAATGAATCCCCACAACATGCCCCAAGTGTCACCAGCTACAGTGTCCACACATGAAATGCTCACAGTAATGCAGGACCTACAACCCACATTACCAAATACTTACCAAGAATACCAATCACCTACACAACCTCCAACCTACCTTAAACATGACATTACAGACTTAAAAATTTGCTAGCCTCACCACCTGATGATGACAGCCCTCCGAACACTTCCAAGTATACAGTCTTAGCGCCACACAAGAGTGTAGGTGCACTGCTTACAACATGGACTCCAGTTCCAAGGTGGACCGCATTGTGAAGACATGAGGAATGGACCTGCAAATTAGGAGGATGAGATGGATGCAGAGGCACATATCAATACACCATGCAGTGTACAATACAACATCAATATGCACTATGAATGTATACATAGTATTGACTCCAGACTGCCCACACAGCTCATGGGAGTCCAATGTCACCATATACGTCAATGTCACTTGGGCACACCATTTGCAAGCCCATGGAAACGGGAAGCAGGAGGGGTGTGTGTGACAAAAACCCAAGCATCTGAACCAAATCCATGACAAGCCTGCATGTGCCCAGCCACAATGCAGTGTATGCCAACGGGAGCTACACAAGGCAACACACTGTCCCAAAAAAAAAAAAAAATGCCCATTAATGGGCCCGGGGGGTGGGGGAGGCCACCCAGGAGGTCAGAGGACAGGGTGCACACCAAAACCCACCTGTGTGGATCTTGCGAAAAAAAAACACCCCCATGGGCTCATGGCCTACACGGCTACCCTATTGTGGGAGTATCACTGCTGTCGCTCTCCTCACCCTCTGCAGCTGCATCAGGAGGTGGTGGCACTATGGGAGGCAGCCCACGCAAAGCCCTAGTCTGTTCCTGTAACGCTCACCTGATTCCCGTAGAGGCGCCGGTCTTGACTGGGCGTATACCGTATCTTCAAAGGTGATGTGTAACACACGGCTGGCTCTTTGGGCTGGACCTCTGTGCACTGTATGTCTGACTCGAAGGGTAAGATGTCTGCAGATAGAAAATATGGGATTAATGAACTGGGTTATTGAATGTCTCTCTCTTCTTCCCTTTCTCTTCTCCTGTAGAACCCCAAAGGTTAACGCTCTCACCTTAGGTAAGTGAACGCCGTGCTCTCCATCTGCCTCGGGGCAGGGTGCTGTAACCAGTTTCTTCACTGGATAAGGGGAGCAGGCCTCTTGACTTCAGAGGACTGCTGTCCGTCGTTTACTGCACGAACGGCAAGTTTCGAGTAATTCTAATGTCTTTAAAAGTCTTTAGTAATGATGTCTCTTGTTTTGCAGGGTTCCGGCGATGGCGGATGACGGGCTGGAGTGAGTTGAAGATGGAGCCCGTGTGATGAATAGAAGCGCCTGGAAGCACGTAAGTAAGCGCTTGTTGCCTGCTTCACGATGCGCTCTAACTGTCTTTTTATTTTGCAGGTACAAGTTCGGAGCGGCTGCAGGGTGCCGGAATACCCACTGGGTTAGATGTGGAAAGGAGTAATGGCACGTGAGTATTAAAGTTCCCCAATGTCTTTAAACGCACCTTGTTTTGTCTTTCAGATGCGGGATGCAGCGCCGAAGGCCTCCGGAGCGTGCGAAGAGTTGGTAAGCTTTTGTCTTTCAGATGCCGGAATGCAGTGCGAAGACCTCCGGAGCGCACGAAGAGTAGGTAAGCCTTTGTCTTTCAGATGCCGGAATGCAGCGCGAGGCGTTGGTGACAGCCGATGGACCAGGTAAGTGAAGCGCTGTCTCTGAAGACCGTAATGCTAACCTGTTCTTTCTTGTCTTTATAGGTGTTGCTGAAGACTGGATTCAGGATGGTAAGCCTTTTTCCTTAGGCCCAGGATCAGATGTAGAAGACACGATGAGCGTTCTGCTGCAGAGGATGCAGAATAACGCAAAGCAAGATTCATCCATCGGGTGTGGTTTAAATAGCCTCCTGTAGTACTTAGGTGTCTCCTTCCACAGCCACGCCTAGGTAAGAAAAGAGTTCCTGCTTTCCAGAAGAGTTCCAGTGTTCTGAACCTAGGGAGTGGCTCCTGCCCCACCCAACAGGAAAAGTAGTTCCAAACAGAAGAGGATCAGAGGCTCAACTGGCAGGCAAGTAAGCAGCATGGTCTGCTGCAGGTAAGTCCACCCAAGCATTATGAGCCCGGCGCTTCCAGCGCTGGGACTGGGCATATTTATGAGCCTGGTGCCACTGGCGCCAGGACTGGGTCCAAAAGGTCCCAATTGGGACTGGTTGGCACTCGGAACCTGGGTTATGGATCTGCTTCCAAGGGAGTTGGGAAAACCCTGACCTTTTGGAAGCAGAGATCATGACAGTACCCCCCTCAAGGCCCCTCCCAAACCGGGCTTCTCCGGGGGTTTTGGCTTGTCAGGAAATGTTCGGTGAAATCTTTTGATTAGGCGAGGAGCGTGGACATATTCAGCAGGTTCCCAGGATCTCTCTTGGGGGCCGTAGCCTTTCCAGTCAATTAGGTAAAATAGTTTAGATTTGGAGATCTTGGAGTCCAGAATGCTTTTGACTTCAAACTCGAGTTCTCCATCAACTAGGATGGGTTTTGGAGATTTAGTTAGTCGGGTTTGAGGTTGCACGGGTTTTAATAGAGAGACGTGGAAGACCGGATGTATCTTCATGTGCGGGGGCAAGTCCAACTTGACCGCTACTGGGTTTACTATGGTAGTGATGGAATAGGGACCAAGGTATCTTGGGTTGAATGTGCGTGGCCCTTTTAGAGGTAGATATTTGGTGGATAACCAGACTTGATCCCCTACTTGATATTGAGGGGCTTCCTTCCGATGTTGATCTGCTCCTTTCTTGTATTGTTCTTTAGCCCTTTGAAGGTGAGAAACAGCTTCCTTAAAGGCTTGGGTGATTGTAGAATGCAGGTAGTCTACTGCTGGTGTTTCAAGATCTTGGGAGGGATCCAACTCCGAGGTTCGAGGGTGACAGCCGTATAAAAGAAAAAACGGGGTTTTCCCAGTTCCCGAATGGACAGAGTTATTGTAGGCATATTCGGCTATCCAAAGGATGTCTTTCCAAGTTTTTTCAGTTTGTTGCAGCATGCAGCGTAAATACTGTTCCAGAGTTTAATTGGTCCTCTCGGTTTGTCCGTCGGTCTGAGGGTGGTGACTGGTCGATAGTCTCACATCAATTTGAGCCGACCGACAGCAACTTCGCCAAAAATGAGAAATAAATTGACTACCTCGATCCGAAATTAGAACCGAAGGAAAACCGTGCAGTCGGACGATGTTTTCGAGAAATTCTCGGGCCAGAGTTGCTGCTGTTGGCAAGCCTTTGAGCGGAATGAAATGCGCCATCTTGGAGAATAAGTCCACGATTACTAGAATCGTATTGTATCCGGAGCATGGAGGTAGATCGGTGATGAAGTCCATAGAAAGCGTATGCCAAGGGCGAGGTGGGATGTCAATAGGGTGTAAGAGGCCTGCTGGTCTTTCCTTTTGACTCTTGTTTTGGGCGCATACTCCACAGGACATTATAAAGTCTCTGATATCTTTTTTCCAAGACGGCCACCAGAAGTAGCGCTTGATCTTTTCTGAGGTCTTGGCCATACCGGGATGTCCTTCCATTAAAGAATCGTGATAACAAGAGATTACTTTTTTCTGTAAATCTGTGCTGGGCAGGTATAATCGTTCTTGGAAATACAATAAGTTGTCCTTTACTGCAAAGTCCTTTCCCTGCAGATGCCAATTCTGTATGTCTGCTGGAGTTACAAGTTGCCTGGCTTTATCCTTAACTTCCTATATGGATTGTGTGGCGATTACACCCAGAATTCTTTGTTCGGGAATGATTGGTACAGGTTTAGGGTTGATCAAGTGTTCTTCCACTCCCATCCGAGAAAGGGCATCAGCTTTACCGTTTTTTGTACCAGGTCGATAGGTAATTATGAAGTCAAACTCGGCAAAGAATAATGCCCAACGGAGTTGTCTAGAGGATTGGGCTTTTGCGGTTTTCAAATATTGCAGGTTTCGGTGATCCATAATCACAGTAACGGTGTGTCGGGCCCCCAGCAGATAATGCCGCCAAGCCTTAAAGGCAGACTTGATAGCCAGAAGTTCCTTGTCAGTAATCGTGTAATTGATTTCAGGAGGCGAGAATTTGCGGGACCAAAATACCACGGGATGCAACTGATTGGTTACCGGGTCCTTTTGTGATAGAACTGTCCCCATGGCAAGGCTTGAAGCATCAGTTTCCACGATGTAGGGGAGTTCGGGGCGAGGGTGTTTTAAGATTGGTGCAGAGATGAATTTAGTCTTCAAATCCTGGAAAGCTTGTTCCGCCTCGGTAGACCATTCAAAACGTTTGTTTTTCTTTAACAAGGCAGTGATGGGCTGGACTATTCGAGAAAATTCGGGGATAAACCTGCGGTAAAAGTTAGCGAAGCCTAACATGCTTTGCACACCTTTTACGGAGGATGGTGATGGCCATTTGAGAACTGCATCGACCTTCTTTGAATCCATACGCACTCCGCTAGGTGATAATATGAATCCCAAGAATTCAACTTCAGTCACGTTAAAAACGCATTTTTCCAACTTAGCGAAAAGTTTGTGTTGACGCAATCTTTCGAGGACCATTTTCACGTGTTTCCGATGTTCAGATTCCGATGAAGAATAAACGAGGATGTCGTCAATGTAAACAACAACACACACATCTATGAGCTCTCTGAGGACATCGTTCATAAAATATTGAAAGGCGGCCGGGGCATTGCAAAGTCCGAAGGGCATGACCTGATATTCAAATAGCCCATATTTGGTGTGGAAGGCCGTCTTCCATTCATCGCCCTCTTTTACTCGTACCAAGTGGTAGGCTCCTCTAAGATCCAGCTTTGTATATATGCATGCTTTTCTGACTTGGTCCAGGAGTTCAGGGATCAAAGGTAACGGATATCTATTCTTGACGGTGATCTGGTTCAGGGAGCGATAATCTATACAAGTTCTAAGGTCTCCTTCCTTTTTTGGAACGAAGAACAAAGCTGAAGAAGCAGGGGACTTGGAAGGACGAATAAACCCATTTGCCAGGTATTGACCCAGGTATTGTCGAAGGTGAAGGTTCTCAGGCTCGGTGAGGGCATAAATTCTACTACAAGGAGGAGTAGATCCAGGTATCAGGTCTATCTGGCAGTCATAAGACCTATGAGGAGGTAGAGAGTTAGCCTGATCCTTCCGGAAAACATCTTGGTATTCTAGGTATTCGGGAGGTAACTGGGGAGTCTCTGAAGAAATTGCTGCCAGTGCAACACCAGGTGAAGGGTGACAAGTAGAGACACATTCTGGAAACTGGACCGTTCTTGCTCGCCAATCGATCAGAGGATTGTGTTTCTCTAACCAAGGTATTCCTAGAATAATCTGAAACTGAGGAGCCTTGATCACATCGAACACGATCTTCTCATGGTGTCCATCTTGACTTACTAGCGTCACTTCTTGAGTGGTATGCGTTACTGGTCCGGAGGCTATCTCCGTTCCATCCACTGTAGTAATGACGTCCTTTACAGCCTTGGGACAAAGAGTTAGGTTCATCCTCAAAACCATTTCATGATCCACATAATTGCCGATGGCACCGCTGTCGACGTAAGCTTCAATTGCATGTAATCGATCCGGATTATCAGGGCTAATGAGGACCATAGGTATCACGAAATGCGAGGTCACGGAACTGGTTTTCACGCTCGGCAAGAGGACCTCTATTCTTGTCGGGCGAGGTCGTTTCCCTGCTCAGAGTTTGTACCTTTGGTAACTGCAGCTCCTACTGCCTTCTTGGCAGGTTTCACCGGACAGTCTCGAAGAAAGTGCCCTGAGTTTCCGCAATAGAGGCATAATTGCAACTGTTTTCTCCTTTCCCGCTCCTTTTGTGTTAGAGGACCTTTCAGGCCCCCTATTTGCATGGGTTCCCCGGAGCCTACTCCTTTGGAAGGAGTCGGCGGTTTGGAAAATACTCGAGCATCAAACTTGGAACGATCGGCCTTCCTGTTCTGCAGTCTGTGATCTATTTGAATGACTAAGTCTATATAGTCCGAACAATCTTGTGGGGGATTCACTACTTGGGCTAACACATCTTTGAGCTCTCCACGTAGACCTCTATAAAACAGCGTAATCCTTTTGTCCTCAGGCCATTGACTTTCCACTATCAGTCTGTTGAAAGACGCAATATAAGCCAAAAGGTCTTGATTACCTTGTCGCAACGAAAGAAGCTCATTGTCCAAGGCCTGCCCCTGTGAATGTCTTGCGAACAGTTTTTCCATACTGAGCTGAAAAGCTTGAAAATCATGGAGGACCGGATCATCTTGATTTACTAGAGGGATCGACCAGTCTGCCGCATTGCCACTAAGGTATGAAAGCACGAAAGCTACTTTAGCTTGATCAGTTGGAAAGGCTGCTGGCCGGCATAAGAAATGCAACCGGCACTGATTGATAAATACTGCAAACCTCTTTGGGTCACCAGAAAATCGTTCGGGCGGAGCCAGAGGTACATTCCCAGGTAGGTTGATCTGCACTGGATTCATAGAGGATGTAGAAGGAAGATTTCCCCCAGATGCGGGTAACGGGGTCTGTCCGGCTTGTGACTGTAGCAATTGTCTAGTGAGATCATCTGTTCGCTCCTTGGAAATAATCAGTTCCCTTCTTAGAGCGTTCGTTTCCTGACGGGCTGCATGCACTTCTGCCCTTAGTTCCCCAAGTAACTGGGCTAGCTGGTCGGTATCCGAGGTTTCCATAGCGCATGGACGGGAGTTTTGCGGTAGGCTTTGCGTTCTGTAACGCTCACCTGATTCCCGTAGAGGCGCCGGTCTTGACTGGGCGTATACCGTATCTTCAAAGGTGATGTGTAACACACGGCTGGCTCTTTGGGCTGGACCTCTGTGCACTGTATGTCTGACTCGAAGGGTAAGATGTCTGCAGATAGAAAATATGGGATTAATGAACTGGGTTATTGAATGTCTCTCTCTTCTTCCCTTTCTCTTCTCCTGTAGAACCCCAAAGGTTAACGCTCTCAATTTAGGTAAGTAAACGCCGTGCTCTCCATCTGCCTCGGGGCAGGGTGCTGTAACCAGTTTCTTCACTGGATAAGGGGAGCAGGCCTCTTGACTTCAGAGGACTGCTGTCCGTCGTTTACTGCACGAACGGCAAGTTTCGAGTAATTCTAATGTCTTTAAAAGTCTTTAGTAATGATGTCTCTTGTTTTGCAGGGTTCCGGCGATGGCGGATGACGGGCTGGAGTGAGTTGAAGATGGAGCCCGTGTGATGAATAGAAGCGCCTGGAAGCACGTAAGTAAGCGCTTGTTGCCTGCTTCACGATGCGCTCTAACTGTCTTTTTATTTTGCAGGTACAAGTTCGGAGCGGCTGCAGGGTGCCGGAATACCCACTGGGTTAGATGTGGAAAGGAGTAATGGCACGTGAGTATTAAAGTTCCCCAATGTCTTTAAACGCACCTTGTTTTGTCTTTCAGATGCGGGATGCAGCGTCGAAGGCCTCCGGAGCGTGCGAAGAGTTGGTAAGCTTTTGTCTTTCAGATGCCGGAATGCAGTGCGAAGACCTCCGGAGCGCACGAAGAGTAGGTAAGCCTTTGTCTTTCAGATGCCGGAATGCAGCGCGAGGCGTTGGTGACAGCCGATGGACCAGGTAAGTGAAGCGCTGTCTCTGAAGACCGTAATGCTAACCTGTTCTTTCTTGTCTTTATAGGTGTTGCTGAAGACTGGATTCAGGATGGTAAGCCTTTTTCCTTAGGCCCAGGATCAGATGCAGAAGACACGATGAGCGTTCTGCTGCAGAGGATGCAGAATAACGCAAAGCAAGATTCATCCATCGGGTGTGGTTTAAATAGCCTCCTGTAGTGCTTAGGTGTCTCCTTCCACAGCCACGCCTAGGTAAGAAAAGAGTTCCTGCTTTCTAGAAGAGTTCCAGTGTTCTGAACCTAGGGAGTGGCTCCTGCCCCACCCAACAGGAAAAGTAGTTCCAAACAGAAGAGGATCAGAGGCTCAACTGGCAGGCAAGTAAGCAGCATGGTCTGCTGCAGGTAAATCCACCCAAGCATTATGAGCCCGGTGCTTCCAGCGCTGGGACTGGGCATATTTATGAGCCTGGTGCCACTGGCGCCAGGACTGGGTCCAAAAGGTCCCAATTGGGACTGGTTGGCACTCGGAACCTGGGTTATGGATCTGCTTCCAAGGGAGTTGGGATAACCCTGACCTTTTGGAAGCAGAGATCATGACAGTTCCTCCATGGCTGCAAGCATGCGGGTGTGGTAGGTCTCGTTCTGGAGGATAAGTGTGCGGAGGTCCCCATGCAACAACTCAAGGGATGCCCGGACCTCCGCCCTAGTTGCCTGCATCTCGGCTGAGAGCGTACGGGTGAGACGCTCCAGCTGCTGTTCTGTCCTTCGGTTTGTTGAAGCCTCAAGCTCAACAAGAGTCGTCCTGAGGTGAAGGAGTTCCAGCCTCAGGGCTTCCCTGTGGCCCTGGGACTCTATGGAGATGGCTTCCTGCAGAGTCGCCAGTGCCACCCGCCTGTCCCTGTCGGACGCCAACATGTCCTCCCTGTGTGACTGGCAGATGGAGTCGGTTGCCTGCTGTAGTCGCTCCATCAGCCTTTCGGGGGGGACAATGGAAGTGGCCACCCTATTCATGGCCTGAGCCATCATCTCTGATGATGCTGCCTGTTGGGTTGCCATACCGTATATGGATTGCTCCCATGCAGTATTGCCAGGTGGCGGCCAGCCACCACGTCGGCGGGCACCACACCTGTCTGGGGCAAGGCGAACTGCGCCTTGCTGTGCCGGCACTGCCTGAGGCTGCAGGACTGCATTCCGCCTCTGATCTGCTGGCTGGCCCAGGAACAGGATCAGATGTCGCGGAGTGTGACCCTGCATCCGTAACCACCAAAGGCGTACCTGCCAACACTGACATCCCCATTGAGGGTTCTAACCCTGGTGCAGGTGGGTCGGACAGAACAGAAACCCTCCCAGGAACACTCACCTGCGACGGCAGATAGGTCTCATCATCCGAATCGACACCTGAATACAGCTCGGGGGAGGTGCAGCCAGAGACACCCCTTGAGAGCCCGACCTGCAGCAGTTGTGGGTTCTCACCCACCACCACACCACATTCCTCACTGGTGGTCGGTCGGCCCTCAGACCCCTCCTGGGTCTGCACCATCTCCACAACCCCAGCAGTATCAAGTGCGTCATCCCCTGCAAAGACATAAAAGAAAACAAATGGAAACAGGCATTAGCACTATGGCACACAATTAGGGCTGAGAGGCTATAGAAACAGTACTTGATTGACACATGTCCCACATGACTAAAACACTCCCATGCATGCACCGTCACTGCGTGTGATGGGGAGGCAGATGGCACACATTGATGACACCAAGATGGAAGATGAACACATTTGCTCCATGCTGCCTAGCAGTGGCATCACACATTGGCCAGTGATTGGCAGGCCAAATACACATGCCATCACTCAGATGGCATGTACCCTAGCCATGAAGTGAAGAGGGAGAGGAGGTCACCAATTGTTCATTCAGTCCAGTTTGCTCATATAATTGATTATTTTCATTGAAATGGTTCAAATGTTTAACCTGCAGCTGCCAGTCCAAAATGGTCCTATAGCACAGGGACATGTCTAAACTAATCATGTCCAGGAAACTAAGCCAGTCCACTGTACCATAGCCATGTCAGACATGTGACAATAGGACTGAGAAATCCTGAGTAAAAGTGGTGGTATGCAAACAATCTGCCTGAATAAACAGAGGTAAATAAGCAACAATGTTGTGGCAAGATGACACTCCAAGGGCAACTGGCGTGGTGTTGGGCTGGATCTCTAATGTTGGCAGAAGGGATGCTGCTATACCCAAATGCTGGTGCCAAGAATGTATAGGAAGAGGCACATGGGTGACCCGAACCACTCAGGCACACACACCCTCACCTGGCACCCAAACAGAAGCCCTCCCACACACACCATGCACATGGATGACACACACATGCATGTGCACTCACAGGACAATGCCTCGTAATCTGCCAGTTCTCCCACACCTTGGATCTGTTCCTCCGTGACGTAGGTCCCAGCAACCTGCTCATGTGGAGTGAGTTCTATGTCGTCTGCTGGAGACCCACCTCCAGTCACTAGAGTTGCGGCATGACTTGAGGCCAGCTTATTCTTTGCCCTGCGCTTCAGGTCATTCCAGCGCTTGTAGCATTCATTAGCTGTATGCCTCACGATTCCAAGGGCACTTATGATGTCCGCAATGGTCTGCCAGTGTGCCTGACGTTGTGCAGGTGTGGTCTTGGATCCTGCAACAATCACCATTTTGCGGTCATGTGCGGACACATACTCTACAAGTGCATTCAGTTCGGCCTCATTGAAGCTGGGCTTCCTTGACGGGCCGGACTGTGTAGCCGTGTCTGGGGCATCAGCCTCTACTGGACAAGCACTCTTCCTCTTCCGCTTGGAAGGTGGTGGGGATCCTGAGTGTCCTACGCCGCTCTGGACACTAGGGGCAGGAGCGTGGGATTGCACACTCAGCATGGGAGTTGGTGCCGGCATTAGCTCAAGTGTGATGGTGTCAGGGGGAATGTCAGCATGATGGACTTGGACCGACACTGTCCTGGCTGGGTGTGTGAGAGGTGGGGTGGATGGAGCCGCAGCTGCCCCTGCGGCCTCCCCAGCCTGCCTACGTGGGGCAGCAGATGACCTAGCTGCCCCTGATCCACGTGGCCTGATGACACCAATGTTCACCGGCGCACGTGGCCTAGACCTGCTGACCTGGAAGTCAGCCATGGAGTCACCCTGTGCCAGGTCTGGTTCCACAGTGGGCTGGTCCAACAAGGGCTGAGCATGGATGGTGTCAGCCACATTAACCTCAACCAGGGGGGGGGCATGGGTGTCCCTGACTGCTCCTCCACACATGGGGGGCTAGGGGCAACCTGCAAGTCATGGCCACGTCCATACTGGATCCACCAAGGCCACCACTTGGGGCTCGGCCACCTTTGCCACCCTTACGGCTTGGTCGCCTCCCAGCCATGGCACTGATGTTATTGTGCGTATGGGAGTCGATGTGAACTATTGTCCTGGGTAATTGGGGGTCAAAGGGGTTGGGTACCAGATGGTAATCGTACCCTAGTGCTCTAGCAAGGTTGTATGTCACCCCTGGGGAAAGATGACGGGTCACGTAACGCACAGGCACCCGAAAAAAGGGAAGTAAGGTGCACGCAACCCCTCCTAGACCACGTGCGTGGAAAAATAAACCTGCACTACGCTGTGGCACCCAGAAACACAAGAATGAATGTATGCGTGTCACACGCAGACTAGAATGACCTCTGAAGGGGTACGCCACTCACGGGCCAAGCACAGATGTCAAATACGTGTGCGACTCACCGTCTGCCAGGAACAAAAGCGTGAAAAATATGCACGTGTGCGCGTTGGCAACACCCCCGCCAAAAGAAGAATTGTACGCTGTCTGAGGAGGCAGGACAACAGTAGAAGGGAACGCTGTTTGAGGAAACAGGCCCAGGAAAAAGAGGAAAAGAGAAAAAGCTGTCAGAGGTAACAGGGAGCACGAACTGGAAACGCTGTGAAGTAAATCGCGTGTGAACCGACAAGAAGTACAGATTTCACCCACTCGCTCTCCATGAAAAGCACGTACAAGGAAATGGCGTTCTACACGTACTTTTTATACACACGTCACAGACGCGCATATGCGATGAGGCCATTTCCACCAATTACGCGCTTTGACACTCGGACATGTATCTCTTCATTTTGACACGCGCCATTCTCTACGGCCATGCGCGTGATGTCACAGCTGTGCATGGTGGCCTTTGGGCCAATGAAATCGCATATGCGAGCACACGTGGTAAAACTGCACGTCCGAGTGTCATCGCGTGTAATCGGAGGGAGCGTACACGCGATTGGCCTGGGTACGTGTATTTCTGGGGTGCACAGGAAGTTCCACACACGATTGGTGGAAATCCATGTGTTGTCTGTCATCACGTGTAATGAGGGAAACACCCGCGCGCGTCACGTCACAGACGAGCTTACGCGCTAAGGGCCTTTGGTCCAATGAAATCGCATATGCGTGCTGACGTGCATACGCGCTAAGGGCCTTTCCTCGATTTACACGCAGACGTGCAGGATTTTCACGTGCCAAATCACTCCGTATCAAGCTGGCCACGCGTAAGCACACGGAAGACCACGCTCCTGCCCAGAAGGCCGAATTACTGCCCCCCAGAGCCCCGAGCACGCTCCCACCTGCCATCTGCTGCTGCCTGCTGCCCATGTGCCCTGCCATTTGCTGCCTGCACATCAGCCACAGGTGCTGTTGCTGTGACCACCCCTGCTGGAACCGAAGACTCCCGACTGGAATTCCATTGCTCCACAGCCCAGCCCCAGGACCCAGTTGCCCACCCACTCCTGCCTCTGGGGTTGTCATGTCGGGCACTGCAACATCTGGCAGCACTGACAACCCCCGGCCAGAGAGGCAGAGGGGCACCAGCTTCAGTGCCAGGGAAGTTGATGTCCTGGTGGAGAAAGTCCTGGGGCAGTATGATGCCCTCTATGAAAGTGTGCGCGCCGACAAGGAAGGACGGACTCGGATCTGGACGGACATCGTGACTGCCATCAACGCAGAGGGGGTAGCAGTCCGCGACTTCCAACATGTCAAGAAGCGCTGGGAGGACTTCAGGTCCAGGACCCTGAACAAGGCCCGGCGCCTCTTGAAGGCAGCGGATGCTAAGGGGCGCCGGGGCCACTTGTCGGAAGATCAGATGAGGGTCCTGGAACGCATATCCCCAGCGCTCCACGTCCAGGTCCTTGAGAGGCAGACCCGTCTGGAGTCGAGCGGTAAGTGTACATGCATCATGATTGTAAGCTGTGCGTGCGGTGATGTGCCAGTAGTGTGCCGGTTGCACATCTGTTTGTATGGGGCTGAGTATGGGTGGGGGTGTACAGGGCCGTGAGGCTAACACATGCGAGGGCTGTCATGTGTGAGACATGGATGGTGCTTGTGTGTGTAGGCTTGCATGCCAAATGCAGTTGTGTGGGCACACATGTTTGGATGAATGTGTATGTAAGTGGGCATGTTCGTGATGTCACGCATGTATGTTATTTTCAGCTGCATGGATCAGCACTGTGTACATGTGCATGTGTGTGTATTTGACCAGGGTGCAACAGTGATGCAACATGGATGCATGTGACAGCGGGATGTGGAAGCCTGATTGGCAGATGTGACATGGATGCCCATCGGAACACTGCGACAGTTGGCTGAGGTGTACACATGCATGCAAGTGTGGTGGTGTGCGTGCATGTGTAGTGCACTCCCTGTGTTGCATGTGATGTCTGGCTCACCTTTGCCTGCTCATGCTGTTGTATGTGTATGGATGGTGCTGGCAGTTGCGATGTGGCTGTGGTATGGCTCATGTGTGCAAGTTGAAATGACATGTGTGTTGCCGATTGTGATGCCATGTCTGAGGTTTGCCAATGCCACTCATGTGCAACTGTCATGTGTGTATGTGTCCATTGTACAGTGCCCTGATGCCTGTGTTTTATTTCTCCCTGTCTGCAGCGTCAACTGATGAAGAGGGCAGAGAAGGTGCTGTGGAGCACAGCGGCGGGGATCGCACCGCCAGCCGGAGACGCAATTCCCGGCTCCCCTCCCAGGTTGTGATCTCGTCGGGGAGTGAGGAGTCCGGTGCCGCGTCCCAGGCCGCAGCTGCCAGGGGGAGGTCCAAGAGGCGAAGGTCGGAGTTGGACTCCTCGGCAGCAGAAGGGGCAGCTGGGACCCCACAGGGCCCAATGAGGGAAGATGGCACAGAGTCATCCAGGTTGGTGGGGGGTTTGGTGGAGGAGGAGGCCGTGCAAGCAACAGAGACGGGGTCTGGAGGTAGGGATTCCACTGGTGCTGGTGCTGCAGTGCAGGACCAGGGACAGGAGGCAGCATAGGTCGCTGCGGAGGTGCCTGTGTGCAATCCTGTCCCTGATCCTGTCACTGCATCATCTTGCACCAGCAGGGATGCCTACGTCCAGACCCTTTTTCAGGCAGGGGATGAGCTCACGACAACTGGCCTTCCTCTGCCTGCGGATGTGGCTATCCGGGTCCGGGTTGAGCCTGTCCTGACTGGTGTGGCGTTGCGTCAACGGGCCATGCGAGGTGACCTGCAGTCTTTTCATGAGGAGACTGCACGTCATCTCGAATGGCTCGTTGACCGCGTCGGCCTACTGGGACAGGTCACCCAGGCCGGATTCCTCCGTTTGATGGGGCTTGCTCAGACCCCCTCCTCAACTGAACCCCCTATGCGCCAGTCGTCCTCCGTGCCATCTTCCCACCCATCAGTCACCTGGGTGCCTGTGGAGCTGCCTCTGACGGTGCGGCCAGGCTGGCGGAGGAGGCATCCCTGCCACAGTCGGGAGTCGGACGTCCAGCAGGGGTGGCCACATCAACGACTGCACCCCAGCCAGTGGAGGATGTGCAGGCAGCAGGAGGCAGTGCACGGGCAGAGGCGCAGCAGCAGCAGCAACGCGGTGGGAGCCATGATGGCTCGGGGCCTTCCACATCGGAGGGGCAGGCTTCGGCCGGAGGGCAGGAGGACCCAGGACCGGAAGTGTCTTCCGTGTGGCAGCGGTTGGGCCACACCATAGATGCGGAGCGGCAGCGGGCGGAAGAGGCACGGCTCACGATGGTCAGGGCGGAGAACTCCATGCAGAGGGCCCTTAGGCGTGCCGAGTGCCTCGAGGCAATCCGCAGGGAGTTTGGGGGGACATGTGGACGGCCTCCGGGACATTGAGCAGGAGTTCGATGATGCCCTGGTCCGGAACATCCCGAAGTGAGCCGTCGGACTAGCCCGCTGCCCTTGTAAATAGTTATATAGTTAGTGTTAGGTTTCCTTTGGTTTAGCTTTTTATTTGGACCTTTTGGACAATGGGCCACAATTTTGTATATAGTTATTTTTTTTAGGTAGTGTTATTAGATAGGTTTCATTTCTTCGGTTGGGATCATGGACCCTGGATAGTTATCTGTACATAGTTGACTTTTGGATTTTCAATTTTTATTATGATTTCGCCATGGAGCAATGGTTTTCGATTTTAATTTTCCATTGGATTTACTTTTGTGGACTGTGACTTTGGAGACCGATCCTTTGCATTATGATTTGTGGTTTAGCATTATTTCACGGACCTGCTGTTGTTTTTTTTAAAATTTCTATTATTGTTTGTTTATTTTTGATTCAATTTATGTTGCTTTTAATACATATTTTTTCTTCAAAGTTCAATGTGTAGTATCATCTCATTGGTTTCATGCATATCATGATATGGGTTTTGACATTCACTGACACCCATTGGGTGTATGTGAGGGACATGTGTTCATTTCCAAACTTGCAATTGGGCTTCTGTCATGTTTTTGCCATTTCTAAGTGGGTGGATGCAATACTCGGGTGGGTGTTTGCCATTTGGAGGCTAACCATAAGGGCCAGGGATCTACATTGTGGTGACATGTTGGCTGGGAGACATGAGTGGGGGCCTGGTGGAGGCTGCCCCTGGTGGCTGGGGGGTGGGGGTGCAGGGAGACATGAGTTGGACATGAGTGGGGGCCTGGTGGAGGCTGCCCCTGGTGGCTGGGGGGTGGGGGTGGTGGTGGTGGTAGACATGGGTGGGGGCCTGGTGGAGGCTGCCCCTGCACTGCTGTGGGGTGGGGGTGATGGGAGACATGAGTGGGGGCCTGGTGGAGGCTGCCCCTGCACTGCTGGGGGGTGGGGGTAATAGGGGACATGAGTGGGGGCCTGGTGGAGGCTGCCCCTGGTGGCTGGGGGGTGGGGGTGCAGGGAGACATGAGTTGGACATGAGTGGGGGCCTGGTAGAGGCTGCCCCTGCACTGCTGGGGGTGAGGGTGATGGGAGACATGAGTGGGGGCCTGGTGGAGGCTGTCCCTGCACTGCTGGGGGGTGGGGGTGGTGGTAGACATGAGTGGGGGCCTGGTGGTGGCTGCCCCTGCACTGTTGGGGGGTGGGGGTGGTGGTAGACATGGGTGGGGGCCTGGTGGAGAATGCCCCTGCACTGCTTGGGTGTGGGGGTGATGGGAGACATGAGTGGGGGCCTGGTGGAGGCTGCCCCTGGTGGCTGGGGGTGGGGGAGGTGGTAGACATGGGTGGGGGCCTGGTGGAGGCTGCCCCTGCACTCCTGTTGGGTGGGGGTGATGGGAGACAAGAGTGGGGGCCTGGTGGAGGCTGCCCCTGCACTGCTGGGGGTGGGGGTGGTGGTAGACATGAGTGGGGGCCTGGTGGAGGCTGCCCCTGCACTGCTGGGGGGTTGGGGTGGTGGTAGACATGAGTGGGGGCCTGGTGGTGGCTGCCCCTGCACTGTTGGGGGGTGGGGGTGGTGGTAGACATGAGTGGGGGCCTGGTGGAGGCTGCCCCTGCACTGCTGGGGGGTGGGGGTGATGGGAGACATGAGTGGGGGCCTTATGGAGGCTGCCCCTGCACTGCTGGGGGGTGGGGGTGATGGGAGACATGAGTGGGGGCCTGGTGGAGGCTGCCCCTGGTGGCTGGGGGGTGGGGGTGGCGGTAGACATGGGTGGGGGCCTGGTGGAGGCTGCCCCTGCACTGCTGGGGGGGGGTTGGTGGTGATATGGGACATGAGTGGGGGCCTGGTGGAGGCTGCCCCTGCACTGCTGTGGGTTGGGGGTGATGGGAGACATGAGTGGGGGCCTGGTGGAGGCTGCCCCTGCACTGCTGGGGGGTGGGGGTGATGGGAGACATGTGTGGGGGCCTGGTGGAGGCTGCCCCTGGTGGCTGGGGGGTGGGGGTGGTGGTAGACATGGGTGGGGGCCTGGTGGAGGCTGCCCCTGCACTGCTGGGGGGTGGGGGTGATGGGAGACATGGGTGGGGGCCTGGTGGAGGCTGCCCCTGGTGGCTGGGGGGTGGGGGTGCAGGGGGACATGTGTGGGAGCCTGGTGGAGGCTGCCCCTGGTGGCTGGGGGTGGGGGTGGTGGTAGACATGGGTGGGGCCTGGTGGAGGCTGCCCCTGCACTGCTGTGGGATGGGGGAGATGGGAGACATGAGTGGGGGCCTGGTGGAGGCTGCCCCTGCACTGCTGGGGGGTGGGGGTGGTGGTAGACATGAGTGGGGGCCTGGTGGTGGCTGCCCCTGCACTGCTGGGGGGTGGGGGTGGAGGTAGACATGAGTGGGGGCCTGGTGGAGGCTGCCCCTGCACTGCTGGGGGTGGGGGTGATGGGAGACATGAGTGGGGGCCTGGTAGAGGCTGCCCCTGGTGGCTGGGGGGGTGCAGGGGGACATGTGTGGGAGCCTGGTGGAGGCTGCCCCTGCTGGCTGGGGGGTGGGGGTGATGGGAGACATGAGTGGGGGCCTTATGGAGGCTGCCCCTGCACTGCTGGGGGGTGGGGGTGATGGGAGACATGAGTGGGGGCCTGGTGGAGGCTGCCCCTGGTGGCTGGGGGGTGGGGGTGGCGGTAGACATGGGTGGGGGCCTGGTGGAGGCTGCCCCTGCACTGCTGGGGGGGGGTTGGTGGTGATATGGGACATGAGTGGGGGCCTGGTGGAGGCTGCCCCTGCACTGCTGTGGGTTGGGGGTGATGGGAGACATGAGTGGGGGCCTGGTGGAGGCTGCCCCTGCACTGCTGGGGGGTGGGGGTGATGGGAGACATGTGTGGGGGCCTGGTGGAGGCTGCCCCTGGTGGCTGGGGGGTGGGGGTGGTGGTAGACATGGGTGGGGGCCTGGTGGAGGCTGCCCCTGCACTGCTGGGGGGTGGGGGTGATGGGAGACATGGGTGGGGGCCTGGTGGAGGCTGCCCCTGGTGGCTGGGGGGTGGGGGTGCAGGGGGACATGTGTGGGAGCCTGGTGGAGGCTGCCCCTGGTGGCTGGGGGTGGGGGTGGTGGTAGACATGGGTGGGGCCTGGTGGAGGCTGCCCCTGCACTGCTGTGGGATGGGGGAGATGGGAGACATGAGTGGGGGCCTGGTGGAGGCTGCCCCTGCACTGCTGGGGGGTGGGGGTGGTGGTAGACATGAGTGGGGGCCTGGTGGTGGCTGCCCCTGCACTGCTGGGGGGTGGGGGTGGAGGTAGACATGAGTGGGGGCCTGGTGGAGGCTGCCCCTGCACTGCTGGGGGTGGGGGTGATGGGAGACATGAGTGGGGGCCTGGTAGAGGCTGCCCCTGGTGGCTGGGGGGGTGCAGGGGGACATGTGTGGGAGCCTGGTGGAGGCTGCCCCTGCTGGCTGGGGGGTGGGGGTGGTGGTAGACATGGGTGGGGGCCTGGTGGAGGCTGCCCCTGCACTGCTGGGGGGTGGGGGTCATAGGGGACATGAGTGGGGGCCTGGTGGAGGCTGCCCCTGGTGGCTGGGGGGTGGGGGTGCAGGGAGACATGAGTTGGACATGAGTGGGGGCATGGTGGAGGCTGCCCCTGCACTGCTGGGGGGTGGGGGTGCAGGGGGACATGTGTGGGAGCCTGGTGGAGGCTGCCCTTGGTGGCTGGGGGGTGGTGGTGGTGGTGGTGGTAGACATGGGTGGGGGCCTGGTCGAGGCTGCCCCTGCACTGCTGGGGGGTGGGGGTGATGGGAGACATGGGTGGGGGCCTGGTGGAGGCTGCCCCTGGTGGCTGGGGGGTGGGGGTGCAGGGGGACATGTGTGGGAGCCTGGTGGAGGCTGCCCCTGGTGGCTGGGGGTGGGGGTGGTGGTAGACATGGGTGGGGCCTGGTGGAGGCTGCCCCTGCACTGCTGTGGGATGGGGGAGATGGGAGACATGAGTGGGGGCCTGGTGGAGGCTGCCCCTGCACTGCTGGGGGGTGGGGGTGGTGGTAGACATGAGTGGGGGCCTGGTGGAGGCTGCCCCTGCACTACTGGGGGGTGGGGATGATGGTAGACATGAGTGGGGGCCTGGTGGTGGCTGCCCCTGCACTGCTGGGGGGTGGGGGTGGAGGTAGACATGAGTGTGGGCCTGGTGGAGGCTGCCCCTGCACTGGTGGGGGTGGGGGTGATGGGAGACATGAGTGGGGGCCTGGTAGAGGCTGCCCCTGGTGGCTGGGGGGGGTGCAGGGGGACATGTGTGGGAGCCTGGTGGAGGCTGCCCCTGGTGGCTGGGGGGTGGGGGTGGTGGTAGACATGGGTGGGGGCCTGGTGGAGGCTGCCCCTGCACTGCTGGGGGGTGGGGGTCATAGGGGACATGAGTGGGGGCCTGGTGGAGGCTGCCCCTGGTGGCTGGGGGGTGGGGGTGCAGGGAGACATGAGTTGGACATGAGTGGGGGCATGGTGGAGGCTGCCCCTGCACTGCTGGGGGATGGGGGTGCAGGGGGACATGTGTGGGAGCCTGGTGGAGGCTGCCATTGGTGGCTGGGGGGTGGTGGTGGTGGTGGTGGTAGACATGGGTGGGGGCCTGGTCGAGAATGCCCCTGCACTGCTGGGGGGTGGGGTTGATAGGGGACATGAGTGGGGGCCTGGTGGAGGCTGCCTCTGGTGGCTGGGGGGTGGGGGTGCAGGGGGACATGTGTGGGAGCCTGGTGGAGGCTGCCCCTGGTGGCTGGGGGGTGGGGATGGTGGTAGACATGGGTGGGGGCCAGGTGGAGGCAGCCCCTGCACTGCTGGGGGTGGGGGTCATAGGGGACATGAGTGGGGGCCTGGTGGAGGCTGCCCCTGGTGGCTGGGGGGTGGGGTTGCAGGGGGACATGAGTTGGACATGAGTGGGGGCCTGGTGGAGGCTGCCCCTGCACCGCTGGGGGGTGGGGGTGATGGGAGACATGAGTGGGGGCCTGGTGGAGGCTGCCCCTGCACTGCTGGGGTGTGGGGGTGGTGGTAGACATGAGTGGGGGCCTGGTGGAGGCTGCCCCTGCACTGCTGGGGGGTGGGGGTGATGGGAGACATGAGTGGGGGCCTGGTGCAGGCTGCCCCTGGTGGCTGGGGGGTGAGGGTGCAGGGGGACATGTGTGGGAGCCTGGTGGAGGCTGCTCCTGGTGGCTGGGGGGTGGGGGTGGTGGTAGACATGGGTGGGGGCCTGGTGGAGGCTGCCCCTGCACTGCTGGGGGTGGGGATTATAGGGGACATGAGTGGGGGCCTGGTGGAGGCTGCCCCTGGTGGCTGGGGGTGTAGGGAGACATGAGTTGGACATGAGCGGGGGCCTCGTGGAGGCTTCCCCTGCACTGCTGGGGGGTGGGGGTGATGGGAGACATGAGTGGGGGCCTGGTGGAGGCTGCCCCTGCACTGCTGGGGGGTGGGGGTGGTGGTAGACATGAGTGGGGGCCTGGTGGTGGCTGCCCCTGCACTGCTGGGGGGTGGGGTGGTGGTAGACATGGGTGGGGGCCTGGTAGAGGCTGCCCCTGCACTGTTGGGGGGTGGGGGTGATAGGGGACAAGAGTGGGGGCCTGGTGGAGACTGCCCCTGGTGGCTGGGGGGTGGGGGTGCAGGGGGACATGTGTGGGAGCCTGGTGGAGGCTGCCCCCGGTGGCTGGGGGATGGGGGTGGTGGTAGACATGGGTGGGGGCCTGGTGGAGGCTGCCCCTGCACTGCTGGGGGTGGGGGTCATAGGGGACATGAGTGGGGGCCTGGTGGAGGCTGCCCCTGGTGGCTGGGGGATGGGGGTGATGGGAGACATGAGTGGGGGCCTGGTGGAGGCTGCCCCTGCACTGCTGGGGGGTGGGGGTGATGGGAGACATGAGTGGGGGCCTGGTGGAGGCTGCCCCTGCACTGCTGGGGGGTGGGGGTGATAGGGGATATGAGTGGGGGCCTGGTGGAGGCTGCCCCTGCACTGCTGGGGGGTGGGGGTGATGGGAGACATGAGTGGGGGCCTGGTGGAGGCTGCCCCTGGTGGCTGGGGGATGGGGGTGGTGGTAGACATGGGTGGGGGCCTGGTGGAGGCTGCCCCTGCACTGCTGGGGGGGTGGGGGTGATGGGAGAAATGGGTGGGGGTCTGGTGGAGGCTGCCCCTCGTGGCTGGGGGGTAGGGGTGCAGGGGGACATGTGTGGGAGCCTGGTGGAGGCTGCCCATGGTGGCTGGGGGGTGGGGGTGGTGGTAGACATGGGTGGGGGCCTGCTGGAGGCTGCCCCTGCACTGCTGTGGGGTGGGGGTGATGGGAGACATGAGTGGGGGCCTGATGGGAGACATGAGTGGGGGCCTAGTGGAGGCTGCCCCTGCACTGCTGGGGGGTGGGGGTGGTGGTAGACATGAGTGGGGGCCGGGTGGTGGCTGCCCCTGCACTGCTGGGGGGTGGGGGTGGTGGTAGACATGAGTGGGGGCCTGGTGGAGGCTGCCCCTGCACTGCTGGGTAGTGGGGGTGGTGGTAGACATGAGTGGGGGCCTGGCGGAGGCTGCCCCTGGTGGCTGGGGGGTGGGGGTGGTGGTAGACATGGGTGGGGGCCTGGTGGAGGCTGCCCCTGCACTGCTGGGGGGTGGGGGTGATAGGGGATATGAGTGGGGGCCTGGTGGAGGCTGCCCCTGCACTGCTGGGGGGTGGGGGTGATGGGAGACATGAGTGGGGGCCTGGTGGAGGCTGCCCCTGGTGGCTGGGGGGTGGGGGTGGTGGTAGACATGGATGGGGGCCTGGTGGAGGCTTCCCCTGCACTGCTGGGGGGGTGGGGGTGATGGGAGACATGGGTGGGGGTCTGGTGGAGGCTGCCCCTCGTGGCTGGGGGGTAGGGGTGCAGGGGGACATATGTGGGAGCCTGGTGGAGGCTGCCCCTGGTGGCTGGGGGTGGGGGTGGTGGTAGACATGGGTGGGGGGCTGCTGGAGGCTGCCCCTGCACTGCTGTGGGGTGGGGGTGATGGGAGACATGAGTGGGGGCCTAGTGGAGGCTGCCCCTGCACTGCTGGGGGGTGGGGGTGGTGGTAGACATGAGTGGGGGCCTGGTGGTGGCTGCCCCTGCACTGCTGGGGGGTGGGGGTGGTGGTAGACATGCGTGGGGGCCTGGTGGAGGCTGCCCCTGCACTGCTGGGGGGTGGGGGTGGTGGTAGACATGAGTGGGAGCCTGGTGGTGGCTGCCCCTGCACTGCTGGGGGGTGGGGGTGGTGGTAGACATGAGTGGGGGCCTGGTGGAGGCTGCCCCTGCACTGCTGGGGGTTGGGGGTGATGGGAGACATGAGTGGGGGCCTGGTGGAGGCTGCCCCTGGTGGCTGGGGGGTGGGGGTGCAGCGGGACATGTGTGGGAGCCTGGTGGAGGCTGCCCCTGGTGGCTGGGGGGTGGGGGTGGTGGTAGACATGTGTGGGGGCCTGCTGGAGGCTGCCCCTGCACTGCTGGGGGTGGGGGTCATAGGGGACATGAGTGGGGGCCTGGTGGAGGCTGCCCCTGGTGGCTGGGGGGTGGGGGTGCAGGGAGACATGAGTTGGACATGAGTGGGGGCCTGGTGGAGGCTGCCCCTGCACTGCTGGGGGGTGCGGTGATGGGAGACATGAGTGGGGGCCTGGTGGAGGCTGCCCCTGCACTACTGGGGGGTGGGGGTGGTGGTAGACATGAGTGGGGGGCTGGTGGAGGCTGCCCCTGCACTGCTGGGGGGTGGGGGTGATGGGAGACATGAGTAGGGGCCTGGTGGAGGCTGCCCCTGGTGGCTGGGGGGTGGGGGTGCAGGGGGACATGTGTGGGAGTCTGGTGGAGGCTGCCCCTGGTGGCTGGGGGGTGGGGGTGGTGGTAGACATGGGTGGGGGCCTGGTGGAGGCTGCCCCTGCACTGCTGGGGGGTGGGGGTTATAGGGGACATGAGTGGGGGCCTGGTGGAGGCTGCCCCTGGTGGCTGGGGGGTGGGGTGCAGGGAGACATGAGTCGGACATGAGTGGGGGCCTAGTGGAGGCTGCCCCTGCACTGCTGGGGGGTGGGGGTGATGGGAGACATGAGTGGGGGCCTGGTGGAGGCTGCCCCTGGTGGCTGGGGGTGGGGGAGGTGGTAGACATGGGTGGGGGCCTGGTGGAGGCTGCCCCTGCACTCCTGTTGGGTGGGGGTGATGGGAGACAAGAGTGGGGGCCTGGTGGAGGCTGCCCCTGCACTGCTGGGGGGTGGGGGTGGTGGTAGACATGAGTGGGGGCCTGGTGGTGGCTGCCCCTGCACTGTTGGGGGGTGGGGGTGGTGGTAGACATGAGTGGGGGCCTGGTGGAGGCTGCCCCTGCACTGCTGGGGGGTGGGGGTGATGGGAGACATGAGTGGGGGCCTTATGGAGGCTGCCCCTGCACTGCTGGTGGGTGGGGGTGATGGGAGACATGAGTGGGGGCCTGGTGGAGGCTGCCCCTGGTGTCTGGGGGGTGGGGGTGGTGGTAGACATAGGTGGGGGCCTGGTGGAGGCTGCCCCTGCACTGCTGGGGGGGGGGGTTGGGGGTGATAGGGGACATGAGTGGGGGCCTGGTGGAGGCTGCCCCTGCACTGCTGTGGGTTGGGGGTGATGGGAGACATGAGTGGGGGCCTGGTGGAGGCTGCCCCTGCACTGCTGGGGGTGGGGGTGATGGGAGACATGTGTGGGGGCCTGGTGGAGGCTGCCCCTGGTGGCTGGGGGGTGGGGGTGGTGGTAGACATGGGTGGGGGCCTGGTGGAGGCTGCCCCTGCACTGCTGGGGGGTGGGGGTGATGGGAGACATGGGTGGGGGCCTGGTGGAGGCTGCCCCTGGTGGCTGGGGGGTGGGGGTGCAGGGGGACATGTGTGGGAGCCTGGTGGAGGCTGCCCCTGGTGGCTGGGGGTGGGGGTGGTGGTAGACATGGGTGGGGCCTGGTGGAGGCTGCCCCTGCACTACTGGGGGGTGGGGATGATGGTAGACATGAGTGGGGGCCTGGTGGTGGCTGCCCCTGCACTGCTGGAGGGTGGGGGTCATAGGGGACATGAGTGGGGGCCTGGTGGAGGCTGCCCCTGGTGGCTGGGGGGTGGGGGTGCAGGGAGACATGAGTTGGACATGAGTGGGGGCATGGTGGAGGCTGCCCCTGCACTGCCGGGGGGTGGGGGTGCAGGGGGACATGTGTGGGAGCCTGGTGGAGGCTGCCCTTGGTGGCTGGGGGGTGGTGGTGGTGGTGGTGGTCGACATGGGTGGGGGCCTGGTCGAGGCTGCCCCTGCACTGCTGGGGGGTGGGGTTGATAGGGGGCATGAGTGGGTACCTGGTGGAGGCTGCCTCTGGTGGCTGGGGGGTGGGGGTGCAGGGGGACATGTGTGGGAGCCTGGTGGAGGCTGCCTCTGGTGGCTGGGGGGTGGGGATGGTGGTAGACATGGGTGGGGTCCAGGTGGAGGCAGCCCCTGCACTGCTGGGGGTGGGGGTCATAGGGGACATGAGTGCGGGCCTGGTGGAGGCTGCCCCTGGTGGCTGGGGGGTGGGGTTGCAGGGGGACATGAGTTGGACATGAGTGGGGGCCTGGTGGAGGCTGCCCCTGCACCACTGGGGGGGTGGGGGTGATGGGAGACATGAGTGGGGGCCTGGTGGAGGCTGCCCCTGCACTGCTGGGGTGTGGGGGTGGTGGTAGACATGAGTGGGGGCCTGGTGGAGGCTGCCCCTGCACTGCTGGGGGGTGGAGGTGATGGGAGACATGAGTGGGGGCCTGGTGCAGGCTGCCCCTGGTGGCTGGGGGGTGAGGGTGCAGGGGGACATGTGTGGGAGCCTGGTGGAGGCTGCTCCTGGTGGCTGGGGGGTGGGGATGATAGGGGACATGAGTGGGGGCCTGGTGGAGGCTGCCCCTGGTGGCTGGGGGTGTAGGGAGACATGAGTTGGACATGAGCGGGGGCCTGGTGGAGGCTTCCCCTGCACTGCTGGGGGGTGGGGGTGATGGGAGACATGAGTGGGGGCCTGGTGGAGGCTGCCCCTGCACTGCTGGGGGGTGGGGGTGGTGGTAGACATGAGTGGGGGCCTGGTGGTGGCTGCCCCTGCACTGCTGGGGGGTTGGGTGGTGGTAGACATGGGTGGGGGCCTGGTAGAGGCTGCCCCTGCACTGTTGGGGGGTGGGGGTGATAGGGGACAAGAGTGGGGGCCTGGTGGAGGCTGCCCCTGGTGGCTGGGGGGTGGGGGTGCAGGGGGACATGTGTGGGAGCCTGGTGGAGGCTGCCCCCGGTGGCTGGGGGATGGGGGTGGTGGTAGACATGGGTGGGGGCCTGGTGGAGGCTGCCTTTGCACTGCTGGGGGTGGGGGTCATATGGGACATGCGTGGGGGCCTGGTGGAGGCTGCCCCTGGTGGCTGGGGGATGGGGGTGATGGGAGACATGAGTGGGGGCCTGGTGGAGGCTGCCCCTGCACTGCTGGGGGGTGGGGGTGATGGGAGACATGAGTGGGGGCCTGGTGGAGGCTGCCCCTGCACTGCTGGGGGGTGGAGGTGATGGGAGACATGAGTGGGGGCCTGGTGGAGGCTGCCCCTGGTGGCTGGGGGGTGGGGGTGGTGGTAGACATGGGTGGGGGCCTGGTGGAGGCTGCCCCTGCACTGCTGGGGGGTGGGGGTGATAGGGGATATGAGTGGGGGCCTGGTGGAGGCTGCCCCAGCACTGCTGGGGGGTGGGGGTGATGGGAGACATGAGTGGGGGCCTAGTGGAGGCTGCCCCTGGTGGCTGGGGGGTGGGGGTGGTGGTAGACATGGGTGGGGGCCTGGTGGAGGCTGCCCCTGCACTGCTGGGGGGGTAGGGGTGATGGGAGAAATGGGTGGGGGTCTGGTGGAGGCTGCCCCTCGTGGCTGGGGGGTAGGGGTGCAGGGGGACATGTGTGGGAGCCTGGTGGAGGCTGCCCCTGGTGGCTGGGGGGTGGGGGTGGTGGTAGAAATGGGTGGGGGCCTGCTGGAGGCTGCCCTTGCACTGCTGTGGGGTGGGGGTGATGGGAGACATGAGTGGGGGCCTAGTGGAGGCTGCCCCTGCACTGCTGGGGGGTGGGGGTGGTGGTAGACATGAGTGGGGGCCTGGTGGAGGCTGCCCCTGCACTGCTGGGGGGTGGGGGTGGTGGTAGACATGGGTGGGGGCCTGGTGGAGGCTGCCCCTGCACTGCTGGGGGGCGGGGGTCATAGGGGACATGAGTGGGGGCCTGGTGGAGGCTGCCTCTGGTGGCTGGGGGGTGGGGGTGCAGGGGGACATGTGTGGGAGCCTGGTGGAGGCTGCCCCTGGTGGCTGGGGGGTGGGGATGGTGGTAGACATGGGTGGGGGCCAGGTGGAGGCAGCCCCTGCACTGCTGGGGGTTGGGGTCATAGGGGACATGAGTGGGGGCCTGGTGGAGGCTGCCCCTGGTGGCTGGGGGGTGGGGGTGCAGGGAGACATGAGTTGGACATGAGTGGGGGCCTGGTGGAGGCTGCCCCTGCACCGCTGGGGGGTGGGGGTGATGGGAGACATGAGTGGGGGCCTGGTGGAGGCTGCCCCTGCACTGCTGGGGTGTGGGGGTGGTGGTAGACATGAGTGGGGGCCTGGTGGAGGCTGCCCCTGCACTGCTGGGGGGTGGGGGTGATGGGAGACATGAGTGGGGGCCTGGTGCAGGCTGCCCCTGGTGGCTGGGGGTGCAGGGGGACATGTGTGGGAGCCTGGTGGAGGCTGCTCCTGGTGGCTGGGGGGTGGGGGTGGTGGTAGACATGGGTGGGGGCCTGGTGGAGGCTGCCCCTGCACTGCTGGGGGGTGGGGGTGATAGGGGACATGAGTGGGGGCCTGGTTGAGGCTGCCCCTGGTGGCTGGGGGTGTAGGGAGACATGAGTTGGACATGAGTGGGGGCCTGGTGGAGTCTTCCCCTGCACTGCTGGGGGGTGGGGGTGATGGGAGACATGAGTGGGGGCCTGGTGGAGGCTGCCCCTGCACTGCTGGGGGGTGGGGGTGGTGGTAGACATGAGTGGGGGCCTGGTGGTGGCTGCCCCTGCACTGCTGGGGGGTGGGGTGGTGGTAGACATGGGTGGGGGCCTGGTGGAGGCTGCCCCTGCACTGTTGTGGGGTGGGGGTGATAGGGGACAAGAGTGGGGGCCTGGTGGAGGCTGCCCCTGGTGGCTGGGGGGTGGGGGTGCAGGGGGAAATGTGTGGGAGCCTGGTGGAGGCTGCCCCCGGTGGCTGGGGGATGGGGGTGGTGGTAGACATGGGTGGGGGCCTGGTGGAGGCTGCCCCTGCACTGCTGTGGGGTGGGGGTCATAGGGGACATGAGTGGGGGCCTGGTGGAGGCTGCCCCTGGTGGCTGGGGGATGGGGGTGATGGGAGACATGAGTGGGGGCCTGGTGGAGGCTGCCCCTGCACTGCTGGGGGGTGGGGGTGATGGGAGACATGAGTGGGGGCCTGGTGGAGGCTGCCCCTGCACTGCTGGGGGGTGGGGGTGATAGGGGACATGAGTGGGGGCCTGGTTGAGGCTGCCCCTGGTGGCTGGGGGTGTAGGGAGACATGAGTTGGACATGAGTGGGGGCCTGGTGGAGTCTTCCCCTGCACTGCTGGGGGGTGGGGGTGATGGGAGACATGAGTGGGGGCCTGGTGGAGGCTGCCCCTGCACTGCTGGGGGGTGGGGGTGGTGGTAGACATGAGTGGGGGCCTGGTGGTGGCTGCCCCTGCACTGCTGGGGGGTGGGGTGGTGGTAGACATGGGTGGGGGCCTGGTGGAGGCTGCCCCTGCACTGTTGTGGGGTGGGGGTGATAGGGGACAAGAGTGGGGGCCTGGTGGAGGCTGCCCCTGGTGGCTGGGGGGTGGGGGTGCAGGGGGAAATGTGTGGGAGCCTGGTGGAGGCTGCCCCCGGTGGCTGGGGGATGGGAGTGGTGGTAGACATGGGTGGGGGCCTGGTGGAGGCTGCCCCTGCACTGCTGTGGGGTGGGGGTCATAGGGGACATGAGTGGGGGCCTGGTGGAGGCTGCCCCTGGTGGCTGGGGGATGGGGGTGATGGGAGACATGAGTGGGGGCCTGGTGGAGGCTGCCCCTGCACTGCTGGGGGGTGGGGGTGATGGGAGACATGAGTGGGGGCCTGGTGGAGGCTGCCCCTGCACTGCTGGGGGGTGGAGGTGATGGGAGACATGAGTGGGGGCCTGGTGGAGGCTGCCCCTGGTGGCTGGGGGGTGGGGGTCGTGGTAGACATGGGTGGGGGCCTGGTGGAGGCTGCCCCTGCACTGCTGGGGGGTGGGGGTGATAGGGGATTTGAGTGGGGGCCTGGTGGAGGCTGCCCCTGCACTGCTGGGGGGTGGGGGTGATGGGAGACATGAGTGGGGGCCTGGTGGAGGCTGCCCTTGGTGGCTGGGGGGTGGGGGTGGTGGTAGACATGGATGGGGGCCTGGTGGAGGCTGCCCCTGCACTGCTGGGGGGGTGGGGGTGATGGGAGACATGGGTGGGGGTCTGGTGGAGGCTGCCCCTCGTGGCTGGGGGGTAGGGGTGCAGGGGGACATGTGTGGGAGCCTGGTGGAGGCTGCCCCTGGTGGCTGGGGGGTGGGGGTGGTGGTAGACATGGGTGGGGGCCTGCTGGAGGTTGCCCCTGCACTGCTGTGGAGTGGGGGTGATGGGAGACATGAGTGGGGGCCTAGTGGAGGCTGCCCCTGCACTGCTGGGGGGTGGGGGTGGTGGTAGACATGAGTGGGGGCCTGGTGGTGGCTGCCCCTGCACTGCTGGGGGGTGGGGGTGGTGGTAGACATGAGTGGGGGCCTGGTGGAGGCTGCCCCTGCACTGCTGGGGGGTGGGGGTGGTGGTAGACATGAGTGGGAGCCTGGTTGTGGCTGCCCCTGCACTGCTGGGGGGTGGGGGTGGTGGTAGACATGAGTGGGGGCCTGGTGGAGGCTGCCCCTGCACTGCTGAGGGGTGGGGGTGATGGGAGACATGAGTGGGGGCCTGGTGGAGGCTGCCCCTGGTGGCTGGGGGGTGGGGGTGCAGGGGGACATGTGTGGGAGCCTGGTGGAGGCTGCCCCTGGTGGCTGGGGGGTGGGGGTGGTGGTAGACATGTGTGGGGGCCTGCTGGAGGCTGCCCCATGCACTGCTGGGGGTGGGGGGTCATAGGGGACATGAGTGGGGGCCTGGTGGAGGCTGCCCCTGGTGGCTGGGGGGTGGGGGTGCAGGGAGACATGAGTTGGACATGAGTGGGGGCCTGGTGGAGGCTGCCCCTGCACTGCTGGGGGGTGGGGTGATGGGAGACATGAGTGGGGGCCTGGTGGAGGCTGCCCCTGCACCACTGGGGGGTGGGGGTGGTGGTAGACATGAGTGGGGGGCTGGTGGAGGCTGCCCCTGCACTGCTGGGGGGTGGGGGTGATGGGAGACATGAGTAGGGGCCTGGTGGAGGCTGCCCCTGGTGGCTGGGGGGTGGGGGTGCAGGGGGACATGTGTGGGAGCCTGGTGGAGGCTGCCCCTGGTGGGTGGGGGGTGGGGGTGGTGGTAGACATGGGTGGGGGCCTGGTGGAGGCTGCCCCTGCACTGCTGGGGGGTGGGGGTTATAGGGGACATGAGTGGGGGCCTGGTGGAGGCTGCCCCTGGTGGCTGGGGGGTGGGGGTGCAGGGAGACATGAGTTGGACATGAGTGGGGGCCTAGTGGAGGCTGCCCCTGCACTGCTGGGGGGTGGGGTGATGGGAGACATGAGTGGGGGCCTGGTGGAGGCTGCCCCTGGTGGCTGGGGGTGGGGGAGGTGGTAGACATGGGTGGGGGCCTGGTGGAGGCTGCCCCTGCACTCTTGTTGGGTGGGGGTGATGGGAGACAAGAGTGGGGGCCTGCTGGAGGCTGCCCCTGCACTGCTGGGGGGTGGGGGTGGTGGTAGACATGAGTGGGGGCCTGGTGGAGGCTGCCCCTGCACTGCTGGGGGGTGGGGGTGGTGGTAGACATGAGTGGGGGCCTGGTGGTGGCTGCCCCTGCACTGTTGGGGGGTGGGGGTGGTGGTAGACATGAGTGGGGGCCTGGTGGAGGCTGCCCCTGCACTGCTGGGGGGTGGGGGTGATGGGAGACATGAGTGGGGGCCTTATGGAGGCTGCCCCTGCACTGCTGGGGGGTGGGGGTGATGGGAGACATGAGTGGGGGCCTGGTGGAGGCTGCCCCTGGTGGCTGGGGGGTGGGGGTGGTGGTAGACATGGGTGGGGGCCTGGTGGAGGCTGCCCCTGCACTGCTGGGGGGGGCTTGGGGGTGATAGGGGACATGAGTGGGGGCCTGGTGGAGGCTGCCCCTGCACTGCTGTGGGTTGGGGGTGATGGGAGACATGAGTGGGGGCCTGGTGGAGGCTGCCCCTGCACTGCTGGGGGGTGGGGGTGATGGGAGACATGTGTGGGGGCCTGGTGGAGGCTGCCCCTGGTGGCTGGGGGGTGGGGGTGGTGGTAGACATGGATGGGGGCCTGGTGGAGGCTGCCCCTGCACTGCTGGGGGGTGGGGTGATGGGAGACATGGGTGGGGGCCTGGTGGAGGCTGCCCCTGGTGGCTGGGGGGTGGGGGTGCAGGGGGACATGTGTGGGAGCCTGGTGGAGGCTGCCCCTGGTGGCTGGGGGTGGGGGTGGTGGTAGACATGGGTGGGGCCTGGTGGAGGCTGCCCCTGCACTGCTGGGGGGTGGGGGTGGTGGTAGACATGAGTGGGGGCCTGGTGGTGGCTGCCCCTGCACTGCTGGGGGGTGGAGGTGGAGGTAGACATGAGTGGGGGCCTGGTGGAGGCTGCCCCTGCACTGCTGGGGGTGGGGGTGATGGGAGACATGAGTGGGGGCCTGGTAGAGGCTGCCCCTGGTGGCTGGGGGGGTGCAGGGGGACATGTGTGGGAGCCTGGTGGAGGCTGCCCCTGGTGGCTGGGGGGTGGGGGTGGTGGTAGACATGGGTGGGGGCCTGGTGGAGGCTGCCCCTGCACTGCTGGGGGGTGGGGGTCATAGGGGACATGAGTGGGGGCCTGGTGGAGGCTGCCCCTGGTGGCTGGGGGGTGGGGGGGCAGGGAGACATGAGTTGGACATGAGTGGGGGCATGGTGGAGGCTGCCCCTGCACTGCTGGGGGGTGGGGGTGCAGGGGGACATGTGTGGGAGCCTGGTGGAGGCTGCCCTTGGTGGCTGGGGGGTGGTGGTGGTGGTGGTAGACATGGGTGGGGGCCTGGTCGAGGCTGCCCCTGCACTGCTGGGGGGTGGGGGTGATGGGAGACATGGGTGGGGGCCTGGTGGAGGCTGCCCCTGGTGGCTGGGGGTGGGGGTGCAGGGGGACATGTGTGGGAGCCTGGTGGAGGCTGGCCCTGGTGGCTGGGGGTGGGGGTGGTGGTAGACATGGTCTGGGCCTGGTGGAGGCTGCCCCTGCACTGCTGCGGGATGGGGGAGATGGGAGACATGAGTGGGGGCCTGGTGGAGGCTGCCCCTGCACTGCTGGGGGGTGGGGGTGGTGGTAGACATGAGTGGGGGCCTGGTGGAGGCTGCCCCTGCACTACTGGGGGGTGGGGGTGATGGTAGACATGAGTGGGGGCCTGGTGGTGGCTGCCCCTGCACTGCTGGGGGGTGGGGGTGGAGGTAGACATGGGTGGGAGCCTGGTCGAGGCTGCCCCTGCACTGCTGGGGGGTGGGGTTGATAGGGGACATGAGTGGGGGCCTGGTGGAGGCTGCCTCTGGTGGCTGGGGGGTGGGGGTGCAGGGGGACATGTGTGGGAGCCTGGTGGAGGCTGCCCCTGGTGGCTGGGGGGTGGGGATGGTGGTAGACATGGGTGGGGGCCAGGTGGAGGCAGCCCCTGCACTGCTGGGGGTGGGGGTCATAGGGGACATGAGTGGGGGCCTGGTGGAGGCTGCCCCTGCACTGCTGGGGTGTGGGGGTGGTGGTAGACATGAGTGGGGGCCTGGTGGAGGCTGCCCCTGCACTGCTGGGGGGTGGGGGTGATGGGAGACATGAGTGGGGGCCTGGTGCAGGCTGCCCCTGGTGGCTGGGGGGTGAGGGTGCAGGGGGACATGTGTGGGAGCCTGGTGGAGGCTGCTCCTGGTGGCTGGGGGGTGGGGGTGGTGGTAGACATGGGTGGGGGCCTGGTGGAGGCTGCCCCTGCACTGCTGGGGGGTGGGGGTGATAGGGGACATGAGTGGGGGCCTGGTGGAGGCTGCCCCTGGTGGCTGGGGGTGTAGGGAGACATGAGTTGGACATGAGCGGGGGCCTGGTGGAGGCTTCCCCTGCACTGCTGGGGGGTGGGGTGATGGGAGACATGAGTGGGGGCCTGGTGGAGGCTTCCCCTGCACTGCTGGGGGGTGGGGGTGGTGGTAGACATGAGTGGGGGCCTGGTGGTGGCTGCCCCTGCACTGCTGGGGGGTGGGGTGGTGGTAGACATGGGTGGGGGCCTGGTGGAGGCTGCCCCTGCACTGTTGGGGGGTGGGGGTGATAGGGGACAAGAGTGGGGGCCTGGTGAAGGCTGCCCCTGGTGGCTGGGGGGTGGGGGTGCAGGGGGACATGTGTGGGAGCCTGGTGGAGGCTGCCCCCGGTGGCTGGGGGATGGGGGTGGTGGTAGACATGGGTGGGGGCCTGGTGGAGGCTGCCCCTGCACTGCTGGGGGTGGGGGTCATAGGGGACATGAGTGGGGGCCTGGTGGAGGCTGCCCCTTGGGGCATGGGGGATGGGGGTGATGGGAGACATGAGTGGGGGCCTGGTGGAGGCTGCCCCTGCACTGCTGGGGGGTGGGGGTGATGGGAGACATGAGTGGGGTCCTGGTGGAGGCTGCCCCTGCACTGCTGGGGGGTGGAGGTGATGGGAGACATGAGTGGGGGCCTGGTGGAGGCTGCCCCTGGTGGCTGGGGGGTGGGGGTGGTGGTAGACATGGGTGGGGGCCTGGTGAAGGCTGCCCCTGCACTGCTGGGGGGTGGGGGTGATAGGGGATATGAGTGGGGGCCTGGTGGAGGCTGCCCCTGCACTGCTCGGGGGTGGGGGTGATGGGAGACATGAGTGGGGGCCTGGTGGAGGCTGCCCCTGGTGGCTGGGGGGTGAGGGTGGTGGTAGACATGGGTGGGGGCCTGGTGGAGGCTGCCCCTGCACTGCTGGGGGGGTGGGGGTGATGGTAGAAATGGGTGGGGGTCTGGTGGAGGCTGCCCCTCGTGGCTGGGGGGTAGGGGTGCAGGGGGACATGTGTGGGAGCCTGGTGGAGGCTGCCCCTGGTGGCTGGGGGTGGGGGTGGTGGTAGACATGGGTGGGGGCCTGCTGGAGGCTGCCCCTACACTGCTGTGGGGTGGGGGTGATGGGGGACATGAGTGGGGGCCTAGTGGAGGCTGCCCCTGCACTGCTGGGGGGTGGGGGTGGTGGTAGACATGAGTGGGGGCCGGGTGGTGGCTGCCCCTGCACTGCTGGGGGGTGGGGGTGGTGGTAGACATGAGTGGGGGCCTGGTGGAGGCTGCCCCTGCACTGCTGGGGGGTGGGGGTGGTGGTAGACATGAGTGGGAGCCTGGTGGTGGCTGCCCCTGCACTGCTGGGGGGTGGGGGTGGTGGTAGACATGAGTGGGGGCCTGGTGGAGGCTGCCCCTGCACTGCTGGGGGGTGGGGGTGATGGGAGACATGAGTGGGGGCCTGGTGGAGGCTGCCCCTGGTGGCTGGGGGGTGGGGGTGCAGGGGGACATGTGTGGGAGCCTGGTGAAGGCTGCCCCTGGTGGCTGGGGGGTGGGGGTGGTGGTAGACATGTTTGGGGGCCTGCTGGAGGCTGCCCCTGCACTGCTGGGGGTGGGGGTCATAGGGGACATGAGTGGGGGCCTGGTGGAGGCTGCCCCTGGTGGCTGGGGGGTGGGGGTGCAGGGAGACATGAGTTGGACATGAGTGGGGGCCTGGTGGAGGCTGCCCCTGCACTGCTGGGGGGTGGGGGTGGTGGTAGACATGAGTGGGGGGCTGGTGGAGGCTGCCCCTGCACTGCTGGGGGGTGGGGTGATGGGAGACATGAGTAGGGGCCTGGTGGAGGCTGCCCCTGGTGGCTGGGGGGTGGGGGTGCAGGGGGACATGTGTGGGAGCCTGGTGGAGGCTGCCCCTGGTGGCTGGGGGGTGGGGGTGGTGGTAGACATGGGTGGGGGCCTGGTGGAGGCTGCCCCTGCACTGCTGGGGGGTGGGGGTCATAGGGGACATGAGTGGGGGCCTGGTGGAGGCTGCCTCTGGTGGCTGGGGCGTGGGGGTGCAGGGGGACATGTGTGGAAGCCTGGTGGAGGCTGCCCCTGGTGGCTGGGGGGTGGGGATGGTGGTAGACATGGGTGGGGGCCAGGTGTAGGCAGCCCCTGCACTGCTGGGGGTTGGGGTCATAGGGGACATGAGTGGGGGCCTGGTGGAGGCTGCCCCTGGTGGCTGGGGGGTGGGGGTGCAGGGAGACATGAGTTGGACATGAGTGGGGGCCTGGTGGAGGCTGCCCCTGCACCGCTGGGGGGTGGGGGTGATGGGAGACATGAGTGGGGGCCTGGTGGAGGCTGCCCCTGCACTGCTGGGGTGTGGGGGTGGTGGTAGACATGAGTGGGGGCCTGGTGGAGGCTGCCCCTGCACTGCTGGGGGGTGGGGATGATGGGAGACATGAGTGGGGGCCTGGTGCAGGCTGCCCCTGGTGGCTGGGGGTGCAGGGGGACATGTGTGGGAGCCTGGTGGAGGCTGCTCCTGGTGGCTGGGGGGTGGGGGTGGTGGTAGACATGGGTGGGGGCCTGGTGGAGGCTGCCCCTGCACTGCTGGGGGGTGGGGGTGATAGGGGACATGAGTGGGGGCCTGGTGGAGGCTGCCCCTGGTGGCTGGGGGTGTAGGGAGACATGAGTTGGACATGAGTGGGGGCCTGGTGGAGGCTTCCCCTGCACTGCTGGGGGGTGGGGGTGATGGGAGACATGAGTGGGGGCCTGGTGGAGGCTGCCCCTGCACTGCTGGGGGATGGGGGTGGTGGTAGACATGAGTGGGGGCCTGGTGGTGGCTGCCCCTGCACTGCTGGGGGGTGGGGTGGTGGTAGACATGGGTGGGGGCCTGGTGGAGGCTGCCCCTGCACTGTTGGGGGGTGGGGGTGATAGGGGACAAGAGTGGGGGCCTGGTGGAGGCTGCCCCTGGTGGCTGGGGGGTGGGGGTGCAGGGGGAAATGTGTGGGAGCCTGGTGGAGGCTGCCCCCGGTGGCTGGGGGATGGGGGTGGTGGTAGACATGGGTGGGGGCCTGGTGGAGGCTGCCCCTGCACTGCTGGGGGGTGGGGGTCATAGGGGACATGAGTGGGGGCCTGGTGGAGGCTGCCCCTGGTGGCTGGGGGATGGGGGTGATGGGAGACATGAGTGGGGGCCTGGTGGAGGCTGCCCCTGCACTGCTGGGGGGTGGGGGTGATGGGAGACATGAGTGGGGGCCTGGTGGAGGCTGCCCCTGCACTGCTGGGGGGTGGAGGTGATGGGAGACATGAGTGGGGGCCTAGCGGAGGCTGCCCCTGGTGGCTGGGGGGTGGGGGTGGTGGTAGACATGGGTGGGGGCCTGGTGGAGGCTGCCCATGCACTGCTGGGGGGTGGAGGTGATAGGGGATATGAGTGGGGGCCTGGTGGAGGCTGCCCCTGCACTGCTGGGTGGTGGGGGTGATGGGAGACATGAGTGGGGGCCTGGTGGAGGCTGCCCCTGGTGGCTGGGGGGTGGGGGTGGTGGTAGACATGGATGGGGGCCTGGTGGAGGCTGCCCCTGCACTGCTGGGGGGGTGGGGGTGATGGGAGACATGGGTGGGGGTCTGGTGGAGGCTGCCCCTCGTGGCTGGGGGGTAGGGGTGCAGGGGGACATGTGTGGGAGCCTGGTGGAGGCTGCCCCTGGTGGCTGGGGGGTGGGGGTGGTGGTAGACATGGGTGGGGGCCTGCTGGAGGCTGCCCCTGCACTGCTGTGGGGTGGGGGTGATGGGAGACATGAGTGGGGGCCTAGTGGAGGCTGCCCCTGCACTGCTGGGGGGTGGGGGTGGTGGTAGACATGAGTGGGGGCCTGGTGGTGGCTGCCCCTGCACTGCTGGGGGGTGGGGGTGGTGGTAGACATGAGTGGGGGCCTGGTGGAGGCTGCCCCTGCACTGCTGGGGGGTGGGGGTGGTGGTAGACATGAGTGGGAGCCTGGTGGTGGCTGCCCCTGCACTGCTGGGGGGTGGGGGTGGTGGTAGACATGAGTGGGGGCCTGGTGGAGGCTGCCCCTGCACTGCTGGGGGGTGGGGGTGATGGGAGACATGAGTGGGGGCCTGGTGGAGGCTGCCCCTGGTGGCTGGGGGGTGGGGGTGCAGGGGGACATGTGTGGGAGCCTGGTGGAGGCTGCCCCTGGTGGCTGGGGGGTGGGGGTGGTGGTAGACATGTGTGGGGGCCTGCTGGAGGCTGCCCCTGCACTGCTGGGGGTGGGGGTCATAGGGGACATGAGTGGGGGCCTGGTGGAGGCTGCCCCTGGTGGCTGGGGGGTGGGGGTGCAGGGAGACATGAGTTGGACATGAGTGGGGGCCTGGTGGAGGCTGCCCCTGCACTGCTGGGGGGTGGGGTGATGGGAGACATGAGTGGGGGCCTGGTGGAGGCTGCCCCTGCACTACTGGGGGGTGGGGGTGGTGGTAGACATGAGTGGGGGGCTGGTGGAGGCTGCCCCTGCACTGCTGGGGGGTGGGGGTGATGGGAGACATGAGTAGGGGCCTGGTGGAGGCTGCCCCTGGTGGCTGGGGGGTGGGGGTGCAGGGGGACATGTGTGGGAGCCTGGTGGAGGCTGCCCTCGGTGGCTGGGGGGTGGGGGTGGTGGTAGACATGGGTGGGGGCCTGGTGGAGGCTGCCCCTGCACTGCTGGGGGGTGGGGGTTATAGGGGACATGAGTGGGGGCCTGGTGGAGGCTGCCCCTGGTGGCTGGGGGGTGGGGGTGCAGGGAGACATGAGTTGGACATGAGTGGGGGCCTAGTGGAGGCTGCCCCTGCACTGCTGGGGGGTGGGGGTGATGGGAGACATGAGTGGGGGCCTGGTGGAGGCTGCCCCTGCACTGCTGGGGGGTGGGGGTGGTGGTAGACATGAGTGGGGGCCTGGTGATGGCTGCCCCTGCACTGCTGGGGGGTGGGGGTTGTGGTAGACATGGGTGGGGGCCTGGTGGAGGCTGCCCCTGCACTGATGGGGGGTGGGGGTGATAGGGGACATGAGTGGGGGCCTGGTGGAGGCTGCCCCTGGTGGCTGGGGGGTGGGGGTGCAGGGAGACATGTGTGGGAGCCTGGTGGAGGCTGCCCCTGGTGCTGGGGGGTGGGGGTGGTGGTAAACATGGGTGGGGGCCTGGTGGAGGCTGCCCCTGCACTGCTGGGGGGTGGGGGTCATAGGGGACATGAGTGGGGGCCTGGTGGAGGCTGTCCCTGGTGGCTGGCGGGTGGGGGTGCAGGGAGACATGAGTTGGACATGAGTGGGGGCCTGGTGGAGGCTGCCCCTGCACTGCTGAGGGGTGGGGGTGATGGGAGACATGAGTGGGGGCCTGGTGGAGGCTGCCCCTGCACTGCTGGGGGGTGGGGGTGGTGGTAGACATGAGTGGGGGCCTGGTGGAGGCTGCCCCTGCACTGCTGGGGGGTGGGGGTGATGGGAGACATGAGTGGGGGCCTGGTGGAGGCTGCCCCTGCACTGCTGGGGGGTTGGGGTGGTGGGAGACATGAGTGGGGGCCTGGTGGAGCCTGCCCCTGCACTGCTGGGGGGTGGGGGTGGTGGTAGACATGAGTGGGGCCTGGTGGTGGCTGCCCCTGCACTGCTGGGGTGTGGGGGTGGTGGTAGACATGGGTGGGGGCCTGGTGGAGGCTGCCCCTGGTGGCTGGGGGTGCAGGGGGACATGCGTTGGTGGGCAGTAGTGCAACGTGACATGTGGGTTGGCTGGGGGGGCATGGCCATGGTGGATGGGGTGCCTGCAGGACATGTGCAGGGTAGGCCCCTGTGGTTTGGGCCACCTGCAGGGGCCGTGGAGGGTGTAGAGGGAACACCTGGGAGGACCCACACGTGCAATTCACGTGTGGTGCTCCCCGCGCACCCCTGTAATACACGTACCCTGATGGAATCGCGTGTGATACTTCCCGTGCACCCCTGGAATACACGTACCCTGCTGTTTTTACATGTGATACTTCCCACGCACCCCTGGAATACACGTACCCTTATGGAATCGCGTGTGATACTTCCCGCGCACCCCTAAGATACACGTACCCTGCTGCTTTTGCGTGTGATACTTCCCGCGCACCCCTGAAATACACGTACCCTGCTGTTTTTGCGTGTGATACTTCCCGTGCACCCCTGGAATACACGTACTCTGCTGTTTTTGCGTGTGATACTTCCCACGCCCCCCTGGAATACACGTACCCTGATGGAATCGCGTGTGATACTTCCCGCGCACCCCTGGAATACACGTACCCTGATGGAATCGCGTGTGATACTTCCCACGCACCCCTGAGATACACGTACCCTCATGCTTTTGCGTGTGATACTTCCTGTGCACCCCTGGAATACACATACTCTGCTGTTTTTGCGTGTGATACTTCCCGCGCACCCCTGGAATACACGTACCCTGATGTAATCGCGTGTGATACTTCCCGTGCACCCCTGAGATACACGTACCCTGCTGCTTTTGCGTGTGATACTTCCCGCGCACCCCTGAAATACACGTACCCTGCTGCTTTTGCGTGTGATACTTCCCGCGCACCCCTGAAATACACGTACCCTGCTGCTTTTGCGTGTGTTACTTCCCACGCACCCCTGATGCACACGTACACAGGACAATCGCGTGTGGAACTTCCCGCGAACCACTGAAATACACGTTCCCCGCTTGGCGTTTGCTGTTTGCCAGCCCTGTGAACTGGTCCAGGGTTAGCGCAGCTGTTAGGAAAGATTTCGTAATTGTAGGTAATTTTCCTTCCATGTGGCAACCCCTAAACTTTTTGCTGTTCTTTTTCACCTTGTTCTTGACTTTGCCAGAGAAGTGCAGCCTTCTGCCGCACTCCTCTGGGCTTTTGCTCCTTTCTTACGGGGAAACTGACATGCCCTTAAGAAAGTCAGTACCGGGGAACGCTGTTTCCCGTAGTTTCTTTTATCATGTTGTGGCTTTCGTGCAACATGACACAAGAGGGCACTGTAAGATAAGTTACAGCTCTCTTGGGTCTCTAGCCTTCTACAGGCCCTAGATACTCGTTTAGGATTGTATCTGATCGGTGCAAGTGATTCAGGGACGGGAATGGTGGCAGCGATCGTTTCTTGTGTTTTGAGCTCCTTTTGGCGTTCTAAGCGCGTTTCTCGCGCTTAACCCAAAATGGTGGCCTGGCTCCCAAAATGGCCAGACCACGAGGCTCCTTTGTCCTGTCCGCTGACCGTCTTGCTCCCTTCACCTTCCCCAGGTCGAGCCGACCCAGGGCCTTCCTTATTTGGGCATGTACTTTCCCGCGAAACACGGATGCTCTCGCGGGCTTCTACATGTCTTGTGTGTGCATCCAGGATGTGGGCTGGGATGTCTGGTCCCAATACACATCCTGGGTGCCAGAGAGTCTAGGGTGGTGTGAATGCCTGGGACCACCGTGGTCCGTGATTGGTCCACGAATGGTGTGAGTGTTGATGAGCGGATCTCCCATTGGGTCCCCTCGGTTTTGGCGCGAAGGGAACCGTGGATAAGAGGGGGCTGGAAACACCACTACCATGTCGATCTCCTGAGTTCTCACGAACGAAGGAATACAGGAGCCAAGTATCCTGCAACCAAGAGGCTGGACCGAGGAATCGCTGGTGACCCGCTGAAGGACTTGTCCTCTGCACTGCTGTCGCCTTGTGAAACCCTTTTCACCTTTGATCGAACCAGAAGGCCTGTACTGGTACTTCGACCCTTGGAATAGCGGGAACAGCTATTCTCGGCATCTTCACCATCTCCTGCCAGTAAGCCTTCGGAAGCATCTCTGGGCCATCCAGCTGACTGACCAGCTTACACGGGAGTCTTGCTCTGTAACCGCCACCAGGTTGTGTAGTATTTCGAGTCCTTGTCACTCTCACACGCTTCGTACACTTGGCGTTCCCAGGTCTGAAGTGAGTAGTGTACATTTGGCTCAGATACACACGGCCGCTCCGTTGCCCTGCTGTGGTAACAAACTGTGCGGGTTTCTTCGATTGGGACGTCTTTTTACTCAACACGACGACGAGGCGTTCCCTGCTCTTCTGAACCTGCCAGCTGCTGAAACTGACGCGGAGAAGCCTGGGTCTGCTTGCATCGGGGACCGGTGAGTAGCATAGCTAGGATCTGGTCGCCCTCCTGCAGGAGCCCATTGCTTTTCCCCGCTGTGTCAAACAGCACCCTTTTCCGTTCTCGCGCTCTGCTTCTGCCCACTGTGGAGGCTGCGCTTGAGTTGCGGAACTTGTTCTTCTTCTAATGTGCACTAAACTGAACTGCCTGATTTCCCTCGAAGAGCTTCTCCTTTTGCCCGTTGGCACCAGCACGTGCAGGTACGTTTGAGCACAAGGCTCCACTCTTCGCAGGGCTCGGACTTCCATCTAGTTAGGTGCCTCTGAAGGCGAACTGGGTCTAAGCATTATTGCGCGCTGCCTGTTTTCCCTCCCTTTTAGGTGGACTACACATTTCGTGCATATAACGCTTGAGACTTGTTGTATTTGTATATATATTGTGTTGATATGGTATGTGTTGGTTTACTATCGTTATATTGTGATTTTCTCGCTACGGTCATTGTTTTAAAGGCCTTGAAATAAATGTGTATATATTTTTAATATAACAACTGTTTGGAGTAGTTTGTAAGTGTTCTTGCTTTGTGTGCTCATTGCGGGCTTTCAGTCACCCTCACCCCTCTTGAGACCTAGTCTTGACCGCCGCGATCGCTACCTTGATTGGTCTGGCTCGTCCAGTAATTAGTCAAGCCTTTGAGGTTGGCCTTCTGAACTTCTGCTCCACCAGGACAGAGTTCAGAAATCCGTCTTAACAAATTGCTGTACAGCGGTGGGATACGACTGAAGGTATCCAGTGTTGCGCACGAACTAAGGCATTTCAGGTTATTCCAACCAGGACACGTAGTGAATTGTTGTAGTATAACTTTAAAAAGGCCATAGTCCTATCTAACAGTATGGAAACAAATACCTTGTTAACTTTAAATGCTTCCAAATCAGAAACATTGAAAAAGATGTGTGCGGAGAGAGGTGTTTCCTCTCAAGGCACGAAATTGGAAATGATCCAAAGAATCGTGGCGTGGCAAGAAGCGCAGCTTGACGCTATAACTTCTGAGGACAGTGCGGAAGGAGGTGGGGCTGCTCTCACTGGTAGAACCGACGGTTCTGCCGCTGCACTGATCCGTCGCGACCACGAGGACAGGGAGGACGAGATGTCTAATGTTTCCTCTGCTAGTGCTGATGGGGAGGCTATGCTTGAATTCAAGAAGCAAGAGCTGCGGTTTAGGCAGCAGGAGCTTGAATTCATCATAGCCAAACTAAAAATCGAACAGGCAGAAAAACAAAAAGACAGGGATCACCAGTTGGAACTGGCCAAGCTTCAGATTGCAAATGGGTCCAAGGGTCCTGGACATGGGTCTGGGGCCTCCTCTCATCCACGGTTTCCGAAAGATCTGCTCAGTGTGTATGAGGAAAGGAATGACATTATGGACTGGCTGAATGCGTTTGAGTATGCATGCGAAGTTCAACAAGTTGACAATGCTGATAAGATTGCCTGGTTACTCAGCAGACTGCCCCATTCTGGCTTTAGTGCCATTATGGAAATGTCGAAGGCTGAGCGAGCTGATTTCGCAATGTTAAAGCAAACTCTCATTTTAAAGTTTGGGAAGACTCCGGCCCAATATTTGAAACGTTTCAGAGAGTATAAGAAAAAGGAAGGTGGTACTTGGGTATCTTATGTCACTGAGTCCTTGAAAAACTTAACTGGCTGGGTCGAAGGTTATAAGGTTTCTACCTTCGAAGGCATGATAAATCTTGTCATGCTGGAACACATTTTTGCATCTTCTTCCCCGGAGCTTAAGCAGCATTTGGCCGATTCGAAGGAGATAGATCCTAAGAAGCTGGCCATTGCAGCCGACTTATGGGTGTCACATCGAGTGTCCCATAAGGACAAAACTCATCCTGGTAAGCAGGAGGAAGGGAAAAAGTCCAAAGATAAGGAGGGTGGAGAATCTGATAAATCTTCTTCTCATAAGGGCCACAAAAAGAAAAATAAGGGTAAGACACAAGAGAACTCACAGGGTAGTGGAGGTCAGCCTCCGAAACAGAACTCTGGTTACAATAAGCCTCCCTATGTAAACAGACCCAATGGATCTTGTTTTGCTTGTGGAGCAACTGACCACGTGAAGGGGGATCCCCGGTGTAAGGTTAGACCTTTGGGGGTCCACTCCGCTAATCTGGCCTTCTCCTCCTACAAGGAAGAAGAGATTACAGGAGCATCCTTCTCCTCAGACTCATTTCCCAGCGGGATAGAGGCTGAGGTAGTTTTAGTTTCCCTGGGTTCCTGGGAGCCTAAACTCGCAGAGGCTTATGCTAGGATTCCTGATAATACCAAGCACTACTTTAAAGACAGTGTGCTGATCAATGGAGTAGATACTCCAGCTCTTAGGGATAGTGGGTGCAGTCGCACTGTAGTGGATTCTACCTTGGTAGACTCAGAGGAAGTTGCCAGAGCTACTCTGATGCCCACTAAGTTGGCTGACGGCCCACTCCGTATGTTCCCAGTAATACCTGTAAATCTTACTTTAAATGGTACAGCAGTCAGGATTCCAGTGAGCATTCAGAGAAACGTCCCGGGAAAGGTCTTGTTAGGTAATGATCTCAGAGCTTTAGGGCTCGTAGGAGACACTGCCGAAAGACCCTACACACGGTCTCAAGCACGGGCAGCATTGGCCAAGACCAATACGCCGCCCCAGCCGAAGGGGAAACCCAAGGCGAAAGGAGTCGACAAGTCAAGACGAGGGAAAGAGAATATTCCCCCGAGCTCGCCTACCACTGCGGTGGAGGAAGTTGGTCAATCGCCCGGGCCTGACGAGGAGGTGGCGATGCCTGAAGTATTTGACCCCAACGATCATCCTGAACTAAAAGACTTGTTAGTTGAAGGAGGTCCTGATAGGGACAAATTCAGTAAAGGCCAACGTGAGTGCCCATCTCTGGAAGGCCTAAGGAGACAGGCCTGCTCCCAGCTTGAGGGTGAACCTCCTGGGACGCATAGGATTTATTGGGAAGGTGGACTCCTGTATAGTGAGCCCACAGAGTCTACAGAAGGAGACCATAGGAGGTTGGTGGTTCCCCTTGCTGTTAGGCCCTTCCTCCTGCAGTTGGCGCATGAAGTTCCCCTTGCTGGTCACCTTGGTATGAAGAGGACCAATCAAAGGTTATCCATGCACTTCTACTGGCCAAAGATGGGGGTGCAAGTAGAAAGTCACTGCAGGAGTTGTGCCTCCTGCCAGTTGTCTGGTAAGGTTGGCGTGACAATCCAAGCTCCGTTGGTACCGCTCCCAGTTGTGGGGGTACCATTTGAAAGGGTAGGGATCGACATTGTTGGTCCCCTTGACCCGCAAACATCCTCGGGCAATAGGTTTATCCTGGTGCTGGTCGACCATGCAACCAGATATCCTGAGGCCATCCCATTGAAAACTGTAACTGCCAAGTCAGTTGCAAAAGCTTTACTTGGCATATTTACTAGGGTTGGCTTCCCTAAAGAAGTTGTGTCGGATCGTGGCAGCAACTTTATGTCGAAGTATATGCAGGCTATGTGGAAAGAATGTGGGGTCACCTACAAGTTCTCTTCTGCATACCACCCCCAGACCAATGGTCTGGTGGAACGTTTCAACAGAACGTTAAAGAGCATGATTGGGGCTCTGGAGGAACCTCAGAGAAGAAAATGGGATCTTCTTTTGCCATGCTTACTGTTTGCCTACCGAGAGGTACCACAGGAGGGTGTTGGCTTCAGCCCCTTCGAACTTCTGTTCGGTCATCCCGTACGGGGACCCTTAGCTATCGTCAAAGAGGGATGGGAGATGCCCACTCCCCCTGTTACTACCAACGTAGTTGATTATGTGCTAGGGCTCAGAAAACGGATGGTACTTCTGATGGGCTTGGCTAGTGATAAATTGAAGGCAGGACAAGCGCTGGTGAAACATTGGTACGACCAGAAAGCTTCCCTCATCAACTTTACACCTGGTCAGCAAGTCCTGATCATGAATCCCATAAGGCCTCGAGCTTTACAGGACAAATGGTCAGGCCCTTACACAGTGGTGGAGCCCCTGGGTGAGGTTAACTATTTAGTGGACCTTGGAAGGCCTGGACAGGCTCCAAAAGTGTTTCACGTGAATAGGCTGAAGGCTTTCGTCCCAAGAGTCGAAATCGCAGCACTGCTACTGGCTTCAGATGTTGAGGAAGAGGAGTCTGAACCTCTCCCCGACCTGTTCCAAAGCAGTCCTTCAGATAGCTCCTTTGAGGGTGTCCGAGTGGCCCCTCACCTGACTTCTGATCAGCAGGCTGAGGTGAAAAGTTTGCTTAGGCAGTTTTCCCCCCTGTTTTCACAGTCACCTGGTTTGACACCTTGGTGCAAACATAACATTGACACAGGAGACAGTGGGCCTCATTACGACCCAGGCGGTAAGGGGTTAACGGCAGCGTTAACAGCGCCGACCCTTACCGCCTGAGTACGAGGTCCCTTAGCGCCATGGCGCTTTTAACACCTGCTTTTAGCAGGTGTTAAAATCCATGGCGCTAAGGGACCATGGAGTTAATTACGCCGCCGTAATTTACGGTGGCGTAATTAACGCCTTCCCCACTCCCATTATACCCTATGGGGCAAAAATGGGAATGGGGAAGGGTAAATGGGGATTGGGAGTAACCGCCCCGCCAAGGTCGGAATGGGGCGGTAAGTCCGCCAACCACCATGGCGTAAACGTAGTTTACGCCATGGTGGTAAAGTCACGGCCCAGGCAATAACTTACCGCCTGGGTCGTAATGAGGCCCAGTGTACCTACCAAAAGTAGGGGATACAGGATGTCAGACAAAGTACGGTCTTATATTAAGACCGAGGTCAACAAGATGTTAGACCTTGGGGTTATTGAACCCTCTAGTAGTCCTTGGCCAGCCCTGTGGTTTTGGTTCCAAAGGCAGGCACTTCTGAATTGAGGTTCTGCGTGGATTACAGGGCTCTGAATGCTGTCACCAAGACAGATGCACACCCCTTGCCTCGAACAGATGAGCTGGTGGATACTTTGGGTGCCTCCAAGTACCTCAGCACATTTGACCTCACTGCTGGCTATTGGCAAATAGCTTTAGCAGAACATGCCAAGGAGAAGACAGCATTTTCTACTCCAGACGGCCTTTACCAGTTCCGGGTAATGCCGTTCGGGTTGAAGAATGCACCTGCCACTTTCCAGAGGCTTGTGAATGATGTGTTGAATGGGTTGGACGAATTCTGTCTTGCATATCTGGACGATATAGCAGTTTTCAGTGCCACCTGGGAAGACCATGTGAAACACCTCGGGATTGTGCTCCAGGCTCTTCAGAAAGCACACCTGACCATAAAGGCTAGTAAATGCCAGATTGGACAAGGCTCAGTGGTTTACCTTGGACATGAAGTAGGTGGAGGGAGGATACAGCCTCTTCCCAGTAAAGTACAAGCAGTACAAGACTGGCCTACCCCCACTACGCAAACCCAAGCGAGAGCCTTCTTAGGACTCACGGGGTATTACCGCAATTTTGTGGCAGACTATGGCACCATAGCTGCCCCTCTGACTGCCCTCACAACTCCGAAGAAACCCAAGAAGGTAACTTGGACCGACGAGTGTGAGAAGGCCTTCAATGGCTTAAAAGACTCCTTGTGCCAGGCCCCTGTCCTCAGGGCCCCTGATTATCAAAGACCTTTTATCGTGCAGACGGACGCCTCTGACACTGGGATAGGAGCTGTACTATCACAAGTAGATGAGAAGGGTAAGGAACACCCTACTGGTTTTATTAGCCGCCAGCTTAAGGACAGAGAGCTCAGATGGTCCACGGTAGAGAAAGAATGTTTCTCTGTTGTGTGGGCCCTAAGGAAGCTGAGGCTCTACCTCTATGGGACCCACTTCACTGTGCAAACTGACCATAAGCCCTTAAAGTGGCTAATGAACATGAAGGGGGAGAATCCAAAGTTGCTTAGGTGGTCCATAAGTCTACAAGGCTTCGACTTCACTATTGAGCAAGGCCAGGTGTCCAACATAGCAATGCTGATGGGTTGTCCAGAATGTTTAACCAACCTGAACAAGAGACTCATCCAGGGGTGGATTAGTTCCCCCTGTCCATAGTCTGGGAGGGGCGAGTGTTAGGAAAGATTTCGTAATTGTAGGTAATTTTCCTTCCATGTGGCAACCCCTAAACTTTTGCTGTTGTTTTTCACCTTGTTCTTGACTTTGCCAGAGAAGTGCAGCCTTCTGCCGCACTCCTCTGGGCTTTCGCTCCTTTCTTACGGGGAAACTGACATGCCCTTAAGACAGTCAGTACCGGGGAACGCTGTTTCCCGTAGTTTCTTTTATCATGTTGCAGCTTTCGTGCAACATGACACAAGAGGGCACTGTAAGCTAAGTTACAGCTCTCTTGGGTCTCTAGCCTTCTACAGGCCCTAGATACTCGTTTAGGATTGTATCTGATCGGTGCAAGTGATTCAGGGACGGGAATGTTGGCAGCGATCGTTTCTTGTGTTTTGAGCTCCTTTTGGCGTTCTAAGCGCGTTTCTCGCGCTTAACCCAAAATGGTGGCCTGGCTACCAAAATGGCCAGACCACGAGGCTCCTTTGTCCTGTCCCCTGACCGTCTTGCTCCCTTCACCTTCCCCAGGTCGAGCCGACCCGGGGCCTTCCTTATTTGGGCATGTACTTTCCCGCGAAACACGGATGCTTTTGCGGGCTTCGACATGTCTTGTGTGTGCCTCCAGGATGTGGGCTGGGATGTCTGGTCCCAATACACATCCTGGGTGCCAGAGAGTCTAGGGTGGTGTGAATGCCTGGGACCACCGTGGTCCGTGATTGGTACACGAATGGTGTGAATGTTGAGGAGCGGATCTCCCATTGGGTCCCCTCCGTTTTGGCGCGAAGGAAACCGTGGATAAGAGGGGGCTGGAAACACCACTACCATGTCGATCTCCTGAGTTCTCACGAACGAAGGAATACAGGAGCCAAGTATCCTGCAACCAAGAGGCTGGACCGAGGAATCACTGGTGACCCGCTGAAGGACTTCTCCTCTGCACTGCTGTCGCCTTGTGAAACCCTTTTCACCTTTGATCGAACCAGAAGGCCTGTACTGGTACTTCGACCCTTGGAATAGCGGGAACAGCTATTCTCGGCATCTTCACCATATCCTGCCAGTAAGCCTTCGGAAGCGTCTCTGGGCCATCCAGCTGATTGACCAGCTTCCACAGGAGTCTTGCTCTGTAACCGCCACCAGGTTGTGTAGTATTTCGAGTCCTTGTCACTCTCACACGCTTCGTACACTTGGCGTTCCCAGGTCTGAAGTGAGTAGTGTACATTTGGCTCAGATACACACGGCCGCTCCGTTGCCCTGCTGTGGTAACAAACTGTGCGGGTTTCTTCGATTGGGACGTCTTTTTACTCAACACGACGACGAGGCGTTCCCTGCTCTTCTGAACCTGCCAGCTGCTGAAACTGACGCGGAGAAGCCTGGGTCTGCTTGCATCGGGGACCGGTGAGTAGCATAGCTAGGATCGGGTCGCCCTCCTGCAGGAGCCCATTGCTTTTCCCGCTGTGTCAAACAGCACCCTTTTCCGTTCTTGCGCTCTGCTTCTGCCCACTGTGGAGGCTGCGCTTGAGTCGCGGAACTTGTTCTTCTTCTAATGTGCACTAAACTGAACTGCCTGATTTCCCTCGAAGAGCTTCTCCTTTTGCCCGTTGGCACCAGCGCGTGCAGGTACGTTTGAGCACAAGGCTCCACTCTTCGCAGGGCTCGGACTTCCATCTAGTTAGGTGCCTCTGAAGGCGAACTGGGTCTAAGCATTATTGTGCACTGCCTGTTTTCCCTCCCTTTTAGGTGGACTACACATTTCGTGCATATAACGCTTGAGACTTGTTGTGTTTGTATATATATTGTGTTGATATGGTATGTGTTGGTTTACTATCGTTATATTGTGATTTTCTCGCTACGGTCATTGTTTTAAAGGCCTTGAAATAAATGTGTATATATTTTTAATATAACAACTGTTTGGAGTAGTTTGTAAGTGTTCTTGCTTTGTGTGCTCATTGCGGGCTTTCAGTCACCCTCACCCCTCTTGAGACCTAGTCTTGACCGCCGCGATCGCTACCTTGATTGGTCTGGCTCGTCCAGAGGTTACCCTGTTCCAAGTAATTAGGTTGGCCTTCTGAACTTCTGCGCCACCAGGACAGAGTTCAGAAATCCGTCTTAACAGCAGTCCTTTGCGATTATTTGGGGATTTTGAAGGCTTTTCCTTGCGCGAGGGCGTTCTTGGGGGCGTAACTGGTGCTGCTGCAGGGTCGCTGCGCCACGCTGCGCCACGGCTGGTTTTGGATGCGAAAATCCATGAATACGCTGTGCGCGGAAATCGATTTTAGCACACGCGGCTGGCGCAGACATTCGCACGGGCACGCTGTGCACCAGCCGCATGCGCCACTTTTGTGCGAATTTCTATGAATTACCCTGTAAGCTTCCACACACCAACTGCCACTTAACATTCTTCTACAAATCATTTGCATCTGCATTTCCCTTATTTATACAAGAAAAATGTACACAGTGCTCCTCTAAATGCACATATGTATTGTGCAGTGAGAGAAGTGCATACATAAAAGGGGAAGTATGGATGGGCAAGGTCCCATGAGAACCCTGGAGGGAAGTGCCAAGCGATGCCAAGGTCGGACGCCACTTGCTAACTACTGGAGCAGAGGAGTCCCAAGAGTGGGATGCATCTTAACCGTAACGTCCCTTTAACAAAGTCAATTCAATAGGTTTTTATAAGTTAAAATGTTTCATGGTGTTACATCACTGTGCATACGTTATTAATAACTCCTCTTTTCATATATATCAAAGAACTATAAACCTCCTTTAAGAAAAATATATTTTTTGCAACACTTACTTGTGTCTATTGTTATCAGCAGTGCATGATGTGGGTGCAAATCATTGTTTAATTGCCTAAAAACATAAGGCTTGACCATGACCCCAGCCCCACCAAATCACCCCTTTTATTCACTACACCTACCCTGCATCCTAGCCCAATGTCCAATGTACCCTAATAATGTGACCAATGGCCAGGGCTCATACCTTGGAGCCATGGCTAGTCTCCAAGTCCATGGGGCATTGGCTTCGGCCATGCTGCATTCCCCAATGAGCAAATCAGGGCACACATTTCCATTTTCCGAAGGGCCAGGCCCACTACACAGACACCACATTTATATCACTGTGTTTTGTGCTTACATGCTTACATTTGGAAAAATAAAACACAAAACATATTTATGAAAACATGCATTGTTGTAATCTGGTCGACCACTTCAGGATGTAACCGCAAGCAGAATCTTTTTTCGAATACAAACATACCACTTTGGGTATGCTGCATGCCCCAATAAGCAAATTAAAGTACACATTTCTCCTTGCTGACGTCCAGGCCCATTGCCCAGAGACCAAAACTATATCACTGTATTGTGTACTTACATGTTCACACTTTCAAAAAAATAAAACACAGGACATATTTGCAAAACCATACTTTGAAGTTCTTTCTGATCCTCCTCGTGCATATTTGCTTCAATGCCACCCAGCACTTCAACCTGTACGCACAAGCAAAATAATTTTTCCCTTTCAAATCTATCCTGACTTCAAAAAACATTACCACATAGCCGGTCCCTGGTGGCCATGCCCATTTTAACCACATACCCCGTCCCTCATGGTCATGGCCAATAGCCTTCGGCCATTACCCAGACAATTTGGCCACTCCCCATCACCACAGGCTATACCTCAGTGACCAAAGGTATATCATTTTTTTGGTACCTATGTTATAACACTTTTCAAAAAATAAAACACAAACACATTTGCGAAACCATGCTTTTGGATCCTTGGCAATGCTCATTGCACAAGTTTGCTTCAAATCCATCGCCATTTTCAAAATGTACATTCAAAAAATAGTCGTATAACTTAGCCATATCTTGACAAAATCCATTCATACTTTGCATGATATGTTATAATATGATATGATATGATATTTTATTTGTATTGCGTTCGTACACAAGTGTTTCAGAGCGCGACTAGGCAAGGAGGGTAACAGGGGAGAAACACAAAACAACAACGATCTTACTAGGCCCAGTGACATTGAGAACATACAAGTGCATGGGAAAGGGAAAAAGTGCATGGAAAGGGGAGAGTGGAAAGTGCAGAGCAGAGGAGAGCAGATAAATAAATAATAAAAATAAATATAAAATGGAGGCAATAAACAGTGGTAGTGCAGCCAGCAAGTGGCAAAGTGCTATGTTTATGGCAGCAGACTGGGTAAGTGCAGAAAAAGAAGAGAAAAGGGGGGGGGGCTGTATGGGTACAGCTACAGTCCACCAGTGCATGGGGTGGCCAGGAGGCAGTGCAGGAGGGCGGCAAGGTGAACAGGCACCTAGGCCCAGGGGAAAGAGGGTGACCAGGTGCACAGTGCCAAGAGAGAGCCGGTCAGCAGGGGAGAGGGGGAGAGAAGGCACAAGCAAAGAGGAAGGTCTTGAGGTGCTTCCGGAACCTGAGATGGTTCTCCTCAAGTTTTAGAGAGGCAGGGAGGCTGTTCCAGAGGAGGCCCCAGCTGAACATAGAGATCTATCCCCAGCTCGTTTCTTTGAAAAATGATTGACCCGGAGGGAGTTAGAGGTAGAGGAGCGAAAAGCTCGAGAGGGGAGGTATTTGCGGAGGGATAGCTGAATATATTTTGGACCCAGGCCCCAGAAAGCCTAGTTAACAATGCAGAGGGTTTTGAATTTAATTCTTGCATCCACTGGGAGCCAATGAAGAGATTTCAGAGCTGGAGAGATACGATCCCAGGGCTTGAGGCCAAGGACAAGTCTTGCAGTCCTGTTCTGGATAAGTTGCAGAGGGCGGAGAGTAGAGGCAGGTAGATTTAGAAAGAGGCTGTTACAATAGTCCAACCTGGAGAGAACCAGAGCTTGGGAGACAGTGAGCTTCTGACGGAAGGAGAGGAAAATCAGAGTACCTCTGAGGAGGTGAAGTAGGAAGTTTGACTTTTTAGAGACCTCAGAGATATGGGCGGTGAAGGAAAGTGTGGAGTCAAAGATGACCCTGAGCTTCTTAGTCTTAGCATGAACATTCAAGGTTGTAATCTCTGTGCTAACTTTTCTGCAGATTTGTCAAACTGCAACAAAGCTATAAGCCATCTAAAAATGTTGAGACCCCACCCTCTAATTTTGTCCCCTCTTCAAAAAATCCCACCAGACTTTGCAAAAACATTCAGTTCTAGGTCTCAAATCCTTTTGTCAACTTTTGTGCAGATACGCCCAATGGCACCACATGGATAAGCATTTGAAATATTTTGGGACCCCCCTCTAATTTTGCTCCCTCTTGGGTAACAGCACCACAACATTCAGGGTCAAGTCCAACAGGGACATTGCATGATTTCATGCAGTTTCATTGAGTGGCACGAAAATCATAAGCCATCTGATGCAGAAATATGTATGGATGTCCCCGAACATCTGAAATGTTTGCGAACATCACATCACATTCCGAACATCTGGACTGTTCGAGGACTTCAGAGATGAACACCCCTGTGTTTTGGATTTTTGTGGCAATATCCCACCCCATCCTCATCACCACTCACCACCCCATAGTCTGTTTCATTAGTTTGATAAGTGCAATGTTGTGTTTTTTAATATGTTTTTAACGCAATGTCCTTGGACAACGGCGGTTGTCTGCAGACCCACCATGGACGCGTTTTATAAAATATGACGCATCTCATGCTGTACACCATCCAATAAGTGGGCGTGTCTGATGTCCGCAGACTTCACAATGATCCCTGGACCAATCTGAGGACTGTCCGTGGACCGAATAGGGAAGTGGATCCGAGGACCAAACCGAGACATCACTACGTTTTTGGGACCTACTTTTTGGCCGTTTAAAATAAATATGATTGGACGGATTTACACCAAATCTACAAAAGAACGCTTTTCTGACCAAGCCACAGCTCCTTCAGTAAATTTGGTGAAAATCCATCCAGCGGTTTGGGCTGTAGGCATGAATCAAATTCTTTTTCCACTGAATCTATGAGGGCAAGCACACATTTTGGGATCGCCCTTATAACTTTGACCCAACCTGGACAAAACCTCACCAAACTTTGAGGAATCAATCTGAGGGAGCTATATATTTTGTTTTTCAAAGGTTGGTGAGGATTTGTCCAGGGAGGGCAAAGGTAAAAACTGACCAAAAAGTGCTCTTCCTATGGGTTGAGCAATTTAACCCTAACTACAGGATCACTGCCGCAGACCCTGTAATATATGTATGTATTCAGTGCTCCTTGTAACTTTAATTTTAAAATATTTAGCCTGCAACAGGAGATGGGACTATAGTGCACTACCACTAATACATTTCGTGACAACAGCATACAAAGGGTTCAGTTACATACAGATACATTGAATACAAATTCAAAAGATATACATAACCTGTATATAATGTACAGTAGTCAAATGTATGTAAAGTCAGTTATTGTCATATTAGATATGGACTTATAATACATAGGATATGTAAGGTATAAAATCTGCTCTTCTGTCTGTAATTGTACCTTGATATATGTATCTTGTAAGTATTTCCATTTTAAATGGCATAGCACTTTTTGTATTGTGTATTTGTATAGTTTAATTTTTTTTCTCCACAGTCTCACATTTAAGTATGTCTGGACACACACTTCCAAAATACATAACAGTTCTCCCCCGACATCACTATACCTGTACAAATATCTTTAAACAAACCCACACACAAACACCCAAAAATATATAACCGCCGGTACGGAACTAAACATGACCCTGGCTATCTGTAGTCCTGTAACCACAGTTATCTTAAAAACGATTGTGCAACAAAAAAACTCCCAGACACCTCCCCAAGCCCGCACCAGGTGCCCCCCAACCCACTGCCAGCTCACCACACTATATTGATGGTCTCCTGACCTCCCTTACCCTCTCCCTTTGCCCCCTTGACACACGTTGTTTCCATGATGCAGTTTCATTTGAAATGTCGGCTATTTGCGACTATAGCAAAGGCTACTGAAAGTTTCAATTTGCAAACTCTGTCCCTGTATTTCCTTCAACTCCCAAATTTCATTTGGTTTCCTCCAGCTACCCACCCCACCACCTCTAGATTAATGTAATTTTCAATTATGTTGACCTGAAAATGGCTTTTTAACTAATTTTCATTTCTCAATATCCTCGACTATGGCCGCGGTTATCACTCACATTAAGAAAAGAAAGATGGCTGCTTTTTCATTGCTAAAATCCCCCGGTTTTGGTAATTTAACTGAAATTTGTTACCTATCTATTTTTGAGAAGGGGGCACCCCCTTTACCATCAAATTTTTTAAAAACTACAAGACAGAATAAGCCCAAACCACAAAAATTCCTCTTTAAATGCTTTGTGCTTAAGTTGTTTCGGACCTGGTCGAAATACGTCCAGCGGTTTGGGCTGTGCGGACCAGCAAAAATTGATATTGTTTATCTATAGGAAAAAATAATGAGAAGTAGGGCGCAACTTTGGGAAAACTTTTTTTTTGTTATTATAAAAACGTTGCAATCTGGGGGGGGGCACACATCGCTAAACAACTTCAAGATTTCGGCCAAATCGGTTACTCAAAAAGTTATTAACAATAGAATTTGTAGAGGTTCCTTTGGGAGTCCGACTAACTTTAACTATTGTGTGGCTATCACCGCCATATAATATACTGATGTTAGTGTGAGTTGAAAACATTTGTGAGACAATAGAAAGCAGGTTGTGTTTTCCTTTATGTAAACAAGCTGCCTGTATTTATATCTTGATTTATTATTTTAAATATAACTGAATATTCTGATTAAAAACAAGCCTGTTTATAACCGTAGACCGTGTGGTGTGATTGTCTTAGTTGGGGTTATTAGATCAGGGATATTTTTCATAAAAGAACTCAATGGGAAAGAAAATATATTTCACAGAGAAGGAGCCATTATGTAACACTTATGGAATGATTATCATGTGTTGCAGGTTTTCTCGGAGAAGAGAGCACTGGGGGTAACCTTGAAGAATTTTATAGTACTTGCTGAAATATTTTCAGCTGACAAAGGGTCTGTGGCTCTGTCAACTGATACCTTCAGGACAAAAATACATTATGGACATAGATTTGAATCTTGGCAGACACGTTCACCGTGGGCAACAGGGAAATGCCAAAGGCAAGGCCACATACAAAACGTTGCCATATTATTAAGAAACCAATGCAATGCTCTGAAAAATGTGTTACTTACAGAAATGCTGAAGGTAACCATGAAGCACTGAGGAGGTATGTGGCTTGAAGCACTTCAAGGCAAATAAAGCTCTCACGGCTATGAGAAAAGAAAACACTGATTAAAACTGAAAAACCTTTAGTTTAGGAGAGTGCCAGAACTCAACATCATTCAAATCTTCGAGTTAGGATAACCAAACAACCATAACAACTACCCATGCACTTCACATATCTTAAAAATGCCATCTCTGAATTACAAATGCCATACAAAATGACTTCCCAGATATTTTTACGTAGGATGTTAATATTAACATTGCAAAATGATCATATCCTCATGCATGCCATGTAAGATCAGATGATAATCAGAACTGTCCAACTCCAGGCCTTGAGAGCCGGAGTCCTGTTTGGTTTTCAGGATATCCTTCATAAATTTAGAATCATTGGATGTAAATGTATTTCATGAATATTAATGAGGGGTATCCTGAAAATCTAACTTGTTTCCAGCCCTCAAGGCCTGGAGTTGGACAACCCTATTGGACAGATATCATATTTTCATCAAAGAACATACAGTAGCACAATCCCTTAAATGTCCATATCTATCAAAAAATAAATAACAAACACATAAACAATTTAATTTGTCCTTCTCAGGTTAAGAAAAAAGCACCAAGGTAGATCTACGATGTAACTAAAATCCCCTATGTTATATTTGTTGTGACAGATCTAAAAATGGCAAGAGCAAAACAAATAAACGTCTCCTTGAGCAGCTTTAAAAAATTACAGCACAACTCTGCACTCTGTGGTATCGCAGGAAGGAACCTTTTTCTATGTGCAAAGTGAACTCCCCAATCTGTAACGTGCTAATAGGTTTATGTGGCCGTCATGCTGAACTGATGAAAGTCTGCAGTAACATGTGATCATACCAGAGGGAGATTTCTGTGCAATATCATATTTTTGTGTTCTCTTTCCTCTCTGGCCCAAATGACAATCCCAAAATATCTCATTTTGATTATATACTTCACCACGTGGGCATTGCTTCTGTGGAGAAGATCAAGGATGTCTATCCTATTAGACAGAGGTTATTTTGTACACAGTTTAAACTTGAAACTTTATTTGCCCGACAAAGCTTCAGGATTTGCATCATACCGTAAAGTGTGTGCAGTCTGGGGGTATTTTACTTTGAGGCTGGAGACATGTATGAGCCTTGGATGGTACAGAATGGTTGCCATCGTGGTGACAATTATTCAGCAGTCACATTCATGGTAGTGGGGTTGGAGCATGGAATGGATCATGATTGATTAGCAAGCGCACAAGTGCCCATGAGGCTGTGCATGGATGAAGTATGCCACGATCCAAGACTCCAGCACCTGTACTTACGTGCCCCCCTTTGGTTCAAGGTGGGTTTAACTTCTAGAAAAGAGGTGGTTTGTCATTTGGGAGGGCCATGCATTGTTGCATTGAGTCTTTACGGCATATGAAGCCTTGCCAAAAGCATGTACTGTTAGGAAGTCCATAGTTCATGTAACATGCTAACTATCTCACTGACTTTCCTGTATGAGGTTTATTGTATAGAACTGTGCAAACACGTAGAGGTTTCTGAGCGCAGGCCATTCCCTTTGAATCGTTGTTACTATGCTGGTTTTCTAACACAGCTGTATGTAAAAACACCTTGTCTCTACATTAGCTCTACTTGGTGACATGCTGTGGGGTTATTGCAGTGTCATCACATGCTTCTTCTTTAGCCACATTGTTGTACCAAACATTGTAGGTTGCAGTGCATCATCAAAATACAGAATACTCAGCTCCAATAAATGCTTTATGTAGTTGTTGAGTTTGGGACTCCCAGCAGTTTCTGAAAGAAATGATCATATGCATTTTACAAGGTAAATGGATCAGCATGACCACCATACAACCTTGATAAATCGAGATTACAGTACTCAGTTACAGAACGCATCTGTCTCCTTCAGTGCTTTCTGCGATGGACACTAAAGTAAGTGCACAGAAACGGGGGTGTTTTGTGCACATTCAATTCCTTATTTATGAACATCAATTAGAGAGGAAGTATGGATGTGGATTGCACATCATACCGTACTCATGTCTGGTGGACCTGCAAGCCAACTGGTTGATTTTTATGTATGTTATGTGAAACAGGATTAGGGGCATATGCTCAGATGCATGATTGAAACATCAAGGCATGTTCATGTTCTATAGAATGACGCGGCTGACAATTGGTTATCTGCACATTGGGACTCATTACCGCCTGGTTAACGCCGGACTCGTATTACCATTCCGCCACCGTGATTCCCGGAATTACCGGGGCATTACAACCCCGGTTTTCCGGGAATCACGGAGGCGGAATGGTGTAAATCCCCATCTCGTAATGCTGCCGGTGATTCCTCGTCCGCCTGCATGTGGGAGGTGTTAAACCCACCAGGTCAGACCTGGCAGGAAGATCACGTCCCGCCTGCAGGGGTCGGACTCAGGCGGTCCGGAAACAACGGTGGCGGCGGGTGTACCGCCACCGTTATTTCCAGACCGCCTGGGTCGTAATGAGGCCCATTATGTCAATGAGGAGGGAGAAGTGAATCAGACTAATGGCCAAGCACTTAAGAAATGCCTGGGACGAATGTTCATACATACTATACCTACATGTACTTATGTTTTGTGGAATGTTATGGCAGCCATAGCGAAGGTATATATGTCATGTCAATAGAAGAGTGCAAGGGATTGCCATCTGGCATGGTGTACAAGCCCTGGCATTTTTGATTTGTATTAATAATAACATTATGCCAGCAAGCCACCTCAAATAGGGTGGTCTGCTAAACAGACTTTCCTTTCAGAAAGCTCCATGGCAAAAGTCCATACTACACCTGTGCCCTGCTGCATCAGTCTCCCTGTTCTGCAGCCTCTGCTGTCCCATTTCACAGCTGCTGTTATGGCAAAGTCAGTGCTGACAGGTAGCAGTGTATTCCTGAAATATAAGCCATACCTATGTTTTGGTATGGTGGTTCACATAATTGTAGTCACATATGGTTTGTAGCATAACAGATAGGTTGTGTGAATTCTCTTTAGATGTCATGTCTCTCTTGCATCGAGAAAGGCAATAATAGGCAGGATGGATGTCTCCCTTTGATCCTTTGCGAGTATAATCTCTCTGAGTATAATCTCTCTCAGCGCCGGAAGTTCTCAGCAGGGGAGTCCTAGGAAGCAAGCTTCAAAGTGGCACACCATGAACAAAAGAGCCAGCCTCATACCACAGTGTTTCCAAAAGGTCTTTAACATTGTAGGCTTGGAAATGAGGCAAGATTAGGCAGCCAGACAGAGCAGAATGGAATGGGGGAAGGGTCCATCTATCTTGGTTTTCTGTGGGTTTCTCTTTATTTACCTGTCTTCTCCACTTCCTCCATAACAAAGTATGATGCAGGAAGGCAAAAACCATGTTTTACTTTAAAAGGGATTAGATCCCTTCAATAAGGCATGATTTTACCCAGTCCCCTGTGTCTTTTTGCCTTTATAAGGAAGGGGTCACCTGCTCATTCTATGATTCAATTTGGTCATTCAGGGAATCTAAGAAGAATTAGTTTGGACCCTGCTGAGAGAGCAGTTCTTTCCAAAGTCGTCCAGTTGTGAGGTGGTGATGGCAGGTTTCCAAGGCAAAAGCAAGCCCTATAACTACCCATTCCCAGGGCACATTGGGGTGAACTGCTGTTGAACCAACACCTATCTTTCTTCTAACTGCAGTAGAACCTAGGCTGCTCACTGGAGGTGAAGGACTCCTGTGGGTGCTACCTACTCTCCCCCAGGTGGGAGTGAAGAGAGCAAGTACGAGTCGTGTCCCTAAGCCACTAGATTGGAACTCAGTATAAGTGAATGAGATAGTTTCCTGAATTCTACAGTAGTGAACAGTGAATTTACTGGAGTCAACAGCATTTGAATGCCTTCAAAGCACCAGAACTTATGGTGCTGGTTTTGGCACTTATTCAAACCGCTGTTTCTGGATTCATGGAGCCGGCCTGTTGCTGCATTACACCAAGCAGAGTACATCACCTGTTCGGCTCTAACAACCAGCTGCTTCAGATGACTTTGAACACCCATCCTTCTAACATTGAATTGAACCATCAGTGTCACAATTCAAACCATCAATGGACCTTGACACGAACCACTGGAATCATTAGGTCGCTCATTGATCGATCCACTGGTAACCAATGCCTTGAATCGACTCAACATTCAAACTGATGGTGGTGAGCTCTCTGAAAAGCATCGCTCAAACATCATGATCAAACTGCACAGAATGAATGCTTCAAACTGACTTTTCCACTTGGACCAGCATGAGTAGCTGCATCTTAACCAGGTTCAACCTACACAGACAGCATCCTGAGTCTTACACAGTTACTCTTGAGAGGCCCCAGCACCCTTAGTCCACTAGTGACTTCTGAGCCACCTATTTGCACGTTTTCAACAAAGGCATATCCCTCTTGGTGACAATCTTTGTATTACCCAGAGTGCTTGCATCTACATACTGCATGGTATGTGTTCCTTTCACAGGAATGGGATTACATGAGTGTTTCTATAGTAAAGTTATTGCACAGTGCTTTGTTTAATTAAATTATACATGTTTATAGAACATAATTGGTCATTCTTATTTGTTTACAGTTGTACTAATGCTGTTTAGGTTCATGCTGCCAACATATTCACAGCCCTCTTATGAGTCTTAATAGTCTAGCCCACCTTATCACACAAGGTGAAGAAGCAATATCTCTTGAGTGTGCCTGTTTCACCTTCATGATTGGGATCACATTTGGTTTGTAGTAGTGAGGGGGCTGAGTAGGAAGTTTAGCCAGTAGTAGTATTTTCATCACAATGATGGCAGTGGTTGGAATTTGATAACAACTTTTCCTACAGTTTAGTCATCCAAAATAAAATTGTGTGCTGTTCATGTTAGCAACACAGACATGTATTTATTAATTGCTATAATGGAATTCGACATGAACCCCACACAGGACCTGAAACCAAGTGAACTGTGTGACCTATGTCAACAAAGGACAGAAAGTCTAAACTGTCAGAGAACCTTCAAGTATTTAAGGATGTTAGGGGAATGGAGGGTTGCCAGGAGGCCAGTAATAATCTGAAACCCCGAGCCCATGTTACATTTCGCTGGGGGATATAGAGATGGAAGGGGGGCAGTGATAGTGATAATCTTTCTGATCATTCTTCCCAGAATGCAGAAAGTATAGTCTCCCAAAGGTCCCAGGTGTGTAGCAGGTTACAGGCCTTAGTTATATCACATGTATCTATTAGACAACATGTTTTAGTTAGTTCCTGTGTTTCTGGTAGGTTCACCTCAGCCGAAAGGAAACAGAGGTGGGATCATATGATGAAGCTCAAGCTAAAACTTGAGAACCAGACGGAGGCCCACAAACAAACCTCTAGTTGATAGAGGATTATTTCCAGTGGTGGCACCCAAGGAAAGTCTATATGCCACATCCCATGGACTTAGTCCAAATGTATGAGATGGGGAAGCACATCTCTGATTGCTTTGAGACATGGGAGCGTGTCTTCTGCCTCAAAGATGTGGAAGGTGTGTTATGGGAGTAGTAAGAGCAAACCGTATGATCTGTCAACTGATAGCTGGAAGTGACATCTTTATTCACTTGTTTCCTGAGGTGTGGCACAGTTAAAAGAAAATTAATGCTACCATGATCAAGAAGTTCTGCAATACTCCAGAGCACTATCTCAGGAGCTAAAGAGAGCTCACCAAGATGCGTGCAAACCAATCTCTGAAATATCTGAGTGGATCTGTAAAAGGTAACAAAGTTGACACTTTTGAGAGCATGTACAATTTGGTTGCATGTGAGAATGGCTTTACAAATTGTGAGATGGATTTGCATGGGCATCTAGTGGACAAGAGTATCAGAGACCCTATGGAGCTTGTTATGCTGGCACTCAAGTCTGGAAAAAAGACTTGTTTGCCCACATTCAAGCCAAAACAGAAGATGACTGTTATAAGTAAATCCAAGAAGTATAAGGGTGCAGGTCCTCATCCTGCCACCAAGAAAGGATCCCAAAAGCACAATAGTAAATCCCTGCCAATGGCTCATCAGTTCTCACAGATAGGATTGAGAATCCCCCTAACACTGGAGTACCCACATACAAAGCCCCACAAGGCTGATTTCTATGTGCAGGGATGACACATGAGAGGGGAAACTCAGCTTTCAAGTGGAAACCCATCCAGGCTATGTAGTTAGTGCTGGCATCTTGTTAGGAATCCATAGTAAGTGTGGACATGATAGATGATCAATGTCAATTAAGCCATGGGTTTGCCGAACATTCTTTAGTTACTCTGAGTGGGAACGGTGCCAGGTTTCCTGCCAAGGCACTGCTTCCCAGGAATTATCAGATCTTTTTGGAGCATTTGTTTAAATAAATTTAGAACAATGCCTCAACACCTTGTGATACAGCTGGGAGTATCACCACTGTCCAGACATGGGGTGTGTGGATCATTCCTGGTCTAGACAAGTTACGCTGGCAGTTTGATGCCCTTACCCATTGCCCACTGTCAATTTTGTAGTTTAGTTGGAGAGGGTCATCCTCTCCTCATCCTGTCACTGCCAAGAATGCAGTTTCAGTCGACTCTGTTAGAGAATGATCTTCGTGAACCAGAGATAATGACTGCAGTCACTTGATCTAGTGCCAAAGAAGCAGTTAGGGGAGACCTTGACAGCATGGGCCCAGGGCCTCTTCCATGGGAGATGGCTAAAGACGTGGAACCCTGCTACTACCCAGTCAAGATCCCAATCTCACAGACCAGGCTGCTTCTGCCAGAGGGGACTAACTGGCCACTGAGCTCCCTACTTCTGTTAAACCTGTGACACTGATTGCAGGGTTGCCTTCTGGCTTAGTGTCACGACCAGAGGTGGAGCATATAGTATTATCAGACTTTAAGGGCCTTCCAGAACTGCATGAGTTGTCATGAACTGGGGGTCCAAGTCAGGCTGATCTTTGCAAGGCACAGAGGGCTGTGACACTCTAGATGGTCTGCTTGAGCAGGCAGAGAAACACGCTGTACTAAGAGAATGATCTGTTTTTCAAGATATTGTCAATATGTCAGCATGAATGACAAGCTGTTGATCCCCTTTTTCCTTTTTCCTTTTTCTCTTCCACTTATGTGTTTAGAAAATAACCAAATATCCAGTGTTGTGTTATTCTGTATATTGTTTGTTAGAAAAAAAAGAGCATTCTTAGAGTGAGAAAAAGAAAAAAATGTTGAAAAGCAATGACATCACATTGCCACTATCCCCCACGATAAAAACAAAACATCTTTTATATAAAATGTCATAATATTGTTAGCTTTATTTTTCTATATGTATTTTTTGTAACTTTTCATGAATAAATTGATGTTTTCTAGATTCACCTTGTTGGACCATTATATGTTATATTTAATTATAGCATAAGAATAGATTGGTGTTGCATAATACAAGTATAGTTGGGGGATGGGTAACCAGTTGCTTTTCTCTTTTTATATAGTCCCATAGGCACCTTCCCTATTAGCGACTAGTCCCCCATTCACAAAAAAGTGGGAAGTACCCATCGTTAATACATGCCTTATAAGGTCAAGGACACCATCAACTCTCCAAGATGTTTCACTTGCGGGTGATTGAACCTTATGCAGTTGGCCAGTACTGTAATAATAATAATAATTTAACGTTTATATAGCACTACAAACCCTCAGGTATCTGAGCACTGCTTATTATTACCCACGGTGTGTGGTGCTCATTTATCGACCTCAGAAGGATGAAAGGCTGAGTTTGGCACTGGCCCTGCCGGGATTCAAACCTGCGTCAGTAGGCACAGATGTCAAAGCACGCGCTCTACTCACTCTGCTATCGGACCAACACTGTGGTCCTGGTACCTAAATGGTCCAGTAGTGGGAAAACGGAATTCTGCTTTTGTGTGAATCATAGAGAGTTCAATTCTTTCACCAAGATTAATGTCCAACCCTAGTCTGTCCAGACAAGCCCAATGTAAAATTAGGCACTGCCAAGTGCATGAGTGCATTTCACCTCACAGACAGGCTGTGGGAGGTTAGACTGACTGGCAGAGAAAAGGTGAGGTCAGCATTTTTCACACCAGAGGGACACTCTGAGTTAACTGTTATGCGAATCAGGAGCTATACTTAGAATGGTTCTGCATTGCCTATTTAGATGACTTTGCTTCCTTCTGCCATAACTTGAATGGTTCTGCATTGCCCATTTAGATGACTTTGCTGCCTTCTGCCATAACTATCAAAGCTGCTAAGTGTTACATAGGACAGGGTATTGTGACTTGTATTTGACACCAAGTAAATTGCAGTAAATAATATCCTCTTCAGGCCATAGTGCAAGTGCAATGGATTGATAAATCCTCAACACACTGACGCAGGTGAGTGCGTTCTTGGGCATCACTGAATAATTCAGACCTTTACTTAAGGGATATGGGAACAATTCCCTTCAATGAGCTGACATCCAAGAAGCTGCCAAAATAGGTTTCTTGGACTCCTCTCTGTCAAACAGCTTTTCGGGACTTAAAAGATGGCTTGTGCAGGACCTTAGTTCTATTGATCCCACATTAAGAGCAGATCCTCATTACATAGACAGATGCCTTTGAATTTGGATTTGGTGCAGCTTTAGCACAGCTTAACCCTGCACCTTCTTTGGAATGTGCTTAGCAAAGCAAGAAAGCGACAAGCCCACAATTCAGAAGTAGGTATTTAAAAATCTTTGGGTGGTGCGCACATGAAACCCAACATATTTGGGTCTCACTTTACGATCTAAACTGACCGCAGAATTCTCAGTTGGCTGATGGCAATGCAGCGCGAGAATCCCACGTTAGTGTGGTGCTATATCCCTACAAGGACTGAATATGAACATCCAGCATAAACCTGGCTCACTGCACTCCAATGCAGATAGCCTCAGTAGATATGTTTGTCTTGAGGGTGATCCTGACCCAAAGAAGGGGGGTGCTCAATATCTTTTGCAGAGAACCATGTTACAGAATGCCATTTGTCCAGTATGGTAAATCCCTGGCTTTCTAAATAATAAACATGAATAAAATGAAGCAAGTAATTGTATTGCAGGAAGGGAGGTCTGCTAATCAGGGCCCCCTTCCATACAAGCGTGATGACAAAATGATAGTGCTCATATAGGTAGCCCCTGTTTTTCAGCCCTAACACAGACCAGGGAGCACTTACTCCTTGCCCAGGTCAGGGACCGTCCCCATTGGAATCACCACCCCCATCCACACAGGCCTGCTGGATAGGGAGTGGCACTGTGCCTTTAAAATAGATCTGCTGTTAACAGGTGATGGGCTACTCCCTGAGATCTTATCTTGCTAAATGGACACAGACACTAAGGAAAACAGTGTATGGTTCCCAATGGCTACCCCTCTTTATTCGTAAAAAACACTTAAACTTGAATTACCTTCCTGAACCTTCCTCTGACAAGAACCCCATCTGAATCAGGATCTGCTAACTCCTGGTACCACCCACATGGAGTCTGAAGCCAGAGGATGGCCTCTGTGGGTGGTTCCATCTCCCTAGGCAGTCTCAGGCAGGTCGCCACCTCATCACCCTACCTCATGCCAGAATACATTCTCTTGACTCCCATTTACATGCTTGAAATCCTACCCCTACTTAACATCCTACTTAACGTGGCCCCTAATACATCTCCCAACTCTACACTCACCCTACTTAACAGTTTTACTATTTATAAATATTACACTACATAACATGTAACCTACTATTCAAAAGTGTATTTTACACTACTTAACATTTCATATATCAAGGACTATAAATACATGAACACTAAGATTGACAAATAACACATACCATATGACAGATTCAGACTCTTTTAGGGCTGTATCTGGTGGCTGGGACCTGTATCTGGTGACTCCCAGGCCTGGCCCCACTCCTGTGCTTTCTTCTGAGTGGCCCCATCCACCACCTGAGGCCACCCAGACATCACTGCATGGCCCGTGATCTAAAAAGTTGTTGGGTGGCCCCATGCATGAGGTGTCCCTGTTAGAGTGAGGAATGCCCCCAATCTCGCCACTGTCCATGGTGCCATTTTAAAGTCAAGTGGCACCCCCATGACAATGGGGACACTGCAGTGCCAGTTGCCTCTCTCTTGCCTCATGGCCCCGTGCCCTCTGCTTGCATCTCTGCGGTTCTTCGGGAGATGCAGGTGGCGGTCTGCGGTACTTCGGGGGCTCTGGCCTATGTGCTAGAGATATAGGGCCTCATTACACGGATGGCGGAGAACCATGGCGCTATTAGCGCCACGGTTCATGCCGGTAAAATACCGGCACCGCCTTGGCGGAAAGGAGAATTACCGCCCCATTCCAAGGTTGGCGGGGCGGTAATTCCCCCTTCCACCATTGCCCTTCCCCATTCCCATTTTTGCCCCATAGGGCTCAATGGGAATGGGGAAGGCGCTAATTACGGTACCGCAAATTGCGGTACCGTAATTAGCTCCCTGGGTCCCTTTGTGGGTTGGTTTTTAATGCCTGCAAAAAGCAGACGTTAAATCCCCCAACCCGCAAAGGGACCTCGTAGTAAGGCGGTAAGGATTTACCAGTACCGGTATTTTACTGGTACCGGTAAATCCTTACCGCCATCCGTGTAATGAGGCCCATAGACTTTTCTTCACCCGGGCTGCCTGACGGAGCTGTGAGCAGTACTGTGCGGTGCTGAGTCATAACAGCATTTTACAAACAATGGAGAAGCCGCATGTACACTCAACAACAATGTGAATAGCAACCTATACTTGCACACATTCATACATACTGTTAGGGAAGGGAAGGGGTAGCACAAGTGGATGCTTATTGTGGGGAATTGGCGATTTATACAAGTTGTTCTTGAGGGGGAGAAAGGGATTGAGGTATCATTGTAACGTCTCGGCTCACATGGATTTTCGGGGGATGGCAGGCTGTGAAATGGGGAAGTGGTACACGTGCAGGTAGTGAAGTGCTATTTTATTTTCTCCATAATATGTCCTTGTGCATCATTTTTTAAGGCGGCAACATTTATCACCCATTCTTCCATTTTGGCTTCCAGGTTGTCCACTTTGCTACTTACAGAGTTTCTTCTCTTTCCTGTAGTACTATGCTGTTGTGGAAGGGGTATCGCTTGTAGTGCATTGCTTTCCATTCCAACATGTTCTCTTACTACTGGTGAGCAGCCTGGGCATTCCAGCTTCCGGCTCTTTACCAGGAATGCCCAGCCCGGCAGCCCAGGACTTTCCCTTCACTGAGCAGAGCCTACCATTCCATCCTTCAGGTCCCAGGCCACTGCTTTGCTCGCACGGCCTGGGAGGACTTTCAGAAGGGCCCACCATGTCGGCAACAAGGCGGCCCAACATGGGAACAGCCAGGAAGCCAGGTTTGGGCCAGTTCCTCATGTGGGCTGGACTAGGCTGTTTATTTTCAGCCTAGGCAGCGCCACACCTGCTGCCCCCATCCTTTACTCATCAGGGCCCATCCGGTCTGGACCCTGGGCAGGCCAACTTCCGTTATGGCCCAGTGGACAGGCGGGCTGCTCTTTGCATGCAGCCCGACACCACTGTTATGACGCTAGAGGGCTTATCACTTATGGCCCGGGAGCCTTGCTGTCTTTGTGTGCTGGGAGCCCGGGAGGCGCAGCGGTTCCCCCAGGAAGTTTGATTCTTTGTGTTCTCCCCTCTTCGTCTTTCTTTCTTTTTTTCTTCCTTCCTTCCTTCCCTCATTTATTTCTCCTTTTCTTCAACCCTCTTTCAACTGTCTTTTTTTATATTCTCTTTTGATTCTTTCCTTTATTTATTTATTAATTTATTGAGCAGAGGACCTCCGGTCCTTTATTGTTTTCAATTCTTGTTTCCCAGCATTCCATACATCCCCATGGCGGAATGGATGGACTAGTCCATTTTAAACGCACACACATATACACACAGAAATATTAAATAAAGTATTTGTATTACCCCTACATCTTCATTTCTAGGACTTATCCCCTAGGGGACAAGCATGTAGCCCATACTAGCCGGGCCATTTGTGGGCCATGGGCTTCATATGCACATTTGGTTTAACCAGTCTCAAGCTATTTGCAGACAGAGAGCCCAAAAGTCTGTACTCCCGGTGGGTTCTTCTAGTGTTTTTAAGTTCATTTGAATCTTGCTGTTTAATTAAAGGTCTAGATTTGAATAGAACCTCGATGGGACATTCTTTTATTTTTGATCATTGTACTGAAGTTCTTTGGGGTTCTATTTGTTATGAGCTCACACCCCTCCTGAAGCTACAGCCTGCCCCTAGCTTCTGCTACCATATAAGGTGAAAATAGATACTATAAACACCACTCATCCCTGTACTTTCACAGGGCAGTAGACATTTCATTGTAGTATCGTCTTATTATACAAAACACGAAGTTTGCAAGCGAATTAAGGTCCCTCAGAAGAACATATAGATCGCATGCAGTGTATGGACGGTGCACAAACAACTTCACTTTGTAAGGGAAAGACGCTGTGAAACTCCAAACATCCTCCTGTGGTGTAACTTTCAGAGTCTCAGAATCAATGCCCCTGCAAACAGTCCAGCCCTAAAAAATCAACACAGTAATTGAGGAGAAACCCAGCATCATTGTTCAATGAGCAAGCGCCTGCTGGCGAGTTGTGAATGAATCCTGCAGGCCAGGAAGTAGAATACTAAAATAGCTGACTCCGCCTTTCAACTTTCCACGGTAAATAAATAAGACAACCTGTTATTAACCTCGCAATGAAACAACAGCAAATGATAGTAGGCTTGAAGAAAAAAAAAGATATTATTAATACTGAAAACAACATTTTCAACAGAATTAAATTCAACCACAGTAACATATAGCACTCATTCTGTAACCGAACAGCATCCATCCACTGTTTAACTCTGAATGGCATTAACCACAATTATTCACATTATTCATTAAAAAAAAACTCACTGTTGACAATAATAACTGTGTAAATATGAGGGCATCTTGCATTATAATTGCAAATAACAAGTATACATTCAATAATATGTATTAATATTATTTTGTAAAATACGAGAGCATTCAGGCGTTCTGTATAGAGGAGCCTGGTAGTCATTCATCGCATGCACTTATTTTCGTGGTGTTAGTCTGCAAGGGGATTTTAAATTCAAGATTGGCTGCTAGAAATGCCTGCGTGCTGTTGCCACCATGAGAAATGGAATGGCTCTGCAAAAAGTCGATTGTGCAAAGAAAGATTTTCTGACCTTGCGCATGGAAATTTGATTTCTGCTGACAAGCAACGGAGGGGGCAGTGGCAGCCATCATTTACCCTCCGACCGTAACAATCAAATATACCTTGTCTCGATTCAGCAGGTCAGAAAATCTCTCTCTCTCTCTGATAAGCCCCCCACACAGACTGATTCCCCTCTAACCTGTCAATGACTCCCCTTGGGTTAGCAGCACCGAGTCCATCTACAGACAAAATGGCTTACATTTGCCCTTCTCCAAGGAGAATTGTTCACGTTTTGAGCAATAAAACCATTCAGCGCAGCAGGGGTTTCTGCAGTAATAATTCATTTACATCATCCAAAATAATAAGTAAGTGCTTTTAAATGACAGGGATAGGACATGCAAATGAAAATATAAAACCAGTTTTCTCGAATCGTCCCGTAATGCAAAACGCGTCCTTTTCTCTGAGGTTCTCTATTACTGCCCATGGGTTATTTTTGCAGTCGTAATATGCATGCGTGCATGTGGTAAAACATGTGGAAAGCCCATTTCCCCATGTTTTAAGGAAAATGCAAATGCAGATACATGAATACACTATGAAGGATGGAACATATGTGCGGAAGTCCTGTGTGCATTCACTGTCTGTTTATAGACAGATTTTAACTGTGGATATTGCACCTGGTCAATCTGAACATTGGAAACCAGAGCCCAGATTGCGGAAACTTTGCACCAGTGCAAGTAGAACGAGGCATGGTATTAGTACAAGGTCAAAGCTTATTCTTTTTATAAAAACACGGGTACATTTTAGAAAAGCATTGCCACGTGAAAAGTGCAGTTTGACACGTTATGAGCACCAGGGCAAAAACTGCCGTAGTGTAAACAATTTACATTTTCGATGCATTTTCGCACCAGGGCAAAGTTTGAAAGTGGCCGGTGACACAGTCCTTCTCTTTATGCATATGTGTGTATCCTTCCCGGGGTTTACACATGATTCGAACATCCTAAGGACCAGCTCTTGGCATTGCATAGTTGATGGATTACAGCAAAACCCACTTCCTGTTGAAGTTTGCACAAAAGGTTTGGACTATGCAATCTAAAAATAAAAGCGCACCTAAATTAAGCAGACACAGTCTCACAAAAAAAGTGAACAATTACAATATTTCTCATATATCTAAGAAGCAACTATGCATCAAACACAGAATGTACTCACAACCCTATCCTCTGCTTCTTATCGGGACCTCTGTACCCACACTAGGAAAATAGCTCACAACACCGCCAAGTCAGCATTTTGCACCAAGGTAGCATTGCTGAAGTGATGCACACATCAGCACTCGGAACAACATTAAGTGGGCATTTGGGGTGCTCAAGAACCATTTCAGATTTGTCCACAAACTGGTGGGTGGCAGGGAAACCGGTACGCATCCAGCAAGGGATTCCTGATCACTGCAAAGGGCTGCACGCTGCATAGTGCTGCCATGTGTCCGAATGAGTACTAGGTTGTCCTATCAAAATAAATTACTTTGTGGTCGTTTTCCTTTGACTTGTATTCATTATTGTTTTCTTTTATTTTAAAGGTGGGTTCTTACTAAACCTCCCTTGCAACACCCATACCCACCCTCTACTGCACACCATTTCCAAACCTCCTTAGCGCCTAACCACTCAGTATATCATAATCTATTGTGGAGTCCCCCAGGGATCATGTACGGCCCCCAGCCTCGAAAATCTGTTCACCAAACACCTGTTTGACCTACTGGATGCACTCGGCATAGCTTATACATACTATGCCGACAACACTCAAGTGCTCCTCCCCTTACTGGAGATTATGATCTTGATGCAAAAGCCCTACTCCAAATATACTCCACCATTCAATCCTGGATGGCAATCAACGGCCTCTGTCTAAACGGAGCCAAAACGGAAATTATCATCCTGGGACCCAAAGAAATTCTCGCCAAGCTAAATACTAAATTCTCCCAATTCACCATCACACAAACATATCAGTCTTCACCTCAGTAAAGACCCTTGGAATCTACTTAGACTCTACACTTTCCATGACTAAACATGTCAGTGCCATCTCCTCTTCTTCCACCCACACCACTAAACTGATCACGCAATAAAACCTTTTCTAACCCCTCAAAATTGCCTCTCTATAGCCAGAGCCACAATAGGAGCCAGATTAGACTACTGTGACGCCCTCCTGGCAGGCATTTCCACAAACACACATCAACAGGCTCCAAATAACACAAAACAATGCACTACGTGCAGCCCTACACATACCTAAAGATGACCACATATCCCAGGCAAGGCGCAAAGCCCACTGGCTCCCGGTTAAGGAAAGGATCAACTTTAAAATTCTCACCCTCACGCACAAATGTATCAATCTCTTAGCCCTGTCCTACCGCATACTCAGAAACAACTCCACATGCCCCACAAGTAGCCACTATGCCTACCAACTCTGCCTACCCTCCATAAAAGAGCTAATGCGGGAGGATTTAGCTTCCCCCACATAGCACCCAAACTGGAATGCCCTCCCCAACGCTCTCAGGGCTGAACCCTCTCTACTTGCATTCCACAAATCCCTCAAAACGACACTATTTGTATAAACCTTCAATACACCATTTCACCTGCCTCTCACGACTGAACATCTCCCACACCAGCAACATATTTACTATTCATATATACTTTGTAAACTTAAGTTAAACCTCTACTGCAACTTATCCTATTGCTCTATACAGTGCATCTGCATTCCTACTATGTAACTTCAAATTGAACAATAAAATGCAAATATCAATGTAACTTCTAAGATTTCTTTGTAACCAGACACATTTATATGTAACAGCGCCACAATGCCTATGGGCTGATGTGCGCTTTAAGAATATGAATAAATAAATAAATAAAACCGCCAACTCCGAAAACAAAGTCAAAGTAAATACCAGAGATATATAACAAAGAAAAGTGGTTTAACTAGTGTCCAATTGATCTGAGACTTGAGTTCAAAAGATGGGGGCCAGCCGCGTGGCTAGTAGGCTGTGGTAAACCCAAAACCATAGAGCAAGAAGAGTATGTATGTACCACTGGCTCTTCATGCTTAGCCCAAACTAATGACAGGCTAAAGTTCAATGCACGATTAAGTTAGCCAAATTATTAGTGACAAAATTCATGATTCTCTTAGTGTGTAGATGTATTTTCTTTCATTATATATGGTCTGAACAGCCAACACGTGTTTCTATTTCGTCTTCTTCAAGGAGTTTGTTAAGTGAGTAATGCTCCTCTTGAAATTCATACACTCCGCTCTGGTGCCTTGCCCCAATAATTAGATTCTCTTGACCCAGAAAATTCTGGTACTGAATTAAGTCGAAGCGTCCTATGAGGAAGCACCTCAGGCGGTCTGCATGCTGTTCGCGAACAGTGACACATACATGCAAAGTGAACAACCACACAGTTATGTGTTTCGATCAAAGGTGGTGTATGTCCACAATGTGCCCTTGACAAGTTACAGGTGAAGATGACTCTGAGGATGGGGAAGATGGGTGCGGGGCTCATCAAAGCAATGGTGACAATGTAAGTGCTGTGCTGAAGAGCGATGAAGATGATCAAGTGCTGCAGATGAATGTTCTTTTGCAAAATATTGACTTACCCTCAAAGACACCCTCCCCGCCTCAATCCACTGCCAACAAAAGGCCTCAAAAATGACAAACATCAGCATGTTACTTGACAATATATATACACCATTGGCAGGTTGTGGTTAAAATCAGGATGAATGAGTATATGAAAGTGAGGGGAGGTTGAAAATAAAAAAATAATGACAGTACTAACACGCAGTTGAACATTAAAAAAAAGATACATTCAATGCTGGCGTTGGTTGCTCTTGTGTCGTCTTGTGATTTTTTTTATTTGTTTCAATTGTTGGTTAAAGGGCACTGTCTTATGCCCATGTCCTACTCATCCATAGCCTGGATGGTACAGTATCAGCCCGTAAGAGAAGTTCTTGGAGTGTTCTTGGCACTGGTCTATTTCATGGATGGGCAAGACAAAGGATTCGCTGCGGATTTACATTTTTAGTAAACAGTCTGGTAATGTTCTGCTCTCACTGTATATGATGCATTACATTAATGACATTTGGCTATCTTACTTTGTTGTGATGTTCCACTCAATACAAATTGTTATGAAAATAAATGTAATCCGCAAACCATAAAAAATGATTATTAAAGGGTAGTGGGCGTCCAAGGTCCAAATAATAAAGCAATAAAGAGATGAGGATCTAAATGTTAAAAAATAAAGATTTTCAGGGGAGAGACCAAAGATAATTTAAAAAATTCATTTTTCAAAATGGAATGGAAATTTAAAAAAGATTGGAAAAAATAAATCGCACCCTTTCTCTGATGTTTACCCTTGATATAAGTGGTGAGGTTTGCATTACCACTGTGGGTGAAATCCCAGTTTTTGGATTGCTGTACAGATCAAAGGAAATTGAGGGGTGGAGGAGGGTGCAACAGTGGATGTTGCTGTTCTGCTTTGTGGTTGACAATCTCCACCATGTGGCTCAAGTTGAGCTCCTGGTATGTATTTATGTTTTCTATTTATTTTGCTTATACATTTGTATAATTTTATACATTTTCTCGTTCTCTGAAACACCTGTGTATGAGCGCGATATAAATACAATATCAACTCAATTCAATTAATTTGTATAGCACACCTAACCCATGGGCGTCTAGGTGCTGATTACAGTTTAGGCATTTACAACAGTTAGTAGGCGAACGACTGCTAATGAACCAGGTGAGTTTTCAGTCTATTTCAGTATGCCAGAAACTCTTTCAAGGCTGGCACTTTGTACTGATCAAACAGTGGTGTAGGAGGCATGGCCAAGGGCACAATTGTGTTTGGAGATTTTCTATTGGTTTGTTGGGCTTCGTCCAAAGCCCCACTCCTTTGGGCATCCACACCATCCCATGCCTAGGTGTGTACAGTTTTGGCTTCAGTATAAGAAGCAGCAACTTCCATCCTTGACGCTGCTGCCACGCTCCTTGCTTCATGCACGACTTCAAAGGTGGTGTACATGCCCTTAATCAAGTTGTTGACAGCCTGTGTTCCTGCTGTATCAGCTCAGGTGTTTGATGCATCTGCACCAGGAGCTGCCCCATTGAGTTCCATGTAGCCAACAGATCCCCCTATTATTATTAATAGGTTGAAAGTGGATTGCCTCTGGTTAAACATGTCCCAGATGATCTGGAGGGGTGTGAACACATGACCTGTCTGAAGAGGAGGCACACCATATTGCACTAGCTGTCAACCACCCATAAGAAGTACATAATTGCAAATGGTGGAGTTCCCACAGTGACAATGATGGGGTGTTACTAGTGCTTGTGTCACATTGTGGACACCTAAGGGCTGGGCGACTTGTGTGTGTGGGTTGAGTATCTGTCTGCATCTGAAGGAATGTGTCAGGTTCACCTGCCTCCTGGTGGGTGGTGATATCACTCTTAAGTAAATATTCAGAGGAAGACTTAGCTAGTGCTCACACATTCCATTAGTAAAGGATTGAAAGACAAGGAAGATCTCCTCAATGTGTAATCAGTAGACTAGTCAATGTTACTAGGCTAACTTGACATATGTGGCTACCAGGCTCTGTGTAGATTATGACTGATATATTAGATGCTACATCTTCAATACACATAAAACTTCTCCTTCTTTATTCAAAGACTCACATATGCTCTTATCGGCCTATAACCTATTGACCTGGCGAATTAATATAGATTGATATGTTGCTTATAATGCTGAATCCTAACAACGCATTCGTGCTCTCTTTTCTAATATCATTTTATTTTGTGGGAAACATTTCCATTATTTCGAGTTCCATAACGAGTGACCATGAATCAATTTAAGAAGGATTGTAATACCTTTTTTCATTAAAACACTTTTTAATACTTTGTTAAAAAAAACAAGGTTGTTGTACAATAACAATGGGCCTATGCTAGGGAGAGGTATCATGTTGATGCTTCATTCTGTCTCCCAGTGAGCCCTGCAGCACTTTTTGCTGGACTTCTACACCTTTCTCTTTCATTCCTGAATCAGTAGAGCCTTTTAACACTCATTCATTCTTGTGGGTTCTGTTTTTTTGTATATTACCTGTATTATGAAGTCTGTCTGCTCCATAGCTCTTGAAGGCATTTGTGTTGTTACTACTGCAGCACATAAGTTCGTATGGGCAGTGTTGCTGGGGACCCTTAGGGTCCTCCTTCAAGATGCATTGTTTCTATATCCTCAAGTAACTACTGTGCTTAAGGATAGAGAAATACTTAGTATCGCTACCAAACCTCTATAGCATGAGAGATTGGAACACACCACCTTCAGTGGCACGCCAAAGGCACACATAGTATCCCCCTTCTGTCTGCTCCTGTGACCTTTTAGTCACATAGGCAATCTCCTAGTTATGGCCAGTGGCAGTGGACATATTCTACCAACTATTGTGTGGTTTTTATACCGAAAACTACATCCATAGCCGTGGTAGTGCACAATAGATACACCCAAGTACCAACTTGGGGCCTCCCTTCTTTTTAAGCCATTGCTATCATGGTTGCTCTTTGTTAGACCTTCTTCTGCCATTCTGGGAGAGGCAGGTCAGTGTGTGCATAGGCTCCAGAGTGCCGGGCAGGCAGGAAGTGGGGGAAAAGTCTTCCACTGCCTTGTCCTTTGTATACCTCAGTGCCTGAATAGGACCTGCTCCCACAGGTGATCTGGCTGTCCTGATTGGACAGCCAAATGCCCCTTTCTGTAAAATGCTGAATGAGATTGCACAGGAGTGTGTGCTGGAACTGTATAAAAGGTGACCCTTCTGGAGTGAAAAGCAAGTCAACCACTGGAAGCTGAAGTAACCGAAGAAGAAGATGACCAGCTATGATATGATATGATAATGCGCTTAATACCCAGAGGTTTCTAAGCGCGGACCCAGTGATCACATCTGTGTTGCTCTGTGTTGCCTTGCTTCCAAGGCGAGCACATTGCCCCTGCGCAATCTTCCTGAGACACCTGCAGACCCTTTGCAACACTGTAAAGCAACAACTGCTGTCCTGACCCTGTTTTCTGTGCGACAGAGGAACTCCGAAGCAGACATTTCCTTCCCTTTGGCTGGTGGGGGCAACCAGTGCTAAGACAAACTTTGAATTGAGCCATATTCCAAGGTCCTAGGAGTTTCCAGAGCTGTGGAACCCCAATAACAGGAGAGCAGCTGCCCATTTTGAGTGCATCATCGTGGAAAGGCTAAACGTGTAAGGAAACTCCAGAGATCCAGTCCAACTCACCCAGACCCCCCTCCCCCATCAAAGCGTGGGACTGCAGGAAGAGAAGAAGATTGACCGGGCGATCTATGTCCTTTGTTGGTGCTGCTGAAAAGGTGCCAGAACCACAGAGCGAACCAACAAGTTGTTCAAAGTTATGCCGCAGGTCCTTCCTTGAGACTGCTGCTGAGAGATCTCATCCATTCTTCTGCCTTCAGTCATCAGACCAAGGAATCCGGAGGTCAGGTCCAGAGCTGCAACATCGTGGAGCATCCAGCACGAACATTGTCTTCTAACCTTAGGTACTGTGGGCAAAAAGGTATTGCTTACTTGATTCCAAGAAGTCGCCCCAAAGTGTTGGAGTGCACCTAGAGGTGTCCATGGTCAACCCTCTTACCTCTGACTCAAGCGACTGCTTGCGTCCCTTCATTGAGTCCTTTACAGGGTATCCCTTGTTAGTTGTTAACTTGCTGCTTCTATAACACTAGAGAGTGGAAGAAGTCCACAGGAACTCTTTGTATTCTGCTGCATGTCAAGACTTCGAGCCTTCTCCAAAATGCCTTTAGCTAGAGTTGCGTTTTGGGACTTAAAAGACTTACTGGGCAAAGAAACCCTCTGTAGAACCGTGGAACAGGCTAATGTTACACTAGCTAGTCATTCTCGTCCCTTTAAGGGACTTTACATTATGTGTTTGCAGAGTAAATGCATTACCATATGAACTGCTAGAATCCACGTTGCACGTAGTAACCGATAATACAATAACATTGTCTTTTCCCTTTCTAACATTGGTACAAATGTAACCGCAACAAACACACAAATGAAAGTGCCCTTTGATGTGTATTCTCAAGTATTCTAAAGTGTTTAAAGTGATTCTGGTGTACATATAATACATATATAATGTTATATAAATTATAACTCTAATAGTTTCTTCAGTGTGCATGTCTAACTAAGGTTCAGTGTACTTACCTACAGCTCACATCTTCCGCTTAAGATAGGCCTTACTGCTATGTCAGTCTACCAAGGTTCTGAATTAGTACAGCCTAACACTAAGGGCCTCATTACGAGGTGGGCAGAATGGGTTTAACGGCACTGGTAATGGTGCCGGTGCCGGTAAACCCATTGGGGCCTCGAATGGGAATGGGGATGGGTTTTTGGAATGAGGAATTACCGGGTCCTCCTAGGTTGGAATGACCCAGTAATTCCTCATTCACAGAACCCGGACCCTGACACGATTTTGTAGGCAGCCATGGCGCTAATAGCACCATGGTTACCTCCAAACTCACAATGAGGCCCTAAGAGTTGGAGATCTACAAACCACGGGGACATCTTACTAAAGTCTTACTACCAGTAGGACTTTATGTATTTATTTTTTTAATTCATTTTGGCTACACAGTAACCTTTACAAAATATAGAAATCAAATAAGAACAGATCATAAAATTACATTACATAAAAATTCATTACATACAATCCAATACATACATTAAAACAAAACCTAATTTTACCAAAACAAGAAATTACTTAAACACGAACTAAACCACAAAAGACAAAGCAATACTAAATATCTCAAAACCATAATTTCTATCCAAACTACCTCCCTATAATTCACATTTAACTTTTAAAAACAGAAGTACCGCCAATTGCAGTTTAACCCTCGAACCGTGCAACATATCTTTCCAGAGGGCTTCCAAATCAACACACTCTGGGATGGGCACATACTTAATAATATATTCAATGCGTGCACATCTTAATCCTGAACATTGTGTCAGCAAATGTTGGAGAGTTACTTCCCTAATGTCTAGCTCACCAATAGGGCTTTAGGAAAACTCCCCGAACTCTCCTCCGAATTTGGAGATAAAGTTGAGGATTCACCTCCAGTAAACTGCTAGAGGGGATTCCTCCAGTTTCCATCCACTTCACAGTATTACCTCTGCTACCACATAATCCCCATGGAGTCGTATATATTAAAAAACGGGGACTTGTACCACCCTTGTACCACTTGTAATCCGGTGTTAATGTCAAGGGACTGAGCTCCTGTGACATTAAACAACTTTGGCGGTAAATCAAGAGATTTACCGCCAAACTGATACTGAGGCACGAAGATTGCCAGCATCACACAAATAAAACAAATTGAGGTGAACGGTAATGCACACAGCATTATTAAAACATGTAATGTATACGTCATGACGCCAACCTTGATGACATACCAACACATACATAGAACTTCCTGGATGTTCAATGTGGGAGAGGGCAGACAAATCTATTCAAACGCAGATAAAGGTCTTGAGGTAGATGTAGACATACTAATGTGAAGTAGAGTGCCTAAACATTGGCTTTGACACTCCCATGAAACATTTTTTTTCTTTTATAGACCCCCAAAAAGAAGAAGTTTTTGAAATTAAAATGCTCATACATTCTTTATACCAAGAGTTGTAAGCAAGTGGCCTGGCATACGAGTTTCACTATTACCCTATAGTGGGAGAATATTTAGGATAAAATATTATCCTCTTTGGGCACGCTTATCTTCTCTTAGTTTTTGCAATTTACCCTTAGAAATATGCCCACTGAGCTCCATGACTAAAACAACACAACCTTCTATGCTTATAATATGGTTGCCAGGTAATCACAAAATTATAGATATTCGTTGGTTACACCATTTTTACTTGTTAGTTTTTATCAACAAAACATGTTCTTTCGTTTCTTATACACAAGCAGACTACATTGTTTTCTAATATCTGAGCTACTCGGTCCAGGTTGAGATACATTTGAAGTTAACCATATTAAATAATTATTTCTTTCTTTTTAGACACTTTAGCAGAATATATTCTTTTTTAATATTCACATTTTTATACAAGTAGTTCCTTTGGTGTACAAACAATTAGTTTGATGTTTGAGTATGACAACCAAATATACTTGACTGGACTTCGCTTAATGAATTAAAAACATATTTATTGTATGCTCTCATTTGCACATTCGGTATACCAATTGTTGGGTGTCCTGACCCACGTTTGAGCTATCATGCTGCAACATTTGGTGCTGTGGGCTTAGAAAATCCAAGATGGCCAAAAAGCCCACATGTGCGCCAGAATCCAGGAGAACCACGCAGTTTGTGCGTACACCAAAATGGCTGCCTAACTTGCCACCCACCAGTGCGAGCATGATGGGCCAGGGTGCCATGAGTGGAATGGGTGCCAAAGGCAAAACAGCAGCGCCTTGTTAGCTCAAAAACGCTTTAAAATTACCTTTGGTTTCTCTGAATGCCAGCTCAAAATGCCTATTTTCAAACATTGCAACACATCCAAAAATCTCACTGAACACCAGCGGACATCTGGCAGAATGAAGTATGTGTGCATACAAAATCTGGGAAGATGAAGATCCCAAAACAATGTTCATAACAAAACTGGCTGAGCTATGCATGTCAGCAGCCTAACTGAAACTGGATTAAAACCACCAAAATCGAAATGTTTAAATTAACTGAGTGACCTACTTTTGAGTGTCACATAGTTTGTAACTGTTAAAATGTCATCGTTTTGAACTTAGAATCAGCATTCTAGCTGCATATGTACAAATTGTATTGACTTAAACTGGGGAACAAAAAATGACATGTAGCTAAAAACTGGCTTAAAGAGATTCCAATTCTGCCAGACAGCTACCCCCGACAGGAGTGGGGGCTTGCCCAACAAATGCATTCCCAGGCCTGGCTGCATTCTGTTGCTCCTGCCAAAAGGAGGTCACACACTCCCTGATTGAATTACCAGGGGATTGCAAGAAACTAAACAAAGGGCCCAGGCAGATGGTTTATTGGGGTGGTCGTAAATGGCTTCCTTTTGAACAAAGCCCTTCCTTGACTCAGGCAGATGGTTTATAGGGGAGGTCGTAAAGTGGCTTCCTCTTGGCAGAAACGGGGAGGGGCAGCCCCCTCTGAGAACAGGCTGAGCTTAAAGAAAGTGGGCAAACTGGTATCTCAACCATGTGACCTGGGAAGACACACCCCTGTTGGCCAGAATATGATTTTAAGAAAGATGTATAACTCATGGTGCGGACTTGTCAAAATTATCTAAATGATACCATAATTCTTGTGATTTTTCTGCCCACATTTTAAGAGGTTTTAGGACCCGGTGGTATGATCTGGGGGTTTACGAGCGGAAAAGAGGCTGCTACTCTAAATGTATGCATGTTAAAAATCTGACACTTCCTTATCTAAATGCCCACATGCCTTGCACACAATTGTATAAATTTGGAGAAAAATCCGATATGGGGAAAGCTACTAAAAAGCGCAAAATGTTGCCATTTCTGAATGCAAGCCCCCAGGAAGAGCAGAGTTTGAACAGAGTATACCTCATGTGATATGTGATGGGTGCATGTAATTTTAAACAACTGTGTATCTGTGCAATATGTATTTGGGTCAAATATAGATTTGTGTGGAAACTGACCAGGGGAGGATCCTCTGACCCATAAAACCTACAGCATCACTCTGACTCACATTTCCTCCCCCCAATCATGGGAGAGGAGAGAATTGGGCCAATGACAAGGAGAGAGGGGCAGGCTTAGCTAGGCCCAAGCACACACCCATTTTCAAAACACATAAAAAGAGACTGCTGGGACAGGTAGAGGGATTCAAATCCAGTTGCTGCGGAGCATTTTGCCGGACCACACAACATCCAGAAGATACCAGTTCCAGACTGACTCCAGCTACATACTCCAGAACCTAGAACTTATACTTTAGAACCTAAATCAGAGGCCTAAAACCACAAGCTGAGTTCTCTGCAGCAGGCCTCAAATCATTGCAAGCTACTCACAGCCGGGCGAGCTGCTTGAATCCCTTTCCAAGAACTTTTGCCAGGACCAGTGCAGAGATCCAGGAGCCGTGCAGAGACCGCTGTATCCGGACAGACCAGACCAGACCAGACCGTGCAGAACCGCAGACCCAGAGACCAGATCGCTGTGAAGTGCGCTAGCCTGATTGATCAGATCCGTGACGGGTCCCAGTCCTTCCAAAATATATTGTGAGTACTTAGGTCAGATTGTGACAGAAATAAGCTCTTAGTTTAAAATAATCTAATCCAAACTATTTTAATCTAACCAGAACTGCCTCCTAGAAGTTGTCACTTGTCATTTTGTAAAGTTGCACCACTGTCACTTGTCAATTCTGAAGCTGCAAGCTGTCACCTGTCATTTTGAGTTTACTTTAAATCCGAAAAACAACCTTTACAAAATCGTTCATATCTCTGGAATCGTTTGGGCTACGAACTTGGTTTAACTTTCCTCTGAAAGCTTGGAATCTCAGCCTAGAACCGACTTCCTACTCCCTATACTTTTTCCGCAATCACGATTCACGCACTCGCGAATTTTACCGCGATTTGCGATTTGGTTAAAAATCCAGCCACGTGTAACCATCAGCAGTCATTTCTTTCCTTGCTAAAAATTCATTTGCTCTTAATCACCATCTCTGAATCATTGCTAAAGTGAGCCTGAACTCATCCCAAGTATCTCTCACTCACCCTGAACCTCCTAAAGGGAATTAAAAACATTTTCAGCATATTCTCACTTCATTGCCACCACATTCAAAGCACTTGGGCCTGTGTTTTAAAACTCATACCGGTTTTCTCTAAGCTTGCTGGGGGGGAACTGAATTTCGTATTGTATTTGATTGCATTCCTGAGAACTGTGTGCTCCTCTTTCCATCTACTTCCATGTCTTACATTGCATAGCGTAGGGGGGTGAATTGCCAGAGAAAAAGTGATTATATTATCTTTTGCTAAAATCATCTCAAGTATTTCTGTACTGCATTTTATTCCTCATTGCTTTTCCCTTGAAATCATAAAAGTATTTTTGCTACTTGATCCATCCTATACTAACTCCTCATTGATTATAAAGAAGTGCGCTAGTGTCAGATTACCCATTGTTGATTAACATTATATTTATAAGGGCGATATCGATTATTAATTTATTATAAAAGCGTGGTATCTATATTTTGTCTTATTTCTCAAATAAACCTTTTAAACTTGCAAAACAGAACTACTTCTTGGCTCAGTGGGGTAAGGGGGATTCTAAGAGAGGGGTGTTATATAGGGGTAGTCATCCAGAACTCATGAACTGGACATAAAGATATATCAATAAGGGTTTCCATTCAGTATCCCAGACTAGGCATTGACTTAGCTGTAGTGTTGAATTGAATCTTCTTACACAATATTGGATAGAATGATCAGTGTAACACAATCCGAAAAATGGTGTCAGGTCTTATGAATGCTTGATGCATGTTTACATACCAAGCAGTGGATTCATTTTAGGGTTTGGCTATTTGGTGGTGCAAGCCTAATACCAAGGGACTTTTCTTTACGTAGCTTTCCATACCTGCCCCTCTATACAAACACACCACGCCCATAACAGACTCTTTTTCTGTGTTATTAATCAAAAGACTTAGCAAACCTGTTGTGTGCATATGATTGACACTAGAGGAACTAGTCATCGACATCCCTCTGTGAGGTCCCTAAACATCACTACCCAAAACTGCTACGATAGGGGAAATCCTGTTTGTTTTGTTGTTTTTTTAAGGCCTATTTGCTATGTTTTGGGGAGCTGGGTAGTTTGGCCGTTTTATCCTAACTGATAGAGCTTTCTTTAACCCACATCGGGACTGTGTAGATTATGGAGATGGAGGAAGCCTTCAGCTGATTTGATTTTAATCACATTTACACACACAAACACACTGCTTACACACACATACATAACACACTGACCCTCACACATCCACTGCCCCACACACAATGCCCAGCTCAACCACTGACCCCATCCACACTGACTGCATCCTATACACACAACACACAACACACACACTTCCTCCCACACACTATCCCACCAAAAAAACAATGACCACACATACTACGCCCCACACACATACACTACTCTCACACATTCACTGCACCACATACTCACACACAACCCCACAATGCCTAGAGACATGTTTTACACACACAAACACTGGATATCCAAACATCCATTGCCCATGCATGCCCATTGCTCCCACACACAGCCCCTTCCACATTCATGTCACACATATACTGCACCGGAAAACTCCCCCTACACTGCCTCCCACACACAATTCCCCCATTGAGACTGACCCCATTGACACTACCAAACACACACTGACTGACCTAAACTCACTATACATTGCCCCACACATACCTCCCCCAGATACTATCCCCCACACACTGCCCCTATGCACACTGCTCCCACATACAAAGCCCCCACACACACTGCCCCACCCACTGCCTACAATGTTGCACCACCCAAATACTTCTGCCGACAAACACACACGTTTCCTACCCACATGCATACACTATCTTCCCATTCATACACTGCTAAATCCCTACATACATTGGCACTTCGCACCGAAGACATTACCCCAACCATTCACACACAAACACTGTCCTCACACATGCACACACTCTCCCATCACACACACAAACCCCAACACTATGCCCATACACTTTAAACCCTCCCCAAAAGATCCTCCCACACACTGCTCCCTCACACACTGACCTCACCCACACTGATTTCCCTCCACACAATCATTGCTCACATGCACATTTTCCCTCTACAATGATGCACATACTGCATGCATCATGTGCATAGTTCCCTCCATATGTAGTGCCCACCATAAATATAGTTCCACCTCCTATACACATCCCCAACACATTCACACACATACTGCCCCTCCCACATGATGTCTCACCCAAACACTCTGTCTGCTCTCACTGATTGACCACACACACTTTCCAAACAAATACTGTCCCACATACTCTCCACACTAACTCGATATTCTTACTACCATATGCCACCACACACTACACCCCCACCCAGAGAAACTGCCCCAAAACACAAACACACTTCCCCTCACCCACAATCTGCTCTAACCCCCAAACACACACCACTGACCCAGACACACATTGCCCCCAAACCAGGCACGCTGCCCACGCAGACAGATTCCTCCACAAAACCACTACTCCCAGACACACATACTGAACCCCCCAAATACACACTCAACCACTCCACACACAAACGGTCACCCACACACACGCACACACACACACACACAGCACCCACACATGATTGTAACCCACGCCACTATCCCCCAAACACCATGTCACATGCACACACATTGGTGGTTGTAGCAAAGCACTGTGACTTTAAAACCCTCCGGACTCTGTCAGGAGTCAGTGTTTGCTACAACCACCAGTTGGTGGCAAGAGAATACTCAGTTCTATGAGAGGGTATGCTTTGATTGCAGTGTTTTTTTTTTATTTGTATTTACTAATAACATGATGATAATAATTCCATCTGTGAAAAGCTAATCTGCTGTACCGATTACCCTTTCATAAGCTCTGTGCCAGCGGAAAACTGTGTATCTGTGTCCTACTGCTTCAGCATCCTTATTATCAGTGACTGTTCTAACAGTGGCACAGAGCAGGCTCAGAGGCCACTGTTGCCAATTTGACAGCTGCAGTGACATCTAAGTAATTTCAAATATTCACCCCTGTACCAAAACTATGATTATCATAAGCAGCCCATGTTGTTGGCTGTGCCTGGGTTGAGGCATGGTACTACTTCTCATCTTTTCAGCTAATCCAATTTAATACCACACATGTGTCAGCTCCTGTGAGCCAGCCCAGCTGTGGAAGGTGATGTGTATTATGTCCAGACAGGCTGATACTACAAAATTACACGACAGCAACCTGTATGGCCAGGCCTCTTCTTTGATATCTTTGTGAGGTAAGGTAAAACCCTCCTCTAGTGACAACTGCACAACAGGCTGATTTACTGGGCCTAAACATCAAAGGAGCACACCCATTCAGAGGGAGTAGCATCACACCAGTGTGGTACCTTTCTAAAGGCCTTTGATCCTAGTGAGAAGGGAATGGGTGGGGTTAGTGCAGGAGCCCTCTACACTTTGGGAATACTTCTGCAATCTTGTTTACTCTGCCTCTCTCTTCTTCATGTCCCCTCCACTTCCTCTAGAGCAGAACACTTTGGGTGTGATGTCAGAAGGACAAAGTCTACTTCTTTTAAGAACAGGGATTGGACCACTAAGGCTGGTTGCCTTTGGCTTTAATCCAATCACCTGTGGTATTTTACCTTTAAAAGAAGGCGTCTCACACCACTTCTTTAAATCACATCTAGACTCCACATTTAGAAGAAGATTTTGATGTTCCCTGCTGGGAGAACAGTCTTTTCTAAAGTCCTCCAGTTGTAAGATGAAGGTAAGAGGTGAGTTCTGACAACTAACCATCCGAAGGGAACATAAGGGGTGAAATCTGCTTCTGGATCAAGACCTGCACTTCTGCCAGCCACACTCCTACCCAGGACCCCTGACGGTGTGTGCCAGACTCCCCTGCATTTGCGTTTGGGATTCAGAGAAAATGACTAATCTTGGCCTTTGAGACCCTGGAGTGGGTCTCACAGCTAATGAAAACTAGAACAGCCAAGATCCCTATATTTTCGATGTTGACTCACTGCAAGCCATTATTTGAGTGTTTTTGATGCAAAGCAAACCATCAGGACATTTCAACACTGCTTTTGGTGTTTATTTTGTTTCATACCATCGACCTCCAGGCCTCAGCATCAAATCTTCTCACCTCAGCATCCTGGTACTATCTCATGCTCATCAAGCCTCAACCGCTGAACCAAACCTGCTGACCGCCCGATCAGCACACCTCAAATAGATGCTTTCGAGACTGAAGCTACTTTCTGTTCGACCCCAACTCGATGCCAATTTGCTACTGGACCACTGCAACTGCTGCAACCTCGAACCAAAAAGAACCCGGGATGAAGCCAAGAAGACGATTGGTTCAACACTGTTGAGGCACCAAGTTGTTTGCAAAAGTATTCATTAGTGACATCTGCACCCCAAGCCAAGACTGGCTAGGCTATTTTAATCCAATTTTTGCAACCTCAAGAAATATCCATTTTGTACATTGTGGTCTTTTAAGTGCCTTTGCTTTCCCTGCCTCATTACACAGTGTGCTGCATCTATTCTATCTTTGCAAATCCCGCTTTCCTTTTACAGAGTTAGTGTTTTCTAGTTATTATTGTAAATGATGTGTTTAATTAAAGTATATATTTGTATAGAACCTTGATTGGGTGTTCATTTTTTTTGTACTGTTAAACTTTGCTGTTTGCTTTGCTACTGAACCACATTCACACCCCTCTTCCCTCGGCCCACATTAGCACAAAAGTTGAAGGAGGAATTTCTCTTAACGGTGCATGTTTAACATTTATGATTGTGTTGGCTTTTGTTTTTTAGAGGCTTGAGGGCTGAGAAGGTGCATTAGCCTCTACTCACCGTTGTTCTCCTACACAGTAGAGTCAAATTCATCACAGGAGCCATCTCTGGTGGTTATTGCACTATTTTTGTTTTATTTCCACAAGCTGCAGCATTTGTAAACCACCACGTTAACTTGAGATGGGTTTCATTCCACATCTGTGAGAACTGGTGAATTGTTGTCTTGCCCATATTGGACGCTAAGCGGTGGACATCCTCCTTCTCCACAATACAAGCAACTTAAACAGTGTCCTTGTTTACAGAATATTTAGACTTGGGTGATGGACAAACTGACCTACCTTTGATTTCAACTTGAGCCCAACAGCTGATAACAGTTCCTCTCCTTTAAACTGAGACCAGAAAGATCTCAAATGTCTCTTGCATCCTTTTGGAAATTGCAATAGGTCCCTAACACGAAAGCAATTCTACCTCTTCCTATTTGTCATACACCGTCTTGTGCTATTTCACCTGCTCTCCTCTGCAATACCTTTCGCTCATATCAACAAACTGACTAAAACATCACCTGCAGGTTTTCTCTCTACTTGGCAGACTGTCACCTTTCACTGGACTGGAATTACAAACAATCTGTACATTCGAGGTGTGAGGAGGTGACAGTGCTCATGTATGCACCTATGCACTGTGTCCCTTGTCCCCATTGGAGCCTGCCACCATTGTGCACACTTTGTTGTTCACATGGTAAAGGCTACAGGCATCGTACATGAACTTCATGGTCTGGTTGGCTTCCTCTGCATCTCACATGCTTTCTGTTTATTACCATGTAGAACGGTTCCACAACATCATCTGTTATGAAGTAGATCTTCAGTCACCTGACCTGCTTGCTGGGTTCCTGGTCTGCATGATGCCTTGGTGGACATGACAGCTGGGCCATTCAGGAGGACAGCCTTAGCCATAACAGACGTCACTGTGGTGGACATGGTACTCTAGCTCGGAATCGTACCAAAATGTCACCCTCACAAATACGACGACCGAAAATGCCGACTATAATATTAGTATGGGAGTATGCGGGGGGTCAGCATTTTCAGCCATTGCAATAATCACATAGATCATTCTGGCTCATACCTCTAAAACACACATTCTTCTATTTGATATTTGTCAGGGTGAATTTTGCACAACCAATGTGCATGCCCTGCTCAATCCAGCCATGTTCTCCCACATCTGCAGTACGCAATGGAAACATTTTGTTCCCCTTTCTTTCCTCCAAAAGGTGGCCTCTGGACCTATTCAAAGCTCTTCTGGGCCACCCACAGCCCCTCCACCCAACAGGAATCCATTCTGTAATCTCGTAAGGTCAGACATCTCTGTCAGCTCTGTCTCCTTAGTGTACAGAAACCTTCCTGCAGACTCTTTAAACTACCAGGTCTCATCCTTAAACTGATAGGGACCACCCTCTGTCTCTCAGAAGTCTAACTATGAGCTGCAACTCATCAGAGATATTCTTCCTTTCCTCACCTTCCCCCAGAGGCTCACTGTCTCCAGAGCGTTGCTTCTCGCTAGGCTGGACTATTGCAGCAGCCTCCTTTTAAATCTGCCTGCCTCTACTCGCTGCCCTCTGCAACTAATCCAGAACAGTACTGCAAGACTTGTCCTTGGCCTGAAGCCCAGGGATCGTATTTTTCCAGCCCTGAAATCTCTCCATTGGCTCCCAGTGGCTCAAGGATCAAGTTCAAGACCCTCTGCATTGTCCACAAGGCCTTCTGGGGCCTAGGACCGCAGTACCTCAATTTCTCTCTTTGGAAAGATCTTCCCACTCAAACTCTTTGCTCCTCCACATCCAACTCCTTGAGGGTCCTGTAGCCAGCCGGATTATATTTAAATCAATGTGTCTGGTGCATCGTGCCTTCTATGGCTTGGGCGCTGAGTATCTTCAAGCTAAGTTTACCCATTACACTCCTGCTCGTCTGCTACGTTCTCAATCTGCGTGTCTTCTTATCACCCCCCGTTATCATCTCTTTTGTGTGGGAGGCCGTGCCTTTTCCGTGGCGGCGGCTAGAGCATGGAATGAATTGCCTATGGCCCTCTTTGCAACTGAAGACCACCTTACTTTTCGCTGGTTGCTTAAAACTACTTTGTTCTAGGCTGTCTCCTCAGTGACTGTATCTTCTCACTGGTCTTGATTCCCTTTCAGTAGCTAGCGCTAAAATGCCTTTGGGTGTACGTGTGCTTTATCAAGTTCATCTTACATAACGTAACATAACAAGGGTCAGTCGCATCTACAAGCAACGAGTTGGGGGTAGATCTCTTTCTTTGGCTAGCGCCTCCCTCATGAATATCCTCCCTGCCTCTCTGAAACATAAGGAGAACCATCTCCGGTTCCAGAAGCACCTCAAGAACTTCTTCTTTGCTTCTGCCTTCTCTCTTCCTCTCCCCTGCTGATTTCCTGTCCGACTCTGCACTGGTCACCTGGCTACCCTCTGAATTCGGGCCCAGGTCCCTGCCCACCCAGTTGCACACCCGCACTGCCTCCTGGCAACCCCTGCACTTTGGGTCTGTATCTAACCCTACAGTCCCCTTACCCACACTTTTCTGACACCTGCTGTCTGCACTTAACCCTCACACTTGCCACCTGCTTGGTTGCACTACTTGTTGTTTTTATCCTTTGTACTGCACACTCCCTTCTCCCCCTGCCCCGGAACTTTTCCTCTCCCCACTACCCAGCACTTGCGCAATCTCAATGTCACTTTGCCTAGTAAGATCGTTGTCTTTTGTCCTCCCTCTGTTCCCCTCCCTTGCCTCGTTGCACCTTGAAACACTTGTGTATAGGCACTTATAAATCCAATATCATGTCATATCATATCACCCTCCACTACCTGTGTGGACTCTCTGAAGTGTCCCTACCGGGGTCTCACATAGTTCCTAATATGTTTTAGCACTACTCACTACCTCATTAGCGTGACAACCGGGATGCCATACTGTTAGAATGGATTTCTAAACTCTGGCCTGGTGAACAGATCTTTAGGAGGCAAACCTTGTTATAGTGTACAGGGAGCATCTTCTGGGAGTTAGCCAAACCAATCAAGGTAGCATGTAGATAGTCCAAGGCTAAATCTCTGGAGAGGTGAGTAGATTCAGGGGTCCATAACGAGTCCACAAAGTGAAACACAAAGCATTACACTTAGACAGTTAGTTATAAAAAATACTATCTGGCCCAGAAGACGCACTATGAAAGATGACTAATAGCAAGTAAGTTTATCTCACGGGGGGCATGGCTAGGGAGCCATGTAGGCAAACGTGCCTTCTATGGAGCTCCTGCAGATCCGGACATAATCCTGCTCGAAAACTGCATGAAAAATGCAGTAATTGCGCCGCAGTCGAAGGATTGTGAGCATGAAGCCCCAAGGCACACAAGGAAACAGAATGGCGAGGCAGCATGGAGCTATGAGGATGTTACGTGCTGCAGAGGATCACGAAGACTAGACTGATGCAGAGGAAAGATGGCCGCCACCAAACAAAGGAAGACTGCTGAATGCCCGAAATGTGAAATGCACGCCGCTCCAAGCTGGAGGTGCCCAGGGAGCCATACGGCATCAGCCGAGCGTACTGAGGAGAAACGGCAGCCAAGAACACTCAACCAGCTGCGTGCGAGGTCTGCAGCTCGTTAAAAATATGACACGCGCAGGCGGTAAAAGACTACACAGTCCCGAGACCTGCCTTCAGTGAGATAACAAGAGCACGGATAAAAGCGGACCCGTCTGTGGCTACAAAGTAAGCCCCGGTGGGGTATTCTGGAGCGTACGGACGGCTGGGAGGCACTTCACCTAGACAGAGCTGAATGAACCGCATCAGCAGTGCTACAATTGTAGCCACAGTCACTGGCTCGAAAGGGAGCTGCATCTTCAAGGCAGCCCAGACGAACAGCAGTGCCTGCAGGCACTCGCACAAAGGGAACTGCAGGGCACACAAAAACTGAAGCTGGCATGGTATATAAAGCGTGATAGGCACGCAACAACTACCCACGACCTACTCAATGACAAGTGCAGGCCCCCCAATTGAGGAAGAGGGGGAGCCTGCTGAAAGTGGCCATTGCTAAGGGTAAATAGTGCACATGGAGGTACCCGGCATGCTAAAGAACACATGAAAGTTGCACCTGCCAGGTACATTGGAAGGCTCTGCAAACACTGAAAACCGCGGTGAGTTGAGGACAGCTGGAAGCCGGGAGTTAAAGCGGCCCGGACCCATGGACTCTTCCGGCGGCATGAATGGCTCATAAGGGCCATTGAGGGGCATATCTCCACCTGAATGTGGAGGTGTACCGGAACCGCACCATCGACAAACCCACACGGTGGCACCCTCTTGCCTGCCCTCTTAGCCAATGGACACAAGACACACGGAACTGGTAGCTCAGCGGCCAGAAGAAAACCACTACCACGAACTGGGGTACCCACGAGGTAGAAGAGCCCAAGATCACACAAGCCGTGACAGAAGAACCTATACAGGAGAGTCTGCGGGCTACCCACAGGAGTGCTGTGGGGGCTCCAGGACCACAAAATCAGCCAGACTGAAGGAGGGTGCGCCTGAACCGCAGTGTTGGGGTGGAGAAAAGACGGATATTGCAGCAGTTTGATTACAACGACCAGGCGCATTACGAGAACAAACCAGGGCATAGCCAGTACCAGACGAAAACTGATATGGCGTCCAGGATAAGTAAAGCTAAAACCAAACAGCCCATAATGGAGGAATTCGCCAAGGGCCCCCCCCCATGCCAGAGGGAGCCAAAGCGAAGAAACAGGATGCACAAGCAGAGGGGACCCAAACACAGGACGAACACCGAATCCTGGATGCCTTTGCCGAACTTAAGACTTCCTGGGCGAGCAGGATGGACGCTTCCATAGCCGAACTGAAGTCCTCACTGGAACAAAAGATAGATGCAGTCAGCACGGATGTGAATCTTCTGCGGCAGGACGTCAGAAAGCTATTGGAACGCACTGGGGTATTGGAGAAGGATGTGGTTGCTATCACAAATGCCATTGCTTACAACTCAAGAGAGGTTGCGACACTTCGACAACAGGTACATAATCTAGAGTCCAGGGCGGAGGAGGCAGAAGTGAGGGCACGCCGAAACAACGTCCGCATCGTTGGCCTGCCGGAATGAATGGAGGGCTCGGACCCGACAGACTACGTAGAAACCATGTTGTTGCAAGAAATTGGAGGTGGCGTGCTCTCTCAGGGATTCGCGGTGGAAAGAGCGCATAGGGCCCTGACCAGACATCCAAGACCAGGGGCTCGTCGCAGACCGCTGATCGCCAAGATCCTGAACTATAAAGATCACGAGAAAATATTGGATCATTTCCAGAAAGGGGGAACGATCCGCAAGGGCTCCGCTACCATCACAGCCTACCCAGACTACACCTTTCTGGAACAGAAACAACGACTGGATCATGTGTCGGTGAAAAGAAGGCTGCGAGATGCGGGGTACAAATACATGTTACTATACCCAGCAAAGCTGAAAGTAATTCACAAGAGCAAGGCGCATTTCTTCGACACCTCTGAAGAAGCAACAGTGTGGATGGATGCACAGAACTGCCCGGCGGATGCGGATGACCAGACACAGAGTAAAGCAGATGAGTGAACATTATAGGAGGCTATGTTTTAGTGCACAGGGGACCTAGACAGGCATACTATATGTGACATGGTTGATAGTTGGGGACCCACATTATCGGGCCTCCCACGAGAGTACAAGCGGTCGTAATATACAGAGGCTTCATAGCAGAAAATAGCAGTGTACAGACAATATGCAGGAATATTCGTAGAGGCTTGTCGCCACCCCCAGTAGCTTAGGCTAGTAGTTAAGATATTAGTAGAATAATATCACCCTGCTGAGTCCTGAATATCGGTGTGAACCGTAGAAAAGTGCTAGATGCGGTGGAGCCTGAGATCCAGGGATGGAGCTGGGCATTTGGTTGGGGAGTTGATTGAGGGCGGGATAGGGGTGTTTTGTTGGGGGAAGGAGGGGTGGGTTGGGAAGTTGGAGGGAGAGTGTGGATTGTGGGAGGAAAAGGGACGTTGGAGGGAATAACAAAGTTAATACAGAAACATAGCACGGGACGTCAGAATGACACAATGCTTTTACAGGGTGGGAGGAGTAGGAAATAGCTGAAATGGGGGACCTTAGAATTGTAACCTGGAATGTGCGCAGGCTAAATACTTATATCAAGCGTAACAAAGTTATGTTGTACCTACACAGACAAAAGATAGACATAGCAATGTTGCAAGAAACCCACTTAACTGGGGAAGGATTAGAGTTGCTGAAGAGGAAATAGAATGGGACTACAATAGGAGCCACATACTCAGCATATGCCATGGAGGTCCTTACATGGATTGCACCTCATGTCCCGTTCAAATTGATACAGCAAGAAGCAAGAGAAGACGGGAGAATGGTACAGGTTAAAGGGATAGTGGGTAATAAAGTGGTTAACCTGATTAACATCTATGTTCTGAACAACGATACTGCACCTTATTTCAGGAACCTGTGCCCTATTGTTAGTCAATAAATGGAAGGAGAGGTCATAATCGGGGGGTCTTCAACTGCACAATGGACCCCAAGATGGACAGATCTGATGATAAAATAACTAAGCCCAGCCCAGCAGCTAGGGCCCTGACCACATTCATGCGAGATTTTCAGCTCACAGAGATATGGAGGAAGCTGTACCCTGATGACAGGGGATACTCCCATTATGCAGCCCCACAGGTTTATACACCAGGTTAGACTACATACTCGTGTCTAGCCCCGTGGTGGAGCAGATTAAGCATGTGGAGTACAAAGCAGCAGTGCTTTCGGACCACACGATACTGACGATGATATGGCAGATCTCGCCACCTAGGCCCAGGAAACCTACATGGAAATTACGAGCTGAAGCTCTCAAAGATACCATGTTCAGGGAAGATCTAAGGAAAGCAGTATGAGAATACTTCGAACTAAATGAGAGAAGTGTCTGGTCAGCAGGCACACTCTGGAAAGCATTTAAGGTAGTGATAAGGGGGGCGGCAATATCAAAGTCCACTGGCCTACTAGGTGGCATAATGACAGACCTACAAACCACAGAAAAGGAGATAGAAAAGAAAATGCAAGAGAAACCGGACTCCGCGGAAAATACAGAGGCTATAAGACTCCTAACCAAAAAATGTAAATCCCAGTGGGAGAGGCTATGTAACCTCAACTACAGGAAATATATAGAGAGGCACATGTGGAAGGGGATAAACCAGGCAGATTACTAGCCTGGTTGTGTAAAAGTGAGACCCCAAGACATGGGATATGAGAAATGCGCCGGGAGGATGGCATACTAGAAGACACACAAGAAGGGGTGACCGAGTGCTTTAAAAGATACTACTGTAAATTATACACTGATAAATTAGAAGTAGAGGACAGGGAAATAAAGGAAGTGCTGGAGGATATCATCCTACCCAGGCTCGAGGTAGCTGAAAGGGAAAGGCTTGAGGCACCATTGGAACTGGAGGAACTGGAATACGTAATCCGTAACCTACCCACCAATAAGGCACCAGGAGCCGATGGCCTCCCAAGTGAAATTTACAAGACATATATGGCAGACTTGCTCCCACCATTATTGGTGATGCTAAATAAGGTGTTCAAACAGGGCAAGCTGCCAGAGGGAAGCAATCATCATCCCGCTCCTCAAGCCTGGAAAAATAGATACTGACTGCGGATCTTACAGACCACTGTCAATGTTTAATCAGGACAGCACAATCCTAACTGCAGTAATGGCAAATAAATTGAAACCACTGATCAGCACCCTGATACATCATGACCAGACCGGATATTTCCCTCAACGGATTATTTCCGATAATCTTAGGAGACTGTCCCATGTTATAGACCAGACTACTGGAAGCACTCAGGAACTGGCGATAATCTCCCTGGACGCAGTCAAGGCCTTTGACTCGGTCAAGTGGCCCTGGCTGCTAGCGGGTCTAGAGAAGTTTGGGATGGGACTGGTGTACCTGCAGTGGGTGAAATTACTGTACAGGGCATTGATTGCTAGAGTCCGAACAGGGTCAGTGGTCTCCAAAAGGTGGACACTCGGCAGAGGAACTAGACAGGGATGCCCCTGGTCCCCGATGCTGTTTATTCTAGTGCTAGAGCCACTGGCAGCATACCTCACATACCAATATGGGGAGGTGGGCATTACCATGAAAGGTGGACAACACCTGATATCATTGTACGCAGACGATATGCTGTTGTACCTGAGATACCCTAAAGAGAACTTCCAATATATATTAGAAATACTAGATCAATATCCACTATTATCGGGTATAACAGTAAACCCACGGAAATCCATGATATTCCCGCTAGGGAGATATAAAGGAATACCTCAGGATGTGCTGCCGGTGTTACCGATTGACTGGGCTATAGAAACCTTTACATACCTGGGGATAAATGTATATCGCAAGGTTGAAGACAAACACAAGAATAATACAGGGAAAGCAGTGGAGGGGATCCAACGCAGTATGGCATTCTGGTCAAGGTTGCCTCCGGCCATGATGGGGAGGACGGCATTGCTTAAAATGATAGTATTGCCCAGGCTGCTGCACAATTTTGTAAATGTGCCGTATTTGATACCTAAGCGGTTCTTTAAGAAACTCCATAATATCTGTAGAGGGTTTATGTGGCATAATACTAGGAATCGGGTAGCCCTATGGAAACTACAGAACCCACACGACCGGGCGGGTCTCAAACTACCCAATTTTGAAGTGTACTACCTAGTGGGCCAATTGCAATATGTAGCTAGATGGCTTTCTGATGACACTACATTGGAATCCAGACTACTCAGAGCGGACTGCACACCATATTTCCTGAACGAATAGATGTGGGTAACAGAGCCACCGACAAGTAGGAGGGCGGCATTGCTGACCCTGGGAAAGAAGGTCTGGCATAGGACCTGTGCACTGTTGGGAAGCCGGACTCCATGCTCCCCGCAAGTCCCCCTGGTGGTGCTGCAAGGGATAGATGATCAACTGCAACGCGCCATAAGGGAAAACTGGAAACAGTGGGGGTGACAACAGTTGGGGACGTATGGCAAGTAGAAGGAAGAACAGAGTTTGATACCTTAAGAAGGAGCACAGGGCTACCCAGCGGACAGTATATTACATATGTGAGGCTGATGGCACTGCTAAAAAAGACATGGTCAGAGGTATAACTGGCCCAGCAGCCAGACGAGGCCATAGAAATGTTCCAATCAATGTCAGATGGGGGACATGAGGTCTCCAGAATCTACGAATTGCTGATGTCTAAAGTGGGAAAAGAGGTGGTTCAAATGAGGCGAGACTGGGAAGAAGAAAGCGGGGAGACAATCAGTGATGGCCTATGGGAAAGGATGCAAGGGTACCATGAAAAAGTGTTGAGGAATGCCTGGTTCCAACAGATACAATTGTATGTCACTCATAGAGCATACATGACCCCCAAGAGAATTGCTAAGTTTGTAAATGCGGCTACACAGCAATGCCGAAATGTGGGGTGGAAAACGCTGGGATGGTACACATGTTCTGGGCTTGTCCAGAAATAGTGAGATATTGGAGGGAAATAGCAGACCAAAAAGCTACCAAAGGGATTGAGCTGGTGGTAGACTCCTTGTGGGCATGTATGGTAGGGGGTTTCCCTAGACCACGCAAACTCAAGCATGTATGCAAGCTTAAAGACCTAGCCTACATCCTGGCGAAACAAAGGATAGCCATGGGATGGAAAGCCCAAGCGAGACCCAATATAGATATTTGGTGGAGGGACCTCCTGCAGTGGTCTGGAGGGAGTCAGCCTGTAGGAGGCGTGAAGAGGAAGCAGAAACACTGATGGCAGCACTTCATTGCATAATTGACGGGCTTGGGACCCGACGAATTGGATACGAATAGCTCCCTGGACTATGGAGAAGGAGAGACAGTTGTGGATTGACAGACCGTGTAGGCCTCTAATAGAGACTAAATGGGGGGGAGGGGAAGGGAGGAAAGGGTGGGATGTTGGGGTGTGAGTAGTTTATGCACCATGTTTAGGTGCACTGTTTGATGGTTATGGAACTAATAAAATATTTACAAAAAAAAGTTTCTCTCACAATACTAAACACTATGAAACATGTATACAGACACTGTAGTTGGTGCACAATAATCATTTCACTCCCCTATACCTGAAAAGGAAGGTAAGTAATTAGGTTAGCATTGATATTGATATTGATATTTTATTTATATCGCACTCATACACAAGTGTTTCAGAGCATGAACTGCCCACAGGATTTGAAATCCTAACTTATGAAGTCCAACCCTAAAATGTATGGGGTCTTGTGCCCAAATGTTCACAGTTTTCCAATAGTTTTAGGAGTTGGGGAAGATATTTGGAGAGGGGCCATGGGAACCTGAAGATGGGTCCAAAAGACAGACATATACTGGTGAGTGTGTCTTTTCCTAGCTTTTGGAGGGCTTTCAGCAACATGTTTTACCAAATACAAACAGTTGTACATGTTTTGAAAGTTATTACAACTTTCCAAGGGTGGAGATAGGGGGCAGTTACGTTTTTCTACACATTACCACCCATACTCTGGTTTCTCCTCAGACTTGGTTCCAGTCGCAGGTGCCCAGGAGCTGCAGGTGCAACAGAAGTTCTGGCCGGGTCAAGTAGCTGGTGCACCTTGTTTCTGTGGATGAATGCAGCAAACACTGATCCAGGAATCTTCTTGGAACCTGACCAGATGTGGGAAAGCTGCTTTCAGGGACGATCAGCAATGCACTGCTACAGCAGGCATCACAGTTTTTGCAGTTGAAGAAAGCCTCCCATCTCAGGGCCCAATGATGGCAGGGAGCTGAAATTCCACAGGAGGGCCTCTTATTGGACAAGCTGAAGACCTCTGTTGCTCTGGGCTGAAACTCATAATGACGGTGCTTCTACCATGGTAGACCAAAGTGTAACTGGTCAGCCCGCTGGATGGTCCAGTGATATGTCCAATGGCTCTGAGTTGCTAAATTACCAGAATACGCTGGGGTCAGTTGTTCCCACTGGTCCAGAGGGTTCAATCGACAACAACACTCTTTGGAGACCAGTAGCCAGACAGGGCTCAAACGGGACTGCAGCCAGATTTGGTCACCAGGCCTCCTCAAGGATCGTCTGCGGGTCTTCCACAGTCTTCAAAGCTATGACAGAATACTTGGCTCCTCTTCAGATTAGCAGGAATGGCTGCAGGTCAGCACTTCTTATCCCAAAGGGGAATGATCAGACTCAGCCTTCCAATGGCAAGCTCTGCCCCACACATGCACACCAGCAGTGATCCAATCAAGGACCACTGTGGCCCTGACTCATGCATGCACACTAGACATTCAGGCACCAGTATGTGGATTGGGACCAGACAGTCTCAGCCCATTTCCTAGAGCCATGACACAAGGCATTCACTAACCAGCAAAGACCACTGCTTTCACCAGGCAATCCATGACCATGAAAAGATTTTCCTGACCTGGGAAGGCAGGAAAAAGGCAAAAAGACAAGATGGCGAATGACAAAACAAAGAAACCTTGTGGCATGGACATTTTGGGACACTAGCCACTGTTAGTAGGCAACACTGTTAAGGCTAAAGAAAAATGCAATAAAACATATGAAAAGGTAACTGCTGCCACCAGCTTGTCCTTAGACAAATCTTAGATAACCAAACATTACCTGTGAGTGTAGCCTAAGGTCATATAAAAGAAACCCCATTGCACTGCATTGGAAGATGCATTTTGCAATGCTAAAAAGTTACCCAAACAGGCAACACAGTCAAAAGACTAAAGGAAACATAGTTTCCCAATATTGACAGCCTCAAGGACTAGTTAGTTTTCCCATAACATGTGAGCAAAAGCCCCGTGGAGTAAAAATCCCAATATAAAAAGTCAGGAATGGTGAAAAACAAGAGAAAAATGTTTGGGGGTCAATACAATATGGAGGGAAAGTTGCTAAAAGATACAACTTCCTTAACGCATACCTCATCATCACTAGCATGTATGGACAACCAGGGCTCTGAAGCTCTTTCCCTGACAGGCAATTACCCATCCAGGCACCCCCTACTGACAGCTCCCTATGTCCCTATTAATATATTGGACTATACTCAAACCCCACCCCTCATTCAGAATCATGCAAGGGATGCTTTAGTTACAACCTGCATGAAACCTGTCTCTCACTTCTTATTCAACCTGATCTTCAATTTCTCAAACAACAGACTATGCTGGTGCTCATTCACCTAAACTCTTTATAATACATACGATAACATTTCATCCAACATGCTTGTTAACATCACATTAATCTCATGTTAAATCTACAACCAAGAGTGAGGAAGCAACAACATCCTCACTCTCCCCCACCCTCATCGATCTTTGCAACCTCGCCCCTCAACTAACTCCTCAATACTAAAATCGTGCATCCTTACACCAACCATACTTGACCAGATGACCAGCAGGTCTAGTGTATTTAATGGATTCAGACGCTATGCATCTCTTATCAAAAAGTATTTTGTTAATTTTTGAAATCCACAAACCGCCGGCTGCCCTGATGGTTAACCTGCCCAGTCGGTGCAAACCACAAACAACATAGAGATTTCCTTCCTGATATCTGACTAACACAACCTGCCATCCTCTCTTGCAGAGCCATGCACAGCAAGGGCAATATTATTTTTTCAAAATGGCGCTACACAAGACAACTTTACATTACATTACATTTGGAAGCTTCTGTTAATGGCCAATCTGTGTATCCATGTGAGTGATTTTCCCTTCTCTGCAGGGCATACCCGAAATCGTGATTTACAGTAAATCAAAGGGTTTTAAAAGGAAGTGATGTACAGTAAAATCCAAGACTGTGAAAGGCTTATTCCTATAGGTTTGTAGAGTGGGGCTTCTTTAGATGGGTAAGCCAAAAAATACAAAAGTAATCCAAAGTAGAGTCCAGAACGTGCAAGAAATAATACAGCTTCTTATTATTGGACTAAAAAGCTTGGAGAAAAGTTCAGACAGTCCTGTGGAACTGAGCTGTGTGAAGCATGCTTAACTCTGCCCATTATGGGCTACAATATTTATACAGCAAAATCACAAATGAGCATACGCTAAATTAGTTACATTTTTGCGGCAGTTTGAATCAAATAGTTGGGTGAGCGCCATGGATCCCCTGAAGAACATACATTATTTATTTTTATTGGGGAAACACATTCCCTGGAACAAAAATCACAGCCACCCCTTCATGACGTCATGACCCTTGACACTGCCAACACCTCAATAACATCACAGTGTGCTGACCAGCAGAAAAGCTCTCAATTAGAATTACCTGGCACGCTCATAATTCAACTGGAAAACTGTCTGAAAGCTGATTGGACCCTTGTGTTTAGAGACAGTGCGAAGTCAGGACATTCTACTGAGCCAAACCAATCATCTGCTGCACAGACATCGCCAAGGCTACAAACATTTTTGCAACCCCTGAACACTAACTCCCCTGCTCCTTTTCCACAACAGGCTGCCTACTATACTCTAAGAGGCACCATGCTGGAAAGTGAATTTACTGTATTTGATTAATTTTGTCCTCCTAATCTTACTTGGGCTCCAGGTGCCTGGCACCGCAGCCTTCGAAGTATCACATGAGAACGCTCCAGCTTGATTGTTTCCACTGTGAAAAGCATTGTGTCATTCTGACCTTTGCTGATTTCAATGTTTTGCTCTCTGCTTGCGAAAATAAAACACATCAAGCTGCAGCCTTTAATATAGGCTTGCTCAGTAATGTGTATTGTACCTCTGGGCCTACAAAAACATGGTCGCCCTACTGTTCCTACTTTGCTCATAAAAAACCCTATCCCTCTATCCCATGGGGCCCAAAATATGTCCCTACCCATGTGCCCTGCTGCCATTCAATTGTTTATACCCTCTTGGCTTTCCTGGACCTACCGTCACTGCTGTCTGTCCCAAATCACATGGTCTCCATGTTAAGCATGTCTTTTTAAGTGTACCTGCAGCTTATCTTGAAGTGCCTGCCCAAGCTGAACCCCATAAGAAACCGTCCTCTCCACCTGTGCGAGGTGTCAGATTGATAAGGTGAGATGTTGAAATAAACATCTGTATAAAGTGAGGGGGTTCCATTATGGCCAATCCTCCATTTAAAAGGGAACCTCCATGAGAAACAGGTGCTTAGTTTCTGTATGTGCACATTTCCTGCAGTGCATACTTCTATGTCAGGTACTGTGTGACCTAACAGCTTCAGACTTGCATGACAATTACTGATGCTCAACAGAAATTATACATGGTGTTCGAATATATTGATGTTGGTAAGTTCAATTAAACTCCCATTGAACAGCAGGCCAATCTGAGTAGTAACCAACCAACACCACCTTTGTTAAAATACTGCGCACTGTCTGAAAGAGATTCAGTTTAGCAGATCTGGCTTTCATGGCAGAATCCCTTTTCTTGAGCTCCTTAAATTTGAAACATCCAGGACATTGCCTCCTTAGAGATCTAAAGTGCCTGGATTACTAGAGCACTATTGTATGCTTCCTGGATCCTCCTGCAGAAATGTTCTTCTGTTTTATTTTAGAGGTCACCTCCTGCCAGACTTCAGTTCCCTCCATAGAAAACTCTGGCACCTCACCACCTAAAAGGGAATTGAGTGTTGATTTGTGTCATGCGTAAAGCTGTCCATTTTCTCCCTGTGTCCCTGCTGGGCAACAGCACAAGTTTGAGTTGATGCACATTTTTCAGTCATGAATGTGGAGAAACCTACCAGAGATGCAGGTCAGACCCCTACTACTATACCACAGACCAGAATGATGGATTAACAGAGAAATACATCAATTCTCCATTCTAGTTGCCTACACAATTACATTTTTTGCCCCTTCTATCCTTAAGGCTGAGTGGAAGTTTTTCCAAGCTACAAGCCTGAAAGTTTTGTTCGTGCTGAGCATGCTACACTTCCAGCCAATTAGGAATCCAAAATGTCTAGCCTTGCAATTGGCTGAAAGTTCTGTACACTGAATGTTTACCACCAGCTGGAGAAAAGGTAGGCCCCACGTCAATCCTGTTGCATTAGTAAAATGCTCACCTACCCCATTTGAGGACACTGTCAAATGTTAGTTATTTCCGACGGTGGGGGATGGGATATGGCATATTCTCAGTTGGCTTCATCTGTGCCAGATGTTACCATGTAGGTTGAAAATGTCCAGTATTTTCAGGGCAGGTTTGTTAGAGCACCTCTGCCTTTTGGTTCCAAACCTTAGGCATTTCAACCCATCAGCATGGAATGTTGTTACAGAGACAAAGATCTATCTTTCATGTTTATGTCAAGTGTGGTGCCCCACGATCGTAGATGTTTTCCGGCACCCGGATATGCTATAAGTGCCCCATTAATTCATATCAGAGGGCAGTTGTTTTTCATCCAGGGTGAGTGACTACATTGTATTTCTTTGGTGAACAGAGACCCTTTTCCTCATTGGTACCAGTTTCATCACAAATACCCTGCTCACAGTGCCATTTTGTTCTGCTTTTCAGACAAGTGTAATGAACTTAGAATTTCTCACACAGACTAAAAGTTCTTGGACACAGGAAGGCAATAATGCACACTCAGACCATTAGTTAGTAAATATTTGGCTCTTTCAAGGGAATTATTCACACTAAAATAGGCATACATGTAACTGAAGAATAAATGCAACTAGTTATACATGAATACATGAACAAGGACAGGTATTACAGATATACATCAACTTTTGTGCAGTTGTAGGAGAAAACTTCCTCTCGGCCACAACAACACTTCCCAGTCCCAAGGCAGGTAAGCAGAGAGACCACACTTCGGCTAACGGGGCCTGGAACAGAGAGTACTCTCTCTCAGCAAGACTTAATCACCCGGGGTTCCAATTCTCTGTCTCCGCTCGGGGTACCTCTCTTCTTAAGGGGGACACATCCCCACCCCTCATAATTTGCAAAGGCAAGTGCAGAAAACCCAGGCAGTAGTGGAAAAACCCACCTCGTCTCTTGCACGCTCGTTCCCAGCACCCCTTATCAATGCACCTGCACATCTATGACTCCCCTCTGAGCTCGTCCTTGAGTGAACAATGCAAAAACTGTCCTCCATAATAAGCTCATCTGCTTCACACTAATATGTCGCAACCATTGCAGAACGCATGTCTGCCTTTGAACTGAGCTCACAGAAACATAGAGTTTCACTGCGGTTTGGAAGTTTATGTCCAAAATGGCCAAACCCTGGTGACATGTTTTAGCCCGTTTTCACACACACACTACAAGGGGTTGAGGGAGTTGAGATAGTGATAAAATAGGGGCAAATCGGTCATCCCATGTGGAGCAGGTGTGGCAGGGGATGATGGTAAGGATACTGATGGTCCAGCTAGCCTCCGACAACCAGACACACTAGATTGACACCTGCTTTGCCAAGAGCACCAACTTTGAGTGAGGCTTGAAATGTCTCTCACCCTACCCCGCAACATACTAAGGAAAGTATATATAGCAGTCTTTTCCCTGAAACAAAGGTTCATGCTTCTGATAACTCTTAGACATTCCCGTATCCTCATTTTCTAATTCCGAGATCCAGTGGCGTGCTGGCCTAAAGGGAACTCTGGATATTTCCTTGTGGGCATCTACCACATCAGCCTCTTTTTTTGCTCCTCATCCCCTCCCTCCCAGTCGGGAAACACCTTTCCGTCCATTTCTCCTCATCCCCCAGATGTCTTGGAAGCACTGAATTAGTTTTAAATCTTCCAGAATGTTTTTTCCTCATTCTAAACACATTGTTTAGATCTTTATTGGTATGAGATAGACAGAGAGATAAAGACAGAGAGACAGAGAAAGAAAGAGAGAGGGAGAGAGAGAGAGGGAGGAAGAGGAAAGAGAGAGAGAGAGAGTGTGAGAGAGAGAGAGAGAGAGAGAGAGAGAGAGAGAGAGAGAGAGCGAGAGAATGGGAGAATATGAACACAGTGACAAAGAAAGGGGAATGGCTGCTGTCAGCTGAGGCCAGTAGCGGGATAGGGGCAAAAATATCATGTTGTTTTGCTTTAATTTGCCTTTGTCCTACTTTGATATGACTCCTAATGCTTTCTTATGCCTTGCTATGCCATGTTATGATGTGTTATAGATGGCTTCAAATTGTCTACACCCCTCACCAACCAGTCTATAGAGGGATCTACAAACTACTCCCTGCACTCACACACTCACATTTCATGTTCCAACACAAACTACTACTAAACCACCCACACATGGCATTCCAACACCCCTCCATCAAACATCATAGAACAGAACATTACTCCTCTACAACCAAGTCACATATTACAGTCCTAGCTGATGCATGGACAAATACCTATGTGCCTTCAACAATGAAACAGACCACAAACAGAACACAAGATACTTTCGATCTGTATGCAGCAATTCAACAGCAAATCTGCCTTGCATGTTCTCCCTGTCTTGAAAAATCCAAACCAACCCCCTCTGTTAGAACTGCCAGCGAGCAGATCATTTTATAAATTTCATAGCACTACATGCACACATAACCTTCTATCTATAGCAATGTGGCAAATCACTCTGATTCCCTGTTTGAGGCATTAGGGCTCTTGTTCATGTTGCTGGATGTTGTGTGAGGTATTGACTCTTTCAGCAATTTCTTAAGCATTTGTGAAGCATGGTGGTGGCTTTGAAGACAACACATCTTTAGAATGCTGGTGCCGTCGTAGTTTTCAATTCAACATTCTTCTCCTAGACCCCATGTTCATATATAGGAGCGTTTTTTTGCTGCTCTGTTCCTTAGTCACCTCCTATGAGTAGATGGAGGTAGCTGATGCAAACTCTGAGCTTTACAATATTTCCACTAATGATGAATTCCCATCTAGCAATGATGTCAAAGCCCTGGCTTTTTTTTATTGAATATACAATGATGTGGGTAATTACATCTCCGAAAGGGTAATCTGCTGATCAGATTCACCTTTCATAAACTCCCCGCCAAAACGTTTTGTGTATCTGTGCCCTACTGCATCACTATCCTGATTGCAGTGTCTTCTCTACCAGTGGAACAGAGCAGGTTCAAAGGTCACAGGTGCCCTCTTGATAGCTGCAGGCTAATCTCTTAAGTGTGTTTGTGGTTCAGTAGCCTCCCAAACAGTGAAATATAAAGGCTCCCAAACATGGTGGAGGCTGGCGTACACCTTCAGGGAACCTGCAACACATTGAGGTCCTAGGCCACAGGGTGGCTGGCAGAGAGGCAGTCTTATGGTCCAGCAGCAGTGTTCACCCTAATTTTCCCTGGGGATGGTTAGGGGACATAGATTGCCTCTGCCTTGGAACACCTGCATTCACCTAACAACAGGAGGACATTGGAATAGACTGTTCCAGCAGGGGCTAACAAGATTTTCTTCAGGATGCAAATCCCTAGGATGGTTTGAAGATGTGGTGGGAGACTCCTTCTTTAATATGAAAAAGTCTCCATGTGATTGGACTAAAACTAGTCTTTATTAGGGGTCCAATCTCTGCTCTTGAAATGTGTGGACTTTGATCTTCTGATGTCACACCCAAAGTGCTTTGCTCCACAGGAACTGTAGCGGGAGGTGAAAGAGAAAGAGAGGCAGAGAGATCCAAGATGGTGGAAGTCTTCTTCCATTGAACAGATTCCCCTGACTTTGCTAACCCCACCCTCATCCCCTCTCTCTAAGACCAAAGGCCTTTAGAATTGCAGCACCTTGGTGTGAAGACTGGCTCTCTCTGAATGGGTGTGCCTCTTTGTTTCTCCCAAGTCTGCAGTCCTAACCATTGGGCACGGGAGAGCCTTGTCTGGGCATAATCTAATGAACTTAATGAATCCATCACTCAGAAGAGGAATAGTACATTCCTCCTTCAAATCAGCATACATTAAATACACTGATAAAAATCCTTCATAAATACATCAAAACAAATGGAATATATGACCAGTCGCAAGTTGGCCTCAGAACAATGAGAGGAACAGAATCAGCACTTCTATAGATATAGGATGACCTGAAAATGAATGCAGACAATGATGCCCAATTGGCCCTCATACTGCTGGACATAACAGCAGCTTTTGACACAATCAGTCATGCAACACTAATAAAAAGAATGAGGGAATGCGGCATCCAAGAATGTGTACTTAAGTGGCTCACCTTATTTCTAACAAACCAAACTGAAAGAACACCATTCATCTCAAACATCAAAAATATAACCTGCATAGTCCCACTGGGATCCAGCCTCCCCCCACTGCTTTTCAACATCTACATGTGCCCACTGATGAAAATCATTCAAACCCACAGACATAGCACCTACAACTATGCATCTGACACTCAACTGAATGTGAAAACAAAGAGAACCCAGGACCAAATTAAGAGCCTCAACAACTGTCTCACAGACATCTACAATTGGATGACAACGAAAAACCTTACACTGAACCCCTGCAAAAAAGGAAATAATGCTCTCACCCACAGGATTCAACTGAGGGAACCCACAACTGTACTGACTGATCGGCATGGGAATGCAATCACATACTACTGATGTAGAAAATAACCTAGGAATACTCATGGACAACAGACTTTCACTAGAACCGCAAGTCAACACAATTGCCAAAACATGCTTCTTCCTCGTATGACTGCTAAGAAGATTACCAACCTACCTTTCTTTCCCACACATAAACCTCACAATCTTATCCCTGATGCTCACAACAGCCTCTGCCTAGGAATGCTGGAAAGACTTACCAAGAAACTCCAAAGGGTGCAAAATACAGAAGCCAGGATCCTATTAAGACTAAACAGAAGAGACCACATCACTCCAGCACTGAAAAGCCTGCAGTGGTTACCAGTAAAAAAGCACATCAAATTCAAAGCACTCTGCATTGCCCACAAGGCCTTGCACAGACAAGGAGTGGAATTCCTCCAAGACAAGATTAGCCGGTATCGCCCAGGAAGGGAACTAATATCCAGCAACGACCTACAAATAGAGGCAAAACACTAAGAAAAAAAGGAAATAGAGGCAAAACACTAAGAAAAAAAGGAAATTCAGTGGAAAAGCATTCTCACATCTAATTGATAACATCTGGAACAACATGCACAAAGAAATTAGAAGCACAGAAGACTATATCACATTGAGGAAATGGCTCAAAACCTGGCTATTCAGCAGACTTTTACAACCTCGAAGGGACACCAACAACACTACAGACAAACAATCCTGAGAGGCGCCCTAGATGGGCCAAAAACTGTCTAGATACCGTTAATCAGCAACCAAAGAGAAGTGTCAGAGGGCCAAAAAACTGACGATTTACTAACCCACTTTCCCCTTCCTGCTCCTCCAACATAACTGACGCCACAACACCAGAATGTTGGCTAGCCACACTACACATAAGCACACAGAGAATTGATATGATTTTCACATCCAGCATCTCTAGATGCAAAAGAACACCTGGAGTGAACCACCCACATAGCCCACATAACCATCAACAACTCAACTACACACCAAGATACTGGATAAACGTACAGCTATGGCCACCCATGACTCTGGATCCCTTATGGACACTATATATCTAGCATGCATGACCAAACCCACCATAACAACACAACACACCAACACAAAATGTTAGCACACACCCGAGGCACTGAATTGTACCCTTACGGTTACAAAGCATGAGGTCTCTGGCACAAGCTACCACATGCAAAACAATACTAACGGACGTCAGTTCCTCCTGGTTCTGAACCTTTCCTCTCACACTATCCCCACTAACATCCCCACACCCCTATCTTGCAGAGCAACAGAAGTGCCTGGAGAATGTCCCTGGCATGTAGCAGTGTGCAGTATAAATCACATAACATAACATAACATAATACACAGCTGAACTGGGCCCACAGGGGCAACATATGCAATATAAATGTAATGTGGCTGGGATAAGTCTGAGGGATGATATCCACCATACCCTACAACAGTTGTGGCTTATTTTTACAATTTACCGTGCAACAATGACAGGATCTTCAGAGTTATGCCGTTTTTTTAGACAGGGGTGCAGATTTTAAAAGCAGAGACCTAGAAGTCATTGCAGCTGTCAGGAGGGCAAGTGTGATCTCTGAACCTGCTCTGTGTCACTGGTAGCTACACAAAAGCAACCTCCTATATCAAAATGTTTCACATTGGTAAAAGGGCAACTCACTCATAGGATAATTTTTATTTATAATTGCAATTGTTTTTAGTATTTTGACAAATTGAAGTGTTTTTGGTCTGGTTGCAGATTTCAGCAAGACAAACAGGATGATATGATGGCATTGGTTTTGGCTAGATTCTGCACTGCAATGTGACAACTAACTCCAGTGAGCGCAGTTCCCACTTTCTTGCAGACTAAATGACAAGCACGTAGATTAGCTTAGGGGTTGTGAAATGATACTGCCTGTTGGATACATTAATGTCTATGTCAATGTATCTGCACAGGGTTGTGTTCTCCTTTTGCCGACATTTTCCTGGCTAGTGGCACCAGTTAGGATGCTGTAACTCATCATACTTCTCTAATTTACCTCTCTCACAGCGTTTCAGAGGTTAGCACATTTTTGTATGAGTTTTAGTTTATAGCCCTCAATGGTTGTGTAAGCTATAGCTATTTATTGTGTTGTATTGTCTTTTTTGTTTTATGTCCTGTCACCATTAATGTCTGTTATGATGAGTTTTGCCCTGATGAAGGCTGGGTTGATGTTCACCAATCAACCCTCCAGCAGAAACTCGAGTAGTTCTCCAGAAGAACATACTTAGAATGGGTTTGGCCATAGCCACGTACATTATGTTTGTGGTTCCTTTAAAAGGATCTATGTGATCTCTGTGACCTCCAGAATTCTGACAGCCAAAAATGCAGACAATATTTTATTTTTTTAAACCCCCTTTACACCACATATATATGTGGGTGGAGACCCCCTGCAGTCCCCCCATACTACTATTATATCCCATACCCCCCACATTTATATGTGGTGGAAGTGGGTGCAAAATAAAATCTGAATTTCGGTAATCGGAATTCTGAGGACAACATTTCGGCCATTACCCTTTAAAATTGTAAGGCACAATATATAAAATAACGGTTCCAGGTTGAATTTCATTACAGCCAGCTGGTGGTTTACTTGCACTGATTGCATCTTGAAATTGTTGATTCTGCACAGTCATCTTTTGCACAGTATATGTTTACATCTATTGTATGTATGGTGGTTGTGATAGGTTGTGTTGATTGTGTATGTGTATAACTGAATGGTGTTGTGTGATTTCTAACGTGAAATCTTGATTGCTTATGTTAAAAAAACTGTTTCTCTACGGTATGTCAGAATGTATATGTATATGCATCCTATACATATGTGGCTGTAATGCACTTATAATTGTCATAAGAATAAAAACAATTGCAATTATAAATACAAATGATCACAGGAGTGAGTTTCCCTTTCAGGAAAGTGAACCATGTTGATATAGGAGTTTGCTTTTGTATAATTTTTGTTTTTCCACAGACTCCTATACGATCACATTTCTGGTGGACAACCTGTGCTGTGTCACTGGTAGAGCATGTGCTGTAAATCAGGATATTGATTCATCAGGGCACACGTACAGACTTCGCTTTCAGCATGGAGCTTATGAAAGGGGATTATGATTAGCAGATATCCCTTTCAGAGATGGAATTACCCACATCATTTATGTATTGAATTAAAATAAAAAAAAGCCAGGGCTCCTACACCCTTGTCAGAAGACAAGTCCTCACACGATTTAGAGACACTTTATCTCCTTTTCTCTCTGTCAAGAGTATAAGATGATTTGTTGGATGCAGCATTACAATCAAACAATTGATGCTGTTACAGAAATGCCATTAGAAGCTTGCTTTGAGGTATCTCACTTTAACCTCTCTTTATGCAAACCAGGATTTTACAATGAAACCCTGATATATGAATTGATTACACATTCAGTAATCCACAATGTTGTTTACTATAGTTTGCTTAGAAACCCTTTGGGACAAAACAACCATCCAAAGCAACATTTGAAACATGATGATCGTGCATCATCCAAAGACAAAACAGACTCTCCATTCGTGCCAAGAAAAGAGCCAACATAGGGGCACAGGTTTCTAGTGCAACCAACAACATAGCTGAACTCTTCAAAATCTGCAGGGAACTATCCAACCCTTGCGCAGTCTCCTCCTCTCCATTTCATTCCCGGGCCCTGTGATACGCAGTGGCCACTCACTTCTCCACCAAAACTCAGGACATCCTGAACCATCCTGTTAGCCACCCTCCCAACCCATCCCACACCCTTTTGCATCCCTTGGCTCATCACTCTCCTCCTTCCTCCTTCTCCTCCTTCTCTCCTGTCACACCTAAAGAAGTTACCAGAGTGGTCTGCTCTATGAAAGTCTCTTCTAAACAGCTATCCGCTTGCTCATCTAGAACCTTCAAGGATAACATTGGCTCTCTTGCCCTCGCAGTTGTTTATTTCTGCAATCAATCTTTTGCCACTGGTTCTTTCTACTCCTCCCTTAAGCACTTCCTTGTGCACCCCCTCCTGACAAAACCTTCAGCAGACCCTACTTGTCCTGCCAACTACTGCCCTATTTCCACCACCCCCTTTCTTGGGAAGCTGCCGGAGAAGCTGGCATTGCCCCAACTCAACTTGCACACCAAACTTGTTGGTGGTCTACACAACCATCAATCTGGATTCTGAGCATCCAGAGGCATGGAAACCGCTCATTTGAACACCCCAAAGGAACTGCTTGAATCTCTGGACTCAAACTCCTCTGATGTCCTCACCCTTCTCGATCTCTCCTCTGCCTTTGACACGGTCAACCATTCCATCCTCATACAAATGCTCCACAATACCCTTGGTATCTCGGAATGGGCACTGGACTGGCTGACATCCTTCTTAACTGACCGCTCTTCCAAAGTCACCCTGGGCACCTTCTCCTTTCCTACTTCCTTCGCCAGTTGTGGTGTCCTTCAGGGTTGTATCCTCTCCCCTTGGCTCTTTAACATCTACCTTGCTCAGCTTGCATGCCTCATCTCCTCCTTTTCCTGCAACTTCCAGTGTTATGCAGACGACATACAACTCCTTTACACATTTCCCGCGGACCCTATTGCACCCTCCAGCCTATCTGCCATGCAGTCCTAGTGCACCTCCAATGATACTTGCCTCAATGCCTGTAAAACTGAGATCTTTACCATCGGTACCCCTGCTCCAACCTGTTTTCCTTCACTCTGGCCTTCCTCTTTTGTTCTCCCCTGATCCTTCTTCTGAAGCCAGAAACCTTGGAGTCATCTTCGACTCCTCTCTCTCCTTCCTCCCTCACACTGGGATAGCCGTGATTGGCTGATTGACTGCATTTCTACCCAAACCTGTCACTGGCAGGCGAACACCGGCCCACCCACTAAGGCTACCCAAGAAGGCTTCCTGTCCTGATCCTGTCGAGAGCTGATAGAGCCTAGGGCCAGAAACGCTGCCCATTCGTGTCGAGAGCTCCTGGCTTCACACCCCTACTGCCTGAACTATAATTGCCTGGTAAGCACCAGATCGCTAAAATTACCAATGACTCCAACCTGCTGTGGTCACACCGTTACTCATAACTCTGCTTTATACTATAACCCTTGTGTATCACAATTGTGCTAGGAATTACTACAGCGTTGTGACCGCTTCCCCACTAATGTCCCTTTATCATACTTCTTTGTGCTAAGCAACTCCCCACATTGTGCTTATATTTCGGCTCATGTCTACCACTATACTGCATCCTGCTAATTCATAGGTGTGTATCCAAAGATATAGTACTAACAACGTTAGTGCCACCAGCCGCTTAGCCACGGTTTGTCCGTTACATCACTATCTGTTGCTGCTCAACTGTACTATGCCCCATCGCCTCAGTCCCTATACGCACGCAAACAGTTCAGCTAATTCGAATGTGGTATTAAGCTGCCCCTGTCATAGGAGTGCCTGCCCGCGAGAGCTCACCAACTAAACATTCTGAGCTGTACTCTGTGAACGTCCCTTTCCGTTCTCTACGCTCGTGCCTTCTACCTTACTAATTTACCTGCACTGCGCAGCAGAATCTGCGAGGTACCTTTTAGATTGCCTGTACCATGTCGCATTAACAGCAACACTAGTATTACTACCAGGCCTCATTTTGCACGAGTACTCTTGCTGTACCGACCACCTTTCCTAGCTTGCTATCATGACCTGATTGTGCTCATCTGCCTCTAGGCCACTGCTACGTTACTACTTCAACTGTTTTTTAGCTGAAATTATATGTGCCTAATTGTGTACGTGTGCCTGCTTTTGCTGCACCAACAGTAATTTTAGCGTGATCTGAACGTGACCTGAAGGTGCCTATTGTGTTTGGTTGCTCATTTGTGCCTAACTGGCTCAACCCCAAGTTTATTGTCAGGTACACTGCCAGCCAATTGATTGTCCTAAAAGTATGCTTGTCGCTCTCACATAATTCTGCCACACCTATTGTCTATCATGTTTTTGTGCAATTTAGCACAGCCTCCTTTAATGGAATTCCTACTCCTAACCTTCACAGCCTGGGTGTCTTTATATGTAGCCCAACAACAATGTGCTAGTTCATTAGCTTCTAGCTCTCTTTTTGTCATGATGGAAGATCCCATCTACAGTCCTAACGCAAATCAACTTCTTCAACAGGTACTGAAACCATATAGCCTCACTACGGGACACCCCACACTACGTGTTAACTTACTTAATGACACTGCTGCAACGACTAACCAGTACCTTAATGCCTCTGCACTATGGCTTGAACACTTCGCAAAGAAACCCACACCCAAACAACCGTGTTCACCACTCCTTAGAAATAAGAGATTAGGATCTAGATTCCTTCGCCATAGTGGTCTTAATAAGAATCCTTGCTCCATGCCTAATCCGCCTTCTCCTAGCCTTAGCCACCAGTTACTTTCCACACCCATCGTTATGACTAATCCGAACACTACAGTTCCATCATGTAAAGAAACACAGATTAAGGGCGCCCTTGTTAACGCCAGATCTCTTTCAGCGCATGCAGCAGACATAGCCGATCTTATTAAGACTCAAGAGCTTGACTTTATGGCAATATCAGAGACCTGGCTACACGCAGCCTCAGGACCTGCACTCTCCTTGGCGATACCACTCGATTACTCCATCACTAGATGTGACCGCAACACTGCACAATCTAGAGGGGTGCGAGTTGCCTTCATTCACAGAAATTCTCTTGGCCTGAGTGCTATACCTAATGCAACCATTGACTCTGCTGAGCTACTCTCGGTCAAATTTCCACTTTCTCCTAACCAAACGGCTACCATACACCTTATCTATAGACCGCCAGGCCCTGCAACATCTTTGGGGATGAAATTACAACCTTACTACTAGACAAATCTAAACCTAAATCGCAAATCATCCTCTTAGCGGATCTCAACTTGGGCCACCAAGATCATAATGACCCCATTGCATTAGACTTCGCTGATACCTTAACTGATCTAGGATTCACCCATCACATCCCACCCATATCAAAGGGAAGACTCTTGACTGGTTAGCAGACGCTAACTGTAATATTAGTCTACTATTTAACTCACCTTGCACATGGTTGGATCACCACATTATTACTTTCAACATTGATGCAGTCCTCCGCCCTTCACCTACAATTGCGCCTGCCTTCCCGACCAGAAACAAGAGGGACATAACAAGAGATAAATGACTCCTCTTATCCTTCCCACTCTGAATAAAGTTACCGATTCATGCTCTAATCCATCGATTGTAGCTGATACTTCCAATCAGGCTATGCTAACAGCCCTAAATTCTATCGCCCCTGTTAAACTTAGGAAAACAAAACCTCACGCGCACCTGAACTTGTGGTTTATTCCACAGCTAAGAGTGCTTCACAAAGCTAAACGCAGAGCTGAAACCCGGTGGAAAAGCCATCCTTCTGATGCCCACAAGGACGGTCTCATCCTAGTCTCCCTTAATTACAAAGAAGCTATCTGAGCTAAAGCTAAATGAGATTAATAATAATTGCATTATACAAGCAGACTCAAACACTAAAGAACTATTCAAGATTCTAAAGGAACTTGAATCTCCTGCTTTGCCCCCAGATACTTGCACCAAAGATAGTAAATGGTGTGAAAACATACAGACAGCACTACTGGATAACATTGCATGCCTCCAATCTAAAATTAAAGTAAAAAAAAACTGTCTGCAGATGGATAAACCTCAGGTTACTTCCCCTAGCGACTTCACCCCTGCTAACCCTAACGCCAAACCTTTCTCCTTCTCTCCACTTATTATTGCGGAAGTGGAAGATATCATCAACAAAATGAAACCATCCAACTGTCAAAGGGATTCATGCCCTGCTCCTATTATCAAGGAAGCCTCCCATGACCTAGCTCCTTTTATCACAGCCTTCATAAATGCATCCTTCAAAGCAGGCATTGTCCAGGACAATCTCAAGGATGCCTGGGTCATCCCTTTGCTAAAAAAAACCCATCTCTAGACCCCAGTATACCAACAAACTACAGACCTATCACTACAGTCCCTTTCATGCTTAAAATAGTAGATCGTGCAGCCTACCTTCAGATCCAGGACTACCTCGAAGTTAACAATCTCTTAGGGTTGAGACAATCTGGCTTCCGCCCTAGGCATGGCACTGAAACGGCTTTGATCGATCTTAAAACTCAAATCAAGGTCTTAAAAGATAATGGGAAATTAGCCTTGTTATTACTACTAGATCTCTCTGCTGCTTTTGATTTAGTCAATCACCAAATCTTGTATCGGCACCTTAGATCAGCCGCCCACGTTTCCGACTCTGCCATTACTTGGATCAATTCCTTTCTATCCAACAAATCCATGCATGTTTTTTCCCCTTCAGCCTCTGCTGACCCTGTGTTGCCTACACTCAACAATGTATTTACTAAACCTCTCGTTGATGTTCTTGACTATCTGGGTGTTTCATACACTAACTACGCTGATGACACCTAGATACTCATCCCCTTCACAGGAGACTATACAGTTGACACCAAATCTTTGAACAACATATACCTGGTAATTCAGGGCTGGATGGCCCCACATGAGCTTTGCCTCAATGATGAAAAGACTGAGCTCCTCATATTGGGCACTACTCAACATCTCAATAAACTAGACCACTCCTGTAAGTCTTTCATCATTGACGGCAACATCATAAAGGTCTCCAAGGATACAAAAATATTAGCTATCTTTCTTGATTCCACTCTATGCCTGACCAGACAAACCAATGCAGTGAGGTCAGCCTCGGCCTACACTTGCAAACTTATTTCTGCCTGTAGACCATTCCTGACCACTCCGAATTGTATCACTTTGGCTAGAACTCTCATTATGTCCAAGATAGACTATTGTAACACCCTCTATATTGGCACTAGTCAGTCCAACATCCACAAACTACAAATCACACAAAACAATGCCATTAGAGCGGCACTAAATATTCCTAGAAACCAACATATCTCTGACTTCAGATACAATCTACATTGGCTTCCAGTCAAGCATAGCATTTCTCTGAAAACCCTTGCCATGACAAGTGCCTGGCCAACAAGGCCCCTTCCTACCTTTCTAATCGCCTTACCCTCCATACCTCTGCCCGCCCAGTGAGAGCGGCCCGTGTACACAGCCTATCCTTGCCTAGGTTTAAACGACAAAAAGCTGGGGGCGTGAGCTTACCTGTCCTGGCCACTAAGCTTTGGAACTCCCTTCCGAACGCCATTGGAACCGAGCCTTCCTTCCAATCTTTCAAGAATAAAACCAAATCATGGCTCTTTGCACAAAACATTTGATTCAGCATGTATGACTAGGTTGGCTTTCCCTAACTGTGAGTTAGAGATTTTATTGCATTATTGTCCCTGTGTATGCCCTGTTTTTAATCCATGATGTCATAGTGTCTACAGGCTCATATCTATATGCCTATGTAAATAGTTGAGCCCTGCTCTTTGTATTATATGCAACTGTAACTTTGTTCTATAAGATTATGCACCCTGATGCCTGTGGGGCTGGCACACTTTACAAATATATAAAGTACAAATACAAATACAAATACCCAGGACATTGCCAAGAAATCCCACTTTCAGCTCTTCCTTCTCAAAGGAATTCTCCTTTTTCTCACTTTCCCCCAAGGGTTCAATGTTACCTGAGCCCTAGTTCTCTCTAGACTTGACTATTGCAATAGCCTCGTCCTGAATCTACCGTCTTCCACTCTGCGATCTGTAATAATTTGGTACCTGAAGAAAACCCGGACCAGCAGGTAAGTTATTGTAAATAACTGTAAATCCTAGAACCTGCTTTCAGAGCATAACATCCCCAACACTCCACACACTCTGTCATCACTACATTCCATACAACAGTGATGTCACCACCTCACCTCAGATACACATTACAACACGATCCCTCCAGCTAATCCAGAATAGGTCTGCATGATGTATCCTTGGCCTTAAGCCCAGGGACCGCATCTCTCCTGCCCTAAAAAGTCTTCACTGGCTCCCGGTTGCTGCACAGATGGAATTCAAATTGCTGTGCATCACCCACAAGGCTGTCTGAGCCGGGTGACCTGACTATCTTCAAATGTACCTTACTAAATACTATCCCTCTGGACAACTATGTTCCTCTGGCAGCAACTCTTTGATGTAAAGCGCTTAAGTAAACAGAGGGCTGGTGTTCGATCACTTTCCTCAGCTCCCTTCCTTTGGAACAGCCTCCCCCTCCCTCTGTGCCTTGAGCAGGACTTTCTTAAATTCTGGTATCTCCAAAAGACTTTCCTCTTTACCTCCTCTTTCCCTTCTTCTGTCCTCTGCTAATTCTACTGTTGCTGTGATTGGTACCTTGGGCCCTTATTCATCCTCGGGGCCCCTGACCTCCCACACCCAATCACCTCAGCTCCTGTCCACCCTCAGCACTTGCCTTGTCACACCCTCCTTAATGGAGGTTCGCACTTATAAATTACGTGGCTCCTGGTCGTGTCACACTCAACGTTCCAAGCACTTCATCTGTGGCTCAACCAAGAGCTTAGACTCCCCAGCACTTACCTCTCTGCCCTCTTCCTTGCTGCACTTGTACGTTCTGACTAGTCACAAGTCATAGTAGGCTTGTTTCTTTTTCCCTCCACTGCTTTAATTATTGTGTTTGTAATGTGTTTCACTCCCTTGTTCCCTCCCCTCGCTGTATGGGCACTTTGAAACAATATGTTACTTTCTGTATAAGCGCCTAACAAGCAAACAATGAATACATAAAATAAATAAATGCATCTATTTCATTTTGTATGACATATTTAGGTTTGCATACTCATTTGTAAGGGACAATGTTCTACTCTCCAATCCAATACGTCATTGCTGTAGTCAAGGATCTGTGACACTCGTCGAGGTGGTCTTTTCACCACATTTTTGGTGGCATTTTTTTATGGGAGCATGCCCCCCTGGCCAGTATCCCATTCCCCCTCGCCCATCCCTCTCACCACCCATACACATTTAATCCCGTTCCACCCCCCATAAACACATGGCGCAAAAATCTGCAGCTAAATGGCTTGTTCATCAAATGCAGTGAAACCACCGTGACGAGGTGGGTACCATTTTGAATGGGATGACTGACTGTGATATTCATAACTTCTTACTGTAGACTAGAGTATTCTGTTTCTGAAATGATTCACAATCATATCTTTTTATACAACTAATTTATTTCCCCCCAAAAAACTGTACTTTGTCTTTCAACATTTTGACCAATAGTACCAAACTACATTCAAGTTATAAATACCTTTCCTTAAAATATTATATGTTTTGGCTTGGGACCGTTTGTGGAGTGGAATGAATACGTATATCCTGTCCCCTGGGGGGCAGAAGCTATACAAAGAACACATGTTTTTGTTTTATTTATTTAACTGCTTACCAGTAGAGGTCTGTGTTGGGTCTGGCACCCTGCACTATGTATAGGAGTGTGACGAGGAAGATAAATGATGATTACTGATAAATGATGCTTATTATCCTACTCTTCCTCGTCACAGCCCAAATACCCACTTGTAATGTATCCAATAGCCTCGCTCTTGGGCTTACACAGAATAATTGTATAAATAAAACAGTTGGACTTGTATCACATCTTTATTATTTCTTTTGCAGCTCTATCTAACGCGCCCCCGCCCCCAACCCTTTACATCAATTCCCATATTGACACTAAAACACAAGCCCTCCTTTCATAACGCCTTGGTCGGGCTATAAAACACTATACCACTGACTCTCTTAACGTGTCTGTTGTTTTGGACGTGATTGGACAATTTTGTATGATACTCAGGATATTCTTGGTTAATTGTGCCTCTTTACACCTGACCTGGAGGTGTGGATGGAACGGTCTACCAAAATGGCTGAAAAGCATTTAAGGCAACAGCGGTACCTCAGTTGGAAGTGGAATCTAACCTCCTTTAGAAGGGATTATGACGAAAAGTGTAGATCTAGGAGAAAATGAGATCGAGGCATCAGAACATTATTTGGAAGAGTTAGTCATCAACACCAAGAGGCAGTGATGTCTCCATACTGCCCTCTCTTACAGGTAGTCCAGAATTCCCTCATGCTGGTCCCCACATCTTGCAAGGCAGCTACATAGATGTATGTCACATAGACTTTCATACACATTCAATGTCCTTATTCCAGGCCGCCGGTGTACCAGATAAATACAACATGCAAGACCAGTGATAGGCAAAGGACCAACACCACATGAATCCTCGCTCTAGCCATTCCTCTCCAACTGGGCAACACATTCCAAGCACAGACACACAACATCACCACACAATAACACACTCGCTCTCTAAATCACCAATCACGCTAGCATCACCCTGAGCCATTAACAACAAGCAGGACCCAACAATGACCTTGGAAAAATAAACGACATACACAGGCCGTCTCTTTTCTCGGGACAGCAATTGCATTTTTTCTGTTTTTAAAGGCACCAGAGAAGATCCTTCATCAACACTTAACGTTGGCAAAATAAAAGCAGTCAAACATAGTTGCGCGACTAGAGCTGAACTGAAATTGCAAGGACACATTTTGATAAAGTTGCACATGCAACGGTTGGTCCACATACACTATGCTGCCTTTAGCAAAAGTAAAAATGTCATATGCTATTTATATACCCTCTGATACGAGATATAGGAACTGCGACATATGCACTCACATGTAAAGTGCCTGTCTAGGAGAAGACATGTCCACATCTGAGAGCAGTTACGGTTTCAGCAGCATTCATATTTTATTAGTTAGATCAACGTTTGACGGAGAAATTGATCTCCTGTTGGAGACATTGATAACAGTGGTTACGGGAATGCAAGGAAATTGAATTATTATTATCAGATCAAAAAGCAATTTCAAATGATCAGCGAAATAGCAAGCTCCTCTGCCACATGCATCAATGATGCAGGCAGCAGCTAAAAACCCCAACGTTAACACCAGAGCACAAGCGACTACCTAATATCCTGACATGGCCTGCAGAACAAATGTTATAATGGCATCAATATAATTTGCGTTTTTCTCCAAATGTCTTCTTAGATCTGTTTCCACCTGCAATTGGCTTTGAGGATAGGGAAAAAGGATTATTAATTCCAAAATCTAAATCTCAACATAAACATCTGATGCCTTATTCCACCTTAGTCTTCCCTGACTAACTATAGCTGTTGTTACAGGTGCTGGTTCAATTATAGGTGTTTGGGGGGCATGGGCATGACCAGTAGTGATAAGGTGGCAATAGCTCAGAGCCTATTGACATAAGCAGATGGACACATGCCAAGCAGGCCCCTGTGGCCAGCCACACCCCCTTCCCAGTTTCTTTAGTCGAGCTACATGTCCTCCAGCTCCTGTGCTCTTGAGCACATCCTGGGTCAGAGGAGGAGAGGTGACAAAGGTGTGTTTACAACACACTTCCCTCCATGAGGAAGAAGGAAACAGTGTTGCCATGTCTGCCTATTACATATGCAATACGGTATATTGTTTTTGCATGAAATCGCTCATAATACTTGGAGGTTGCTTGTCGTGGTTTTAGTTCCCCTTTGTGAACAAATGTGCGCATGTAATTGGGATTGTTGACAAATCAGCTAAGCCCATTAAACGTCACCGCTACACTGGGTGTCATGGAATGGGCTGCTGGCAGCCTTTTAACAACTTTACTTTAATATATTGATATAGCACACCTAATAACCTGGAGGCTTGCGCGTGGACAGCAAGTAAGATGTAATGCAACCAATCGGCCTTCCAAAAAAAACAAAATAACAGAGCCGAACATGGAGAGAACAGTCACATCAACACCAGCTAAACAGCCAGGTCTTCACATTTTTCCTAAATATTGAGGTGGAGCTAATTGCCTTAAGATCAGGCAGGATGGCATTCCAAGCTCTCGGAGCAGAGAGAAGGAAAGCACATTTCTTCATCTTAATATGTTTACATGAAGGTATCTTCAGTTTTTCAAGGTGTTAGATCTAAGGGTCCTAGTGCTGTCATTATTAACCAGCGCTTCACCCAGGTAGGTGGGACTTACCCCAAACAGGCATTTGTGCATGATCAGGAGGAGGCAGAATTGAATTCTTGTCTCAATTGGTAGCCAGTGCAGCCTACGTCTGGCTTCTGACACGGTTTCTCCTCCTAAGGCCCATAATCACCCTAAGAGCACTATTTTGCACAGTTTGCAATCTGGTGCTGTCAGACTTAGCAATGCCCACAATCAGGCTACTGCAATAGTCAATTTTTCACCCTATGATAGCTGTGGCTAATGTCTCACAACTTGTTTGGGAAATGTAGGGACGAATCTGCACTTACAATTTAATGCAATAGGCAGTAGACGAGACTAGGCGGCCCACATGGGCCCGCATATTCAAGTCCTTGTCCAAATAGACTCTGAACGTCTTCATTTTATCTTTCATTTTAATGTCACAGCCTGTTACTATAAAACAGGTATATTCCTTGCCTATCTTCTGTAGTTTGGCCATTGTGCCTATCATCATCAGCTCAGTCTTCTATTTATTTAGAGCCAGACCGTTACTTATACATAGTTTGTGAAGATAATTTTATTTCTTCCAGGAGGTCAAAGAACGGAACTGTACAAATATTATAAAGGGAGGGGGACAAGCAAGCTCCTTGTGGCAGCCCATGGTCCAGGAGCAACAGTTTAGCCTCTGCCTTCTTACAGTATACTCTACACCAGCAGTGTTCAAAAAAGAGCTAATCCAAAGGCCTGCATTGTCTGAGAACCCCGCCACATCCTTTAGCCTGGTGACCAACATCCTGTGGTCCACCACGTCAAAAGCTGCAGATAAATGAAGGAGCATGTCTATAGCAGTATGCGCTCTGTCCATGATCTGAAACAGTTGGGACTTCAGATTGAGCAGGGCTGTTTCCATCCCATGCCCCTGCCTGAACCCAGATTGCCATTTGTTAAGGATGCCATGTTCCTTCATATGCATCGAGACCTGCGCATGGGCAACCTGGTCTACATTTTTTAGCAAAAACAGAGTGTTTGAGATTGGTTGGTAGTTGGTGTCTCTGGACATAAACCAGTCTTTTTTAGCAACAGGGTAATCAATGCTTTTGCTTTTTTCAAATTTATCTGAACAATATTCTCCCTACACGAAGCATTAACAAATGTACAGAGAATACCTATCAATGTGGCGGAACTCGCCTGAATAACCATAGGAGGACAAGCATCCCCTTTACAGTTAGTGAGTTTAAGCTTTTCAGTGATTACAGCGTGTTCTGCTTCTGACATAGGTTTGGAATTGAAGTGATTAGTTAGTCTTTTGGATGTACAAATATCTACATCCGATATCAAGAGAGTTGCTTTGCTGGTCATCTGGCTGATCTCTATGCTGTGTTTAATACCCTCTGCTTACCTAATATGACTTCCTGAATGGAAGTGCACCAGACCATACCGTCCATGATGGTGTCTGTTTATTGCAACATGGATGTTCTAATTCTCTCAACATCTTAAATAATTCTTTTGATTCTGATTGAGCTTTGTCAATCCTGACATCAAAAGATATTTTTTCTGCTGCAATAACAGCTGTTTTATATGTTTTGGCAGCCCCGTTATACACCTCCCTACCTTGGATATCCCAGGAGGACCTCCAGGTAAAAAAGCAATTGTTTTTTAACGATTTGAGTTTTTGGAGATCTGTAGAAAAGCAGGAAATGCCCATTCTTTCCACAACTTGCTTCATCTTCAAAGGGGCTAAGATATTTGTTGCTTCTTCAATTGTATGTTGATATGCTTCCATAATATCTTCTGCCTGCAACTACTCATTTGTTATTTCTCATTCTGTGTGCTATCTTCTTTTGCATAGGTTTAGGCATTTGGCAGTGATGGGAACTTGGTGGGAAAGACCTCTCACAGATTGTTACCTGTCCAATAGGGGGGGCATCAGTGCCAAAAGCCCAAACATAATCAAAATAAGAGAAATCTTGCTTTAAAGCATTAGTCATGATGTGCATGATGGACATAGAAAAAGGAATTCCTTTGAATATATAGCCAAATGTTCTTAACATCATGAACAACAGCAACATGGACATTTGCAGAATGTAAATGATGAAAGCAGTCTGGGTAATGCAGAAGGGGTGAAAAGTAATAATTCAACACCAATGGTACCAACAGGATATGCCTGGTTTGAAAACGGTTCAAATGGGTGGCTTGGCAGTCACTAGGGTCCCATAAGAGAACCATGGGTAGCGCCTTCCAACAGTAACTTTGCAGGACTGTGCTTCTCAACCGTGTGTGAGCGGGTCAAACCAGGCTTGGATTAGGTAAGCCATGGTTATGTGGACAGGCCCATGTCATGTCTGGTTTGAGATGAAGACCTCAGTTTTTCCATGCAGATTTGGAAAGATGCGGGTAAATGAGGCCACAAGGGTTGGTTAGACTGTTCTGCTTGGGTCAATGATGAAGATGCTGGTGGTTCGAGATGCAGTTAAAGATTTGGTAGATAAAAGAATTCTGCAGCTAAAAACGTTCTGTTTGAGCCAGGGCATGGACTGCCCTGAACTTGTGCGATGCAGCAGCAAACTGGTTACAAGAATGAAGCAACAACAGTTCAAAGTGGCTCTGAAAAGTGCCAAAAGCAGCTCCATGGGTGTTGGTGGTTCAAAAGCATTCAAGCATGATCTAGTTTTGATGGAGGCTCTGTGCTACAGAATGCTGGAATCCAGTTGCTTTTCTTCTCCTGATTCTGTGAGTCTTAATCCAGGGGTTCATGGACCAGGTAGGTCCTTGCTCTCTTCACGCCCACCCGCGGTAGGCTGGTAGTGCCTACAGCAGTCCTTCACCACCAGTGAGGATGCTGGGTACCAGTGCAGCTTGTAGAGAAGCATTTCTTGCTCTAATAGCAGTTCACCCCCAATGTGCCCAGGGGATAGCAACGGAGCAGAGATTGCCTCTGCTTTGGAGCACCTGTCTTCACCTCTAGCAGAGGGCTTTGCAGCAGACTGTTCTCCCAAAACTGTCCAAATGAGTTCTTCCTTATTTCCCAGACGGTCCAAAAGTGAATCAAAGAAGGAGTGGGTGACCACTTTCTTGTAAAGACAACACACCACACGGGATTGGATAAAGCAAGCCTACTTTATAGAGTCCATTCCCTGTTGAGGTAACCAGAGACTCTTAACTTCTTGTATCTTACCAAATTGCTTTGCTGTGCAGGAAGTGAGGGAGATGGGAAGGAAAGAGATTTCCACAGAAAACAAAGGTTGGAGGAACCTATCCTCTATGTGTTCCTGCTCTTAACTATCTAATCCCTCCCCAAGCCTGCAGATTCAAAATCTGTTTGGTTTGAAACTGCCTCCTTTTTCATGCTGTGCCCTTTGAAACTAAGTTCCCAGGATTCCCCTGCTGAGCAGTTCCTGAGCTGGAGAGCGGGGCGGGGGGGTCACCTGACCTCACAAAGGACCAAAGAGAGGAACAGTCTTCCTGTCCATTGTTCTGCTGGCTTAGCAGGGATGGCAGTCTAACTAGAATACACACACCCTTTACAAAGCTGGCCTGAGCTCATGGTGTTGAAATGTGTATAATTCAGATCTGCTGTGGCTTCAATAATTAGGTCAACTATCACCCACATACCAAAACTCAGGTATGATGTATACCTCCACATTACCCTGCTACCAGGCAATAGTTTATCACTATTATTATGGTTTTGGTTAGGAGATGCAGCAGCTGTCAAGCTGGGCTCCTGTGACCTCTGAACCTGCTCTGTGCTGCAGATCAGGGAGACTGATGCCACAGGGCACAGGTGTACCTACGCTTTTGGCATGGAGTTTATTGAAAGGAGGGTCTATCCAGCAGAACAGCCTTTCTGAAATTGAATTATCTGAATCAATTTATTATTTAATACAAATCAAAAGGCCAAGTGGCAGGGCAGAATGCATCAGACACATCTCCCACAGGCTGGATTCTGCCAAGTGGATAGAATAGAAGTGCACTAACATGAACAGGCACAGAGCACACAATAGGTTTCCAGGAGTGCTCTGCCCAAGTCAGCAGCCCCTCTTTATTTTATGTAGTAGTAGTAAAAACTCATAAGCAATACGGCAAATACACAGGAGAGTGGCATTCCTCTTCCTCTCCAAACTATACGTAACAAATGTGATCTGGGTGGTACACAACATAAGTTGGTAAACATTAGTTCATAATTTACGTTTCCCAGGCTGAGATACTAAGGAATGCATCCTTCAGTTAGCAATAGGGAGACAAAACATATTCTGCATACAGATACTGGTTTACAGCAAGGCACATTTTGCAGCTGCTAGCTCAGCAAGCGGCCGTAAAACACAATGGCTTGTACAAATAGATATGTTACTCATTAAGAAAGCTAATACCAGATAAGCACATTATGGAGAAAAGGGGTGAATCTGCAAACACTAGGTAAAATCAGGTAGGGGTAGAACAGAGGTAGAAATATGAAAATTGCATTTACATTCATGGAAAACGGTACAACACTACATATTGCACCTGTAAGTCTCTGCCCTCTACAATCCCCCATGAGCTGCTGCAAGGCATTGTGGTGTTTAATCAAAGGCCCCAAACCAATGCAACTGAAGAGCCCACTGGGCAAATCACCTGCCAGCATTCAGAAACTTGCAAGCTGAAAAGGGGCCAATTTAGGCCGATTATGTGGGTGTCTTTTTGCAGTTGAAATCCAGAGAAAGCTAGAAACAAAAATGTAATCCAAGTGCAGATTAGAAAAGCACATCACATTACTGGCTGAGAAATAAATGCAGTATTTTCACTAAAACTGCCAGCCATCAAAAGGTGGTGCACTGTGACAATTTGGACCCACTTTTCAGCAGAAAAACAAACAGCAGATAGTTAAAAGTGTATCTTATTAATGCCTGAAAGAAACAGCCCTGTACTTTCAGCGCAACAGCAAAGTGAACCCTGATCAGTAAAACACATCATAGGCCAAAGAATCAAGGCTGATGTTAGAAAATGCAATATGTGAGTTCCTTTCAGCTATGGACAAAGGTGGGTCTCTGGGCAAAATTCACAGAGGACTCCCACACTGAAGGCTTGGCTTGCATCCTCACTATTTACAACTGCAAGAAATGGGGTATGCCTGAAGGGTGCAAAAAAACAGGTTTCCCTAGGCAGGCAGTTCTCTGCAGGCCAAATATTTTAGCCAGTACATGACTGGAATGTGGGGAGAAAGATCTCAGTGTTGAATGGTGCATCATAGGTATTTAAAATCTTCAGCCTACACTTTAAACAACAAAGAGACTCATAAAAAAAACTCTGGTCACAGGCTGGTCCTGAGTGGCAAATGGATTAACATGAAGATCTGCTATTAATTTTAAATGACATATCATTTAGCCTAGTTGTGCTGCCTTCATTTTCATGTAATTTTTTAGATAACATCCAGTTGACATTGTTGAAGTAAAATTCATCCACCTGTGAATTAGGGAATTGTAATGGACATCTAAAAGGTGTTCCCGGCTGTGCTGAACATGTCCCGAATTTGAGAAATGGCGTGCTGATGGAGGGTAACATTTTTATATACTCAATGAAAACACTTTGTTAAGGGGACGTTATGGTTATGTTGCATTAAAAAAACCTTTGAAATTCACTGAAAAAACTTTGCTAAAGGGACGTTATGGTTTTGTTGGACTAATAAAAACCTATGTAATTCAATAAAAAAAACTGTTTTGAAGGGACGTTATGGTTTCAAGTAAAATCAGAAAAACCCAGTAAGCTAAACAACCATAACTCGCGCCACAACCGTGCACTTCTAAGACTAACACCCAGGACATCAAAGATGACATCACAAATGTAATTGTTGACATCATATGTGAAATTAAATTTTGATGAAAAGTCCGTACAAGGAGTTGTGTTTATATTTTTGGTAACAAGATGTCAGGGGTGATCGGGAGACCTATCATGAACTACTTAATCTATTAAAGAATGTAGTCATCCAATATCATTGTATTGGAGTGTTGTCGTTAATACAGAAACCTAATCATATATAAACATAGGCAATGACTGCAGCATGCACCATAGAAGTACACTATTTATAATCTTGTAATTTTGGATAGTACAATAATGAATGCTACCGTATCAGAGTTTTGAGTAATGTTAAACATGTAATAACTAGCTAACAATTTAAGACTTACAGCACTTGTGCTGGTACAAACAATATATATGAAGAACCACAATGCATACAAATCAGAGGCACATACAGGGAAACTTAAGTAAGGAAGAAAGAAACTGCATCATCAGAAAATGTTAATGACATTAAAGTTTATCTTCATGTATACAAATGAATTGTGTGTTTGAGGCCTGCTCATTTCCCCATGTATGTGCACCATGAGCTGTGACCAAATCCTAAGGAAAGTACTTAAAGAACATATGATATTTTGGGAACCCTGCTATAATTTTGCTTCCTCTTGACAAAATCCCACTAAACGTTGCAAAAACATTTATATCTAAATGTATTATCAGTTTCCAAAATTACGTGTACATTCGTCAAATGGCACCTCATTTATAAGCCTTTACATTATTTTGGGACCCCCCCTTTAATGTTGCCCCCTCATGACAGAATCCCACCAAACTTTGCAAACTCACTCAGAATCAGGTCAGAAATATACATGCAGTTCCATTAAGTGGCGCCAAAGTTATAAGCCATCCAAGAACTGCATTTCACCAACCCTGTAATGCAGAGGTGTTCGCGAACTTTACAGGACTGTTTGCAAACATCCGAACTGTTCGCTGACTTTCGCAGCAAAAACACCCATTTTTTTTTTTGCTTCTTGCAGCCATATCCCATCCCATCCTCGTCACCCCTCACCTCCCCAGAGATTATTTGATAAGTTTGACCAGTGCAATGTTGTGTTTTTTAATATGTTTTTACTGTGGTGTCCACGGACACTGGCCGCTGTCCGCGAATCCAAGATGGCGGGCGTTTCCAAAAATCGGACGCACTTCACGCTCTTCACCATCCAATCAGTGAACACGTTGCATCTCTGCAGACGACACAAGCCGATTAGCCAATCGGTGTCCTGTCCGCGTAGTGAACAGGGAAGTGTGTCTGCGGAGTGGACATAGATATCACAAACCTTTTGTGACCTACTTTTTGGTCATTTAAAAAAAACTACTGGATGTATTTTCACCAAATTTACAAAAGTACGCTTACGGGACCAAGCCGCTACTCCTGCCACAAATTTGTTGAATATCCGTCCAGTGGTTTGGGCTGCCCATTCAGTCTATGGGAAAAAAAGAAATTTTGGGACCCCCCCTATAACTTTGTCCCCCTGGACCAAACCTCACCAAAATGTGCAAAATAATTCAGAAAAAGTTTGGTGTGGATTCGTCCAGGGGGAGCAAAGTTATAAGCAGCCCAAAACGTGTTCTCCCTATGAGATGAGGACCATAACTACATGGCCGCAACCACAGGCCATGTAATATATATATATATATATTCAGTAAAAAAAACCTTGTTAAGGGGACGTTATGGTTCCAAGTAAAACCGAAAAACCCCTGAAATTCACCAGTTATGGTAAGCTAAGCAACCATAACTCGCGCCACCACCGTTCATTGCTAAGACTAATACCCAAGTTTTTTTACTGAATTTCATAGGTTTTTAGTAGTACAACTTAACCATAATATCCCTGACATTATATACATGTAACATAGAACATATTGAACCCCCAGCTAGTGATTTTGATGTCCGCAGACTGTGCGTATGTCCGCGGACAGACGCAGACAACATCAACACTACCCAAAAACTCAGGGGGTATCTTAAATTGTCATATCGTGCCATATGAACAGTGCACAAGTTCCAAAAACCAGCACACAAACACATTATATGTAGTAATAAATAAGAAGTAGAACCTATATATCTAGCACATCAACCATCCATTTAAATACCATATTTACTAAAATGGAATATACCAAAAGAAGAAAGATAGGCTTCCAACATAATTACCTCACAGAAACTGCACAACTAGGAGCAGCAGAAGATCTACAGAGCAGTAAGAACATAAATTACCAGAAGCTAGTAAATGTACTTCATTTTTCATATACATTTCTAAAATGTCTGTATTAGATACAATAAAAGTAATATATATTTTTTTTCTCACAGAAATGTCCAATACTTTGGAGTGCCTTGAAGAGAACGTCCCACGTGAGGAAATGTCTGAAGATAGTGATACTAATGGTAGACACTTCTCTATACAACCAAATTAATAAGCATTACTTTATGTACACTTAACATATATATATATATATTTTTTTAACAGACCATACAAACATTGAAAATAGTACACCAAAAGATACATTGGAAAAGACTCTCCAGTGCATAGAAGAAAACATCGACATGCTCATGGCAAATTGCAACCATTTGAAAAACTTTGTGGAGGAGCACATAAAAGAAAAAATTAAATACCATTGTCCCCATGTACCTGTCCCCCTCTCCATATTCCAGTCAATTATCCCCAAACCCTCTCCACGAAGAAAAACGTTTTGATGAGACTTCCATCCCTACATCTCCTCCTATCCATCCTCTTGAAACCCCCAGTTCTCCTGTGTTTGTGTCAGTTTCTGCTTCCCCTTCACTTTCATAAATTGTACATCTATATATAATAAAACAAAAATATTATATGTGTTTTAATTCAGTTATTTTTTGTGGTTTATTTTAAACAGACAGCGCGGTGTCCGGGATGTCCGTAATTAACCAAAATGGGGGTGTCCTAAGAACACCATACATGTCCGTACTGTTCGCAGGCAAGTTGAAACTGTTCTAAGAACACACAAGGTGTCTGGGATGTCCGTAATCAAACGAAAATGGAGGTGTCCTATGGAGACTATACCTGTCCATACTGTTCGCAGGCAAGTTGAAACTGTTCTAAGAACACACTCGGTGTCCAGGATGTCCGTAATTAACCAAAATGGAGGTGTCCTAAGGACACTATACCTGTCCGTACTGTTTGCAGGCAAGTTGAAACTGTTCTAAGAACACACGTGGTGTCCGGGATGTCCATAATCAAATGAAAATGGAGGTGTCCTAAGAACACTCTACCTCTCCGTACTGTTCGCAGGCAAATTGAAACTGTTCTAAGAATAAACACAGTGTCTGGGATGTCCACATATATACAAAATGGTGGTGTTCTAAGGACACAATACCTGTCCACACTGCCTGAAGAACATGTACGCACCTGCGCACCACACCTGTAAATTTTCTAAACATCACGCCTGTCCGTAACTGTTCGTCTCACTTGTGTCGCACTTTTAATTTGTTTCAGGACCCGAACACTGTCCGTAGTACACCTGCGCACATGCGAATGACCGTTCTCCTGCATTTGGTGTCCTGCGGACACCCGTTCCCTTCGCGGACATGTTCGAAACACCATCATGTGACCACACCCACGCTGAGCATGTGTCCTGAATTGCCGACACTGTCTGGATCCCCGAACATTTTAAAAGTACCTTTTCAGGCAATCCACAGTATTTTATAGTAGAAATTCACCATAGCACATGTCCCAGACAATGACCCTGACTTTCTACATACTTTTTGGAACTTTTTTAGCCTTTTTGGGGTGTTCGATCTGTCCGCGGACAGCACGGGTGTCCGCGAAGTGCGCACCCGCACCCCTATAAAAGTCCACACCCCAGAGCTCATTCTCATTGTGTTTCTGGCTATCTGACAGAACTCTGTGTACTTTAGCTGCCAATCTTCCAGATTTTGCTGAAACCTGATGGCATCCATGGCTCCTCTACTTCCACCTGGTGCTACATCTGCCTCAGCACCACCCCCTCCACCACCACCACCTCCCCAACGGCCTGAAGAGGGGAACAGGCGTGAGGATGTAGAGGAGGATGAAGAAGATGACGAGGATGAAGTAGTGGAAGTCCCTACTACCAGCACTCGCAGTGAGTCTTGGGTGTGGCGGTTATTTACCATTCATGGTAACCTACCCAAGGCGTGTGCGAACAAAGTCACCTGCAACCAGTGCAAAATGGTGCTGAGTCGTGGGAGGCTTGGTTCGTACAGCTTTGGTATGACAACTATGAAGCGACACCTAAAGCCGTTCCACGGTGGAGACATTAGCAAGGTTGTACCTTGTGAAGAGCTTAGTAGGTTGAGTTTCTCTACTTCATCCTCCGTTTCTGCTCCTCTCACCACAAGAGACACTCCTGTGAGAGAGCGCATCCCTCCAGCTGCCTCACAGGACATTCACAATGCTGATGACCCTTACCTTTCGAGGGTCACAGTTTTGTGTATGTACTGCGACGCGTTACTCTGCAGGGGGGAGAGACTTCGAAGTGCTTTCGAGACTACAGTCTCGGAGCACGAGAACACCTGCCCGCTACCTAAGTAAGGCCCACCCTACATCTTCCTCTCTCCACCTGCCCTTTCTTATCCCCGTGATTGGTGTCCCCCCTTACCCTCCTTTCCCCTCCTCTCCTAGTGTGTCGTGTGTAAAAAAAACAAAAAATATAAAACAACAAAAATCCCCCCCCCAAAAAAAGGCTCTTTTCAGAGCCGCCTTTCACAGTCTAAAAATAGAAGTGACAAATAAATGGAGCAGGGCCCGGTGCATTTTTTTTAGAAGTCAGACAGTTTGCAATCATCTAAAATTTTGGGGTGCTGCCCTATCAAAATCATTGCACTTTTTTCTGGGAGGAAGTGGTGGCTCTGAAAATAGCCTTTTGGTGGTGTTTTTTTGTGTTTGAAAAATTTGAAATAGTCAACACCTACTGCAAATGGATGGCTGTAATTCCACAAAAGGATGCAACGCATTTTGTACATTTCTCAGAAAAATCTGATTACCAGCATAAGTAAGATGGACTTCATCTCTGCGAAATATGTATGTGCTACGAAACATAATATTTTCATTGTGAAAAGAGGACATGCCAACATCTCCTAAAAAGGCACAAACAGCCTTACTAACATTCTGCCTTGCTTTCTCCATTTGTGCACCAAATGAAGAAGAACGCAGCCACATTTGTCTTTGCGCAATACGAGAAAATATTACTTGGGAGTTTGGAAACATGTCCAAGACCTTCCCAAGTCCTTCTTTCATCGCAAATTGCAAAGAAATTCCTGACACATGTCCTAAACTGTTTCCTCTACAATGAATTATAATTATGTCTGGATGAAGCTCTGTCTCCAAACTAGCACAGAGAGGTTCCAAGTCCAGCCACTTCATTCCACTCACTCCATGCCAGTGCACTTCCACATGCGGGAATCCAAGATCTGCAGCTACTCCACCGCGTTGTGCATGCACCTCCAACCAATGTATCCAGGAGTCTCCCAAAGTCCAGACAAACTGTTTTCTGAAACACACAGCCATAGCTAACTGTTCGTTCTCGCAGGAAAAAGACTTTCTGACAAACTCTCTCCTTACACAACACACCCACTAAACTTTACTGACCAATCCATTGCTCTGCTCATTCAAGTTTACATGCCTCTCCACCCCAAAATCCCAATATGTAATACGCGATGTCCACAGACTACCGCCATGTCCGCGGACATATCGTAACTTGGACAGCCCTTCTACAATTTCCACTTCACTCTCTGTGCCATTCCCTCATTGGATACAGCTAACCAGTCACACAACCATCCACCAATCACATCCACGACCTCTACATCTAACTCCATCATCAGAGTTCAGCACATCAAATGTACTGTAGATCACTCTGAGTACAAGTCTCATATCATGGGAAAGCACCTACTACAAAAACGACTGTACAAGTCTTCAAGATTTCTACTTGCAGCTGCATGCATATCCACATGCATGAATACAAACTACAAGTATGCATATTTTCTGAACAGTACATGTACAACTCTTATAAATGAATATAAACAGAGTAACTGCCACTTAACCTGTATAGCCTATAAAATGAACTTATTGTCATTTTTTCCATCTGCTAAAATCAACTATCACTTCCAAACCTGTCTGCTATCTAATTTTTCTTTTACACACACACCTATCTAAAAAATTATAATATTAGAAGATGGAAGAAATAACAATACAATTGTGGAAAAACTCTTAGTAGTGTATCATAAAAGTACACACAGCCAGTAAAATTTCATGCATCTTCATAAACTCACACACACAGACACTTTCATTAAAATGCTCCCACCTGCAATAACACCACTACATGTAAATCACATCCTTTTACTTTACTACCCACAGCTTCACAAATACATATATTCCTTGCTTTTCTATATAGTTTCTGCCATTTACCTAATAAAAATTGCAAAAAAATATAACATTATTTTTTCTTTCTCCTAACATTCTATAACACAGCTTTAAAAAACCAAGTGGATTTCATACACTCAATATTTAACTCATTTACAAAGCATGTTGAACTAACATAATATAAATAAAATATAAAGGCTGCACATAGTCAAATGAAACTGCATGCATACATTATGTTCAGAAATCAAACAAGAATTTAACTACAAAGAGATAGAAATGCATCTCTCAATTAACATCACTTCTATAAACACAAACATTTACTGACTTCTTTCTTTTGCAATTGCAGTGAAGACCACTCTCCTGGAAAACAGCAACATCTGAACTACAAACACCAACTGCAAAGAAAACTGCTTATTCCACAAACAAATAGTAAGTACAATACTACCTTAGTTTCTCTGCCTAGTCTTTAAATCCCTCCACAATTTTGCTCCCCCTTATCTCTCCTCTCTCCTATCTTTCTACACTCCCTCCCAATCCCTTCACTCTGCTGACCACTTTCTTCTCACTGTTCCTCCTTCCCCTTGTGCCACATCCTGTTTCCGCTCCTTCCATCTCCTAGCCCCCCTGCACTGGAACTCCTTACCTCTCTCACTCCGCTCTATTTCTACCTTTTCCTCATTCTACACTTTCCTCAAATCTGTCCTTCTCGATTCCCCAAAATGAAACCCCTCCCACCTTCTTGCCCCCCCTTGCCTTATCTCCTTAATCATCTCCCTCCCCTTCCCTCTCCCCCATTCTCATCTTTAACTCCATTCGTTTCCCTCCTCCTCCTCTTCTCCACCCTTCCTTCTCTCTCACTTCTACTGCACTACTCTCCTTCACCACAGGCGTGAGCAACGTTTTTTCCCCATTCAGTCTATGGGAAAAAAGACGTTTTGGGACCCCCCCCTATAACATTGCCCCCCCTGGACCAAACCTCACCAAACTTTGCAAAAAAAAATTCAGAGTGGGCCATATACTTTTTCTGCAAAGATTGGTGAGGATTCGTCCAGGGGGAGCGAAGTTATAAGCCGCCCAGAAAGTGCTCTTCCTATGGGATTAGCAATTTAACCATAACTACACGGCTGTCTAACATATATATATATATATATATATATATATATATATATATATATATATATATATATATATATATATATATGTATATATATATATATATATATAGGCAGTTACTAGTAAATCATAAGGTTTTTGGCACATAACTAGATTTTTGCCAAAAGTTGACATGAAAACAAAAGGGGATTGCACATGGGAATTGCCATACATCTGCTTCAGACTCCTAAACCAATCCTTAGAGAGAGGCTGTAGTATATACAGTGAATGCACCATGAGGAAAGGGGAGAACTGCTACAAATGACCATCTGACAGCCACAAGGAAACACCAGAAAGGATTGCTGAGATTGTATCTCATGCAGCTGCCTATTGCTGGGAATGCCTAAAAGCTGACTTGGTCCTATGGTGAAGATCAGGGAACCGTCCTTGATAGTAGAGTGACCAGACCCCTACCCTGTTCTCCAAGAGAGTCCTGAAAGGCAGTTGGCTTTCATAAACTGTAAGTTTTTCAATGTAAGTAGAATTGAGCCAATTGTGGGGGGAATCTGCTTGCCTTAAATACTTTCCCTTTTTAGTGGGAGGGGGGACCAAAACTGTCTAGATCTTTAGCTTATTTAACTAAAATTATTAATGTAATTCCCCTTGGCAGAACACCACAGGGTGATTTTGCTAAAATTTGAAATAAACAAAGCTTATTCCCAGTGTTCGCTGAAAACTATAGACTGTAATTTAATTGGGTTATCCAATGGGTCCTGCTTCCCCAAAACAGGTCTTTAAATTGAGGGGTGGGGGGCGTAATCCAAAATTCTCAAATCATTCTATTTTTACTTTCCAACTTCTCCTCACACAGACCTTTAAGTGTCTGGAAATCAAAAATTCCTAAATCATCCCAATTTTTCTGTCCAGTTTCCCAAACACAGGCCTTTAAGTGAAGGGGGTCTGAAAATCCCAAAGTCCTAAATAATGCTGATTTGTCTGTCCGTCTTCCCCAACACAGACATTTTGGTGAAGGGGGTGTCTGAAAACAAACTTCAAAAACGGTCCCCACTCCCTACATCTGGCCTTTGAATAGAAGGGTTGTCTCAATACAACGCAACAACATCTATATACCTTCCGCCTCATGAAACTGGAAGCCCCTGTACACACTGCTCTTTCTGAGGAATGTCCTCATTCATAATTTCACAATCTGTGAATGCAACAAAGAGAGGCATTCCATGGGGCAAAAAAGGAGTCAAGGTGCTTCGTGTGCCTGTGGTGTATTAGGTGTCTTACTGAAAAGCCAAAACACTTTAGTATTAGTACCATGCTTAATATTATTCAAAAAATGAATTGAAAGAGAATGATTAGCAGTTTGATGCGACTGCTGACATCCAACAGCAGGCAGTCCAACCAGTATATCACGTTGTCATAGTTGGGAATCATCAACCTTAGATACTGTCCCTTACATTACATAGCTTACATTGGGCCTTGGTGAGGGCAACACAGTTTATCACTGGCACTTATTGTACACTAAAAAGCAGCCGAAGGTATTTAATAGATGGCATACTACTCCTCAAAGGTCTAGAGCCAAACGGTTCTGGACCACATATGACCTCCCGCTGCAGGGCCTGGATTTTGTCTGCCGAGGCATTGGCAAAAATCTTGAGTGAGACAGACGTATTGATCAGTGCACTTTTGAGTACCACAAGCACCCAGTTTGTGAGGTACAAACAAAATACCATATATTACCAATTAGGCTGTTGTTATTTTCATAAGTCAGGGTTACTCATAAAGGATACTCTAGTAGGCCACAGGTATTCCTCAAGTTACTTTAATCAGCTTACAATGTCAATCAGGTCACATCAGGTACATCAAGGAGATGGGAAAGTACAGAGGGGAGCCCACTGGCTCCCACCACCCAGGGGAATCTTCCAACTGCCTTGGGTGGAATGACCTTCACACTCAATGTTCCAGTCACTCTAATAGCATTAAATTCATGACATCATACCTAGCATTCACACCCCATGCATTAAGGAAACAGGGAGCCGCATGAAAGTAAGTCACAACATACCTCCTCCCGTTACACCACAGACAAGCACACTTCGTAACCACGCAGCACTGCATACACACCCTGAACCTGCACATCTGACTCAAGCACACCCGCTTAACCAGCAGGGGTATGACTGACCAACAAGGCATAACTAACACACAGGTAGCAGCACCACACCAACATTGCATCCAACCACAAACATCACAACACACACACAGACAGCTTCCACTCACCGCTGTCACTGGCGGGTCACCAGCCTGACACACTGGAGCACTACCTGCCCCACATTGGGCCAACAAACTTACCGTCAGAACCATCATGAAAAACACTATCACCTCCCGTCCACCACTGTCACTGGCGAACCTCAGGACTGCCACCCCAAGCACAAACTGCCCGTATATGGGGTGGCATGTGGCCCACTACACCACTACAAGAAACAGGATTAACAATCATAACAGACCATCCCAACCAGATGTCTCATGGGCTGGATGCATTATTGACCACAACACCCATGACAGCATTCACACCTGAAACACGCTCATCACAGACACACACCAGCAACTGACCTGCATGGCAAATATCAACTCGGTCAACAAACTCCCAATCAAACCCAAAACCCAGAGTGTTGGCCAGACACAGTAAGCCTCCAACGCCAAACTCCAACTGAGGAGGCTGCCCACAACTGGATCAGTTGAACGCTGGCACAAAGGGATGTTAAAAGTTGCCCAGCCCTCCAAAATGATCTGAAAGTTAATCCAGGATGATTCCGGTGGAACCAAAAACAGAAATAGAATGAGACTATACTAATCCTCGGTGAAGCACTGACATAACAACCATAGATGCCTACTGTCACATCTGCACTGATAAAGCCCACCTAAGTTTAAGATCAACCAGGAAGAAGGCCTCCATCCAATGGCTAACTCCGCCACAGAATGCCGTACTACAACCAGAGCGATTCTCGACCAGCCAACCACTGATAATGGCCTTTTTCCACTGGTCACTAAACCTCACATAAAACACACATCAGTTCATGCAAACTATGCATCCACCACAAACTCTGCAGTCGCTGCAGTTGCTTATTCCACTGGATACAATCTGGTGTGATACCATACATCTGCATCATTATACAGACAAAATGGTTGTGGGCAGGGCCCTACCCACACCATATGTCACAACATCAAAACGAATGAAAGCCAGCCACTTCCCATGACGATTCCCTTTTCACCATTATACCTACAGTAATAAACCTGCTGTTCTGAAAGCAAAATTGCTGCATTACCTCAAAAGAATTATCTCTAACATGTTCTAACTCAAATGCTCACCCCTGCTGTTGTAAAAAAACAAGCTACAACTCCATGTTGCTGGGCGCTGTAAAACACCAATCTAAAAGTCCATGTTGCTGGGTGCACAACCTAGACATGCTGCAATGCCTCAACATGTTAGACTAGTATTAAATGTTGTATCCACACATACGCATAGGTCAATAATTCCAAGGAACAGGTAAGTACCCTTCAACAGCAACAACAGCAACAACTGCAACACACACCCTCGGGGAAAACATGTCCCCGATGGCATATTGGATACAGACATTAATTGAAGATGTAATGATAGTATGTTCCAGCGAATGCAAACTTCAAACCTGAAACTCCTCAAAAGATGTTATACTGGCATTGCTGACATAAATCATCCATAGCAGAGCACAACAGATCCACTTCCAGATGAAAGCGTACCCTCTTACAGTGTTATACAAAAAAAGAACATGCTTCTCTGTAGCAGGCTACACCTGAACCTATGCCACTTAGGTTCATCTCACGTGAACATGCATTCACGTAGGAATATATCACACTACAAGTTATAATGCCACAGTTATAATACCATATGATGCCGCAACCTAGCCTGCCGCTTAAGCTGAACAATTCCATTGACTTCACATATCTTACAGTGTTCAAGGTGTCACTTGGCACATCGGTTGAGCTACTATCCACAACAGTGCATGTGTCATGGGGACAACCCTGTATTTCAAAATGCTCAAGCTAAAACAAATGTATCAAACAAATCGTTACAAATAGGGAGGGCTGCTTCACCAGCGAATACCATCACATGTCAATGTTCGCCAGTAGGTTGGTGTACCTCTCCACAGTACACATGGAAATCCGTTTGACAGTATGCCCAGTCCCTCATAGCCATCACTTTCCGATTTTCGCCATCCGGACATCTCTGTGCCGTATCACTCCAAGAGTGAACAAGTTCTTGGTCACGCCAAGGCACGTCAAATGGTACTTTGTTCTAACACTGGTGACTGCTCCTTCTCATAACTGACAGCTACCAAGATCGATGAAGACATTGCAGAGTGCATGGTCAGCGTGGGATGGGGACAACATTCTGATGATTGCTTTCATCTCCAGCAGTGCTGATGATGTCACCAATGTCCTACTGACCGAGAGCCACAGCAGAACTCTGTGCTCCAACCATCAGCTCTGCCCAGCCAAACGATATGGTGAGACCAAAATGCCACCAAGGGTACTACAGATGAAAAACACAAATAGCGTTCTGTATACACAAATTCAGAGTTCTCCTCCCCTCAGGACTTAAGAGCACTTTGCTTTCCCGTGTTGAATTTAAAAGGGCAACTCAAATAGATTCAGAGATCTCCTCCCCTTAGAACTTAACGGCACATGGCCTTCCAGTGACACATTTTTAGGGCAACTATTTCCTTTCTCTTGAGGCCTTTGTGACTTCTTGGTGAGGCCTAGCACTGCATGGAATGCTTTCAGCTGCTTAATAACGCCCTCCATCACGTGGAGCACTTTGGATGTGCGCCTTAACTACGGCCAGCGAACTCTGGAGAAACAGTCCCATCAACTTGCTCAGGGCACCTTACTAAATATAGTCTCTGGCGCCCTTACATGCCCTGGGTGGTGGGGACTTATCTGTGGGGGCAGTGGGCACCCCTCTCTTTCCCCTTCCGACATGTGCTTCCTGCTGCACCTCTTACAGCAGTCTCATCTCTCCTCTGTGGGACACGCACACAGGTACCTGGCTTTTTCTGGGTTCTCCTGGGTTCTCAGCAAATACCAGCTTGTCGCCAGTTGTTATGTTCATAAGTCAGGGTTACTTATAAAGGATACTCTACTAGTCTGCAGGTATTCTTCAAGTTTCTTTAATCAGCTTACAATGTCAATAAGGTCACATCAGGTACATTAAGGAGATGGGAAAGTATAGAGGAGAGCCCACTGGCTCCCACCACCCAGGGGAATCTTCCAACGGCCTTGGGTGGAATCACCTTCACACTCAACATTCCCGTCATTCTCCTAGCATTACATTCATGACATCATACACAGCATTCACACCCCAGGCATTCAGGAAACATGGACTGGCAGGAAAGTAAGTCACAACAGGTGGGCTGCAAGAGGTTTCTTCATTAGTGACTGAGCACATCATGGTCAGGGACTCACCCACTGTGAATGTGCCTGTACAGTTCAGGATCAGCGTCTTGTATGGCAGTGGCACAGAACTGGGAACATCTGACAAGTTCCTGGAACACAGGTCTGAGGTCTTACTAGCAGATCCTAAAGAGTGCATAAATAGGATATATATATCACTTTTCTAAGAGGTGCTACTTCAAGACCTTCATGGTCGTTATCCTCTTCCTCAGTGTGATTACACATGGTGGCAGACAGATTCTAATTGATATAGATCAGGGTTTTGGCACAAGGCGAGTAATGGCCCACTCTACAGGCTTTAGTATAGGTGGTTCTACTGCATATGCAGGGGGATGTTTGCCCTGAGGTGCTTACCCTAATGGGGCATCATTCTGCACACAGATGTTTCACTCAGTCCCTTAATGCTTACAGTTAAATGCATTACCTATACTCAGGTTTCTGTGGAGCGGGCAAGGAAGGGTAGGTCTTGCTGGTGATGTCATTAGGGATTTGTGCACACCCAGCAATTACTTAGGTTGTAGGTGCAGCCAGGTTATATACTGCATTTCCTGTCAATTCAGTCCCACCTCCTGCCCAGACAGTTGCCCAGACAGTTACTAGGACCATGATCTTATCAATCCCCAATGGCCATAGAATCCATGACAGAATAAACAAAGATATGACAAACATTGCTACCAAGGACAGTTAGAAGTACAGGCTTTCCAAAATCATCTCTGTTACACCTCCCCTCTCACTCCTGGTCAGGCCTCAACCTAAGGGTCTGGGGGATTCTGCTCCAGGGATCAGAGGCTTCAGGGTATTTGGTTGCATAGGGAAGAATGGGTGCCGTCCAAACTAACAGGCGCAGGATGGTGAGTGGGAACAATATTATAGGATGACTGTCTCCCTCTGTTTGAGTGTCATGGGTAGTGTCAAGTGGCAGCAAGGCACCACCTTGAATCTAGATGGGTCAATAAGAGCAATGCCGTGATTGCAGTTGCTATGCAGGGTATTTATATATTTGTCCCGGGAGGATAGTTCAGCGGCAACGTGTTCGCCTTGGAAACTAGACGAGACGAAGCAACACAGGTTCGATCCCCGGGTCTGTGCTTAGAAACCTCTGGGTATTAAGCGTGTTATAAATAGGCAACGAAGAGACATATTCCTGTAACAGGCCTCGATGCCCCCGGGCTGTGTGAGCGCTTTAAAAAGGCAAAATAAAAATAAAATAAAAATATTAATCAGACCCCATCTGAAATGGGGTAATGCGGACAGTATTGCTGGCACACTGTGTTATATTTCAAGGCTGTTTAGTTACCATGGTGGGCACAAATACAATTAATTAACAGATGCGTATACTTCAGGCAGGTGCAATCAATGCAAGGGATTGGGCAGGTGGCTTGCAGGAGAATCAGGCAGCGGATGACTGATGGGCCAGAGCAGAGTTTGGAGTCTGGGTATATAGGCTTTACTACAAAGGACAACCACAGGTTGCAAGATCAACCAGCTATTTCAGGGCCTATGGAATACCTTGCCCCCTGAGCATGAAGGCAGTTGCATAAATTGTCACCATAGCCAAATGGAGGGTGGGGTCACTGCATTGCAACGTAAATAGAGAACAAACCTCACAGGCGGGAAGCGAGTAGTGGTGATACTTGAGTTACGCCTGACAATGTCTATGCTTAGGTTGGGGGGGGTTGGTGGGGGTTGGCAGATGTGGCCTCTTTCTCTGGAAATCTGCATGCACTTAAGGACTTACAATGAAAAGTGCCAGAGTGAGATGCAAAATAAAATGCTAAATCTGTGATGGCCTGAAAGTTGGGCAAGTACAGGCAGATTGTTCCTAGTATTGCCGGGCTTGGCCTATGGTTGGTTTAGGAAAATACTCAAAATACTCTTCTCCTGACTCCTCAGAAGACATTCAGTCGACACAAATACTCGCTGTTTTTTAAGTTTCTCTCTTATCCACAGAAGTGTGACAATTTATGATTGAAACCATTAATAGCATCTACAAGGTCACACATTATAATGGGGTACAGGTCCCCTTGAATATTCATTTAATGCTAGTCTCAGCTTAAAGGCTGAAACCTCTAGATTTAGAGTAGGGTTAGATCCATTGTATCATTTGGTGTCGGAACAATGAATCACGGTGGGAACGATGAGGCACTTGACTGATGTGAGAAATGTCAACCGCACCAGAATTGGGCCCCTCCAGGGTGGCTGAAGACAATTCTTGCATGAGTGTTCCCTGGCATACACTAGGTCACCTACTGTCAAGTTATGCAGTGACTTGTCTGGTGGTTATGGCAGGGCTTTGAATACCTTTGAAAGAAAAGACCTAAACACTATAGTCAATCCCAAAAAATACGAAATCATAACATCAACTGTTAGCGCTGGAATGGAAACCGGGACCCCCGATGTAGGAATGCATTTCTCAAAATCATGTTTAGCTTCTGTGGTGTCGTCATCTTGTGTACACTGGTACGCATCCACTCATCTGCTTAACACATCCACCACCTCCAATGCGTTTGTGTAATCAGCTGTTCTGGGAATGTGAGTGAAATCAGTTTGGATGGTCTGCAAGGGCTCTGTGTGCTATGGTGGGTGGGTGATGTGCTGCAGTGTTTACTTTGACTGGTTTGCCTGGGTTTTGCTGGTGGCCGAGGAACTAGCAGCTGAAAAGTGCTTGGAAAAATGTCCCTATGCCCCGAGTGTAGTTCTCTTCTTGCACGTGGCATTTTCTTGCGTTCTCCCTCAGATAGTCAGTGACATGTGCTGCCCTTGCTAAATGCTAGTATGCTGCATTTGGGGCCACTGGCTTCAGAAACTGTCACAAAATTCAGTCTTTAATCTGGATACATCCTTTCTTCACCCACTTCTCACCCTCTCTCTCGCGTGTTATGTCACTTTACGAGACTGCCAGGGCAGTCACCTGGTTCGCCAATAAAGGAGAACCAGTGAGCATCACACCAGTGGCTGTGTGTCTTTGTACACTCCGGGGCCTGACCTGGGCCAGGCCCACCCCCTCATAACATCGCTGACTTGCTGGTCAAGACTTGCAAATGTATAAGCTCAAACTCTTTTTTTCTCTATCTACTTCCGGCACAACCATCAATATCACTTCCTGGTGCTGGTTTCTGTGCCTGTAACGCTACCGCATTCACTGTTAATCTGCCACTGCATTCCCCCTTACTGCCTTCTATGTGCTTGGCACTTCACAATTGGGGGAGCATAAAGCAGGGCTGCTACATGCGCTGCATTGTTGATGGGAGTGATTGATTGATTGATTTGTTTATTTATAGAGCGCTTTATCCCAAGGCGCTGAGTGCCCGCAGATGTGAGATGGGAGTGCCCGCAGATGTGAGATGGGAGTGCCTGCAGATGTGAGATGGGAGTGCCTGCAGATGTGAGGACACAGGACAAACTCTAAAGGAATAGCGACTTTCAGTGTGAACAGTCACTGGGGCACAAACATAGATGGCACAGGCTCGGATGGGAGATACAGGTTCTACCACCTGAGACCCCAGTGAATGCTGTAAAAGGGCTGTCTGTAGCACAACACAAGTATCATGTTTTGCAATACATAGGAAGAAGGCAGTGACCCATCTGTTGGTAACCGCAAAGAAAACCCATCAACACTGGCAGGGCCTCCATCTTGGAGAGGTGTACCTGGACTATCTTTCCTTACAGTAGTTACCAATGTAACGACGCCAGCACATTCATCTTCGTCCCAGTAAGATGGCAGTTCTAAGGAGCCCTGCATCTTCTAGAATAATAGTATCCTCATTGTACAGCACCTCCTGATATCGGAGTCGGCTCTGCCTGCAGAGGTGTTGAGTTTGTATATTTACCAACAGGGCATGTGACACGCAGACATAAAAAAGGTGTTTTTAAACAATGCTAGATGATTTTCTTGGACCAGAAGCAAAGCAGCAGAGACAGCACAAAGGCATTTGGGCACAGCAGCAGCCGCATGTTCTAGCCCCGTAGACACACGTGCTAAATGCCTTGGCATGTGTGCATGCTCCTGAAGTGAAACCCTGTCTCTAGTGGCAGTACCGAAAGTCCAAGGGTGTTGACAACAGTCAACTGGGAATTAATCCAGAGAAGGTGATTGCAGTGTCCCCCTTGGTTTTCATCTGCAGGGGCTGAATAACGATGGTATATTTGCAAAGATTTAGGAAGGTCGGGAGGGAACTACCCCCACAGCCAACTAGTATACAGTCACAATTAAGTTGTGAGCACCAATCGCTGAGATCCATTCTGTGCAAGATCAGTAAATCAGTCATTCTAACTATCCCCAGGCCAGTTCTCTGTCGAAGCCAAGTGAGGACTTTGCTGCATAGTGCTGTTTTAGTCTCTTTTCCTTGAATTTTAGGAATATTCGTTATGACAATGTTCCTTTGGTCCATGACAACGTCCAAGGTACTGAAGTCGTTTAGTTTGGGCATATGTGACTTTTTTAATAGAAAACTCTGTCGATGTGACTTCTTGGGTTTAACCCTAACCGTTGATGAATGTTGAGCTACATGTTTAGGTGCCAGTGGGGTTAGTTCCAATGGAGAGTCAGGTAGAGCAACCTTATGGTCCTTGACTCTTTCTTTAGTAAGTAAAATTGACCCCTTGGATCCCGAGGTGAATTCACTAAGGAGGTCAGTTTGCGTTTCCTTGTCTATTGTTGCCCTGACTGCAGCTCATTTGTGTCCTTTTTTAGACTAAAAAGCAAACAGGAACTAAGAATCCTCATCTAGGGTGACACACTTCACAGGCCAATTACAGTGAAATATGTCTCTGGGGAGGCAGGCAAGGAGGATAGGAAGATTCGGGGCCATTGGCTAAACCATTCCATTTATGTCTCTCAGGTCTTTGATAACTCTTGACACATTGGAATTGGGCTAAGCGCTTTGAAGCGCATTGTGTATAGGCGCTATATGAATAAACATATCATATCATATCAGGGACAGCAAGAATCAGGGGTTGCAGGGAGCGGTGATCAGGATCAGTATTCCATAGTTCAGGAGAGCATTTAACAATGTAAGAATTCCTTTTTCTGCTGCTGGGCTAAGAAGATCTTGTAACACTCAGGGTACAGGTACATTGGGCCTAATTACAAATTTGGTGGTTTGTTGGTGGTAAATCCACCAGAATGCAGTCAAACAGAATTACTGTTACCTCCAATTGGTTTGACAGATTACATGTGGTGGTATGGCAATGGTAGCCCTCATTTATGGAGTTGATAGGACTCCATGGGGATTTCAGCAGAATTACCACCGGTGGTAATTCCGCCAGTGGTAATTTCACAAATTTTTCTGATTTCTGGTGGTAATGCAGCTGAATCGCCTCCAGCATTTTGCTGGAGATTATTTCTCCGCCATCACCACCAACGTTGTAGTACAGTGGTGCGGTAACAGCAGTAATGCAGAGGTAACTTTGTTACCACTGGATTAACACATAAAACCGTTCTTGTAATGAGTAACATTATACTTAAGGTCATTTATTTTTCAATATTTATCGATATAATACTTTACGTTTTATTCTGAATCGAAGTTGTGCTATAGTTGCTGAGTCATTTCACAGTGCCTATGGAGGTTCACAAATTGTTATGCTGGGCTGGTTTCTGGCCACCATGGACTGCAAAGGTAAAATTACAAAAATAGGGTTTTTGTTTCTGACAAAGGTGGTTTATTAGGATGGTATCAGCAACGGGATACAGGGCTATCAATCAACCCAAACGTGCCAGGTTGTGTTTCCAGAATATCTACCACATCAGAAAAATATGTTACAAAAGTATTCAAAGAGCATCTTGGTTGCTTAAAAGGCTGATGTCACAAAATTTTATTTAAAAAAGTCTCCATGCCAGTAGCTTCTAAAATAAGATGTATTCTCATCGAGTGGAGGTCACCAAGGAGATATCTAGACTAATAGAACAGGATATTATAGAACCTGTATAAACCTCAGAATCGTGTTCTCCTGTGGTAGTTGTAAGGAAACCCAACGGCAGTGCTTGTCTATTTGTCGACTTCATGCCATTAAATAAATGTGTAGTGGTTGACTGCTTTCCCCTTCCAAACTAGGGGAATTAGGTAGCCTTACCGCTGGTGCTAAAGTGTTCTCTACCCTTGACTTAGCGTCAGCATACCACCAAATAAGCTTAAGGAACCTCACCACATGTATTACTCAAGATGGCACTTTCTGCCGTTTGGACTACTATTTGCAGCTGCTTTCTTTCAAAGACTAATGAAAGAAGTTGTTGGTGAACAGTGTTCTTCTTAGACTCGCTTCTGTGGGACTTACCCTGCAGAAATCTAAATGCTGTTTTAGGAACTCTCACATTCACTACCTGGGGCACTGCTTATCTGATAAAGGTATTTCACCCAGAGAAGCCCTGGTTTCATCTATTATTCAATCCACACCACCCAAGAACAAGCAATAGGCCATGTAATGTTTGGGTCTGGTTGAGTATTATTCAAGGTTTGTTAGGAATGTCTCTGACAAATGCGGGAAACATTAGAAATGTATGCAAAAAAGGTCAAAGCTTTGACTGGAACAGGGAATGTGAAGTTTAGTTCAAGGAAATAAAACAGGCTTTTGCCAATGTACCTACTCGCTCATCTTTTGACTCTGAAAAGGACCCTTATGTCATGACTGATACCAGTGGCACTGGATTAGGCTCAGTACTGATGCAAGCAGGCACTCAGGGTTACAATGTTATAGATTTTGCTTCTAGGACCTTGAAGAAAGTACAACAAAGATACTCTGTAATTGAAAATGAAGCAGTATCTGTAGCATGAGCAGTGAGTACATTATTTACCTTTCTTTGGGGCATAGAATGTGCCATAGTAACTGATTACAAACCACTAGTAGCAGTGTTTATGTCCAAGGCACTCGGAGTAGGTGTGGGGGCTTGCTTGTGGCACAGCTTGTGGCCCCTGACAGTGGTCATGACGCTCTGAAGTTGAGGAGATGATGAAGGATTGTACAATGTGTTCCTCTTCTAATAAAGTTCTCAGAAGACAGATTGAACCATTGAAGCCTATACAATTTCCTGACATCACATGGGAATACATTGCTCTGGACATTTGGGGCCCATTACCTTTCAGAGAGGGTATGAGGAAATATGTAATAGTCATTATTGTCATATTCCAAGTGGGCTGAGATTTGTTCTGTGGTAGAAGCTGATTCTAAAGCGGCAGTCAATTTATGGATTACATATTTCAGAGGGAGGGCACACCAAGGACATTTCTTACAGACAATGGAGTCCAATTCACCTCCAGATTGATGAAAGATTTTTTTGCAGAAAATGGGGGGAGCATCTCAAGTCATCTGTATTCCATCCTTCTTCCAATGGTCTGGTTGAGAGATTGAATAGAACACTAATGCAACATATTTGAATGTCTACCAGACAGGTAAAGATTGCGAACATTAAATTGAGAAACATATTTTGACATACACGTTAAGACCACATGCTACCACAGGGTTTACTCCTTTTGAAATATTGAGAGGAAGAAAAGCAGCCTCACACGTTTGTCCCCCATGGTTGAGGAGAATGAAATTCATATATTGGGATGAGAGAACATTGAGAGAGAGAATGATAAAGAAGAATATGTAGCATCAACTTTTCACAAAATTCTTCATCGGTGATCCTGCAATCCCCAAAGTGCGGCCACAATATGGATTATATAAGAAGAATCTGGATTTGTAGAGGTGTACTTGTGGCAATTAAGCAGGTATTAAAAGTTTGGAAAACGAGGAAAAGCCTCTAGTTGAGGAATGGCTCTATGATATGAAGATTCTTTCAAAATATGAAAAATGTTTGTGATGTAAACAATGCACGGAAATAGTTTTTGAAGATCTGTGGGGTCCTTTCAATGAATGTTATGGAAATTGACAAATTAATATTGGGGTGTGACTTGAGCATTTTGATTTATAATATGGGGGAGGGTATGAGTATGGGTATGTATTTGTTGTCTTTCATCTCGTCTTGTTTCTTTATGTTGTCTGTTTTGTTAAGTCAAGTTGTATCTTAAAAGTATCTGAGCTTTAAAAAAAAAATTAATAGTGGATATACTGCTGTGATTTTATGTTATTTTGCTTGTACAAACTGGTTATTGTAACTGTACATAGTTCAAGCTCAATGTGTGGTTGTTACAGGAGTTAATTGTTTAGTGAAAATCATAAATAAAGAGTTAAAAAAAAGAATATGGTAGCAAATAGCTTGTATGATAAGAAATCCAACACCAGGTTGTCAAGAGTAGAAGAAGGTGACAAGGTATGTGTTTGACAACTGGTAGGAGTGCTCAAAGGTGAAATTAAGTTCAGTGGTCTATTCAAAGTGGACAAAGTTTTAGGTGATGCAGTAGTATTAAATGATGGTTGAACATGGAACAAAATCAGGATAGAGTAGGCTATTATCAAGACTAGTCATAATTAATATAGCCTTATAGACTGAGCGAGGGGTCATTATTACGTTATAATGACCCGCCACTAAGTTATGCACCGAGGCGCATTATCCCCCCCAAGGTCTGTAAGGTTATTAGCACATGGTGGTAGTAGAAATACATGTTTGGCATGTTGGTGTTGAAGTAAAACATCTTACTTAAATTGTGAGTAAAGTGAATAGAAAAAATGAATTAGTGAATAAAATAGGGTTTTATTTTGTATCACTTAAAACTTCTCTTCTTAAGTTAATTGTTTTAATTGCATCTGGAACAGGTTTCATGTGATCATGCATTAGGTTTATGTTTATGTTTATTATTTGATAATGCGCTCCAAACCCAGGGATAGCCGGGTGCAGCAGGTACAAGATGACTTAAGCTTAGGTTACATACAGAGGATACAAACAGCTGAGGCTATACAAGTCATGTTACCATATTTACAGTACATATATACAAAAGCACAAGGTAGTGGTACCTCACAACCCACAGAGGGCAGTGAGATGGTCGGCAGTCCAGATTTCAGAGTTATCAAGGCAGTTGTATGCAGTGATCCAGGGCCTAGTGCAAGGGTTCAGTTTGTTAGTTGTCGTTGGTCCAGATCCAACTTTTCACCTTACATCTAAATCTGGAGTAGGGTAGATTAGCTCTCAATGCAATAGGAAGTGCATTCCAAGCTTGGGCAGCTCTAACAGGGAAGCTAGCTCCACCCGCTTTTGTTCGCCTAAATATAGGAGTTTCTAGTAGGAAATGGTTAGAGGCTCTGGTGTGGTGACTGGAGGATGTTCTGGTCAGTCTGGCCGAGATATAAGGAGGTGCAGTATTATTCAGTCCTTTATGGGTGAGACATAGCATCTTGAGAAGAACTCTGTCACTGATTAATGTAAAGTCATGTAAAAGTAAATTGTTTATTTACAATAAATTGAAAGCATTTTTCAGTATGTTGGCTTTCTCTTTCTTGTTTTAAACAGTGTTTGCAGCAAAAAAGGTGCTACCAGAGAGATAGTGTCTTGTTGAAATTAATGTTGCCTGGAAATTGCATTATTGTTTCCCAATCTACTTCTGAAGTCAGAATGGTCAGAATGCAGTCAATACCAGTAGTTATTGACTGCTCCCTGAAAATTCTGATTGGATAAGGGGGAGGTCAATAGCTATCACCATGTGCTAATCCTTTATAATAAAAGACGAGAGATGTAAGTTATGTTATGTTATGTTAATTAGACGTATAACGCGCCAAAGCCCACAGGCTTCCAGGCGCTGAAAGACAGAAGTAATACAGGAGACACTGTGATTGTCCTAACAACAGGATGCCTTCAGTGGATCTTAAGCATCTCTTAGGTTGATAGATGTTAATCTTCTCCTTCAAGTATAGAGGAGCATTTCCTAAGATACATTTGTGGCATGTAGTGAGCAGTTTTAATTGGATGCAAGCTGCCACCGGGAGCCAGTGGAGTTTTTTTCTGGCAGCACTAGTGGGTTCAAAGCTTTTCATCTGAAATATGATCCGCACTGCTGCATTGTGTATCTTCTGCAACTGTTGGATAGCAGCTTTATTGGCCCCTCCCAGTAAGGCGTTACAATAGTCCACCCGTGGTAGTGTCACTGCCCTTGCAAGTTTTATACGATTTTCCACTTATATTAGCGGGGCTACTTGTCTAAGTACCTTTAAATGGTAGTTGGTGTTGGTAGTGATAGCTGTGACATGTGCCTCACTATCAAGACTGTCCTCCATATAAGTGCCTAAGGTCTTGACTTTCTGCACTGTTTTAATTTGAATACCTTCCATGGTAAAATAGTCATATTTTTGACTTAATTTAGATTGAGGATGCTGAGAGCCGAAGAGCATCAACTCGGTTTTAGCAGCATTTGAGCAGAGCCAGTTTGCTGACATCCATTGTTTTATGACATGATAGGCTACAGCTAGAGTTTGTTGATCAACATCATCCTTCCCAGTTATATTCAATACCAACTGAAAATCTTCTGTGTAATTACAGAAAAATATCCCCAGAGATTCCAGCTCAACACATAGGGGGAGAATGTAAATGATGACCAGCAAGGGAGAGAAACATGCCCCTTGGGGAACTTCACATGTTATAGTGTGTGGCTCGGAGGCGCAGTCACCCCAATGGAGACGTGACTTGCGGCCCTCCAGAAAGGATCTAAGCCAAGTGATGGCATTATTGGAGAGTCCGCCAACCGACACCATCCTTGTAAGCAAGATTTTATAGTCCAGCAAGTCAAAGGCTGCCAATAGATCTAACAGCATCAGCAGCCCTGACTTGCTGTGTTCTAGTTAAACCATGCATGTGTGTTTTTAAATCCAACAATGCTGACTCGGTTCCATGGAAACTCCGGAAGCCTGATTGCTTCGCGTGCAATTTACCAGTATCAAGTGCATAAGATTGCAGCTGTGTAGTAGCTGCCTTGCATGGGTGTAATTTTAGGGGGGGCAGGGGTGTTTGTCCCCCCCAACTTTCATGGCACACCATTTTGTCCCCATTCATTTGACTGGGACACATTTTCTTCAGGTGTCATGTCCCCCCCAACTTTTTCCGCAGAGTTACTCCACTGCTACCTTGTCTATGAGCTTGGGAAAAATAAAGTATTTGTGATGGGTCTTAAATTAGCCGCATCCAAGGGGTCCAAACCCGTTTTTTTTGGCAAAGGGGTAACTGCCACATTTTTAATGGAGTGAGGAATGGATCCGGTACGAATGGAAGAACTAACAAACCGACAAAGAAACGGCGCAAACAACTCTCGATGCTTCAATATATATTTAGAGGGGAAAATTTCCCCAGGACAATTAGTGGGGTGCATGTTTGACCCTGTATGTTTATCCGTTGCAGTAGCTTCGCCTGTTGTCACGGCTAGAGGGAGCTGTAGGTTTAGGATTGATAGTCGTTCTACATGTCAATGAAAACCTGCACTTGTGTCCGTGTACACAAGCCTGTACACTAGTAAAAAATAAATGCCTAATCATTTTCTCTTTCTTAAATAGATTATATGTGAAACTCGAAATGTTGTGACACACAAATATAGACACACATCACATGGACTATTTCTGGTAATTAGCCCTATAGCTAAGCAAGACGACAATGCAAGTAGGAAAGAGGTGCATTTACATTTTTGTATTATTTGCTTAGTTGAACTAAACATCATTTGAAATGTTTTTTCTGCGGCCGCACAAGCAACGCTCGCGAACTTCATGAGTCCGGGTGGCCTTTGCAAACGAATGCTTTGTTGTAAGCAACGCTGTAGCTTCTCATGTTATCTGGTTCTATCGATGGCGAATGCATTTACATTATCTAGTGGCTGCAGGAACACTATTCATTTCCACGGCCCTGTCCCAACAGAGGAAAGAGGAATTGTTCAAGGCAACGAGGCGTATCCGCTTCCCCTCTCTGGGACCAGGTTACTTACCAGCAATCGATAATTATGTGGTGAAGAAAAGAGCAGAGAGACACGGAGAACATAAACCTGACTGATTTATCTGCTGAAGCGACAGTCTCGTGTGTGGTGACGCTCCGGGCCGCACAGACGGTTTTTCAGGAGCTGAGGCTGCGTGGCATCAAAAACGCGGGAACAATCGCAGGCATGTCGCGCTCTGCAGTGCACCTGCATGGCAAAGCACGCAGGCTGCGAATTCACAAACCCAGAGGTGCACACTGTGTTTTTAATGGGAATTATGTGTCTTTAGCAGAGTCAGCCGGCTGGCCTTGGAGAAAAAAAGTGTTCGTCGCCTGCAGAGGAAATGAACAGTAAGTCAGAGCTATTACACGCGTTCAGCCGGCAGCAGAAGCCCACGAATGACAGGCAGGGGGAAAATGGAAGAGCCATTAGCAAAAAAACACACATTTTAATGGAATTCAGCCTGCAATCATTTTTTGGAAACCATGAAACAGTAATTACCTACTAATGGCTCAGAATGCCTTTGACCTTCTGCATGGAACAGTGGGATACTGTTTTAAACCCCTCTTTTGAAAGCATGATTTCTTTAAATAGGTTAGAGACAGAGAGGACTGGCAAATGGATGCCCTTCGGCAGACAGAGGTGTTCCTGAAACAGGCGAGCAGCCACTCCTGGCATGGATTGGGCTTTCTCTCTGTTTTTCTTTGTGTCTGTCATCTGTCTAGTCTAGTTCTCTCTCGATCTCTCTCTCCCCATGCATGTATCTCATCCCATGGCTCTCTCTCCCTCTCTCTCTTTCTCTCTGGTTCAGTCTTTCTCTGAGTTTCGCTATCTCACTCTCTGGCTGCCTCTAATGTCCCCTCTCTCATATCTTTCTTGACATGACTCTTTTGCTTACTCTAAGCCAGTGGTCGAAGTGAGCGGGAGCGTTTGGGAACGGTGTTCCTCTACTTTTTAAAATTAAGTTCTACTGTTCCTGTACTTTTATTTAAAAAAGAAACCGCTCCTGAATGGTTTCGTTTTAAAATGAAAGTGTAGGAACTAGGGAGAAGTTGAAAGTTTCTTTTTAGTGCACAGCACTGAACGTTCCCTTAAACAGCAGGCACATGTGTATGGGGGTTTGTATTGCACGTGGCGATGGGGTTTGTGGAGAGCCGGGACAGGCCAGCAGGGAACATAGTTCCACTAGTTCTTTTTGTACACTTCTCTTTCTCTCTCTTGCTCCTTCATGGTGTGTTTCTCTCTCTTTTGACCTCTCTCTTTCTCCATTTACCTCTCAATGGGCCTCATTACACGGTAGGCGGTAAGGGTTTACTGATACCGGTATTTTACCGGTACCGGTAAATCCTTACCGCCTTACTACGAAGTCCCTTTGCGGGTTGGGGAATTTAACGCCTGCTTTTTGCAGGCGTTAAAAACCAACCCGCAAAGGGACCAGTGGAGCTAATTACGGTACCGCAATTTGCGCCTTCCCCATTCCCATAGAGCCCTATGGGGCAAAAATGGGAATGGGGAAGGGCAATGGTGGAAGGGGGAATTACCGCCCCACCAACCTTGGAATGGGGCGGTAATTCCCCTTTCCACCAAGGCGGTGCCGGTATTTTACCGGCATGAACCATGGCGCTAATAGCGCCATGGTTCTCCGCCTACCGTGTAATGAGGCCCTATGTCTCTTTTACTCTCTCACTCTTTCAAATGATGCAGTCACACATTGCAATGTCAGCAAAGTCAACAATGCATTGTATCCTAGTGGGCTCGATCAACTCAGTACAAATCAAGGTTGATCAAAGCTTCCCAGGAATATGCAAAGGACAATTATCTAAACATGAATTCCTCTACAACTAAATTCTTTGTAATTAGCTCCTCGTGTAAGCCTGTGAAATGTACTTGGTACTTTGAGAGGCTAAGTTGGACAAATGTATTTGGGGTTTCCAGTAGTTTCCAAGCCAAACAAAGCCCCCACCTGGGAGCGTGCGCAGTATAAGGGGAATGTTTTAGTCGCTCAGATGGGGAACATCTATGGGAAATATGGGAAATTCACCATTGAAACGTTAATTGAATTTGATGTGCAAAAGTCGTTCCAAAAATTCTGTATGGTATTGAGATGTTGCCAGAATGGCTTTGTGAGTGATTGGGACTTCTTGGAAGCAAGAATCTGTTGAACAGTTTTAAAATAACCAAAATGTGTACCAGCTGCAGTAATTCATTTTGAGCTTGCCATTAAGGCCCTGATCCACATAATTTTTTTACGCGCTTTCAGAGCACAAAACTCCTTTTGCCAATTCATGGATCGGCCCTTCCACGACTTTCTGCAACTTAGCATGTGTCCATCACGACTTTGCTTGCAGTTGAGAAATTTGCGTGACACACCGCGCTGTAGCGGTTTATTAGGCGGTCTCTTTTGACTCAAGGAGTTCCTTCCCCCCAAGAAAGGTGGCGTGCACCCAAAGCGCGTATTCAGATTCAGTTCTAGTGAGACCTCCAACCTATTTTGCACCACCCCAGCAAATACCCAATGTATCATCAATGAGCTAGGAACCAGGTCGATGTGTAGTAAGAATATATATTTATTTAAGGTTTGACAAAGAATACTATCAACCAAAAGATCAGCCACCAACTTCAACGTACTAGCACCAATTGATTGACTTTTATTTCTAATGAATTTACAGATACTACAACATGCAGGTAAAATTTAGAGACTGTACATCAAACACACAGAGGATTTCTTACACATTAACAATTATGGAATTTGAACAACTCCAGTGATTGCTTGGATTATCACAATGATCTTCTCTCCCAGCAATCCCCACCCCCAGGCATCAGTTATATATGACCCCTTAATTTGGAGGTAAGGTACAGGAAGCGGGAATACAGTAGAACATTGGTTTGGCTTCTTATGAAAAGGCAGGGTATGACAAATAGGCACAATGAAAAAAAATTGTTTGTGGTTTATTAATTGAAAGGCAAAGTCAGAAAGGAACTCAATGGGAAAATCGTTTTGGTCTTTTTATTTGTATGAAATGCGGGGCCTTGGGAAAATCGTTTTGGGGTGCAAGTAAATAAATGGGACATTTCCTTTTGCACACTTTACATTCTCTTGAATGCCAGAGTTTTAGGGTTACTTGTTTTGGGTTACTTATTTTGGGATTATGGACAACCCTCCTCTGTACAGAAGACAAGGTTTTCAGAAAGGTACAGTCACCCAAGTACTTTATTCTCTATACCAGCTCTAACAACACTGGGCATGAATTTTGTTAGTTTCAAACTCTAACAGCACTCATCCCGTGATTATCTATATGGGAATTCATTGATGTAACTTCAATTCAATGCACTAAGGATGCACTAAGGATGTACACAGCTTCCCCCTCCCCATAATTTAATGGAAAGGATTAAGGCAGGCAGTTCCCAACACAATTCAATTTAAATGGATAGGGCGATTTTTTATAGTGGAATGAAAATCCCCCAGTTACACCCCCCTATCTGCTAGGCAAGATGGAAATTTAGGCTGGCAGGTACCCCCACACTTTTGTTGGCATTTAGATGTATTTACTTACATGGGAGGCCTTGGTTAGGGGGCATCCAGGGAATCAGCATGGCTCCTCTGAGAACAGCACAGATCTGGTCACTGTCTTCGGTCAAGGGTAGTCCCCAGCACTCCAGACTGCAATGTTTAAGGGCTTGGTCGCTCACTCTGTCTCTCTGTTTAAGGGCTTGGTAGCTCACTCTGTCTCTCTGGTAGTTCTTTGCAAGCGTCCAGAAGCAGATGACCTCCAGCAATATTGAATTGAATTGATATTTTATTTTTACCGTGCTCATACACAAGTGTTTCAGAGCGCGACAAGGTAAGGGAGGGAAACAGGGGGGAACAAAAAAACAATTGTACTAGACCCAGTGATATTGAGAATGTGCAAGTGCATGGCAGAGGGGGGCGGGAAAAGTGCCTGGAAGGGGGGAGAAGTGGAAAGTGCGGAGCAAAGGAGAAACAGATAAATTATAATAAATACATAAATAATAAAGGCAACAAAACAATGGTAGTGCAGCCAGAAGTGGCAAGTGCTGAGTTTAAGGCATCAGACAGGGTAGATCTGGTAAGTGCAGGAATAAAATAAAGAGGGGGGCTGTATGGGTACAGATACAGACCCTAGTGCAAGGGAGGGCCCGGAGGCAGTGCGAGAGCGTGGCAGGGTGAGCAGGTACCTGGGCCTAGAAGACAGAGGGTAGCCAGGTGCACAGGGCTGTGAGAGAACATAACAGTAGGGGAGAGATGGAGGGCAAAAGCAGAAGCAAAGATGAAGCTCTTGAGATGCTTCCGGAACCAGAGATGTTTCTCCTCAAGTTTCAGAGTGGCAAGGAGGCTATTGCAGAGGGAGGCCCCAGGCAAAGACAGAGATCTACCCCCAGTTTGTTTCTTTGAAAAACGACTGACCCTGAGGGAGTTGGAGGTAGAGGAGAGAAGAGCTCGAGCGTGGAGGTATTTGCAGAGAGATAGATGAAGGTATTCTGGACCCAGGCCCCAGAAAGCCTCGTGGACAATGCAGAGGGTTTTGAATTTAATCCTTGCTTCACTGGGAGTCAATGGAGAGATTTCAGAGCTGGAGAGATCAGATCCCAGGGCTTGAGGCCAAGGACAAGTCTTGCAGTCCTGTTCTGGATTAGTTGCAGAGGGCGGAGAGTGGAAACAGGTAGATTTAGAAAGAGGCTGTTACAATAGAGTGGGAAAGTGAAGGGAAACATCAAACGTACAAAGAAAGGTCCCAAGAGTCAAGAAAACAAAAAAAAGATTGATCTCAGATAGAAAACCGATCTCTTATAGGGCTGTTGACACTCCATTATTATCATAAATTCCCATACTACAGATTGGCCAGCTTCCCCGACCCAATATGCTCACTGCCTGCTTATAGGACAAGGAGTTAGGGGGTGTAAATGATGGGGGCTGAGGGAGGAGAAAGATTCATCCTCACAGAATGACAAGTGGGTTTAACTTTTTCAGTGTCCTTAATATCTAACAGCTCACAGCTGCCCTACTTCCAGGCACATATATATTTTTGAGTTCTATATTTTATGTCAAGTCAGAAAATACTTATCATATCTTGGTGCGCCCTTCCTGGGAGGACCTACAATTTTTATCGATGTAGCCTACATTGGCTCCCTGTCGGTCATAGAATATCTCTCAAAACACTTGCCTTGACTTATACATCCCATGCCAACCTCACCCCTGCATACCTTGCCAACCGCTTTACTGCCCACACTTCCACAAGACCATTGAGATCTGCACAAACCCACTCACTATCTGGAGAAGTGGCTCGGAAGTGGCTGTTGTGCTGGGGAGAACGCTCTGTGACTTCCAGACTCCTATTGCAGTTGCTGTGCTCGTGCTGATTTAGCCACGCCCCTTTTCTCCACGAGTCTTCAAAATTCGCCACTCGCGCGTTCCTGCGCGCGCGCTCCGAGAAGTGGCTCGGAAGTGGCTGTTGTGCTGGGGAGAACGCTCTGTGACTTCCAGACTCCTATTGCAGTTGCTGTGCTCGTGCTGATTTAGCCACGCCCCTTTTCTCCACGAGTCTTCAAAATTCGCCACTCGCGCGCTCCTGCGCGCGCGCTCCGAGACGTGGCTCGGAAGTGGCTGTTGTGCTGGGGAGAACGCTCTGTGACTTCCAGACTCCTATTGCAGTTGCTGTGCTCGTGCTGATTTAGCCACGCCCCTTTTCTCCACGAGTCTTCAAAATTCGCCACTCGCGCGCTCCTGCGCGCGCGCTCCGAGAAGTGGCTCGGAAGTGGCTGTTGTGCTGTTTGGCTGCTTTGCAAGCGTGCAAGAGCCACAGCGCTTGCCGTAAGGCTCTGTTATCTCTCCCCCCTGTGTTGTTACGGCTATGATTGAACATCGTTTTATGTTCGTAGCAGCTTTGGGGTGAGTCGATTGTGGCTGGAAATCTAATGTTAACAGAACACATTTCTTATGTATTATTGTTTGCATCACTGCCAGTTTTAATCGTCACGGTAATCATGAAAGCCTGCTATTAGTTTTTTTTTTGTTTTTTTTTCTCTTTGATTACTGTGTCTTGCTGAAGCGACTCAATTTTAATGTACTCTAACCATTTTGGTCTTTTTGAATACTGTGATTTGTGATTGTGATTTGATCTTTGGGCTCTGTGCCCTGAGCTCAGTGTGCTCTGGGTAGTCAGTGTGTCCTGAGATAGGTGTGGTTTTAGCCAGTGACACATATTAACGCTCTGTGTAAGTCGTCTAACCTTGCATTTGCACTGTTTCTCTCTCTCTTTTTCTTGTCCTGTAATTAGATTGATATAGGATTGCATTTGTTCCTGCTAGTTATAGTTGTGCGCCTTACTGATACATAGGAATGGATGATTATGATAATGAAATTGCTATGCACAAAAATTTGCGTAATAAGCGCGTATGTGTACCGAAAATTATCACACGCCCTAAAAAAGGTGTTGTTCAGGGTAACCCTATTACTGATTATTTTGCCAAAACTCCAACCACTATCCCTACCATAAAGACACAGCATGTGCCCAGTGATAGGGAACTTCGAAATATGGCATCTGTTGATTTAGTGTCTGACCTGACAAGTGACCTTGGATGTGTGAGTGCCAAGCTCCTTTGCGATGTCTTTGGTGCCCACTTGAATACCAATTGTGAGGATCTTTCTGAGGCTAAGGGTTGTAACAATAATGCCAATCCTAGTGTCATCCCTAGTCATCTTGACCCTAATGCTGATGATTTTGTGCCTGATATCGCCAGCTCTAGCACCATTAACCCTACTATCGCAACGCTTGGGGCCACAAGTATTAGTGGCTTACCTGCCAATGGTAGTACTAACGCTATCGTTCATTGGAGCCATATTAATAATGGTACGAGCAATATTGATATATCCATCTCCGAGCTTGAGGAACTTGATATTGAGTACTTGGGCATTGATCCTGAAATTTCTTTAGCTGAGGTCGCTCCTACCCCAATGTTCTATACTCCGCCAACTAAGATGGCATTATCATTGGGACCTGATAATCCTATTGCTCCCAATGGCAATCCCGTATCGAAGAATGATGGCGGCTTTGACGTTGAGATCCCATCTATATTTTGTTTTAACACTATGTCATCACCTAAGGAAAAACACTGCTCTTTTCACAATGTTATTACTGACTATGGTGAAGGATCACGTGTAAATGATGATGTGGATTCAAGTATGAATTCAGATGAAATGTTCAATGCCCTTGAAAATTTGCTCACGATGTTACTTGAAAAATGTGCACACTTAGAAACTAAAATCGATGTCCAATCTCTACTAATTCACTCCTCATTGAAAGAGCATCGTTGTGAAGTGTGTGCAAGTAAGTGTAGTACTTCTCCCATTAAAACCCTGCCTGAAGTACATGTTAAGAGAAACGTTAAAGGTCAATGTGCGACTGTAGTGAAAAAGACTACCCTGATCAAAAGGAAACCTAGTACCGTCCACCAGGCCATTATGTACAGTAAGCGTATTGTTAAAAAGCACAAACACCGAGCTATCGGATTAGCTGATGGATTACCAAATGGGTCAGAAGTTCCCATTGTAGAAGAAGCAGTGAATATCGGTGACCAAGTAATTGATATCACTCGGGTCAATGAGTTGCCCTCAAATAATATCCAGATTGTTCCAAAATCTAATTGTGTGCTGGTAGAATCCTTGCAGTCTTCTGTAATGGCAATTGAGCCATTAACAAGGCCGTTAAAGGCAACAGGACCTACCAATATGCCTGTGATATCTAATCAATCCACATTACCCGATGCCTGGGTTTTAAAAAACACTGTAGATGCTTCTTTATCCAATGCTAACATTGACAGTGGTGGGGAGGGTACTGGAAGGCTATCAGCTCTTCAAATTACGTTAGTTCATATGGAAAAGTGCCCTTCCCCTCTGAACCGTGCTGCGGTATTGAGCCTATTCAAAACCATCGTTCCATTAAGGGTAATCACCTCCAGTGATATCCGTCTGGTTGATCAACTTGAACTTCCGAATCGATACATTACAAATGTGTGTTTTGAAACTGAAGCTACGCTGAACTATATCATGGGTTTTGAAGTTGAGCTATTGCGTCTTGGCTATGCTATCCATAAAGTATTTATACCTACTGTAAAAACGCGCAATTACACTGTAGATCAGAGGCCTAACATTACTATCCCATGTGTTCCTATTGCCAACTCACAAACAAGTGCGGTATATGAGAAACGTCCGCCTATTCAAGGCACCAATACTGTGTCAAACAATACTGATGCCATCCCTGAAGGTTATTGGCAATGGCTGCCTCTGAGTTTCAAGCCCCGCTTTGCTGAATCTCGCAAATGACCAGATTCATTGCAGTTGCTCTACTCCTGGAATACCCGTGGGCACACGCATTTGTTCCAGGACGAGGGGTTGATCGAATATATGGCACTCTTCAACATCCTTGCACTTCAGGAAACATGGTTGACTGTGGAAATACAGATAGATGATAGGAACACCGTTCATCAACTTGCCTCTAAGGGCCCCCTTGGCCGTCCGAAAGGTGGGTTGTTGATATCTGTGCATTCACCATGGATGATAACGAAAATCTCACTATCAACAGAGCATGTATTAGTAGCTAAAATAAGTTGGCTGTCGGTCGCTTTAATTGTCATCAACATATATGATCCTCCTAATATGGCTAATACGGCAAAGAACATTATGACGGTTGATACTGTGTTGAAACTATACAACCATCGCTACCCCTTATGGCTTCTGGGTGATTTGAATGCTAAAATTGGAGATTACTGCCAATCGGACGAGCTGTTGAGCGTCTCGTCTAAATCTAAAATTCACCCGTTGTCCAATAGACAAGGCAAAAAATGGTTAAATGTAATACAGACTCATAATCTTGTGAAACTTAATGGCCTAACTCCCAGTGATGTCCCTATGAACTACACTAGGGTGGAGGGTAGATCTGCAGCCACACTTGATTATATGTTTACCAATCAGTATGGTTTTCACTTCGTTATTGATATGGGTGTTGTAGAAAGAGATGAGAGCGACCACCTACCCCTGTGTTTATTATTTGCTACTCCAGGAAAAGAAGTAGAGAGTCATGACTATGATGAAAATGGGATGCTTTGCATCAATGAAGGTAATAATAGAATTGTCTGGCACAGTCGTAATATTGAGCATGTATCCCAACTTGTATATACTTTACTACCGGAGTTTATTAAGGAGGGGGTGTCTGGCATGAATGCTGGTAATTTAATCTTGCAAAACTTTACTGAGATTATGCATAATATACAGAAACAAGTGGGTGACCGTAGAAAATACAAATCATCTGGTGAACGCTCTAATATGGTTATTCCGCGTAGGCTTGGGAATGACAAAAAGATCAATGAAGCAAAAAAGAACCTACGTAAGGAAATTCGCGATGTACTAAGAAACAATGATTCTCTGTTGACAGAGTTCGGGGTTGCATGCCATATTAAAAATCTTAAAAAGAACTATAAAGATTGGCTTAAAATGCACAAACGCAAATGTGAAACCAACTTGTGGAAAAAAATCGCATTGGTCGCCCTGTCTAACAACAAACAAGGTATCTGGCACCTGCTCAGGAAACACAAAAAACGTGATTTGACAATCAATTGTATTACTGAAGAAGTATGGGCCCATTATATAAATGGTACACTGGGTAAAGTCGAATTAGATGCTAATATCTCTCTACCACCTGAAGTTATATGGGATTGTCAATCTTCCGAACTCGACATAGTCAAGATTATTGAAAATCTTAAGAATTCCCGGGCAGCTGGACCTGATGGGGTCTGTAATTTAGTTCTGAAAAAGCAGCCTGAGTTGTGGGGTGCTGCACTAATGCTATTATTCAAACAAATAGGGAAGCTTGGTGCAATACCTCCATCATGGAAGACAAGCCACATTCTAACAGTGCACAAAAAAGGGTCATGGGACAACCCGGCAAACTTTAGAATGTTGGCTATGTTAGATGTTTCTTCTAAGATCTTTACCAAGTTATTGCTCCAGGAACTTAATGTATGGATTAGTGATCACAATATCCTTCCCTCTAACCAAATTGGCTTTCGTGCCAAATCAAGCACCACACACAATCTGCTACTACTCACATCATCGATTGAGCATGCCTGGAGTACACGCAATCTTAATGTCTATTGCGCATACATCGATTTCTCTGCGGCATTTGATACTATTCTTAGAAATAGACTTTGGAAAAAACTCAGCTCATGGGGGATCCCACAAGGTCTCCTAAAGATGCTTATGTTACTACATTCAGAGACCTCTGTACGCATTAGACTTAACGCGGCTGGTAAACTTTCTAAACCCATGGCCACTAGTTGTGGTGTGAAGCAAGGCTGTATGATCGCTGCCATCCTGTTCAACCTTTACCTGTCAGATATGATGAAAGCATTTCTCATCCCAGAGGCTAATCCCGTGAGAGTTAATGGTGTGACTATTGGTTGGCTTGCCTATGCTGACGACCTGCTGTTATTGGATTACACTCCGGCGGGTCTTCAACATATGCTTGACTCCCTGGTCACTTATTCTTCTGAAAATGGATTGACCATTAATATTGACAAGAGTAAGATAATGGTCTTCTCAAATAAACGTAGAACTAAGAAACACTCGTGGAACCTAGCCCTTAAAAAAGTTGAACAGGTAAAATCTTACAAATATTTGGGTGTTATTATTGATGAAAGGTTGAATTGGGATGAAAAGTGGTCTACAATCAAAAGCCGTTGCACCGTAGCCGCAAATGCTCTGAGTGTATTTATTGGTAGAAATTGTTGTTTCTCTGCCATTGCAGTTCTTAATATCTACTTGTCAAAAATCAGATCAATGCTCCTCTATGCTGTTGAAATATGGGGCCACAAGTTTGTCAAACGTGGCGTGGTTTTTGAATCCAAACTTTTAAGAAAACTCTTGCGTCTACCCCGAAATGTGAGTGTTGAATACCTATACTTGGAATTTAACATCAGAAGTTATTTGTATGCATATATTTGTCAATGCGTTTTGTCGTATGAGAAAGCTGTGACACTTTCCACTAATACAATTTTTGTCCCATATGTCAAAGCCTACCTTAGTCTTGAAGGGAATGTGCTGATTGGTACAATTGGTATTATCCAAAGGCTCCATCGCATATGGTCTAATGGGTCTGTCCCAGGAACTATGTCTCTACCTGCCTTCAAAATGAGACTTAAGAAAAAAGTCCATGATTACTGCCATGAACTTAATACGGTAAATTTAGCATCTAAAAGGTTCAGTGGCTGGTTTTTAGATGAGTATTTGAGTAGAGTTTCGTCTCCTCAATACATTATAGCCTATCCAAACACAGGTACTTTTCGCACTTACCTTATGATGAAATTTAACTCGACTGTTGCATTAGAGACAAATTGTGTCAAAATGGGGTCTCCACCAACGTCAAAGTATTGTCGTCTATGTGGAGTAAATGTTGTTGAGTCCCTTCACCATCTCATTATGTGTTGTGAAAGCTTAAATGAACTACGAACCACGTGTTTTAAATCCTATAATAATGGCATTGTGTTGACTGACATATCTGATCGATGCTTTTTATGAGAGGAAATGATATTAATCTGATATATTTTATTGTTGTTTTTTATCTGAAGATTGTGGCAATTTTAAAATGTATTGTATAGGATATATTGGAAATGCAATATGTTTTTAGATTTTGTGTATATATGTTGTCTGTTTATGTGTTATACAAAGCCTATTGGCTAGATGTATATCTAATTAATAAATAAGAATCAAGCTGGAGGATACATCTTCCCAGTCCATGCAGCCAAACTGTGGAACACACTACCTCTTACACTTAGATCTGAACCATCCTACTATTCTTTTAAGAATAAAGCTAAAATCCGGCTCTCCGAGCAGGACCGTTCTGTCTCGCGCAACATAATGTAATCCTCATCCTCTACTGCTAGGAGCTACAACTTGCTGCCTCATCTCCTTCCTTCTTGCTCACACCTCTACACACCATCACCTCTATTGTATGTCTGATATCCTCTATCTTGTTTCGATCATTGGATCATTATGTAGCTATTGTACATGTACCTACTCCAGTTGATCTTCTGTAATGCACCTCTTCGTGACTTTACACCACATGGCACCTTGCAAACACCTTGCCATACTGTACCCTGCTTCTGATGCACTCGTATTGTATGTACCTTTACCTGTAATGCTTGCACCTTTGCAAGAATTGCACTTAATGATCTTCTGGCTAGACGCTTACTGTATCTCTGCAATTGTTGTAACACCTGTAAACCTGTAGTTATTGTACCTGTTAATTCTTTTGTATGTATATGTGTAACTTATGTACCACAAGAAATGCACTCAGATGCCTCCGGGCCAGGTGCAAAATACAAATAAAATACATAAAAATATTCCTCAGTGGAAATAGTCACACATCTGCACCTTTCTGAGTCAAGCCTTACTCCCATAACCCATAATGTCATCACATCAAATTTCTATTTCCTTGGAATTATGGGAAGGCAGAATCATAATTGTTTTCATAACTCAAGTTCTACAATTTGTTCTTACGGACTTCAGATGCCCTATATGAACCCGGGATAAGCTCAGTGGAACACACAATGCGTTTATTATTCAAGAATATGTATTCAATGTTGGTCAATGGCAAGGCACCACAAGTGTCCCTGAGTTTCTCACCAGCCCCCACCATTTCTTAGGTTTCATTTCTCTTTTGTGACCTGATTAGGACTTCTGACTGGCCCATGTCATCATGCCCTCCCCTCTTGAGCGTCAAAGGTTTTTTGTTCTAGGCTAATGCATAGTTAATGGGGAGACCTGACCTTAAGGTCACTTCTGCTGGTTGGCTTATCTGCCACCTCCACAATTCCAATCTATTCCTCTGTATGTTTTAGCATTTAAACTGAAAACCAGACCTTCTTCTCCTAGAGGTCCACATCCAAAGGTCTTGAGGTCAAAGTTTCAGAGGGCCAGACCTTTCAGTTCAATGGGGAAAAGCAAGCTACATACATAATTCCAAAATAATAGCATTTTACATTGACACAATCACACTCCTTACAAGTTTGGTGGTAGCCTTGCTGGTAAAACCGGCAGGCTGCCGCCAAACTTGCAATTTTTTCCGGCACCCACAAATGGGCAATTACCTGCCGGACCCAGTAATTGACCATTTGCAGGCACGGAAAAAAGATGCTCCCCATTCCCATTCGGCCCCATAGGCCCCATAGGGCCCGAATGGGAATAGGGAGGTAGGATGCACAGGCACCGTTTATAACGGTGCTGGTGAATCCGACATGCTGTGCTTGCCGGTGCCTTTCTATCCGCCAGGTCCGGTATGGCCACCCAGTAAAACCTGCTGGCTGCAAGGGCACCCGCGATCAGACCACCTGGTATGGTGGTACGGTAACAATGCTGCCAGTAGCGATACCGGCGCGGTTGTTGCCTTACGCTATACTCGTAATGAGGCCCGATGTCTTAAATGTCAGGCATCATTCCTCACTTTTATCTTCCAAATGCACCATATTTCAAATGTATCGTTTCTTTCCACGTGCACTGCTGTGGTTTTAAATCTGTCAAAGGTGCCTTTTCCTAATTTATACAAAGTCAACATCTGCAGAACCACCTGTTACTTTTTGTTTGACTTAATTTGACTCAATTGGACACAGTTACCAATATTGCAGTTCTAAGGTACACTCTTCTTCAACTCAGTGGGCCTCATTACGAGCGTGGCGGTAGCTGTGCCTGTATGGCAGGCACAGCTACCGCCATGCTCGTTACCGGCACCGCCTCCCATGATTGGGCAATAAACGGCAATAAACGGCCCATTACGAGATGAAGGGGCCGGTAATTGCCCATTCGTGGGAGGCGGTAATGCTTGGCTCCTGATCCCCATTCTGCCCCATAGGGCACAATGGGGGTGGGGAGCATGGTTGCACCGGCACCATTTATAATGCTGTCAGTGCAATCACGAGTTCTGCTTGTGGGTGCTGCTCTGCACGCAGGCGTGCAGAGCAGCAACCGCAAGCAGAACTCGTAATGTGGATGCATGGTATCAACGGCACCGTTAGCACTACCAGCGCTGTTATTGCCTTACCGCCAAATTAATAATGAGGCCCAGTGTCTTTATATTCATTCTCTAGACCTTTGGAGCCATATTTTACCCCACAACGCAAAGTGTGGGACGAGCCTGCACAAAGAAACAAATAGGGGGCCGAACATGCATCTTCACCATTCTGCCTGCAATATGAGGAAGAACGAGGAATAACGTGGACGTGTTGAGAGATGCGCCATGCAGAGAAATCACACACCCAGTGAAGCACGAACTCAACTGAGTTCATGGATTCCAAGCGCAACTTCATGCTGGGAGATGTCATATGGAAACCGTGTGATCTTACCACCTCATGATAGGAGACACAAAGTGAAATGTGCAAAGAAAACATATATAAAGCATGACATGTACACCATTCAAACATCGCTCAACCAGGTATAATGGGAGCCATTGCACGTGTCCATTGAACGAGGAGGAGAATGATGGTGAAGGACAGGATTTTCCTACCACTTACAATTCTCTTTGGGATTCCAGATGACCAGCCATATGCAAAGTACAGGCTGCCACCCCATGTCATCCTAGACCTGGTCAGGAAGTGAGACAAAGTCCTTGCCTCACCCACCACCTGCCCCCATTCCCTGACACCCCTGGAGAAGCTGTTGACAGCCCTACATTTTCAAGCTACAGGCTAATTTCTGTGCACCACTGCCATTGTTGGGGGTATAATGCATGCCACGCAATCCCGGTGTCTACACCAGGTATTGGGCTGAATCACAACATGTGCTTGTGTGTGTAAGCACATATACATGCCACACACAGGAAGCAAAGGCATAGAGTGTGCCAGAGTTGTATGTCATAGTACACTTCCCACATGTCCCCAGAGCCATTGATTGCACACATCTCATGCCTGAGCCCCCTTATTGATAGAGCACATTTACCAAAACTGGAAGCTTTGGCATTCAATCAATGTGCAGGTCATCTGCGACGCAAACAGCGTCATCATACATGTCAATGCCAATTTCCCTGGAAGCACACATGACTGCTTCATTTACCATCAGTCACCACTGTGCCAGGCTATGGCATCGGGAATCTTCAGCAACACCTGGCTCCCTGGTGACTATCAACTGTCACGGACATGCATGCAGTCACATGACACAATGAACAATACACCATGAATATCAATGTGAATAACAACCATTTGCACATTTGCAGGGGGCATTGCCTACTCGCTCTCAACAGTCCTCCTCACAACATTCAGGCATCCTGCCACACCAGCCCAGGTAAGGTACAATGCAGCACACATAGTCACTAGGGCCATAGTGGAGTGCACATTCAGGGTGTTCAAGTCATGTTTCCGCTGCCCTTACCACTCTGGTGGCGTTTTGCCATAGGCCCCACCAGTAGTATGCAAAAACATTGTGGCAGCTTGTGTCCTGCACTATGTGCCACACAGCATGGCATACCAGTAGAGATGTAGCAGGGACATGACCCTCAGCCACAGGTACCACCCTTGCCCTTGGTCAGGCAAAGGGCACAGGGTGAGTCTGCACACAACCAGCTTATGCAAACCTACTTCACATTAATACAAACCCCTGTGGAGCACACACACTGAAGCCACATCCCTGGTGCCATTGCATGATGAATTGGGGCCAATACACAATGCCCATAACAATACCCTGGGAATGTGTTTCTGGGAGAGGCAAACTGTGTGTGCACATGGCCATCAAATCAACAGCACCAACCACTGACACAGTCATAATATCTGGGATCAACAGTATACATGTCTCTCACGCCAAAACACACAACACAATCAACAAAATTCCCTACCACTTTCAAATGCCCACCACCAACTATTGTGAATACAGACCCTCAACAACACACAGGAGAACACAAGTAAGAAGGCACAGCACAAAATGAAATCAGAGGATGCCCTGACCACCCTATGCATGTCTAATAAACAGGTGGATTGGCCACCCCATTCCCTGAAGAAATGGATTCTCACAATACACATCTACGTCTAATTAGTCATACAGACTGCACAAATTGCAAGCTCGCGTCAAGAAAGATGCACATCTCACCTCACATCTTTCCCCTTGAGCCTGCTCCAGCTGTACCCAATCATGTAACCAGGATCCCATCCGTAGGTGTCCAAAGCAGAGTACACTGCCATGTTGTTGCTTGCAGGCATCCCAAACCACTGTTCCCATGAATAGCAGTAACCATCTTCTCTTTCAGAATGCCTCAGTAGAGAAAAATAATACAAGGTCAGAGCAGACAATGCATCCTTGCACCCAATGACACCCCACCCTGTGCCCCTGTGCCCCCATGTGCCCCCTTGAGTTCCATGCAACAACTGCAAGCAACGACTCACCAGCCAGCCCCCATCACCATTTCTCCCCTGCTCCCATGCAGCCAGACCTGCTCTCCTCGAACAGCACAATGAAAAACACCTTACACAGTGACACCATTCCTCCCACAAATGACACTGCACCCTGTGCCCCTGAGTGCCATGCAACACTGCAAGCAATTACTTTTCAGCCTCCCATCACCATGTCTCCCCCACACACATGCAGAGGGACCTGCTCACATCAGGCATCTACAATTAAAAACACCGGACACATTGACACATTGACACCATCCCCACCCATAACACCTCCACTGACTGCGTCCCTGAGTGGCATGCTGTGAAGGACCAGATTCCACTTACCCCTTGTCCCAGTGAGGGGCCATTGTGAGCCTTCAGATCTGGCTGTAGTCAGAATGACTCTGAGAGTACACCCGAATAGAGATCACTGAGAGATTGGAAACCCAGGAACTCCTTGGAGGCCTCCCCAATGCCATGATTTGGCTTCCCTTGATTTACGTGGCATCAGGACAGACTAGGAAACACCGGCAGGAGAGCCTATAATGGAATGTCCAAGATGATAGAAGACAACCTTCAATTGATCAATTGAAGTGAAAACACAATCTGTCAGAAACCAGCTGAGCACACAGGCATGTACTTCAGTAACACTACGTGAGTCAAGATTGCGTCACCCACTGGACAATACACATCTTAGACACTGTGAAAGTGTAATGTCACCTGGTCACCTGTGTGTTGCGTGACATTACCATACATACAAGTTGAACCATTTCATGGTGAATGCTGAGGTAGTGACTTCCTGAGACATCAAGGAACACAGGGGTGGGCACAGGAATGTTCAGATCCAGACATATGACTCTCAGTACACCGCTGATAAATAAAACATGCATACTCATGTACACTATAAGGGAGTGAACCTTGAGAACACAGCCACTGAGATGGTCTTGACACACACACCCTTTGCCCCCCTAGCCTTAGCATAGACAGAGCGGTATAATTGTGGACTACTCATGAGTGATGGCTCGTGCAACAAGGTTTTGCTTCCAAAACCGAGGGATAATTAGTGCACAGAGGGCATTGTAAATCCGATAAAAACATGACACACATAAAGAGATACAAACAATGTATCTCATTTCCATGTCTCCTCAATTCACGCATGGCAACTGTTCATGAATAACACTTAATTGGTACATATGGCACATGCCTGAGATGGTTAACTGTGGTGTTCTTGGCAAAGTGCTCTAGTGGATGCACTAGGACATGGTGAACATGAATCCCCTCACCACCAATATACTCTCCATCCCCTCAACATGCCAACCACTGTGAGATGTCTCCTCAATGTGATTTGCTCCTTGATTAGGGCAGCATTGTCCAATGTGTCACTGCAGACCGTACTCCATGTACGATCAATGCTGCGAAATGTGTGCAGCAAAGATTAATGTGCTGGCCAAATCACCACCCTGTTTGTCAAGGCCTCCATGTGCTTCCCCAATTTAAAATGAGATATCACGTGGGCATGTGCCCCCGGCTGTTTGACTTGCACAATCCTTGAATAGGCAGTGTCACTTTGCATTGTGTGATCTGCCCGCAAAAATCACAAGACAGGGTCATGTAAAGAGTCAGTCAATTTCTGTATATAAGCGAGTTACTGACAGTCATTAACTGATGCTTTGCATGGCATTGTTATGTAAAGGGTGCTTTCAGCGCACACAATGTGAAATTACACTTTACATTAGGTGTGTTGGCTGTGCACTATCTTTGCAGTGTTCCTGTGTGACCACACAACTTGATAGTCTCTGGAGCCAGCTGTGTGTCACTCGTCCATACAATGCCACACTGGGAAAGTTAACAAATGTAGCTGCAATGAGTGAGCTGTGCTTCCCCCTACACCTAGTTACATGAATCAATCACAGAAGTACCCTTAAATTGAAACTCCACTGCACAAAACAACTTTACCACACTGCCACAACATGAAATTCACTGGCTGCAGACCAGTACTAAGAAGAGATGCTATTACCAGCACTGGCAGACAGGACATGGTCTTGCTCTTTTGTGCAGGATTCACCCCTGAGTCATGCTTAATGGTGAGGACGCAGTGGCTGTGGAAATGTGGACCAAATACATCATTTCAGAAGCCTATTTTGTTCCAAATGCTTCTTCCAATAATTAATGGTCAGGTTTATGTTCGTAGGTGGAACAATCATTCCCTACGTTCATACCTCCTGTCTGGTTGATTCTTTTGGGGAATCTGTTCCTGTCTATGTACATTACTCACTAAAGGTTTGTCTGTATAAGTGACTGGCTGTGGTCAGACTGAGACCCAGCACATCCTCATCAGCAATTTTCCTGAGACTAGGAGGAACAGACCCCCATTCCCCATCTCAATGGGTGATGTTGCTGTCATGTCATTCCATATCCCAATCAATTCACATATCTGCACAAGTATGTATGTTTCATGGTTATAGACATTGCAAAGTTAGGATGAGTGTTGTGAACAGTGATGCATGCACCTGTCATGATTCCTGCCCCTCAGGTCCCCAGCCCTCCAAGATGTCAGGCTGGAACCAGGCCACCATCACTTACATGGCCCTCAAGGGCCTCTCAATCCCTCGAAAGACCCACTTGGAGTCAGACTTGGCGCTTGTGGCACCAGACTCACTCACTCCCATAGGATAACATTGGGGATTGGACTTGTAGTGCATGGATGGGGGCAAGATTATGTCCCCACATATTTCGGTTCCCAGAACTGCATGTGCGGTCTAGTCTTTTGGGTGTGGTTCAGCCCAGAGACACCTGGGATACCCAGAGACTATTTAAGCCACACCCAGGCTGAGAAACATGCTTTGAGTTTTCTGCACCAGCAGCGTGACACTCACCGTGTTCGGATCGGTCTTCAGTAGGCCTGCATCTTTCTTCTGCGCTCAGCTCCTGCAAGAACAAGAACACCGTTAGGAACAGCCTTACCTTGCAGTGCTAGTGCCCATCATTTATCGCTCCTTCTGTTCTGCGGGCATCTTCGGCGGTGTCATTCCCATCCCGGCACACCGCTTCCTAAGGAAAAGGGAAAAGAACAGAAAAAAAGGCATTAGTAAGCATTCTGCAAATCTTCGCTTATTTTTAAATACTGTACGAGCTTCAAACGCATACCTGAATCCCAGCCGCTCTGGTGGAACTCTGTCTACGGAACTTCTCATCCATCTGCAAGAGGGAAAAGACACTCCAGGTTAGCGTGGAAACATCTAGAGGCACTGCATACCTCGCTTACCCACCGCATTTGTTCTTCATAACCGGCATCCACGCTGAAAACGTTGCGGCACCTAAAAGACACAGAAAAAGAACTCAGTTCAATACAAATACGAAAGGGGTGCATCGCGCTCTCACTCACCTTCAGCGCTACTCATCTCAGCAGCACGCTGCCATCCCTGGATGCCGGCCATCATCTAAGGAAGGAAAGGAACGAAGTTAGAGAACTGTTCAAAAGACTCATTATACTTACCTGTCGGACTCTTGTCAGTGAAGTAACTAGACAGCAACAAGCCCGCATCAATCAATGCGCCCCTGCGCTGAAAGCAGGAAGGAGAGCACACTATCCAAGAAAACAAGGTGAGCTGTGGATCAAAGGGAAGGGTTGGACCCCGGGGAAGAAGGGGTTCAAGCACACAGAGACAATAGGGAGTTAAACTCTACCAATCCTGTGTTTCAGGCCCAGTCTCCAGTCGAATAGTCTCCAGGGAAGGGTTCGAGGTCGTAAGAGGTCAGAACAGGCTGAGTGACGTCCCCGTGGATACCAGGTGAGAGTTACAGCACCAAGCCATGTGTCGGTCATGTATTGACTGATTCCCACATACAACCTTTTCATCACAGACTGGTGAATGGAACCTACAGATCTATGATCATTGTTTCCATTACAAAATACACATGCATTACATGCAGAGCAGACATGTACACTCATTTGTGTAATTCATCCCCTTACCCTTTCTCATGGGTTATCTTCAGACAAGACAATAGGAGAGGACCAGACTGTTTACCTTGGAATGATGACTGATTATCAGCAAATAATTCAACCTATGGTTGGTCTAGTGGTGCCCCTTGCAATGTACATGCAAGGTCGTTTCAACACAACACCTTAAATACAGGACACTGGCCTATGTGCGTCATAACACAGTGTGTCAGTACAGGCATTCTGAAAAAGTGTCCCGTAGAGTGGGTGACAGAACAAACATGCACCTCAGCAGCAAATGCTGTTTTTCAACATCATGCATCGTTTATACCTGATGTACAATGCAAAGATAATGGTTCCATTAATTTAGCAATGATTTAATGATATGGAGGATGTTTATTTGTATGACACAGAGGTGTGGCTTGGGGGTGATGTGTGAATGTAAGGGGTTGACATTATAGGGTATTGCACTGAGCACAAATTTGGATGAAAAAAAAGAACTGCTTAAAAGTACTGGCACAGCTGTGAATGCCAGAAGACAGTGGTGTGTACTGTGACACAAACATTTGCCACGGTTGAAAACCACACAGCTACCTCCCAGAAAGCAAGCCATTTGACAGAAGTATATATGGTGGCACACATGCATTACCCATGGATGGCTGACAACTGCAGCCAACTACACCACAACTCATATATGGGCATGTCAACCATTATTGTCTACGCATACACATACGATACACACAAATGCCACTCACCAGATGTGTCCAAATAGGCATCCATGAATCCCACGCCTTGCAGCTGCTCACTGTTAATGAGTAAACCTGCAGCCTCTTTGATTGTAGTCAGCTGCTCCTCCTCTTCTGGCACCCCTCCAGTGGCCTGGGCAGAAGCCAGGGTCTCACTTAGCTTTTGCCTAGTCCTTTGCATGAGGTTGTTCATCCACTTCTGGACCTCTTTATCAGTGCACCTCTGCACACCACACGCATTGATGAGGTGCATGACTTGCTGCCACTGCACCATTCGCTGAGCGGGAGTATGGGTGCTGCCCGCCAATGGGTACATCTCAAAATGGTGATCCGGCCATTAATCTACAAGGATCTTAAGCTCCTGATCCGTGAAGCAATTTCCTTGGGGGACCCTTCTCCTGTGCCTGATCTTGGTGTGTAGACTCTTCCGACTCTGAGGGAGCGTCTCCTCTTGGACCTAGTGGCTCTTGGTTGTGCTGGTTCACGATTGGCCTCTGACCATGTACATGTACAGGTACTGGGTGACCTGAGGCCTGAGGCACACAACATCCTCCTGTGGCTGGGGCACATGTTTCCTAACCACATCCCTATCTTCTCCATTTCCCTTTTGGGGACTTCCCACTCATGCTGCAGGCAAAATGGATAAATGAAAAGCAGCCCAAAATATGTTTCAACACAAGATGTGAAAGGGATCGCGACCCCTATATAAAAAATGAAGTTCCTTGACTGTGGCCAGCTACACTTGCAGGTAAAGCTCAGATGGCTGTAGAGAAGGAGCTAAGTATCCCCACCTCAATCACCTCGCCCATCTTGCCTATATATTGGGAACCAGAGTGTGAGACACGTGCGGTACCAGTGAAAATACTGATACCAAAGAGAATCCTAGAAGCAATGTTCCCATTGAGAAAACCAGACCTGCATACGAGACAGTACGATGGCCATTTGAATGAAATCCCAGAAGAAACAGGACAGTTGAATGGGGAAGATGAATGGTGACATCACCCAGAGCAGAGCTGACGTACATAGAAGAGATGCAGAGACTAGAGAATGCAGATATTCTATAAGGCATCAAGAAAGTATCGAAGATAAGTGGCATCTTGGGATCAAGATGAGGAAACTTATGCTACAGAAATCATGAAGATGTCAAATTGTTTTACACATGTACAGACACAAAGAAATGCAAGCAGATGGTGTAGTCTTGAGGCTAGTTTATAGTGAATAGATTGAGGCATGCACCAGCATATACATATATATATATATATATATGTATATATATATATATATTAGAGTCAGTAAAGGTAAAGAATGGGTGTTTCCACTTTGTTTTATAGCAGAGCTGAGCTAAAGACGAAAAGCCTCTTTTCCAGTGTGGAGCAGAGAGGAAACACATGAATTAAAAGTAAATCTCAGAAAGGCAAGGCTGAATGAGCGAAGTCAAGGTCTTATCAGGCTGGAGTGAGTAGACATTGGATACAAATCTTGTGAAAGAACGAAACTCCTGTTCAGAAGGTATGGACAAAAACAAGAAAGATGTTAGCGGTCTATTAGAAAATAGTATTTTAACACACTAGAAACTCGATTTTGTGGTCTTCAGTCACATGGGGAGAAGACATCGGATGACCATGATGATTACACCTATGTATGAGAGCAGAGCGTGCCTTCACTCCCCTGAATTCTCCCACTACCAACGACACTCCCAAAGAAAAGTTCAAATACCGAATTGACAGCAGACCACTGAGGTGATGATAGATGATTATGCTCATTGGTGGGAATATGGTTAAGACTAGCTCACCAGCACCTGGAGGCTCAGCCTGCGCGCTGCTAGCATAGGTGGAAAAGTACTGACAGACGTTAGAAGCTGCTAGGCATAATTATATGCAGTAGCCTTTGGGAACACCACACACAATTAAGACTACAAGTGACAGTACAAATTCACCATTGGTACAAGCCTGTACCACACAGTAAAGTGGTAGAGATGGCTGAGCAGCCAGACGTTTCTCAAGAGCAAGTGAGCAGTATCAATAGTTACACAAAGGACAGCAATTACTATGATTCAAACAAACACTGACTCAAGGTTTCTGAGTAAAAGAATATACTTTTATTTACACATCAGTTGTAAAACAATTCACTGAAGTAAAGCAGTTGAAAAATCACACTCTTAACACACCACACTACTCCCAATAGATTCTGGACAAGTTAAGCTCAAAATGAAGTGTGAACAAAATGGCACTCCAGCAATTAAAAAGGGAAGGAAAGGCAAGGTAGGACCAAAATTGAGCAGCACCAACAGGTAAGTAAGCAGAGCAATCTAGAAAGAAAAGAGGAACTACAGTGATGGAATCAAATCAAAAAGGCTTAGGGCCAAAGTCAGTAGGACAAAAGTCTTTTGCTCAAGATCACACAGTTCAGGGTAGTTCGCGGTTAAGTGTTTGCCAAGCGTTCCGGATGAATTTGGTCAATAGAAAAGTTTGTTTAAAGAGTAGAGAAGGACAAGCCCTCGGATTGGCGAAAGGTTTCACACACCTTCACCGTGGCTGGACGAAATGAACAAACTGATTTGCACAGTACCTTTAAATGGAGAAGAAGCTGTAGCTGAGGCGGACGTTCCTAGCAGGTCCTGCAGGCTCACAGTTCCTGAAGCGACTGTCAGACTGACATGAAGTAGGAAGACTGGAGGGTCCTGCACTGCCTAGGGAAGAAACCAGCAGCAGAGCAAAGCAATGAATAAAAGGTGCGCTTCTTAAAACCCAAGCAGGGTCCGACCTTCCTGGCTATCCGGCTCACTGTAGCTCCAGAGGAGGGAGTCCTGGTTTGGAATTTTGGCGAACTGGTTGGTCCCACCAGCTCAGGGGAAGAAGATTCCGGGCGGTTCATTCATTGTAGAGGTCCTCTTCTGTCAGCTCCTCGTCGGTTCTTTCATTCCAGTGGCGACTGCCTTTCCAGACCCAGAGATCTGCTTTTTATGCAGTTCCCCCATTCACATAGCCTGGCTGTCAATCACACAGCAGGGTGGCTGTCCTGGCGGGACAGTCACCTAGCCAATCAAATAGGAGTGTGACTTGGGTTACCAAGGGAACCCATGGCAGGGGTCCTAAAACCCCTCCCTAACATCCTGCCTAGTCAGACTTTCAGGCGCCTAAGGGGGGCTTCTGCATACAAGCCCGCGAAAGGAGGGTGAACGAAGGGAGCAAACCTGGTTTGGCACGCAGAGTAAAACACAAGAAAGACATTTTCAAAAAGAAATGGCGAATAAACCCAGCCGGAACCGTATAAAAACCTATATGGTCTAGCGGGTTTAACTTCGAGGCTACCAAGATAGCCTAAAACAATACCAAGATTATTTAAGATAAACGCAGTAGAAAAAATAAGATAGTTACCACTGCCACTAGCCAAGTCTTGATGAAAAGGGAGTGAAACAATGCTCCAAGAGAAACAGACAAAAAGGGATAAGTATTAACCCTTTCCAGTACTCTATGTAAGATAGTTTTGCTGGGTGTGTGGATTTTTAAAAAGACTAATAAAGTCAATGGCAAAATTACATGTTCTTGGAGACACTTGTCAGTCCCAGAAAATGGAGTCTGAGATGGTAAGTCTAAAAGACAACCCTGTGTCACTGCACTGAAGGTGCTGTGTCACACACAGTAAAATGATGATGCCTATGGAGTAGGTGAGGCTCCACAGTCCATGAACACAAGTAAATGTTAAACATACACAGCAAAACACATGTAAGAGTAGGAAAAAAGGCTGACACTCTTACCAGGAGAAAAAATTAATCCTAGAAATCCAGCAAAGCTGCTGAGGGACTCAGTAGGTAAGGGAAATTAGCCATTCTGGAGAATTCTCCCTAACAGAAGCCCACCAATGATAGGGGGCCAAACGATTAAGGGTTGTATATTTGTGTAGCCAATGGGACGTCATGTATTTAGTGACATTCATAATGACTTGTTTAATCGAGGGCTTAGTTGCTTCACCTGATGTTAAGAAACACATCATTTTCGTCCATTGCCTTAGAAGAGTATGGATTGTATACTTGTTCTTTAAGACCCATTCACACTTGCCACTAGGTTTTTGTAGTTTGCCAAGTAGGATGACGTTAGAAATACGAAGGTTATTGTTACCTATGACGATTTTTTGTTATAACAGCAAGCTTTTTTTCAAAAAGCATGGTGAGAGAACTTAAGCTGAGACGTCCGTTGTACTCCCTGTTTTAGATAATCGATATTAAAACAGTTATCCCTTGGCCAACTACCCGAGTCATTTCGATTATTGATGTTTGAATAATTTCTGCAACTCCATCCATCTCAAGGGTGTTGCTACCTCATCTTAAAGTGCTGGGAGCTCCAGTTCACATAGTAGCAGACAGAGGATGGTTAGATACCCATCGAGATGAGTAAGCCTTGGGGTCCCGGAAATATCACACAACCTCTGCCTTTCGGCTGAAAGGACGTGAAGCTCCCTGTAGATAGCGAATTAGAATAATGCAAGTCTTGTACAAGATAGGTTAGTTGTTTGCAGGCAGAAACCCCTCCCGGCGTCTGCAGGAAGCTGAGCGGACGGAAGGTTGGAGAGGTTACTGAGGAGGCGTACAATCACGAGAGTCGGAAGTTGAAAGTACAAATGGTGAGTAGAAACTGAGTTAGGCGGCAAAAGTGTGAATGTGCAATGGGTGAAGAAAGCAAGAAGGGAAAATGAGTAACGGAGGGAGGCTGGGATAAAGTAACTTGAGAAACGATGAGCATTGAATATTGAGTAAAATTAATTTGAGGAGAGGCCAAGCAATTAAGAGGTATCATGAGGAGAGACCACGGTAAAGAGTATGCCCTATATACCTGCATTTTAAAGAACATAACAGAAGGAATTGCAACTAGAGCCCTATCTACAGGTGACGTAGGATATGAACTTGTTTAAAGACAGTTTAAGGAGGTCGATTCACTTCACAGATCGGGGTATTTTTAGAGGATAAGGCAGTCTTAGAGAGAAGACTGAGAGATATACGTGGCCGGTCGAGTATGTCTGTTTGTTCATTTTATGTGAATTGTATATAGTGAAAAAACAGTAGAGGAATTGATAGACACGAAAAATAGAACACAGGAATTGTTAATTAATTAATTATTTGTTGGTATTGAACTAATGGTTTTTAATGAATACATAGATTAAGGTAAAACACATGATATAGAGGGTTTTGGAGCCGGCACTGATTGGTGCACGCTGATATTGTGCTGCACGCACCCAAGCTTAGACAGTACAGTGCAGAATGGGCAAAGTGCACAGCAGACAAAATGATCATGCCATGGCCGCAAGAGGGATAATGATCGAAGGCAATTCTGCAGCATATGACGACATATTTGCATTCTGCATATATTAGAACAAAAAAAGTTAGACAAGTGACCAGTGAGTTTAGAGCTCTGGAAGATGTATCAGGAGGAGAGAGAAGACACACCTCCTGTATATTGGATACCTTATATATGCAAAAAGGGGGTTGAGTAGCCTTCCGCTCCACCTGCCACGCCTGAAGCAGACGGCGATAGTAAGACAGAAAGATGACAGGCTATACCCATTAATGGAGCTCAAGGCAGCAACAGGGGTATAGTAACCCAGCATATGACTCACAAAGCAACGACGAGGGCCCAGAAAATGTTCCTGAGCAAGATATAATCTCTAGGGTCCAGAGGGACAAGTAGAGACGTGATAAGGAGAAAAGTGAATGACCAAGTACATCTTTAGATATAGGCTGAGAAATAAAGAGATGGAAAGGAGAAAAAGATAAGACTGATGAGTTAGCACTTATACAGAAAGAATGGATGGGTGGTCAGATTTTACTCAAACCTAATGATAAGAGCATCGAGGACGTGAGTCAGAGAGAAAATTGAGAGGAACAGAAATTAAGGGATAAACGAAGGCAAGGATATAGAGTTGAAGTGATACAGAGGGTAGATGAGAGAATAGATATGAAAAGAAAAGAGGAAGTAATGAACCCTAATCCAGTAGTGACATGGGAGGACTTAGAAGAGTTTGTCCCAGCACATGAGCCAATGGCAGGTCCATCCAGAGTAAAACTGAAGGATGAATTCAACTCTAGAAGTATTGGGCACACAATTGATATAGTCTATCATGATATGAGGACTAAGGAAGTACTGCATGGGAAGGGTCAAAAAAAGAGTATGCAGCTGTACAATAAAGAGGGAGCCTTATGTAGTGTTGAGCCAGAGGAGCTGTCTTTAGATAGACTGACTCTGAATAGAGATGAAGAAGAGGTGAGAAGTCACATAAGTTGGGGATAGGATATGTCAGACGAAGATAGAGAAACATTACGTGGGGAAAATGAAGGTGACGCATGTGACCCTGAAGGGTGTTTTTCAATGGATAACGAAATGTGATGGTCATATTTAGACCTCCCTATATCTCCCTACATCTCAGGTGTCAGAATCATTGACACAGATAAATTGACCTAAAGGGTAATCTCAAGGTCAGAGGTGCCACGGTATGAAAGCAGGCTAAGGTTCCTGCTATGGAAAGACAAACGACGGGTGCTGAATGCGAGTTTGGAATGCCACAGTTTCCTTTTTTAAGAGAAGGAAGAAGCTAGGCCACAGTATATACCTTGACCATAGATAAGAGAAGAATAACTTAAGGTGCAGAACTCCGGAGATTAAATTCTGGTGCTGGGAAATGAGTACATGGGTTAGAGAAAATGATAGGAGGTAACAAGTTAGCTATAGGGGTCATTCAAGGTCTCCTGATTGTCATCCTAGGGAAAAGCACTGATGATGTTTGGTCAAGGTTAAACACTGCTCTCGATAGTGCACCATTCAATACTGAAGGGTGACGGGTTGAAAGCGCTTAGAGTGCTGTATCTGTATGTCAGACATGAGAGCGATAATTATGACAAGGGCTGCCAGGAGCAGTGCCGAAGCAGCTCAAGAAATTAGTGGGCATGCAAGTAAAGCAGTGGTCAGAAATGCAGCTGACCATTGCGCATAATTGCAGGCTTTTGCAAGAGAAGAATTGGAAGAAAGACGATGTTAGGAAAGGTGAAGAGGCAAAGGTAGTGTAGAAATAACTAGCCAAGTTCGCCATTGACAGGGTAATATTGACTAGTGGAGATGGATCAGGTTTATAGAAAGCAGCGAACATACCGTAAGTGAATAACCATAGGCAGTTTGATCAAGGTAATAATGGAGTTGAATCACCGGAACGGAAGGCTTCCAAAGTAGGGGCTTCCAGAATAATCAGGGAAACTTCCAGAATAATCAAGGTGGATTTCAAAACATGCAGAGCGATAATCAAGGCATGCAGGAGGGGCAAATAAGAAGACCTCTGCCTGTGTGACATGTGGTATGACAGGACACTTTTCTCGTAAATGTAGAAGTCAAGGAGTTGTGCAAAATGGAAAATTCTCAAGAGGGGGGACTACAAACCCGCCTGCGTATTCGCAGCAGGATGGGGATGGATTTGCTCAGAATCAAACGCTGAAAGTGCGGCAAGACTTTCAAGACGCAGCAGGCACCAATGAACTCGCCACAAGGCAGTCACAGCAGTCACCTGTGCAGATACAGCAGAGCACAAATATGGGACAATTAATGACTCCTAGAATAGGGGGTGCACTGTTGATGGAGAGAATCCTTTTACAGGTACGGGGATGAGAATGTATCCACAATAGGAAAGCTCACTGGGAGACTTGATGTGTTCGATACTTTTGGTGAGGCCAAAATCCTTAAGAGAAACAGAAGGTTGACGTCAAACATAAGGAGGCAAACCTTTTTCTTTTTTTTTGTGGACATGGGTGCAATACGCTTATGTATATAAGAGGGGATATTTTTTGATGCCATGAGTACTCAAGGGTTCACAAGAGCTACACATAGAGTTCCTTTTTACTGACGCATTGCCAGTTTCTATTGGAGTGTGTGACATGTCTGTGCCATTATTATTCGAGGTAGACACCTGTCAATGTATTAGGATGAGATTTTAATGACCCAGTTGAATTTAACGATTTCATTCACTAATGAAGGCATAGTGTGCTTGAACACCAGGAATGCATTATTTAAAAGTGAAGTGAATTTATTATGGGATTTACTAGACAGGTAATCATACGAGCAGTACCGTTAGAACCAGAAGTGTTTCACTATGTGGTACGCGTTCTGTTCAACATGGATGCTAGGCTTAATGGGCAGGAGTATGAGAAAACCTGATGAAATTATATTCAGGCCAAAGAAACCTATGGATGAAGAGGAACGGTGAGTCTTTCCTTTAGAATTACAAGCAGTAATAGTGCGAGGAGAATTAGCCATGCTCATGGAATTGATTATGATGACAGATGATGATGCACAGTGAAGGGCATTTGGAAGGGTTACAGATTGACTAACAACACGATAAGGATTTGTTTAGAGATCATCCATCAGATCACAAAGTAGTATTTGAGATAAAGTATTACTTATTAGATGAGCAATTAAATGTGGAGTTTCTCAGAAAAATGATGCTCGCACAGAAGCACCTCGAGTATTTTTAGATAAATGACAGGACAAAAGTAAAAGTTTCATTATGGACAACAGAATAGATCCCGATGACGGAGGCCTATTGAAGGGAGCAGGGGAAATGAAGATTAAATTGAAATCAGGAACAATTTTACCTCGAGAAAGACAGTATCCCATGTCTCGAGCGGCAGATGAAGGTATCTTTAAAGTTAGAATTATGAGGAGTTATATGATGAGTGCCCGAGGGTGGCGAAAAGTGGCAACTGGGGATATTCTCTTTATTGACAGTTCTTCAAAAATCAATCAAGAATAATAGGCAAAGATATGCAGATGCTGCTGCGGTGAAGCACAAGGGCCAATGGGGAACTTGGAGTATTGCTAAGTGCACGACTATCGTCTCACTTTTTGGCACAAGCTGCAGAATTAGTGGTGCTGATTGTCACACTCGAGAATTACGCAGACTGGGAAGTTACGGTGTACAGTGACTCCGCCTATGTGAGGTCGATGGTACACGAGCGAATGGGGCACCACAGCAACACGCAGCCTTATTGGACAGACTCAGCAGTGCACTACAACTTCTAGTAGCCATCGCAATTGTTAAGATGTACAGTTCACACGAAAAGGGGAGATTTTATCACAAATAGAAATTAAAATACACAGAATAAGGAAGCGAGATGTGGTTTATGTATGGAAGTTATTATGATGTTTTACATGATTGATGTGAATGGTGGCTATGATGAGAGTTCCTAATTGTTACAATAACTTGTCTAGAGCTGAGTTGGGAGAGATTCAAGGGGAAGCGCCTCAAATAGAAAACAACTTGTGGTTGTGGAGAGGGTGTTCTTTAAACCCCTCTGAGGCATTGTGGCGACAAGACAGCACTGGCAAACAGGTGATGCTTGTAGCCTTATTAAATGTGGTGCTGGAACAGCTACACCACCCTACGCACGTTATTAGAGACAACCTCGCCGCAACGGGTGTGGAGGATTGGTTTGTTCCAAATATAGTAGAACGCATTGCATTTTATTTATTAAAAATGTATTGCATGTCAAAGGTTTACTGCTGGGCACACATTGCGCACACTTAAAGAAGTTTTTCCGAGACCTAATGGTCCCTTTCAGCATTTGCATATCGACTAGATTGACATGCTGCAAGTATATAATGAATGAAGATATATAATCATAGTGGTATGTCCTTTCTCGAGGTGGATTGAATGTGGACCGTGTGCACACCCAGACGCCACCTGTGCAGCCAAGTTTTTAGTATGAGAAGTATTTCCTAAATGGGGAATATGTTAAATATTGAGCTTAGATAAATGGCCCTCATAAGTGAAGTTTGTGAATACATAAGCTTGTTGTTTAGTATAAAGCACAGGTTTTCATTGACGTATCATTAGCAGGCACACAAGATCTGTGAGAGACTCAATGACCTGCTTAAGCAGAGAATAGCCAAATTGAAATTGACCCTGAAGAAAGGGTAGTTGCGTTGTGTACCACTGGCATTGTATGCGTTAGGAAATCAGCCAGGTTCAAACCACCATTTTACCCCTCACGAGATAGTGACATGAGGTGAATGAGGATACTTCTCACACCTCCATCTAGAACTAGAAGTGATGCTCAGACAACAGCAGAATTGTCACTAAAAGAGCTACGTGATTACCTTACGTATATGACTTCAAATATCTCTGTCATTTCAGATGAGCTCAAGTGACAAGGGTGTGGGGCAGTGCAGAGCACAGAAGGAGATGATACAACAACCGGAGTTGATCAGCTTTGTTTTCCCAAACTTTAACCCGAAAATATGGTCTTCAAAAAAATACTTTACTAGAAGGTGGCACAAGCCTCATTTTTATGGCCCCTTCATAATATAGGACTTTACACTGCCTGCAGTCAAGGTACAAAGCAGACTTGCATGGATACGTTCTTGAAGATGTGAAGATCTATACTGGAGAACCTCCATCTCTCTACCCCAATCGGAAGCAAGCATCGGGCGAAGAACCACAGCATGTGCACTCTAGGTCTATGACTAGGAAAAAGGACGCAGAAGCTGTTGAATAAATACAAAGAGTATTTTGAACTGTGGCTTATTTCGGGACATTCTTTTCAGTCACTAAAAAGGAGTTAAGGGAACCTATTTGTTATTGAGCCACAGGAATTTGTTGACCTTAGACTGAGACATGCCTAAGTCTTGAGCATAAAGGAGAGCATGCGAGATTTGGAGTTCCTTTTCGACGGCTGGGAAAGAGAGCAGTACCCCGATTCCTATCTTGCCGACTTTCTTTTTGGAGATGCCTATGATGGTCCCAATGAAAATGTTTCATGGATCGTTCTTGCTGTGTTCCTGTTCATTTTGCGTGCTTAACCTGCACCTTTGGGGAGAACGACTAGTGTTCACCTGTTCTTGCAAGATCCTATAGTGAGAAGATTGCTTGCAGCTATCATTGAGCAGATCCTTCTGCTTCCTGAATTCAGTGGGGGAAACACAAATGCCCCTGTCACCAGATAATGCGCATCGACTGGTCAGCCTAGTGTTTTACTATCTGGTTGAAGAATGCTGCATCTTGTTGGGCGACAAACTGACATCTTAACCTTCCTGAGGGACCCGAGAAACAATGCAGCGCTTAATGAAATATTGAGAGACATCATAATCCAAGTGAATGGGTACTCCGAGAGACCATTGAGAACTGAATGAGACTTTTAAGAAAGAAGGTCCAAAAGTCTATTGATTGAGGAACTTCGTTTCATGCTGAAGGAGAGTCTTCATGTCGTCTGGTCAAAGGCCAATTCATGGTATCCACTGGGAATTTGTGTTCATCATAGTATAACCAGCTGAGGCTGATCGAGGAGCTTTTTGAGCCGACTCAGCAAATTCCAGAAGTAATGCATGATATTGCCCCATTAAAAATTGTTTTTCCCTCATTAAAAGTACCATGGGCAGCATCAGTAGCAACTTTGTTATGGCACATCTCGAGAGACGTCCACAATGTGCAAAAAGTCATTGCTGCAAGTGGTCCTACCTTTGCATCATCTACACTCGTATGGTGTTCATAGTGGTATTACTCTCACTTACAGTACGCACAGCTTACTATGTAGAGACACATGAAGTACAGATTCCTGTGCATCCTCCTGTACAAGAGAAGTGTACAGATGTGGCAACTACTGGGCAGCCGAGACCTTCTATAGTTATCCCTATTTTAGAGATATACACGAGAGCACTTGATTCTGTGATAAATAAACCTAGGTTACCGTTTGTAAAAATTTCACATATGGAGATTATGCAAGAAATATTAATGCCTAAATCTTATGTTGATAGTATGAAACTTCTGAAACTTTCTCCTACACAGATAGCATATGTAAAAACACCCAGTCCACTGACAAATGTGTCTATGATTGGTCTAGTAAAGAAGAACTATGCTGATATCTTACATGAGATGGTTAAATAAGCTTGTAAGAAAAGAACCAGACCTAAGAGAAGTGCTAGGGAGGACGATCATGAGCTAAATGATTATTTGGACAGTACAGCACATTTGGGAAATAAAATTTGGTATCAGCATATGAAGGAAGTAGTAAGAAGGACCTCAAAGGAGGAATGCTTTATATGTGCGCTCCTGCCTTATAGCATGGGGAAGTCTAAGATCTTCATAGCTATTGAAATAGACGTTCAGAGAGCACAGTGTCTTTCACACATAGCACTCTGCCGTAAACAAGGCCAGTTCATGGGCCGGGATGCCTATCTCAAATGGGCAACTAAATAGACAGATCCAGATGAAGATGATTATATACAGGATATGAAGACAAGAAATAAAGCACAAACTAAGAATCAGATGGCTGGGAAGAAAGAGTGGTTATCTGCAGAGCCTGGGTGATCATTGGTTACTACCAACCAGTTATTGACATTGTACAGAATGATGTAAGCCATTATGGCCGAGACATGCTAAACTACTGACCTGGGTTGAAGACAGAGGAGGACCCTTGCAGATAGTGCCTTTGGAGAGTGAAAAGCTGTGCTTCAGAAACAATGGCACAAGAAAAGTTGTAGAGAATCAGAACTGTGGTCATATCTTTGATGTACCAGGAATGAAAATGGGGATAGCAGTGATCATGGATCATTATTCGGCTTGTGGATCATAGCTTATATGAAGCGTCCCAAAGATTGGGGAGAATGATGTTCACTGGTGAGTGTTCATTCATGTTCCAGTGTTGGTGATCCCTAAAACTGATTTGAATGTTGACAGTTTCCCAAAAGCAGATGCTCACCTGAGGAAGAAGAGATCTGTGGAGCTGATTAATCGAATGAAGAGGGAGAATTATGTCTCTGCCAAGTCAATAGAAGCTTTAACTCCATTCCATATGAGCACAGACTGTTCAGTCAGACTTTGTCAGTATTCACCTTGATCTTTATGCTGAGTATCCAGGTTGGAGCAAATACCAAATGGCTGTAGATTGCCAGATGGGAATTGCTGCAGACGATCAACATGACCATGAAGGGATTCAATGCTATCAGAGAAGAGATGAGAGCCACACGCCTGATGACTCTTCAGAATTGGTATGTCCTAGCCTAGAGATGATCACAGCAATGGATGGAGGTGTTTTTGCAAAAATTGGAGAATCATGTTGCACATTCATACCTTCTCACGATAATGAGAATTCCACCTTGACAGAGGCTGTAGAGATGCTAACGAAGCTGCATGTCCAGATGATAGAGGAAGTAGAAGACATTGCTGATGACAGTTGATTTGGATCACTTTTTTCTTGGGTTCCACAATGGATGGCAGACATGTTCAATTTCCTTGGAGCCCTGATTGTGTTGGTCTTGATTGGATTCTGTGTGATCAAGATAATAATCGCACAATGCAATCAGACAGCAAAGAAAGCCATAAGGATGAAGATAATGATTGATGTTGAGTCAGGATGGAAGGCCAGAGATCTGACAGAGACTTCATGAAGGCCAGTATCCATACACCTGAGGGAGCAACATTCCTGTATCCAAAGAACCATATGGAGTATGTGGGAAGATGAGTCTACTGCAGTCAAAGTGGACAGTGCATGCTTATGACTTGAAACAAGGATGAGCATGTGAAATGGCCTTGATGTCACAAAGATATGGATCCCAAAGAATAATTTCTTCAGACAAGGATGTCTGGATGTGAACAATGATGGGAGAGTGGGCGATGAATCGCCCAGAGAGGGGAGTGTAGAGAAGGAGCTAAGTACCCCTACCTCAATCACCTCACCCAGCTTGCCTATATGTTGGGAACCAGAGTGTGAAACACGTGCGGTACCAGTGAAAATACCGATACCAAGGAGAATCCTGGAAGCAAGGTTCCCATTGAGAAAACCATTCCTGCATACGAGACAGTACAATGGCCATTTGAATGAAATCCTGGAAGAAGCAGGACAGTTGAATGGGGAAGATGAATGGTGACGTTACACAGAGCAGAACTGCCGTACATAGAAGAGATGCAGAGACTAGAGAATGCAGATATTCTATAAGGCAGCAAGAAAGTATCAACAACAACAAACAAATGGCATCTTGGGATCAAGATGATGAAACTTATGCTACAGAAATGATGAAGATGTCAAGCTGTCTTACACGTGTACAGATGCAAAAGAACACAAGCAGACAAAGTGTTCTTGAGGCTAGTTTATGATGAATAGATTGCAGCATTCGCCAATATATATATATACGTGATCAAGCGCTGAGTTAGCGCGAAACGCGTTGTTTTGCAGGATGCATACCATGGCGTCCTGCTTTTGTCTGTCTACCTGTTGCTGTCTATGTGTTGTCAATTATTTTGTACAATGCAATTTTTTTATCTTTTATAAAAAAACATTAAAGACATCTGTTTTCCAGGCAGTGTCTTTGTAAGTTTTGTCCGGTATTTTGGAGTCCGTTTTTAACGCCTGGCCCGTGGGAGTGCGGTTCACCTTCTCCTCTCGCCATTTGATAAATATATATATATATTATATATATATATATATATATATATATATATATATATATATATATATATATATATATGTATATATATATATATATTACATGGCCACGGTAGTGGCCATGTAGTTATGGTTAAATTGCTGTTTCCATAGGAAGAGCACTTTTTGGGCAGCTTATAACTTCACTCTCCCTGTACGGATCCTCACCAAACTTTGCAAAATAAGTAGTTGGGTCACTCTGAATTTTTTTGCAAAGTTTGGTGAGGATTCGTCCAGCCAGGGGGGGCAAAGTTATAGGGGGGTCCCAAAACTTTTTTTTTTCCCATAGACTGAATGGGAAAAAACTTTGCGCACAGCTACAGGCCGAACCGCTGGACGGATTTACACCAAATTTGCGGCAGGAGCGGCGGCCTGGTCCCAAAAGCGTGCTTTTGTAAATTTGGTGTAAATCTGTCCAGTAGTTTTTTTAAAAATTACTAAAATGGAAGGCAAAAAAATTAGTGATATCTGCGTTCGCTTCGCGGACGGACTTCCCTGTTTGCTCCGCGGACAGCACCCCGATTGGCCCGTGGGCTTGCGTCATGTCCGCGGACATGCGACGTGTTCGCTGATTGGACGGCGAGGGGCGTGGAGCGCGTCAGATTTTCTGTGGCGCCCGCCATCTTGTATTCGCAGTCGACCGCGTACAGCGCAGTGAAACGTGGATAAAAAATTGTATTTAGTGCCGTGTGTTGGTGTGTAAGAATGTTTGGGGAGGGTGGGGGAGTATGAGATAGGTTCAATGCTTTGTTTTTTTATGTGCTAGACGTTTTTGTTGCGTTCGATTTGTCCACGGAGAACACGGCTGTTCTGACATTTTGTAAATAAACTAAATGGTGGGGTGTTTAGAGGACGGAGTATGTGTCATTTTTGTTCGCAAGGAAGGTAAAAATGAGCTATGAACACTCGCCGTGTACTTAATTGTTCGTAAATACACAAACTGGGGGTGTCCTCAGGACGCTGTCCGTATTGTAATCTGTCTAGTTGAATGTGTTCTAAGAACACTCGCAGTGTCCCGAAATGGTTGCAATTACACAAAATGGGGGTGTTCTGAGAACGTTGTTTGTATTGTTCGTTGTCAGGGTGAAAGTGTTTTAAGAGCACTCTTTTTGTCCGCTAATAGTACAATTTCCTAGGGGCGTCAACTGACTTTTTGTCCACTAAAGGAACGATAAATCCGGCTGGTGTGCGTCGACATTATGTGATAATCCTATGACTGGCGCTATTGACCTGGCTGACTTGCTTTTGCGACACTAAATCATATCTCCCGCCACTAAGCCTGATATTATCAAAGCATTCATATTCCCCGCCTCTCTACGTGACGTTACAGGGTGCGTAATGAAACGCGCCCAGTCGTCTCCAGTACTACGCGACTTTACACAGAACCCGGAAGACAACACACATTATGTCACAACACAGCGCGCCACAATTCAGAATATGAAACTGTGATTTAAAAGCAAAGAGCAAGATTGTAAATGTTGTAAAGTACATTTATTTGACATCAAATGTTTAGAGAATATTCAGCAATTTGCATTTGTCTTTGTTGTCGATCCGCAAAAGTTCATGTTGAGACACGCGATGTTCCTTTGCGGTACAGAGAGTGTTAGATCAGGTTACAACTCAGTGCGTCACAATTCGGAATATGAAACTGTGGTTTAAAAGTAAACAGCAGGATTGTACACTTGGTAAAGTACATTTATTTCACATGAAATGTTTAGTGAATATTCAGCGATTTGCTATTGTCTCTGCTGTCGATCAGCAAAAGTTTATTTGGAGCCGCGCGTTGTTCCTTTGTGGTAGATAAGCTGTTGGTTTATGATAAAAGCAGTAAATAGTCTCTCTGATAATCGGAAGGTTGCTCCAACAACGAGCCGTTAGACCACCGTATTGGTTGGTATGTTGTTTGTAGCCGCTAGTACTGCGTAAGGGCATATTGGTCCTTGGCGATTGTCCCATAAAATGGTGAGGGTCATGAAGTTGCATATTTGGACTTGCACCTGGCAGTTGAAGAACCCATCCGCTGGAGTCTGTAAATTGTGACATAGACAAAACGGGGCCATGTACCTGTTTAAAAAACATAAATTAGTCTCACCAGCCGATCTTCATTAAAAATCATCATTTTATTTATTAGGGCATGAAACTATTTGCTATCGAAGATAGTGCAACAGAGTATGTTAATAATAAAAAAATAATATTTCCCCATTCATATAGCGCTAAGAACTGTGAGGTATCTAAGCGGTGCTTATTATTAACCACAGTGTGTGGTGCTCATTTATCGACCACGGAAGGATGAAAGGCTGAGTTTGGGCTTGCCTGGATTCGAACTTGCGTTAGCAAGCTGTGCACGGGTGTCAAAGCGAGCGCTGTACTCGCTGTGCCACTTGACAGGCTACAGTAAAGTGGCACAGCGAGTAGAGCGTTTGACCGCCTATAGACCGGTTAAATTATTTCTATTAACCCACTCTGTGTCGTCTGCCTTTTTCAGAGCCCTCTAAACGACAGGGGATCAATTCGGCGGTGATAGTACGCGGTAGAAAACATTATGCCACTTTCAACGAACAAGTTCAACTTCAGCGGTCTTTAATGCTACGCTATTGTAATTATATTTGGTATAAAGTAATGTAAAGGGTTACTTACAGTACAATTGCAATTTCCATTGTCTATGAGTGGTGCAGTCCGAAAATACGACTCCGCGTGTGCCAACGATCTTTCGCATACTGATATAATATGTAAAAGTGGTTTCGTTTCAGAAATTTCATCTTTATCTTCTCTTACGTTTTAGCAACACTCCTTCAAGAGAAGTCTTTCATCACAATCTCTGTCAGTCAAGGTCAAAACACAATACAACCTTATAGTCTGCTTCGTGAGCCTCTCCGGGGCCCGAAAAAAAAATGAAGCAGCTGACCTTCACTGTGAACGAGCATAAATTCTTACTTTGCAACATTCTGTGTAAAGCCATCTGTAGAAGTTGGTTTTTGCACGCCATGTTTGCATATTGTTTGCGTGATATTAAAAAAAGTTTGTTTAAAGGACGTTATGGTCCTAAGTACAGCCGAAAGACCCCTGAAAATAGCAAGTTATGGTAAGCTATGAAAAATAACTCGCGCCAACACCATGCACTGCTAAGACTAACACCCAGGACATCAAAGATGACATCGCAAATGTCATTGATGAAATCACTGATGACATCACATGTGTATGTACTTTTCATGGAATTTGTGTACTAGGGATTTTCATTATAATGTTCCGAAAAAAGTGTCAAGGATATTGCAATAAATATCATACCGTTATTAGTGCTTTGAACGATGCATTTATATCAATAAATAGCATTGTATTATGGGATTCTATGTAGTATACTGAGCTGCTAATGGAGAAAGATAGCATTGTGTGCAGAGTACAAGAAAGTATAATATTTGTAATGTTAATATGTAGAATAATGAAATGATAATTGTCCTGAAATGTTGGAAAATTCACAAAATGGGGGTGTTCTGAGGACGTTATTCGTATTGTGTGATTGCTTAGCTGTATGCAATGAGGGAATGGTACAGAGAGTAAAGTGGACGCCGTCCGCGGACACCGCGGCTGTTCGTGGACAGGGCGTGGTAAATCCGGGTTTTTCCAGGAAATCCAACATGGAAAGAAGACTGTACGGATCAGCCAATCAGATGTCGAGGTTGTGGATTTGTGTTGAAAGAGACTGTGTGTGGTGAAGATGGCAGAAGTGGAGAAAGTCAGGGTGTTGGTGCTCGGAGATATGTTTGTGTATGGTTTACAGCAGTACGCTGAATGCAGGCATGTTGCAAAGAACTTTGATGTCAAAGGAGTGGAGGTGGTGTGGAGCACTGTGCCTGATTGCAATGTACAGGGAATTGTACAAGTTTGTGCGGATATGGCCACGATGAACAGTCCGCATGTGGTAGTTTTGCACTATGGTGCTTTCCATTTGGGCAACGTCAGTGCCCCTACTTTGTTGGCTGATTTGGAATGCTTGGTTCAAGCCGTAGTGAAGATCCTTCCAAATGTGAAAGTAATTTTTTCTGGATTACTACCTAAGGCAATATGGGACAATAGTTCAGTTTTTTGTCCTCAGCAAAACATTGCTAGGTGTGTCATCAACCGAGGCATGTGTGCCTTCATGCTTAGAGCTGGTATGTTCTTCTGTAACAATGAGAATATTGATGCCAGTAATGCTGTTAATTTTAAAGAAGATGGCATTTCTTTATCTTTTACCGGAAACGCCTTTTTATTTTGGAATGTAAGGGTTGCTTTGGAGAAGGTTATGTGAAGATTTTAGGAGTAAAGTAAGAAAAAAAAACAAGAAAAAAAATATAAAATAACAGGTGTCTGTCAAGCATCTGTAAAAAAAAAAAAACGGCTCTTTTCAGAGCCAACTTCAAAGGGGAAATGGGGCACACTATTTAAATTTACATTCACCACGCTCAGATTTTCAATGTGTCCGCGGACATGGCGGTAGTCCGCAGACATGAAAATCACTACGAGGGGGTAAGTATGTTCTATGTTACATGTCAGGGATATTATGGTTAAGTTGTGTTACTAAAAACCTATGAAATTCAGTGAAAAAACTTTGTTAAAGGGACGTTATGGTTCCAAGTAAAACCGAAAAACCCTTGAAATTGGCCAGTTATGGTAACATAAGCAACCATAACTCGTGCCACCGTGCACTGCTAATACTAACACCCAGGACATCAAAGATGACATCACAAATGTCATTGATGACATAACTGATGACATCACATGGCTGGCTCTCCCTTTTTATCCTTTACTGACATATCGAAGCCACATAGTTTTCTACAGTAACAGTCAGGAAGTATAAATTGAAAAGGTACTATATTTGTAGACTTGGGTTCCTGTCACATCATATATGAAACATGTACGTAGCGGAAGATACAGGCTTGAAAGAGAGGAATACTCTCTGTGAATGAAGATAATCATTATGGTATCAGCACTTTGTCATAGTTTTAGTTTTTATTACTCTACCTTCCCTCTATATGCTCATATTTGTATACATTATAGTCACTCTCCATAGAGTGAATGGGAAAAAAATTTTGCTCGCGTCTACAGCCCAAACCGCTGGACGGATTTCCACCAAATTTGGACCAGGAGCAGCGGCTTGGTCCCGAAAGCGTGCTTTTGCAAATCTGGTGAAAATTCGTCCAGTAGTTTTTTTTTAAAATAGCCAAAAAGTAGCTAAAAAAAAAATAGTGATATCTGTGTTCAGTTTGCGGATACACTTCCCTGTTCGCTCCGCGGAAAGTGTCCTGATTGGCCAATCGTCTTGCGTGATGTTCGCGGACATGCAAAGTGTTCGCTGATTGGACGGCGTGGAGCGTGAAGCGCGTAAGATTTTTCGGTAGCGCCCGCCATATTGGATTCGCAGACGTCCCGGACAGCGCGGTGAAACTTTGTTCAAAATGTGTATTTTGTAGAGTGTGTTGGTGTGTAGGAGTGTTTGGGGAGGGTGGGAGTGTGTGAGATAGGATGAAAGTTGTGTTTTTTATGTGTTAGACGTTCTTTTTGTGTTCGATTTGTTTGCGGACATCACAGGTGTTCTGAAATTTTCTAAATAAACTGACTAAGGGGTGTTTTAAGGAGTCAAAATGTGTCCGTTTTGTTCGCAAGCAACGTGAAACGGTTCTAAGAACACTTGCGGTGTCATGGGAGTGTTCGTAGGTGGTGTACTGAGGACGCTGTCCGTATTGTTCTTTGTCAAGTTGAATGTGTCCTAAGAACACTCGCGGTGTCCTGAAGTGTTTGCAAATAAACAAAATGGGGGTATTATGAAGACGCTTTTAAGAACACTCGCGGTGTCCGGGGAGTGTTCTTAGGGGGTGTCCTGAGGAGGCTGTCCGTATTGTTCTCTGTCAAGTTGAGTCTGTCCTAAGAACACTCGCGGTGTCCTGAAATGTTCGCAAATAACAAAATGGGGGTGTTCTGAAGACGCTTCTAAGAACACTCGCGGTGTCCGGGGAGTGTTCGTAGGGGGTGTCCTGAGGACACTGTCCGTATTGTTCTTTGTCAAGTTGAATGTGTCCTAAGAACACTCGCGGTGTCCTGTAATGTTCGCAAATAAACAAGATGGTGGTGTTCTGAAGACGCTTCTAAGAACACTCCCGGTGTCCGGGGAGTGTTCGTAGGGGGTGTCCTGAGGACGCTGTCCGTATTGTTCTTTGTCAAGTTGAATGTGTCCTAAGAACACTCGCGGTGTCCTGAAATGTTCGCAAATAAACAAGATGGGGGTGTTCTGAAGACGTTTTTGAGAACACTCCCGGTGTCCTGGAATGTTCGTAGGGGGTGTCCTGAGGACGCTGTCCGTATTGTTCTCTGTCAAATTGAATGTGTCCTAAGAACACTCGCGGTGTCCTGAATTGTTCGCAAATAAACAAGATGGGGGTGTTCTGAAGACGTTTTTGAGAACACTCCCGGTGTCCTGGAATGTTCGTAGGGGGTGTCCTTAGGACGGTGTCCGTATTGTTCGTTGTTAAGTTGAAAGTGTTATAAGAATTATCGCGTTGTTCTGAAATGTTCGTAGGGGGTGTCCTGAAAACGGTTTCCCTATTGTTCGCTGGCAAGCTCAAAGTGTTCTAAGAACACTCACATTGTTCGCGGACATTAAAAGTTTTCCATAGATCATAGTTGAAATGTTTGACTCTATGGATGTGATATGCTGCGGTGGTTGTTGCCAGGGCATAGAGTCTTGGGTGCATGGCCATTTGCCCCCAAGACTCTATGCCCTGGCAACAACCACCGCAGCATATCACATTCATATTTGTTTATAACTTTGGGTGAAAAACAAATGTATAAGGAACAAAGGTATTCATTTCTGTGATAAAAGAAAATAGCATGTTAGTATTAGTATTTTGTAATGACTTATTACATTGTATAAGCAATATACTTTTTTTTTTGGCCCTCATATTTAGTAGAGTACAAATCAGAGTACTGTGCAATTTGCTCAGTTTCTGTATTTGTTGCTAAAATCATTGTTGTTTCTGGCTAATGCTTTATACTTTGCTTTGTTGTATTTCTTTTGGAACAGTAACAGATTCTTCATTTGTTTTGATATTATAAAATTTTGGAGCAGTTAGATACCAATTGGCGTATTCTAACTGTCTATTTTTTTAATATATTGTAGTGGTTTTCATTTACCTATTTGGATATTGTTAAATTTTGGGACAGTTAGATACCAATTGGCGTATTCTAACTGTGTATTCTTTGGCCTAATTTAGTGGTATTCATTTATCTGATTAGTTGTTGTAGAATCTTTGAGTGTTAGATAGCTTTTGGAGTATTCTAACAGTTTATATTACTTTAACACACATTTATAATTTTGGGACAGTTAGATACCAATTGGCGTATTCTAACTGTGTATTTTTTGGTCTAATTTAGTGGTATTCATTTATCTGATTAGTTGTTGTAGAATCTTTGAGCAGTTAGATAGGTTTTGGAGTATTCTAACAGTTTATATTTTTGTAACACAAATTTACTTAAAGGTTTAAATACAGTTTATTTATCAAATTTTGGTTTTAAGGACATCAAATAAGCGTTTGTAAGATTTGCTGGTAATCTCTGCTTTAGAGTAATGGTACTATCATTACATTCAAACCATCCACATTTCTTTTTTATGTATGCAGTGTAGTGCCCTGAATTGGTTGCGGCTCCTGCGTGGTAGATTATACCTATTGTTGTGAAGGTTTTCTTACCAAGTGATATTTGACCATGTGTGAATCCAGTCAGCTTGCAGTTGTTTTTGGTACCATCTGCATTGTAACGTAGAAGCATTAGTATTACGTATTTACTATGTGTTTGTATTACTAACGTGGAGCAATTATCTGAATTGCAGGTAGAGCATAATCTACCATGGTTTGCATTTTGTACAAGTTGCTGAAATGGAATGGATTCACAATTTGGTATTGATATATATATATGAAGCGTTCATTGGGGATTTCTTCTTGTGTCACATTGTTGCAGAGAGTGCATGTATGTTTCCACATGTATGAAATCTGAAAGATTTCATTTATAGGTATGTTTTTGTTTTCCAGTACTTGTAGTAAGTACATTAGAAATTCTTGTGGATCTTCCTGTGAGTTTATAGTGAATTTCACCATTCCAGCACAGTAGTCCAATTGTCGTCTTATTCCAAAAACACTATATGTGTTGTCAGGATTGTTTGCTGCATTTCTGTGAAGTACTAACATTTGCAAACACAATGGGTCTGTACTGTGTGAGTAAATGTTGTCAACAATTGGTGGTAATTGAAATAGAATATTCATTGCTACATTTGCATAGCAATTTACACCAACTATATTTGAGAATTTAAATGGTCCAGGTAGTTCTGTATCTAACTGCTTTTTTTGGAGTTTGTCTTCCTTCTTTAAAGAAGTACCTGGTTTACTTTCTCTAATTGATTCTTTTTTGTTTGTGGTACTTGATGGAGTATTAGTTTCTTTTACTCTCTTTGGAGGATTTCCAGTGATGTCCTGTTGCATTTCAGTTTGATTTAGTTTTCTTTTACAACGTTTTAGTTTTTGTGGAACAGAATATGTGTTTAGATGGGGAGTGTATAGTGAGCGAAGTCTATTATATTCTAAAATGCAAGGAATATCAGCGTTTACTTTACTTGCATCAAAGTTGATTAGAAATAGACAGTCAAGTGTACGTAAGCGTGATAGTGCTACGTAGCTCATGCCTTCTTTAAAGACTGTGTTACCAATATCTATCATTGCTTTGTCTAGGGTAAGACCTTGTGATTTATGAATTGTGACTGCGTATGCTAGAGTTAGAGAAAATTGTTCTCTGCGTACATACATATCTTTGAAGAGAAGGAATCTAGCTGTTGAGCGTCCTATCCGTTTTACTTCTGAAAGTTTGTCAAAGAGTATATTGACAAACTGAATTTTGTTGTCACGTGGGTATGTTTGAAAGCCAACAACTGTACCCAGTGCTCCATTAACTAGTCCTTGGTCCACGTCAAGGTTACGTTTAAGCATTACTCTGTAATTTAAGGATAATTTGATTTCATTGAATTTGAAACAGCTTGCAAGAGTTGGCATTAAGGCCATACAATTGACATTTTTGTGGGCTAATTGTTCCATAACATCTGTAGCACATGCATTATCGCCATAAAGTGCATTAATGTGCCGGGTTTTCAATGTTGCTTCTGCTTCTTTAGAAAGTATACCAACTCTCAAACTTTTTAAAATGTTGGCATAAGTGAGATATGCAGATTTTGCGCATGTTTTCTGTTATTCTCTGTATTGGAAATGTTGCCAAAGGTTGACATTTCCAATGCTGCCAACAGTTTTACGGCAGAGTTTGTGCCCTAATGTTTTAAAAATAGGTTCACCTTTTACTGGTGTTAATTGAAGCAGATATCCAAAAACAATAATGTGTTTTCCTGCAAAGAGCTCTTCATAGCCTGTTTTGAGTACTTCTTGTAATCTGAGGTGAATCAAAGCTAACATCAGGTTGGAGACCATGCTCACTTCATCTATTAGTAGCATTTTCATTTGTTTCAATACTCTGCATAATTCCATTGCAGCTTCTGCAGAAAGTTTGTAATAGTCTAATTTGTTCTGGTGTTCTACTGGTAATAGTAGTAATCGGTGTAATGTAACACCACCTATGTTGTAGGCAGCTAAACCTGTGGGGGCAGTGACAACAGCTGACAGTTTGTTGTTTGTCAATTGTTGAAGGAACTTACTAATGATTTTGATTAGGAATGTTTTGCCAGAACCAGCTTCACCACTGACGTACAGTAGTAGAGGTTTATAATTATGGCAGGAATATTCTTTATTTTCATGTTTTACACCATGTGCAATTTGTTTTGTTGCTTCTTGAAAAATGCTACTTTGCTCATTGTTTAGTTTTGATTGTAGTATAGTTAAGTCTTCCTTATCTTCATACTGACACATGGTGTTTTCTACTTCTATCATAGCTAATTCTGCCTCATTTGTTATTAGTGGTTCTCCCAGTGGTTCTTGGCTTCCTGTTACAGAAGGTTGACTACTGTCAGAAGTATCCTTATCTAGTTGAGCTTGGAGTTCTTCTTCATGTTGCTGTTCATTGTGCAACATTGTTTTGTACTGTGTAAAGTTTACATCATTTATAGTGCTTTCATTTGCTTTGAAAGCATCCTCATATGAGTCATAGTTATCTAGTAATTGTTCTTCTTTTCTCCATGGTTTGAAGAGTTGTAGCAGGGACATGTAATATACTTCTTTATGTTGAGGAGTCTTCAATGACAATTTGATATGATTAATTAAATTTGGTTTAGTGAGTTTAACTAAGCTGCCTTCACAGTCTGTCACTCTATATTTACCTTTTTTTTCATCAGGTTTCATATTATTTTTGTATGTGTAGTTTTGGGCTATTTGGTATAGACACATGTTTTCCAAAGTATTACTTCTGTTTGGGTAGTATGTGTCCAATAAATTGTTTTTTAAAATGTCTTGGCTGTTGGGATCATGTTTGGCTATTGTTTCTATAGCTTCATATGATTTTAGAACTATTTTTCTAGATTTAGCTGGACCAAGACTTAGCCATACTATATTTTCAGATTTACCATACAATGAAGTACCAGTTAAACGATCAGCTGCTTCATAAGATCCACATTCTCTATGGGTGAGCATTTTTATGCCCAAGCTGTATAATTTCTGAGATACTGTTTTATCTGATGACAGGTCATTCCAGAGGTCTTCGAGCTCTGTCTTTTCTGCTTTAGTTAAGTATGCTGTGACATATCGTGCAACTGCAGTAGAATTGTCTGCAATGTACTGCACATCTATGTTTGCATTCCATAAGTGGGCAATGATTGCATTATAATCATTGATATATTTTTCTTCTTCTTTTCTTTTTATGTAATATGTATTTTTAGGTGACTTTCCTTTAACAGTATGTCTAACTGAAGACATGAGGTTGTTTACTTGACCTGTATTTGTAACTGGTCTAGGGAAACCAAATCGGCATTTGGTGTAGTATTTGCCTTTGTTTTTGTATTTGCGACGACAATATTTTCCACATTTGTGTCTTTGAAATTGTACAATTTGTGCACAAAGATAACTATTTGTGGCTTCTGATGGAATTTCACAAGTGACATATTTTTCAATAAACTGTAAAACAGTGGCATCACTGTCTTGACCAAATTTAGGAGCATCTTTAATCCATAAAAGCATGTGGATATGTGGTGCTCCTCTGGCTTGGTATTCTTTTCTCAAAAAGAAGTGTTGCACTTCTCCAAGGGGAGGAACAGTTTTATTACAAATAAAATGTAGCATAGCAATGAAGCGATGGTGAAAATATCTTGAAACATTAACAGGATCCAAAGAACAAAGTTCTCCAGGTGTTAGAATATCTATGTTTGTTTTGTTTTTATTTGATATGCGTAGGAAATCATGTAAATCTTCCCATGCATATTCTGCACAACTTAATGTAACAAACCAAGTGGGTGGGCCAAGGTTTCTGATCATACAACGTACATCTCCATGACGTTGAAACCAGTACTCTTTAGTACCACGCATATTTGCTAATAGATTTGTAATATTTGATTGTAAAACCTCATCCTTTTGTTGCACTTTCTCTAATAATTGTGTAGCTGTCATATTTTGAAAGTGTGATCCTGATTTTAATATGTGTGCAACTCCGTAACATAAAGTTGCTAGTTCACTTTCAAAGAGTAGGTGGAATATGTATTCCACATTTTGTCTAAATCTGGGATCTTCAGAATACATCCGTAATGAGCGGTATTCTGAAGCTGATATTTGAATAGGTCTATCATCATACCTTCCTCCTTTGCCAGTAGGAAAGAGTAGAGGAAAAGCACGTGCTTCTATACTTTTTTCCCATATACTGATTGGCGATCCTTTTGTTTGACGCATTTGGTAAGTTTCCAGTACATCTTGTACGGTGTCATTACAGTGCAAAGGATGAATTGTATACTGGTCTAAAGTATTTGATATTGTAACAGGATCTAGTAGCTCAAATTGACCAGCTTCTTGTGTTTCTTGAATTGTTTCAGTTGTATCTTTCAAGTTTTCTTCAATATTAATTTCTTTGTAATATTCATTATTCTCTTTAAGATATTGGAAGGCTTGTCTAATTTTATATAAATCTACCAGCTGTTGCCATATTTTTTTGTCTTTTGTAGGTACTCCATTTACTAATATAATTAAAGATTGGTGCATTGGACGTTGCACTCCTAAAGTATGCACATTTTCTTTTAGATTTAATGGTAAATAACCTACTTTTCCACAAATGCCTTTTACCAATTCAGAGGGAGGTAATTTTGCTGTTTTTGGTTGAATGCGTATTATTGCTTGAAATGGGTGTACTGTTTGAATTATGATGCTCTCATATAAATTAAGTTGTTGTAGAGGTTTTGGTACTGGGTATAATTCCAAATTATTTGTGATAGAACGTGAAGGAATTTGGTTGTTGTCAAGTTTTGTGGTGCAATAACTGCAAAGTATTAAGGGCTCAGTTATTTCATATTTGTTTTCTGCTAGAAGGTAGAGAGCTAATTCAAACCATTTAGAATCTTCGTTGTCTTCTATTTTGTATGATAGGTCCACAGTTTTTGTGTTACTTTTATAAAAAATTCTACGGCAACATACACATACATGGTTTGGTACTTCAGCTGATGTACTTTTAAATTTTAGTATTTCTTTTTTGTATGTGTTTAGCAAAAGGTTGCCATGTGTAGAATTGTTGCTTAATTGGTTTAAAGCTATTTCATTCTGTAAATGGCTTTCACTTCCAAAATATTTTTTCTGGATATAGTGAATTTCTTCAAGTAGGTCTTTTGCTGTACCATGTAGAAGGATGTTATTTAACTTTGCTAGTGCTAAAGCAGGACTTTTAGCATAGTACAGTTTATAGACTAGATGTCTTATAGTTGAATGATGTGTTGATATCCTTTTGATATCATGGAAAGTGGTTTTACAAGCAGGTCCTGTAATGCAGGCCAATGAATGTCCTTGTAGTCCTGTGTACTTGCGCACTGGACAGGTATCTATATTTTGCAGTAATTTAATTTTGATTTTGTCTTTGCTTTTTACATATTTATTGAGGAATTGGTGTAAAGATTTGAAACATTGTTTGGGAATGTTACACATTGACGTGCATGGCCATTTGTACACTAGACGTTCTGATTCAGTTGAATGGAGGGGTAATTCTAAGTTTTCAGGGCATATTTTTGTAAGGAGTACTTCTTGTTCCATTATGGTATTATTCACTTTTTCATAACCTCGACCACTGCTATTTATGGCAATTGTATTTGTTTGCTTTTGTTTGAACGCTTCTTCATTAAAATATGGTTCTGTGCTCGTAGTGTGATTCCATTCACCTCCGCAGATACTTAAGAAGTTCTTTCTGTTGACATTTCGCTTATTGAGAAGTCTTTTTTGTAATTTAGTTATTAGTTTTGTTAGTGGTTTCATTTTGTTTAACAGTAATATAAATAAATTTCTTTTGAGAAGAATTGCACTGTCCATCAATGCTTCTAAGATTAATTTCCTACGATAGGTTTTAAGCTTTGACCTGATTTCTCTCCTGTTTTTGGCTAAAATACTTTTCTTGGCATGCTTACTTTGCACTATATTAAAATTTGAAGAAGTAGTTTTATCTGTACTGATAGCTGATTTTCTGTTAATTATTTTTTGTTTTTTTTTTACATTTTGATAGAGGAAGCGAAGTTGTTGTACTTGAAACTTCTTGTGTTTCACTAAATGATTGTATTAGCTGTTTTGTTTCAACTTTTTTTACAAATTCTGCTACAGATGGATGCTTATGTTGGACTCCTTTATTTTCATTTGCTCTAATTTTGTGTGCTGTGTGCATGAGTGTTTGAGTAAGATGATAAAGATGTATGTAATGGTGTGTGATTGTGCATTGAGAACTAAAACTAGTAGGGATAGGTATTCTTGAATTTATGTGTCACTAAACTGGGGTTCAGATGACAAAAAAAAGTAAGCTAGTGGTGTGGAAAAGTACAAATAGTAAATCTAATGTATACAATTAAAACAGTTGTTTGTTCTATAATATGAAAATTGTAGTGGTCCAGTTGGCTAATTTGTGTGTCCAAAAATAGAAATTTGTGGGCCATTCTGGTTGTAAATCGCTGTTTACGACATGGAAATTTTTGGACAAAATGATACACAATCTCTATTTTAAGAAACCAAAATAGCTGGTATTAATGTTATAGTATATTTGATTAATAATATAAATATTATGGTGATATTTAACTTACTTTTTTTTTAAATTAACAGGTAACTTCTTAGTTTTTCTTTCTTCTTCGAATTCGGCTGCTTCTTTTCAGGAAACTGGTCTTCACTGCAACTGTAAAAGCTTCAAATTAGTAACTTTGTTTGTATATAGCACTGTTTTTAATTTAGATATTGATTTTTTTAATTGAAATCCTCAGTGCCTTCTGTAAAACTATTAAACTAATTTATTTACATAAAATACATTGCATCAGTTCAGTGTATATGATATGTTCTTAATTAACAAATTGTATTGAATGACTAACTGTAGCAAAAATAAAATATCTTTACTATGTCTTGTGAAATGTATAATATATTAGTGAATACCACTATTTCTGTACGTAAACTGTTCTAGGTAATAGCGCCTCAATGTCATGTCTAATTTAAAGTAATTAAGTCAATAAATAAATAAAAACAAAAAATATGAAATTGTATTGTTAAACATAGATTGTGTTTGCATGCAATTTTGTTTGAATATATGTAGTCCATATATTTCATTTAAAAAATGTTAGTTTAACATGATTTGAGTGTGTGTGTTTAAAGAAAGTAAAAAGTATAAAGGTGTATAAGTGGTAGTTGATTTTAGGAAATTGAAAAAAGTACAGTAAATTCATTTAACAGATTTTACAAGGTAAAAGTCTGTTTGAAAATGTGTTCATTTACCATAGCTCTCAAGTAACACGCTTTTGGCGGGTGTCACACGCCTTGTAAAGGGCAGACTCACCCGCCAAGCCTCCTGGACGCCCATTCATTCCAATGGGCGTCTCACCCGCTAAAAACAAAATCGGGTGATTTCACCCACCTGTAAAACAAAAATGGTTGAGAGCTATGTCATGTACTATACAGAAAATATGCATACCTGAAGTTTGTGTTCATGCATATGGATATGCGTGGAGCTGCAAGTAGAAATCTTGAAGACTTGTACAGTATTTCTGGTAGATGCTGCTTGCCAATGATATGACACTTGTACTCAGAGAGATTCAGAGTACATTTGCAGTGCTGGTCTATGATGATGCAGTTAGATGTAGAGGTCTTGAATGTGATTGGTGCATGGTCATGTGATTTTTGAGGTACATCCAATGAGGGAATGGCAGAGAGAGTGTAGTGGAAATGGTAGAAGGGCTGTTCATGTTACAATATGTCCGCGGACCTGGCGGTAGTTCCAGGACATCGGGAGTTACATCCGGGGATTTTTGGGTTCAGAAGTCATGCAAATGAGAATAAGCACTGAAAGGGATTGGTCAGGAAAGTTTGGTGGGTGTGTTGTGCCAGGAGAGATTTTTTGAGATACTCTTTTTGCTGAGAGAACAAAAGATAGCTATGGCTGTGTGTTTCAGAAAACAGATTGTTTGGATTTTAGGAGATTCGTGGATACATTGGTTGAAGGTGCATGCAGAAAGCTGTGGAGTAACTGTAGATCTTGGATTCCCACATGTGGAAGTACACTGGCATGGAGTATGTGGAATGAAGTGGTTGGATTTGCTACCTCTCTGTGCTACTTTGGAGACAGAGCAACATCCAGACATAATTGTAATTCATTGTGGAGGGAACAGTTTAGGGCATGTGACTGGAATTTTTTTGCAATTTGCTATGAAAGAAGGACTGAGGAAGGTTATGGACATGTTTCCTAATTCGCAAGTGATATTTTCACGGATTGCGCAGAGACAAATGTGGCTTCGTTCTTCTTCATTTGGTCCACAAATGGAAAAAGCAAGGCGCAATGTTAATAAGGCTGTTTGTGGCTTTCTAAGAGATTTTGGCATGTCTTCTTTTCACAATGAAAATATTATGTTTTGTAGTACATACATTTTTCGCAGAGATGGAGTCCATCTTACTTATGCTGGCAATCAGATTTTTCTGAGAAATGTACAAAATGCATTGCAACCTTTTTTGGAATTACAACAACGATTTTGAAGTAGATGTTAAGCATTTACAATTTTTGACTTACAAACACCACCCAAAGGCTCTTTTCAGAGCCACCACTTCTTTCCAGAGAAAATTACAATGTTTGTGATGGAGTAGTAACCCAATTTTTTTAATGTTCGCGAACTGTTCGCGGACTTCTAAAAAATGTCACAGTACATACATACAACTGTGACCCTCGAAAGGTAAGGGTCATCAGCATTCTGTATGGCCTGTGAGGCAGCTTCAGAAAGACGCTGTCCCACAGAGGTGATCCTTGTGGTGACAGGATTAGAAACAGAGGATGAAGTAGAGGAAATCAACCTGCTAAGTTCTTCGCAAGGTACAACCCTGCGAATAGCCCCAGAGTGAAATGACCTCAGGTGTCGCTTCATAGTAGTGGTCCCAAAGCTGCAGTTACCGTGCTTCCTGCGACTGAGTATCATTTTGCACTCATTGCAGGTAACATGGTTCGCACGAGCCTTAGGACCATTCCCATGAATGGTAAATAACCGCCACACCCAAGACTCACGCCTAGTGCGGGTAGTAGGGATTTCCTCTACCTCATTCTCATCATCCTCTTCTTCCTCCTCCGCATCCTCATTCCTGTTCCCCTCTTCAGGCCCTTGGGGAGGTGGTGGTGGTGGAGGGGGTGGTGGTGGTGCTGAAGCAGCTGCAGCACCAATTGGCAGTTCAGCAGCCAAGGATGCCATGTCGATGATGGTGTAGTCTGCAGGTGGCAGCAAAAATCACTGTGTTCTGAAGAATAGCCAGAAACACAATGGGAATAAGCTCTTGGGCGTGGTCTTTTATAGGGGTGCTTGTGTGCGGTCCTCGGACATGCGCACCGTGCGCGGACAGATCGAACACAAAAAAGGATCGGAAAGTTTCAAAACGTATATAGAAAGTCAAGATTGCTATGTGGGACTTGTGGCATGGTGAGATTTTATTGAAAAATATTATGGATTAACTGAAAATGTACTTTTAAATTGTTCGGGGACACGAACAGTGTCCGCATTTCAGGACATACGATGAGCGTGGGCGATCTGTTTGCGAACTAGTCTGCGAAGGAAGCGCCTGTCAGCAGGACACCATGTGCACGGAGATTGGTTAGCGCATGCGCATTGATGTCCTACGGACACTGTTCGGGTTCTGAAGTAATTAAAAGTGCGTCACACGTGAAACGAATATTTCAGGACACCGCGTGTGTTCTTAGAACACTTTAAACTTGGTAACGAACAGTAAGGACAGATATAGTGTTCTTCAGGACACGTGTAATTTATTTTATGTAGGAACATTTAGGACACCAATTGTGTTCTTAGAACACTTTAAATTGGGTAGCGAACACTACGAACAGTTGTACTGTTGTTCATGACACATCATTTTCGTGTATTTTGGAACATTTCAGGACAGCAATTGTGTTCTTAGGACAGTTTTAAGTTGATAGCGAACATTAAGGACAGATATAGTGTTCTTTAGAACACTTTAATTTTTGTTTCTTTACGAACATTTCAGGACACCACGTGTGTTCTTAGAACAGTTTCAACTTGCTAGCGAACAGTACGAACAGGTGTGATGTTCTTTAGGACACCTCCATTTTCGTTTATGTACGAACATTTCAGAACACTCGCACTGTCCGCGGACACTTTTATTGTTTTTTTAAAAAAACGGAAACTGTTCACAATACAATATAAAAATTAAACTTTATTTAACATATATTAATAATTTATGACAGAGAAGGTGAGGGAGAAACAGAAACAAAAACAGGAGAATTTGGGGTTTCAACATGATTGGTATTAGGTGAGGAAGGGATGAAAATCTCATCAAAACGTTTTGGATTATGGAGAGGGTTTGGGGATAATTGACTGGGATATGGTGAGGAGGGACAAGTACATGTGGGGCAATGGTATGACGTTTTTGTTTTAAAATGATCTTCAACAAAAGTTTTTAAATTATTAAAATTGGTCAACAGTAAATCAATTTTTTTTCTTTTATGTTGTCAAGCGTGTTTTCCTTAACAGCTTCTTCAGAGGTAGTTTCTATTTTGTTATGCACTGTATAAAAAAATATATATATGTTAAATGTATACAAAATAATAATATTTAAATGGTTTATATTATAAAGTGTTTACCATTAGTTTCACTATCGTGTGACATTTCTTCATGTGGGAAATTGTCCTCTAGCCATTCCAGAGTACTAGACATTTCTGTGGGAAAAAAAAAGAAAAGATAATATATTTTTTAATCTAATACAGGAAGTTTATAAATATATGAGTAACATGAAGTACACTTACTATTTCTGGTAAGATAAGTCCTATGTATTCAGTGGGTCTGGTCTTGTTCTCAGTTCTGTTGTGTCTGTGAGGTAATTATGTTGGAAGCCAATTTATGTTCTTGTGGTATATTCCATTTCAGAACATATTGTATTTAAATGAATGGTTAGTGTGTTACATATATGGGTTACATTTCTTATGTATTACTATATATACAGGCCGATTCATGGAATAATTAGCGCGGCGCAAGTGGGCAAAAATGTGCGAATCGCAGTGGAATAGCGAAAATCGCAGTGCAAGTGCGAAAATCGCACGAAAAGCAGCTCACATCGATTCATGGAAGGCCGTGCGCGAGAAAACCAGCGGATGTGCGATAAAAAAGTGCGCGGCGCACGTTGGCGCACAGGCCATCTAACTGCGTGCGCCAGGTCACAGCGAAAATCGCACAGGCCACAGCGAAAATCGCACATAGCGCGGCGCACGCAACAAAAGTAGGCGGAACACGGGCGTAACACTCAGAATGGGGAACAACTTGCCAAAACGTGGGCGTCACGGGGGAAGTACAGGGCACAAGTGCGCGGAACGCCCACACGCTCACCTACAACACGTATTCATGGAATAGAATAGGGCAAAAAAGCGCACGCTCAAACCAGCGCACAGGCACAAACACGACCGCCACAAGAAAGCAGGCGGTAGCGTCTCTGCGGCTGTAAGAAATGTGCGCCAAAAGGTGCGCCAACAAATAGCACCTATATACTGCCATGATGAATGTCCTATACTGTGGCCCTCCAGGACAAATGACGTGCAAAGGGGTACCCACAAACACGGACACCCGCTGACAAAAAACACGTGTTCGTGTATACCGGGGTGCGCGGGAAGTCTCACACGCGATTTGGCCGGGTACGTGGATTTCAGGGGTGCGCGGGAAGTTCCACACGCGATTTCTGTAGGGTACGTGTATTTCTGGGGTGCGCGGGAAGTTCCACACGCGATTTCATCAGGGTACGTGTATTTCAGGGGTGCGCGGGAAGTTCCACACGCGATTGGCCCAGTGCGAGCAGGGTACGTGTATTTCAGGGGTGCGCGGGAATTTCCACACGCGATTTCAGCAGGGTACGTGTATTTCAGGGGTGCGCGGGAAGTTCCACACGCGATTTCATCAGGGTAGGTGTATTTCAAGGGTGCGCGGGAAGTTCCACACGCGATTGGCCCAGTGCGAGCAGGGTACGTGTATTTCAGGGGTGCGCGGGAAGTTCCACACGCGATTTCAGCAGGGTACGTGTATTTCAGGGGTGCGCGGGAAGTACCACACGCGATTTCATCAGGGTACGTGTATTTCAGGGGTGCGCGGGAAGTTCCACACGTGAATTGGCCGTGTGGGTCCTCCCAGGTGTACGCTCCACAACCTCCACGGACCCTGCAGGCAGCCCACACCACGGGGGTCTACCCTGCACCCCTGCTCATGTCCCGCAGGCAGCCCATCCACCATGGGCATGCCCCCCAGCCAACCCACATGTCACCTTGCACTACTGATCAACAATGCATGTCTCCCACCACCCCCACCCCCCAGCCACCAGGGGCACCCACCACCAGGCCCCCACTCATGTCTCCCACCACCCCCAACCCCCAGCAGTGCAGGAGCAGCCTCCACCAGGCCCCTACTCATGTCCCCCACCACCCCACCCCCCTGCCACCATGGGCAGCCTCCACCAGGCCCCCACTCATGTCACCCACCACCCCCACCCCCCTGCCACCATGGGCAGCCTCCACCAGGCCCCCACCCATGTCTCCCACCACCCGCACCCCCCTGCCACCATGGGCAGCCTCCACCAGGCCCCCACTCATGTCTCCCACCACCCCTACCCCCCAGCAGTGCAGGGGCACCCTCCACCAGGCCCCCACTCATGTCTCCCACCACCCCCACCCCCCAGCCACCAGGGGCACCCTCCACCAGGCCCCCACTCATGTCTCCCACCACCCCCACCCCCCTGCCACCATGGGCAGCCTCCACCAGGCCCCCACTCATGTCTCCCACCACCCCCACCCCCCTGCCACCATGGGCAGCCTCCACCAGGCTCCCACCCATGTCTCCCACCACCCCCACCCCCCAGCAGTGCAGGGGCAGCCTCCACCAGGCCCCCACTCATGTCTCCCACCACCCCCACCCCCCAGCAGTGCAGGGGCAGCCTCCACCAGGCCCCCACTCATGTCTACCACAACCCCCACTCCCCAGCCACCAGGGGCAGCCTCCACCAGGCCCCCACTCATGTCTCCCACCACCCCCACCCCCCAGCCACCAGGGGCAGCCTCCACCAGGCCCCCACTCATGTCTCCCACCACCCCCACCCCCCAGCAGTGCAGGGGCAGCCTCCACCAGGCCCCCACCCATGTCTCCCACCACCCCCACCCCCCAGCAGTGCAGGGGCAGCCTCCACCAGGCCCCCACTCATGTCTCCCACCACCCCCACCCCCCAGCCACCAGGGGCAGCCTCCACCAGGCCCCCACTCATGTCTCCCACCACCCCCACCCCCTGCCACCATGGGCAGCCCCCACCAGGCCCCCACTCATGTCTCCCACCACCCCCACCCCCCAGCAGTGCAGGGGCAGCCTCCACCAGGCCCCCACTCATGTCTCCCACCACCCCACCCCCCTGGCACCATGGGCAGCCTCCACCAGGCCCCCACCCATGTCTCCCACCACCCCCATCCCCCTGCCACCATGGGCAGCCTCCACCAGGCCCCCACTCATGTCTCTCACCACCCCCACTCCCCTGCCACCATGGGCAGCCCCCACCAGGCCCCCACCCATGTCTCCCACCACCCCCACCCCCCAGCAGTGCAGGGGCAGCCTCCACCAGGCCCCCACTCATGTCTCCCACCACCCCCACCCCCTTGCCACCATGGCCACCCTCCACCAGGCCCCCACTCATGTCTCCCACCACCCCCACCCCCCTGCCACCATGGGCAGCCCCCACCAGGCCCCCACTCATGTCTCCCACCACCCCCACCCCCCAGCAGGGCAGGGGCACCCTCCACCATGCCCCCACTCATGTCTCCCACCACCCCACCCCCCTGCCACCATAGGCAGCCTCCACCAGGCCCCCACCCATGTCTCCCACCACCCCCACCCCCCTGCCACCATGGGCAGCCTCCACCAGACCCCCACTCATGTCTCCCATCACCCCCACCCGCCAGCAGTGCAGGGGCAGCCTCCACCAGGCTCCCACACATGTCCCCCTGCACCCCCACCCCCCAGCCACCAGGGGCAGCCTCCACCAGGCCCCCACTCATGTCTCCCATCACCCCCACCCCCCAGCAGTGCAGGGGCAGCCTTCACCAGGCTCCCACACATGCATATCACCACCCCCACCCCCCAGCCACCAGGGGCAGCCTCCACCAGGCCCCCACCCATGTCTCCCATCACCCCCACCCCCCAGCCACCAGGGGCAGCCTCCACCAGGCCCCCACTCATGTCTCCCACCACCCCCACCCCCCTGCCACCATGGGCAGCCTCCACCAGGCCCCCACTCATGTCTCCCACCACCCCACCCCCCTGCCACCATGGCCACCCTCCACCAGGCCCCCACTCATGTCTCCCACCACCCCCACCCCCCTGCAACCATGGGCAGCCTCCACCAGGCCCCCACTCATGTCTACCACAACCCCCACTCCCCAGCCACCAGGGGCAGCCTCCACCAGGCCCCCACTCATGTCTCCCACCACCCCCACCCCCCAGCCACCAGGGGCAGCCTCCACCAGGCCCCCACTCATGTCTCCCACCACCCCCACCCCCCAGCAGTGCAGGGGCAGCCTCCACCAGGCCCCCACCCATGTCTCCCACCACCCCCACCCCCCAGCAGTGCAGGGGCAGCCTCCACCAGGCCCCCACTCATGTCTCCCACCACCCCCACCCCCCAGCCACCAGGGGCAGCCTCCACCAGGCCCCCACTCATGTCTCCCACCACCCCCACCCCCTGCCACCATGGGCAGCCCCCACCAGGCCCCCACTCATGTCTCCCACCACCCCCACCCCCCAGCAGTGCAGGGGCAGCCTCCACCAGGCCCCCACTCATGTCTCCCACCACCCCACCCCCCTGGCACCATGGGCAGCCTCCACCAGGCCCCCACCCATGTCTCCCACCACCCCCATCCCCCTGCCACCATGGGCAGCCTCCACCAGGCCCCCACTCATGTCTCTCACCACCCCCACTCCCCTGCCACCATGGGCAGCCCCCACCAGGCCCCCACCCATGTCTCCCACCACCCCCACCCCCCAGCAGTGCAGGGGCAGCCTCCACCAGGCCCCCACTCATGTCTCCCACCACCCCCACCCCCTTGCCACCATGGCCACCCTCCACCAGGCCCCCACTCATGTCTCCCACCACCCCCACCCCCCTGCCACCATGGGCAGCCCCCACCAGGCCCCCACTCATGTCTCCCACCACCCCCACCCCCCAGCAGGGCAGGGGCACCCTCCACCATGCCCCCACTCATGTCTCCCACCACCCCACCCCCCTGCCACCATAGGCAGCCTCCACCAGGCCCCCACCCATGTCTCCCACCACCCCCACCCCCCTGCCACCATGGGCAGCCTCCACCAGACCCCCACTCATGTCTCCCATCACCCCCACCCGCCAGCAGTGCAGGGGCAGCCTCCACCAGGCTCCCACACATGTCCCCCTGCACCCCCACCCCCCAGCCACCAGGGGCAGCCTCCACCAGGCCCCCACTCATGTCTCCCATCACCCCCACCCCCCAGCAGTGCAGGGGCAGCCTTCACCAGGCTCCCACACATGCATATCACCACCCCCACCCCCCAGCCACCAGGGGCAGCCTCCACCAGGCCCCCACCCATGTCTCCCATCACCCCCACCCCCCAGCCACCAGGGGCAGCCTCCACCAGGCCCCCACTCATGTCTCCCACCACCCCCACCCCCCTGCCACCATGGGCAGCCTCCACCAGGCCCCCACTCATGTCTCCCACCACCCCACCCCCCTGCCACCATGGCCACCCTCCACCAGGCCCCCACTCATGTCTCCCACCACCCCCACCCCCCTGCAACCATGGGCAGCCCCCACCATGCCCCCACTCATGTCTCCCACCACCCCCACCCCCCAGAAGTGCAGGGGCAGCCTCCACCAGGCCCCCACTCATGTCTCCCACCACCCCACCCCCCGCCACCATGGGCAGCCTCCACCAGGCCCCCACTCATGTCTCCCACCACCCCACCCACCTGCCACCATGGGCAGCCTCCACCAAGCCCCCACTCATGTCTCCCACCACCCCCACCCCCCTGCCACCATGGGCAGCCTCCACCAGGCCCCCACCCATGTCTCCCACCACCCCCACCCCCCTGCCACCATGGGCAGCCTCCACCAGGCCCCCACTCATGTCTCCCACCACCCCCACCCCCCAGCAGTGCAGGGGCAGCCTCCACCAGGCCCCCACTCATGTCTCCCACCACCCCCACCCCCCAGCCACCAGGGGCAGCCTCCACCAGGCCCCCACTCATGTCTCCCACCACCCCCACCCCCCCAGCAGTGCAGGGGCAGCCTCCACCAGGCCCCCACTCATGTCTCCCACCACCCCCACCCCCCAGCAGTGCAGGGGCAGCCTCCACCAGGCCCCCACACATGTCTCCCACCACCCCACCCCCCTGCCACCATGGGCAGCCTCCACCAGGCCCCCACTCATGTCTCCCACCACCCCACCCCCCTGCCACCATGGGCAGCCCCCACCAGGCCCCCACTCATGTCTCCCACCACCCCCACCCCCCAGCAGTGCAGGGGCAGCCTCCACCAGGCCCCCACTCATGTCTCCCACCACCCCACCCCCCTGCCACCATGGGAAGCCTCCACCAGGCCCCCACTCATGTCTCCCACCACCCCCACCCCTTAGCAGTGCAGGGGCAGCCTCCACCAGGCCCCCACTCATGTCTCCCACCACCCCACCCCCTGCCACCATGGGCAGCCTCCACCAGGCCCCCACTCATGTCTCCCACCACCCCCACCCCCCTGCCACCATGGGCAGCCTCCACCAGGCCCCCACTCATGTCTCCCACCACCCCACCCCCCTGCCACCATGGGCAGCCCCCACCAGGCCCCCACTCATGTCTCCCACCACCCCCACCCCCCAGCAGTGCAGGGGCAGCCTCCACCAGGCCCCCACTCATGTCTCCCACCACCCCAACCCCCCAGCAGTGCAGGGGCACCCTCCACCAGGCCCCCACTCATGTCTCCCACCACCCCCACCCCCCAGCAGTGCAGGGGCAGCCTCCAACAGACCCCCACTCATGTTTCCCACCACCCCCACCCCCCTGCCACCATGGGCAGCCCCCACCAGGTCCTCACAATCCCCAATCATGTGCGTAATGGTCAGCCTCCACAGCCAAAAAGCCCTACCAAGTAACCCATTCACCCACATGGAAATGGAAATCACATGTTACACCCCCAATGTTCATGAAGCTAATGAACCCACACAATGGTTGCAATTGAATGGGAAAACACCCAACATGACATGCATGAAACCAATGAGATGATACCACACAGTGAAGTATGGAAACAAAATTGTATTGAAAAAAATAAAGAATGCTAAAGAAAGGAAACAAACTACAATGTGAATGAGAAAAAATAAGCTTGCTGTCCGTTTAAAAACAAAAAACTGCAAATCAGAATCCAAATAAATTTTGTCCAAAGTCAAATGTAAAAAAATCTCCATGCAATAAAGAACTATGTAAAAAACTACCAAGGGTCCATGAGCCCAACTGAACAAAGGAAACCTACTAAAAAACCTACCTAAAAATCAACTATATACAAAAAGTGGAGCAGTGTCCGTCGACTCCAAATCATCATAAGAAACAAAGGAAACCTAAAACTAAAGAACTATATACAAAGGCGGCGGGCAAGTCCAGCGGCTCACTCCGTGGTGTCCCGGGCCAGGGCATCATCGAACTCCTGTTCGATGTCCCGGAGGCGGTCCAGTTCCATGGCCCCGAGGGTCCGCAGGGACGACGCCGTGTCCTCCTCCAACCCCCTGCGGATTGCCTCGAGGCACTCGGCCCGCCTCAGGGCCCTCCGCATGGAGTTCTCCGCCCTGACCATTGTGAGCCACGCATCTTCCGCCCGCCGCCGCTCCGCACCTATGGCGTGGCCCAACCGCTGCCACACGGAAGACACTCTCTGTCCTGGGTCCCCCTGCCCCCCGGCCGATGCCTGCCCCTCCGATGTCGAAAGCCCCGAGCCTTCATGTCTCCCACCATGTTGCTGCTGCTGCTGCTCTGCCTCTGCCCGTGCAATGCCTCCTGCTGCCTGCACATCCTCCGCCGGCTGGGGTGCAGTTGTTGATGTGGCCACCCCTGCTGGACCTCCGACTCCCGACTGTGGCAGGGATGCCTCCTCCACCAGCCTGGCCGCACCGTCAGAGGCAGCTCCACAGGGCACCCAGGTGACTGATGGGTGGGAAGATGGCACAGAGGACGACTGGCGCGTAGGGGGTCCAGTTGAGGAGGGGGTCGGAGCAAGCCCCATCAGACGGCGGAATCCGGCCTGGGTGACCTGTCCCAGCAGGCTGACGTGGTCAACGAGCCATTCCAGATGACGTGCAGTCTCTCCATGAAAAGACTGCAGGTCACCTCGCATGGCCCGTTGACGCAACGCCACACCAGCCAGGACAGGCTCAACCCGGACCTGGATGGCCACGTCCGCAGGCAGAGGAAGGCCAGTTGACGTCAGCTCATCCCCTGCCTGAAAACGGGTCTGGACGTAGGCATCCCTGCTGGTGCAAGATGATGCAGGAACAGGATCTGGGACAGGATTGCACACAGGCACCTCCACGGCGGCCTGTGCTGCCTCCTGTCCCTGGTCCTGCACTGCACCACTAGCACCAGTGGGATCCCCACCTCCAGACCCCGTCTCTGGTGCTTGCACGGCCTCCTCCTCCACCAAACCCCCCACCAACCTGGATGACTCCGTGCCATCTTCCCCTGTTGGGCCCTGTGTGGTCCCAGCTGCCCCTTCTGCTGCCGAGGAGTCCAACTGCAACCTCCGCCTCTTGGACCTCCCCCCGGCAGCTGCGGCCTGGGACGCGGCACCGGACTCCTCACTCCCCGACGAGATGACAACACGGGAGGGGAGCCGGGCCTTGCGTCTCCGGCTGGCGGTCGGATCCCCGCCGCTGTGCTCCACAGCACCTTCTCCGCCCTCTTCATCAGTTGACGCTGCAGACAGGGAGAAACAAAACACAGGCATCAGGGCACTGTACAATGGACACATACACACATGACAGTTGCACATGAGTGGCATTGGCAAACCTCAGACATGTCATCACAATCCCCAACACACATGTCATTGCAACTCGCACACATGAGCCATACCACAGCCATATCGCAACTGCCAGCACCATCCCTACACATACAACAGCATCAGCAGCCAAAGGGGAGCCAGACATCACATGCAACACAGGAAGTGCACCACACATGTACACACACCACCACACTTGCATGCATGTCTACACCTCTGCCAAGTGTCGCACTGTTCAGACGGGCATCCATGTCACATCTGCCAATCAGGCTTCCAATACCGCTGTCACATGCATCCATGTTGCATCACTGTTGCACCCTTGTCAAATACACACACATGCACATGTACACAGTGCTCATACATGGAGCCGAAAACAACATACATGCCTGACATGACGGACATGTCTACTTACATACACATTCATCCAAACATGTGTGCACGCACAACTGCATTTGCCATGCAAGCCTACACACACAAGCACCATCCATGTCTCACACATTACAGCCCTCGCATGTGTCAGCCCCACGGCCCTGTACACCCCCACCCATACTCGACCCCATACAAACAGATGTGCAACCTGCACAATACCGAATAATCACCACACGCACTGCTCACAATCAGGATGCATGTACACTCACCGCTCGACTCCAGACGGGTCTGCTTCTCTAGGACCTGGACGTGGAGCGCTGGGGATATGCGTTCCAGGACCCCCATCTGTTCTTTCGACAAGTGGCCCCGGCGCCCCTTGGCATCCGCTGCCTTCAAGAGGCGCCGGGCCTTGTTCAGGGTCCTGGACCTGAAGTCCTCCCAGCGCTTCCTGACATGTTGTAAGTCCCGGACTGCCACCCCCTCCGCGTTGATGGCAGTCACGATGTCAGTCCAGATCCGAGTCCGTCCTTCCTTGTCGGCGCGGGAACTTCCGAAGAGGGCATCATACTGCCCCAGGACTTGCTCCACCAGGACACCAACTTCGGTGGCACTGAAGCTGGTGCCCCTCTGCCTCTCTGGCCGGGGGTTGTCAGTGGTCACAGATGGTGTTTGCCCCGACATGACAACCCCAGAGGCAGGAGTGGGTGGGCAACTGGGTCCTGGGGCTGGGCTGTGGAGCAATGGAATTCCAGTCGGGATTCTTCGGTTCCAGCAGGGGTGGTCACAGCAACAGCACCCCTGGCTGATGTGCAGGCAGCAAATGGCAGTGCACGTGGGCAGCAGGCAGTCAGGCAGTCAGGCAGCAGCAGATGGCAGGTGGGAGCGTGCTCGGGGCTCTGGGGGGCAGTAGTTCGGCCTTCTGGGCAGGAGCGTGGTCTTCCGTGTGCTTACGCGTGGCCAGCTTGGTACGGAGTGATTTGGCACGTGAAAATCCTGCACGTCAGCGTGAAAATCGAGGAAAGGCCCTTAGCGCGTAAGCGCGTCAGCACGCATACGCGATTCTATTGGACCAAAGGCCCTCAGCGCGTAAGCGCGTCTGTGACGTGACCCGCACGGGTGTTTCCCACACAGCACGTGATGACAGAGCACACGTGGAAAGACTGCACGTCCGAGTGTCATCGCGTGTAATTGGACAAAAGTGCGCGTACACGCGATTGGCCTATGTACGTGTATATCAGCGGTGCGCGGCCACTTACACACGTAAGTACTGTATCCCAGGGTGCGCGGGAATTTCCACACGCTATTGGACTGGGTACTGGATTTCAGGGGTGCGCGGGTCACACGCTCGCCTACAACACGCGCAACGCATAAATTAGCGCACTAACAAAATAACAAGCTCAGACCCAGGATGAACATACTGTTCCTAGCAGCAGTGGGCGTGGGCTACCAAAGGAGGAGGAGGAGGATAGTCAGGGCCAGAATATTCACACCCAGAACCAGACTTTTCGGGATGCCTGATGACCAGGTGCATGGGAGGTACAGGTTTCCACCACACATTATACTGGACCTGGTGAGTGAGTGGGAGGATGACCTCACATCACCCACCCTGTGCTCCCAAGCACTCAGCCCCCTGGAGAAGGTCCTCAATGTACTGCACTTCTTAGCCACTGGATCATTTCAGCGGACAAGTGCCATTGTGGGTGGTGTATCACAGGCCACCCAGTCACGCTGCCTACACCAGGTCTTGAACATCATCACTGCACGCCCATCAGTCCGCAGGCACATATACCTGCCCAGAACACCTGCAGAAAGTGCAAAGTGCTAGGTGCCATTGACTGCACCCATGTGGCTCTACGTCCCCCCAGGGCATCAGAGCACATCTATAGGAACCGCAAGCACTGGCATTCCATCAACGTGCAGGTAGTATGTAATGCCAAGGGAATCATCACCTCAGTATATGCCAACTATCCCGGGTCAACCCACGACAGCTTCATTTACCGAATGTCCACCCTAAGCCGGGACCTAGAAGCTGGGCGGCATGGCGATACATGGCTGCTTGGTGAGTATGAATGCCACTGCACATGCATGCATGTCAGATACTGAGCAAGGTCACAACCCCACCAATGATACCAATCACCACCTCCACAGGGGCCTACCCTCTCAGCCCCCACATGATGACGCCAATTCGGAAGCCCACCACGCCACCCGAGGTAAGATATAACACAGCCCACATTACAACCCGGGGCATAGTGGAGCGCACATTCGGAGTGCTAAAGTCACGCTTTCGCTCCCTTGACTGTTCTGGCGGCCAGCTGTTGTACGCTCCCCCAGTAGTGTGCAGGATCATAGTGGCAGCATGTGTCCTGCACAACGTTGCAACACGCCGGGGCCTGGCCGTGGACATGGTGGTGGCACCACATCCCCAACCACATGCACAGCCGCTGCGCATGGGAGGGGAAAGGGCACGGGGGAGGCAGCCCGTACACAACTAGTGGCTAATTACTTCGCATAGAAATCAAACCCCTGTGGAGTGCACACTGCCCTGGCACATTCCATCTGACAATCAATGATGACTCAACCTGACACTGATCCTGAATGTCTGGAGAATGAACCGTGAAAACCATATCAGCCTGAGAATGTTCACCTGGAAGTGTCACAATGTGTGCATCCCTACCCACACAGACACCACCAATGCAGTTTTGTGAACAATTCAAGCATCTAAAATGAATACCCACTTGCAAAATGCAACAAGAGGACAGTGCCATGTCAGCCAACCCAACCCCAGCACCGCCACACGACACACCGTGCCATGTCATGCTATTTGCAGGTAAACAAAGTAATCCCCACAACATGACACTAGTGTCACAATGTACAGTGTCCCTATTAGAAACTTGCAACACCTGAAATGCTCACAGTAATGCCGGACCAACAACAAACTTGAGCAGGTACTACCATTAACATGACATCACAAATGTTAAATATTAGTAGTCTCACCACCTGGAAATGCCTGCACTCCCACCACTACCAACTGTGCAGTGTTGGCGCCATGTAGAGTTGTAGGTGCACTGCTGCCAACATGGACCCCATCTCCAGACTAGAGGGCCTTGTGTAGACATGAGGAAGGGACCTGCAAATTGGGAGGTAGACACAGAAGATGAGTTACACATCAATGCAACATGCAGTGTACAACACAACAGCAATATGCACTAGGAATGTATACACAGTATTGACTAGACTACCCACACCTGTAGTGGGAGTCCAATGTCACCATGTACGTCAATGTCACTTGGGCACACCCTTTGCAAGCCCATGGAAACGGGAAGCAGGAGGGGTGTGTGTGACTCAAACCCAAGCATCTGAACCAAATACATTACAAGCCTGCATGTGCCCAGCCTCAATGCAGCGTATGCCCAGAGGAACCACGGAAGCCAACAAATCGTCCCAAAAAAATTGGGAATAAAATAAATAAAAATAAAAAAAAAAATAAAAATAAAAATAAAAAAAAAATAAGAAATGGCCATTGATGGGCCCGGGGGGTTGGGGAGGCCACCCAGGAGGTCCGAGGACAGGATGCACACCAGAACCCACCTGCGTGGATCCTGGGGAAAAAAAACACCTCCATGGGCTCATGGCCCACACGGCTACCCTATTGTGGGAGTATCACTGCTGTCGCTATTATCACCCTGTGCAGCTGCATCCGGAGGTGGTTGCACTATGGGAGGCAGCCCACGCAAGGCCCTAGTCTGCTCCTCCATGGCTGCAAGCATGCGGGTGTGGTAGGTCTGGTTCTGGAGGATGAGTGTGCGGAGGTCCCCATGCAACAACTCATGGGATGCCCGGACCTCCGCCCTCGTTGCCTGCATCTCAGCTGAGAGCGTACGGGTGAGACGCTCCAGCTGCTGTTCTGTCCTTTGGTGTGTTGAAGCCTCAAGCTCAACAAGAGTCGTCCTGAGGTGAAGGAGCTCCTGCCTCAGGGCTTCCCTGTGGCCCTGGGACTCAATGGAGATGGCCTCCTGCAGAGTCGCCAGTGCCGCCCGCCTGTCCCTGTTGGACCCCAACATGTCCTCCCTGTGTGACTGGCAGATGGAGTCGGTTGCCTGCTCTAGTCGCTCCATCAGCCTTTCAGGGGGGACAATGGAAGTGGCCACCCTATCCATGGCCTGAGCCATCATCTCGGATGATGCTGCCTGTTGGGTTGCCATACCGTAAATGGATTGCTCCCATGCGGTATTGCCAGGTGGCATACGGCCACCACGTCGGCGGGCACCACACCTGTCTGGGGCAAGGCGAACTGCGCCTTGCTGTGCCGGCACTGCCTGAGGCTGCAGGACTGCATTCCCCCTCTGATCTGCTGGCCCAGGAACAGGATCAGATGTCGTGGAGTGTGACCCTGCATCCGTAACCACCAAAGGCGTAGCTGCCAACACTGACATCCCCATTGAGGGTTCTGACCCTGGTGCAGGTGGGTGGGACAGAACAGAATCCCTCCCTGGGACACTCACCTGCGACGGCACGTAGGTCTCATCCGAATCAACACCTGAGTACAGCTCAGGGTAGGTGCAGCCAGAGACACCCCTTGAGAGCACGACCTGCAGCACTTGTGGGTTCTCACCCACCACCACACCACGTCCCTCACTGGTGGTTGGTCGGCCCTCGGACCCCTCTTGGGTCTGCACCATCTCCACAACCCCAGCAGTATCAGGTGCGTCTTCCCCTGCAAAGACATAAAAACAAAGAAATGGAAACAGGCATTAGCAGCATGGCACACAATGAGGGACACATGTCCCACATGACTAAAACCCTCCCATGCATGCACCCTCACTGCGTATGAAGGGCAGGCAAATGGCACACACTGATGACACCAAGATGGAAGATGAACACATTTTCTGCATGCTGCCTGGCAGTGGCATCACACATTGGCCTGTGATTGCCAGGTGAAACACACATGCCATCACACAGATGGCATGTACCATTGCTATTGAGTGAAGATGGAGAGGAGGGCAGCACCTATTCATTCAGTCCAGTTCCCGCATGTAATAGCTTTTCTAATTCAAACAGGTCAGATTCTTCACCTGGAGCTGCCAGTCCGAAATCGTCCAATTGCACAGGGACATGTTTGAAAAATTATATCCAGGTAACAAAGTCACTCCACTTTACCATAGCCATGTCAGATATGTGACTAGAGGACTGCGACATGCCTAGTAAAAGTGGTGGAATGCAAACAATCTGACTAAATGAACAGTGAAAAATTAAGCAACAATGTTGTGGCAAGGTGATACTTCAAGGGCAACTGGCGTGCAGTTGGGCTAGATGTCTACTGTTGGCAGAAGGGATACTGCTATCGCCAAATGCAGCTGCGCAGGATGTATTGCATGAAGCACATGGCTGACCCATACGACTCAGGCGCACACACTCTCACCTGGCACACAAACAGAAGCCCTCACACACACCATGCACATGGATGACACACACATGCATGTGCACTCACCGGACAATGCCTCGTAATCAGCCAAATCTCCCACGCCTTGGATCTGTTCCTCCGTGACGTAGGTCCCAGCGACTGACTCATGTGGAATGAGTTCCATGTCTACTACTGGAGACCCACCTCCAGTCACTAGAGTTGCGGCATGACTTGAGGCCAGCTTACTCTTTGCCCTGCGCTTTAGGTCATTCCAGCGCTTATAGCAATCATTGGCTGTGCGCCTCACGATTCCAAGGGCACTTAGGATGTCCGCAACGGTCTGCCAGTGTGCCTGGCGTTGTGCAGGTATGGTCTTGGATCCTGCAACAATGACCATCTCGTTGTCATGTGCGGACACATACTCGACAAGTGCATTCAGTTCGTCATCCGTGAAGCTGGGCTTCCTCGACGGGCCGGACTGTGTAGCCGTGTCTGGGGCATCAGCCTGTGCCGGACGAGCACTCTTCCTCTTCCGCTTGGAAGGTGGTGGTGATCCTGAGTGTCCTGCGCCGCTCTGGACACTAGGGGCAGGAGCCCTGGTGGACTCTGTATCAGGAGTGTGGGATTGCACACTCAGCATGGGAGTTGGTGCAGGCATTGGCTCTAGTGTGATGGTGTCAGGGGGAATGTCAGCAGCATGGACTAGGACCGACACTGTCCGGGCTGGGTGTGTGAGGGCTGGGGTGGATGGAGCCGCAGCTGCCCCTGCAGCCTCTCCGCCCTGCCTACTTGGTGCAGCAGATGACCTTGCTGCCCCAGATGCACGTGGCATGGTGACATCAACGTGCACCAGCGCATGTGTCATAGGCCTGCTGACCTGGAAGTCAGCCATGGAGTCAGCCAGGTCTGGTGCCACAATGGGCTGGTCCAACAAGGGCTGAGCATGGATGGTGTCAGCCACATCAGCCTCAACGGGATGGGGGGGGATTATGGGTGCCCTTGACTGGTCCTCCACACATGGGGGGACAGGCTCACCCTGCAAGTAACGACCACGTCCCCTACCGGATCCACCACGGCCACCACTTGTGGCTCTTCCACCTTTGCCACCCTTACGGAATCCTCGCCTCCCAGCCATGGCACTGATGTTAATGTGCGTATGGGAGTGGCTGTAAACTATTGTCCTGGGCAATTGGGGGTCAAAGGGGTTGGGTACCAGATGGTAATTGTACCCTAGTGCTCTTGCAAGGCTGATTGTAACCCCTGGGGAAAGATGACGGGTCACGCTACGCACAGGAGCCCCAAAAAAGGGAGATGACGTGCACGCAACCCCTCCTAGACCACGTGTGCAGAAAGAAAAACCTGCACTACGCTGTGGCACCCAGTAACACAAGAATGAACGTATGCGTGTCACACGCAGCCTAGAATGACCTCTGAAGGGGTAGGCTACACACGGGGCAAGCACAGATGTTCGATACGTGCGTGACTCACCGTCTGCCAGGTAAAAGAGCGTGAAAAAGGAGCGCGTTTGGTTGGCAACACCCCCGCCAAAAGAAGATTTGTACGCTGTCTGAGGAGACAGGACAACAGTAGAAGGGAACACTGTTTGAGGGAACAGGCCCAGGTAAACCAGTAAAAGAGAAAAAAGAGAAAAAGCTGTCAGAGGTAACAGGGAATACGAACTTGAAACGCCGTGAAGTAAATCGCGTGTGAAACGACAAGAAGTACAGAATTCACCCACTCGCTCTCCACGAAAAGCACGTACAAGGAAATGGTGTTCTACACGTACCTTTTATACAGGCCCACACGTCCAGCGTCACTTACGCGGCGTGTACGCGCTAGGGCCATTTGCACCAATTTCACCCTTTGTCACTTATGCGTGTAGGGCCATTTCCACCAATTACACGCTTTGTCACTTCTGCGTGTAGGGCCATTTCCACCAATCACACGCGATGAGACTCTGACGTGCTGTCCAATTACACGCGATGACACTCGGACGTGCAGTCTTTCCACATGTGGTCTGTCATCATGTGCTGTGTGGGAAACACCCGTGCGGGTCACGTCACAGACGCGCTTACGCGCTGAGGGCCTTTGGTCCAATAGAATCGCGTATGTGTGCTGACGCGCTTACGCGCTAAGGGCCTTTCCTCGATTTTCACGCTGACGTGCAGGATTTTCACGTGCCAAATCACTCCGTACCAAGCTGGCCACGCGTAAGCACACGGAAGACCACGCTCCTGCCCAGAAGGCCGAACTACTGCCCCCCAGAACCCCGAGCACGCTCCCACCTGCCATCTGCTGCTGCCTGACTGCCTGCTGCCCACGTGCACTGCCATTTGCTGCCTGCACATCAGCCAGGGGTGCTGTTGCTGTGACCACCCCTGCTGGAACCGAAGACTCCCGACTGGAATTCCATTGCTCCACAGCCCAGCCCCAGGACCCAGTTGCCCACCCACTCCTGCCTCTGGGGTTGTCATGTCGGGGCAAACACCATCTGTGACCACTGACAACCCCCGGCCAGAGAGGCAGAGGGGCACCAGCTTCAGTGCCACCGAAGTTGGTGTCCTAGTGGAGCAAGTCCTGGGGCAGTATGATGCCCTCTTCGGAAGTTCCCGCGCCGACAAGGAAGGACGGACTCGGATCTGGACTGACATAGTGACTGCCATCAATGCGGAGGGGGTGGCAGTCCGGGACTTACAACATGTCAGGAAGCGCTGGGAGGACTTCAGGTCCAGGACCCTGAACAAGGCCCGGCACCTCTTGAAGGCAGCGGATGCCAAGGGGTGCCGGGGCCACTTGTCGGAAGAACAGATGGGGGTCCTGGAACGCATATCCCCAGCGCTCCACGTCCAGGTCCTAGAGAAGCAGACCCGTCTGGAGTCGAGCGGTGAGTGTACATGCATCCTGATTGTGAGCAGTGCGTGTGGTGATTATTCGGTATTGTGCAGGTTGCACATCCGTTTGTATGGGGTCGAGTATGGGTCGGGGTGTACAGGGCCGTGGGGCTGACACATGCGAGGGCTGTAATGTGTGAGACATGGATGGTGCTTGTGTGTGTAGGCTTGCATGGCAAATGCAGTTGTGCGTGCACACATGTTTGGATGAATGTGTATGTAAGTAGACATGTCCGTCATGTCAGGCATGTATGTTGTTTTCGGCTGCATGTATGAGCACTGTGTACATGTGCATGTGTGTGTATTTGACAAGGGTGCAACAGTGATGCAACATGGATGCATGTGACAGCGGTATGTGGAAGCCTGATTGGCAGATGTGACATGGATGCCCGTCTGAACAGTGCGACACTTGGCAGAGGTGTAGACATGCATGCAAGTGTGGTGGTGTGTGTACATGTGTGGTGCACTTCCAGTGTTGCATGTGATGTCTGGCTCCCCTTTGGCTGCTGATGCTGTTGTATGTGTAGGGATGGTGCTGGCAGTTGCGATATGGCTGTGGTATGGCTCATGTGTGCGAGTTGCAATGACATGTGTGTTGGGGATTGTGATGACATGTCTGAGGTTTGCCAATGCCACTCATGTGCAACTGTCATGTGTGTATGTGTCCATTGTACAGTGCCCTGATGCCTGTGTTTTGTTTCTCCCTGTCTGCAGCGTCAACTGATGAAGAGGGCGGAGAAGGTGCTGTGGAGCACAGCGGCGGGGATCCGACCGCCAGCCGGAGACGCAAGGCCCGGCTCCCCTCCCGTGTTGTCATCTCGTCGGGGAGTGAGGAGTCCAGTGCCGCGTCCCAGGCCGCAGCTGCCGGGGGGAGGTCCAAGAGGCGGAGGTTGCAGTTGGACTCCTCGGCAGCAGAAGGGGCAGCTGGGACCCCACAGGGCCCAACAGGGGAAGATGGCACAGAGTCATCCAGGTTGGTGGGGGGTTTGGTGGAGGAGGAGGCCGTGCAAGCACCAGAGACGGGGTCTGGAAGTGGGGATCCCACTGGTGCTAGTGGTGCAGTGCAGGACCAGGGACAGGAGGCAGCACAGGCCGCCGCGGAGGTGCCTGTGTGCAATCCTGTCCCCGATCCTGTCCCTGCATCATCTTGCACCAGCAGGGATGCCTATGTCCAGACCCGTTTTCAGGCAAGGGATGAGCTGACGTCAACTGGCCTTCCTCTGCCTGCGGACGTGGCCATCCAGGTCTGCGTTGAGCCTGTCCTGGCTGGTGTGGCGTTGCGTCAACGGGCCATGCGAGGTGACCTGCAGTCTTTTCATGGAGAGACTGCACGTCATCTCGAATGGCTCGTTGACCACATCAGCCTGCTGGGACAGGTCACCCAGGCCGGATTCCTCCGTCTGATGGGGCTTGCTCCGACCCCCTCCTCAACTGGACCCCCTACGCGCCAGTCGTCCTCTGTGCCATCTTCCCACCCATCAGTCACCTGGGTGCCCTGTGGAGCTGCCTCTGACGGTGCGGCCAGGCTGGTGGAGGAGGCATCCCTGCCACAGTCGGGAGTCGGAGGTCCAGCAGGGGTGGCCACATCAACAACTGCACCCCAGCCGGCGGAGGATGTGCAGACAGCAGGAGGCAGTGCACGGGCAGAGGCAGAGCAGCAGCAGCAACATGGTGGGAGACATGAAGGCTCGGGGCCTTCGACATCGGAGGGGCAGGCATCGGCCGGAGGGCAGGAGGACCCAGGACAGAGAGTGTCTTCCATGTGGCAGCGGTTGGGCCACGCCATAGGTGCGGAGCGGCGGCGGGCGGAAGAGGCGCGGCTCACAATGGTCAGGGCGGAGAACTCCATGCGGAGGGCCCTGAGGCGGGCCGAGTGCCTCGAGGCAATCCGCAGGGGGTTGGAGGAGGACACGGCGTCGTCCCTGCGGACCCTCGGGCCATGGAACTGGACCGCCTCCGGGACATCGAACAGGAGTTCGATGATGCCCTGGCCCGGGACACCACGGAGTGAGCCGCTGGACTTGCCCGCCGCCTTTGTATATAGTTCTTTAGTTTTAGGTTTCCTTTGTTTCTTATTATGATTTGGAGTCAACGGACACTGCTCCACTTTTTGTATATAGTTGATTTTTAGTTAGGTTTTTTAGTAGGTTTCCTTTGTTCAGTTGGGCTCATGGACCCTTGGTAGTTTTTTACATAGTTCTTTATTGCATAGAGATTTTTTTACATTTGACTTTGGACGACATTTTTTGGATTCTGATTTGCAGTTATTTTTTTTAAATACGGACATGCATCTTATTTTTTCTCATTCCCATTGTAGTTTGTTTCCTTTCTTTTGCATTCTTTATTTTTTTCAATACAATTTTGTTTTCATACTTCACTGTGTGGTATCATCTCATTGGTTTCATGCATGTCATGTTGGGTGTTTTCCCATTCAATTGCAACCATTGTGTGTGACGGACATGGGTTCATTAGCTTCATGAACATTGGGGGTGTAACATGTAATTTCCATTTCCATGCGGGTGAATGGGTTACTTGGTAGGGCTTTTTGGCTGTGGAGGCTGACCATAACGCACATGATTGGGGATTGTGAGGAGCTGGTGGAGGCTGCCCATGGTGGCTGGGTGGTGGGGGTGGTGGGAGACATGAGTGGGGGCCTGGCGGGGGGTTGCCCATGGTGGCAGAGGGGTGGGGGTGGTGGGAGACATGAGTGGGGGCCTGGTGGAGGGTGCCCCTGCACTGCTGGGGGGTGGGGGTGGTGGGAGACATGGGTGGGGGCCTGGTGGAGGCTGCCCCTGCACTGCTGGGGGGTGGGGGTGGTGGGAGACATGAGTGGGGGCCTGGTGGAGGGTGCCCCTGCACTGCTGGGGGGTGGGGGTGGTGGGAGACATGAGTGGGGGCCTGGTGGAGGCTGCCCATGGTGGCAGGGGGGTGGGGGTGGTGGGAGACATGAGTGGGGGCCTGGCGGGGGCTGCCCATGGTGGCAGGAGGGTGGGGGTGGTGGGAGACATGAGTGGGGGCCTGGTGGAGGGTGCCCCTGCACTGCTGGGGGGTGGGGGTGGTGGGAGACATGGGTGGGGGCCTGGTGGAGGCTGCCCCTGCACTGCTGGGGGGTGGGGGTGGTGGGAGACATGAGTGGGGGCCTGGTAGGGGCTGCCCATGGTGGCAGGGGGGTGGGGGTGGTGGGAGACATGAGTGGGGGCCTGGTGGAGGGTGCCCCTGCACTGCTGGGGGGTGGGGTGGTGGGAGACATGAGTGGGGGCCTGGTGGTGGGTGCCCCTGGTGGCTGGGGGGTGGGGGTGGTGGGAGACATGCATTGTTGATCAGTAGTGCAAGGTGACATGTGGGTTGGCTGGGGGGCATGCCCATGGTGGATGGGCTGCCTGCGGGACATGAGCAGGGGTGCAGGGTAGTCCCCCGTGGTGTGGGCTGCCTGCAGGGGCCGTGGAGGTTGTGGAGCCTACACCTGGGAGGACCCACACGGCCAATTCACGTGTAGTACTCCCCAGAACCCCTGAAATACACATTCCCTGCTGAAATTGCGTGTGCAACTTCCCGCGCACTCCTGAAATACACGTACCCTGCTCGCACTGGGACAATCGCGTGTGGAACTTCCCGCGCACCCCTGAAATACACGTACCCTGATGAAATCGCGTGTGGAACTTCCCGCGCACCCATGGAATACACGTACCCTGCTCGCACTGGCCCATTCGCGTGTGTAACTTCCCGCGCACCCCTGAAATACACATACCCTGATGGAATCGCGTGTGGAACTTCCTGCGCACCCCTGAAATACACGTACCCTGATGAAATCGCGTGTGGAACTTCCCGCGCACCCCTGAAATGCACGTACCCTGCAGAAATCGCGTGTGGAACTTCCCGCGCACCCCTGAAATACACGTACCCTGCTGAAATCGCGTGTGGAACTTCCCGCGCACCCCTGAAATACACGTACCCTGCTGAAATCGCGTGTGGAACTTCCCGCGCACCCCTGAAATACACGTACCCTGCTTGCTCGGGGCCAGTCGCGTGTGGAACTTCCCGCGCACCCCTGCAATACACGTTCCCCGCTTGGCGTTTGCTGTTTGCCAGCCCGGTGAACTGGTCCAGGGTTAGCGCAGCCCTTTGCGATGATTTAGCGATTTTGATGGCTTTTCCTTGCGCGAGGGCGTTCTTGGGGGCGTTACTGGCGCTGCTGCAGGGTCGCTGCGATTCTCTGCGCCACGGCTGGTTTGGAAGCCTAAAATCCATGAATACGCTGTGCGCGGAAATCGGTTTTAGCGCACGTTCCTGGCGCACACAATCGCACGCGGACACTCTGCGCCAGGTTATCATGCCTTGTTCTCCCGAGAGAGGGGCGCCTGCTACCTTTGTTGAATTCTTTGAAGGAACTTGGGGTTGGTCACCCTAGGTTACCTGGGGGCAACCAGACGTGGACTCCCTGCTCACTGTGCTTAGAGAGGCTCAGCTTCACCTCACTGATGATGCCCAACAAGGCTGAAACACGTGTATGGGGTTGCTGTAGGTACTCTTGTTCAGAGAGGAATTGCCATAGCATTTCGGTGCTGGACTGCCCATGTGGGCGGGACAAAGACTGATATGCAAATGGATATTTCCCATCTGTGAAAGGTACAGTGAGCAAAAAGCAGATGGCTGCGAACTCTCAATGTGGTTAACAACCACTGAACAGGTTATCATGCCTTGTTCTCCCGAGAGAGGGGCGCCTGCTACCTTTGTTGAATACTCTGCGCCAGCCGCTTGCGACACTTTTCTGCGAAATTCTATGAATTACCCTCATAATGTGTTTGTGTGCTGCTTTTTGAATTTGTTAAATTTTCTTATATTATGATATAACAATCAAACCTACCCCCCCCAAAGTTTTTAGGTAGTGGTACTGTTCTCCGAACATGTCCGCGAACATTAAATAATTTCGCGGACATCAAGTTCATAAGAAGAGATCTAGTCAGTTCCATATGACATGTATATAAAGTGAAAGTCATTATTGTTAAGTTTTGCTACTAAAAACCTATGAAATTCCGTGAAAAAACTTTGTTAAAGGGACGTTATGGTTAAGTTGCGCTACTAAAAACCTATGAAATTCAGTGAAAAAAACTTTGTTAAAGGGACGTCATGGTTAAGTTGCGCTACTAAAAACCTATGAAATTCAGTGAAAAAAACTTTGTTAAAGGGACGTTATGGTTAAGTTGTGCTACTAAAAACCTATGAAATTCAGTGAAAAAAACTTTGTTAAAGGGACGTTATGGTTCCAAGTAAAACCGAAAAACCCTTGAAATTCGCCAGTTATGGTAAGCTAAGCAACCATAACTCGCGCCACAACCGTGCACTGCTAAGACTAACACCCAGGACATCAAAGATGACATCACAAATGTCATAGATGACATCACTGATGACATCACATGTGTATGTACTTTTCATGAAATATGTGTACAAGGGATTCTTATTATAATGTTGCAAAACAAGTGTCAAGGATCATTGCAATACATATCATACCCTAATTAGTGCATTGAACGATGCATTGATATAAATAGCATTCTATTATGGAGTTCTATCTAGTATACTAAGCTACTGATACAGAAACATAACATGGTGTGCAGTGTACAAGATGAAGGTATAATATTCGTAATGTTAATATGTTGAATAATGACATGATAATTGTTTTCTTTATAGATTTTTGTGTATTGTGAAATATGTAATACGTAGCTAATAAAACATTACTATAGACAAAACACAAAGACACAAGAACACATACCAATATGGGTATATACAGGGAAAGTGAAGTTAGCAAAAAAGCACAAGTAGTAGCAGAAACAATTCATAACTTAACTGATTATTTTCATGCAAATAAATGATTGCTCAGTTTCAAAGCTGCTATTCACCCTATGTATATGTATCACTTGATGTGATTGGACCCACAGGGAAAGTACAGCCATAAAAAAAAACAACAGAACTATCAGAAAGTGCTCATAAGTCTATTGATTATCTTTATGCACAAAAAGGATTGCTGTCTTTCAAGCTTGTGTCTTCCTGTATGTATATGTTTCATATGATGTGACTGGACTCTAACAGAATTACTGTAAGAACCTACTTGAAGGATACATCTACAAATAAAATAAAATGTTTAGTTTCTGACTGTTACTGAAGAAAACCATGTGGCCTAGATATGTCAGCAAAAGAAAAAAGAGTGAGCCAGACATGTGATGTCATCAGTGATCTCATCAATGACATTTGTGGTGTCATCTTTGATGTCCTGGGTGTTAGTCTTAGCAGTGCATGGTGGTGGCGCGAGTTATGGTTGCTTAGCTTACCATAACTGGCGAATTTCAAGGGTTTTTCGGTTTTACTTGGAACCATAACGTCCCTTTAACAAAGTTTTTTTCACTGAATTTCATAGGTTTTTAGTAGCACAACTTAACCATAACGTCCCTTTAACAAAGTTTTTTTCACTGAATATATATATATATATATATATATATGTGTGTCCAGATGACTGTTGTTTCTCCAGTCCATTGGAAAGCACTCCCCAGTCATTCAATGTTAATTCAGGAAACCAGTTTTGAAAAAATATTTTCCAAAAGTAGTCTTTATTCAATAAAAACGCACAGCATGTGGCTTGTACAATCCACTAACATCGTGGTTCTCCCAGAACATACGACCCTCACATAGCGGAGTTAACGTTTCACAGTTTCCTCACTGCTTGATCATATATATTGGAGTCAGTAAAGGTAAAAAATTAATGTTTCCACTACATGCTGTAGCACAGTTGGGCTAAAGACGGAAGGCCTCTTTTCCAGTGTGGCGCAGATAGGAAACAAATTAATTAAAAGTAAATCTCAGAAAGGCAAGTCTGAATGTGCCAAGAAGTCATGGTCTTATCAGGCTTGAATGGGCAGACATTGGATACAAATCGTGTGAAAGATACGAAACTCCTGTTCAGGAGGCATGGACAAAAACAAGAAAGACGTCAGTGGTCTAGTAGAAAATAGTATTTTAATATACTAGAAACTCGATTTTTTGGTCTTCAGTCATGTGGGGAGAAGAAGTTGGATGAGCATGATGGTCACACCTACGCATGAGGGCAGAGCGTGCCTTCCCGCCCCTAAATTCTCCAGAGAAAGAGAACACTCCCAAAGACAAGTTCAAAGCCATAATTGACAGCAGACCACTGAGGTGACGATAGATGATTATGCTAATTGGTGGGAAGCTATGGTTAAAACTAGCTCACCAGCACCTGGAGGCTCAGCCTGCGTGCTGCTAGCGTAGGTGGAAAAGTACTGACAGGGGTTAGAAGCCAACCAATGATAGGGGGGTGCACGATTAAGGGTCCTATGGTTGTGTAGCCAAAGGGACATTGTGTATTTAGTGACGTTCATAGTGACCTATTTAAGGGGAGGGCTTAGTTGCCCCACCTGATGTTAAGAAACAAATAATTTTCTTTCACTGCCTCAGACGAGTATGGATTGTATACTTAGATGTTCTTTAAGACCCAATTACACTTGCCACTACGTTTTTGTAGGTTGCCACGTAGATTGATGTTAGTGATACATAGGTTAACATCACCTATGACGATTTTTTGTTATAAAAACAAACTATTTTCAAAATGCGTGGAGAGAGAACTTACGCCGAGACGTCTGTTGTACTCCCTGTTTTAGATAATTGATATTTAAACTGTTATCCTTTTGATGATGGGAATGCAGAACTTTGAATAATTTCTGCATCCCCATCCATCTCAAGGGTATTGCTACCTCATCTCAAAGGGCTGGGAGCTCCAGTTCATGGCTGCTTGAGCTTTGACTGTGTCCTAACATTCTCCTGCCTTCTACAGGGCCCTTGAGTGTGTTGGGGATGAAGTAGGGGAGCAGCTGGCTCACACAACCTGTGCTTTTTACTAGTGAAGGGGGACTTCTTGTGTGTTTTTCACATGCAGTGGTGCTGACGAGCACAGATCCCTTTTCTGAAAAGCTAGTTTCATTTTAAAACAAACAAATCTACGTGGAGAGTGGCACTGTGGGTGAACACACTGTGTCTGCATATCGCAACATATCCTATAACCTGGGACCTATCACCATTTAACCTTTTACATGAGATGTTGAGTTATAAGTGAACCTTGGTCTTGAAGTTTTCTACAATTAATCTGAATGGCAATTACAGCACATGCCATAACAGAAACTCTCCAGCACATCTGCGCCCCACTTGCTTACAGTCCACAAAAATGGCTGTTCTGATCTGTCTCTAGTAATGGGGCACTGTAGATGTGGCACGAGCCAATGTTTGCACAATGCTTCTCTGGTATTGAAGTCTTGCTCTTGTCCCAAGTCCAACACCATCTTAATTTTCTCCACTATTCAGCCAATATGGACCATGGCATAGAGCAGAACAAAGTACACCGATGTGTGTGTGGTTTCAGGGTCATAGGTGTGAATTATCTTCTCTGTTTTAACTCTGGCAAGGTCAATACATTGAGTACAATATATGTGAGTACATCTCACTTTCAAAGGGGTTGCAAAACCTGAAAATATGCAGCAGCATTGTGTATATTTAAAACCTGATGACATGAATGTGAGCATATTAATGAGAATAAGGTTCATGAAAGTGATGGCGCCCCTGAACAAATGGCCGGCTTAAAAGATACTGGCCCTCATTACGACCTTGGCGGAGAACCCTGGTGCTATTAGCACCATGGTCCATGGCGCTAAGTTGCCAACTCCGCCATGGTGGTTGGCGGACTTACCGCCCCATTCCGACCTTGGCGGGGCGGTAAGTCCCCAATCCCCATTTACCCTTCCCCATTCCCATTTTTGCCCCATAGGGCATAATGGGAGTGGGGAAGGCGTTAATTACGCCACCATAAATTACGGTGGCGTAATTAACAACAAGGTCCCGTAGCGCCATGGATTTTTCCGCCTGCAAAAAGCAGGCGTAAAAATCACCATGGCGCTACGGGAACTCGTACTGAGGCGGTAAGGGTCGGCGAAGTTTACGCCGGCGTAAACCCCTTACCGCCTGGGTCGTAATGAGGGCCACTGCCTACAACTGTTTAGTGTGACGGCTGCTCACTTCAGTAATGAAGGCAGATTGTAGGAGAAGCAACCGCAGTTTGACATGATACGTAGTAATGTATTTAAAGTTCAAGGCATTGTCCTTCTTGTGACCATTAATGCAAAACTCCTCGCTGCCTCCCTATGCTGACCCAATGTCTGTGAGGCACTGAACATCAACAAAGAAGGGACTTGCAGTAAGCACTGCTTTACGTTGTCTCTAAACTCTGGCAACACAAATTCAATTTACTTTACGATTTAACATGTAGGACACAAGCATCGAGTGCCAATTGCGAGTGGCGCCCGTGTGTTTGTGTGGGATGGCTGTAGGTTGATGTGTCGTGTAGTCTTTTCCCTTGGTCACCAGAGTGCCTTGAAACAACACAGTGCGTGTTCTACACAGTGGGCCATAGTTACTGCACAGACAGGAGACACCTGCCCGCCCCTATGCACATCACAGTCATCAGCATGGCTTAGAGAAACGCTGATGCAGGGAGCAGTGCTGTGCTGCAGCAGCACTGGAGGCTAATTGTCAGGCAGTGGAGTCTCTAGAAAACGGGCACAAATAAAACAAGGCGGGGGCGAGGTGGTGGAACATCAAATAAGTGTCAATCATTTATTTCCATTTACCCTTCCTTTTACACTTAAGTTTTTCATTCCAGCTCTTTCCTTCTCATTCAATATTTCTATGTCCACCGTTCCACCTCCTTTGCTTCCACCTTTCACTCAATCATTCTTTTTGGCTTTCTTTCTGCCCTTCCTATCTTTCTTTTTTCTTTCTCTTTCCTCCTGCGTTTTTTCCAATTTTAATTCATACCATTACTTTCTATAATTCCTTAATTCATCATTTCGTTCCTTTATACCATTTGTTTCCATTTGTTTCTTTCCTCTTCATTGCATATTTTCTTCTGTTCTTACTTCATTCCACCTTTCCTTCTTTAATGTTGTATTCTATCCCCTAGCTTGAAAATAATTGGGGGAAAAGTTTATCAAAATGGAAGCCCTGGCAAGACTGCAGGTGCCACTTGATCTCTTCTCGTGCTTTCAAGAGTTCTGTAATGTGCGTAGTTGCTTAGCAACCACGAAAAGTTACCAAACTCTTGAAAGCAAGAGAGCCCTCCATCTGCCCCTGCGGCGGAGGAGGGGTGAAGGAGAGGACCTTGCACACATCCCAACTCTCCCTCCTAAGGGGGGAAAATGAGCACCGGTGACGTGGTGTGCACGGGCTGGCTCATCAAGGCCCCCCACAACCACAGAGACGTTTAAGAGATATAAAAGTGCCCCAACGACAGTGTGTTTCTGTCTCTTGGTTCCTGTACATGACCCTGCAGTAAGAATGAAGTATTAGATGTGTTTTTGTTCTGGTCTCTGCTCATTCTATATGTTACGTGCAGTAACTCTTCTTGAAGCTCCTTCCTGCTGTAAATGCAGATTGTTTTAACCCTAGCACCCAGAAGTGTGATGCAGCAAAATAAGCAACAGGAATAGCAGGGCTGTTAAAGTGCCCCCCAACAGGCATGAGCAGTTCTTCCTCCCCCACGTCTTGCTTTTTCCTTTTATTAGGAGACCTGTGGTGTTATTTTCCATTTATTAGTGGTGGCCCAAAATAACCAGAAGGTAAAGAAGAAAACAGGACTAGGTGATTAACTTGCACCTGTCATGGGACAGCTTGGGAGCTTTGTAAATAAGCACATTACTGGCAATATTCGTATGCTTACTCGTGGGCAGTAGGGTGCAGGAACTCCAGTAGGCATTTCAGTGTGCGAAAGAAATTGGAGCGCATTTATTTACTTGAGTTAATGAAAGCAAATATGCCACTTTAATTTTAGTGGATGTCGATAAACAGTCGCTTCAAGTGGGAAAGGTTGTTTTAATGTGACAGGCCACAGTTTACAACCAAATGCTAACCTGGTTCCCTGGCCTTACAGACTTAGAGACTAACAGATCATTTAACAATCGCCAAAACAATTAAATAAATTAACAATTTGCAATTCATCACTTCCTGTCTCTTGCGCCCTCCCCTCCGCTCTATTCCTCTCACCCTTCATTCCAGCTTTCTCCCATCTTCTCCCCGAGGCCATGCCCCTTCTTCTTCAGTACCTCTTCCCCCTCTTTATACCCCTGGGGTAGCCTGTTCAAGCAAACAGCACCACCCCCTCCTTTTACCACGCTAGTACCCCTTTCTGCTTCCCCCAAACATCATCCAAAGGGCCATGTCCCCGGAAACACCTTACCCCTGTTACACTCCATGGTCCCCTCAACACCAATCTTCCTCCAACCTATTCTATGACTTTCAGCCAGGCTGACCTGACACATCAGCAACAATGAAACCTGTAACATAACACATTGTCCCATACTACTGCCTCAGCCTATCGCATAACACCACCATCCCCCCTATGGATAGACCACCCATCACCCTGCTCAGACCTGAAAAAAATAAAAAAATGGGGGAACCAAAAACAAACCCAGGACCCACAGCCAAAATAAAAGAGGGTGAGAGGGCGGGGATGAATGCTATGCCGCCAACCGTTGCTTGCTCTCGAACCTTCCTTGCCCCCATGTATACCAGGAAAAGGGGCACGCTATGCGCAGGCCTGCTCCCTTGCATGTGCAGTGCCTGAAATAACCCTGGGGGAAAAGCTTGCATGTACTTCCTGGTGGCCCCCTTTGGGCTTACTGAACAAAAAAACACAGACTCGCTTCAAGTGGAAAAGGTTGCTTTAATGTGACAGGCCACCGCATACAACAACATGCTAACCTGGCTCCCTGGCCTTACAGACTAACAGTTCATTTAACAATCGCCAAACAATTAAATAATTAAGCAAATTACAATTCATCACTTCCTATCCATTGCTCCCTCCCCTGCCCCTCAATTCCTCTCACCCTTCATTTCTGCTCTCTCCCAACTTCTTCCGAGGCAATGCCTCTCCTTCCTTCTTCAATACCTCTTCCCCCTCTTTGTACCCCAGAGTAGCCTGTTCGTACAAACAGCACCCCCCCTCCTTCACCGCACTCGTAGGATTTTTTTGTTCCCCAAACCATCCTCGAAAGGCCATATCCCCGGCACCAGAAAAACCCTCCTCTGTGGTGTTCTTTCTGCCCCACAACCCACTCTCATCTACCTCCAACTCTTTATGATATCCTCAACCGCCATTCTAACATCACGCAAATAGTATTGGTTTCCCATATGACAAGTGCACTCCATCCTCCTGAAACAAATCAAAAATCAAAAGCCTCATATACGATCTCCTGGTGCACCAGCGTTTCTACCCACATGACGTGCAAAACTTCACCATCTCCCTGTTGATCTTTGTCCTGTCCGTTCCACACCCCCTTCCTTCACAGCACCCCTCCATACCCTCCTTGCCATCAACTTGGTCCAAAGCAACACCACCCTGGGCCATATCTCCCTCAACTAACTCAAACCCTCATCATCATTTTTAACAGTGCCACACCTGTATCCCTAACCAAATAATTCTCCCCTGCATGTAAAACCAACGCCGCAGGAACACCATGAAGTTCTCTCATACCCGCCAGCATTGGTAACAGTTGGTCCCACCTGAGCACTCCAACTCCAGACCATCTCAACAATGCCACGTTATAACTACACCACATGTGGGTCCCGAAAACCCTTTTTGCTGCATGTGTCTCTGCCCAAGTCACTATGGATTGTCCGCATATCCAGATCTAAGGCAACTAACCACTCCTCCGTGCCACATCTGAAAAAGAAAAAATAAAGTGTGTGGGATGTTTTAATCCACTTTTGCTCTGCCATGCGGCATCACTGTGTTCTGATGGTGCCAAAAATAGTAAAATGGCTGCAAAACCCTTGTGCACGCCAAAACCTCTGAAAATCGTGCTTTGCAAAGCACAAAAAGATGGCTGGCCAATCTGCCATGAATGTTGTAAGTGGTAGAACAGAGATCGCACTACTGAAACATGTCACTGGGCTCCACAACATGTGAAAATGGAGCACAAAAGGAAAAGCAGTGCTTTGATAAAGGAAATCCCAAATCTTGCTTTAAATCACTTTTTCTTTGTTGCTATAACTGCAGAATGCTGGTACAAAAGACCCTCAAACATCAAGAATTCTTGCTGGGTGCTGCTATTTGCTTAGTATAAGAAATCATTGTGACTTACAAGGTCCTGAAAAGCTGAACGCATCAAGGGATTTCCACAGCAAAAGTGGCAGGTCTGTGAATCTGTCAAAATCTGGGTGCAGTACCCTGGACCGCCTGAATGACAGCTGTCAGTAGCCTGCCTGATCAAACTTTAAACATGTATACACTGAAATCAAATGTTTGCAATCTAAGAGGCCTGTGGTTGAGAGTAGCCCATCTGGTAAGTGTTTTGATTCCATGGTTTAAAATCTTGAATAAGTATTTAGCTGTGATTTGATCCCACAAGTTTGTTTTATGCTAAGGGAAAATTCAACAGAATTAACAATTAAAGTAAGCTGGCTAAAGCGGCCAAGCTGGAATAACAACTTTCCTCAAAGAGGCAAGGCCTCCCCTTCCACCAGAAAATCACACCAAAGCAATAATTATAGGGTTTGGGAAGAACCTGGTCTGCAGTGGGGAAGGAAACAATGGCAAACTGCAAAGCAGGAAATGCTAGATGTGAGGACAGTCGTAAAATATCCTCTGCCAAGAGAACAGGGAGGAGACTGCTTCTGAACTGAAGGGAGACAAAAAGAGGCTAGTTAGTTAGTTTATTATTTATATAGCGCCGCCTGGCCCAAGGGCATCCAGGCGCTTGAACAGGGTTACATGGGTTACATGTTGCAAGTAGTGAGCAAGGTTGCATGGTTACAGGTTACAAATGATGAAAGTTTTACAGTCATAGTGGACGTAGGTAAACGTTGCAGGCGTGAAGACATTATGATACAGTTGCTGGTAAGGTGAACATTTTAAAAAGCAGTTTCGGATCATAAGCAGGTAATAACGTGATACAGCAACTGTGTGATGAATTTACAAGATTCGGGGTGTGCAGCTTATACAATGTATACAATTGGGTGTGAAGTAGGTCAGTGTTTTAAGCTTCATTGACCAGGAGCCAAGTTTTAGTACTGTGTCTAAAGCGGTGAAAGGATGGTTCTGATCTCAGGTCGGTGGGTAGGTTGTTCCATAATTTGGCGGCAAGCACTGGGAAGCTTGTGCCACCTGCTTTTTGGAGCTTAAATCTGGGGATGTTTAAGCAGTGAGATTGGGCTGATCTGGTTGGGCGAGATGATGTGTGTTGCGTGAAGTTATCTGAGAGGTAACTGGGTGCTTGGTTGGATAAGCATTTGTGTGTGAGGGAGAGTGTTTTATATTTGATTCTTTGGGGAATGGATAGCCATTGACAGTTGCGTCTGGCATCAGAGATGTGCTCGTGTTTGGGTATGTTCAGGGCTGCTCTTAATGCATTGTTTTGGATAACTTGGAGCTTGTCAATGTTCTTTTGGCTGGTGCCCAGGTAGAGAGCGTTGCAATAGTCTACTTTGGATAGTACTAGTGCTCTGGCTAGGGTGGTGCAGTTGGAAGTAGAGAGGTACGGTCTACTGGCATTGATGAGCTTGCATGTGTAAGCAGCGGCGGATGATATAGCGTTGATTTGTCTTGTCAGTGTGAGGGAGGATTCGAGGTATATACCAAGAGTTTTGACGCTGTTAGAGACAGTAATGTTATTGCCGTCAATGTTAAATGTCTGATAGAGTTTGTTTAGTTTATTAAGTCTGGCTTGGGAGCCTAAGAGAAGAAGCTCAGTTTTGTCGTCGGTCAGGCAAAGTCCGTGTTTTGCCATCCATTCTTGGATTATGGAGTAGATACTGTTAAGTACTGTGTTGTCGGTATAGTAGTCGCCTGTTAGTGGGATGAGTATTTGGGTGTCGTCTGTGTAATTTGTGTAGATGACACCCAGTTGGTCGAAGAGGGGTTTTGTGAACACATTGTACAGTGTAGGGGAAACACAGGGGCCCTGGGGAACACAACAGGTAACGGGGGCAGGTACTGCACAGGCTGTGGGAGCAAAGACCCTCATTGATCTGTTGTTCAGGAAGGACTGAATCCAGGCATTGGCCTTCTCAGAGAATTTGGCTGCTGAGGCAAGGTGTTTACAGAGAATGTCATGATTTACCAAGTCAAAAGCGGCAGACAAGTCGAGGAGGAGAAGAAGGGCTAGTTTGCCGTTGTCTTTGAGGTTGTCCATTTGTGTCTTAAGGTCGATCAAGGCTGTCTCGGTGCCATGTTTGGGACAGAAGCCTGATTATCTTAACCCTAGCAGGTTGTTTTTCTCTAGGTGGTTCTGAATCTGCAGGTAGGCAGCTCTGTCGTGGATTTTTAGGAGGAAGGGTACGGTGGTAATGGGTCTGTAATTCGTGGGGACACTGGGGTCTAAAGTGGGTTTCTTGAGTAGCGGCAAAACGCAGGAATCTTTTAGGTTGTTGGGTACTGTACTGGATGTGAAGGATGTATTTATTAGTGATGTGATGAAGGGAGCAAGATGTTTGGCTGCGTCTTTGATGACTGGAGCAGGGCAAATGTCCCCTTGGCATTTGGAGGGTTTTAGAGAATTGATTAGGTCTTCAACCTCTTTGGTAGTGATGGTAGAGAATTCAAATAGGTTATTGTCAACTAGTTGTGCAGTGTGAGTGGGAGAGATGGGGTTGTCCGTGAATGTAAGACTCTCTTTCTTTGACTCAATCTTAGCTTGCAGTGTAGCAATTTTGCTAAGGAGTGCTTCTTGTATGTTGGTACACCAAGATATGTCTTTAGTGCATGTGTCTGGAATGGGGGATGGAGATTCGAGGTCTCTCAGGATGTTAAAGAGCTCTTTGGTGTTGGATTTGGCATTGCAGATTCTGTCATTGTACATGTTTTTTTGTTTGAATGATAGCTAATGTATAGGTGTTGGAAGCTAGTGAGTAGTCTGATTTGTTGTTGGCGGATGGAGACTGTTTACAAGATGATTCAGCTTGTCTTTTGTTTTTGCAGAGAGTTTTTAGCTCAGGAGTGAACCATGAGTTGAGGTGCGCGCGTGGCTTGGCTTTTCGTAACTTGAGAGGTGCTACTGTGTTGATGGCCTTGGGAATGGTAGAGTTGTAGAGGTCTACTGGTTTAGTGGGGTTGGTAATGGTGGGTGTGAGATTAAGGATGGGTTGGAGTAGAGGGATGAGTTTCTCGACTGTGATATTTTTGCTGTTTCTTGTGAGTGTAGGTGGAGCGTTGGGAAGAGTCACAGGTGTTTGTCTTTGTTGATGGTGAAAGTGATGAGATGGTGGTCGGTCCAGGCACAGGGTATGTTGGAGAGGATGGTGGTGTTACAGTTAAGGTCTGCCATCCAGTCGAGAATGCGTCTTTTGTTGTGTGTGGGTTGGGATATGTGGTGGGTGAGTCCTAACTCAGATATGGCATTTGTGACTGTGCTTGCTTTGTCGTCTTTCTCGTCATTATATCCCAGGTTGAAGTCACCAAGTATAAGTAGATGTGAGTTGGGTTTAGTGTTGTTAGAGAGCAGGAGGGCTAAATCGTTGTTAAAAGAGGATATAGGGCCTGGTGGTCTATAGATAAAATGGGTGGTGATTGTGCTTGTGTTGGTAGTGGACAGTTTAATGGTGAGTAGTTCAGTGGATGGGAGTGATTGATTTTGAATGTGCCTGATATTAAGGGAGCTTCTTGCAATAATGGCTACGCCGCCACCTTTGGCTGTTTTCTGTCTACACGGTAGATTGTGTAGTCATTGGGGATGGCTAGCGCTAGGGTGGGGCCTGATGCTGCGTGGAGCCAGGTCTCGGTGATAGCTATGAAGTCTAGTTTGTTAAGGGAGATGATGTCGGCAATATCTAGGGCATGGGCGACTAGTGATCTAGCGTTAATGAGTGCGCCTTTAATAGTTTCGACTGTAGCTTGGTGTGGTTTTCTGTTGTATGAGTGGGGGGCGGAGTGGAAGGTAGGCTTGGGGGTGGATTCTGTTGTGTGTGTGGGGTGAGTGACTGGTTTGGGGTTAGATTTACTTTTGCTTGAGCTTAGTTTGGGAGTTGAGGTGGTGTGTGTCCTGGATCTGAGACGGTCAAGTCTCCTTGTGCCTAGGCTTCGATAGGAGTTTCTGGTGATGTTGTTCTTTGGGATGGTGTTGCAGGGGGTAGTGGCAATCATTGCTTTTTGAGTGCTGTGGATGTTAGCTGTGGGGTGAGACTCCAAGAGGGTGGGCTGGAGTGGATGTATATTAGATGGGGTGGGTGAGCTGTTGGTGTGAGTGTATGTGTGTGTGGGTGGGATGTGTAGCCTCGTGGCTAGTCTCATGTTCCGGGTATGGATGTTGATGTGCTGGGATGGTGATGTGGCTGAGATGACAGTGTGCGGGGCTGGGATAGTGAGGTCATGACGACCTCTGGAGCCTAGTCTCGAGTTTCTGATGCTAGTGATGCAGGGGCGGTTAGGTGTAGGTTTGGTGGCAAAGTGGTGGCTCCAGAGTGCTGGGTCGTTTAAGTAAGGGTAGGGGTCAGCCATGGTAAGTAGGGATGGTGGGTAGTATGGGCGGGAGTGATGAGTGTCAATGGTGGGCCAGGAGAGTGCCAGTGCGCTGGTGGTACTCGGAGGCGCCATCAAGGAGAGAAGCGACAGTAATGCACTGGATCTGAAGAGTAGTGAAAGACTGTGGGTGGGGTGCAGCTTGGGAGACCAGGTCGGTGGGTGGTAACTGTCTGTGGCTGGCAGCATGTTCGTAGTCTCAGAGGCAAGTGTGCACAGTGGAATGCAGGTGGCACTCAGGGGCAAGGCTGCACGTTAGAATGCTAAGTGTAAGGTGGGTTCTCAGGCTTAGGTACACAGTACAACTCGTGTCATGCAAACTGAGCTCTAGGGCAGCGATACACAGTGAGGAACAAGCTGCTACAGATGGGGCTCTGAGGCAGCTCTATACGATTCAATGCTAAAATGCAGAAATGGTCTCTGAAGGTCTAGGTATGCAGTAACAGCTAATACAAACTGAGCTGTAGCGCAACCCTGCGTGATTCAATGCTAAATGCAGAAATGGGCTATTCAAGGCATAGGTATACAAAAAAAACGAGTGCAAACTGAGCTGTGGAGCAGCACTACACGATTCAATGCTAAATGCAGAAATGGGCTATTAAAGGCATAGGTATACAATAAAAACGAGTGCAAACTGAGCTGTGGAGCAGCACTACACGATTCAATGCTAATAGCAGAAATGGGCTATTAAAGGCACAGGTATACAATAAAAACAAGTGCAAACTGAGCTGTGGAGCAGCACTACACGGTTCAATGCTAAATGCAGAAATGGGCTATTAAAGGCACAGGTATACAATAAAAACGATTGCAAACTGAGCTGTGGAGCAGCACTACACGATTCAATGCTAAATGCAGAAATGGGCTAATAGAGGCATAGGTATACAGTACAAACTAATGCAGACTGGGTTCAAAGCAACGATACATACTGAAGAGGATGCTACTACAGATGGGGCTCTGAGGCAACGCTGCACAATGCAATGTTAAGTGCAATGTGGGCTCTGACATGGGGTAGGCATAGGTGCACAGAAAAGCTGATGTTATGCAAACTGGGCTCTGGGGCCTCAGTGTTCAATAGCGAAGTGTTAATACAGCTAGGGCACTGAAATAGGGCTGCACGATGCGATGGTGAGTACAAGGGATCCAATGGGAAATGCAAAATGCACGTGGGAAGCGAAGGTGCGCAGAGAATTTGCTGGATGCGGTTAGGCTTGGGTAAGGGTACGCAGTCAGGAGAATAGAGTGCGAGCTGGCTCTACCAAAATGCGGACCTAAACAGCCATCTGGGGCTGAACATTCACAAGGAACATTTTGTTTAAAGACTTCTATTTACCACTTAGAATTGTCAAAAAAACTAACGTAACAGAATTGTAAATCTAAATTTTAGTTGCACATTTCAAGAGGCAGAAAGATCATGTGACATGTTCTGGAAAGAAACGGCAGAAAATGTGATTTTACACCAAATGTATTTCTGCTAGAAGTATGAAACCTAATACACTTATGCACATGTTATACGCGCACACTTGTAGAAATTTACTGATAAATGGGACATTGTGTTCCTGATGAAAAGGGCAAAATTCGGTGAAAAGCAGACACAAGATCCCACAGTGACAGGGTTTTGAGGAGTAGCTGCTACACAAAATATGAAATCTGTATATGTGATTGTTATCGAGGTTGCTCACGTGTAAATATGTCTTGTGTCAAAAGTAGATTTTGTGTTCAAGAGGCTAGGGGTGGACTTTAAGCCTCATAAACCCACACCATAAAGGTGACACACTGTTTATCTCCTCCTATCAAGGCAGAGAGGAGACTCTGACCAATCACCTGTCAAAGGGGCGAGCTTAGGCTAAGCCAGCACACACACACCCTTTATCATAGCATAAATAGAGACAGCAGAGGGCAGATAAGGACAGACAGATTCACTCACTATGCCGAGGCGGAGCACCCTGCTGCTGAACTTCCCATCTTCCATGCTCCAGACTCCAACAAAACTTGGCAAAGCAGAAAGGCCCATTGCATAGCTGAACCATTTCAGCTAGGCCTCAAATTCCAGAACCAGAATCCCACAAACCTGAGGGGAACCAAAATACAGCCGGACTGTGCTGTACTGCTTGCCTGCTGAAAATAAATGTTCATCATAACCAAGAAGGGCAGATCCAATCCAATCCTGTGCCGTGCTGTGACCAGAGTGCCTTGCAGATCCAATCCAGTCCGGTGCCGTGCAGTGACCAGAGCGCCTTGACGCTTCCCAATCGGATGTGCCCAGCAGTCTGTCCTAAAACCAGATCCAATTGATGGACCATAATCCTGACGGTTCAGTTTAAAAACATATCTAGTTAAGGGTGGCCGTACCTTTTCTGTTGCTGCTGCTAAAATGTGGAATGACCTTCCCCTCCCGCTACGCAACACTACCAATAACCTTTTTCTTCGGCGAGGTTTAAAAACCCTGCTTTTCTAGCTTCATTCCTTTCTGCCTGCCTCCTCAGCGCCAAGATGCCCCCGGGTGTATGTGAGCTTTAGAAGTGCTGCTAACATAACATAACATAACATAACATAGCGAGTATCTATAGAAAGAACTGTGTCACTAGCATATGTACTGTCCATAGTCAATCCCTATCTTAAACCCATCCTATCTTGTATTCCGAACCTGTGTTGTTAGGATTATTTTTGAATTGTCTGAACTCTCCATCCAAACCATCCTATCTTCCTCCTGTACTAGTATTGTTAAAACTGTCTTTGCGCTGATATTTTTCATCTGAAGAAGGCGAGCTCCTCTGCAGGCAGTCACTCTGATCAAGTGGCTGTGTTCCTGTGTGGTATTCGTTTATTCATAGTCATCCTCTAGTGTAAGAAATCCCATTTGTCATTTTAAAAGTGTATTCCTTTTTCCCATTCTTGCACCTATCTCGAAAAAAACGACCTCCACTGAAACGTTCATAACTTCCACAGTTTTTGTGCTAGAAACACAACAACTTGTGCTTGTAGGTAACATCCACAGCTTTAAATCGCATCCAAAACCGCATCGCAAATCCATACGGTTCTCCCGTTATCGCGATTATCGCGCAGTGAAAAGTTTGCTGCAAGTTTTCGTTTAGGGAAATTCTGACACATGTAAAACAGCTTTTGAGTGCTTCCAACTTCAATTTTCAGATTTCAAATTATTTCTTGGTATTAAATCATTGCTAGCGTTGGTGTGTAACTATCCAAAGCGGCTCCCATAAGAATTATAACAATTTCAGCAATATAAACCATATTTAGTGTTTTTACCCAATCCATTCTAAGATAACTTTAAAAACCATTCTGACAGCTGGCCAATCAATTCCGTTGTTCTCTTGTGTTGCTGGGGGAAATTGGGATTGATATTCTGTTTGAATTCTGCCATTCCTGAATACCTGCTCCCTCCTCCTATCTCTTTACCTTGCCTATTGGGGGTTGAGGTGTGTGCAGGGGAACCTATAACCACAGTGCTATCTGATATGAACACACACACAAAAGTATTATTTCTGTGCTGAATTGTTTTGCTCACTATTACTCGTTGTGTATTAAAGAGATTATTCAGTGTTACATCACCCCATTGGTGATCATTGTGTACCCATTAAAACATAGTGTGATTAAATTGTAAATACATAAATAAATATTTTAACTTTGCAAACCAGCATGAATCCTGGTTCAGTGTGACCGGGGGGAGGGGTTCCAGGAGAGGGGCATGATATGAGTAGTATATTGTTCAGAATAAAAAACTTTTAGACAAAATTAAATAAGGATTTCAGTTGTGCATTACATGCCAGGCGTTGACTTGGGTGAGTGCCGGATTGAAATCACTTACAGCTTGGGGGCTCGTCGCAGGATCCTGAATTAGACATACCACTTGTGACAATCTAACACAGCGTGCTAACTGACGGGGTACATACACCTTGTCGGGCTACCACACTGTGCTACACTGTAAAAACACCCTTCAATAGAAATACTCAAAGGAGTTGGGCCTGTTTTGCAAAGGAAAAAGCAACTCTGGGATAAGTCAGAAGGAATGGTGACCCCAGTGGAAATCAATATGGCAAAAGAACACCCAATGCACAAATTGTTTTTCAGGGGTGAATGGACTGAGCAGGATGAGAATGTTTGGTTGCAGGAAATCAAACAACAAGCCACTGCCCCAGAATTAGATAAATGGCAGGACCAGGGTCCATTCATCAGCTACTTAGTCAACTGTATATGGCCCTAGGGGTAAAAGAAGAGCAATGTAAAATTGCCAAAATAGTGGCGTACCTGTACCTCCACATTGGAGTAGTGCAGGAAATATATGCCGAAAACCTAGAAAAGCAAAAAGGCAAGTACAATCCCTCGTGAAAACCCAAACTGATTTGGACTCTGCAGAGCAAAGGCTACAAAAGAGCCAAGAATCAGACAGAGAAACCAGGCAGTACCTGACAAAATTAAAGGAAGATCTGGATCTCCTGTAGCAAGAGAAGGTAGAGCAAGATACCAAATTACTGGCATTCCAAAAAAAGTATCAAGAAAGGTTGGAAAACTGGTGCAACAATTAACTTTTAATAGAGCCTGCGCAGAGTAGGTAGTCACGTTACAGAACCACCTAGAATCCTTGAAAGAGGAGAATAATAAATGAATTATTAAAGATCTTTAATCCCAAACAGAATTTGATGAAGAGCGCCAGAAAGCTGGTGCATTCAGAAAACAAAAGGACGACCTGGCTGCACAGAGGGGTACTCTAATTCAGGAAAGGGACACCTTAGGCCACGAAGTCAGCCATTTAAAAACCAAGGTGGAAGAAAATCACCTGCCCTTCAGGGACTGGGTGAACTCAAAATGGACTATGAAAAACTGTTAGAGCACACCAGGAGGGTGGAAGATGCTCTGGAAAAGAATAGTCAGGCCAGTAAGGACAGGACTCATGAGGTGAGTCTCCTGCAGCAAAAGTTGGCCTAATATTCCCAACGCAGATTCTTGCATGCCATCAGGGATTATGGGCTGAGAAAGATGAGGTCCATTGGGAGAGGGAAACCCCTGAGCATAACCCCAGGAACCCTGGCACCAGAGACTTTAATCTCTTCAATTCCATGGACTCTGCCACCCCCATGTCCACTGGCTCACATGAACCAAGGGCCATGGGGACGGTAGACTTAAACCCAATGAGGAATATGGGGCTAATAGGTCAGCGCCTCCCAGAAATGAATGGGCGGGCATCTATGTATAGGTTTACAAGTGCTAGGGCCATCTTCTCTGATCAGGGAGACTCCAGTGAGGGGAGAATCAGAGAAATGGATCCTCAGAAATATAACTTACCAAGAGATCGGGTGGCACAAGAATTTGTTCAGGAATTGAAAGGCACCTTTGCACAGACCACTAGAAGGGTGCGCACTGACAGTAAGGAATTCCTGAACACCTTCTTTCATGCTCTCTCTAAGTATATTATAACCCAGCTAGTGAGGGACTTTCATGAGAAAAGATCACTAGACTGGGTCATTGAACAAGCAACGCACATCTATAAGTACAGAAGCCACTGGAAAGTAAAAATCTTAGCAAAAGCCCCAAACCAACCAACACACCTGCTGCTGCTAAGGTGGCAGAGGTGAAGGTTGCCCCCATTTTAGATCTGGAGATGGGGGGGCCTAAAAACCTTCCAGCGCAGAATCCGACCAACCCCAAACCCAGAAGGCCCTCGGGCGAATCCCAAACAGGGAGCCAGGGAGGTAACCCCACAAATGGGACCCCTAACTCCCCTGACTACATCAGCCCACACTACAAGGGAAATAGACCCATCCTGGGCTATGAGTGGACTCCTCCGGCCCAAGGGGTGGGTGGATCTAACCAGACAGTAGGAAACCCAGGAAACTCCCCTCCTCACTTTCCCCAGGAGGGCAATAATCCCCCAAATGCCAGACCAAATTTCTTTTCCCGGTACCCACCAAACTTCAACCCCCAGAACAACCCTTCTTTCTTTCCGAACTTTCCTGAGCCCAGATAGCCCAATCCAGGAGAGGGGAGGCCAAGGGTGGAGAGGTACCCAAACATCCTAACCAGGGGTATTATGCGAGAAGGGATAGTTACCCTTCCCGGGATCCACCCAGAGTAGATCTGAGGACCCCGCACCAGCCAGAGCGGGTGTCCCAACTAGAGCGCCAGGTCCAGAACATGGCAGAGGATCTGGGTCACATGCTGAGGGCTCAACAGAACCCTCAGATGAGCATTGCGGCTCAGAACTCCTCCAATCCAGGGACTGGTGCTCCAGAACAATGACGGAGGAAGAACCCTGACAACCCACCGGTTCCCAGGGAGGAGGCACAAGTGGAAGGGGTGTGTAAAGCCTTGGAGGAAGCTTCCTTCCACACTTGTGAAAAGCCCCTGGAAGCCCAGGAACCAGAACCGAAATCTCCTGTCCCAGAAAGTCTGCAACCCAAGGAACAGAGGGTGAGTAGGAGAAATAAAGAGCCTAAAAAGGCCCATTTTGTGGAGGAGGTGCACATCTTCCAGTTCGAAGGAGAGGGGTCCTCAGAGGATTCTGGGAAAAGGATCTTCTCCTTCAGGGATGGGGGAACTCCTCCCAAAGAAAAATGGGTCCCAAAAGATCCAAATCCAGACTGGGTAGATGGGGAGACCGAGTTAGAACCACCCATCATTAAACCCTAAAATGACCAGCACGAAAATCCCCTTGTTCAAAGCCATTCTGGTGACTGCCTCCAACAAAGGGGGGGCAGCCCAGAACCAGAACCATATCTAGAGGTGGGTTTAGGCTCTAGGAGTGGAACCTGCCAGTGCTGAGCTCCAATTGTATTGTGATTGTGATTTGGGCAAGATCACAGGAGCGCTTTTGGGGTTTAGCCTAAGCCCCAGTTTGGTGAGTAGGAAAAAAGAGGTTTGTTGCTCCCGGCTATCTTGCTTGGGGTTTGTGAAACAAATATTTGTAACACTCTGGTTAGTAGGTATTCATTCATTTATTGTTGGTGTATTTCTTGGGTGATTTTTTCATAAATACATGTGTTTTTAAGAAACACTATTTGGAACTTGACGAGCAAGTTTAGGTCAGCCGACACGTGTTTCGACTCTACGGTCGTTCTCAAGGCTGAACAATATTCAATGGTGCCCAGTGTTGAGTAATTCGTGACAATTTAGTGACATGTTACATTATTGTCAACAGTGGTGTTAAGGTGATGTGCAATCATAGTGACAGGTAATGACATGACATCAAAAAACATTGATGTGTCGGTATAAAGAAAGTTTGCAATTGGAAAAGAAGAAGGGAGGAAGAGAAGAGAGAAGTAAGTAGCTGGTTGGAAAAGTACTGATGGTAATATAGAATAGATTGAGGTAATTGCCTCTTACCAAAATTAGGTTGCTGTGTGCCCTCAGTGGGGTTCTGTAGTAATAAACTGTCCTTAAGGCAGTCCTGGCTCCTGTTGGGCCCTAGGGGGAATAAAAATGGGAGTTGGAGCTTAACATGTAGGCATAGCCCCAATTGATCCTCTCAAGTTCATCAAAGGTCCCGTTTGCCCGGTAAAGACATGTTGGCTGTGGTCATTGCACATGAGCATTGTGGAAAAACATCAAGGGCTTTTCTTGAATAGCCTTCGTGTGTTCCCAACCGTAGTGCGTGTTTGCTGTTGCCATTGCAGCATCATCTAAGTATAGGGCTGTTAAGTGGTTTGCCCCAGGCTGTGATGTTGCCTGGGGTTGTTGAATTGGATGGTCCGGGATGTGCATCAGGGGCTCTTAGAGAAGTGCTCCTGTGTGTTCCCAGCCATGTAGAGCATTAGGTCATTGGATTTCATATCCTAGTTGTTAGAAAGGATTGGAGATGATCATTGGATGTGGCGCTAAATGCTAAGCACTGGCCATGGGTTTGCATATGCTATACTGTCCCTGGGGTGGGCGGGGAGGCTTACCTGTATGCTCTGTCTGGCATCCCAGGCGGTGCTCTGCTGCTTCTGCACACCGCGCTGGGTGCCGCCATTAAGAGCTGTTCGTTTTCTGTTGACTCACGTTAGTCATGGATCGCGAATGCGCGATGGTGTAGTGTCTTAGCGCTGGTCCTGGCGCATGCGCGTCGCAGTCCGACACTGCGCACGCGCCGCGGATCAGTGCAAGACACTCACAGAGTGAAGCTCATGACTTGAAAATAGAGGCGGGGGCTGGTGGGCCCTAGCCAGTAGGCTGTGTGGAAAAGAAGGGGGATCGCAGGGGAACCGAGTTATGATGTGGTTATGTGTTGGGGTGGACTGTGGGTGTCAAGGGCTGTAAAGTGTGTAGTATCATAATGGGTATGATGGTTTGGGCTATACATGGGGTGATTTCCCTTGGTGAAGTGAGTCAGTAGACATTGGTGCGTGTAAGTGGCATCACTTGCATCATGCCCATGGTTGGGTCAGTAATTTTGAATAAAAGGTGTGTGTGGCATGGTCTCTTCTTGGGCCGTGTCTACCAAAAAACCTGAGGTCATGAGTCCCTGTGGGGGTAAAGGTATAGGAGGAAAAATAGAGTAGAGGAGGTTTACAGGAAGACATTTAGATCATGGTCTTTATTAAGGCCATTTTTCATACATCTGAATTGGCAAATTAAACGTGCTTCCTCTTGGCTCAGTTTTTGGATTCTGTCTCCTCCTCTTGGGCCCAGCCGGACCATCTTTAGTCCGATGAACCTTATGTCACTCTTGTTCTCCATTTGGTGATTCTTCTGCCACTGGTTTGCCAACGGTAGTTTGGGGTCTTGTGAATATATACTATTCATGTGCTCTCTAATCCTGAAGCGTGTCTCACGGATGGTGCTGCCTATGTATATTTTATTGCAAACACAGATAATTGCATAAATCACAAATTTGCTTCTACAGTTGATGTGTTCAGTGATGTTGAAGATTGGGCAGCCTGAGAATTTGGCACATTTGGTCTGGGTTGCATGCTTGCACATTGAGCATGTCCCGCATTTCGTGAAACCAATTGGTGTCAGTTTACTGAGCCAGTCCTGTGCCGTGATGTGTTTGTCTGCAAGAAAGGAGGGGCTCAGTAAGGTCCTTAGGGTTGGTGCTCTGCTGTATGACATGCTGGGATATGATTCTAGTTGCGGCTTGATGTGTTCATCCATGAGCAGTAGTCCCCAGTGCTTTCTCAAAATTTTTTGGAGTGCATAGCTGTCTTTGTTGTATCTTGTTACGAATCTGATCGTTGGATTGTCATCCTGTCTTCTGGGTTTGGGTGAGAGTAATGTTGATCTTTCTAGTTGGCAGGCTTGTTTTCTTCTTGCTTCTGCCAAGTGTACATGGGAATAGCCCCGGCTTCTGAAACTTTGATCCAGCAGGTTGCATTCTTCTGTGAAAGATTTATCTGTGTTACAGTTCCTTCTTGCCCAAATGTATTCTCCTTTTGGAATGTTGCGAATGACACTTTTTCTGTGGCAACTTTGCGCATGCAGGGTGGAATTTACTTCCGTTGGTTTGCGGTAGGTTCTGTTAGTGATTTTGTTCTCTTCTATCTCAATCTTGAGGTCCAGGAAGTCAATTTGAACATTGCTGATGTGGCTAGTTAATTCAATACCAAAGTCATTCATTAAGTTCATCTCTAGTTCCTTTCCAAATTAAGATGATATCGTCTATGAATCTGGCCCAATTGACAATGAGCCTGGTAAATTTGTCTTCTTTCATTGCATGTTTGAGTTCATAGGAGTGCATAAAGCAGTTTGCTAGCGCAGGAGCATAGCTGGCTCCCATTGCGATCCCTTTGGTCTGCTTGAAATATTCTCCATTGAATATGAATATATTGTTCTTGAGAGAGAATTTGAGGAAGGCTTTAGTCATTTCTACCTGGTCTAGGTGTGAGGCTGACTCGTGTTTGAGAAGAAACCCCATGCTAGTTATGGTCAATTGATGTGTACAGGGCCTTGACGTCAAGCGTAGCCATTAGGAAGTGCGGTTCCCACTTGATTTTGGCAAGGATCTCCAAGGTATGCATCGTGTCTGTCTCTCAGGTAGCTTGGTATTTTTGTGACCAGTGGCTGTATAACATTATTGATGTACCTGGCTAATGTCTCCGTTATTCCTCCTATACCGCTCAGAATTGGTCTGCCCTCAGGAATGTCGTTAAAATCTTTGTGGACCTTTGGCAGAAAGTAGATGGTTGGCATAATAGGGTGGTCTGTCCTAAGGTAGTTGTATTCCTCATCTGTTATCAGCCCTGCTGTTTTGTAATTGGTTAGCAGTTCCTGGTGTTCTTTCAGAATCTTCGCCTGTGGGTTGTTGTCCAATTTGACATAGTTGCCGGGTGTTTCCAGGTGGTTGAGTGCCATTTTGAGGTAATCCGATTTGTCCATTATTACTATATTTCCACCTTTGTCAGCTTCCTTGATTATAATGTTTGTTTCCTCTCGTAGGTTTTTAAGTATGGTCTGTTCTTCCTTAGTTAGGTTGCCCTTGGTCTCTGTTTCATGGGTCCGTTGGTTTTCCAACTTGTGTAGATCCATGGTTACTGCTTGGTGAAAAGTGTCGATATAATTTTCTGCAAAGAGTTGCGGCGTGAATCTTGATTTGGTTTTTAGTTCCGGAATTGTCATTGCTATATTCTGAATGCCCAGTTCTTGTAAGCATTCTTGCTTGCTTTTGTTGTTTTCAGCAAGTGTGCTGAGGAGATGGATGTCTTCCACATCCCCGATGGTGAGTAGGCTTGGTTTAGGTGTTGTTTCCGGTGGTTTATATACCGATGTCTTGGTAGCAAAGAATTTCTTAAGTTTAAGGCGTCTTGTAAATTTAAATAGATCAATTTGTATGTCTACGAAGTTGTTCCTGCTGGATGGTGAGAAGGAAAGTCCCTTGTTGAGTACTTTCTTTTCAGGATTTGTGAATTCTCTATTGGACAAGTTCATGATTACATTTTGTTCTGTTTCTGTGCCACAGTTTTCTGTGACTGGGATCTGGTCTGTCTTTGCTCTATTTCTTCTTCCAGCTGTCTTGCGTCTTCTGACTCCTCTTCCTCCTCTGCTTCTTCTTTTTGGGTTCCTGTATTTGTCAAAGGTTTTGTGAAGGATACCGTTTTTTTGTTGTTTTTGAGTTGTGGTTTCAGATGTTTTTCCACAATGCTCATGTGCAATGACCACAGCCAACATGTCTTTACCGGGCAAACGAGACCTTTGATGAACTTGAGGGGATCAATTGGGGCTATGCCTACATGTTAAGCTCCAACTCCCATTTTTATTCCCCCTAGGGCCCAACAGGAGCCAGGACTGCCTTAAGGACAGTTTATTACTACAGAACCCCACTGAGGGCACACAGCAACCTAATTTTGGTAAGAGGCAATTACCTCAATCTATTCTATATTACCATCAGTACTTTTTCAACCAGCTACTTACTTCTCTCTTCTCTTCCTCCCTTCTTCTTTTCCAATTGCAAACTTTCTTTATACCGACACATCAATGTTTTTTGATGTCATGTCATTACCTGTCACTATGATTGCACATCACCTTAACACCACTGTTGACAATAATGTAACATGTCACTAAATTGTCACGAATCACTCAACACTGGGCACCATTGAATATTGTTCAGCCTTGAGAACGACCGTAGGGTCGAAACACGTGCCGGCTGACCTAAACTTGCTTGTCAAGTTCCAAATAGTGTTTCTTAAAAACACATGTATTTATGAAAAAATCACCCAAGAAATACACCAAATATTTATTTCACAAACCCCAAGCAAGATAGCTGGGAGCAACAAACCTCTTTTTTCCAGAGCCATATCTAGCTGTCACCTTTTGTTTACAGGTTCCCAAGATCCCAAACAGAATCCTGCCCAAATCACCTCTCTGTCAGTATCAAAAGCAAAGAAACTAACCCACTAGTTGGCCAAAAATGTGCATTATCTTTGCCCCCTTGAGAAAAAGGAGGGAAGGTTTTATGCCCCGGTCCAAATACAGGGGCAATGTACAATTTTGGCACTGGTGGACACTGGATCCCAAGCTACCCTTCTGTCAAAAGGGGCCTTTGATCAACTGAATTCGGGAAGGGGGGAGAAATACAAAATTCCCTCACCCCTCTTCCTGGACAACTTCAGAACTTCGACGGGAAGGAAATTCCCATTGAGGGGACTGCAGATTTAGACATTAAAATTGGGTGACACAAGGTGAAACACCCGGTCATAGTTGTGACTCCAGAGGGCACACCTCTGGACCTAGACTAACCGACCAATAAAATTGAAACATAGTGTCAACCATGTTAGTTTAAATTGCACATGCCACATGGTTGAACAAAAACCTGACCAAATTGAGTTCCACTTCCAGAATAATCAAATCCCAGACGTGACAGTAATTGCAGTAGGACAACAAACTGGTGATGGGGGTCCTCTCTATTTCTAAAAATCAACCTTCCTTGCAGTCTAAGGTGGCATTCCACACTGGAAGGAAACACTCTGAAGTTCTATACAAATTCACAATCAGAAAATCTCATTCCTATATTCCAAAAAGATGAAAAATCAGCTCAAAGCTTGGCTGATATTCAGAAAATGGGAGAGCAGTTGTTCATCCCTATTCAGTTAAATGAGGGGAAGGTCTCTGTTCTTGCCCAAGTATGTGTGAACAATGGTAAGAGCTTCATCAGCGAGGCCATGTTCGCAAACTCACAAAAGATCCAGCCATTATCACATTTAAACTGTTAGACAAATGGGAAATGGACCTGGAAACTCCCAATTCCAAACATCTCCTGCCCTACAGGTGCATGCTTAAAATTTCGATAGGCAACAAAATCATAGTCTATAATTGTTCGGTCGTGCGAGATGTCCCTGCTCCACTTTATTTAGACAGTGACATTCTCAATCGCTTTGCCATTAGTTTGGACCTAATAAACTTCAAAGCCTGGTCCCGATTAGCGGGTAATCCCATGGACTTTGATGACCCAGAAAAAGCATTTCGGTCAGCTCAACTGCTGCCATATGCAGTTGAAATTCAGATTGGAGAGGAAGTCACCATCCCAGAACATACTTGACAATTCACACTTGAAGTAAAAATTAAAAGTGGGTAGAAACTAAAAAATCCTGATGCCTATGTCCATCTTAATGCTCACTTTCAACAGCAAGGGTTGGGGGTAAATCCAACACCAGTAGCCAACATAGAACACAACATCATTCCAATAGAGGTAGATAACAGCGACCTAAAGAGTATCACTCTGGGCGCAGGCACCATTATTGGAATGGCGGTTGATGATCGACATTTTTCCATAGATTTAGGTAATGAACTGTTAGGATCAATCGCCAAGGACTGTTTTGACAGTGATAGCAGCAATAACACAACACCAGACAGGATCTTCACCCGGCATGGGGGGAATTTCCTGGTGTACTCTTCCTGCCCTTATGGTAAGGAAGATATGACCTGTGACTTCAGGAGGGATGAGGTGATCTTTCAAGTCCACAAGGACTGCCTCCCCCACCTGAAGCCATCAGTCCAAATCAATACTCTGACCAGGGACTTCTCAACCCAGCTGGAGAAGGCTGCTCAGATAGCCAAACCGGAAGGCTTTCCAGGCTTCAGGCAGATGGTTGAAGAGATAGTCATCCTAGCTGATGCCTGCGAGATTCTGGAGCAAAAGCAAAAATTGAAAAAAGTTTTCTTAGATTTTCAAGAACTCTTTGCAGGACTCATATGACTGTGGTCGCACCGAAATCCACACAACAACAATTCCAACGGACCCTGGCATGACTCCAGTGTTTGTGAAGCAATATCGCTTGCCTCTCGCATCAATGGAGTCCTTTACTGAAATAATTAAGAACCTTGAGTCCCGTGGGATAATTTGTCCAGTCCACAGCACCTTCAATAATCCAGTGCTGGGTATTTTGAAACCAAACGGCCAGTGGAGATTCTGTGCTGACCTAAGGGAGTTCAACAAACGGGTCTGTACTTCCCGATGGCCTCTTCCTCACATTGACCAGGGGCTGTCCCAGATCCAGGGGTCACAGGTATTCACTGCAATTGACCTGACCAATGGGTACTGGACTATACCTGTCAGTAGTAAGGACCAATACAAGCTGGCCTTTACCTTTGGGGGCAGCAGTACACTTGGACCGGACTCCCTTTGGACACATCAACTCTGGCAATTAATTTAACAACTTTCTACATAAGGCCATGCCTGACCTGAGCGAAAATGGTAACCTGGCCTATGTAGACAATGTTCTAGTCAAAAGCTCAACTGTGGAGGAACACATAGCAGAGATCCGTTATGTCATGACACAGTTGAGGGCTGCCGGAACAAAACTCTCTTTTCAAAAGGCACAGTGGTGCAGGACCCTTGTCAATTTCTTGGGGGATGAGATAACTCCTCAGGGTCTCTGTCCCCAGGAAAAGAAAGTGGAACCCCTCCAGAAAATAAAAGACCCCACAACTCTGCGGGAACTTAGGAGTCTCCTTTGACTAACTAATTACAGCAGAAAGTTCATTGAGGACTAAGCAGAGATCACAAGACCCCTGATCCATCTTTTGAAAGGGGGGGTCAAGTGGGAGTGCGGTCCAGAACAAGCCGAGGCAGTAAGACAACTCAAAAGAAGCCTCTCACAAGCGCCTTGCCTAGCTTACCCTGTCAAAAACAAGGAGTTCTTTTTAGAGACAGGGTTCTCAAATACATGTTTGACTGCAGTATTATATCAAAAGCATGACAAGGGCAATAAAGTAATCTCCTATGCGAGTAAGACTTTATCCTCTGTGAAGGAAAAATTCATCGATTGTGAGAAGGCACTCCTGGCAACAGTGTGGGCATTGAAGAATTACCGCCCGTTTATCCAGGGGGAACACATCATAGTGGAGACTCCACACCAACCTTTGCAATATCTTCAAAGTGACAGAATCTGGGCCGGAAATGTGAGTAATTCCCAAATTACTTCCTCAATTCTGTCAATGCAAGGCTTTCCTGTGGAGGTCAGAAATGGCCCAAACAAGAAGAGTCCCCTTGCGCAAGGTCTGGCTGACTTCCATGATTGTGCTACAGAAAACTGTCTCGAGGACGAAAGTCTTAAAATCAAGGACTACATGGAGGCCTACCTTAATTCCCCACACAAAGTCTATGAAGGAGACCAGTGTGAGGGAATGCCCACTGTCTATGTGGATGGGTGCTCCTACCATGTTGACAACGGGGAAAAGGAACTTGTGGCCAGCATAGGGAATGCATGGGTGAATGATGCCCCAGAGCCCTCCGCTGGGTACAAGATCGGTCCCCGAAGTAGTCAAGTGGCAAAGTTGATGGCTGTGCATCAAGCCATCCTCACTTCTGTCCAACACCAACTTCACGAACTGGTCATAATCACTGATTCAGATTATGTATGGAACGGATTCGTGGAGCACCTGGTTAACTGGAAAACCAGAGGCATGCTATATGCTAATAACAAACCATTGAAACATGGGAATTTAATACAAAATATTGATGATCTGGTCACCTCGAATGGGATGCCCATCTACTGGAAAATCATCAAGGGTCATTCTAAAGTAGAGGGACCAGACAAAACTGCAAATGACCTAGCTGATCAGCTGGCCAAAACCGGAGCATCCAAGGGGATCTACTTGAGATTGAGTCCCTGTTGAGGGAAATCCAGGTCACTGCTATCACTAGGTCCCAGACAAATGCTCAACATGAACTCTCAACTGCACAATGGAGTAAGGAGACCTCAGATGCTGATTTGATTACAGCTCAAAAAGGGGATGCAATAATTGGTAAGTTTTATCAACACATTGAGGATCCTGAGAACTTTCCCCTGATGGATACCAATTACATTGGGAAAGAGGACCTCAGAGTGTTGAGGAAATGTCCAAATATGTTCCGAATCCAAGATGGTTTGTTGGTGAGGAGATTCATATCTGGCCATGACCAGTGGGTGGTCCCTACCTCATTCTGAAGCCTGATGCTAAGTCACGCCCATGATGCGGCGACAGCCGGTCAGCTGGGGTTTCATACGACAATAGAAATCTTGCGAGAGGTTATATACTAGCCACACATGAGGCTGGCCCATGACCAATACTTGAAGGGGTGTCTTGTGTGTGCACAATTTCAGCCAACATCACTCACACACTGTGCTCGTCTCCAAAAGAGGGGGATGACACTGCCTTGGTCAGGTTTACAAGTCAATTTCATCGGGCCCGTGATTCACTCCTCTAGGGGGAACAAGTACATGTTGACCGTGACATGCTTGTTCACTAAATGGGAGGAATATCTCCCGGCCCCAAATTGCAAGGCAGAAACAGCAGCTGCCCTGATGATCAATCACATCTTCTCGCGTTTTGGACTACCCCAAAGGATTGAGTCGGACTGAGGTAGTCACTTCACTAGCGAAGTGATGACAAAGATGTGGGAGATACTTGGGGTCAAAAGGAAACTACACATTACCTACCGGCTAGCTTCTAGTGGTGGAGTTGAGAGATAAAACAAGACAATTGTGGGCATAATAAAAATGTTTGTGGACAATTCTGGGCTAAGTTGGGACATTCGATTACCTCTTGTCCTGATGGCCATCAGATCTACCCCTTCTTCTGCAACAAAAATGTCTCAGTTTGAGCTGATGACTGGACGAAGGATGGTGCTACCCCAGCACCTGCTCTACAGAACCCAAGAGCAGACCTTGATAAATGCCTCCACTATTCATTAGTATGTTGAGAATCTGAGAAAACAACTGCAATATGCTTTTGCCTATGCTCAGCGAAATCTAGAAAGATCTGCAGACAGTATGAAGACCCACTATGACCTTAAGACAACTAAAAAAGAATATCAAGTAGGAGACCGGGTCTACTTGTACAATTTCCAAAGGAACCAAGCCAAACAGCGCCAATTTCTTCCAAGTAGGCGGTGTCCTTTTAAAATTGTAGACAGAATCTCACCAGTCGCCTACAAAATTTGCATCCCCAAGGGAAGTTTGGCAGAAGGGGAAGACAAGTGGTTCCACGTAAAGTAGCTGAAGAGTTGCCATCCCAGGTATACCTTGTGGCAAATATTGGAGCCAAACGGAAACCCGGAGGGGGGAAATTCCCACCCCCTAGAAGAATCCACCTGTGAAAACCATTAGTAAATATAGGCGGGAAATATTGTAAATTATATTCAATGTATGCATCTGCCCCACTACCTGAATAGTAGTGGGGAAATTTCCATAACCATGCTCTGTTCTGTCTCATAGAACTTAAACCAAGAATTTCTAAGTACCAAGGAGGACCACTCAGGGACCGGGAGGAATGACCCAAGGAGCCCGGAGTATCGCTCCATACTCCCAATCAGAACCTGCGAGGAGAGCGTGTCACCTCCAGCACTGATGGGAGAAGCAGACAACTTTCTCCACCTGGGCCAAAGAAAGAAGGAACATCCCGATCTCCCGACTTCCCCTTGACGGGCAGTCAAACTCAAGTTGGCAGGGGGTCTCTGTGGGATGTTTTAACCCACTTCTGCTCTGCCATGCGGCATCACTGAGTTCTGATGGTGCCAAAAATAGTAAAATGGCTGCAAAACCCTTGTGCGCGCCAAAACCTCAGAAAATCGCACTTTGCAAAGCACAAAAAGATGGCTGCCCAATCTGACATGCATTTTGTCAGTGGTGGAACAGAGATCTCACTCCTGAAACATGTCACTGGGCTCCACATCATGTGAAAATGGAGCACAAAAGGAAAAGCAGTGCTTTGATAAAGGAAACCCCAAATCTTGCTTTAAATCACTTTTTTGTTGCTGAAACTGCAGAATGCTGGTACAAAACACCCTCAAACATCCAAAATTCTTGCTGGGTGCTACAATTCACTTAGTATAAGAATCATTGTGAACTTACAATGTCCTGAAAAGCTGAAAACATCAAGGAATGTCCACAGCAAAAGTGGCCTGTCTGTGAATCTGTCAAAATCTAGGTGCAGAACCCTGGGCCGCCTGAATGACAGCTGTCAGTAGCCTGCCTGATTAAACTTTAAACATGTATAAACTGAAATCAAATGTTTGCAATCTAAGAGGCCTGTTGTTGAGAGAAACCCATCTTGTAAGTGTTTTGATTCCATGGTTTAAAATCTTGAATAAGTATTTAGCTGTGATTTGATCCCACAAGATTGTTTTATGCTAAGGGAACATTCAACAGAAATAACAATTAAAGTAAGCTGGCTAAAGCTACCAAACTGGAATAACAGCTTTCCTCACAGAGGCAAGGCCTCTCCTTCCACCGGGAAATCACACCAAAGTGTTAATTATAGGGTTTGAGAAGAACCTCGTCTGCAGTGGGGAAGAAAACAATGGCAAACTGCAAAGCAGGAAATGCTAGGTGTGAGGACAGTCGTAAAATGCCATCTGCCAAGAGAACAGGGAGAAGACTGCTTCTGAACTGAAGGGAGACAAAAAGAGGCAGACCAGAAAAGCCATCTGTGGCTTAACATTCACACAGTCTGCTCACCTTGTTGTCCGGCAAACGTGAGGTCATGGCCACTGAATCCACTGAATCCACCCTCAGTCTTGTCCTCCGCCAAAATAATCCAAAAAATGCAACACTCCCTCAAAACCAGAAATGTAAGTAAAAACCCAATTCAGAAAAGAGCTCACATGCTCAAACAATGCACATGAATCTATGCAGCACATCGCAATGCTTTGACAACATAAATCTGACCCTCACACTGCATTTGCAGCTATCAAAAATCCTACGGGTGCACAGTAGCAAAGGAAAAGCCACTTTAATATCACACTTGGCCATGAAAGCAACACACCCTTCCTTCCTCGCCAAACCCACTGTATGATCAACACTGGCATAGGACATCTGGCAATCCTCTGGTGGAATGAAGTCATTTACGGTCATGCCCTCTGACCATAATAAATGATGAATCAATCTGAATTCTCCAGCTGGTTTCTTAGGCACAAACCCTATATGAGAAACCACCAAATCTGTAAACGGCTTAACCACTCTTCCAACCCCCACCTCCTTCTGCTGCTTCACCCTTACCACTTCGAAATCCTCTCAAGCGGATTTCAAGTTTTCTGGCCACCACCACATGCTTCGGCCCTGGTATCCATACTTAAAACCTTTCCGAAAACCATCCCCCACAATCCTGCCCCCTTCCATGTCCAGTTAAAAACTGAGCCATCCCTCATGCACATCCACCTAGAGCCACAACTCTGCACACCACCAGCACCCCCTCCCTCCGTCTTCTGTGAAAAACATTGTGTAACGGAATGCCGTCCTGTGCATCTGCTGCATTCATGCCTTAATCTGCACACTGGTCTAGAGCAGCCTTCTTTATTAAAGGCACAGCATGCTGCTGATGGCTGACCCCTGCCTCCTCCCACAGCCCAACAAAGGCAGGGCAACCAGGAAAGGGCTGTTAAGGCACGGATAAACCTCTTGCTGTATGCAGTGTTGTTGCTGGACATGTGGGCACCATCCACTGTAACCATAAGTCCATATCTATCTCTCCCCATACCGCCTACTTGCCCTCACCTATCCTAGCCCTGAACTCTTCATCATACCTCACACAAGCAAACACTCCAAAACTCTTAAAATCTTTACTAATCACAGCCATATACTTTAGCAAGGCCACACACCTCTCAGGGAACTTTTCACAGTAAACTCTAGCATATATTATAAATGCCGACGTCCAGTTTTCAATCGTTACCAGTACCCTTGGTCTTGACGCTAGCTCCTGCTCCTCTTCTTTGGACCCTTCTTTGGCCCTCCCTTCCCTGTGTAAGAGTTTAAACACGTCTACAAATCCTCAGCCCATATTTTCTCATTTTAGCCACCATCAAATGCGCGCCCAGCGGCATTGCAAGCCCCACACTGGGTAACTTCTTATTCTTCTCTGCACTCTCATCCATATTTACTATAGGCACCTACACCAATCCATGTGCCACTGGAACCATGACCTTGTGCGTTTGCACTTCAACTGAGGCGGCACCTCTCCTTCTCACCACCCGCCCCAGGTGCCTATACCCCACGCTCTGTGTCCCCCACCTAGACCCGAACCTGACTCATGCTGCAGACCAATCACTTTCTTGCTCTCCTCTTACTGCCAGACCGTCACCTAGCCGCAACATCCTGACCTCAAAACTGGTACTCCTCCTTTGTTTCCGCAATGGGCTGCAGGGACAAAAACATCAGCAGAGTCTCAGGCCATCTTCCCCACAGTTTTCCCCAACTCCTGCTACCCCAAGCCCCTCATCCACTCATACCTTAAATCCCTCTGCACCATTTCTCTCCAAGCACGCTCTCCTTCGTCCCTCTCCTCCCATAGCAAACAATCCTCCTCCCCAATTCCCCAGTCCTGTACCATTCATTTTGCGAGCGTATGTTCAGGCCGGGCAGATCCTCGATGGGCCAGCATGTGGACGTCCACCCCTGAAGTTCCTGTGTCACTTTTTTGGCAGGGTTGCAACACACCTTTCCTGCTCCTCTTCTCTTCTGGGGCAAAGAGCTCCCTCCCCCACCCTGTGCTCTGTCATGATGGGGGATGTACTGCAACCTCTAGACTTCTCGCTTCTGCTTGCGGAAGGGACCACTCTAAAACCCTCACCTTCCTTGACCTCTACATCCATGGGGGCCCTGCCACTCCCTCCACACACCAAATCACATTGCAGGGAGGTCATCATGTACCTTCCCCCATCTCTGCTATCCCCGGGGAGAGTGTCCTCCTCCTCCCTGTGCACTCTTCTGCAGGCATTTCACTCCTCTCCTTCTCTGTACCACTACACCCCATAAATCGTCCCTTCCTTACTGCGCTCACCCCCTTGCTCGGCACCCACCTCCTACACTCCCTCTACATTTGCACCCCTGCTCCTACCCGCTGCTCCAGACCCACCTCTTAATGCACCACCTGCAGCTCCCCTGCTCCACACCTTCCTCCTGGGTATATCCACCCTGCTTCTCCTGGACCCTTTTTCCCATTCCTCTCCCCTCCCTGCTGATGAACTACATGCCACCTGCACTGCGAGGGCCCTGTATGAAGCCGCTCAATGCCGGGTCCTCCCCACCATCAGCCCCTTTTCTCCCAACACTTCTTGCACCGCCCCTTCCAGCTGGGCCTTTGAAGCACTATTGATAATGCTCAAGGCCTCCCGTAAGGCCATGATCCCTCAACTTAACCAACCCTCCCAGAAAAGACTGCATGTGAAAACCCCTTGAAATAGCCCCCCCCCACCACCCTGAGCAAGCCCCACTGCACAGCCTCGTAAAAGGACCTCCTGAGGATAAATTCAACAACAAATTATTAACCCTCTGTTTTTCCTATTGTCTGTTACCCCTTCAGCTTGCTCACACTCAGGCTCCCACCAGGTAATTCCCACCTTAAACCCAATACACTAGCACCTGAAGATAACACCAATGCCGGTCCGATAGCACAGCGAGTAGATCGCTCGCTTTGACATCTGTGCAGAGCCTGCTGACGCAGGTTCGGATCCCTGCAGAGTCAAACTCAGCCTTTCATCCTTCTGAGGTCGATAAATGAGCACCACACACCATGGGTAATAATAAGCAGCACTCAGATACCTGAGGGTTCGTAGCGCTATATAAATGCTAAATTGTTATTTTATTTATTATTAACGACCAGCCCACCTGTCCTGTTATCATCTTGTCTAACAGCCTGTAGTGGTCTGACCCTGTCTCTATCTCCGCCTCACACCACTGCCTAATTCCGTATCGTTTCAAAGACTGGGGTACCTTCTGACCTGTGTCTGCCACTCGCATGATATCCTTCTCTTTATCATTTCATGCTTGTATCTGTAACCGGCACAGGTGACGGTAAATGGTCCTCAGCCCACTTTTCAACATCTGCCGTTCTTACTCTTTATAACATCAGACTACCAATGTGTGTATCCAACCCACCTTGCCTGAATACCAGCCTCTGCGTCCAATCCTATCCTAAACTATTGCCAACACTCTATTATCTGACATAACTAGCCTCTGCCATTTCTTGTGAAGCATTGTTAGTTCGCTCTGATTCCTACAACCCTACTGCAAATGCTAAACAATGCACTCGCCTTATACCTGTCTGCTAAAGCTACTATTTGCAGGTCTAAGTCGTCGTAATGTTCTTCATTGTACTGTTAGCACCCGGCGATCATTAACAATTATGCCCCAATGCTACAATCTGCACTATATGCCATCTTGCGAACCAGCCCCGATGGCATCCCCTCTTGAGTCTGCACTTTGCATCATATACTGAACTAGCCCACTGCTCAGCCCACATTCTAACTAGCTTTCGTGTCCTCCCAACCACCCTTTACTGCATTATCAACTGTACTAGCCCACTACTCACTGCACTGCCTAATTAGCCACTGTGTTCTTGCTAGTAGTCTTTACTGTACTGCTAACTGAACCAGCCACTGTGTTGCATTGTTAACTGAACTAGCCTACTGCTCTCTGCATTGTCTAAATTAGCCACTGTGTCCTCGTAAGTAGTCTTACTGTACTGCTAACTTAACTAGCCATTGTGGCCATGTTACCACCTTTCGTTACCACCTTTCGTTACAGTGTGAATTCAACCTGCCTCTGCCCACCTCATGGACTAACTAGCCATTGTGTCCAACTTCCTAAGGTGTCTTTATTAGTTTTCTTTACTGTACTGTTAAATTGAATTAGTCTAGTGCTATTCCACTGTCTTACTTGCCATTGTGTCCTTGCAATTATCCTTCACTGCATTATTAACATTGCTTGCCCCCTGTGATTATATCACCAATACTTATGCAGTGGAGGCTATTTACTGTATACCGTGTACTCTATGCTCTCCTGTGCACCAGCCACTCTGGCGAACTAGCCTATTGCTCCCTTCACCGTCAAATTAGCCTTTGACCTTTCCCACTCTGAACTAGCCTACTGCAACCTCCCATACATTGACACAGTAACCTCTCTCAACGCCTAATCGTACAAGCCAATCCACCAATCCGCCATGCCTGTCTTCCAGAGCCTGTCTCGACAAACCACCATGGTCACTTTCCATAGAGTCACACTGGCCATGGCCTCCTTCTTACCTCTTTTACAAACCATTACCCCGACCAACTTCCTACCATCTCTCCTACCCTTTAACAAAAGCACCTTAACTGATGGTCCTTCCATTAGGTCTTCAGCCAGTCCCCTGCTTAGCCCTCTTGAATGGATTAACGCTTCGCTGTACCACCCACACCACTCATCCCACTGCTTGTACGCATGAGAAACCTGAGACTATAAAGTAACTCTAAGGCTGAGCAGCCATTCCACAACAATGCCTAAGCCAACGCCGAAACCTAAATCTCTGCAACCACCCAACCCCATGATTTCCACCAAACATCCTTGACCCATTACCACCCACTACCACCAAACAACCTGAGCTCAGGAGAACTCACATCAACTCCTCTACCACTCACAATCACAGGAGCACTAATCAATGCTCGCTCTCTAGTAGCCCACGCTACAGAGATTGCTGACCTCATCATAGCCAACCACCTGGACTTCCTGGCCATCACAGAAACCTGGCTCCATCAGGCTGTAGGTCCAGCTCTCTCACTAGCATTACCCGAGGGCTATACTATCATCAGAGTGACAAGAACCAGGTCAAAGGAGGAGGAGTGACCTTCATAACAAAAACCCACTTTGGACTCAGCGTCACCTCCCTTACCAGCCTACCATCCGCAGAACTCCTGTCTGTCAAATTTGCACTCACACCCACCAAAACTATACTAATGCATCTTATCTACCTCCCCCCAGGACCAAATGCATCCTTTGAGGACGACATTACCAACCTCCTCTCTACCAACACCAAACTGGGATCCCAAACCATCCTCCTGGGAGACCTGAGCCTAGGCTTGAAGGACCCCAATGACCCACACGCTCTAGCCGTGGAAATCTCTATCACCCAATTGAGCTTCAAACGGAGAATCACTGAACCAACTCACACAAAAGGGTGGATACTAGACTGGGTGTCCGACATCAAATGTTCCATCACAATCATACAAAATGAACCAGTGGCCTGGTCAGACCACCACTTCATCTCCTTCACCATCCAGGAAACCCCCCCCAAACCAACATTGCCCCCCACCCTTTCCAGAAATTGCCAAAACATTTCCATAAATAGTCTTCAGCCACTCATTAACAACATTTTGGAATCTCAAAGTTCCAACAAGTTGGTTGACCCATACAATGCTACTCTCAAATCAGCATTAGACACATCTGCACCGCTCAAACTAAGAAAAGCTTTACTAACCAATCGCCCATCTTAACAAGAGGTTCACTATCGAACAAAAAATCCTCAGGAATACCAAAAGGTCAGCGGAAACCAACTGGCATAAATCACCCACAACCCTCAACAAAACCCTGTTCACATCAGCACCGGCAACCTATAAAGCGACTATCTCACCTACCAAAAAAGAGCTTACAATACCAGAATCTACAACACCAAATCAAGCACTAAAGAGCTCTTTAGTATTCTAAAGGAGCTCGAATCCCCATCACCTCCCTCCAAGGACTGCACTAAGGATGCGGCCTAGTGCACAAAAATCCAGCAAGCACTAGCTGACAAAATCTCCCTACTACAAAGCAAAATTGCTTAAAAAAAGACTTGCCTTTCAAGCTGCCATCGTCCTATACCGGTGCCTGAGAAATGTCAACTACTCTGCACACCTTTTGAGTTTTCCCAAGTAACCCCGAAAGAAGTAGAAGACATCATAAAAAAGTCTGAAACCATTTCACTGTCAAGGTAACATATGCCCAGCCTCCATTATCAAGGAAGGAGCCAGAGAGATAGCCCCATTCATCACCACATTGATACATTCCTCCTTCAATTCCAATCAAGTCCCTAACAATCTTATGGAAGCATGGGTCATGCCTTTACTGAAAAAACCCAACTTAGACCCAAGCATTCCAACAAAACTATAGGCCCATCACCACCGTCCCCTTCCTCTTAATAATTCTAGGCCGAGTGGCCTATCTGCAAATACAGAAACACCTAGAAGACAACAACCTCTTAGGCCTCAGACAATCGGGCTTTAGGCCAAGGCATGAAACTCAGACAGCCCTCCTTGACCTGAAGATCTAAATGGACGAGATGAAAGACAAAGGCAAGCTAGCAATCCTCCTGCTCCTGAACTTGTCTGCGGCCTTTGACCTCGTCGGCCACCAAATTCTAACTGGGCACCTCACTGCAGCAGCAGAATTCTCTGCCAATGCTTCAGACTGGATCAACTCCTTCCTCTACAATAGGACAACCATAGTCTTCTCCCCATCAGCCTCTGCAGACCCGAGCCCCACACTTTGTGGAGACCCCAAGGTTTATGCGTGTCACCCACGCTATACAACATATTCACAAAGCTCCTTTTCGATCGCCAAATTGGGTGTCATCTACACCAACTATGCAGGTGACACCCAAGTCCTCCTCCCGCTCAGAGGGTGCCATGATCAAGATTCTAAACTCCTGAATGACATCTATCTAGAAATCCAAACCTGGATGGCTAACAATAGCCTATGTCTTAATGACGACAAGACCGAGCTCCTGATGATTGTCACGCATGCACGTCTAAATAAGCTTGACCATAGGTACACAACCTTCAACATTGACGGCAACCCAATCAAGGTCTCAAAAGAAATAAAAACACTGGGGGTCTATCTTGACTCTATACTGTCCCTCAAGAACCAAGTTAGTTTGATAGCATCCTCCATAACCTATACTAATAAGATAATCTACAACTGTAAAGCTTACCGGTCCACCAACAGCTGCCTAACACTAGCCAGAGCACTAGCACGTCCTAAAATTGACTATTGTAACACACTCTCTCTAGGATCTTCTGAACTTAACTTAAACAGACTCCAGGTCCTGCAAAACAATTCATTAAGAGCAGCAATTAGTTTACCCAGATCCAGCCACATATCTACTTTCAGGCGCAATGCCAACTGGCTATCAGTTCACGACTGAATCACTCTCCGCACTCTAGTAATCACACACAAGTGCCTTATGAACACTGCACCCAGATATCTCTCCTACAAAAACTGTATGCATCAGTCAGCCCGCACCACCAGATCTACGCTATCTCACCGCCTTACAGTACCTAGGTTGAACCTAAAAACTGCTGGAGGAGCAAGCTTCCCAGTCCAAGCAGCCAAGCGGTGGAATTCCATAACTACAGCATTCAGACAAGAGCCCTCCCTTGTAGCATTCAAATCCAAAATCAAGGACTGGTTGAACAATAAACCTCTCCATTAACTACCCCTGCGTACGCCAAGCTCCTACTCTCGTTGCTCATTTGTTCGCACTTCTGCCTATGCTTTGTTATAATTGCCTCATGCCTCCAGACTTTCTGTAACCACAGGTCTGGTACTTTAACTGTACTTCCATTGATTTACATGTGTGTATGTAACTCACAAGTCCTTTTCAGCACCTAGTTACCTCAGAGTTCAGTGTGCGATATAAATAATAAACAAATACAAAAATACAAATACAAATACAAATACAAACACAGTACCAGCACTGCTGGGGCACTGCCGGCTTGCTATCGCATACAGTGAGGCTGCCTAAAACCAAAGCCGCTTTAAATATCATATAAACACTTGTTAACTGTCTCAATTAATTTTATTCCCCAACTATCTTGATTTATTCTATTTTCTTTTACTACCGTAGCGGATCCCAAAGCTCTCCTACACAGGAGGAGCAATTCGTGCAGAGCATCCATGGACCGCACTGCTCCCTGGTGGTGTATAAGCACACCACAGTCCGCGCCTAGCTCTCGGCCAAGTCACAACGGATCCTGCTCCCAAAGCTGACTTCTCTGACCAACACGGCCCCCCAGGAACTTGTAATCAGCCCCCTACCACTCAGGACCCAGGTAGGTTCCTGGACAGAAGAAAATCCTCCCACACAATAGAGCAGCGTTGGACCGGGCATGCTGTAGCCGATGCAGCCAAGAACAAGAAAAGAAGGTTGGCCCACAGCCTATACGAGGGGTGGAAATACCCCCTTTCAACAGGTACCCAAACGGGCACAGTGTTTTTTTTACAACATCGCCCAAATAAATAAAATTGTTTGCCACCTCTTTTTCTTTTTTTTAGTCATCCCACTCCCACTCCACTACCACAAAACCCCGTCCCACCACCACCAACACCAACCAGAAAGGATCTAATGAAGGGAAGGAGCAGGAGCAGAAACTCTGACAAATGTTATGCCGCCAACCGTTGCTTGCTCCCAAACCTTCCCAGCCCCCATTTATACCAGGAAAAAGGGCACACTATGAGCAGGCCAGCTTGCTTTGCTGGTCTGTGCAGCGGCCAAAATAACCCAGAGGGGAAACGCTTGGGCATACCCCCGTGGGCCACCCTTTTAGTCAAATGGAAATTCTCTTAACTCTCCGGGTCACCCGCTGTGTTTGTTGCCCCATAGTGTAAGGTCAGTTGGTGCATTCTAATGCAAATTACATAGAGACGTCTCGAATTCAGACTTCCCCTTTTTAAATTGCAATTTGCTCTGTGCATCACGACCAGGAGGATAGCTTAGGGGCCACGCGCTCGCCAGAAACCAAGACGATGTGGAGCAACACAGGCTTGATACACGGGTCCGTGCTTAGAAACCTCTGGTTATTAAGCGTGTTATAAAAAGGCAATTACAATTGCTAGTGGCCTTGCGCACTGGATTTCATGTAATGACAAAATGTAGTCTTGGACTCGTAGTCTTTGTTAACCCTGAATGGACAAATTGAATTTAAGCACCTGACACAAATGGTCTGCAAAACGGAAAGTCTGAGAATTAGCACATTTTGCGCTGGTGATGGGAAGGCGCCTGATGATCACCAAATAATAATAAAGTCGCCCGGTTACTCTGCAAAAGTCAGTATTTAGCCATTTTCCAAACTTTATTTTTATCTGTGCCCGATAAGGGCATTAAAATGCATGTGTTTGCCAGGACCACACAATGTACTTAAGTGGGCAGAGTGGGATTCGAGTTCTGTTCTTCTGGTTCCTCGGACCTCACTAAAAGCACATTGTCGCTAACCTGTCAATGGAGGAAGTCTTATTTCAAGAAGTCATTTTGCGAATGCTGTCAGCCTGTCACTGTAAGCATTTGAGCTCTTAGCAGATAAGCACAAAAGCATTTTGGGTTCATTATTTTAGGTGATCAAGAGCTTGCTACTAAATGTTCTCTCTTTCATTTGACTAGCTAGCAGATTCAAACAGTCCATCAAAACATGCATATCACCAGCTTGCAAAATTCACTGTCTCCTTTTGTGCTGAGGGCAGGCATCTTTTGCTTTTTTAAAAACATTTTCCCATCAAGCAAGATTACCCATCGTGTAGCGCAGTTTCGTGGGCTTTTGGGGTCTGGCGGTGTGTCCAGCTGACAAGTATTTTGCAGCCACATTTAAAAACAAAAGTCTGTCGGGAAGAATCCGTGATGCAAGGCGGACCTTGATGGTGTAGACTCGTCTAATACATAAAGAAGTGCCTTACATTTAAACGTGAGCACTGTACAAAGTGATACATTTAGTTGTTTGTGTATGAACAGCCCACTGAAGTTGTGTATTTCGCTGTGACAAAATATGATTGATTATTTTTACTGGCCAGTTTGTAGAACATGGGTTTCCCATAATTATTATATTGTCAATCGGAAATTTCGAATCGTCGTATATATTATGTTCCAGGTATTGCATGCAAATGTTAATATGCATTATCTATAAAGTATGAACTTCAATTTCTGAAGGTACTTTCCAAATAGCCCTTCTACTTTTTGGGCTGTTGTGCTGATGGCTGCCATGTTGATCAGATGTGGAATGTGGGCTTGTGGCAGACCTTGGGGGAAACGAATAAGGGTCTCTCTCTCTGCCACACTCAATATGTGAGAACTGTCTAACAATACAAAAGGCTTCAGAAAACTTCCAACACCTGTAAATATATATAACCTGCTACAATCTGTTTTTTTTCTCCATATCCCAACAGCGGATGACTGTAGATTTGTTTGGTTCTGGCTCACTTTCTAAGGGTCGAATTTGTTGACACACCTTCTTTAATTTCATGCAACAGCCAAATTTATTCTCTTTCCATTGCATGGCATCGTTTGGCAATGGACATCTGCTTACATTCATAGTCATTTGGTAAAATGAGCCTATACACACTGATATTAACGCTACATATGGTGAACCATTCTTGTAGGAAATGTATATCATATTACAGTGATTTCGTAACCATATTTTTCTTAGTGTGCTGAGGAACAATGCTATGTGGGGCCACTTCCTGTTTTGCCAAGGGGTGAAAGGTTGTGTGCCATCACTTCCTGTGATGGCACTTGGGGGAGGGTCAAATGACCTCACTTCCTGTGATGACATCAGAGGTCAAGGGATGTGTGATATCACTTCCGCTACGCCTGGCATTTCTGTCAAATGACGCCCCTGTGTGGTGGACTATGTAGATAAGTGTAGCAGCAAGGCTCCAAGGCACCCCTAAACCAGTAAAAAAGCAGTACCTGAAACATAGTTGCACCCCATCAGACAAACAATGCATACGTGATATACCAAAAGCCTCACAATGAACAAAAACATGCACGTATGCGTAGAGGCAATCCCCACAAAGAAAAATGTGTTATGTGTTGCTTGAAGGAAATGGCTTGCATAGCACCCAGAAAATGCATGTCAGTGAAACACGATGATCCATCTTCATACCTTCTCGCACACAACCAGTGATGCGCGATGCGTGTCGCACCGTGTAAGGACCTTTACTGCCTCAGATGCGAGAGGAGCACCAACAATTCTATTGCTCAGATGCCATTGATTTTCCCTCCTTCTGCCCTGCATTGCCTCCAATACTCAACATCTGCTGCTGCCATATTGAGTCTAAGTTCCTGCTGTCAACCAGCACTCTCTTGCAGTTCCAGCTTTTCTGCCATTTTCTGTTACCCTGTGTCATGCCTATGACTACCTCATCTGGACATGTGGGACTTCTACCTCTCCCTACCACCTTCACCGCAGATCCACAGCACATATCCATGACCCATGTACCTCATCTAGAGAGAGCAGCACCCCCATGTCAGCGAGGCAGAGTGCTGCCAACTCCACCAGCACCGAAGTTGGCATCCTAGTTTATCTGTGCCTTTTGCAATGGCGCAGACGGGCTAAAAAACGGTGGTGTGGAAGGTTGCCCAGAGCAATTGCCAGTGGTTTAGATTCATTCGAAACCTTCCACCTATCACTTTTGTGGTCAGTTTGTTTCTCCTTGTGAGAGAGGGTATGCCCAGACGTGGGTCCCTTGCTCGCTGCGCCACAGGGAACCAGGCTGCACCTCACTGAGGAGTTCCAACAAGGCCGAAACATGTCTGGGGTTGCTTGGTTTTCTGTGCAGAGGGGACCTGGCCTAGCATTTCGGGCTGGGCTGCTACCTTCGGTGGCGGCAGCTGCTGACTGATTTGCACATGGCTGGCCCCCTTTTGCAATGGCGCAGATGGGCTAAAAAACGGTGGTGTGGAAGGTTGCCAGAGCAATTGCCAGTGGTTTAGATTCATTCGAAACCTTTCACCCATCACTTTTGTGGTCAGTTTGTTTCTCCTTGTGAGAGAGGGTATGCCCAGATGTGGGTCCCTTGCTCACTGCGCCACAGGGAACCAGGCAGCACCTCACTGAGGAGGTCCAACAAGGCCGAAACATGTCTGGGGTTGCTTGGTTTTCTGTGCAGAGGGGACCTGGCCTAGCAGTTCAGGCTGGGCTGATACCTTCGGTGGCGGCAGCTGCTGACTGATTTGCACATGACTGGTCCCCTTTTGCCACGGCGCAGACGGGCTAAAAAATGGTGGTGTGGAAGGTTGCCCAGAGCAATTGCCAGTGGTTTAGAATCATTCCAAACCTTCCACCCATCACTTTTGTGGTCAGTTTGTTTCTCGTTGTGAGAGAGGGTATGCCCAGACGTGGGTCCCTTGCTCGCTGCGCCACAGGGAACCAGGCTGTACCTCACTGAGGAGGTCCAACAAGGCCGAAACATGTCTGGGGTTGCTTGGTTTTCTGTGCAGAGGGGACCTGGCCTAGCAGTTCGGGCTGGGCTGCTACCTTCGGTGGCGGCAGCTGCTGACTGATTTGCACATGGCTGGTCCCCTTTTGCAATGGCGCAGACGGGCTAAAAAACGGTGGTGTGAAAGGTTGCCCAGGAGCAATTGCCAGTGGTTTAGATTCATTCCAAACCTTCCACCCATCACTTTTGTGGTCAGTCGACATGTATGGGCATGCATGAATGCAGGTGCCCCCTTCTGTATGCAGCATGTGTGTTGCAGTGAGCTGTAGAAGCATGCAGCCTCCTGCCAATGCTGGGCATATGTGGTGGCAGACATATGTTTATGGGACATGCGTTGATATATGTACTGTTTGTCCCTGGTGACTTGTTGCACTCGTGCACATGCTATATGAGATCATGAGAACAAGTGCTGAGACTGTATAGAGGCCGTTTTACAATGTTATGGCCATGTGAGGGAAATGCATGCAGGACACCTCTATGTGTTGCACATATGCAAGTGTGTAAATCCCAGCACATCTGCTGAGAGTGACACATGTTCATGGATGTCTGTGAATGTCATGTTGGGGCATTGACCTCTCAGGGATGGGTATGTAATGTGTCATCCCACTGCATGTGAATCCCGTGTTGGCGTGTGATCATGCCATATGTATGAGCAAGGGCAAACATCATGAGCGCTTGTTCCTCAGAAATGTGTGCCGGTACATGTTGCATGCTTACAGGTAATGCTGTCAGGTATAAATGTTGCTTACTGTAATGGAGTGGAAAGGTGCCAAGGTGCACTTCCCCAGGCCCTGGCTGCATGTCAAACTTGTGTCGCTTTGACATTGGTATGGTGGCATTGCATGACTTTGGAAATGTGTTTGTGGCCACACAACAATGTACTTGGTTGACATGTTCATGTGTCATGACTGTGAGTCATCATTGTCCCTACTCATGTGGCAGCAGGTATGCTGATCACATGAGCATGCACATGTGTGTATGCGTGTGTGTGTTAGTTGTGGGTTAACACATGCTGAATTAATGTGACTGTTCGTGTTGTCTATGCCACACATGCAGTGACACTGATGACTGATGTCAATGTACTTTGTCCCCTTTTTCACAGTTGCCGCATCTCATGCAGAGGGCTGAGGCATTGCTGTGGAGAGGAAGGGCAGGGACCGGGCCACCCGACCCAGGCTGGGGTGCTGTCTTGAGTCATGTGGGACAGTGCGCAGTATCGCTGTGGTGCCACTGGGAGCTCCCGGTGATGGTCCACTGTTTTGTTGGGGTGCTGCCTTGTGCTACGTGGGACAGTATGAGGTATTGCTGGGGTTCTGCCTTGAGTTATGGGGGACAGTATGAAGTATCAACGATATGCCACTAGGAGTTAGAGGTGATGGTCTGCTGTTTCACCAGGGTGCTGGATGGTGAGGCAAAGCTAGACGCAAAGGTTGTCATTTGGCAATGATTTTTGTTTTCATGGGGGCGTGTTCTAGGTGTTGCAGGTGCAAAACACAATTTTATTTGCGCCTCAAGTTATTTTGTGCTTTGAAATCCATGAATACGTGGAACGTGCAAAAAGTGTTTGCGCGCAAGTAGGCCCAAGGTTGTTTTAGGCACAACGTACTTTGCGGGGACTCTGCCCTTCTTCTAAGAATCAGCACTGTAGCACAATGGAGGTTACTCTCCTTTTATAGGAACATTTTGGAACCCCCGAGTATTCCTTCTTTAGTGACTTTAATTCGGCTGTCGGAAGCACAAAAGAGTAATGTAGTTATGAGTTTCACCATTTAGTCTCAGGAAGTAATGGGGGAAATGAATCTAACTAGGGATTTGTTAATTGAGAACCCGAATTAGGTTTAAACAAACTGTATGATAATGATTCGATCAGCACTCATAACTATTCACTTTCTGTGTAGCTCGAACACGATAATTAAAAGCTGGCTGTTTTAGCCCCGTGTCTGAAAAAGTGACCAAGTAAAGTGCAACTCATTAATTTCATGAGGTTTAGGCTGGACCTTTTGCTGACAAGTAATTCGAAAGTTGATGCCAAATGAATTGTCCCTTTGTCGTTTCTGTGAGAACCCCCATTTACTGGAAACATTAAAACATTTAATCACGGAGTGCCCATTTTTAACGGAACATCGTATGTATAACTTGTTTAAAAACGTTTACCACTGGATTGTTTTTTGTTGAACCTGTTAGTCTGTGCCAATGGAGTTTAAATGGCTCTTGTATGTCTTTGTCGATGGCGATTGTAAGGTCCCTGAGCCTTTTGAAATTGATATAGTATGGGAAATGTAAATCAGGATTCTGAGTAGGCTGTATTTTAACAATGGTATGTATTTTAATGATGTGTGATGTATTTATATGGATGTTTAATTTTGTAAAGGTTCATTTATATTGACCATATACAAATAAAAACATGGTTATTGTAATGCAGTGTATTGTTAAGTGGTCCTGTACAGTACACTTCTGCCAATGATGTTGGCCTCCCCGGGCCTCTGTGAGAAAGGAGGGCAGGGCGTGCGAGTAGGCTAGCAGGAAGTCAGATGAGGAAACCTGTGGTTTTTATGGATGTAGGACAGAAGGATCTGATACCTGTCGGCTGATTTGAAACTCTGTGTGCCTGTTTTACAAAGCGTTTTCCAATGGGCTTGCACCATTGCAAAACACTTTTGTAAATCAGGCCCTCTGTGTTTTGTGTGGTTTGTATGGGCTGGGCCAGTCTAGCTTAATTAGAAGAAGGAGGAATTCAACATGAAACGATTATTATTATATGTGTAGAATCATTGTTATAATTATTTTATGTCTGCTGCTGAAGTCAACTTCTCTATCAACTCCCCTGTCTTTCTCTCATTTATTATATGTCTTGTCCCTGCTTATCTGCCCCTCATTCAGTGTCAATTCTACTGCTGTATCTGTACCACCATGCCTCTCTGCCACTCTCTTTCCAAATCTCTGCCTCCCCTTTTCTCACTTTTTCCCCAATCGCTATCTCTTTGTTTCTTTTGTTGACTTAACTTTTCGTTCTTTCTGTGTCTCTCCACCTCTGCAACAGACTCGCCGACACACATACACACACAAGTGTGCGCACACGCACACATGCACACACATTCTGACAAGTGCACACACACAAAACATCAGACACACACACTTTACAGTTGAGTTATCCTTTTCAGACTCAAAAAATCTGAATAGGCTAAACATTATGTATATATGAATGGAATTTAGGTGCATATATATTTATCAAGTAAAAAAACATTTATTCCAGGGACGTTAAGATGAGAACTTAACGCAACAAAACCACTAGACTTCAGCGAAAGCCACCTTAACTGCATGCCCCCTGTTGCGCAGACTATGACCACAATGATGACATCACAGATCACATCACCGATGTCACTAATTACATGTTGTATGAGAACACTGATGATATTACAAATCCCATCACTGGTGACAACACTTATTACATTGAATATATCAGTAATGGAATTAGATATAACATAATTCATAAGTTAGCTCAAGAAATGTTTGATTATCTTACAAACAATTTAGGCTATGGACTTCACCATGACAAAGGCTGGGGTCACTGGCCAGCATCAAAGGCCATAGCTAGTGTTTGGATAGTGTTAAAAAATACCAATGTGCATGGTTAAAAGCCATGCCTAGTAGCTCATCGCTGTTTTAAAATATACAGTGGGCAACATTGAAAGCTGTAGTCAGTGGACATGGCTAAAGGCCATAGTTAGTGCCCATTAATATGTTATAATATACAGTCGGCACAGCCAAAGACTGTGGCCACTGACTAGTGTTGTGTTGAAGACCATGGCTAGTGGCTGGGTAGTGGATCTAATCTACAGTGGGCATGGCCGAAGGCCATAGCTAGTGACTAGTAGTTAGTGCTGTATAATAGTGGGCACGGCCGAAGGCCATCGCTTATTCCAGTTTTTTATTTTAAAATATACAGTGGACATGGCCAAAAGATGTACAAACTGCTCAAGATCAAAGGCCATGGCTAGTGACCACAATCTATGGCTGTGCCCACTATACATATATATGTTAGAATATACAGTGGGCACAGCCAAGGATTGTGGCCAGTAGCCAGTATTGTGCTAAAGTCCATGGCTTGTGCCTAATCAGTGCATATAATATACAGTCAATAAACTTTTATTCTGCATGCGCTATCAAGTAAAACATACAACATACATCCACTGAAAAAAGGTGGAAATCTACTCAGTAGATACACAAGTTTAGCCAAGTACACAGGTAGAAACAGGTCAAAACAGGTATAGCCAGCGCAGAATTAATACACAGTTGAAAAAGGGGTATGTACAATTGATAATATTAAAAAACTATTAAATATATACTAAACAATAATCATAAAACCACTGAGGAGAGCAACGCTCGCAGCCTCAGAGTACAGTTCAACCGGAGTATTGATATTTTAGGTTAACTACTAGGTGAGGAGTACATAACAACCCAAAGTAAGAACAGATCAACACAGGTATAACCACCACAGCATTAATACACAGTTGAAAAAGGAGTATATAAAATTTAGAAACTAAAAAAACTATTAAATATATACTAAACAATAGTCGATAGAACCACTGAGCAGAGCAATACTCGCAGCCTCAGAGGACAGTTAAAGCAGGATATTGAAGTATTAAGTTAAGTACTAGTTGAGGAGTACATAGGAACCCACACATTTCACTTGCATAATGCCAGAGAATTGGTTGAATTTAGGACTACTCAATTGCTCCCTGATTTCAACCCCTTGTTCCTTAGGAGCCATGTCCTATGAATATGACGTGCACATCCAAAAACCACAAAAGGATCTGGGCTCATTTTTAGCACGTTCAATGGAGATTTTGTATCCCAAACACCTGACTTCCGTAATGCTGGTCTCAAGTATAGTCCCCTACAGTGCATAGATTTTTGGCATAGTAACATAAAATGTAAAACTGTTTCTTTTGAGTTCCGACACATCGGACACTGAGCCGTATTAGAGACATGCCATGTTTGGGTCACAGCTGCCACTGGTAAGATACCCAGTCTTAAGCATAGGTATAAGGACCTTTCGAATGCCGGTCGGATATAATCCAGGTAGGCTTTATGGCGAAAGGGAGCGAGCTCAAGATAATCTGGGCCCTTTTTTAGTTCCATGAACATATACAGTAATTTGTCTTGCGCCGTGTTGGCCAAGGCCACTTTAATTCTTCGCTTAGCACCTACACAGTGACTCTTGGGGTTGGACCACAAATTTGTTTCACTCGCTTCACACAGAGTGGTTTTTATGTGACAGAGCCATACTGTGGAGCTCCCACCGTCTAATGACATAAGATGTCTTAATGCAGACCTTGAATTTTCTAAACCCTCTTGGGACCACAGCTTTTGCCAGAATATTACGAGTTTAAGCTTGAACTGGACGACCACAGGAAATATATCAAGTTTGATAAACACCAGTGTAGAGGCAGCACTGTTGGGCAATAATAGCAGCTTTTTAATGAACTTATGTTCCCTTGAAATTATTTCTCTCACATTAGCATGGCCCCACAATTCTGCCCCATAAAGGGCTGCAGGTAACGCTTGTTTTCCATAGATGTTTAGGGCAGGGGAACTGGCATCTCCTTCATGTTTGACATGAAAGGATTTAATAGATCGAGTTTCTCCAAAGTGATAAGAGAGCACTTCACCTGCTCAACCCATCCTCCCGTATCTTGAAACCGTACACCAAGATAATCAAAGCATTTAACCTGGGTCAATTGTGCTCCCTCCACCTCGCGCATCAAGGGAGGTATATTTTGCAAATGGGGGTCTAAAAACCAGAACATTTTCAATGTTAAGTTCCAATTGTAACTCCTTACATTTCCGGCTAAATATTCCCAGGGCTTCCATCAAGCCTTGCAGTGTAGTGGATTGAATGACTGCATCATCTGCATAGAATAATGCTGGGTATTTATTTGGGGACATTTTCGGAAGTCCTAGCACCCTATTACTAAAGCATTAATAACCCCCTGAATATAGAAGTTACATAATAGAGGTGCCAGGGTAAAACCTTGCCTTACCCTCTTGTTGACTGGGAATGGCATTGTAGTCTCCCCTCCCTGCCCACAGCGGCCAGAGGCGCTGTTTTCTGAAAACAATGAACTAATCATTTCTATCAGATTGGGTGGGATATTTTGTCGAGAAAAAATGTTCCACAGTTTTTCCCGGCACACTGAGTCGAAAGAAGCTTTAAGATCCAGAAATACCGTATAAAGTGTGATTTTGTTTAGTATGATGTATTTCTGGATCAACAATTACAGTATAAAACATTGATCTAAAGTGCCCTTTTTCCTCCTAAATCCTGCCTGGAGGTCTGTGATGACATTGCTATTATTGGCCCAGTCCTGGAGATGAGACAACAGAACCTTGCTGAATAGTTTTCCTGCACTGTCCAAAAGTGAAATTGGATGGTAATTTACCAGTAGGTCCCGCCCACCAACTTATACAGAGGAATTATTTCAGTCTTCCTCTAGGTCTCAGGTATTTGGTCTTTCCTAATAATAGAGTTAAAAACTCTACATTGGATAGATGCCCAAATATCAACCTCATCTCTAAAAAGATCTCCAGGAATGAGGACAGTGCCTGCGGCTTTACCACATTTCTGGGCAGAAAGAGCGCGTTCTACTCATAGAGAGTTGAAAAATGCTGCCACCAGTCCTCTGCTGTAACAAGGGGGTTGTCCTCCCCTCTATAAATCTAGGAGGTGTACAGGGAGAATTCAGTGTACACTGGTTATTTAGACCCTAATGGGAACACATATCATTCTGAGCAACCATTAAGAAAAGCAACATGCTTGCTGATGCTAAACACATGACTCAAAAATATATGTAAAGTTAATGCTAATTTATCATTTAACTTTCTATTTTGAGCTTTTTTTAATAAACTTTATATTGCAAAAAATTCCAGTTGTTTCTTTTCATAACAATCCATGATGTCCATTCATGAAAAAACATACATAGTTGAAAATTCACTATATAAAGGAAACTGTACTCAGTGACATGAGATGTAGGTTCATCATTTTTGCATATGACCAACAACTTGAAAATCAAAATGTCCTATGTCATTGAGAATGAAGAACACACTGTGAGAATGTAAGATGAGGAGACGGTTGAATCTATGTCTCTTGTGCCCGGCTAAAGTCTGACCTTATATTCGGTCTACGTCTGGATATGATGTTAGGGATTTAAGGGGCAGCACAACAAAAAAGGCCCATAGAAAGTCTGAGTGGGTGTGCTGCTGACGTTTCGGCAGGATAGGTTGATAGCCTTCTTCTTGGGCCAAAAAAAGTCAGCAGACTCACTGGTCGTGCTTCCAGTAAGCGCAGATGGACGCAGTATCTTTCCAAAATGGGTTACGTGAGGAAGCAGATTGGAGCTGCGTGGGTATAAGGGCTGGCCTGGTTGGTGGGAGGCGACCCTTGTGTGTGCCTGGTACGGAATCCCTGATACGATGGACAGGGTCTGAGGAGGGTCCACGGGAAGTGGCATCTCAGTGAAACTGTCTCAGGTTGGAGGAGCACGTAGTGCGTGAGCATGGGGAGCCCAAACGGGGGATAACCAAGAGAAACATCTTCGAGGCTGGGGAGCTCATGGGTAAGATTCGTCTCGTGAGCCCTGGTGCGGTTGCCGGCAGGCAGCAATGAGGTGCAGGAGTCTCGAAATGGTGCCTGTCACCAGTCCTCTGCAGCACAACAGCAATCACATTTTTGGTTGCCCTGTAATCCTTTGTCCGTAACCAATTTCCAAAACAGTACATTATTTTCACACCGTAAGGCATCGGACAGGGCCCTTCACTTATCTGACACATTTTCCTTTTTCTTCATTTGTGTTAGTTTTTTTATACTCTAGCTGAGCTTGCCGCAGTCTTTCTGTTCACCCCCTCTGTCACTGCAGCACAATCAATGATCTTACGAAAGACCTCATCGAACCATCCCTCTTTATGGATCGGCTTAGCTCTTATTTTGCCCGCAGTAACAGAGATAAAAAGAAGTATTTTCTTATTTAGATTCTCATAGGATTCGAGAATTAGTTCATCATTAGCATCATTACTGCGGATGACTTCAATATTACCTACTATTGCAGCGTACAGGGAAGGTTTCAGCACTTTTTCTAAGACTCTTGCCCATTTTATGGATTGGCGAGCATGACCAAATATTTCCAGGGGTTGGTTTAGATGTGGGCCGTGGTCACCCTGATCTCCTTGGGTGAAAGTTGTTGTTCCCCTGAGGTAAAGTACCATTGGGTAATGGCCACTTTCTGTTCTGTTTTGTACCACAACATTAATTACTTTCGCCCAGTCGACTGCTGAGATCAATACTTGTGCCCCATAAACGTTTTCTTTGCAGGTTGGGCCTCTCAGGTTCGCCCATTGCATGCCCACAGGTTGAGGTTAGATAGGAGACAGGCAAATTCAATTGTGTGCTGATGTGTATGCACTGGGGCTGTTACCACTGCTTCTGGGATATCCCAGGTCAAGTCCTGATCCTCCCACAATCCTGCAAGAACACCCAAGGGTTCTATTTGCAAGTTCAAATCTCCAGCCACCAAGATCAGTTTGACTGTGTACCCAGGTTTGTGTTCTCAGTCTAAATTCTTGAGAAGGGTTAAAGTCTTCATTCGCTCAGGATTAGAGGGCCTGTTATAAATATTATTAAGGCGAATTTCAACCCCCTCTCCCGTGGTGATGTTTAAAAATTGGAGGTCTTGAGAGCCTGTGTCAGTTTGCACTACCTTCCATCCCAGGGTAAAATTCACCCAAACCAAACTATCATTCCTCCACTGGGTCTGCCCTTCAGGTTGTTTATAGCAGGGACACATTAGAACTGGTACTCTTGAAGTAAACACCATCCGTTGCACACGTCTCCTGGAGTACTATAACATTAAAACCTCTTATAAAAGAGTTCCATATCAGGTCTATCATCACTCTATTTAATCCCGCTATCTTCCATATCCATAAACTTAGTGATTCCACTCACTGCTTTACTGCAGTGACTTTCTACGCCTAGTCACTCAACATCTTCAAGTTGATGTTGCTGCAAACTTTGAAGCTTGCACCTGATAATTCAGAGCCCCACGGTGTTTTGAATTAGTTGGGCCCCTCAGAGATACAAATTCTGGTGATCGTAATATGATTCTTGTGTTGTTAGTAGAGTAAAATCTATGATCAATGCTCAATAACCCCTCTACCAAATCCCAGCCCCGCCTTTAAATTCTGATGTAAACCCATTGAGAGTTTGGAGTATTGCCCCTGTGATATGACAAAATATTGTCATGAACAACCGAGAGACAACCTGTAAGAGGATTCAATTCAACACTACAGCTAAGTCAATGCCTAGTCTGGGATACTGAATGGAAACCCTTATTGATATATCTTTATGTCCAGTTCATGCGTTCTGGATGACTACCCCTATATAACACCCCTCCCGTGGAATCCCACTGACCCCACTGAGCCAAGAAGTAGTTCTGTTTTGCAAGTTTAAAGGTTTATTTGATAACTTAAACAATATATATTATATCACGCTTTATAATAAATTAATAATTGAATATCACACTTAATCTGATATGATAAAGATTAACAACGTAGAATCTGGCACTAGCACACTTGTGAATAGGAACAGAAGAATAAGGTAGTAGAGAATACTTAATCTAAGTTCAGATGGATGTAATGTTGAATGAAATGCAATACAGAAAATACTCAATATGGAAGGAAAGCACACAGTTCTCAGAAATGCAATCAAATGTAATTCAGTTCACCCCAGCAAGCTTACACTACAGAAGTTGGAAACACAGGCCCAAAATGCTTTTATATGTGCTGGCAATGAAGTGAAAAAATATGCTAAAATGCTTTTAATTCCCTCTAGAGGTTTAGGGTGAGTGGTATATGCTTTGAATAAGTTCAGGATCACTTTAGCAATGCTCTATAATGGTTGTCAGGTTGCAAACGAATTTTTGCAACGGAAGGCAAGCAGCAGCAGATTTTTACACGTGGAGAAATTTGCAAATCGCGGTAAAATGTCAAATCGCGGCAGATTTTTCCGAGTGCGCCGGGCGCGATTACAGAGGAACTACAAGGAATATCACTATCGTTTTGGGGTCCTAGGAAAGCCTGGGATCTCAGCTTCCAGATGAAAGTTACTGCAAGTCTCTAGGACAAACGGTCATGGAGATATGAGCGATTAAATAAAGGTCATTTTTCAGATTTGAAATTTTAAAATTCAAAGTGACAAGTGCAGCTTGCAACTAGAAAATGACAGGTGACAGCTTTACAAATGACAGGTGACAGTTCTACTTAGATTAAAATAGATTGAATTATATTATTTCAACTAAGAGATTGGTTCTGCACAGTCTTGCTAGGTACTCACACTATATTCTTGAATTAAATGGGCCTCGCCACGGATCTGGTCAGGTTTTAGACTGGACTCTGGTCTCTGCACTTCACAGTGATCTGGGTCAGCTCTCTCTCTCTCTAGCCTCTCTGGATTCTGGAGATTGATGGATTTGAAGTCTCTATGTTGGCTCTCTGAAGGTTGAGGAGGTAAAGTATGGATTTTCCCGGCAGAGCTTCCAGCTGCAAATGGATTTGAAGGTCCCTATCTGTCCTGTCTGTCTGCTTTTATCTGTTTTTAAAATGGGTGTGTGTGCAGCATCACTAGCCCCTACCCCTCTCCACTTGTCATTGGCCACTTCATCCGCTTCCACTTGATTGGGGGAATGAAATGAAGTGTCATCATGATGAGGTCTGTTTATGATACAGAGAACCCACCCCTGTCAACTTTACACACAATCTATATTTGCTCAAAAAACATATTTGCACATGTACACATTTGTTTAAAATTACATGCACCCCTCACATATCACAGGAGGTATCCCCTGTTCAAACTCTGCTCTTCCTGGGGGCTTGCATTCAGAAATGGCACATATTTCACTTTTTCTCTGATTTTGCAATGTCGGACATTAACCCAAATTTACACACATGTGCGCAAGGAGTATGGATATTAGTTGATGAAGTGTCAGATTTTTCACATGCACACATTTTGAGTAATATCCTCTTTTCCGCTAAAACCCCCCTGAACATACCACCGGGTCCTAACACGTCTTAAAATGTGGGCAGAAAAATCACAAGAATTATGGTATCATTTAAATAATTTTCACAAGTCCGTACTATGAGTTATTCATCTTTTTAGAGTTATGTTCTGGCCCCAAAGGGGTGTGGTTTCCCCCCAGCACAAGGTTGAATTTCTGGTTTTTCCAGTTCTGCCAAGCCAGCTTGCTCTCACAGGCAGTGCCTCTCCCCTGTCCTTCCAGGAGGAAGCTCCATTTACGACATCTGCAATAAACCATCTGCCTGGGTGAAGGGGGTTGCATTGTTCAGAGCTCCTGTATTCTGTGGGGGCTCCCCTTAATTCAATTGTCAGAGAGATGGCATATCCTTAGTGTGGCCAGCAAAAGGCAGATAGGCCTGGGAACACAGCTGTGACTCAAGTTTCACTCCTGATGGGGGTAGTTGCCAGGCAAAATTGGAATCTCTTTAAGCCAGTTTTTAGCTACATGTCATTTCTGTTCCCCAGTTTAAGTCAAGACATTTTTTTACATATGCAGCTAGGATGCTGATTCTAAGTTTAAAACTATGACATTTAAACAATTGCAACCTATGTGACACTCAAAAGTAGGTCACTCATTTCTTTTAAACATTTAGATTTTTTAGTGTCTTTCAGTCCAAATTTACTTAAACTGCTGAAATCCACAGCTCAGCCAGTCTTGTTATAAACCTTCAAGTCACTTCAGAATATAACTTTACATTGGATCCACCTCTCAGTAAGTCTTTCTTTGGCATGTTTTGGGTTCATTTATTCAGTTTTACACAAAAAAGTAAAATCTGGTGTTGTTTTAAAACGCCGGCTTTTGGATAGTGGTGAGTACTGGTACTGCACCCCTTTTTGGGATTTAAGAAAATGAATTCCCAACAGTTATGGGTTTGCTTTTGGCAATCAGCATTGCCATTCCCAATGGTTTCAGACTACTGTGTGGGTAGTCCAATGGTGGTTTTAGGCAGTGTCCTTCTGTGCCCATAACATCGGCAAAAATGAGTGGCAGCCTATTCTTCATGCATTTCCCTGTGCATTTTCTGGGAAGCTCTGGCCATCATGATGTTTTCCATGTCAGTACTGCACAGTTTTGAGGTAGGGCTCGGATGCATGGGTAAATACATCCCACAAGCCCCGCTCTTGCGATGGCCATTCGGTTTCACTGATGGGACTCGCAAGACCTGGGATGTTTCCTCATCTTCTTCCAATAGATGGCACAGTCCATCATCTTTTCCTTCATCCGGTCGGATCGATCGGTTCTCCTCGCCGGTCCTGATGGGAAGATTGGGCGGTACCCCGGGCCCGTTGCGTCTCTGCTCCCGGTCTCCGGATCGTCCTCCTTGGCCCGTCTCCAGGTTTTCTTTCTCCTAGGACGACAAAGGAAGAGCGGCAATACCTATTCATGGACATTTCTTCCCCACCATTGATATAGTGGGGTGGCATATGCATTTCATCATAACGAAACATTACATTCTTATTTTGAAATAAAAACAGTATACTAAAATACAGTTTCATGCAATCACAATATTTTAGAGACTAGATGTGGTATGTTTTATGGTTGGAACTGAATTAGTCTGAGACCGTACCCGCTAGGATTCCAGAGGATTCCTCCAGTTGTTGCAGAGTGTGCCTGGGATGGCAACACTTCAACTGGTTTATGTGGACCCACTTGTCTTCCCCCTCTGCCAAACCGCCTTTGGGGATGTGGATTTTGTAGGCCACAGGGGAGATTTTGTCTATAATCTCAAAGGGTCCCTTCCATGTAGGCAAAAATTTGCGCTGCTTGGCCTGGTTCCTTTGGAAGTTGTATAGATAGACCCGGTCTCCCACCTGATATTCCTTCCTGGAAGTTTTCAGGTCATAGTGGGTCTTCATGCTATCAGCTGATCTTTCTAGATTCCGCTGAGCATAAGCAAAAGCATGTTGAAGGTGTTTCCTTAAATTCTCCACATACTCATGAGTTGTGGAGGCATTTATCAGTGTCTGCTCTTGGGTCCTGTAGAGCAAATGCTGCGGAAGCACCATCTTGCGTCCAGTCATCAACTCGAATGGTGACATTTTGGTTGCAGATGAAGGAGTAGATCTGATGGCCATTAGGACCAGAGGTAATCGGATATCCCAACTTGGCCCAGAATCTGCCACAAACTTCTTTAATATGCTCACAATGGTTCGGTTATATCTCTCTACTGCCCCAGAAGAAGCTGGCCGGTAAGCAATATGCAACTTCCTTTTGACCCCCAGTATCTCCCACATCTTTGTCATTACTTTACTGGTGAAGTGGCTACCCCTGTCTGACTCAATCCTTTGAGGTAGACCGAAACGGGAAAAGATGTGGTTAATCATCAAGGCAGCTGCGGTTTCTGCCTTGCAATTTGGGGCTGGGAGACATTCCACCCACTTGGTAAACAAGCATGTCACAGTCAACATGTACTTATTCCCCCTAGCAGAGCGAATCACGGGGCCTACAAAGTCGATTTGTAAATCTGACCATGGCAGTGTCATCCCCCTCTTTTGGAGAGGCGCACGGTGTGTGAGGGATGTTGGCTGAAATTGTGCACACACAAGACACCCCTTCAAGTATTGGTCGAGGTCCTGCCCCATGTGTGGCCAGTATGCAACCTCTCTTAAGATTTCCAATGTTGTGTGAAACCCCCTATGACCGGCGGTGGCCGCATCATGGGCGTGACTTAACATCAGGCTTCGGAATGAGGTAGGAACCACCCACTGGTAATGGCCAGCTTTGGATTTCCTTACCAACAAACCGTCTTGGATCCGGAACATTTTTGGACATTTCATCAACACTCTTAGGTCCTCTTTCCCAGTGTAATCGGTATCCGTCAGGGGAAAGTTCTCAGGGTCCTCAAGGTGCTGGTAAAATTTACCAATTATTGGATCCCCCTTCTGAGCGGTAATCAAATCAGCATCAGGGGTCTCCTTACTCCATTGTGCAATTGAAAGGTCGTTGTGAGCATTTGTCTGGGACCTAGTGATAGCAGTGACCTGGATTTCCCCCAACAGGGACTCAATCTCAATTAGATCCCCTTGGATGGCCCCGGTTTTGGCCAGCTGATCAGCTAAGTCATTTCCAGTTTTGTCTGGTCCCTATACTTTGGAATGACCCTTGATCTTTTTCCAATAGATGGTCATCTCATTCGAGGTAACCAGATCATCAATGTTTTGGATCAACTTCCCATGTTTCAAGGGTTTGTTGTTAGCACATAACATGCCTCTGGTTTTCCAATTAACCAGGTGCTCCACGAACCCGTTCCGTACATAATCCGAATCTGTGATTATGACCAGTTCGTGGAGTTGATGCTGGACAGCAGTGAGGATGGCCTGATGCACAGCCATCAATTCTTCCACCTGACTACTTCGGGGACCAATTTTGTATCCAGCGGAGGGTTCTGGGAACTCATTCACCCATGCATTCCCTACGCCGGCCACCAGTTCTTTCTCCCCGTTGTTGTCAACATGGTAAGAGCATCCATCCACATAGACAGTGGGCATTCCCTCACACTTGTCCTCTTCAAAGACTTTGTGTGGGGAATTAAGGTATGCCTCCGTGTTGTCCTTGATTTTTAGACTTTTGTCCTCGAGACAGTTTTCTCTGGCACAATCATGCAAGTCAGCCAGACCTTGCGCGAGGGGACTCTTCTTGTTTTGGCCATATCTGACCTCCACAGGAAAGCCTTGCATTGACAGAATCCAGGAAGTAATTCGGGAATTACTCACATTTCCGGCCCGGATTCTGTCACTTTGGAGATATTGCAGAGGCTGGTGTGGAGTCTCCACTATGATGTGTTCCCCCTGGATAAACGGGCGGTAATTCTTCAATGCCCACACCGTTGCCAGGAGTGCCTTCTCACAATCGTTGAATTTTTCCTCCACAGAGGATAAAGTTTTGCTCGCATAGGAGATTACTTTATTGACCTTGTCATGCTTTTGGTATAATACCGCCGTCAAGCACGTATTAGAGAACCCCGTCTCCAGGAAGAACTCCTTGTTTCTGACAGGGTAAGCTAGGCAAGGCGCTTGTGAGAGGCTTCTATTGAGTTGTTTTACCGCCTCGGCTTGTTCTGGACCCCATTCCCACTTGACCCCCCCCTTCAGGAGATGAATCAGGGGTCTGGTGATCTCTGCGTAGCCCTCAATGAACTTTCTGCTGTAATTAGTCAGTCCAAGGAGGCTCCTTAGTTCCTGCAGAGTTGTGGGGTCTTTCAATTTTTGGAGGGCTTCCACTTTCTTTTCCTGGGGACAGAGACCCTGAGGAGTAATCTCATGCCCCAAGAAATTAACACGGGTTCGACACCACTGTGCTTTCTGAAAGGAAAGTTTTGCTCCGGCGGCCCTCAACTGGGTCAGAACATAACGGATCTCCGCTATGTGTTCCTCCACAGATGAACTTTTGATGAGGACATCATCTACATAAGCCAGGTTACCCCTCGCACCCAGGTCGGGCATGGCCTTATGTAGGAAAATGTTGAATTCATTGCCGGAGTTGAGGTATCCGAAGGGAGTCCGGGTCCATGTGTACTGCTGGCCCCCAAAGGTAAAAGCCAGTTTGTATTGGTCCTCCCTACTGACAGGCACAGTCCAGTATCCATTGGTCAGGTCTATTGCAGTGAATACCTGTGACCCCTGGATCTGGGCCAGCCCTTGGTCAATGTAGGGCAGAGGCCATCGGGAAGTATGGACCCGTTTGTTGAGCTCCCTGAGGTCGGCGCAGAGTCTCCACTGGCCGTTTGGCTTTAATATTCCCAGCACCGGATTATTGAAGGTGCTGTGGACTGGACGGATTATTCCCCTGGACTCAAGGTTCTTAATTATTTCAGTAAGGGACTCCATGGATGCGAGAGGCAAACGATATTGCTTCACAAACACTGGAGTCATGCCAGGGTCCGTGGGGATTGTTGTTGTGTGGATGTCGGTGCGACCACAGTCATATGAGTCTACCGCAAAGAGATCTTGGAAATCCAAGAAAACTTGTTTCAACTTTTGCTTTTGTTCCAGAGTCACACAGGCATCAGCTAGGTTGACTCTCTCTTCCACCATCTGCCTGAAGCCTGGAAAGACTTCTGGTTTGGCTATCTCCGCGGCCTCCTCCAGCTGGGTGGAGAAGTCCCTGGTCAGAGTGCTGATTTGGACCGGAGGCTTCAGGTGGGACAGGCAGCCCTCACGGACCTGGAAAATCACCTCATCCCTCCTGAAGTCACAAGTCACATCTTCCTTACCATAGGGGCAGGATGTGTACACCAGGAAGTTCCCCCCATGCCGGGTAAAAATCCTGTCTGGTGTTGTATTGTCATCACTGTCACTGTCAAAGCAGTCCTTGGGGATTGGCCCTAACAGTTCATTACCTAAATCTATGGAAAAATGTCGGTCATCAACCGCCATTCCAATAATGGTGCCTGCGGCTAGAGTAATACTCTTTAAGTCGCTGTTATCCACCTCTATTGGAATGGTGTCATGTTCTATGTTGACTAATGGTGTTGGGTTTACCCCCAACCCTTGCTGTTGGAGAGAAGCGTTTAGATGTATGTAAGCATCAGGGTTTTTCAAATGTTGTCCTCTTTTAACTTTCACTTCCAGGGAGAATTGTCGGGTCCTTTCTGGGATGGTGACTTCCTCTTTGATCTGAATTTCAACTGCATAAGGTAGCAATTGAGCTGACCTAAATGCTTTTTCTGGATCATCAAAGCCCATGGGATTATCCGCTAATCGGGACCAAGCTTTGAAGTTTATTAGGTCCAAACTAATGGCAAAGCGATTGAGAATGTCACTGCCTAAGTAAAAGGCGGCAGGGACGTCTCGCACGACCCAACAATTATGGACTATGCTCTTGTTGCCAATGGAGATTTTGAGCATACACCTGCTTGGCAGGAGATGTTTGGAATTAGGCGCTTCCAGGTCCATTTCCCATTTGTCTATCAGTTTGAATGTGGGAATGGCTGGATCTTTTGGGAGTTGGCGGAACATGGCTTCGCTGATGAAGCTCTTACCGTTGCTCACACACACTCGAGCGAGAACAGAGTCCTTCCCCTCATTTAACTGAACAGGGATGAACAACTGCTCTCCAATTTGCTGAATATCAGCCAGGCTCTGAGCTGATTTCACATCTTTCTGGACTATAGGAGTGGGAGTTTCTGATTGTGGATTAGTATAGAATCTCAGAGTGTTTCCTTCCAGCGTGGAGTACCACTTTAGACTGGAAGGAAGGTTGATTTTCAGAAATAGAGAGGACCCTCCATCACCAGTCTGTTGTCCTACTGCTATTACTGTCACGTCTGGAATTTGGTTATTCTGGAAGTGAAATTCTACTTGGTCAGATTTTTGTTCAACCATGTGGCAGGTGCCGTTTAAACTAACATGGTTGACACTCTGTTTTAATTTTATTGGTCGGCTAGTCTGGGTCCAGAGGACCTTGTTTACGCAATCTATTAAGGGTGACTACCTCCTCAGGAGGTCATTCCCTAGTAAACAAGGGGTGCCCTCTGGAGTCACAACTATGACTGGGTGTTTCAACTTGTGACGCCCAATTTTAATGTCCAAGTCTGCCGTCCCCTCGACGGGAATTTCCTTCCCGTCAAAGTTCTGCAGTTGTCCAGGAAGTGAGGTGAGAGGAATTTGGTAATTCTCTCCCCTTCCTGCATTCAGTTCGTCAAAGGCCCTTCTGGACAGAAGGGTAGCTTGAGATCCAGTGTCCACCAGTGCCAAAATTGTACCCTGCCCCTGTACTTGTACCGGGGCATAATATCTTCCCTCCTTCTCCTCAAGGGGGCACAGATAATGTACATTTTTGGACAACTGGTGGGCTAATTTTCTGGTTTTGGACATTGCAAAAGAAGAAATTTGGGCAGAATTCTGTGGAGAGCCTTGGGAATCTGAAAGAAAAATTTGGCAACTGGAGATCAGAGCCATTGTGGGTTCCCCTGGTTCCGGTTCTGGGCCGCCCCGCCCTTTTTGGAGGCAGTCACCAGGATGGGTTTGAACCAGGGGATTTTCTTGCTGTTGGTTCTGGGATGAGATGGTGGGTGGCGGTAGCTCAGTCTCCACATCTCCCCAGTCTGGATTTGCATCCCTAGGGACCCATTTTTCTTTGGGAGGAGTTCCCCCCTCTCTGAAGGAGAAGATCCTTTTCCCAGTATCCTCTGAGGATCCCTCTCCCTCAAATTGGAAGATCTGTACCTCCTCCTCAAACTGAGTCTGTTTGGGTCTTTTGTTTCTCCTACCCCCCCCCTCTGCTCCTTAGGAGGCAGACTTTCAGGGGCAAGAGATTTTGTTTCCGGTTCCTGGGTTTCCAGGGGCTGTTTACAAGTGAGGAAGGAAGCTTCCTCTAAGGCTTTACACCCCCCTTCCCCTTGTGCCTCCTCCCTGGGAACCGGTGAGTTATCGGGGTGCTGCCCCCGTCATTGTTCTGGGGCACCAGGTCCAGAGTTGGGTGCATTCTGCGCCGGCATGCCGATCTGAGGGTTCTGCTGCGCCCTCAGTATTTGACTCAGATCCCGTGCCATATTTTGGACCTGGCGCTCTAACTGGGAAACCCGCTCAGGCTGATACGGGGCCCTGTTTTCTCCCCTGGGCTGATCCCGGGAAGGGTAGCTACCCCTTCTTTGGTAGTACCCCTGGTTGGGAAGATTTGGATACCCCTCCACCCTTGGCCTCCCCTCTCCCGGATTAGGTTGTCTGGGCTCAGGGAATTGGGGAAAGAAGGATGGATGATTTTGGGGTTGGAAGTTGGGTGGATACCTGGGGAAAAAGTTCTGCCCAGGATTTGGAGAATTTCTGCCCTCCGGTGGGAAGTTAGGAGGGAAGTTCCCTGTGTTAGGTGCTTGGCTGGATCCCCCCCCTAGGGCTGGAGGAGTCCACACATAACCCAGGATGGGTCGATTTCCCTTGTAACGGGGACTTACATAGTCAGGAGAGCGAGGGACCCCATTTGTGGGACTACCTCCTTGACTCCCTGTTTGTGACTGGCCCGAGGACCTTCTGGGCCTAGCATTATTAGGTGCAGGTAGGTTTTTAGCCCCCCCCATCTCCAAATCCAAAACGGGGGCAACCTTTACCTCTGCCACGTTGGCATCAGCAGGGGTGCTGTTGGTTTTGGGATTTTTCTGGGTATTGCTTTTATTTTCTATGGGCTTCTGCACCTCATAGATCCGGGTCGCCTGTTCAATGACCCAGTCTAAAGATCTTTTCTCGTGAAAATCCCTCACGAGCTGGGTCATTATGTATTTGGGCAAGGCATGGAAAAACGTATTAATAAATTCTCTGCTATCCGTGTGCACCCTTCTTGTGGTCTGTGCAAAAGCACGCTTTAACTCCTGCACAAACTCTTGTGGGGCCTGATCCTCCCCACATTGTAAATTGTAGGCTGCCTTGCAAGCCTCTTGAGGATTTCTATGAGTAGAAAAATGTTTCAGGATGGCCGCCTTATAGGTGGACCACCTGGAATGATTTTGGTCCTCCAGCCCTGCAAAGAAACTGGAGTATTCTGGGGAGAATGTCCACTTTACATATTGGATACAGCTTTGGCTGTCCTTCAAATGGAATGTCTCCATCATTTGCTCAAACAACTCTAAGTGCTCCCAAACAGAATACTTGGCATTCTTATGATACGGCGTGATGACGCTCCTGATTGCCTTAATCTGCTTTAAGGGGTCCTTAAGCAAGGCCCTTTTTGTCTTATTGGCCCTTTTGGTTCGGGTAACCCTTGTCCATTCATCTTCTGACTCAGAGGCACTGCTCCCAGAGGTTCCCGTCTGTTCTTCCAGGTTTTCCCGGATTCTGCGAGCCTGGGAATGGCTGGCAGAATGTGGGGACCTGGTCTCCTGTGTCCTGTACCGCTCAGAGGAGTCTTCAGATCCCTCCTTGCTGCCAGGATTTGATGGGTACCCCCCCCCTGACCTAACTGGGCAGAGGTTTTCAGGATGCCCTTAATGGGCCTACTCTCCTGGGGTTCCCCATCAAATTGCACTGTGCTTGGGTGCCCATACCCGGATGCCCGCCCCTCCATTCCTGGGTGGTACTGGCCTATGAGCCCCATGCTTCTGGCTGGATAGTAATCTGCCATCCCTGTGGCCCTGTGCTCATGTGCGCCAGGGAACATGGGGGTGGCAGAGTCCAGGGACTGAGAGAGATAAAGGCCTCTGGTACTGGGGCTCCTGAGGTTATGCTCAGGAGTTTCCCTTTCCCAGCGAACTTGGTCTCTATCCGCCCCTGCTCCCTGTTGCAATGCAAGAGCCTGCGCCTTCAGTTCCTCAGTTAAGGCCTTACTAGACTCTATCAGTCTCTCCTGCATCGCTACCTGTTGTTGGAGCCTATCATTGTGCTGGCAGAGAGCCTCATTCTCTCTCTGTGTTTCCTGATTGGTCCTGGAGCACCGGGCCAGTCTTTGCTGCAGGAGGGTTACCTCCTGAGCTGTGTCCCTATTGGCCTGCTCCTGTCTTGCCAGAGCCTCCTCCACCCTCCTGGTGTGCTCTAGCAAGTCCTGGTGTTCTTTTTGGAGGTCACCCAGTCCCTGGTGGGCCAGGTGATTTTCTTCCATTTTTCTCCTTAAGTGGCAGACTTCCTGGCCTAAGGTGTCCCTTTCCTGACCAAGAGCTTGAATTTGTGACGCCAGGTCGTCCCTTTGCCTTTGGAAGGCACCAGCTTTCTGGCGCTCCTGATCAAACTCTGCCTGGGTATCCAGGTCTTTCAGAATCAGCTTGTTGCTCTCTGCCTTCACTCTATCTAGATGACTTTGCAGGGTGGCTACCTGCTCCGTGCATGCCCTGCTTTTTCTGGCTCTGCAGTAGGAAGTCCAAACCTTCTTGGTACTCCTTCTGCAAGGCCAGAAATCTGGTATCCTGGTCAGCCTTTTCCTGTTGCAGGATGTCCATATCCCTCTTTATTTTAATGATGTGCTGTCTACTCTCATTTTCTGACTCCTGGCTCCCCTGCAGCCTCTGCTCAGAAGAGACAGGTCAGATTGGACCTTCTCTAACGCCATCTGTCGCTTATTCGCCAGATCTTGGCTTTCAGTACATTTATCCTGCATGTCTCCCATATATAGGTACAGGTATGCCGCTATCCTAACCATCTTGTCTTGTTCATCCTTAGCTTTAGGAGCCATGTATAGTTCACTCAGGGCCACATGTAGGGGACCCTGATCTCCCCATATATCTGACCCTGTTTCAGTGACCTGTTGCGTGATGGCCTGCAACCAGACCATGCGGTCCTGGTGAGTCCACTCACCTCTCACAAATAACTTATGTAAGAAGTGCTCTCTGGCTATTTTCATGTCTACTAAGGTCGTCATTCTAGAGATTGGTCTCTGTCCTGACTTACAGAAATTAGTATTTTATTTTTGCAAAACAGACCTTTTTCTTAGAGCGTTCCTTTGAGGAGTGCTTTACAGCGTAACACAGCGTGTGATCCGACCGGATATGTGTATTTGGTCAGCTGGCACGCTGTATTAATCTGCACAAGTGATAGATCTAATCCAAACGTCCGGCACGAGCCCCCAATTTGTAAGAGGATTCAATTCAACACTACAGCTAAGTCAATGCCTAGTCTGGGATAGTGAATGGAAACCCTTATTGATATATCTTTATGTCCAGTTCATGCGTTCTGGATGACTACCCCTATATAACACCCCTCCCGTGGAATCCCCCTGACCCCACTGAGCCAAGAAGTAGTTCTGTTTTGCAAGTTTAAAGGTTTATTTGATAACTTAAACAATATATATTATATCACGCTTTATAATAAATTAATAATTGAATATCACACTTAATCTGATATGATAAAGATTAACAACGGAGAATCTGGCACTAGCACACTTGTGAATAGGAACAGAAGAATAAGGTGGTAGAGAGTACTTAATCTAAGTTCAGATGGATGTAATGTTGAATGAAATGCAATACAGAAAATACTCAATATAATTTCAACAAAGCAATGTAATCACTTTTCTCTGGCAATCCCCTCCCCCCTTATGCAATGCAAGGAAATGGAAGGAAAGCACACAGTTCTCAGAAATGTTATCAAATGTAATTCAGTTCACCCCAGCAAGCTTACACTACAGAAGTTGGAAACACAGGCCCAAAATGCTTTTATATGTGCTGGCAATGAAGTGAAAAAATATGCTAAAATGCTTTTAATTCCCTCTAGAGGTTTAGGGTGAGTGGTATATGCTTTGAATAAGTTCAGGATCACTTTAGCAATGCTCTATAATGGTTGTCAGGTTGCAAATGAATTTTTGCAACGGAAGGCAAGCAGCAGCAGATTTTTACACGTGGAGAAATTTGCAAATCGCGGTAAAATGTCAAATCGCAGCAGATTTTTCCGAGTGCGCCGGGCGCGATTACAGAGGAACTACAAGGACTATCACTATCGTTTTGGGGTCCTAGGAAAGCCTAGGATCTCAGCTTCCAGATGAAAGTTACTGCAAGTCTCTAGGACAAACGGTCACGGAGATATGAGCGATTAAATAAAGGTCGTTTGGCTGTTGGCTGTCCTGGACTAAGCTGCTCGCCGTTTTTGTGCCGCTTGGAAAATTTATTCAGCGCTTCTGGTCTCAGTTTCCACACTCGCGCTGCCGTTCTGCAAGGAGGAAGTCCTTTTCTGTAACCCCTTGCAGTGCCTGACTTTCGTCAGTTCTAGGTACTTGTTGATTGGCCCGCGCCTTTCTACGCCCTCCACACCTCCCCTTATCCTCGGCTCTCTGGCGCACCCGCGCTGCGCACCGCGAAGCACCGCAAAGGACTGTTGGCTGTCCTGGACTAAGCTGCTCGCCGTTTTTGTGCCGCTTGGAAAATGTATTCAGAGCTTCTGGTCTCAGTTTCCACACTCGCGCTGCCGTTCTGCAAGGAGGAAGTCCTTTTCTGTAACCCCTTGCAGTGCCTGACTTTCGTCAGTTCCAGGTGATTGGGCTCTCTTCTCAGTGCACTTCTTCACAGCATTGGAGGAAAGACTGTGTGTTTTTGGATTGGACTGTGGGAAGCGCCAATTTAATAATTTACATGTTTGGTACCTCACTAAGCTTGCTCTTTTTCTTTTTAGGTACTTGTTGATTGGCCCGCGCCTTTCCACGCCCTCCACACCTCCCCTTATCCTCGGCTCTCTGGCGCACTCGCGCCGCGCACCGCGAAGCACCGCAAAGGACTGTTGGCTGTTCGCGGTGCGCGGCGTGTGGCGTGGGATTGCCCTGATGCTGTGGTAGGCATTGTGTGTCAGTCGGGCTTCACATCTACTCTGTCTTTTGCTACTAGCCATATCTGTTCTACACTTCACTTGGCTTAGGCTGTATAATTTACAACTTGGTGAGCATTACGTTGTCTCCTTTCTATCAGGTGTAGATAGCTATTCTCATGGATTCTACACTCGTGACACTTAGAAATGGCAAATGCCTAAAAGAAGTGGCAAAATTCCCGCAATCATCTAAGCCCCGTAAATTAATTACGGAGGCTGATCAGTTGAGCGAAGCTCAGTTTCCTGACACTTTATTTGAAGATAAACTAAATACTTCTTTTTCATTAAAAACTGCAAATGATGCAGACACCTTGTCCGATGCTTTTTTGGGGGATCTTGGCAAACCGTCTCTTGCTATCTCTGACACCTCGATGCTTGCACCTGGTGTAATATCTGCCCTAGAGCGTCGCATTAGCCTCTCTTTGGGACCTTCTACGCCAGCTGCAGCATCTTGTGGCCTGCGTGAGCAAGTACATTTCCATCCTATTATACTCTCAGACCCACTGCGATCCATCAAAACTGCGCAAGAGTGCCTTACCCCTAAAATATTAGGAAACTCGCCTCCAAGCACTTTTTCTTCAAATAGAAACCTGCATTTTGAAGATCCTCCTAGCCATGATTCTACTCTTAAAAACTTACCTCAAGACCATACCACTGCTCAAGTATATTCCCAACCTTTAATCTCTCCTATACCGACCGATGTGAACTCTTCTCATCTGATTGAACAAGAGTTACACTCCTTCCCAGTCCTGTCTCGTATTCTAAATTTACTTGACAAAGGACATGAGTTTACTCATGAACTCCTAAAGGATTTAAGAAACTCGATCTCTTCTAACTCATTGCAACTTGCTAAACTCGAGGGCTTCATTTTGTCCCAAGAAGCTTGTTATAACTTTCACACAGCTTGCCCTCAACGTTTGGCTGAGTCAGTAGCAAAGAGTCTGCCTGCTATCCCTGCTGTGCAAATTTGCACTTCACAAAGTACTCAAACAATAGGTGCTCCCTTTTTGCTTAAAGGTATGCCTACTTCATTTGCGAATGCAGTAGTACCATCGGCATCAGTGGATTGCACAAATTCCATCTCTTCTTCCACTGAGTTAGCCGAAATAGCTAAACTTCAACATGATAGAATTCTCCAAATAGAACAAATAATATTCAACTCAAAATTATTTGACATGGAAGCCATTGGAACGGTGCGACCGCCCGCTCTGACTGCCCCTCTTGTCAACTCTCTTCCTTCTCCAGATAGTCCATCCGCTCTTACAAACCTTTTAGATGGTGTTGACTCCGGTGAGCCACTATACGACTCTGATAGACCAGCAACTTTATACCATCCTTCACGTAGAATGAAAAAGGCATACCAGAGAGCGTTGAAACGCAGAAATAAATCAAAAGCAAATAAAAACCCTCAATTCTCTAATGACTATGTAGCCCCTATCAGGCAAGGCTCTGCTGCTAATTGCGTAGCACTAGATGCTGTAATGAACATCTTGCAGTCAGAATCTGAAGACTTACAGCTAAACTCGAGTCAATTAAATGAAGAAAGTCAAATTGCCCTGCAACTGAACTCCGTTAAAAAAACAAAAAAAGAGAAAAAGAAACTCTTACCGTCAACACTTCTCCAACCTATTGTAGAAAACTCCTTAGAGGATCCAAAGGCTGTAGTAGGTGCTGTATGTGGCGGAGGCAGTATCCAGTCTACTGCCTCTTGTCAAGCTAATTTGTGCATGTTTTTTCCTGCTATAGAGAATAAAAAAACCTCATGCTCAATTAATGTGGCTAACTCTAAGTCAGATGTTTTGGATCATTAGCCTTCTAATCTGCACGTTGCTCAAGTGCCGCACCAGCCTCCCCCTCTCAGAATTTCGCAGATAGAACCCACAACTTCTCTCCTACAGAATAGTACTCTTCAGCCTTTATCTTCTGAAGTGTCTGTACAGTGCTCTGTTCTGGTGTCAGCTGAAGCAAAATCCTCCACCACAAAGTCTGTGCCTACTGCAACTTCTACATGTGTTGATTCTATGCTGCCTATATCCATTTGCGTTGAGAGACAAGAGGGGCCGGATTTATCTAAGCCAGTCGGTCCCTCTACTCCAACACTCACTGTACGCAATAGAAGCCTAACTGCCTTCAGTGATATTCCTGAGGAAACTCAAACACTGATCGGCTGGTCTAGCGATCCCCTAATTAATGGCATGGCACCGATTAACCGTTCCTTCTTGATGAACACGTTGTACAAAATTCCCTCATTACGTAGCCTGATTTCACAAGATGTTGATTGGATTAAGCTGCCGTTGATTAACAATAATCGGATGGTTTGCAAAGTCTTATCCCCAATTATTGCTAAACTTATTTGGGAATATAAGAATGATCTGCTATTCTTGGGACTGGAATTGCAAGCTTTCTCTACTCTGGAAAAGGCGATGCAATTTCTAGATTTCACTCCTCCTCGGATAGTAAAAAATTCTAATACCTCGAAAGATTCCTTGTCTGAAACTTCAGAAAATGCTAAAATCTTAACACAATTGGCTTCTTTGACCACTGCTTTAAATGGCTTTTTAGGGACCTTACCTACTTTACTCCCTCTTAATATACCGGCAGCTTCTACTTCGTCTTCATCTATAAACTCATAATGTAAAAATCTCATTCTTCAGTCATGGAATTGTTGTGGCTTCAAGAACCTTTTAAATTGGTTTCAAAATAAGGCTACAAATTCACTTCCTACCATTATGCTTTTACAGGAAACTATGTGTTCCAACAATTTTTCTCTGGATGGTTTTACAGCATTCCATCATGTAGCGACTCAACCATTAACAGGGCGACCAGTCGGAGGCACTTCCATACTACTCAATAATGAGTTACGATTTACAATTAACAACCAAATTGCTACTCAATTATTTTTGATGGTTGATGTTAACATCAATATTCATGGGATAAAGAGAATAGTGTTTATATCACTTTACTGGAACCCCTCCACTCTCCCCATTGTTGATGCTCTTATCTTGCTCAACGATGTGCTCATAGACATCCACCACTATCATCCTCCTCCAGAGATTTTAATTGGTGGTGACTTTAATGCACACTTATATGCGGCCTCTTTTGGTATTCCTTCACAGGCTACCTCACAGCATGGGAAAAACTCCTATGAAAATGGTGTTAAATGGTCTAACTTTCTTGCGAGCTGGGACCTTTGTGTAATTAAGACACATCGTTCAAGCTCTCCATGCACTTGGCATAGGGGGAATGCTTATTCTATTATTGATTATATAATAACGTCAAAGTTCTTGTCGGGCTTACTTTCACCAATCGTTCCCTTTTTCCCACATTGTGGCGATCATGCTATTTTAGTGAGCACTTTTTCAGTCCAATCTGACATATTTTTTAAGTTACCTGCTTTGGCTTTAGTCCAAAATGATAGGCCTTTTCTCTCAATACGCTGGAACCACTCCACATGTCGACGACTGACTTTTCTAGTCAATCGTGATTGGTGGTCGGATCCGCATACTGATGATAACTCTTCACAAGCTTTATTATCATGGAGTACTATGATGATACAGAATCACCTTAGAGAGATAGCAGAATCTTCCTCTATGCATTCCACCATTCCTAACTTAGCGCCAAGTTTAGCTTCTAGCCTTGTTAACATAAAAAAGGAAAAAAACTCTGCCATTCGTCTTCTTAGAAAGAATCTGTTGAATATGAGCTCCATTTGTTATATAAAAGCTAAAAATACTCTTCAAAGAAAAATCAAAATGCAAATTAAATCGGTTCGTGCTAACTCTCATTTAATTGACAATCAAAACATGATTCGCCTAATCTGCAAAAAAAACACCAGAGATATTTGGAAAATTCTTAGAGCCTCGTCCAATTCGGACCATCCTCATATGGAATCAGCAATTGATGGTATCTCTTGGTTTAACTTCTTTGAGCACAAATATTCATTGCCTATGCGCTTTCAGAAGGTAAACTTACTAGACCTAACTAAATATATACCTGAGACTTGTCCATGGGATATAGATGATATTCTTCTAGCAATCTCAAAGCTAAAATCTTCTAGGTGTGCAGGCCCGGATGGTGTACCCCCTTGTGTGATAAAAGATGATCCATTATTCTGGGCCAATGTACTCTTGAAGGCAATTCAAAGTATATTTAAATCAAAAAGCATTCCTCTATCCTGGACTTGCTCTATTATTATTCCCTTGCACAAATCTGGACCCCTAAATAATCCACTTAACTTTAGGCCAATTGCGCTCATTGATGTGGCTGCAAAGATCTTCGCCTTATTGCTGCTAAAAGATATTGAAAAATTTATCTTAGAAAGGAAGATACTTAATAAAGTACAGACTGGCTTCAGAAAACATATGGGGCCACAATTAAATGCCACTATTCTTGCACATCTGATTGCTAAATCCCATGAACCTGCTAACGGACCAATTTTCATTGCTTCCCTGGACCTATCATCTGCTTTTGACTCTGTAATTCGCAGCAGACTGTGGGCTAAAATGCTGCTGCTTGACTTCCCCCCTGATTTAGTGGCACGTATTGCTCTTTTACATCATAATACTTCATTCCGGGTACGGATTGCAAGCAATGGCCTTCTGACCCCATCTATTCCCACAGCTACTGGTGTCAAGCAGGGCTGCAACCTTGCAGCAGTCTTATTCAACTTATATTTGATGGACATTGAGGGTATCTGGGATTTCTCTAAATCTAATTCGGTCCGCATTGGCAAGCTTCAATTATCTTGGCTTGCCTATGCTGATGATGTGCTTTTATTCGATAGCACACAATCAGGGCTCCAGAGCAAACTAGATACCTTTTCCTCCTTTTGTAAAGAAAATAATCTCTCCATCAATGCTGCTAAATCAAATATTCTCATATTATGCTCCAAAAAAAAAATTCGTAAATTTAAGTGGCAACTCGATTCCAGATACCTTCAAGTTGTTAATCAAGTGACTTATCTTGGTTACAACCTGGCAAATAATGTTTCAGCCAGCTTTTGGAAAAGAGCAATTGTAGAAAACTTCTTGCCGTTGCAAAATCAAATGCGCATAATTTATCGTAAATATTGTAAATTTACTCTGGCGCCCCTGTTTGAGTTCGATTCCAAAAAGGTAGAGGCCACTTTACTATATGGTCTGGATATATGCTTGGTGGATTTGTCGGTCTTCTTAAACAAAATACAAGCAAAACTGTGGAAAGTGACTCTTCATCTCCCTACTTCTTTGCCAAATGCACTTGTACGCCATGAATTAGGCCTAAACTCTTTGGCATCTCGACATCAGTGGCGTCTCTTGAAACTTTATCTCAAAATGAACTTCCCTCTAGAAAACTCGCTTTATGAAGATTTCCACATCATGCTGAGAGAATCGCACCCTAGATCGATTACACACTTTCGACAGCGAATATTTAACATTTTAGCTGGGCTTAATCTTCCTGCTGAAGATTTAGAGATCAAATTAAATATTGCCTATAAACGGCTTTTCAATAACGACTGGGCAGCAACTTGTCTACAAATATCTAAATATGTATCATATATGGAATATGCATCCTATAGACACGCACAGGTTCCACGGCTATCCTATCTTATGCTATGTCCTAGTGCTGAGACCCGGGAAATCTACATGCGATTTCGATTTGACCTTATTCACACTAAATCAAGAACTCAATTTTGGTCCAACAACGAACACATCTCTGCTGATACTACTTGCAGATTTTGTAAACTTGGAGAATATAGTGAAACTCTAAAACACCTCTTTATGATTTGTCCATTTTTTGAAGCAGATAGACAAAGAATCATTTTTGCTTTTAATCCCTATAATACCGAACTTGGAAGAGATTTAATTTGGACGCGCTGTATGTGGGGCACTTCAAAAGCAATTATTTTGGCAACGGTACGCCTGATAAAAATCATTGATGCAGCAATCTCTCAACAGCTAGAGACTGTACACTCATAAAAAAATGATATATTGCATTGAAATTTTTGCTAATGTATATATTTTTTTGACTGCAGAAAGGCTTGTGCATGAATAACTGCCCGTCTAATTGAATGACTTTACTAGCTCTTTGTTATGAACTATGTAGTCTGTATAATTGTGAAAACTCCGGTTGGAGAAGCTGTATGTGCACTATGAATATCTTCCAAAAGTGAACGCGTACACCCTCGTTATGTTTCTAACATCTTGCTGTCTAGTAACTATGTTTTATTTATTTATCTTAAAATAGAAGTAAATTTGTTGTAAAAAGTTTTATTGTAAATTTGAATGTGATCTAAATTTGTAACGATGCGTAAGCATCAAAAACAAAAATTAAGAAATAAAAAAAAAAAAAAAAAAAAAAAGGTCGTTTTTCAGATTTGAAATTTTAAAATTCAAAGTGACAAGTGCAGCTTGCAACTAGAAAATGACAGGTGACAGCTTTACAAATGACAGGTGACAGTTCTACTTAGATTAAAATAGATTGAATTATATTATTTCAACTAAGAGATTGGTTCTGCACAGTCTTGCTAGGTACTCACACTATATTCTTGAATTAAATGGGCCTCGCCACGGATCTGGTCAGGTTTTAGACTGGACTCTGGTCTCTGCACTTCACAGTGATCTGGGTCAGCTCTCTCTCTCTCTAGCCTCTCTGGATTCTGGAGATTGATGGATTTGAAGTCTCTATGTTGGCTCTCTGAAGGTTGAGGAGGTAAAGTATGGATTTTCCCGGCAGAGCTTCCAGCTGCAAATGGATTTGAAGGTCCCTATCTGTCCTGTCTGTCTGCTTTTATCTGTTTTTAAAATGGGTGTGTGTGCAGCATCACTAGCCCCTACCCCTCTCCACTTGTCATTGGCCACTTCATCCGCTTCCACTTGATTGGGGGAATGAAATGAAGTGTCATCATGATGAGGTCTGTTTATGATACAGAGAACCCACCCCTGTCAACTTTACACACAATCTATATTTGCTCAAAAAACATATTTGCACAGGTACACATTTGTTTAAAATTACATGCACCCCTCACATATCACAGGAGGTATCCCCTGTTCAAACTCTGCTCTTCCTGGGGGCTTGCATTCAGAAATGGCACATATTTCACTTTTTCTCTGATTTTGCAATGTCGGACATTAACCCAAATTTACACACATGTGCGCAAGGAGTATGGACATTAGTTGATGAAGTGTCAGATTTTTCACATGCACACATTTTGAGTAATATCCTCTTTTCCGCTAAAACCCCCCTGAACATACCACCGGGTCCTAACACGTCTTAAAATGTGGGCAGAAAAATCACAAGAATTATGGTATCATTTAAATAATTTTCACAAGTCCGTACTATGAGTTATTCATCTTTTTAAAGTTATGTTCTGGCCCCAAAGGGGTGTGGTTTCCCCCCAGCACAAGGTTGAATTTCTGGTTTTTCCAGTTCTGCCAAGCCAGCTTGCTCTCACAGGCAGTGCCCCTCCCCTGTCCTTCCAGGAGGAAGCTCCATTTACGACATCTGCAATAAACCATCTGCCTGGGTGAAGGGGGTTGCATTGTTCAGAGCTCCTGTATTCTGTGGGGGCTCCCCTTAATTCAATTATCAGAGAGATGGCATATCCTTAGTGTGGCCAGCAAAAGGCAGATAGGCCTGGGAACACAGCTGTGACTCAAGTTTCACTCCTGATGGGGGTAGTTGCCAGGCAAAATTGGAATCTCTTTAAGCCAGTTTTTAGCTACATGTCATTTCTGTTCCCCAGTTTAAGTCAAGACATTTTTTTACATATGCAGCTAGGATGCTGATTCTAAGTTTAAAACTATGACATTTAAACAATTGCAACCTATGTGACACTCAAAAGTAGGTCACTCATTTCTTTTAAACATTTAGATTTTTTAGTGTCTTTCAGTCCAAATTTACTTAAACTGCTGAAATCCACAGCTCAGCCAGTCTTGTTATTAACCTTCAAGTCACTTCAGAATATAACTTTACATTGGATCCACCTCTCAGTAAGTCTTTCTTTGGCATGTTTTGGGTTCATTTATTCAGTTTTACACAAAAAAAGTAAAATCTGGTGTTGTTTTAAAACGCCGGCTTTTGGATAGTGGTGAGTACTGGTACTGCACCCCTTTTTTGGATTTAAGAAAATGAATTCCCAACAGTTATGGGTTTGCTTTTGGCAATCAGCATTGCCATTCCCAATGGTTTCAGACTACTGTGTGGGTAGTCCAATGGTGGTTTTAGGCAGTGTCCTTCTGTGCCCATAACATCGGCAAAAATGAGTGGCAGCCTATTCTTCATGCATTTCCCTGTGCATTTTCTGGGAAGCTCTGGCCATCATGATGTTTTCCATGTCAGTACTGCACAGTTTTGAGGTAGGGCTCGGATGCATGGGTAAATACATCCCACAAACCCTTGATATGCCTGATCCAATGGCAGCATTTGTCTTTCAAGCTCTCATGCACTTCTTAATGTCTGGCTGCTAATCTTGGAACATTAGTCATTACCACGCTACATTTAGGTCACGAATAATGGAATTCTAATTGGAATCTGGTTAGAGTCTGTCAAGGGAAAACCCTTTCTTGTATCATATGGCTGATGTAAAGGGAGTCTATACTCATGAACGCGGCTTACATAGCCCCGTATTTGTACAACAGAGGCTCTCCACTGGGTAGGTTCGGGGGCCCTTGCTGTTCCAGGCAGGTTACCCATGGAGTGAACCGGGCGTAAGTTGATAGCTGACATTGGTTTCCCTATCAGATACTCCTTTACAGTATTTTGTGGGGGGTTTGCAACCATAGGTTTACTCTGATCCACAAGATTATGTTTAATTTCCCTAATTCCCACATTCAGGGTATTTAATAGATTGATCATACTATCCACTTTGGTAACAAGAATATCTCTTGCTAACTCAGTCATTGGTCCAGTGTGAGTACTTGGGCTAGGAATTTCATTGCTGTGGTCAAAGACCACTGAGAACTCAGTCTGGGTGCCTGCTAGGCACTGCATCGGCACGAGATGATTCTGTGTTACCAGAACTGTTATCTTAACTTTCCCTTTTAGCTGTATCCTTCCTTTGCCCTGTGTTACTTTTGGCAGATGCAGGTTATCCTACTGGGCTATCACTAATCACAGGGGTTCCTACTAAAAACAGGGCCATGCCTTGGGAAGATGTTTGTCTTAAGAGTGGGTCGAAGCGATTTACTGTAGGAATCAAAATTAGACTTTTTACCCCTCCTTTTCCAGTAGAGAGACGACTAGAGCCCAGAGTTTTCACTGGGGGCGGGGGCATTGGAACTGATTTTAGATGCAGCTTTAGATGCGTGTTCGAGCCTGCTTGAGCTGGTTGCTTCGTTATGTACTTCAATTATATCCACCCCCTCGGATCCCAAGAATGTGGAATTATTTTGAATAGGAAAAACATAATTGTTACCATGCTCTTGCCCCGGGAGATGCAAGACTTCAAATGGGGACAACAGATCCACCTTTTCTGCCGGCCTTTTTGAATAACCAGAGGGGTTCTGTTTGGGGTTAGGTCAGTGTCGACAACCCAGTTTGATCTCACATTCAAAGGACCCTTCCTGGCTGCACCCAAAGAAGGAACCTGCCCTTCCTCTACTGTTTTCACTTTGTCACTTCTTTTTGTACAATCAGCTGCATCGATAACCTCAATGTCATGCAAGAAACCTTAATCTCAGAGATTAAATGGTTCACCTCACTAATTGGTTCCAACATTTTAGAGATTTTATTTCTTGTCGCATCCTGGGGGAACAATCCCTCTGCTTTCCATTTTGCCATTAAGCTAGCAAAAGTTAAATAGGATATATGGGGTAAACTGGGAGATTCTCTAGACCTGTGGTGTTAATAGGTACCAAATAAATCACTAAATACTATACTGCCTCCGCAGATATGTGCAGCCGCACAAATTTGTGCAGACTTAATAAAATTGTGCAAGAACGAATTGAGCCACATAAACAACTGATCAACCCTCGGTCCTCCCCCAAATCGGCTAACCAGCTGTTGTGCAATTATACAGAGTGTATCCACCAATTACTAAAACGTAATTAAAATAGTTACTTAAAAATATTAGTACACAGTTTGAATATTAATACACAATAAGCATTAAAAAAAAACAACAGACAGAAATACAGCAAAAATACATAAAGGAAAAAGAGGAAACAATATAAATAAACAAAAATGTAAAAGTCAGCGCAACTGAATCAGATCAGTTAAAAACTTCTTGTTGTTTAAAAGAAGGACCACCAAAAAAAACGGTCTGGTTTGTTCAATATATAAAAATAAAAGGTAACTGAAAGAAAATTAAAGAAGTGGGTGGAATAGACCAAAAGAATACAGTAAGTTGCCCAGCCTCAGGAGCAAGAACGCCCGACTGGCTCAAGGGGCACCCAGAGTCCGACTCCCCCTTTGCTGCCCAAGGCCTTAAGATGTTACTAACAGCAGTGCCTTTGCCCCTCTTTATAACACTGTGGTGGTAACCTCTTGTGCTTCATTAATGTGATAAAAGAAGTCCCACTACACTTGAGCACTTAGATAATGTAAACATTACAATTGACGGTATGATTGTTGGTGGGTGCAGGAATCACATTAACGGCCCACAGGACTCCCCTGCAACTAGAGGAGCTATCGTCTCTGTGCATCCAAACCTTTGTCCGTCCTCTTTAGAAGACAGAGTAAAAGCAGAGTAAAAGCTCCAGGGAACACGCTTGCCTTACCGAAGTGACTTCAGAGATCAGGGATCACTTAACTTAGTTTGCTTTGACCCTAGACCTTTCGGCCTCTGTGGAGCTTTCATCAGCAGGCACGCAAGGGGGCTTGGCGGGTGGTGTCCACCAGAGCACCAACATCAAGCGGCGCCAACAATAACCTTACGCAGCACCAGGCTTTATGTATTTAAAATGTACAAAGCGCAACTAAGGCAAAAAGGCATCTAGGTGCTGAGGAAGTCGGAGGAGCAGGCTCAAATACTCAATACCACTAACTTGACAGGGCTGAAGAAAACAAATGTGTCTTCAAAGGTCTCCTAAAGGGAGAGTAGTCAGCCACAGTTCTTAGATCAAATGGGAGATCATTCCATAAACTGGTCACCAACACAGAAAAAGAGCTGCCACCCAAGCGTTTCCGACAGAATTTTGGATTCTAACAAGCTGATGCAAATCTGAACGAAGATGTCTCGTTGGGCAGTATTTTTGCAGCTTATTAATCATAAAAAGAGGGCTTTTGCCGCTCCGTGGAAGCAGATACAGTTTTAAAGTAGGGGTGGCGTGGCCAAGAGTATGGAGTGCAGAAAAGTCCTTTTCCTGCTCACACAAGCAGCGCCAACATTACCCTTACACAACACCAGGCTTTCACTGCTCCAGGGAAGCAGATGCAGCTTTAAAAAAGGGGGACATAGCCAAGAGTATGGAGTGCAAAAAAGTCCTTTTCCTGCTCACACTAGCGGCACCAACACTGCCCTTACGCAGCACCGGGCTGCATATAATATACAGTGGACACGGTCGAAAGCTGTATCCACTGGTAAAGGCCACTATCTCTGGTTGGTAGCCTGTTAGTGTTTTGATATATTCAGTGCACATAATTGAAGGTTGTGACCACTGTCCATAGCTGAAGGCCATGACTACTACCCATTCATGTGTCAAAAATGGTTTTGGCCATGCACACTGACCATGGCTGATGGCCATGCTTAATGCCAGCTACTGGTGTAATGTAATTAGTGATGTCATCAGTGATATGATCTCTGATGTCATCATTGTTGTCATAGGCTGCGCAATAGGGGATGTGAAGTCAAGGTAGCTTTAGTTGAATTTCAGGGGTTTTGTTGCTTAAGTTCTCACCTTAACGTCCATGCAACAAAAATGTTTTTCGTGAATTTCAAGGGTTATGTTATTCCATACATTTTTAGAACGCTTCCAGACCACTAGCATGGCCTTCGAAACTTGGTCAGTGGGCATGGTCTTTAGCCGTGCCCACTGTCCATTTTAAAACGCTAGCAGACCACTAGCAATGGCCTCTGGATAGCAGGCTTTGAGAACCCATAATGTTTATAGGCAATACACAGTGAAATGTAATTATTTGCCATGGAGAACACACTTTGGTTAAGCAGCATGCTCCAAGCGGTACACCCTTTTTTGGTGCCATCATTTTGGCGCGGTCCGATTTGGCACGGCCATTCTGCTGCAGCACCCATTTCAGCGTGCCCTATTCAGTGCAAAAGCCATTCTGCGCTGTTATTATGGCGCGAGGCCTGTTTGGACGTGGCTGACGTTGCAGCCATGTCTAAACACCCTCATGCCAAATAAGATCACAGGGCTAAACTGCAACAAACCTCGCCACCTCCTAGTTGCTTTGCTTTTCTTTTAATTAAATGAAATTTGTTAAATACAAAAGAAAAACATTCAACGTTGAAAGTCTAGCATTCAACCACTATGCCACCATGGATTTCTACCTCATGGTGCGTACATTTCATAATTAGCCTATAATTTAATATGTTCAATGATAAAAGGCTAGGTATGAAAGTTGTGAAAATCCAAACAATAACATCATTGTAGCATAATGGTTAAGTGCTGTGTCTCAAACTATTTCAGGCCAGGGTTCATGGATTTCACCATAAAAGTGTTTTTTTTAATAACTATTTTATAATGTCACCCAGAGACTGTGTAGTCCTCTTTTTCAATATATGTGCAGTGTAAGGTAGAATGTGTGGTGTGAGGGTGTGCATGTCATCTGATAGGGTTTGCATGCAATGTGTGTGTGTGTATGATGTTAGCGCGTGTGTGTGTACATAGTGTGAAGTTGTTTGTGAGGGATTGTGTATGCAGTGCGCATTTGCTACGTGAAGGCGAGTTTTAGTGTGTGCGCACATGTGTGCACCCCTGTATGTATGTGAGCATTGTGACACATTGAGTGAGTTTTCAGTGTCAGTGTGTGTCTGTGTGTGCATATCTCCATGTCATAAGGAAGATGCCCATCCAGTTCTTGTCTTTTTCACATTTTGTGACTTTTAGTTTTGTTTTGTCCATCAAGTGTCATGTACTACATGTCCCAAAATGCAAAGTAAAAAGGAAATCTGAATGATCATCTTACAAATAACAAGGGACGTGTGGCATATAACAATATAGACATGTAACATGGCTATATACATGATTTCTCCTACACCTTTATTTGTTTGGGTTGAATGGCAGTAGGGGGTCTGTATGTTATTGAAGGAGATGTACGTAGTGTAGAATCTGTGAAGGGGGAAAAAAATAAAAAATTTTTTCAGCTGTGGAAAATGAGAATAAGTGGCTGATGAGGAGTGATGTCTACTTGCCCCCGTCGTTTTCAAAGTCTAAAAGTAGCGCAATATATTAAGGGAATAATGGGACTGTTGGTAAGCCCCTCCCTTGAGCTGCAAAGACAGACTTGTTTGCGCTGGCTCACGAGCAATGGAATAAGCGCAACTATTATTAACCGATTTGTAGTGCAGCTCAAAAGAACTTCTTAAACTCATGCAGTGGTTGGCTGAACGTTTCCATGAAGGACGCCACATGGATCCAAGGCATGCCTGTTAGATTACATCGTCCAGAATACAGAGTGTTTATGAAAATATACTGTACTAAATAAAAACATTTTAAAAGTCTTGATCCCTGGTCTGCCAGAGTTCATTAACCAGCATTCAACAACTACACCAAAATGGCTTAGTGCTCGAAGGTGCATACATTTCATACTTAGCCTACAATTTAATGTGTCCAATTGTAACAGGCTAAGTATGAAACTTGTGATAATTCAAACAATACTGACATTGTAGCATAATGGTTACGTGGTGCGACGTGAACTCCTGCAGGCTATTGTTTTTGAAGGCAGCGTTCAACATAAATGTGTTTTTATTTCATTTTGTTCAGTTTTATAATGTTGCCCAGAGACAGTATAATACATATTCGATTCTGTTTTATAATGTTGCAGTAAATAAATGTGTTTCATGTTTAATATGTGTACAATTCTACAACAACAGTATAATATATGTCTTATCCTGTTTTATAATGTTGCAGTAAATAAATGTTTTTCACGTTTAATCCATATTACAAAATGCATAGGGGACTGCAGGTTCATGCCAATTGCCCCTAGCGCCAAAACATCCTTGCGCAGATAGGTACAAAATGCAAAGTGCCTGCAGGTTTATGGTGCGCCAATTGCAACCTCTCACCTCAAAACATCCTTTTGTCAAGAGGTCCAATCCGCCCAACTGGTTGTGTCTAACGGGGCGTGCCCAAATGGGACCTGTGGTGAAACGGTCGTGTCATAAAAGCGTGCGCCAAACTGGCTGTGCCGTAATGTCCTGTCCCGTGGTCCAAGCCCCTTGTTTTATGGCCGGTATCTTGGTGACTGTTATGAACATCGCACAACCCCAATTAACTTCATTTAAGCAGCACAAAAATACGGAAAAAATGACCGGCTGCAAGAATAGCATATGCCCACATACTTTCAACACCCTTAGCTTAAATCAAAAGCTGGCACACATAAATATACGTACAGTGAGTGCTTAGCTTCATAGTGAGAAAGGGACCAGGCCCCTCAGGCCATGTTGTTCTAAGTGGTCTTGTAACTTTGCCTCACTTATAGGCACCATGGCCTTAGGGGATTGCCATTTTCCTCACTTTGAAGTTAAGCAGTGTCAGTCCTGTTACTGCAATGATTGGAGACCCGGGTCACCAGTGATGTCATTATGTATAAAAGATTGCAGGCTTTGAGAACTCCCAATGTTTTTAGTTAATGTACGTGTGTGATTACATTATTTGCAGAGGATCACACACTTTGATTAAGCAGCACGCTACATGTTTTATGGCTGGTCTTTTGGTGACTGTTGTGATACATTGCACAATCACAACTAACCGCATTTAAGCAGCACGGAAGAGGGTAAAAAATGATCAGCTGCAAGATTAGCATATGCCCAGGTACTTTTGCCCATAGCGAAAATCAAAATCAGTCGCCCATGAATATACCATATATTTTAAAGTGAAATATACAAATGTTGTTCACTTGACCTTCTCCTGAGAAGAAAGTGCAAAAGACAAAATAGCATTTGACTTTTAAGAAAAGTAATGAACACCAGAAAAATAACCTGAGAGAGGAAATCTTCCAATAAATATGCCTGCAAAGTATAAAAGGTGCTCACCTTTTAAACCCAATAATTTGTTGTGAAATATTCCACGGAAAACAAAATCCTAATATTAAGCAAGCGCTAGTGGTCTTGTGGGTAAGCGTCTGCACTGAGAACATGACAACCTGAGGATAATCCTGGTATCCAAATACTTGAGCAAGCTTCCCAACCTCACGAAAACTCAAGGGATTGCATCCGTCCTCTGAAAAAATGTTAAGCTGTCCATCCAGATGTGACCCTTAACTGGTGCCCTGAAAAGCAGCCACAATCAGGGTAAAATAACTTCCCCAGTGTCCAAGATTGCAAACTCTCTTGCCACATTGTGGGCAAATGCAAATGACTTACTTGCCCTCTCATCATTTCCCCCTCCTCAACCCCATGTCTGGCTTTCAACAATACTCTGCTTTATAAAAAATAACTTGAAAAGTACACATACCGTAGTGTCACTCAAATTTACAAATCCTTATAGAACTATGTTAGGCAAAAGTGTACAATGGTGGCATTATTCCCACCATATTCACTGTGAGACTACTCATACCAGAATGAAATTCAGAAAAAGGCACAAAAATGGTCTCTGAGTGAAAAACTTTCGAACACTGACAGTAGCACGCTTTAAAAAACATAATGCGGGATGCCGTGTGATATGAGATTTTTAAAACTAAGAAAACACACAACATTCAGGACTGTGGACTGTCTGTCTTCCATGCAGTAACCTTGACCGACCCTGCCTAGTTTCAAAACGAGGAAGGATTCAGCCCCCTTAGGCCATGTTTCTCTAAGTGGTCTTGTATGGTAGGGTCATATTTTAGATATTAGATAGAGACCGAGGACATCATGGTCAAGTTCCTCAAGGAGGCGGCAGATGTCAGAGGAATGGTTGACAGCAGAGCGAGAGTTGAGAGTGGCAATTTGGCGAAGGGTTCCATCCTTGAAAGACTTCCGGGGAGGGGTACAGATCAGCGGTACGCCCTTCGAAGGTGTAGAAGAAGCCCAAGGTGGGGCAGAAGAGGAAGGGAGGGCAAGGTAGCCAAGGAGGAGACAGCAGGGGGAGGCAAGGGAGCCATGGGAGCCATAGAGGGAAGAAAGGGGACAGCAGTAGAAGAAAGGAAATTAATGAGGTGCAGGAATCGTCTATCAAACAGGAGAAGTTTGGCCTGACGGCCTTGGACGAAGACGCTGTCATGGCCACAGGCCCCACTACACAAAAACCACACCATCTAGTGATGGGGGCAATGGGTCACTCGACTCACTTATGTCCTTTTGGCACGTATAAACACAGGGGCCCTGGCTGGAGTCAGTCCTGGCGCCTTTGGTACCAGGCTCATATAGAGATGTGAGCAGGAACACTTTATTTCAGTGCAGGAGTGTTTTTATTTTACAAGAACTTTCCAGGAGCTGAAATCCTTTATTCCAGAGAACATCCTCATGTGCTGACTCATCGGGTGTGGATCCCTAGGCCTGGTCTTCATGTGCTGACTCATCGGGTGTGGCAGGGTGTGGCCGGCTGGCTGAGCCTGGTGGGCATGGCTTCAGAAGCTCAGCTATATAAGCTGCTCCATCCTTAAGGCTGGTGCTTCGCGTTACTGTGCACTCGCATGCAACGTGACGCTCACTGCCGCTAGGACCAGTTTACTTACCTTTGGAAACCAGGTGTTCTCCTGCATACTCACCTCCAGGAAACCGGTGCTTCATTGCTTCATCTGCAGACTCATCTTCTGACATCCAGTGATCTTGATCCCGACGCCGCAGCACCACACTCCGCATCATGAACTCGGACCCTGTGAAGAAGAAGAAAGACAAGGTGAGAACATCCGTCATAGGACCGCGCCGCTTTTGAACCCTGCGCGCCCCTAAGTTAACAATTTACCAGATACTGTACTGCTGCAGCTTTGTTCCTCATTCCCTCTGGCTGTCACCTCGAGCTCTGCAGCTTCTGCCGGGCCGGCAACATCACCTGCTTGGGAAGAGAGCAAAAGAGCAAACATCAAAAGTGGAACAGACAGCAATACAAGACAACGAACATTACAATACAACAAAAACGGAACAGGAAAGACAAAGACAAACAGGAACACTTACCAGAAGTACAATGGCTTATTCGCAGAAGGACTGGACTACCACTTGCAAGGGACCAGTGAAGGAACTCGGTCCAGAACATAAAAGCGCCCCTGCCAAAAGCGGCAGGACGGAGTGCTCACCAAAACTAATCAACAGGTGAGCTTCCAGGGACAGCGCATCCCACAGGTACCACGGTTTGGGAGAAGTGGTCTGGAAGGGGATCAGGCGCACAAGCTGGCATACCCACACCCCCTATTCTCCGCACAGGAGCAGTCCTGAGCAGCATCACTATTACTACCAGTCACCACATGAACGCAGAGGGCGAAGTCGGACCCGAGTGACCTCCGCAGAGACCAGGTGAGCGTAACAAACGGTACCATTCAAGTAAACATTAATGATGATCTTGGAGGAGTGGATGGAGGCCAGGAGGGCCTCAAACCAAGTGCCACCATTAATGGGAGAGGTAGAGAAGAAGAAAGCACAGAGACCATATGAAGAGTCCATAGGTCGGGAGAGGGAACGACAAAGAGGTTGTCGGTGAAGGTTTGCCTGGAGGAGGCACTGGTATAGGTACCAGCGACAGGAAGGCTAGGGAGAGGTTGTCGGTGAAGGTTTGCCTGGAGGAGGCACTGGTATAGGTATCAGCTATAGGGAGGCCAGGGTTGGAGACCAGGATGTCCTTTTTAAACTTTTTCCTACCATATTTAGTGAGGAGAGCAGGATAGTCGATAGAGAAGCAGTTAGAAAAGATAGGAGTGACAGAGTGCACCGTAGAGTAGGTGGGGAGAGGGGAGAAGAGGAAGGGAGCGGAAAGGGGGGGCGAAGAGAACACTAGGGAAGGCCACAGGGAGGAGCATCGGTAGACGAGACAGAGGGAGACAAGACAAGTGGAAAGTTGGACAAGACGACAGGAGCTTAGGTAAAGGTAGAACATTTGCTAGATGAATGCCTTACTAGGAGGCAGCAACCACAGGACGACACTCCTTACAGAATGCAGTGTGAATAGCGGAGAAACAAAAACCTAAGTCTGAGAGTCCTGTAAGTGGGGAAAGGCCTAATTTTCACAAAGCTATTTTAAATCCTTTCACAGTGCAATTTAAATAACTGGAGAAACAAACACCTAAATCTGAGAGTTCTGTAAATGGGGAAAAGGCCTAATTTTCACAAAGCAATTTTAAATACTTTCAAACTGCAATTTGAATAACCGGAGAAACAAACACCTAAGTCTGAGAGTCCTATAAGTGGGGGAAAGGCCCTTATTTTCACAATGCAATTTTAAATATTTTCAGTGCAATTTATTAGCTGCTGGTTGACGGCTGTCCACAGGCCTCCCATGCCAACACAACCAGGAGCAGTCCTTTGCCTGGGGCCCTTAGCTGCAGGGGCTGCCAGGCAGAGGGCTGCCCTGGGAAGGTCAAGTAATGACCAGCAAACCACCAATTAGGGGAGCAGGGCGGGGTGGGAGGCAGGAGGGATCGGGACATAGGGAAGTGGATGCCGGGGAGTGAGGGAGAGAGAGAGAAGCAACGGCGCTGAGAGCGCTGGGCAAAAAACAGAAAAATGGACAAAGAGGCCCACGAGGGTCTCTAGCACTGCTTACCTCGCCTGCTGAAATGCCAGAATGGCGCGTGGTGGACATTGCGAGCAGGTTGGCAAAAGCACTGGCTCAGTCACCAATCAGGGGAGGGGGCAGGCTAGGAGGCGGGAGGGATCGGGACACAAGGAAGTTGATGCCGGGGAGGGAGGGAGAGAGAGAAGCAACGACGCTGAGAGCGCTGGGCAAAAAAACAGCAAAATGGACAAAGAGGCCCACAAGGGTCTCTAGCACTGCTTACCTCGCCTGCTGAAATGCCAGAATGGCGCGTGGTGGACATTGCGAGCAGGTTGGCAAAAGCACTGGCTCAGTCACCAATCAGGGGAGGGGGTGGGCTGGGAGGCGGGAGCGATCGGGACAGAAGGAAGTGGATGCCGGGGACGGAGGGAATGTCACATGGTGGACACAGCGAGCAGGTAGGCAAAAGCACTGGCTTTCAGTTATAGAACAGTTGCTATAACTGAACCTGCCCAGCAATATAAAGGTTGATGATTTATCCAGTGAGATTTCGCATATCTGCGTATTCTCCTCTGCATGGGGAAGCACTGCCATACATAGGAGGAACATGTTGTAGACACTAATGGATCAGTAAATTGTCAATTGTCCCATTCTTTAGTGCGCTTTAACCACACAATAGGAGACCAGCCACAAGCATAATCCAATTACACCCACTCTTCTGCCTGTGAATCCACCTGCCGCCACGTTTTGCTGTCCAACATACATTTCCTCACCGTCCTCCTCCTGTCCTGTATCGGCCTAATGTTCTGCATCCTGCTATCCTACCTCTCATCCACCCCCGGTGTTCTACTAGCTGTCCTTTCAATTGCAGCATGTCTACTTCCTTGTATTCCACATTCTAAGGGCTCAAGTCGAGGGTACATGCGGGGGAATGGAGTCCACCCACTTTTTTCAGAGGGGGGACTCAAGTTCCCCCCAGCTAAAATGAGAAACATTGAATGTCGTCTGTGAAATTATGCACTGAAGCCGACCGCAGGGATCGAACCACAGTCATCAGGTTTGTAGGCGGGACACTTCACCACTGCACTATATAACTTGATGAAACATGACAAACTACTAAAGGTAAAATGTCCCATTTCGGTACTGCAAGCCGCAGGGAAAACATTTGTATTGGTTCTTGGAGTTTAAAACATGCACACCTTTTAACATTTTCAAAAACACTATTAGAGGAATATATCCTCTCTTGGTCTAGTGTGTGTGTGTGTGTGTTGATTTTATGAAAGGAAAATGTCATTCATCCTGGACAATTTGGGTGGCTATGCAAAGCCAAAGTCATGAAATGTGCACATTTCACCTTGATATGATATGCAGTTAATACCCAGAAGTTTCTAAGCACGGATGCTGGGATTGAACCTGTGTTGCTCCGCGTCGTCTTGCTTCAAAGGCGAGCACGTTGTTCCTGAGGTATCCTCCCTGATATGCTAATTTCTGGCGACGTCACATCCCATTGCATTTGCTGATGAGTTCTTCCACTTTAATTTTTAGGACTTGACCCCTGCACCTTCTCTTTTTTTTTGAGCATTCTGTTCCAACTATGTTTGTTCTACTGGCTTCACCACATCCACCTCACTAGGCCTCATTACGAGTATGGAGGTAGCCATGGTGCTATTAGCGCAATGGCTGCCTCCATACCGGGCTCCAATACCGGGTTCCTTCAATGAGGAATAACCGGGTCATTCCAACATTGGAGGACCCGGTAATTCCTCCTTGAAGGAATCATTCCCCATTCCCATTGAGCCCCTATAGGGCTCAATGGGAATGGGGAGGGAGGTAATAACAGACACATTACAAATGGCCCATTATTAGCTCCCTCTTCCCCTCGCGAGACCCGGAAAGGTCATCTGGTTTTACCAGACATCTGTTCCGGGTCCCGCAAAGGGAACCTCGTAATAGGCACTCCCATAATGAAGGGTGCCGGTCCCGTACTGGCACCCTTCATTACGGGAGCGCCAGGGTCGTAATGAGGCCCATTGTGTTGCACTTCTTCTTCTTGCTTCACCTCCTTTTGCACATCCACCTTTGTTCTTCATCCTGCAGCCCCCTTTAAAAGCTCCTTGTGTTCCACTATCTGCTGTCCCTCCATCTATGGCTGCTCATGTTTCACCTCCTGCACCTCCATCTCGTCCTTTGTTGACCTGCATCTGCATCTCTGTATTATTTCAGCTCGTCGTCAGCGGCTTCCTTCTGTAACAGCTCCTGAATTGCATTTCTCATCTCTTCCTCACAGATGCTGTTGCTGCTTTCTCTCTCAACAGTCAATGGAGCTCTTTCAGTATGCCCATGGTACTGTTCTGCACCTGTACCCTTGCCACCTCAAGCTTAGGCTGCTCCTGCCTATCATTTGGCAGTTATCCACCTTTATTGTACCCCAAGGCCCCAGCATCTATGTCCTCCTATATACACTGCAATGCCATCTACCTACTCCTTGTCATCCTAAGGTGACATTCTCCCTGTAAGATCAAACAGGTCATTCCATTACTCACAGTTACTTGGCAGAAGGAAGGACTAAGAAACATGCTGTCCCAAAGTTACTTTTTTGGTGGAGGAAGGAAGGTTAAGCGAAAGGCTTTATAAAAAAATTGCAAAGGGTGTATCACACAGGATTTTTATAAGGCTTTCTAGAAAAGGTGTTCAGACATTGGTTTCCTCATCACTTCATAACTGGAAACTGCTCCCATAGTATATGTACACTCTTATCAAGTGTTCCCTATTCTTTGATAATAGTTCACTGTTTCTTTTTGCAGAATCACCAGGAACTCTTATAGGTGTATAGATCAGCTCCACTCTTGCAACCCGCTTTTGTGACAGAACCACCCATTTTCCTTTTACATGTTGTTATTATGTTCCCTGTTCCTCATCAAAGGCGGGGTAGGTAGTCAACCCATCAGCCATTAAAATAGTATTGTGCTGGCGGCCTGCCTCCACAGTCCAATTCATCAGTGGTGTCTCTTTCAGTCAAATGTAACCCTTTAGGCAGCAATTCAATATGAATAGAAAAGCATTCTAAGTATACCCTAGTTCTAATGCTAAATGATTTTTAATAAGAAAATGCTCCTAGTCAAATTTGATTCTACTCCAATGTACTCTAATGTCAATCCATCACCAGTCCAAATAAATTCCCTTCCATACAGTAACGTGAACGGTAAGCGTTCCCCCTGCCTCTCTGAACCAATCATCGCACTAATGTATCTGACTGGACTTATTCTCAAATCTTTTTCTCTAAAAAACATTGTGAAAAATTGAATTGGTGGACATTGATGGAATTCAAGAGCTTCAAGTTTCGGCTAAATGCGCTTCAGGATAACTAGTTTAAACCAATTGGATTTGAGCCCTCTTTGACATTTCAGAGCATCGTCTTCAGTCTAAGGAGCAGGTGCAATGGCTTTTAGGGGGCAGAGCTCTAATGGTGTTGAGATCCCCCTGCCTTATCCTATCTACTGTGCCAGGAAGATGGTAAGCAGACGGTGGGCAGTCAATCTTAACAGCTCTAATCGGCAGACACAGAGAGCCTGATTCACAGAACGTTTTCCCATGGGATTGCGCCTTTATAAAACACGTCCATGAATCAGGCCCTAATGTATGCATACTTTGCATTTATTCACACGGAATATATGCCACACATGAGACAATTGGATTGACATGCAGTTATTGTAATCAATATTTGAAATATTGGACAACAGGCCATGCACCCTCTACTGCATTGTAAGAGCCTACGTCTCGGTGATCATCCGCCAACACATTTATATCTGTTTCCCCCCATCGCCAATAGACCTTAACACAAACGAACGGCGCCAGTCCTTTCCACAGTATGCAGAGTAGGCACCCCAGGACAGAGCTGAGCACATAGTAAGGTACAGCTCAGGGATTAAGTTCATATACACTTGTATGCATGTCATGTGCATAGCATTGGTCGTTTAGAGGTTGGAACATCATGGCACCTGGGTCCAAACTTCTCCTTCATAGCTTTTTCGTTAATGTGAACTGTTATAGCCTAAAATACACTAATAACACAAATAATGGTCCTCACTTAAAACAAAATAATTCAGATAATATCAGTATCCTTTCCATCTTAAACAAAGGCACACTTGACTATGTACTTTTTAGTTATGGTAATGTCACCTTATCGTGGCAGAGAAATGAAAGTCCAGACTTCTGGGGTGCCTGTTCAGAGAGAATAACAGCATTAGTCACACCGAACACATGGATGATTGGCTAGCAAAACCTAAGAACAAGAATAGCAACAGTCAACGGTTTAGTTGTGTAATTGCAGTCGGGAGGGGCATTGGTAGTTTAGGGGAATTGGATGAGGTACCTTTAATGTGCCCTGGACCCAGTCCGATCACTATGGGTAAAGCGTTGGGTCAGTTGTTTCCTAAATGTACAGAGGTAAACTCCACTATGTCCAATCTTATTTACCCTAAAAACTGCTTTATGATTCATCTCCAGCATGGCACTATTCATACAGCATCCTAGTAACCTAATTATAAAGCACATAAACATCATTAGTCTCTGTGCTTGTTTTTTCGCAGAAAAAAAATGTACCGTTTGGTACATTTGCAAGCCTTACCAGATGGCAATCCCGCTCGTGTACTTGCGCGTCCTTCATGCCGGTCGGCATCTTCTTTTTTTTTTTTTTTCAGGCCACCATCGAAAGGCGGAAACGACCACACGTAGTCCCTTCTCCCTGTTCCATGGTGGCCATTTATTATGTTTACTTTTTTTCTGTTTACTTTTCTTTTAATTGTAAATGAATGGCCACCATGGAAAGGGAGAAGGGACTACCCGTAGTCCCTTCTCCCCTTACATGGCAGCCATTTTCTTTGTTTACTATGTCCGCCACAGAAAGAGTAAATGGACCACGTTTATGACTTTTGTTTCCGCTTTTTTTTCAGCTGCGAAACGCAACGCGTCTCGCATCCGGGAAAATAAAACATTAGTACACCAGTCTAATGGGCCGGGGTACTAATGACAATAAGCCCCTCGACGGCGGGTATTACCTTAATGGCCCACCATCGAGGGGCTTATTGCCACAATATAAATAAATAGAGAACGTTGTATTTGTAAAGAGGACACTGGTGAATGGTCTCCTCAACCAATGGACATCATCTAGGCATATTCAGGGATATCAACTGCTACACTGAGCTGCAACTTGGTAACACTGGGCCATTGCTTGCAACCCCTCTGCCAGGGTCAATGAGATGATATGACCCATGGGCTGGCCACGGATTGAAGATCAAACAGATCTTCAGAACAGAACATGTATTTTGTGAGAAAAATCTGTAGGCAAACCGACAGTAAATGTCCTTGCCATATGTAATTTTTCATGTATTTGCTCCAAATACTTCATATTTATTTGCACCAAAAACATCCCAAATATTCAAAATGCATAAGTGTTTTAATTATTATGTACAGCTTAGCCAACAACTATGTAATTTTTCATTTGCAACAATGAGTTCAGCAGAAAGTGTGATCTGACAAGCAAAGCCTTTACATTCGTTGAAAATCAGATAGTATTACCATTGGATATCTTGGATACCGGTAAAGCTTCTTACAGTCTTCAATAAAACTAGCAAAGCTGGCAGATACATAAGCTTTAGCTAGGCATTTCCATATGCAATATGTTCCTGAATAATCGCTCTGGGATTTAGTTTGCCAGCTTGTGATTTGCAGAGCCACTACGGCACATGGCACAAGCATTGAATAGCTAGACTGCATGCTTCCATTCAGAATACACAGTGGAGTCATTTCCAGGATTCGAGTAGGGGCAACACATGTATTTAACATGTCCCTCGTTTGTTCCTCCTCTGCCTCCAGATGTTAATTTAACATCAAATGTTCGTGTTGGCATAAAACCAATGGAGTTCTTGGCAACATGTTTTCATCTCCCGGTATAGGCAGGCAGATTGCACAAGAATCCAATTAAAAAGCTGTCTGCTATACACTAATGACAGGCATCCTTCACAGTTTTTTTTTTTAACAACAGGATTGTATGTAGTGTGGTGTGTGACTCTCTCAAGTGTATTTCCCTTTTAAGAGTGGCAGTGTTATGTGTGCCAGAGGTGTTGCTAGGGAGGGGTGCTGAGGGGGCTCTAGTCCCAGGTCTTTTGGTTGTAGCCCCGGATAGAAGCTCAGGGGCTACAACCAAAAGGCTATAGCTAGCCCCAAGTCCCACCAATCCCGACATCAGTTTAGCCCCTGATCTTTTCCAGACCTAACAACACCCCTGTGTGTGGCCATCCCACGTGTATTGCCATTTTAAAATGGGCCATGACTGTGTCATAGCCCAAGCTCATAAAAGGAGCAACTGCAGGCACGTGCCTCGTACTGGCTGCAGACTCCATAAGGGATAAACTGAGTCTGTGTGTCTCATGTAGGCCTGCAGGTCCACACCATGTAAGCACAGGCCTGCAGGCCATGGTGTCGTGGGACCCTCTTGCCAGTACGTTGGCCAGGGTCTGCACGAGATGGCTATGGCCCACCCTGCCCCCACATAAGACTGGGTGTTCCCTAGCAACCCGCTTAGGCACTGGGCCTCAAAGGTGCTGATGGTCATAGCACCCAGGGGGTCGGCTTGATGCCAATATCCGGCCCCCATAACAAGAAACAAAGGTGATTTCACCTGTTTTTGCAATTTGATTTTGCACTCAGTTTTGCAAATGAGGAAACTTGTATGGGCGAGAGTCAACAGAATGTTTTTGCCTTAAAAGAACGCACAGGAATCCCCCAAAGTAACAGCACGTCATAGGGATGACTATGCTGCCCACACATCGTGTCTGGTATAGAAGACAATGTCGCACAATTTAAAGTTGGATACTTGAATGGCTAGCCACTCAAAAACACACACAACTGGGTGCACACGGACAGAGAGCACCAGGCATTAGAGGCTGGTTGATTCTCAGGTAATAATCGTGACATGATGTACCTTTCAAGGATATAATGACGTGCAAAGCAACACCTGATTCTGGATGCTGGCGTCATCAATTTACCAGTCAAACGACTTCCTGTGTTGGAAGTAGGATGTCAACAGGAAGAGAGTCAAAATGGCGCATGATGTCACTTCCTCCACAGTAGCATTTTTGTGAATTGACGTCCCCGAGATAATGAGACGTTTCACTGATCAAATAAACATTGCGGATAGTGATGGCAACTAAAGTTGGAACAGTGTAAAACCCGGAACAGGCCGGAACGGACCGGAACGTCAGTTCCGCATTGTCCCCTAAGTTCCTCACAGGCGCATTTCTGGCAGCCTCGCAGACCCAGTATAGCTCTTGTGATCCGGCCAGCAGTGACACGTCATCGTCGCTCAGAAAGCTCCTCCCAGGGCGCTATGGCAGAGACACTTGTAAATGGCAGACAAGCACGTTTAGTACGCGCAAGCTGGAAGCGACATTCCGTCATTGTTCTGTGACCCCCAGCGAGCCTGACGGCCGTGTGCTGTGTAGCCTGGCCCGGTTATTGTGTGCCATCTGGCGATAGCTCCGAATACTCCATTTGTAGACACTTCAAGGTGGGCGGGGGGGCAATGCAGTAAAAAAGGTAATTACATCGAGGGGCCCTTTGGCATGGATCCGCTTTCAGGTACTTGCCGTACATATAAATACATCATTCTAGGCAAGCGTACTGCAGATATGGTGCCACTTGCCAGGACTGGTGCACCTGTCATTTGTAGCTCACACCATCTTTAAATCAGTCAGAAACACAGCATCGTGCCAGGCAGGCACAGTACATTTCTTCCCCAGGCTCATTAACTTGAAAACATACGTTTCGAACCCCGATGTCATTAAAAACAGCTTGTCAGGTACTTTAGTTTGATCTTCTCGTTTTTATTTCCGACTGGGTTTCTGATGTGAGAAAAATTAGAAGTCGGTGTAGCAGGGCGTAACCAGGCAACCATGTACCGGTGTATTATTCACAGCACTAAGCCAATCGGTGGGAATTCATTGCTAGCACGATATCAGAATTTCCTCATAGCTTCTCTGCCATCTGTCAATACATTGAACCCCCCCCCCCGCCCCCTCCACATCATCATCAAAACATTACACGAGAAACCACTGAAGACACAGCAGTTGCCCGTGTGCCCTCATATACAATAAAGCACGTGATCAGGATTACCTTAATGTCCACAAGCAACCGGTGTTCCAAAAATAAAGCTTTCAATTGCATATTTGCCAACCCAGGGTTAGATTGGTCCCTCGCCCTTTCCCGCAGCCGGGCCGAAATCGTCCCTGGGAAGTGGGGGCCGGTTTCTGGCCATGCCTGGGCCGGTTTGGGAAAAAAACTGAAAAAAATATATATTTTTATTCAATTCTTTTTTTTTTCTCAAAAAGCCTTTAATCCTTCTTAGGCCTATAAATGAGTACCAATACAGGTTGGGTGATATTGTATGCATATTTGTTCTATAAAAAAGAGCTTAAGCATAAGCGCTATACAATAAGATATTATCATTTGGCCTTGGACGTCTGCTTGCATTCACAGTAATTTGGCAATATGGGCCTATACACACTGATATTAATGATACAGTGAGCCATTCTTGTATGAAATGTATATCTCATTATTAAAATCATGACCATATTTTTCATAGTGTACTTACGAACAATGCCATTTGATGCCACTTCCTGTTTTGTCAAGGGGTGAAAAGTCGGGTTTCATCGCTTCACGGGATGTCACTTTGGAGTGTGGTCAAATGACATCACTTCCGGTGATGTCTTCAGAGGTCAAGGGTCGTGAGGCGAGGGGTGGGACACTTTTTTGAAGCGAGGGTGAGACACTTTTTTTTGGGCGACCGGGCCTATTTCTTGTCCCAGTTCGACCGACCCTGTCTGTGACCAAAAAGATGTAAAGGGCTGCCGGACACTCCGGGGAATGTAAAAGCAATACAAGAGTGATTAACATGAGAGTGAAGTAGGAGGAATAAGGAAACATCAGAAGAAGATTGTTTTCGTATATAACTATGACTTGTGTGCTATTATATTGCAAAGAAACGCAGAAGAGTGGTTGACCAGACTCTTTAAGTGTTGAGGATGCACTGTCTCCACCGGAAAAAGGAAGTCTAGCACAACCCCACAAAATAAAGGTGCAGCTTTGCAGACACAAACTCCATAGAGGTCCCTGAGGAAATTCACTGGTCTAGTATTGAGACCGGAGGCTTCCATCCAATCAGCGGGATATCCATACAGTTACTCAGGAACTACATCATATTTACACACAGTTGCACTAGCTGGAAGCAATCAGCTCTCATCATGGACTGCTCATTTCAAACATATTCGGTTTGGTTAGTAAATAACATTACTGTGGTACAGTTCACATCTAATTCTGTCAATAATTCAATAATTCATTTGCACACAATGGTCTGCACACTTATTGCATTCTACAAAATTAATATAAACACACCCAACATGTATTACTTTAATCAATCAGCGCAGATTAAGATTATTTGTCATTGTTCTAAGTAAAAGAGATGCGAAGACCATTGATCAGACAATAAGCATTTATAGTATACTCAAAGAAAAGACCATGCAAGATTCATAACAAAAAAATAGTTTTTTGTTTTTTTACATATTTGATATGTGTTCATTGTCAACAAATCATCTTTTGTTTTTAATGTATTCCTGAGGAGAAACACATACATTGACTGGCAACTCCCTCATGTGGACTGTATTGTGATCCAGAACTCAGAAAATTGACTGGCACCAGTTCATCTAGACCTTGTTTTGGTCTAAGAGCATTACGGTTGACATAGGACGTAGACTTGATGACTGACTACGCTCTTCACTTTAGCAAGAAATGACCCACCTTCCTCAGCCCCATAGCATTATTCCCAGTAACCTGACCATATGGGGCATCTTTAACTTGATGACCCTATTTGCTGAAGCTAACACAATACGTTTTCAATTCTTTAAGTAGCTTCTTAACCTCACTGCATTCAAAATATGAATTTTTCTAAAGAATTGACGGCATGCCAGCGGCCAGACAGTTTCTGAGTGTGAACATGAATGATGCATGATATTTTTTTTGGGCTAAATGAAGGTCATAAACTGACACGAGTTCACCAAGAATTTAAATACCCAAATTGAAGTTTGAGTTCACCGAGAATTTAATACCCAAATTGAACTAACATATCCCACTAGATGAGGAAATCTTACCGGCAATTGTCAACAGAAAAGAAAAACCACCTGACTGCTATTATCTCTCTAATGTTTACATTCACAATGCACACTGACATCTATTCCCATAAAAGCAAATATCAATAACAAATCTCAACAAAAGACTAACTACTCGCCAATATCAACATACAAATCATCACCTGGTATTGAATAACAAAATACAAAAACACCTTTGGAATAAATCTAACACAATACAATTTGTTTTGTTTTCTCTGAAAGCATCGGCAAATGTTGGCCAAAGAGGAAAATTTTGGATTCCTACATACATTTCTTTTTCTGGGACTGATTCAACTTTAACATATTGGGCACCATTGCTTTTAGCTTGGGCATAGATGCACGCATGTTTGGTAGGATTAACTTGTCTGCTTAATTTTAAAGTTTGGGTTCAGCGTAGAAGCTTTTGATTTGGAGAGCAAGAAATCTCAATTTATTACAGGATTACATAAGCATGAGATTAAAATTGAAGCAGAAAAAACAAGTGAGATAACTTTACTTGGCTCTCTAATGCAAAATCATTCCTTTTCTGTGCGATGTTATCTGGAACAATGATGCTAATAATTTAAATTGACAATATTTCCTGGGAATAATTGGGCGGACATAATTCCTACTTCACTTTGTGAGGTTGTTTAATCATTTTCTTTTATATAAACTATGGTTTCCACAGGTCAATCCCTGAAAATTTGTGAGCCAGGTTGCACCCCATGCTCACAAACGCAGATAATATTTACGTCTGTAAAAAATGATACTAATATGGCCTCCATAATTAGAGACTGTTGGGCATTCTGTTCTAAATATGTTCCCACAAAGTTCCATTTACATTCTCTGTCCTCATTGAGTGTGATAGCTTATAAACTGTGCTCATCAACATATTATCTGTTGCTATCTGGGATTAAATGAATTCCTGCAACATAGATATAAATACACTGGGCCATTGCACTCCCTTTTGGTTTGTCTTTTAAATTCCAAGGACATGTAGGGACATACAGTTGGTTTACGTAAGGGGGGCGGGTGAGGGAAAGAGAGAGGACTCGTGTTCTCTTACGTGACCCACGCTAAGGCCATACATTTCTACATGCACCATTTTGTAGCCACTCATACATGAAACAAGATGGAAAATGAGATATACGCATATGTGGCTGCTCAGTGCAAGTGCTTCTGAGGTACAGAGTTATAAGAAATAATGCTGGAAATTATGGTTGATTTGCAACTTTGAGTGATCACTGCCATCTTAATAATTGTTCCGAAGAGCTCTCTGCAGTCTTTTAATCTACTGTAAATGATAGGCTATGTAAAGCATCAATTGATTTGACTGAAATCAACAAAGAAAGTGTTGTTTACTTCAACCAATGGGTCAGGGATATTTGCCATTACAAATTATTATAGCAAAAAGGAAGTCTTTTAAAAATAATTATATGGTGCCTGATAGGCCAAAAGGTTTTTGACATTTGATTTGCGCATGCCACAAACAACTCTAGAAAACACCTACATTTGTCAGGTAGCTAGTTCCATAGAAGGGAATCTGCACAAACAAATGGCTGTGCATGTGCTGATTCACCCGATCCAACCTGTGGAAAGCAGCAGGGGGCATGATACAAAAGGGACCCAGGTAGACTGACGTGCACCCATGCTTCACAAGGCTATGAACCTTGCTTTACCACGGATCTGTGGGCTGGTTGTTTGCAACTTGGTTGCCCGAGGCCAAGGTGTTAGAGCAATGCAGGCACAACTCTGTACAGATGTATGCCTGAATTATGCAGCCTCAACTAGAAAGAGCGTGTTTATTGCATTTTTTTACATTTTCTACTCAAAGGCGTTGCTCGGTGGGGGGTGTAGCCCCAGGTCTTTTGGTTGTAGCCCTGCATAGAAGCTCAGGGGCTACAACCAAAAGGCTAGTTAGCCCCGAGTCCTGACAGTCGTGACATTAACGTAGTCCCGGATCTTTTCCAGACCGAGCAATGCCCCTGTTTCCATCTCCCAAAATGGAGGTTGACATATAAAATCGGTGTTCAGTGTTTGGAGTGATGGGCCGAAGCATGCCCCTGGAATTGGAGTCACAGAACCGCCATGAGTATAACTCTCAACTGGGGTCGGCCCATCTGCATGGGTTCAGCATTTTCAAGATTTGGGAATGTGACCCAGACTTCAATGTGCATGGAGGTGCTGACTGTACATCCCTTACTCCCACAATGAGTCTCTCCTTCTGGTTGCAAGTCTCATTTGTGAATCAGGGATTTGTGATAGCGAGAATGTTAACAAGGATCCACCTTGCTTAAAATCAGTGACTTTTACTAACCATTAGTCTGAGCTGCCTGACTCGTCACACAATCAACACACTTTGGGGTGTCCCCCGGATGAACCATTCAAAAACAAATACAAATTTAGTGGCCCAGTCTTAACTCATACTGGGTCCCACTCCGTAGGTTATTCACATCACCACACAGAATGTAATACACAGTGCACTAGATTTTTCATTTAATATAAAAAAAAAATATTTTTTTTTTTACATAGGCCATGAGTCCTACTTTTCACAGAATAAAACAAGCCACATACAAACATATATTAATGTGGAGAATGTATATATTCATCTAATAGCATTTTTGTGGTTGATTCATAAAAGCTAGAGGCGACACAGCCAAAATTCTCTAAGATGGGGGAGACCGGGCACACATGCTGTCTTCCTGGCCCTATCTGGCAAACAAGTCACAGAAATACTCCATAAAGCAGTGTCACCTAATACAAGTTCTAAAATTACTTCAACATGGCGAAGTGAATTACGCCTGACCAAAAAACACACATCCCAGGTCTACGTCCATAGTTGCATTATTAAGTCATGTAGCATAACTCGATGACATGGAGAGATGCAGAGGACGTTTCAGCCGAACATCAATTATGCTGCCTTCATCAGGACCCCAGGGAAAATGACTCGTCACACACACAGTGGCCCATGTTGTTCCTACCTACACACAACAGTGTATTATCATGCTCTGGGCTGTAAACTCTAGGCAGAGCTCAGATGTACAGATCCAACCTGTTGAACGAGCATATGGGAATTAACTACTCATCAACTTGACACTCACTGCAGACATGTCTCGGCACTCTGGCTACAAAGTGTGGAAGGTTCTAAAAGATCACGGTGAACCTTCCCTTTTCACACCACACAAAACACCATGATCTAATGTTTTAATACTTCTGAGGGTCTGTGTGATGAACACCAAATCCACACAAGAACATTTCTCTCACCGATGAAAAGTAAACGTCTGTTAATAAAAACTTCCTGTGCAATCCAAAGTTGTAATTCTGTGCAGTATCCACATGGTGCAGGTCCTTGCATCCTCCAAGCGAGGGGCCTGCAATCGTTGCCTCCCCAGATGTTTTTGAATATACTTCCTATCAGCCTAGCCAGAAAAGCCAATGGTGAGTGATCATAGTAGTTTAAGTCAGAAACAACTGGAGAGGGGAGACACAGGTTGAATGCCCATGCCCCAAGCTGTACGACTGACATTTAGTCCCCAACATCCAATCTAAGGTTTTACCTGTGATTTGAGGCAGGCATGGCGAAGCATTGTTTCACCAATCTGCACCAAGTTTTGCATAGTTACCTGTTAGGACCCTCCGAAAAATACTGGCTATATGTCATTTGGACACCCCACCCAGATCCCCGGATTTCAGCACAGCTCTAAATTTGTTTGTGGGTTTGTGGCTTGGCGTTGTTCCTTATACAATTCCTCACCATTTCACCAATCTGCACCAAATGTTGTACCTGTTAAGACCCTCTGGACATTACTGGCTTCATGACATGTGGACACTTCACGCCTTTCCCCATATTTCATCACAAGTCAACATTTGTTTGTACGTTTGTGGCTTGGCTAAGCATTGTTCCCAGTGGTCGAAGTGAGCGGGAACGGTCAGGAGCAGTGTTCCACTACTTTTACTTTTTACTGTTAGTAGCTCCACTACTTTTTGCAACCTTTTTCACAATTCCACAACTGTTCTTTGTGAAGTTAAAGCACACTTCTCCACTTTACTACCTTATGGCATTTACATATAAACTGAAATCGGTTTCAACTCAATTGGCTGTCAATCAGCATCGCTGCAACCCTTGAAAAATGTGTTGCACGGTCCTCCCTTCCACCTACTATGTCCCCCACCCAGGTCAGAGTTCCACCACTTATTTTGGTATACTCCTAACACTGGTTGTTCCTTTTACAATTCCACACTCTTTTACCGATCTGCACCAAATTTTGCATAGTTACCTGTTAGAACCCTGCAGACATTACTGGCTACATGACATTTGGACACCCCGCCCCTTTACCCGGATTCCAGCAAAACTCTAAATTTATTTGTGGGTTTGTGGCTCGGCAAAGCATTGTTCCTTATACAATCCCACACTGTTTCAACAATCTGCAGCAAATGTTGCAGAGTTACCTGTTAGGACCCTCCGGACATTACTGTCTACATCACATTTGAACACCCTACCCTTTCCCCAGATTTCAGCACCTTCACACATGAGACGGTTGTCTGAAATCAGCAAAATATTAATGTGGTCGTAGAAGGACCAGTCCTGAACCCTAGAATGTACAGTTTCTGGGACATTTATACTGCAATGCACCACAACAAAATGCACCACAGCAGGGTGAGACAACAGGTGGGGAAAGAGCACAGTAGTTCCCAGTATGCAGCAGCACACCAACACCTGCCTCCCCCAACGTCTGCTCCAGGGTATGTCCCTGTCACCTGCTGGCCGCACTTCTTGTTATTGTTTTGATCCCATGTACTGCACTGCTCCCGCCCTTTTCCCCTGCCACTTTTCCCCTTCCTCCTCCCCTGCACTTGCACGATCTCACCATCACTTGGCCTAGTAAGACCATTGTCTCTGTCCTCCCTCTGTTCCTCCTCCCTTGCCTAGTCGCGCCTTGAAACACTTGTGTATAAGCGCGTTATAAATGCCATATCATATCACATCATGTCAGTCGGCCACACACACCCAATTTACTTCAGAGTGCGAAGCACATCAATCGATATGGGAATCAGAACAGTGACCTATAAGATCATTTCTAACTGCTTCGCTATGGACTATCCTGCTCTCCTCACTAAATCTGGTAGGAAGAAGTTCTCGCTGACACCTATACCAGTGCTTCCTCCAGGCAAACACTCACTGACATCCTCTTTGTCGTTCCCTCGCCAGATCTATGGAATCTTCATATGGTCTCTGTGCTTTCTCCTTCCTCCCCTTCCTTTCTTCCTTCTCCCATTAATGGTGGCACCCTGTGGGAGGCCCTCCTGGCCCTTCTTCCACTCCTCTATGGTCATCATCAATGTTAACCTTAATGGCGCCGTGTTGGTCCAAGGCCCTTAGGCCAACTTTCTCCTCTTTGATAGACGATTCCCGCGCCTCATCAATTTCCTTTCTTCTCCTGCTCTCCCCTCCCCTCCCTCCAAGGTTTCCTTGCCTCCCCCTGATCTACCCTCCTAGGCCATCTTGCCCTCCCCCCTTCCTCGTCTGCCCCCCCTCGTGCTCCTTCTACACCGCTGTAGGGCATACATCTGATTTGTACCCCTCTCCGGAAGTCTTTCAAGGTCGGCAACCTTCTCTATATTGCCACACTAAACTCTCACTCAGCTGTCAAACCCTCCTCTGACATCTGGCACCTCCTTGAAGAACTTGACCTCTATGTCCGCCGTCTCACCGAGACACGGTTCAGGGCCAGCTCTGTCACAAGCTTTGACACTCTCCTCCCTATTGGCTACAAGATCCTCTCTGCACCGAGGTCCAATCTCTCCGGGGGGGTGTAGCCTTGATATTCCCTGAGTGGATCCCTGTCTCTGTCATTCCTATGCAGGCCTACTCTTCTTTTTAATACCTCGTCTGTAGGCTCTCTCTTTCTCCTAGCCATTCCCTTACTGTGGCTACCATCTATCGGCCGCCTAGTCAGATCTCCTATTTCTTGGAGAGTTTAACATCCACCTGGATGCTTCATGTCCTTTCTCTGGATTCTTTTGCGATGTCTGTGATTCTCTCACTCTCTCTCACTCTCTATTCTCCCCTCTGGCCTAGCTCACTCTGCAGGGCACCGTCGGGATGTTCTGTTCTCTTCAGACCTTACCCTTTTGATATTTGATATTTATTTGATAATGCGCTCACAAACCAAGGGGTAGCGGGGCGCAGCAGGTAAAAGATTGCTTAGGCTTAAGTTACATTATACAAAGGAAACAATACATGTCAATACAAACAACACATGGAAATACAATGCAGTACATGTCAGTAATCCAGAAATCAGAAGTATCAAAGTAGTACTATGCAGTGATTCAAGGGCCTGGTGCAGGGCTCCGGTTAATTGTCGTTGGTCCAGAGCCAGCTTTTCACCTCGCATCTAAATCTAGAGTAGGGTATATTGGCTCTCAATGCAATGGGCAGTGCATTCCAGGCTTGTGCAGCTCTAACAGGGAAGCTTACTCCACCCGCCTTTGTACGCCTTAATCTGGGAGTTTCTGGAAGGAACTGGTTATCAGCTCTGGTATGGTAACTAGAAGACATTCTGGTAAGTCTGGCAGAGATGTAAGGGGGAGCTGTATTGTTCAGTCCTTTGTGGGTTAGGGATAGTGTCTTGAGGAGAACTCTGCTGCTAATTTTTAGCCAGTGGTGGTCTTTCCTTATATTAGAGATGTGCGCTCTACGGGGTATGTCCAAGGCTGCTCTAAGAGCATTATTTTGCAGAATTTGCATTTTATTTATGATGTTTTTATTGGTGCCCGCATAAAGGGCATTACAGTAGTCCAGCTTCGACATTACTAATGCGTTAGCTAGTGTGATGCAGTTAGTTTTGGATAGGTACGGTCTACAGGTCCTGATTAATGTGAAGGTGTACGCTGTAGAGGAGGCAGTGTGTTAACTTGTTTTTTACGGGAAAGGGTAGCGTCAAGGTAGAAACCTAGTGTTTTTATCTCAGTTGCCACCTTAATTAAATTGCCATCTATGTTGAAGGCGAGATAGTTGGGGCTACGTTTTTTGAGGTTGGAGTCGGAACCCAAGATCAGAATCTCTGTTTTGTCATCATTTAGGCAGAGGCCGTGGGAGGTTATCCATGCCTGAATGAGGAGGTAAATCTTGTTTACTAAAGCTGTGTCTTCAACAAAGTTGCCCGATAGTGGTATGAGGATCTGTGTGTCGTCCATGTAATTGGTGTAGGTTACCCCCAATCTGTCAAGTTTGTCGAAGAGAGGCTTAGTGAAGATATTGTACATTGTCGGGGAGACACATGAGCCTTGTGGGACACCACAAGTGATGTGAATTGGGTCTGCTGCGGCTAAAAGGGAAAACACTCCCATCGTACGGTTAGCTAGGAAGGATTGTACCCATGCTATAGCTTCACTTGAGAAATGGGCGGCGGATGCTAGGTGGTTGCTTAACACTGCATGATCCACCAGGTCAAAGGCTGCCGATAGGTCAAGGAGGAGGAGCATAGCTGTTTTAGTTTAGTTTAGTTTATTAGGTATACATATAACAAAACAAATGTTTTATAAACCGAGATTACACCTTATTACAGTATTAAAATACAAGATTATATACCAATTTACTAATAACTCACATTTAAAAAACACATTTGATTTCATACGACAGTCTTGAGGTACCCTACATAATTATACAATACAATGTAATATCAATACAATTTTCTTATAAAATATCACCATAAAATAAATTAGATTTATGTCATTACCACTCATAAACAATGGCCACAGTGTCTCAATTTCGTCAGGATTAATGGTATTATTATATGACTTCATATGTTTGTATCGCAGTGCATACAGACTATCACATACAATTAGCAAATGGTGTAGTGTCTCTGTGACATTATGGCCGCACAATCGACAGAAACGCATGTCACGAGGAATACCCATTTGTGTTCCATGTGTTTCCAATGCCTCAGAAATATTAAATTTTAGTAACAAATATTGCCGCACCGTTTGAGGGCTCGGGTATGCATTAATATAACTACGGAGTTTGCAACGTGATGAGCGCTCATTATAATAGATTCCACTAAATGTTTTTGTGGATAGATTTATCATCTGCTGTTCATAGCAGACTTCCTTCAGTCCATGCTTTAATTTTAACTTCATGAGGGGCATACTCATCAATCTATATGGGGAATTCTGGCAATCCCATTTGCTATGAAGTTTTTGTAGTTTGCCCATTATTCCAAATTTAGAGTTACGCACTAGGCGCAAGTAGGCAACCATATATGCACCAATGATTGTGTCTAACTGGAGACGTTTCAGCTTCTCAAAGTTAATAACGCAATGGTTAACAAATACATAGGAGATTGCCACCAGATCAAGTTCAAGGTATATGTGTTCCGCACTTACACATTTGGGTAATCGAAGCAGCTTCCTAAGCAAACAAACTTCGAATTTTTCGACAAGTTTAATTAAATTATGGCCCCATATAACAATAGCATACAATAGGACTGCTCTTATCTTTGCAATATAAATTGTCAGTACTGCAGATACTGAATAACCACTATTACTTCCGATGAAAATGCTCAGCGCATTGGTAGATACCATGCACCGAGCTTGAAGCATAGACCAGTGTGCCTTCCAAGTTAAGCGGTCATCTACAGTGATGCCAAGATATTTATAGGTATTTACTTGTTCTAAGATTTCACCATTCAGTGACCACACATATTTTTTTGGACACCTTTTTTTTGTGAAGACCATCACTTTACTTTTGTCTAGATTGATCTGTAAGCCGTTATCGATACAATAGCTGCTTAGAGCATCTAGCATCAACTGAAGACCAGCCGGTGTATAATCAAGCAGAATTAGGTCGTCGGCATATGCCAACCATCCAAGAATCACCTCAGTGATCTTCACTGGGTTAGCTGCTGCTATACAGAAAGCTTTTCCCATGTCTGCAAGATACAAATTAAACTGTGACGCCGCGACCATACACCCTTGTTTGACACCACTAAAAGTCATCATAGAAGCTGACAATTTCCCCGCTGCATTCAAACGAATACGCACTGAAGTGTCGGAATGCAACAACATTAGCATCCTCAAGAGGCCAGGTGGAATTCCCCAATCAGACAGCTTTTTCCACAGTCTATTTCTCAGCACCGTATCGAACGCAGCAGAAAAATCAATAAATACACAATACACGTCAAGGTTGCGACGACTCCATGAATGTTCAACTGCGGTAGTTAACAACAACTGCCCGTGCAAGGTGCCCGACTTAGCTCGAAATCCAATTTGATTGGGTGGAAGGATATTACATTCCGCAATCCACACAGTCAATTCTTGCAGAATAACCTTTGCAAATATTTTTGAAGACGTATCAAGCATTGCGAGCATCCTAAAATTGCTTGGGCAGTCCCATGCCCCTTTCTTATGGATAGTCAATATATGACTTGTCTGCCATGACTGAGGCACTACACCTGACACACCTATTTGGGTAAATAGGCGGTGTAATGCCATGGCCCAAAGCTCAGGCTGTTGTTTTAACAATATATTGCATACCCCATCGGGCCCTGCAGCTCTAGAATTTTTAAGCTTAGATATAATCAACATTATATCCAATATACTTGCATTACATACCCAAGGTTCGCCAGGGATAGCCAAAACCGTAACATGAGGGCTCACCCTGCCTAGGGTTTTGGCTATATGACATTGCCATTGTTCTTCCGATATACAATTAATAGATAATGGACGTTGTTTTGCATGATGGAGGAGTTGCCATATGCCAACAGAGTCATTCGACCTTGCCTTCTCAGCAATCTGTTGCCATAATCGGGCTCCACATAACAATTTATGGTTAGATAGCCATTTCTTAAATTTCTTTTTGGCATTTCTAATTTGGAGCGAGATGCCCTCTGGATTGGGCTGAGCAGCATTATCCAATAAAGCTGCTTGGATTTCATTTCGCATCACTGTCTTAGCCTTACTAATTGCAACATCAAAACCCACCCGACACCTGACTTGCATATTAGATTTTTCACTCATGCCAACGTAACTGCGTCTAGCAGCCACTTTATTTTTAATTGTTGACATGGTATTAGAAAAATCGAACAGCATGTCAGCGGCGATGTTATCTCCTTCATACTTTGTTTGAATGAATCGCGGCAAAAGCATGGACACTACATTATTTGCCTTATCAATATTCCGTGGATGCCAATTAATGCGATTACCACCTTCATTAATCGTCAGCTGACCATTTTCATCATATTCACTTGCATTTACGGTCAAATCAGGTAACTTTAGTAGCCAGCACATAGGGACATGGTCACTTTCATATCTAACTACAATGCTCATGTCCTTTATGTAGGTGATCCCGCTGATATTAGTGAGGGCATAATCGATAGTAGATGCAGAACGGCCCTCAATTCTGGTGAAAGCCATATGACGATCGCCAGGCGTAATACCATTCAGTTTCACTATCCCATGTGCAGCAAGCATAGAATGCCATTTAGAACCCTGCCGGTTAGACTTCGGCACAGGCCCCACTGATGCTTTGAAGTTCCGATTATCATCATTTATCATAGGGAGATTGCCAATAAGTCCATTAAAATCACCAACAATCCAAACAGGGGAAACCTGATTGTATTGTAATAATACATTGTTGACATTCCCTATATTCGCGAGAGACATAGACATATTTTGTGGATCATATACATTAATTAGTATTATATCTAGTGTAGGTCTAGAAATACGAGTAACCAAAATGGAATCAGAGGACTGTATTAATTTTTCAATCCGCCATGGCGGTGTAACCGACACCAAGAGACCACCTTTCGGGCGGCCAAAGGACCTTTAGTAGCCCTCTGATGGACTGTACTTCTACCATCTAATTGTACTTCGGCAAGCAGCCAGGTTTCCTGTAGAGCGACGACACCAAATATATCTATCTTGCTCAGCAACCCATCATTTTCAAATAGGTGGGTATGCCCTCTGGTATTCCAAGAGAAGAGCATATCCACCTTGTTATATCACTCGCGCACAGCACCAAAATGAGGCTTAAATGCCACGGGTATCCATTGCCAGTAACCATCTAGACATTGATTGTTTTCTATTGTTGTTGGTGGATCAGTGGTTCCCGGTGGTATGACCCTCGGCACATTTGAGAACCCGACAGGTCTGTCATCAATTGTCCTATTAGTTACACTAATAGGATCAATAATCTCTTCTTTTTTAGAGTTAGTCGAGCTTTGTTGGATGCTAATACAAGCCTTAGAGGGGCCAGGATTGGGATTACGATTTATCGGAATTTCTACTTGGAGGATATTATATCCTAGTCGAAGAAAGTCAGCCTCAAAACTCAAAACATACTTTAAAGAAGCATCCGTTTCAAACCAGATATTTGAGATAAACTGATTCATAGCCTCGACTTGATCGACTATGCGAATGTCATTGGATGTGATAGCTCTCAATGGAACTATAGATTTAAATATGCACAATACCGCAGTGCGATTCAAAGGAGTTGGAATGGGATCTTGGTACAGTTGGACCAGTTGAAGGGCAGATACCATCTTGCTTTGCACATTGGTACTATTTCCATTTTTAAGTGTATCAAATTCAGCTAAGGTGCTCTTAGGCTGTGCCCAAACTGCCGGAAGAGTCGGTTGATTGTAGGCATCATTTTTATCACATGCAACTTGCTTGGCTACTTTTTTTGAGACTTTTTTGGGTTTTCGATTTACTAATTGCATTAACAGCAGCTGGATTAAGAGGAATCACAATATCCGCTATTACAGGAGTTTCAATTATTACCAGTGATTTTTCGTGTGATGAATTTAAAGGTTCAATAGCTTGTGTAAGATCTCCAAGTGGTTGTTTCTTTTTACTACTACTTAGTTCATCTGCAATATTCCTAGATTTACCATTATTCGTGAACTTATTACGTTTGCTATTACGATACATGAAAGCATGGTGTACAGGAGGAGGTAAATACGATCTACCTTTTTTCTTAGATTTCTTTTTTGGCACATAGTGGGGTGGAGAGTGTTGTTTATTCAGATTTTCACTAAAACGCCTATTGCATGCCATGTGGTAACATCCACGCATGTTTTTGTGTATAATCAGTGAATGAATCGTTATCTTCTTTTCCAAGTTGTCACATTTGGAAATAAGTTGAGTCCATAAATTTTCTAAAGCATAAAACATGTCGTCAGAATTCATGCTTGCATCACTCAGACTTTTAGGCTGAGTAGTAGTATCCTTAACGATAGATTTTGCCACAGGAAATTGAAAGATAGAATTGGATATATCTGTAGAAAACGTAGGAAATGAAGGAAAAACTTGTTCAGATTGATCAGCTTTGGCTGAGACTAATTTCATGACAGGAGAGGTATGATGATTATCATTACCAGCTTTGCTGCTTGGTTTATTTGGTGGAGTATAATACATGGGAGTCGATGCGACCTCCATTAAGGATTGGTCAGGATCGAGACCCAAGTATTCCACCTCTAGATCATCCATGGCAGAAATGGCTAGATCAATTGGGGCTTTTGCATTTATCAATGGAGTTTCATGAATCAAGGCAATACTAGGATTAATCTCAGGGACATTAGGGTTGAGTCCGCATGTTGGAATAAAGGTTTTCGCAGTGGGGTTGAGATTAAGATTAGTCATGTCATCAGATATATGTATAATCTCATTCGATCCATTAGTAATCACATTGCTAATTATGGAGGGAGAGGTAGTGTCAGGACAACATAAAATGTCGCTTAATAGTTTAGTGCTCACACAACCTAAGTCATTAGTTAATTCCAAGAGCAAAGTATCTTTTATAGATTCCACAGAGATGATACCCACAGGAGCATCAGGTAAAAGAATATCTTTTTTACAATAATATTCTGTAATCTGCTTACACATAGCTGTTTTACCTTTATCCTTCAACTCGTCGATTTGTGTCTTGAGGTCAATAAGGGCCGTTTCAGTACCATTTAGTGGTCTGAATCCAGATTGTCGCGATCCTAATAGTTGGTTACACTCTAGGAAGTTTTGAATCTGGAGGTAGGCTACTCTGTCGATGATTTTGAGGAGGAATGGGACTGTAGTGATAGGCCTATAGTTGGTAGGGATGGCTGGGTCCAGGGTCTGTTTTTTGAGAAGAGGCAGTACCCATGATTCTTTGAGGTTGGTGGGTACAGAATTAGTGTTAAAAGAGGCATTGATTAGTTTAGAAATGAAGGGTGCTAGGTCTCTGGCTGCGTCCTTGATAATTTATGCAGGGGAACTATCGCCTTGGCAGTTCGAGGGTTTCAAGGATAGTATGACCTTTTCAGTTTCCAATATGGATATGTTAGTGAACCTGAAAGGTTTGTAATTTGTGAAGTTGTGCTAGGTGTATCTGTCAGTAGAGTGGTTTGGGTTCAAGTGGAGCTCAGGGAGGCTTTTTTTTGGCAATTTTAGATTGTAGGGTAGTGATTTTATTTGCTAATGCATTTTGGATGCTAGAGCACCATAGTTTATCCCTGGGGACATTGTCTATGGGGGCAATTGGGTTTTCCATTTCTCTGAGAATGGAAAAGAGTTATTTAGTGTTAGAATTAGCTTTGCTGATTCTCTCGTTAAAAGTGTATTTTTTTGTTTGGATTATTTCCTTCTTGTATTTTTTGGCGAGGTTGGCGAGTAAGGTTTTATTCTCAGCTGAGGGCTTTGTGCCTCCAGATGGCTTGGAGTTTGCGTTTTTGGATGCATTGTTCTTTGAGGTGAGGGGTGAACCATGAGTTAAGGTGAGATTCTCTTTTACTTTTGCGTAATTTGATAGGGGCAATCGTATCCAAAGCTTTGGTCATAGCATTGTTGAATGTCTCAAATAGTGTGTTTGGGTTGGATTTACTAGAGCTGGCGGTGAGGGCTGGTAAGAGTAATGGGAGTAGTTTTGCAGTAGTGATTTCTTTTTTACTTTCTTTACTTTTCTATCCCTCTCACAACAACTCTTTCCTGGAGTGATCACTTTCTCCTTTCCTCCCAGCTCACTCTCTCCACCCCTCAGGCCAAGCCACCTAAAGCACTACCACCTACCTTCTCGGTTATCCAACCCATGAAACGTGTGTCAGTTGAGGCCTTTGCCACCACTTTCTCACCCCCTCCCATCCACCTCTGGCTGACTCACACTCTGACACAGCCGTTTCAATGCTTCACTCTGCTATATCTGATACTCTTGATGTCCTTGCCCCTCCCATGAGGATCCGCCTGAAGCCCAAAGCCAAGTGCAACTCCTGGTATGACTCAGACCTCGCCACACTTAAATGCAAGTGCCGGGTGTCTGAGAGGAAATGGCGTGCTTCAGGTACATCCTCTGACAAACTGGCCTGCTGCCTGCTCCAGAGGCAATACTGGTTCTATGTCCACACCAAGAAGAGAGCCCACATCCAATGCCGTGTCTCTGCAGCATCTAACAAGTTGGCCAAACATTTAAAATCTGCAAGGATCTGGCCAATCCTGCTGGAGCTTATACCTCTCCGATCCTCTTCCAGGCCCTCTGCATGCCTTTGGCTTCTCATTTCATCTCTAAAACTCAGGAATCTCCCCCTCCCCCCTCTACTCCCTCTACTCCCCGCTCTTCCTCTGGCCCTTCTTCAGTCACCTCTCCTACCTCCTTCTCTGGCTTTCCCTTGCTCTCCCTGACAAGGTTTCTAGACAAGTCCGATCTACGAAAGTCTCGTCAAAACAGGTTCACCACTGTTCCTCCAAAACCATCAAGGACCATATTGACACCCTGGCTCCTGCTCTGGCTGACTCCTGCAACCATTCCTTTGCCACTGGAGTCTTCTCTTCCCCCCTGAAGCACTCCCTTGTGCATCCTCTTCTCAAGAAACCCTCTGCCGACCCATCCTGATGCGGCTAACTATCACCCGATCGCCATCACTCCTTTACTGGGCAATCTCCTGGAAAGGCTGGCCATCTTCCAGCTGAATCTTCACACCAAATCTGTTGGTTGTCTCCTTGACCATCAGTCTGGCTTCAGAGCTGCCAGAAGCATGGAAACTGCTCTCCTAAACATCCATAAAGACCTTCTCTGCAACCTCGATTCCAACATCCCCTGTGTCCTCATCTTACTTGATCTCTCTTCTGTCTTTGACATGGTCAACCATGCATTCCTGCTCAATCGGCTCCATGATAAACTGGGCATCACCGATCAGGCCCTGGCTTGGCTGACTTCTTTCATCTCTGATCGGCCCTCCCAGGTCAAACTTGGGTCATTTCTCTCCTCTAGCTATATCTCTACCTGTGCTGATCCTCAGGGGTCTAACCTCTCTCCCTGGTTGTTCAACCAATACCTGGCACTCCTTGCCCACTGCATTGCCCCTCTCTGTCCCGCCTTTCAGTGCTATGTGGATGACACTCAGCTCATTTTCAGGCACCCTCCAGCCACCTCTTATCCTCCTCTCATCTCTGACTGTCTGTCTGCTACACAGGAGTGGTGTGCTGCCAATGATCGCTGCCTTAATGCCAGAAAGACTGAGATTATCTTCATCAGTATACCTGCTCCCTCCTTTCCTGTCACTCACTGGCTGGCCTCTCTTTGCCTTCTTCCTTTTCACACCTGTCAGGCTACAAACCTCGGGGACATCTTTGACTCCACACTCTCCTTCTCTCCTCACATCTCTGACGTCTCTAAGAAGTCACACTACCAGCTGCACCTCCTCAGAGGTATTCTTCCATTCATCTCCTTCCTCCAGAAGCTCACTGTCTCCAGAGCTCTGGTTCTCTCTAGGCTGGACTACTGAAACAGACTCTTTCTAAATCTGCCTGTCTCTACTCTCCGCCGTCTACAACTCATCCAAAACAGGACTGCAAATCTTGTCCTTGGCCTCAAGCCCAGGGATCGCATCTCTCCAGGATTGAAATCAATACCTCCAACTCAATCTTCCTAAATACCTTCCTTCTCAAGCTCTTTGCTCATCCGCCTCCAACTCCCTCAGGTTCAGTCACTTATCCAAGCAACGAGTTGGTGGCAGATCTCTTTCTTTGGCTGGGTCCTCCCTCTGGAACAGCCTCCCCATCTCTCTGAAACTTGAGGAGAACCATCTCTGGTTCCAAAAGCATCTCAAGACCATCCTATTTGCTTCTGCTTTCTCCCCTCCTCTCCCCTGCTGAATTCCTGGCCGACACTGTAACTGCACTTGTCACCGGGCTAACTTCTGTTCACGAGCCCAGGTCCCCTCCCCGCCAACTGCACACCTGCACTGCCCCCCTGGCAACCCTTGCACTCAGGGGGCTGTTTCTGTATCCCTACAGCCCCCTACCAGCACTTGACACCTGTTGTCTGCACTTACCCTTGCCACCAGCTGGCCTCACTTCGTATTTATTGTTTTTATTTATTTACTGTTACCCTATGTAATGCACTGCCCCTCCCCCTCACACTTCTCCCCTCACCCCGCACTTGCACAATCTCAATGTCACCTGGCCTCGTAAAATCGTTGTCTCTGTCTTCCCTCTGTTCCCATCGCTCGTCACGCCTTGAAACACTTGTGTATAGGTGCGTTATAAATGTCATATCATATCATATCATTGATTTTCAACAATTGATTAGTGTTGTCATGTCTGTACACAGAACCCGTTCGGAGAATGGGTACTTTTTGCTAGTATTCAATAAGAGTGTTTGCCCTGTAATAAACTTCCCGTAAATTTGAGCATATATTTATTGTTTTATTATTTCCTAAACGTGGCTTTTTGCAGATTAAACTATTTTAATGGCATTTTGCAAAATGTACAGGTGGTCTTGAAGTTCTATGAGGTCTCAGCGGTAAGTTTGGATTGCAAGGACAACCCTTTCCTCTTATACGTTTTCAATCATCCTTGGGAGTGTTACCAGTGAGACAATTGCAATCCAATACATCCAGTAGCCCTTCAAAGCCTAAGCCTCACACAGCCACCAGATAGATTGACCAGGTCAACTCTGTCTTCTTGCTTGATGGGTGTAAAAGCAACTTTTTGTTGAAGTGCTATTGTTATTCGTTTAATGCCCTGCAGCGAGATGAATGTGATTGGGACTGCTCTGCTAAATTAAAATCTATTCTCAATTTTAGAATGAAGCAAAAGACTCAAATATTAGAGCTGATAATGCTTCTCATTATTTGCCACTTTGAATTCCTTTATTTAGTGCACATTTTACTGTACGCTTCAGCTCGAACCAAATCTGTAGCAAGGGTCCTGGTATCAATGTCTATAACATTCTCTCTTGAAAACAAAAGACCATTTGAATAGGCTGCTTAATGGACAAGTACATATTTTACAATAGGCCCTACTGCTCTGCCAGGTCAATGTTCAGATGCGTTTCGAAGGCATTTGAAGTTGCTGTTACTAGCTGAGAAGACTGCTGAACCCTTAACCTTCTTTTGCTTTTAAAATACAAGTCCACCAAATTGAGTTGAATCCAAATGGTACCTTGCATTTAGTTATATTTTCTTGGTATTTTAAAAACAACTGTCTAATCCTGTGGCCTGTTCTACATACATCTGATTCTATAACCATCCTTTCAGAGTTCAAATTCAATTTGTACTCGTAATGACACTTTAATAAAGTGTAGAGCTATCAAGCAATTTACCCCAGTCAATAATTTTATTTGAAACATGCACATATTATGTCTATCATCTCATTGCAGAATTTTGAAATTTCATTTATGGTGATTGTAAGAAGCGGCTGCTTCTTGATACGTGTGATACGCATGAGATAGACAACAGTTCGGCTTAACACTAGTGTTATTGCATACTTTTCTCCAAGGCCCGTCGGCTTGTCAGTGTGTCAGTGCTAGATACCAGGAGCATTGTGAAGGCTTGGAGGTGCTGAGACCTGCAGAGGCCTAGTGGGCAGGGGAAGTCACCCCTGATTCACCTGTGGTTGGCTCCAGGAGACGGCGGGTCTTCAGTGGCTTTGCTGTAACGAGAGAAGGTCCAGCAGTGGGGGAAGCAGGTGGTGTAGCAACATTTTTTTTTTAAAGCATTTGCTCTCCCAGTGAGTCCTCCCTCTCCTTCCTTTTCCCTCCCTCTCTCTCTCCCTCCCTATCTCTCTTGGGAGATATTCTTGATTGTTTGTGCACCGTGCTGTGCTAAATGCTCCCGACCCTGGGCTGTGGGCTGTGAGCTGCAAACCGGACTCCTGATTTAGTGTGGTAGGCAGAGAGTATATTCTGCCTCCCACGGTCGGGGCCAGGAAGGACTGGTAAGGTCCTTCAGGGTTTATTTTCAACATTTCCCCAATTCTCGCATATAGCGAAGTGTGTGATACTGCTTGTGAGCTTTCACTTTAGGAGATTGGAGAAACCTCACCATGAAAGTGAACGTAGGTCCTTGGTGTTTTGCTCTGGAGGACAAGCGTAAAGTAAATCACCCAGAAACCACAGCTTTCTTGCCTTTGGTGGCTGCAGTGCAAGGGTGACTTAGGTACGGGTTTGAACCTGTGAGTCTTTCTCTTGCTGTTGTTATGGCTTTGTTTGTATCCTAGTTTTGGCCTTTCCTCCTGATCAAATACACTTAGAAATCACTGTTGCATGTCACATTTGTGCAGTTGGACCACAGTGTATAACAAATCCATGATTCTCAGGTGCGTAGTCTAGTAGTTTTGGAAACCACGATGGATACAGATAAGACGGAAAGCTCACTGGGTTTTCAAAAAACTACTGATAAAGCAATGAGCCCCAACCCCTTTGTTGACTGCTTCCTTGATTCCAGCCATGGGGGCCGAGGGTGAGAGCGTGGCTCACGAGGCTGTGGAGGTGAGTCCCTCTCTGAAGCGGAAAGAACAAACACAAGAGGAGAAAGACATTTCCCATATAGTAAAACCTCAATACCGGCTGCATTATAAGATTGCTGATCAAGCAGTTGACATTAAGCTTCTTGAGAACAATGCATCTACCCAGTCTTGTGTCAACACCCAAAGGACACGTGGCTCCGGCCACAAGCCTTAACCTGAGACACTGATGGTGGGTCCGGCATTAACTGTGGAAGAGGGGGCAATGTTTTACAAGGTTTTGCCTCCAATAAATATGCTAATAAATACAAATGTGATGGAAATTACAGTCCAAGTACACAATGATCTTAATTTTCATCGTGCCATTCCATTGGGTGCCCCAGCAGAAATAATCGCTCTGGAAGTAAATCATAGAGGAAAATGAAGGATTTTTTCATGAAGTTGTGCGGCAGGTCCATAACGGATAAGATTTTTGGGAAAAGTATGTTAGAAGCTCTCCCACTTGTCGAAAGGGATCTGGACGATTGTGAAGGGTGCATTTCCCTCACTATTGACCTGTGCGAAATGAAATCTACAGACACAGCGCGGATTGACTTTATGGGTGAACCAGCCTCGATATTAACTGTACATCTAACCTTTGATTCAATGGAAGCACAGGGCAATTCTAACGGTGGAGGATTACATGAAACATTAAGAGTAATGGATGAAAGAATAAAGTCAACAGCTCCAATGATCCCTGCATTAAATGTGGTGCTAAGTTTTTTTTTCAATCTATGAAAATGTACGAGATATCCTCTTAGTTAATGTAACTGAAATGGGGGACATAAAGCTTGGCTGGATGCAATATTGAATACCCTGGGAAAACATCAGAGTAAGAGTGATCTGCATCAATTGAAAATTTTATCAACCACAGATGCACTGAATCATAAAGTAGAAATACTTTCTGGGGGGGTGGACTAGCGCCCTTGGTGATGCCCGCCTAAACGTGCACTCCCGCTCCAGTCAAATATTATTTTATCTTTATAGCTTTCAGGTGTATGCTACTTAAATGCACAATGTTCTTCTTACCGAGTTAATCTACCTGGTGGTCGGTGGCATATCCCGTATGGCCTGCTGCAGCCGTGCAGTGAGGTGCTGCGTTGTGTTGGTGAGCTGGGCCTAAGAGCCGCGAAGTCCTGTGACAGTGGCGCTGAAGTTCCTGTTGGATGTTCGGGTACGCGTGTCAGAGAAGGCGTCCTTAATGATTGGGAGGCTCTTTCTCTCACAACATGGGCCCGGTTTTCGAATGAGGCACTGCAACCTCTTTTTTTGGTCTGAAACAAAGGTACTTTTAATTCTTTGCTGCGCAATATGTGAAATATAATTATTGCACTTAACGGCTCAATTGTTATTTAAAACTTAGTGGTAACACTCCTTCAAGAACTTGTGGATGAGAATTTATTGGCTACTTTTTCTCACAAGTTTGTGTTGTAACCAAGTCAGCATTGAAAATGAAAAACTATTTGCCTACATGTTAAAAGCTGGTGTCATTATTCCCTTGTTGCGCAGCTACCATAACAAGCTGTTGCCTATAGGCTACATATCTTTAAGGGAGATACCTATTTATAAGAAAATTGTATTAACTTGCAAGTGGAGTGCAGGTGTATAAATAACAACAGTTGTGTTTCTACATTAACTTCCTCAATATGGCATAAAAAAGGCCAAGTTAAAGAGATATCCATTTCTTCAGCTAATAAGAGACAGAAAGTTAATCGCCAACACATAAAATTACAACAAATTGACAACAAATGGTCTGCCTTTGAAGCAAGAATAATGGAAGTGTAACAGAGAGTTACTGCTGCTGACGTCACAGGTAGAGTGCAAGTGCTTGAGAACACGGTTAAACCCTGGCAGAAAAGCACTGACAATTTCAAAACTCATAATAGAAGGAACAATTTATGAATTGTAGGATTGCCAAAAGGTATGGAGGGGGACAATCCAATTAATTTCCTTAATACCCTCCTAACAAAGCTCCTAGACCTACCGACGTCAGTTCAACTTAACAATCAAAGGGCTGCCCGAGTTGGACCAATGAACTCAATGCAGCCTTCTAGCAAAATTCTTAGCATCTCATCCAGAAGCAGCATATTTGCATTACTGGACTGTACTCATGTGCTTTTGATTTTGGGGACATTCAAATCAATAAAACAACTTGCATGAAATGGTGGAAGGATTTTCATTAACCATGATGTATCTAATGCTACGGTGGCCAGAAGAAAGGAATTGCATTTGCTTAGACCTGCTCTAAAACAGCTCAATGCGTGATATAGCATCATACACCCGGCTATTCTTAAAGTAACTCTCAATGGCCACACCTCTACTTTTCAAGATGCAATGGACCTAAGACACTTCATCCAAAGTCAGAATGATATGGCTACGTAGAAACCACCTACTTGATCGTCACTATTTATGCTTCTTTCAAATACTACTGATATTCACCATAATGTTTCCTCATCGGAGTGGGGAGTGAGGATGGCTGTCTCCTCAGAGGCTCTCCTTCCCCCATCTTTTTCTTTTCATTCAACATGTATTGGTGTGGCCGTTTCTTGTTAGCCACAAGCCTCAAGTATTCTTAAGCTTTGTTACATGTTTATTATCTTACTGTAATTTATTGCATTTAATGTAACATCGTGGAATGTTAAAGGGTTACATAACCATATTAAAAGGCAGAAAATACTATCTCATCTTAACAGAACCAAACCTTCCATAGCCTGTATCCAGGAATCCCATCTCTCTACCGCAGAAGCAGCTAAACTCAAACATCATTGGCTTTTGCCAGGTCTTCTCGAGTGTTGCTAATTGAAAGAAAAATTGGATTATCACTCTAATTAACAAGAAATGTAATTGGCAAGTGTTGGCTAATGAATCTGACAATATAGGTAGATGGGTAATGGTGACACTCTTAGTTGACTCCACTGACTATACTGTTCTTAACATCTACAGATCTACATTGCCAAAGCCCTCCTTTTGGGTTCAATTTAAAAAACACATTTTTCTGTCTAATCCTAATACTCTAATTGTCTGTGGTGACTGTAATGAGATTATGGATCCATTCTTATCTTAGCTAGAAAATCCAGTGTACGCTTTAAACATAACAAGTCCCATATGCAATTCACCAAATGTGGTTAAGAATTAGGCCTTCACGTTTTTTTCCAGCCCCCACAAACTCTATCTAGATTAGACTATATATTTATATCTAAACCCCTAACGAGTTGCCTTCTGGATGTCAAAATTGACTGTATAGTGCTATCAGATCACGCACCTGTTCATATTCAATTATCTTCTCCGCAAAATATTACAAAATCCAACATATGGAGATTTAACTCAGCCCTCCTCAAAGATAAATCATTTACTCCCTTCATAATCCAACAGCACGATAATTACTTTTCAGAAAACATAAGCCAAGACACTTCCATTACTAACAACTAGGACTGCTACAAAGCGGTTCTTCTGGGACACATTATTTCCTTTGCGGCAAATAAAAAAAATGTTACTCAAACAGGAGTCAGAAAGCATTCTGAAACAGCTTAAGGCCCTAGAATCTCAATACTCACACACTAACTCTGAAATAATCTTAAATTGCATTATTAAACTCAGAATTCAATACAATAAAATTGTAACCCAATACTCCCACGATAATCTTTTAAAGTACATCGCTAAAATCTACCAACTTTCTAATAGATCGAGTAAGTCCCTAGCTTCTTACCTGAAACTTAAAAAAGGGAAAGCCAAAATTGCAGTCATCAAAGATTGCATAAGCAATAGAATGTCCTCGGATAAAGATATAATCACTCTTCTCTGATTTCTATCAGAAACTATATACCTCAGAAACCTCTTCTAACAATGACCATATTCAGACAATTCTTCATGATACACCTCACTCTACTTATCCATTGGTTAACCTTCAGACACTTAACACTCCCATATCCATTAGCGAAATTCTCAAAGCCATCAAAGACCTCAAAAAAGGTAAAGCTTCTGAGCCTGATGGCTTCTCCAGTGATTTTTATGCACATTTTAAAAACATTGTAATACCTAAACTTAATGAACTCTTTTCTCAATACAGCCAGTGAGGCTCGGGGATCATTTCTGGAAGCCCTGCTCAAAGTTTACCCCCAAACCCGCCAAAGATCCTGAATTTCCCAAGAGTTATAGGCCCATCTCCCTTACCAACATGGATTGTAAAATATTTGAAAAATGTTTAGCCAACAGACTTCTATTGGTACTACCTAAACTAGTAAAACAAGATCAAGTAGGTTATTTTAAAGGTAGACCATCATCTTCCAAATGGTGTCCAAATGGCTTTAAATAGCTTGGTACACATATTTCCTCCTTTGCCAAAGACATCATCAAACTCAACACTACCTCTCTACTCTCTAGAATAAATGAACTCACAAATTCCTGGTCCCCTTTTTATTTGCATGGTGGAGTAGACTAGAATCCATTACAATGATGATTTTGTCAATTATTTTGTATCTCCTATTTATGTTACCAATACCTCTTCCCTCCTTTTTCTTCAAATCCATTGATACTTGTCTAGCTAAATTTCTTTGGGGGAGGAAGAAACACAGACTATCTCTTCGTAAACTCAAAGAACCATGGGCTGCTGGAGGGGTTGGATTTCCTGACTTTTAAAATGATCATATGGCCTTTGTGTTAAAGCAAGTTCAGTTATGGTTTACCCATGAGTTTTCTAATGATGTACCCCAACGGGTAAGCCAAAAGAGAGCAATGGTATCCCCCTAAATCTAGCTGATTGCAATCTCATTAAGGCTAAAAATAGATTAATGAAATGTACTATTACCATTTTATCTGCCCACTACTTTAGAATGTATTTGTTCCCCCTAATTCCTAAACCCCTCCATTACATCTCATTGTATATTTGGTTTAACCCATTAGTTAAGATCAATAAGAAGTCAATCTGCTGGAGACCATGGCTCTCTATGGGTATCAAATATCTTGATCAGATATTCGTCCAAGGCATCCCAGTCAAATGTAATGAACTTGTTGATAAATGCAATGTCCTGTTCTCATTTTTGCAACAATGCATGTATATTATTGATGCTATTGTTGAATATTATGATTCTCTCATCTGTAAAAACATCACTCCAAATGCTGATAGGCTATAATCTCTCTACAAACCAAATATGTCTGCTTCCTTATATTACAAAACAAAACTCTTCTTCTAAACTCTTCTATACATACAATGCATGGCTGCTACCTAGCCTGGCAGCAGGACTGTGCACTAATAGATAGCCAACTACGGTTTATAGTCATAATGTAGAAAAAAAAAAGTCAACTTACAAAAATGTAGAAAAAAAATGTCGAAAACAATAATGTCGAAAACCTATACATATAATGAAAAGTCAATTTTTAGAAAAAAAAATGTCGAAAAATAAATGTCAATTAGCATTATCAATAAATACATAAACAAGAAGAGTATAATTTACTAGGGGGGTCCCCCCCAACCCCCCTCACCCAAAACCCCCCGGACACCCCCCTCATCCCCCCACCACCCTCTCACCCCTCATACTCAACACATTTTAATTATACATATATATTTTTTTTTTTTCGAAAAAATGTAGAAAAAATTCAACATTATTGGTTTTCGACATTTTGACTTTCGACATTATTGCATTCTACATTATGACTGACCACCAGCCAACTACAATGGCCTTAATTATGGAACCATATATCTAAGGTGACTGCATCGGCAACTCTAATACAAACTACATACTTTTTTCATCACAGAATATGTATTACTCCTTCACTTTCAAATGTGGCCTTATGCAAAACAACAATTGTTGGAGCTGCTTACAACCTTTTGGGTTTTTCAAGCATATGGTCCTTGAATGTATATTTGTCACACCCTTTTGGCTCGACATTTGGAAAACTCTAAAAAAGCATTTTGAATATATTGATGGACTTCTGTACTCAAGTTCTTTTCACTGGGACTGTTGTTGTTCAAGATATAACTGACAGACATGAGAGCTTTTTGTTTGATCTGTTTATTATTTTTGCTATTAGAACTATTTCATCCAACTGGAAAAATCTAGATAAACGTTATTACAAGATGTGGTGGAATTCAATTTGTAACACTCATATACTAGAGACATGTAATGCATCTACCATGTCTCTACTACGAAAACATAAACGTAAATGGAAACCTTTTATTGAATGTTTGGCACATTCATCTTTGGTTTAACTGTTAGTTATCTAATACTTGTCACACACTCTTTCCCATTGTCCCCCAACTTTAACTCATCCTTCCTCACATGTGTGTTCTGTTCTTGTCATTTCATGCTCCTGTTCTTAAATGTATGCACAATCCTCCCCCTTTCCATGTAAAAGTGAGATTTTAATGATTAATAAGTATGTATTCATACAAGGCACTCTCATATCTCAACAGCAAAGTGTATATCGTTATTCCTTTATGTACAGATTGGTTATAAAACATGGTATGATTCTTGTACACCTTGTAGGATTCGACTTAAATAAAAACCTTTTTTAACTGAAAAAAAGAAAGACTCTCTAATATGATGGATTTGCACCATTGTTTGCTGACAACTAAATGTACAAATAAAATAAAATAAGAGAAGAGCCGCTAGATTTTGTAGGTGAAAACCTGGTTATTTCCTTGGGGAAGATACTGGATATGGATGAGGGGAGAGTCAGGGGAGGGGTCGATGTAGCCTTGTGAGACAATCAATCGAACACTAGACATAAGGATGTTGTCCTGTTATTGGACGGTTCAGAGTTAAAGGATACCGCCACTGCCTTGGAAGCAGGGGAAAGGGTGGGTGTTGACACTACCCAAGGCGGTTGCGAGTAAGAAAAAGAAAAAGAAAGTCAAGTAAGCTGATAAACATTTTAAGTGTGTGAGAAAGTACCTGAGAAATGTGGTCTTTTCTGATGATATAAGAGCTGAACTGTGGAGGAGCAAACTCAGAAGGATAAAGAGTTTGGGCAAATGTAACAAGACACCAACAAGTCAAGCACAAATCTAATATGTTAAAGGGAAGTAAAGACTGAGTAACTTGCTTAGATTGGAAGAAACATCACAATTTTCAGCTCAAGCTCAAGATGGTGAGATCGAGGAGGATATTGTGGTCCTTGTAGATACTGAACCCAATTTAAGTGTCGGTAAGAAGACAAGACAGCATCAAGATTCACGTTCTAGAGTCAATGTTCAGACTCAGGTCGACTGGAGACAATTGAATCCACAGCAGGCTCAACTTGATAGCATCTCTGTGAATAAAACCAAACGTCCCGTGGAACGATGGGCCACAATTTCTTGATGGGGAAAAAATAAACCAAAGAAGAGTATGATAGTCAAAACACAGACATTACAGAATCTGTCGCCTGTCAACTCGCAAAATCAAGCCCCGGCAAATTTGATACAGCTTTGTAATGTTCTATTGGCATTGAGTATGCAACAAGGGACTTCCCCACAAGGCACGGCAAACATAGGATGAAAGGAAAAGTGTAGCTAGTAAAGAAGATTGTTCTAACTGTTTCTTTGTTCGTCCCCATATCTGGATGGAACATTTATTCAACACCGGTGAACAATTGATCCTAAACAGACAATCGATCTTGAACTTGGTAAAAGAAGTGCCAGAGTTATACCTGTTCGCAACTTATGACATTGACTATATTCACTTTCCGTCTGTTAATGTGACAAACATAGTGGAAATTGGGCTTCAGTTGCGCCTGGGGGTTAATGTCCTCCTGTCAGCTGGAGAAGTATTCTTACAAAAAGGGTATCAAATTTCCACAAATAAACCAAAAATAAAAATACAGGTGGAAACAGGGATATCGGGTTGCACTTAGGTGAGAGAGGAAAAAGCATCCAGGAGAGTGAATCAGTGGGGCTGTTGACAAAAGCAAATGATGAAGGGGTGAAAAGCAGAAGCAAGGTATGGACTTTGCTGCCTGAGATCTTGATTCAAGTGTTTTGAAAACTGGATGAAAATACTGTGTCACTTTAGTGAATTTTGATTTGGATGTTTTGTGCTGGAATAGGAGGGGATCTACAAGTTTTATTAAGGGGAAAACTGATGATGACATTTTTGGCTCCTTTGACTTCATTTTATTACAGGAAACATGGTTGCTCGCAGAACTTAGGTTGGATGGTTTACCATCGTGAGTCAACTTGCAACTAATCTTAAAGGTGGCAGAACATCGGATGGCTTAACAACTGCTGTTCATAATTCCAAAATAGTGAATATGGTAAAAATAACAAAAGCTCATTATGGAATTTTGGCCACAAAAATTGAGCTCTCTGTTAATGGCTGTAAAATGAGCAGAGTGGTGTTTAACCTTTATTATAACCCCTCCTGTGCCATCCTGAATGGGTTTCTGATAGAAATATCTGAAAATCTGTCTGAAGAGATGCGTCTGAGGGTATGAGTATCTTAATAGCAGGAGATTTTAACTCATACTGCCTAGACCAAAGACACTGGAAGTATGGGTCGGATTTTGCAGAAGAAAACAGCAATAAATGGTTGAGGTTTCTAAATGAAGGGGATCTGATTCTCTGTAATGGTAATCTAAACAAAGAGTTGGCTCCAGCTTACACTTGCGTGGAAAACCAGGGGAAATCAGTTATAGATTATATAATCTTGTCTAGAGACCTGTTTGCCCGCATCTGTGGGATGAAGGTAAGACCCACCCAGTGAAGCAATTATAAAATGTTGATCTTAAAGATGTTGGATGGAGTTTACCCAGATGAATGAAGGTATGAGACAGATCTTGAGGCAAACAAGGGTGGAAATCGGTTGGTTACGTTCAAATTAAATGGATCTAAGTTACATACAAATATGAAAAAGTCTCTCGCAGCTAAATCAAGGGAACAATTAGTAGCTGTGTGTCAACCAGAAAAATGAGAATATTTTATCTGGGAGTTAGACAAACCACAAGTGGGAGGTCCAAAGAAAGTTCCCAGTCATGAATATAAGTTTAACCAAACTACCTGGGCGCGGAAAAGAACATTGAGGAAACATCTAAGAGATCTGAAGAATGAACTTTCCGATAGGGAAGTTTTCCTAAGGGAAAAGAAACCCTTGATCTCAGAATACCGTGATTGGAAAAGGGCCAATCGATATTTTAAATTTAAACATCGGGGGAACTTATGATTGAAACCCTAATTACAAAGAACACCCAGAATTTCTGGCCTTTAGTAAATGGTGGTAAGATCTCACAAACCACCTAACAAACTACTTCTGTGTCGGAAGACAAATGGAGTGCTTACTTTGAATCTTTGTTTGGTAAGATCGCATGTGATGTGGACACGGTCCACGTGGATGTTCCTTGGCTTCAGTGTGTATCACCTCAGGTGGTGCAAAATCTAATTATAAAATCATCTGGCTCGAGAGATGCAGGCCCAAATGGGCTGTCTAACTCTATTCTAAAAGCTGACTTGGAGTCCTGGTCTATGACATTGCACCTTCTTTTTAAAACTGTATTGAAAGAAGGCAATGCCCTGAGAGCTGGAAGTCGGCAGTTATAATTCCTATACCCAAGGGGGACGATCATGCAGATGTGAACAATTACCACCCGATCACCCTTCTTGATGCAGACAGTAAAATCTTCTCAGGGGTAGTGTTGTTGGAACTGTAGAGCTGGGCAGAGAGTAGGGGTATTTTGGAAAGAGCACAGACCACATTCCGGTCAGGCATGTCTACACCCTTAATGGGCTGGTTATGAATGCACTTAGGGGCTCTGTGTGGCAGGCAGGACACTCCCCATTTTATGTGGTGTTTTGTGGACCTCAGTAAGGCCTTTGACACAGTAAATAGGAAAATAGGAACCGAGTATGGCAAATGTTGAGGGCCTGAAGTATTCCTGCTGGACTGTTGGCAATCTTGGTTTATTTACATTAGAAAACCAAGATCTTAGTTCGATTGAACTGCCAAGGTGATCTTATTAGGTCAATTCTAACAGAGAGTGGAGTGAGGCAGGGTTGTATACTCGCGCCTTCTCACTTTATTTGGTATCTGGCTGATTTAAAGGACACATTAGATAAGCATGCCCTGGCATGTCCTAAAATTGGTGGGAGGCAAATTAGTTGGATGGCTTATGCCACTTGCGTACTGCTCATTGATTTTGTTCCTAGGGAATTACAGCAATTGATGGGAGCGATGAGTGAATACGCACAAGCAAATGAACTGGCTATTAACCCTGAGAAGACAAGTATAATGAGATTTTGTAATAGGAAAAGGAAATGTGTGGCATATAGTTGGTTTATGTAATCAAACATTTTTGCACCAGTATTAGAAACAACATATTGGGTTTTAGACTATCAGAGCATTCAAATGTGGGCTAAATGGAAGATTGGATTAGAGCAAACATTGATCAACTGGTAGCTCAAATGAAGGACCTTAAAGATAATTATTGTTGTTTCTCACTGGTTCCCTTAATAAAATGTTATAAGGGTAATGTAATTCCCTCCCTGCTCTGCGGCATGGATATTGAATCCTAGATGTGGAATCTGAATTGGGATCGCTTGGAGGGAAGGATATGGAAAAAGGCGTTGAACCTACCCGTGTCCCTCCCTATGGTGGCACTTTAATACGCAAAGGTCCTGTGTCCTGCAATTTTATAAACTTATTATGTTGCCATGGGGAGATTCACTTTATGTGGATTTCTTCAAAGAAGATCTAATGAAAATGAATCCCCTGTTGAAAGGTTTAACGAACAGTGTGACTTCCATTAAAAAAAATATTTGTAGAACTGTAAAGGATCTACTATCAAATCTGAGCATTGTAAAGAGAGGGCTAAATGAATATAACTGCACGGGAGTCTATCCTTCGTAGACAAACTGATGGGAGCTTTACCAAACTGCTTGACGTGATTTCCAGATGGAAGAAGTTGAGATGTCATGCAGAGATTTCGGTTAAATTTGCACCTGACTGAAGACGTAACTTCCAGTAAGTCTGTGGAAATTGTGTGTAAGGATGTATGCTCCATCTGTAAATTAGAGATCTGACAGTCTTTGTACCACATTCTGATTGAATGCCAAGGGTCAAGAGAGAGAATAACATAGTCATTCACATGTTTTGTCAGCAAGCCTCGATGGTTACAGACTATGGGGGTCATTACGACCCTGGCGCTAATGGGTTAACGGCGCCGTAAAAGTCTGCGGCACCGTTAACCCCTTAGCGCCTTACTACAAGGTCCCTTTGCGGGACCCGACCTGAACGGCTGGTCTGGACCAGCCGTTAAAGTAGAGACCCGCAAAGGGACCTTGATGGCAATTACGGTACCGCAATTTGCGGTACCATAATTGCCGCCTTCCCCATTCCCATTGAGCCCTATGGGGCAAAAATGGGAATGGGGAAGGGCCATGGAGAAAGGGGGAATTACCGCCCCGCCAACCTTGGAATGGGCTGGTAATTCCTCCTTTCTCCATGGCGGACTCCGGCATGGACCATGGTGCTAATAGCACCATGGTTTAGCGCCTGAGTCCTAATGAGGGGCTATGGATTTCTGGCATCGTTTGTCCTCAGGTCATGAAACATTCTTGACAATGGAATTGATAAAAGTGTTGAAAATGCTGGAACTGTATACTGTTTTTCCCTGAGAACTGGGTGTAACGGGTGTATTTTTATTTTAAGTTTTATCTATGACTGCAAAGACATGTAGTGACTGATTTTACATGACAATTTATTGTTTTGTATTAAATGAAAAGTCAGATATCTGGCTGATGCACAGTAAAAAATAAACAATTCAAATATATATAAAATATGTATATATGTACATGTTTTTTCCTGCTAGAGGGGTATATAAATACAGAAACTCATTTGAAATAGCTAATTTCTTTTTGAAAGAAAATAATTATGCTGATTTTGTTTAACATTAGCAAACATGATATAAAGATATACAGTCATTTAAAATGCACCTAGTTTTGTGATACACAATTATCTTTGTTAACATAATTTCTACAGCTTTATACCCATACCACCTAGTTGCCTTTTCCTCTAAAAAATACAAAAGGTAATCTAAACAATAAAGGACCGCCTTGGAGTATTTTTTAAATGGTATTTAGTTCATCTATTTTCAAGCAATCCTAAAGATACAAACCCTACAAACTGTCGATCGTACAAACCTCGTGCCAACCTCAAGCCTACCTTCTTTAAAGGAATTTGCAAACACCTGCCAATACATATTCACAATAGGGCTAGAAAGGCTGCAGGCACAGCAGAGGTCAGCAATTCCCTTGTTGACATCTGATCCAATGACGCCAGACAGGAACAGCCATTCTGAAAATGGCAAAAACCTAGAAAAAGGTTACATCTTGGAATCCATCTTCACACAGCAGCCTCTGTCTCTGCACATGTTTTGGACTGCAACTCCCATCATTCCTAGCTAGCACAGTCAATAATGGGGTCATGTGAGTCACAATCTGATAAATCTAGAGAGCCAAATGTTGCAGACCACTGATGTACATTGTGCAGCTGAGCTCAAGAGAGCCATCTTTATGTTTAAAATACTACATTTTTGAAAGATAATTGTAATGCCTTGCAGCATTCACTGTGCCTCCTCTACTGTGAGTTTCCACACTGATTGGTGCTGCTCTGCATACTGCTAAAAATCTTTGCATAGCCACTGCAGGGAACACAAAGACCTATGCTATAGAAAGTTTTACTAAAACCCAGATGGTCCTATTGCGCTGAATGTCAAATCTCCATGGGACTCGTCACTCAACTGACAGACTGTTCTATAATTATTGCAAAACAAATATGCACCACTGGAAATTAGACAGTGCACAGACACTTCTAATTATAAAAACATAAAAAATAATGAATACCCTGACCCAAAATGAACTGCTAGCCAAACTACCCCACATCAAAGAGACCAGCAGTTTAAAAAAAAAACTAATTGGGAATCCTTGTGGTCAATAGCAAGTGCACCATTGTTCGAACTAAACAGTTTCACATGTTGTAACTACTTTTTTGAGAATCTCAACCATGCTGATGAGAGGTAATGGGGCATACAAGGAAAACATAGGAGTGAATCCCATTGAGTATCAACATGTGCTTTTATGTGTGCCTATCACACCCCTCTCAGCGCTCTACTTATCCCACTTTACTCTGTGCTTCACGCCCTATGTTAGATCACAGGTGCAGTCGAAAGACCCATTTTGTCAAGAGTTTTTATAGACTACTAACAGTATTCCTCTTCTAGGTAAGGGAACAACCACCATTTAAATGTTGGGGGGAACCAATATTGCCTGATGTACATTTAGGATTGTGATATTGGATTGGTTTAGCATCATTACTTCACAAAGTTACTGTCTACAGTACAAAGTAAATTAGATGCTCAGAGTGATATCATCCACAAGTCTTTCTGGGCTCTTGTACCCCACTACATCCAACCCTCTCCCCCTAAATGCTTCTCTGCTAGAGCCCTTCAGTCTTCTAGCTCCAACTCTCTCCATATCAGATGCTTCTCTCTTCCGCATGAGCCTCCCTCTAGAATGGCATCTCTGGCCCTCTCAGATATGAGCTGGATCTCATTAAGTTCTGGAAGCTTCTCAAGACCCTCGTTTTCTCTTCTTCCTTCCCGCTCCCATGCTAACGTCCCCCTATGCTGCATTTGACTGCTGCCTGGTTCTTTCTGATTCATACAGGCACCAGGCCATCCTCGCCTAGTCTACCCCAGCACCTCAGTTTCCCGTGAACCCCCAAACGTGCACTTGCCCTGCTGGGCTCCCTCCCCCTGCACTTGTCTAGCTGGGCAAGCACCCCTATTAAGCCCATCCATCCTCATCCTTGATCTTAGCATGTGGACCGTCTATCCCCTGCACTCTTTGCATTCCCCTGGCACTTCTCCACTTGTCCTCCCCTCATCACATACCTAGCCCAGGGGCCCGGTTCCCCTCTTTTCTGCTCCCCCCAGCACTTGACCGCTATCCACTCTGACCTGCACTTCCTTGCTCCCCTTAGAATTAGTGCATTCTGCTCTGACTGGCACTTTCCCCCACTCTCCTGCACTTCCTGTTACTGCACTTGCACAATATGAATGACACAAGACACAGTAGGACCGTTTTTGTTATTCTTCATCCCTGTTCCCACCAGTACCCCTCTTGTCTTGCTGCACCTAAAACACCATAAACAACATTTGCTGTGTAGGCGAATTACTAATACCTAATACACACATAAACCTGGTCAAAGAACCTGCTACCTGGCAAAAGAATGGGCTCAGGGATGAACACACAGACAGAGAATCTGTCATTAAAATGTGAAACTGCATCAGTGAGTCCTAAACAAACACAGGTTTATTTTCATGCTCGAAGAATAGGTTCTGATGATAACAAAGAAGTGGCAAGCCAGTCATCTTTACAAAGGACCTTTGCTCCAGAGATAGGCCTCCGGATAAAAAGCTTGTTACTTGTGAGAGGAATGGAATTTGGGGATGCACCAGAGACAGATAATTTGCTCATTTGCTAGATGTGTGTTCTGGAAATTTAGTCAAAAATAGGGAAGCTGTGAGGACAGTTTGAGTGTGGCTGACCTCCCACAATGCCCTATTCAATGAACCATAATCAGAGGCTGGACAAGTGCCTCCACAATTTACTCCTGATTTACAAATGGTACGCTTAAGGCAAGCTCAAGACTTATCTCTGCCAGATGTGCCTGGGAATGAATTTCCCTATAATTACAATGCAACTAAGAAAAACAAAATCAAATGGTTCAAGAATGGATTCATGAGGTTAACTGAGTAAATATATTCTGTCACCTGTTTGAAGGATGTTTCTGGTATTCACTCAAGCAGAAATATAAAGCAGTCACTCAGAGAAACAATCTGTTCTATGTTGTCAACCAAGGAAATGCAACATGGTCACCTTTACCATTGGTGGGTTCACACAGATGGGGAACATGTTGATTCTAGAAAACATGATTTCGTGCAGGAATGGTGAATCTTCCATATGATGAAACAATGGGTCTGTGAATAGCCTGGGACCGTTGCCTGTAGGAAAGAAGGCTGAATGATGTATTCGCTCTTAAACATTTGTCTATATCCTAGAGGACACAGGTTTAAAGCCTAGAAAGGCCAACTCAGTTCTTTACCAGCCAAATGTCTATATATTGAGTAAGAACTACATAACAATTATTTTGGGCCTTAGAGGCAGGAGGAAGCCAGCAAGAAGTGCTACACCAAAACTTAATTTTTTTAATTTAGTGGCAGAGAACATGTCAAAACAGCACAGACCATTGCAATTAGCATATGGGTACAGATCCACCAATCACTCAGGTTGAATGATCCAGAGTACTGTCCAAGGGACACAAAGGCTCACCCACCCCAGCAGAGAAACAGAGCATTTTACCTGCAGAGCACAATGGGCACAGTAGATCAGAGTAAGTATACAAAATTGTTGAACTGAAATAGTGGATAGGACCAGAAATACTGAAAAAGAACAAAGGATTTAACAAATAAACAGAACTTCCTCTCTATTTATGCATTTATTTATTTATTTATTTTATGTATTTATTTTTACATTTTTGACAACGCCCATACCCAGTCTTATCACAGTCTTAGTACAGCTTAACAGTAAGGGAGCAAGGTACATAAAGAACAAATCAGGAAAATATATAGATCACAATTACTCGTATTTGTCGAACAGCCAGGTCTTGGCTAGTTTTTTTTAAAGTGGGGAACAATTGTTCATTACGGATATGAGCAGGTAGGACATTCCAGAGTGTGGGATCTGTGATGCAGATGGAGTCCATCTATGGACTTGATGGGGTAAAAGCTGCTCCCAGAAAGATGTTGTTTAGGAATTGGCACAGGGGTTGATAGCCATATCAACACTACTCTTAATTGAGACTGGGTGTAGTTATGGGAATTGCACAGGGAAATGTAAATCAACATCCACGCTTTGAAGGGTTTAAGTCAGAGATTGCCAAGTCATGTGCTTCTTGAACTCTTTCTGGAGGCCATGCATTGAGGTAATTGAGGTTGCTTGATCATCCATTCTTTGGCTTCTCTCTAAGGTGAACTCTCTGAGTGACTTTAAATGATAGGCAAATGTATTACCTGGCCTATTACAGCAAACAGCGAGGGAGTGTTCTGTAGTCATGCCTTTTCAGCCCTTGCCCTCTCGCTGCAAAGGTCTCATCAAAAGGAAACATGCACACTCTCTCCTAATGTAACCCCCCTGTATCAATTCATTCATCTTCAGTGGGACACTTCAATTCATGCCCTTTGCCCTCTCTGTCGTTCACTGTTCTGCTCTCTGGCCACCCCTTCCCAGGGTGCTGGCCCAAATCATTGCAGCTGTTTCCCTGCTTTTTGTTTGCCACACCCACGTTGCCGCATTTTCCTCGTGGCATTTGAATTGCATTAGGATTTCTCTTTTATTTTCATATCTAATGGTAGGGTGAGAGTAGGGGGGTGTAGAAGGAAGGTGTGGGCCAATTGTCCCCATGTAAAAGCTGCAGAAAATTAGGGGGGGACAGCCACAGTGAGTTGGCTCCACTATGAGCTGTACCAGCTCCTTCCCATGATCCCACTCTTCCATTGATCGATCATCATTATTGTCCATGTGCTTTCCTGGCCTGATCTAGCTGAGTTATTAGGCTATAACTACTGCAGCACTTTATTATTCTAACAATCTTCTTTATGAGCTCACCTCTCATTGGGACTGTGAACAGTTTAGAAGGCTTGGGGGTAGGGAGACCCCATGATAAACACATGTGAAGTAAAAAGAAGAAAAGAAAAAATACTGTAGAAAAAATGTGGTCTCCCAAGAAGCCCCAACACATTCTATGTTGTCTCATGATTTCCCCTGAGTCCTTACTGAGTGTAAGGGATGCTCAGCTCTGGAAGTGCTTTGCATGGTTTGAAATTTGGGATGCATTTGTTTCCACTTGAGTTTGAGTTGATGCAAGCTGGGCTGGAGCTTCTCGTCTCCCTCAATCTAATGTCTGGTTCTGCCTTTCTCTCACTCAGATTTAGTGGTCTGGCATGGAGTGGTGTTCCTTAGTGTGTGCATTAGCATCTCACACCTGAGTGCTAGCAGACAGTCCTGCATGATCCTGCAAATTTCAGAAGCATTTGTATCCATTTTGATTGGGCCAAGATGATGCCATGGCAGGCCTCTGCTAAGAGTTGTTTGTGGAATTTCTAAAGTAACAGTCAGCTGCAGCAGTCAATTCCCAAGAAATTACATAGTTATCATGAGTCAAATATTGAATCTATGGATCCAAAGAGCTTCAATCTGCTCTAATCTTTTCTGTATATCACATGAAGGGATGCTTTGATAACGTCAAGGATTTAACAATTTAACTGGGTAATAGAATGTCCATAGTCTGTAAAGGGTTTGGCCACACAAATATCACAAACTCAGCAGAAATACATAAACTATTTGAGCACAGGGAAGCCTTTTGGATACAGAGATTCAATGCTTTGATTCCTGGGGGCATGAATGATGATATGAATTTACTTTGCTTTCTGTGACAAATCTACTCTTTGCATGTAGAATTCAGGAATGTGTATTTCATGAGAGAGTACTTTGATTCGCTCTATAATGTTTCTCTACCTGTTTTAGAATGAAGTTGTGATCCAGAATTATGCACATTGGTAACCAATGTGATGTTCATTTGGCAAGATTTACTTTATTTTGTTAATTATAACTCTTGTTAATGCAATGTTTTGGCATAAGACTGTGTGAATACTTAATCTGATTCAACACGTGTTTGTAGTTTTTTTTGTTTTTCTTATACCTAGTAATCGCACATTTATTTATATCCTATTGTCTTTGCTCGTGTTTGTGAATCTTTTTATGTCTGTAAGATCCTAGATATTGCCTGATTATTAACCACCAACTGGAGGGTATCATATTCTATTCAGATGTTCGCTGCACATTGTCCTATTTGACGGGACTTTCATTGCATTGTTTAATTCATTGTTACCTTCTGTATTTTAATTTTTCCACCTTTTTATCTTTCGGATTTCCTTTGTTCTTATTCCTTTTTTATATTTTACCTTCCATTTTTTTCAGGGTTTATAGACATATTCTTCCCATTTGTTGATTTGTTTCATTTATGCACATCTATTTATTTTCTTATTTTTTTCTTTTTTATATTTATGTTCATATCCCTTGCCTGCTGTTGTTTTTTCATTTACGCCTTCTGCTTCCTTTTGTCATTGTAGTTTTTTTTCTTTGTGATTATCATCTTTGTTTTCACGTGTTTTCACGTGTGCTACTGGCAACGATGTCAAAGCCTTTCATACGTGATGATACCAGTCCACCCAAAAGTAGACAAGGCCTGGTTTGCAGGCTTTCACACGAGTGTTTTTATTCATCTAACATCGTTCTTGGATGCTCAGCAGATCTTTTCTGGGGGCTCGCACCTGTTATCTACAAATAAAATTTAAGGAAATCACTGGTGATTTTTCATTATCAGCTTATTTTTGTGTTTTTACTAGTAACTGTTTTCATTCTATTTTTTTCATGTTATGTTTTCATTTAACTTCAAGCAAATAACTTTATTTCCTTTGGATATTTTTACTTTGAACTTTTTAGCTTTAGTATAACAGTATCCTAGCAGTATTGTTGCTTAAGAATCGGATATGAATGGGTCATAAAACATTGTCAACAAGTGATTGTTTTAATGAAATGAGTCAAGCATGCAGGTAATTTGCTTATTTTTGTTACAGCAAACTGTCTGAGCAGTGGGAAATCTTTCAGGAAATCATATGTACTGGTGCATCAAACCAAACATGACAGTGTCAGAGACCATGACTGATGAGGCCAGCATGGGAGATCCTTATAAGAGGTCAGTGTTGAGATGAAGAGATAATAGAGCTCTGAGAGATAAGAGCAAGTTAAAGATTAAGGGTCATTAGGAGTTTCCTGGTATTCCAACCATAATTCCAGCAGGATACCGGGAACAGACCTACCTTTACCGGCACCTGATATCCTGGTAATTCCTGGATATTCCAGGCACCAGGCACCCGCAACAGTGGTCATTCCCCAATCCATGGAGCCCACTAGGACTCCATGGGTGGAATTGTCGGTATTTCCGGCACCAGTAATAACGGTGCCGGAAATACTGGCAGTGTGTTGCCTATGGGGGCCTGACTCATCTCCAGCTCTTGGCTTGAGGTAAATCAGGGAACCTCCACAGGCAAACCTGTAGTTCTGCAGTGTGGGAAAAGTGGCGGTCAAGGATTTACCACCACTTTTTTTATTTTTTATGTTTTATTGTGTATAGTTTCTTACAAAACGTTTTTAAAAACTTTTAACAAAACCATCCTGAATCCTTTTTCATTATTCACCATCAAATTGTCTTATACATAACTTGCTGACCGACATAGCAAGTCATCAAGGAAAAAAAAGAAAAAAAAAAGAAAAGAATGTAACACAGCCTTCCATTGTCTTAGGGCTATCTTTACATTACTCCTTCCACTGCTAGTATTCTATCAAGGAAGTGTACGACTGCACATGTCAGCATAATCATTTTTACCAGTCAATATGGCCGACCACCACTTGTTCATATTTTCATTCAAGGGGGCACATTTCCTTAGAGCCACTGTTCTTTCTGACTTTAATGTTGAGCATTATGTGACCAAGTGCTTCAACGATTCCCATTTCTTGGTTGCAGAACCGGCAGCAGTTGTTTTGAGTGTTCAGATCTTTTTTTTAGGAAAATCATCTCTTTGGTTGGTAACAAGTTTAATCGCAGCCATAGGAACTTGTCTCTGTGGTATCGTGAAAGTTTTGTAAGTACTTGGGGACTTTTCCTGTGGTTTCTTTTAGTATCTCATACGGACGCGCCAAATTTGGCATAGTCATCTCTCTCAATAATGAGAGTGATTTGCACAGCACTGTTGCCCCAAGAGACTTTAGGCCCAGTTCGTGCCTCATCGAGGGCATTGAAACAGTTTGTGGTAGTACTTTCCTCCAAAACTGTCCTTCTAGTGGGATCCACGTCATGTTGTTAAGGTTAAATCCTGCTTCGCTGTCAAAAGTGACTGCAGCCACCACTTTTTGACAGTAGAACATGAGGACAGGATTGAAAGTACATTTTCCAAATTCCTGATGTAGTTTTAAATAAGTAATTTTAAGTTTCAAGTCCTCCAGCCACTGCTATTCTCTTATTGAAGTATTGAAGATAATTCCAAGGTAACAGATGTTTTGCGTTCTCTCCAGTTGTTGCCGAGCTGTGAACCATTTGAAATTTCTCCCTTTCTTTCCAAACTTGGATCCAGAATCAACAATCTTTGATTTTCCGGCGTTAATTTCCATGTTGTCATCCTGTAGATAGACCTCCAGCTTCGTTAATAGGTGCTGTAAACCTATTTGAGTGGTGTTGGCTAGAACCATGTCATCTGCATAGGTTGCCCAACTGATCTGATAACCATTTATTCTTGGTGGAAAGATGTTACATTCAGAGAGGGCATCAGGCAGGTCCGCAATATATAATTTGAAGATAAGTGCCACAAGGGGGCAGCCTTGCTTGATGCCCCTTTCTGTTGGAATATTTTCAGACAGCTAACCCTCAGCATTCAGTCTTATTTTGATCAAAGTATTGGAATGCAGTTGTATAATCATTTGCAGCAGATCTGTTCAACACTTCCATTTTCTCAATTTTTCCCACATTGTCGCTCTATTGACCCTATCGAATGCTTGACGTATATTGATAATGGCTAAAAATATATTTTTCTTATTTTTCATAGTGTCCAGTTTTAGAAGATTGACTAGTGACAGATTTAGCTCAACTCTGACACCTTGGGTAAAGCCTGTCTGTCTATTCTCATCTAGTATTTTTTTACTAAATGGTTATTTATGTTGCTGATGTTCTAATCTGAATTCACTACTTGTTGTTTTTAATTGGGCTAATAGAGGGCCATATGCAGATGAACTTTCACCTCCCAAATTATCAATTGACATTTTTGCTGTTAGCTCTGTGATCTCTAACAACCTTAATCTTAGCCGATTTAAGCCTTGGTTTATCTCTAGTGCTGCCACTTTTCCCGCACTGCAGAATTTATAATGAGGGCCTAAATCTTTGACCATTTTGGCACCAAATGTGTTGACAGAAGTGAAGGATGGTTTGGTGCTGTGAAGGATGGGTGCTATAGGAGAGGTAGAGGATAAGTAGTTGAGAGTAAAGGAGGTAGGGCCTTGAGTTGATGGACATATGGAGGGGCAAGGAGGGAGTGAGAAAGGAATCATCTTCTCTTACATGAGGCACACACGGGAAACCTTTTCTACATGCACCATGCTGTAATACTGTTAAATAAAAATGAACATTAGATGTTTGTGTATTTGGCTGATGAATGCAAGTGTGCTTCTGCAATACACAAGCATAAGAAAACATGCTGAAAATAACAGCTGATTTGCAACTTTGAGTTATTACTGCTGTTTTAATAATTGTTCCGAAGAGCTCTCAGCAGTCTATTAATTTACTGTAATGAAAGGGTACAAAAAGCCTCTATTGATTGACAGAAATCAACAAAGTGTATCTGGTTAGGAATACGTACTCTTTCAAAATATTATAGGAACATAAATGCTTTTTTGAAGTAAATTTATGGAACCTGATACTTAAACATGTTTTGACACTTTCTGTGTGCATGCCACATAAAGTCTAGAAAACACCTGTATTTGGCAGGTAGCCAGGTTAACAGAAGTGAATCTTCACAAACAATGGCTGTGCATGTGCAGATTCATCTGTGGGACATGGGCAGAGGGCATTGGAAATGCCAACAGCTTTGTCTTTTGTGTGGGCATGAGAAAGGTATTAACTGGTCATTGATGGTTGCTGCTCCAAAATGGTGCATGTACCTGGGCATATAATAGCAGTGCCTTGCAAATGCCTAATACCTATACAGAATCCAACACTGTTGGCTTTGCCAATGCTTGTTTTTAACAGGACGTCCATGAAGAACAAGTATAGTGCTTATAAATCGAATGGTTGAGGGCAGCTCTGATTAAGACATTTGCATTACAACAGTAGCACATTTACAGCTACAATTAAGTAAATAACTCTCAGAAGACTGCTTTGAAAAAACACTGTTGGTACTTCGAGCACACAGTTAGAAGGCTTGATAAATCTAGCTCAAAGAAATCCCAGGTGATGTGTTTTGGGGGAGGGGCAGAACGTGGGTGGGAATGGCCATAGGGATTAGCAGGGCCATGGTTAGTCAAAGCGTGGGTAATTAGCCAAGCACCACCTAAAAGCTTTGTGTCGCTCCTCATACACCTTTTCTCTCTGGCTTTAATCTAATGCAATAATTATGTTTTATACGCGCCACCTAATAGCCAAAACTAAAATCTGATATACTGCAGATCTGTTGCTTGGTGACCTGCACCTTGGTCACCCCTGTTGGAAATCAGGCCCAGTAGAAAGTGCAATGCATGCAGGACTCTGCAAAGACTCATGCAAGCATTATGCAGCCTCGACTAGAAAGAGTGTTTGTATTTTCTTTTTTCATATTTTCTCCTCCCAGGCAGAGGTGGACATGTAAAATCTGTATTTTCACTGAAGGACCAATGCCTGTCACTAGAATTGAAGTCAGTGATCCAACATGGGTGGAGATGTCAAATGTGGTCCGTCTGCAAAGGTTTAATTGCCCAGAGCATTTTCAGGTTTCGGGAATGTGCCTCATGCTTGAGTATGCATGGAAGGTCTGGCTATTGATACCTTGCTCTCACTGTAAGTCTCCCTTTCTCCTGGCAAGTCCATTTTGCGAATCAGGGATTTGTGAGGGAGAGAACATTAATAAGGATCCACGTTGCTTAAAATTATTGCCTTCTTCAAACCATTAGTCGGAACTGTGTGACTCTTCACATACTGTGCTCCATGTTCTTCATATCTACACAGAACAGTGTATTACCATGCTCTGGTCCATGAACTCAAGGCAGAGCTTAGTCGTGCATATCCAACCTGTTAAAAGAGCATGTGGGAATTTACTTCTCTCCAACGATGCCCTCAATGCAGACATGTCTCAGCACTCTGGCATACAAAGCGTGCCAGGTTCTAAAAGACCACTGTGAACCTTTTCCTTTCCACACAAAACAGGACATAATGCTTTAATACTCCTGACGGTCTTTGTGAAAAATTGTGCATCGATGAAAGAAAATCTATTTACGAACCGTCCTGCGCAATCCAAGTGAGTTTTTGTATTTCATATCTACATGGTTCAGGTCCTTGCATCCTCTAAGCGAGGGGCCAGTTACCACTGGCTCGCCAGAAATTTTGTGACTATAGCTCCAGTCATCCTAGCTAGACAAGTCAATGGTGAGTGATCAAAGCAGTCAAATTCAAAAACGACTGGCGTGACACAGGTTGAATTCCTCTGCTCCAACTGATATTGAGTCCACAACATCCTCTCTATGTTTTTAACTGTGATATGTGGCACGATGTTGAACACGAGTGTTTGCCCTGTACTTCAATCTCTAAACTCTCTGTGAGTTTGAGCACATATCTACTGTTTTATTATTACTTTAACATAGCGTGATGAATTGAGAGATACAGTCACCACTCCCCAGAGGGAAGCCTTTCCTTGTGTGGCTAGGGAGTTAAACCCACTACTCTTGTTCTGCAGAGAAACTCCCTTGAGCTGTCTCTTATAGAACAACAGAAACATCAGAACTCCAGATACATCCATCAAACCAAGCCACTGTTTGTTATTGTGACATAAAACACAAGATCCAAACTGAGGAACAATGTAGTAAAACTACAGTGAAGAAGAAGAATGCTGAGTGAGTAATATCTATTACTCAATGGTTGGAAATGGTTGGAAATGAACACTATTGTGATGAAAAAGAATGAACAAACAACGAAGGGTGATCAAATAAAAGCGAAAACTGACTATAATCCTCTGGTGGGTAGGACACAGCAGCTAATCATAAAAAGAAATGATGGACTACTGTCCATGAAAAGCAAATACCAGGAGTTTCAAATCAGCTAAGTCGGAAGTGTTAAGAAAGATCGGCAGGCAACAACAGGGTGATGTGGGCCAAAAGCCAGAGAGATAGAGGGAAGAAAATTCCAGAAGAAAGTGTGAGTCGAGAGCGGTGGCATGTCCCAGGTGATGTGGAATGTTCAGTCTTGCACCAACACTGAGACTGCTGGAACACTGGTACTGCAGATCCGCAGAGAAGAAACAGAAGAAGTCACAGCAAGAACCGAAGCTGTCCTAACTACTTAGTATATCCATGGCCTACTAACATACCCAGTGTCACCATCCCATAGAAAGCAAGGTAAGGGTAACATCAGGAGACCCAAGAGGGAAGATGGGGATAAAGAATAGCCTAATCCTACTCTTCCCAGTGAGTGGTCTGAAACTAAGAAGAGTGAGAAACTCTTCGAGTAGAGAACAGTGAGGAACTCTTCGGGTCTCGGTCAACTAATCCCAGTGAGTGAGCTGAAACTAAGAAAGGTTGAGAAACACTCCAGGATCCATCCTACTCATCCTAGAAAAATGAGAAACAACATGCAACTTCTTTTACTTATCTCAGTAATATAAGAACTGGGCAAGAGAGTAAGAATACCTACTAGGTTCTACAATACATATCTCAAGGAGAAAGACATGGATGCAGAGGAGGAGAACACAATGTTAAATGTTTTATTCATAAGGACTTAAATACCTACAGAAACACAGATGATAAGAACCACATGAAGAGGGATTTAGTATCCCTAGCAATCTCAGAGAAGGATAGGATAGACTTTCAGAGACACTTAAGAATGACATTTTAGAAGCATTTCCAAAGCCCATAACACTGGGGAGGAGAAGCCTACACAGAGAACGAATAGGGGATTCAAAGAGATAGCTAACACGTTTCTCAAAATTGTCTATGAAGGCTGATGGAGCCTATCCAATAGAAGGGAGTCATTCTTATGGCCTTGTGTTATTTTTGTCTTAGTGGTAGGGACAGAGCAGCTTAACTTTGGACAGTGGACAGAATGTTTACTTTGGACCTCACAACAAATGACAAGCACCTTAGTTTGGTTCAGCTGGGAACTTCATAGATTATGAATAGTTAAGCATTTTACACGTATTATATCAATACAAGAAAGTCAAGAATGTCAATAACTGGTTGAACACCTTCTTCTGATTTACCGCAATATCTTTTGATGATTAAACCATTTTAAAGTCATTTTACTAAATTGTAGGTGATCTGCATGGGCTATGAGGTCTATAGGTGTGATGTTATGTCAAGTGTGTCTTTTTACTGGTCCTTGAGTGCACTAGTTAGGCTTTAAGGAAGGCATACGACTTTTATGCCTTTCTGACATCTTCCATCCATTCTAAGGAACATTAGGAGCACAAAATGGAATCAACATTCTGGCCTTGCACTTCTCTTCTGTTTCAAAGGTCAAATGCTTTTACGCCAACATGAAAATTGTACTAAATGCATTGATTATAGTTTTTCAATAATTTTAAATAATTTGAGTAAGAGGAGAGCATACCTCCACTGAGAGAGTTGGTCAACAATCAATTGAGATATCCTTGAAGGCAGTGGTGACTGCAATTGAGGGAAAAAAAATCGTGTGTCTATAATGGCCTTCAAGTAGATAGCCAAGCACTGACACCTGAAAACTGCAGAATCTTGATCAACATCTTCTCCGTTATGTTAGAAACAAATAACTGCAAGCCCGATTCTCATATTGCCAAGGTGCCAGACTGTTCAGCCTCCCATGTCTGCACTGTTAACTAGAAAACCTCAGCTTAATCATGTAACACTATTTAACACTTACCTTACCCTCTGAAGGCTCTATCACTTTCACTACTCTTTTTAATCCCTGTGCTGTACCTGCAATCATTTAATCTTTATTGGAAACTATCACATTTCCATAAAAGATCAAACATAAATATGTGTCACATTGTCAATCTATACATTTCATTAAAAAATATTAAAATTAAAATACAGCAAAAAGTCCATTACAACTAAATATCCTCCCTTAACAAATATCCACATTTTGATTGCATACAGAAGATTATTTCATCAAGTACTGTGCAAGTGCATATGTGGCTTCGGTTTTCAAAGCAAATGGTAAATAAATGTCAGCAGGTTGTACACTTCTTATGCACATATTTTGCAAACAATCAATCAGGTAAAGCTTCCTTAATTGAATAAGAAAAAACAAAAATAAACAGTGCTAAAGCTCTGTGTTTTTTACTGTCATGTGAATAAGCCAATTCCTGATCATCATATTGCCTACATCTCACAATATTAGGGTGGACAGACAGCACATTCTTGCTGAGCCTGCTTATAAAAAACCTTGTCCCAGCCCAAGTCAATGTCGTTTGATAGCGTTCACAACACAGAACTGTTTTAAAAGGTAAATACCATCCAACTGAGTTTTAAAATCTTCACATCCTCCCTTCCAACAGAACATTTCTCATAAAAACCTCTTTAATGATACATTTCGCTGAATCAGCCATTGTTTCAGGAGAAATAAAGGATTATTCTCTCCCGACTTTAAGAAGTTCTTGAAGAATATTTCTCAGCCAGGAATATCTACTAAACAGATTGAATCTTCGTAAATCAATTTTTTTTCAAACTTACAGATGGAGTGCTCCAAATCCTCAGGCAACCGTCTCATGTGTGAAGGTGCTGAAGTCCGTGTTAAGGGGTGGGATGTCCAAATATCATGTAGCTAGTAATGTTTGGATGGTCAAACAGGTAGCTATGTAAAATTGGTTGCAGATTTGTTAAAAAAGTGTGGAATTGTATAAGGAAGAACGCTTTGCCAAGCCACAGAGACCCACAAACCCACTAACAAAAGTTGACTTTTGCTCAAATCCAGGGAAAGGCGTAGGGTGTCCAAATGTCATGCAGCTAGTAATGTCTGAAAGGGTTCTAGCATAAAACTTTGCAAAATGTGGTGCAGATTGGTGAAACGGTGTGGAATTGTACACGGAACAATGCTTCACCAAGACACAAACCCACAAACAAATGTTGACTTGTGCTGAATTCCAGGGAACAGGGTGCGATGTGCAAGTGACATGAAGCCAGTAATGTCCGGAGGGTCCTAACAGGCAACTAAGCACAATTTGGTGCAGATTGCTGAAGCGGTGTGGAATTTTATAAGGAACAACACTTTGCCACAAATCCCGCCACAGACACATTTTCACTATATATATATAGATTTCAAAATGTGGAACCAATTGCCAACAGATTGTGATCTACTAAGAATGAATTCTATGTATTTATCAATTTCTGTAATTATTACTATTATTAATATATTTATTGAGTACAAACCTAGCTTCAGGAAGCAATGGGGAGCTTTCAAAGACATAAGAAGTGAACATAAGGTAGCAGGGCTCTGACTCTGACAACAGGGTTGTACATCATTTGTCAGCAAAGGATTTACAAGCAACCAGGGGGGACCGTAGTGGGGCTTTTTTTATGTTTGGGAGTGGAGGGTGTGTGTTCTTAGGTGTTACCCATTCCTTGAATTAGACAGTCTTGAGCTGAAATGTAGACGTGAGGAGGTAAATCTGTTTTTGATGGAAAGGAAGTTACAGATTCTAGGGGCATTGACAGGAAATGCCTGTGTCATAGTCCGTACAGTAAAATGAGATGCCACGTTATGTCAGGCACAAAATGACATTAGAGGTTCCGATTTAGAATGACATTGCGCTCACACCAACAATCTTTCATTCTTCCGTTGGCCTGCCCTCAACACGGATGATGTTGGTGTCTTTTTAATATTGAAATAAACCTATTATTCCACACCACAATCAAGTTGGATTTATTTTGAGGTTCCATACCCTGGATTACTACAGCCTGTCATCTGGTTCTTTCCTTCCTGCACATGTCCTTGCTTCTGGTGATGGTTGGCCTCCTGAGAAGCTAAACATTTCAATGAGGTATACTGAGGACCTCACAGGGACAGCCTTGTAGAATATGCAGCAGGATTTGAAGAACATACATGCTTGCAGTAGGAGCCATGGCAGTCCATGACAGTCGGGGTGATGTTGTAATATTTCTTTAGTCCTTCTATCAGTCATGTTACAATATGTAGGACACATCTTAGGGGTGTCAGTGCAGTTGTTGGAATGCCTAACAGGAGGCCAATTCCACCATCCAGGCAGGAGAGGCAGAGGCTTGGACCAAATATCTGAAGTTGTTTGCTAGGATGAATGGTTTGATTTTACATTATGTAGCAGCGGTCTGACTGATAAGGGCACCACATTATATGTATTATAATACTGGTATATGTTACGTTATATTTGTATAGCATTTGTATAGCACCTCCTGCCATATGTAATGACATTGCAGTTCTGTAGGATGCATGGTACTTCAGCAGGCCCTACTAAAAAAGACAAGAGAGAAGAACAGTGCAATGTATGGAGCTGCAATTGTAGTTTAGGCACTCTGTTGAACAGAGAGAAGTCTAGTGTGGAGATATTGGAAGCTAAAGAGAGAATGGAGAAGAGGCAAGGAGTGAATTATAGTTGATGGAAACTATGTGAAAGCTGGTCCACATTTATTTGTGGGACTCAGCTGTATGCTATTAGAGTGATGTAAGAGGGATGTAGCCTCTGAACAGTATATGTACCAGAGGGCACATTTGTTCAGTTAAGGAACTTGCTACAGTTTACATTCATTGTACATGACTGACTATTTTCGTGCTATGCTACGGGGTGGAGTGATACATGCAGCTATCTTCACAGTGAATGATATCCTGTAGAAACTGAGATCATCTCTTACCTTTGTGAGACAATTAAACAAATGTTATCACGGTCTTTCCCCCCTGGGCAACCATGCACCGGTCTAAGACAATCTTAGACAATCTCCTAGGGGTGTGTGGATCACTATACCCCTCTGCTTTCGTATCTCAGGGCCTATGTGCACTGTGTTACTCCTATCTTATGACTAACAACATACACCTATCATAAACCTATGGACACAAAACACAAGACACAAAGAAAACACAAGAATCAATTTAATTATAACAATATAATACATTTATTTATGCATAACAAGGCATGATGCAAGCATTACCAAAACTATGCAAATCTCGAATTTGCACCTTTTATGCTTCTGGTGCAAATCTACCATGCAGTGGATAACTATAAGCCTTACAGGTTTCTAATGCAAGCCTGTGATTCTATGCAAGCGTCAGTATTCCTCTCCAATCCACACCATACTTCACAATCTCTACCTAAGACAATCCCTGTCTGATTTCCCCTTTCCCAAACCCAAAGCTCTTTGCATGAGTGTCAGTTCTAATCAATCAGTTTAGTCCATAAACCATACTTCCCATTTGCTTCCCTTGGTCTCCAGCTCTGTTTGCTAGGGCCAGGTCTCTCCTCTCCCGCACTCTGCAATCAGTCAGTCAGTGGCAGGCCCCGGTCTCTCTCTGCCAGATAAATCTCATCAAGGCCTCATCAGATTCTGCTGCACCAAGACACCTCTCCCTCATTGCATCAAGCACCATCTCCAACAGCAACTAACAACTCCCTTCTCTCTTCACCTCTGGTTATCCTATTCCATGACGCACTCATTCCCCATGGTTACTTTAAGCATTTCTTCATTTCTCTGTGTGTCATCATTCTATATTCAGGAAGTGCCTGAATGTCTGTGTAGCATGTTCTTTTGTTTCTGGTCACTGCATGTTCTGTGTCAATGTGACATTTCAAAGCATATCTACTAGCTCATAGCCTTCTGTCTGCGGTGCCTGCAAAACACCATCGTACCATATATTCCTCCATTCATTGTCATTCACTCCACTGTTGGCTTCACAATATCCTCTTTCCATGCCTGTGTGCAAGACTCTCCTTGCAAAAAGCACCTCTCCCATCTCCCCATGTGGCACTGCCCCCCTTTCCTCTCTCTGCGAATACCAGGCCATGCCTTTCTGATTAGCTTCCTTTGCTCTCCACTCAGACAAGTGTCGTGTTATCTGTGTTTGCATTCCAATCTTTCACACTAATTCATAACAACTTCGCACAGAGTGGCGCTCCTCTGTCTCATTCAGTGGAATGGCTTTACAATGCCAGCTAAATGCTTTCTAGCGTTTACGCTTTTCATTCGCAAATCCAAGCGCTAGCTACATAATGCAAACATATTCTAAGTGCACACTCTACATGCATACATGTGTACATGTAACTACAAAACATACCAATGTGTCATTCTAAATGGCTCTACATGTCTCTATAACAAAACAGTGTGTCTCTAAAGCACTACATGGCACTTCAAATACGACAGTGTGTCATTCTAAATGCTAATTGCAAATGCATACAAAGTGGCAGTCTAATATGTGGATAGTGTAATGTTACTAGTCAGTACTAATCAGAACTAAAGAGAATATATGATGGATAACTAAACTTGATGAATGGATTACTGGATTCCTAAAGGGGTAATACTGGGTAACAATGAGTAATGGTTCTATAACAGTGAGTCTAATGATTCTCTAATGATAACAAATCCAGGCTCCTCATTTTATCAGATTCTACAACCTTGACTCAGCAGTGCTGTTGTAGCGCAGCCTTTTGCATACTGGCAACACAGGTCACATAGCAGTCCACATGTGCATGTGTTAACCATATTGGCAATGCAGGCCTAACAGTAGTCCACATGAGCATGTGTTAACAGTATTGTCAAGGCAGGTCTCACAGAGTACATGTGTGCATTTTTTAACAGTATTGTAAGTGATCTTATATAGAACCATTCCGCCAATGTTGGTGGCATCTCTGCACTTGATTCTGTAGGAAATGGGGTGAGGTGTAATTAGTAGAAGAGTGGGAGAGGCAGATGCGTAAACTGTAGTGCTGATGAGTGCTGATCGGAAGAACTTGTTTCCAGGGTGCCAATCTGCTTTCTTTGGTTTTGGCCGACAAACATGGGAGTATATGTGCTCAAGATCAGATACTACATTGCTTTGGATCTGGTTAGCTGCTGATGTAGGAGTGTTATATAGGGCTAAGGAGTAGAACTGTGTCATGATTCAGTTAGTGTTAGCTTTTTAAAGTCTAGGCCTGTGGTGGCCACCTGTGGGAGTATGTGTGTATAGTGTAAGGCAATAGAACAACCTAGAGTGGAGTTAGTCAGGGAAATGGGGGAGTAGCTCTTACAAGGCAGAGCAGCCTGCAACCCTGCACCCCCACCACTGGCCTCTGGCAGACAGGTCCCATTCTTTCACTAGCTCACTTTGTCACTGTCAATCCCTCTCTTTCTATCTCCCTCTCTGTAATAGATATATTCTATCCCATTGCAACAAAACAGAAATCTGTGAGTTGGTGGATGAGTGGGAGAGGGCAACCTGGAAATTACCATAAACTACATGCTATAGAAATTCACAATGTGGGGTGTGGCCTTAAAAGCTTCACTTCGTTCCTTGACTAATGATGTGCATATAGTTATGAATCATGATTGTTAATACGCATCCCTGTTGTACAGACTGTTCAGAAATACAGGGATTGCTTACCTTGCCATTCACTAACATCATGCAGCCACCAAAAGAAGTGGCCTTGCCCGTGAACAGCAGCTATTGGACCATTTATATTAATGATTACCGTGAAGGGTGTTATCATTGTATACAAGCGGGAGCGCTTCCGACTGTAATCTTTGAACAGCCATACACATATTACCAGATATGGAATCCAAATTTAGCACATATTGTAATTCTGGGATTGTGTTGTGGGTGGAACCTCGGGAGTGGGAGAATGTTGGGAATAGAATGGAGGCTCGGGTGGAACAAAGGAAGGAGCAGTTGGAAGAGGGTGCACTGGACGCTGGATGTTAAATAAAGGAGCTACACTTACCAGAGTCCTGGTGCTTCCTGTACTGGCACAAGGAGCTTCCAATATTGGCAATGAGTATCGCTTTGGGGGAGTGACCGTGCCCATTCACCTGCCCCTTACTCTGGATGGAGCTGCTCATAGTGGAAGATGGCAGCCTTGAAGCTCCATCTGGGCGGGCCTAAAATGGAGGCAAGGTCCCTGGAACGAAGAAGCTGTTGGGCCTAGAGAGGGGCCCCAGTGAAGTTCTGTGTGGTTCTAACAGCAGAACATACACAGTGTCCTGAATAAGGGAAATGAATACAAAGTGGTTGTGTAGTTTCAGCAGCCATTATGTCAAAATTATTGGACCATGCATATTTTATTTATTTTATTTTGTTGTTTTATTTGCAATGCACTATAAAGCAAAAAGTGTGTTTTGAGGCGCATCAAGTCAAGGAGGGGATAATAGGGATGAGAAGAAAAGAAGGCACAAAATAAAAACAAAAAGTTCTTAAAAAGTCTTGAAACATTCGGAATGTGCAAGTGCTAAGACAAGAGAACAGGGGAGGGGAGGGAGGCAGACGTGAGGAGGGGTGGAAGGGAGGCAGACAAACAAAAACATGCTGACTGTGTCGTGAGATGATTTGAAATGTGCAAGTGCTGAACATAAAAAAAGGGGGATGGGGAGGAAGGGGTGTGCAGAGGGGAGGGGAGAGGTTCAAAACACAAAACAAGTTAAGTGCAGGAAAGGGTAGGTAGAGTACACCCTGGAAAAGCCTTGCCTCAAGGACTGAGGGGCAACATCAGGCATGCAGACAACACTTAAGACTAGGCAGGTAGGTGACTGAAGGTTAGAGAGCCCCTAGATAGATATACTTTAATGAAACACAACATCTGCAGAAATCACTAAATAGAAAAACACTAAACTAAACCCACAAGACAAGTAAAAAACACAATGTTTGCAAAACATATATATTCTGGTGCAAAAAGTGATTATAGGTGATTTAACAAGTCTCTAGGGACCAAAGGTAGACCAAAGGGGCAGTTAGCAGTCTGAGGTTCTAGACAGTTCAAAAGCATCAATCCAGGTTGCTTGGTGCTGTTCATTCAGTTTGCTGAGGTTCAAGTGCAGCAGTTTAGTTCTAGATGGATAATGGGGTCGAACAGGGGTTGAACAGGAGCTTACCTTGTTTCAAAGGTGATGCTTGAAGAAGTGCGGATCATGTGGGCTGCCAGGGCCGGTTTGACAGTTGGTTCGACTGCGAAGATGCTGGTGACTAGATGTGAAGTTCTTACTGGATGGGTTCTGTGGGATGTATTGACCCGCTTTGCTATGCTATGCGGAATCACTCTAATACTTATGGCGCAAGAAACTGCAACAATGGCGGCAAAACTCATGTGCACGCAAAAAACGGACAAAAATCTACAAAAACCATGTGCTTCAGCACACAAAGAGAGGCATACACAACCAACCACCTAGGGTGCATGTGTGGTGGCATAGCGCACACCCTGCAGAAAATGTGCCAGTGGGCTCCATGACCAGCAAACAGAGTGCAGAGATAGAAGCAGTGCTTTGTTAATAAAACTCCAAAATGTGCCGACAAATGACATTTGCTTTGGTGCTAAAAACTCCAAATGTCCTATAACACAACACTTCTCAACATCCAAAACCTTGCATGGCGCTAAAATGTATGTAATCTAATGAAGCATTGCGAACATACAAAGTCCTAAGGTGAAGAACAAAACATTTCATCAGACAAACTGGATTGTCTGTAAACTGACAGCCACTGTCAGAATCTGGGTGCAGTACCCTGAGCTACCTGATTGACAGCTGTCAGATGAGTTACTCGTGAAACTTTAAAGTGATCTAAACTAAAAAGTCTGCCGGATCAGCAAACATAAAAAGGATTGTGGCTAAAAAGAATACAGATCTCAGTTGCTTTTTATCCCAAAGGTTTAAAGCTAAGACAGTAATGTATTTATGTTTGATGTAACAAATCTGGTTTTTCCTGGATTTTAATTGAGAATAAATTAGCTTGCCTGAGCTGCAGCCCTTTGGAAGTGGACAAACAGGTTTCTCCTAAGAGGAAGGCCTTCCTCTCAGCAGAAACTCACAGGGAGTTACTAATTGTGGGTTAGCCCACACTCTTGTCTACAGAAAGAGAATGAACAATAGCAGGCTCTTGAGCCCAGGAAACGGAGGTGTGAGAGGGTCGTAAATGGCTCCTGGAAGGAACAAACCAGGAGGGGGATGCTCCTGGACTAAAGGGAGATAAAAAGGGGCATGCCATTTGCTGTTAAACATGAACAAAGAACAATTTTATAAGACTCATAACTTGTGATTCAAAATGGTGAAAAATATACCAAGGACATATTTGTTAAGCTCATTTTTGGCTGCACGTTTTAAGAGGCGGCAGAACCGTGTAACATGTTCTGGACAGGAATGCCAATATATGTGGTTTTATGTGAAATGTATGAATCCTAGAATTGTGAAAATTTACACACACACCCCTATGTTAAACACACACATTTGTGGAAATTTGCATACAGTTTGGAAATCGTGTTCATAGCAAAAAGGACACAATTTTGTAGAAAGTTGAAACAAGATCCTACAGCTGCAAGATTTTGATGAACAGCTACTACATACAATATGACATCTTTGTGTGTGATTTGTGTAAAAGTGACCAATGTAGAAATGTGTATTTAGTAGAAAATCCGATTTTGAGACCAGTAGCAAAAGGGAGGTCTCTGAGAACTGTAAAGCAAACCATAAAATGTGACATCATCCGGCCTTGATCCAATCACTCGAAGGCAAGGCGGAGATTAATTTCTGATCCACTCCCAGCTCACAGGGGCTAGCTTAGATAAGCCGGCCTATACACCCACTTTGTGATGTCATTTTAAAGCATAAATAGAGACAGCTGACAACACATAGGGACTCTCTGATCCACTAATTTTCCTGATTCCGGCGAAGCACTCTGATCCAGCATTCCACGTCCAGCCTTTAACATCCTTTCAGATCCAGATGCCAAGACTCTTGCCAGCAGTAGAGAACTATTGATTTCAGCAAGGTCCAAATCCTCAAACGCATTATCACCACCGAGTGACGCGCTGTGGGGCGAGAATGCCTTTTGAACTAGTATCCTGAAACTCTCTGGCTTGCCATCACAAGGCTTGCCTGAGGAACTCACTATCCAACGGATTGAACTACCCACAAACAAGAACGGCAGATCCTGTATGAATCCAGTGACAGGCCTAGCTGATCCGATCCCGTGCCTGATTTGCTGTTCTTCCTAGACCAGATCCAATCCATGACCAGAACTGACGGTCCAATTTAATAACTTATCCTGTGAGTATTAATAGGACGAACTGTGATCCATAGTATATTTTACATTGTCTTATCCCAATCTCATCCCATCCCATCTTTAAGTCAGAACCATCGTATTGCTAGAACTATCTTTGCGCTGACTCTTCTCTCATCTGTGTTCCTAAACCCTAACTTCTTATTGATTGATTAAGAAAAGTAATTCCCAAACCAAACGGAAACTAGAGTATCACACATGAATTGTTATGATCGGCCGTGAATGACCGTCTTGTTTGGCAATCTCCTTTTTTTAGTCCTTAATATAGCATAAGAAATCCTACCTGTCATTTCTAACCCGAATTTCTGTTTCCCATTCTCGCGCCTATTTTGCAAAAACAACCTTTACTAAAACCTTTTTTACTACCTTACTTTTTATGATACAACTACTTGTACCTAACATCCTTAGCTATCCCTAGAACCTAAAAGCACATTGCAAAACAGTGCGATTCTCCTGTTATAGTGAATATCGCGTAAGGAAAAGTTTGACCCGATTTTACATTCTGAGACATTTTACATGTCAAATAGCTTTAATGTATTTCCCACTTGGACTTTAAGATTTCAAACGTGTTCTTCTGACTAAATCATTGCTTGTGATTATTTGGAACTGTTCAAAGTGGCTCCCATAGGAATTTATGACAATTTAAGTATTTTTGACCACATTTGGTGTTTTTGCTCAACAATTCAAAAGACAATTTCAAAGCCATCCTGTCAGCTCAAAAGTCAATTGCGTTTTTCTCTTGTGTTTGAAGGGGGAAGGTGGGACTAATATTCTTGCCATCTGACCAAACCAACACAAAAGTATTCTGTTCTGTGCTGCAATTGTTTTTGTGCTCATTCCTTGAATTCTAGCGTATTAAAGATATTACTCAGTGTTATGTCACCCCATTGGTGAGTGTTGTTACCTATTAAAATATATTGGCCCTCATTAGGACCCTGCCGTTAAGGGGTTAACGGCACCGTAAAAGGCTGCGGCGCCGTTAACCCCTTAACGCCTTACTACGAGGTCTCTTTGCGGCTCCCAACCTGAATGGCTGGTCTGGACCAGCCGTTAAAGTAGGGACCCGCAAAGGGACCTTGATGGCAATTACGGTACCGCAATTTGCGGTACCGTAACTGCCGCCTTCCCCATTCCCATTGAGCCCTATGGGGAAAAAAAGGGAATGGGGAAGGGCCATGGGGAAATGGGGAATTACCGCCCCGCCAACCTTGGAATGGGGTGGTAATTCCCCCTTTCTCCATGACGGACTCTGGCATGGACCATGGTGCTAATAGCACCATGGTTTAGCGCCGGAGTCCTAATGAGGGCCATTGTGATTACAATTCTAAATACATAAATAAATATATACCTTTGCACACTAGCCTGATTCCTGGTTCAGTGTGACCCGGGGGGTGGGGGGTCTCAGGAGAAGGGTATGATAAGAGTGGTATATCGTTCAGAATATTGAACTTACAGATAAAATAAATGAGGGTTTCAATTGTGCACTACACGCTGGGCGAGACTTGGGTGTGTGCCGGATTGAAATCACTTACAGCTTGGGTGCTCTTCTCCGGGATCCTGAATTTGACATACCACTCGTGTCAGTCTAACACAGCATGCTAGTCAACAGGGCACATACACCTTGTTGGGTTACCATACTGTGCTACACTGTACAAGCACCCCTCAAAAGAAATACTCAAAGGAATTGGGCCTGTTTGCAAAAGTAAAAGAACCCAGAGAAAGTCAAAAGGAAATTAATATTTCCGTAATGGCAACCCCAGTGGAAATTAATATTGCTAGGGAACACCTACTGCACAAATTGTTTGTCAGGGGTGAATGGCCAGAACAGGACGAACAGGTATGGCGCAGGGAATAAAACAGCAAATCACTGAAATCAACCTTTATATCTGGCAGGACAAGGGTCCATTACATCAAGCACTTAGCAAACTGTATATGACCCCTAAAATTAAGAGGAGCAATGTAAAATTGCCAAAATAGCGGCCTACCTGTACCTCCACATAGGAGTCATACAGGAAAAGTTTGCAGACCATGTAGATTTCACAAAGAGGCAAGGGGAAGCACTACAGAAAATCCAGACTAATCTGGACTCTGCAGAGCAAAGGTTCCAAGATAGCAAAGAATCTGAAACAGAGGCTAGACAGTATATGCCACTAAACTCCAAGAAGATCTTGTTTCTCTTACTGCAAAATAATGCAGAGCAAGATGCCCAGACACAGACACTGCAAAAAGAGTGTCAGGAAAGGTTGGACTCTCTACAACAGAGTCAATAAAAATTGGAGCAGCAATTAACCTTTAACAGAGCCTGCGCAGAGCAGGTAGTCACCCTACAAAACCGCCTAGAATCCTTGAAAGAGGAACATAATAAATTAATTATTAAAGACCTAGAATCCCAAGCAGAGTTTGATGAGGAGTGCCAGAAAGCTGGTGCACTTAAAAAGCAGAGGGACGACCTGGCGGCACAGAGGTGCGCTCTAAGTCAGGAGAGGGACGCCTTAGGCCAGGAAGTCAGCCATTTAAAAACAAAGTTGGAGAAAGGAAAGCTGGCCCTTCAGGAGTTTGGGGAAATCAAAACTGATTATGAAAAACTGTTAGAGCACACCAGGCGGGTGGAGGATGCTTTGGCAAAGAATAACCAGACCAGTAAGGACCAAACTCAGGAGGAGAGTCTCCTGCAGCAAAAATTGGCCCAATACTCCCAATGCAGGCAGGAAGCACAGAGAGACAATGAGGCTCTCTGTGAAAAGAATGACAGGCTCCACAAACAGATAGCCATGTGTTATGCTTGAGCTAAAACATGGCGCTGATGCGCAGTGCATTCTGGGGGCACTCAGAGCTATAATGGATATTTATTCCATGCCTCAGTGAAAACTGCACTTGCTTTGCTAAAAGACCTGCTTTCAATGTTATCCGTTGCTGAGCCTGGTATGCAGACTTTAGTCAAGGACAGTGTTTTGGGAAGCTGGTTTTGTTGTGTCTTGCTATGAGTTATGGAATTGTTTTTCTGTGGTGTTTAGAAGACGAAGCTTTGCTCCTTGGGGGTTACTGATGGTTGACCAGGCTGGCAACCAATGGTCACTCAACAATGCACAAGTGCTAATGCCAGAAGGTTCGAGAAATTGCCACCCCTTTTTAGGAGGGCATATATTGGAAGGCTCTGGAGAGGTCAGGTGGGGGAAAAAACACAAAGACCTCAGTCGGAGGGGTGATGCCTTGTTCCGACCTTCCTGTGGGCTTTTGTGCTCTCTGCCTGGCTGTTACTGGGGTCTTCCAGCCACTTCAGGCGAGATGAGGGATTCAGTTACGCCCACGGTGATGTATCTTCTTTTGAATTCTCTATCTTCTCTGTGATTTATTTCTGTTTTATCACTTGTTGCTTCTTAGCTATGAATAAATAGCCGTATAAGTGCTCATTATTTCTAACTGCATATCTGGTTGTGAGTTATTGCTCCGTCTGCCAGCATTCAAAATATTTTCTGTGCTCTGCAAATGTACTGGTGATAAATAATTGTCCGTGCACTTGGCAAGCAATACACCATGCAAGAACAAATCATAGATGGGCGGGCATCTATGTACAGGTTCCCAAATACTAGGGCCAGCCTCTCTGATCAGGGAGAATCCAGTGAGGGGAAAATCAGAGAACTGGATCCTCAAAAATGTCACCTACCAAGAGATCAGTAAGTCAAATTTGGTGGGGAATTCCATGAGACTAGGCCCACAAAGAGCATTTTAAAAACTTGTTCCCAGCTAGGACAGTGGGGGGGGGGGGTACTCAGCCAATCCTGGGAGCAAGGGAGAGTCGGAAGACTTTTCTGAGCACCACAGGTTTCAAGAGACTAGGCCCCCACATTCTGCCAGCCATTCCCAAGCCCGCAGAATCAGGGAGAGCCTAGAAGATCAGACAGCCACCTCTGGTAGCAGTGCCTCTGAGTAAGAGGATGAGTGGACCAGGGTGACCAGAACTAAAAAGGCCAATAAAAGCAAGAGGGCCCTACTGAAAGATCCCCTGAAGTAAATCAAGGCTATTAGGAGCATCATAACGCCCTACCATAAAAATGCCAAATATTCAGTTTGGGAGCACCTCAAATTGTTTAAGCAAATGATGGAGACTTTCCATCTGAAGGACAGCCTCGCTCGCATTGGAAACCCTGTGCACGCTTATCATGGCCTAAAAAGAAACTTGTAGCATAAGGTATGTTCTATATGAAACACCAATCTCTCACAAAGAGGACCAGGATACTCTAATCAGTAAAACTTAACAATTGGATATTCACTGAAATCACCATTCTGGTTTTGTTAGTTAGAAATAAAGTTCCATCTCCTGAAGAACCGCTGCTAATAACAGTGGGGAAACACGTGTCGAGTTAGGAACTACGAAAGAAAAATTAAATATTGAATTACAAAGTCAATGTGTCAGAAACCAAAACAAAGGAAGTAATGGATTGTCATTAAAGCTAAGAACCAATAATGAAAATCAAAACCAAACTAAAAGTTAATGTGCCAGAAAACACAACAAAGCAATGGAATGTTATTTGGTGTGAAAACAACACTGAACTATCTTTTGGAATTTTATGACAAGCAAGAAGTGCAAATCATACTGAACCAGTATTGTATTTCAAAGTGAAACAATGATTGAATTGTTAAGGTGTGAAAATAACACTGAATGGGCCTCATTACGACCCTGGCGGTAATCGCCCGTCATTACCGCCATGGCGTAATGAGCGTTTACGCCGTGGGACGATGGCGTAAAGAGCGCCACATCACGACCCATCGCGCACGAGCATTACGCCATGGCGGTAATGCAATTAACGCCATGGCGGAAAAGGCCCCTACCGTCATCGCTAAGCAAGCAAGGTGCCCTTCCGCCAGCGTAAGTAGCGGCCACCGTAATTTACGGCCACCGTAATTTACAGCCACCGTAATTTACGGCCACCGTAATTAGCGGCGACCGTAAAAGGCCAAACCGGAAATAGCGTCATCGCGCCGGAACGGGAAGCAGCCCGTCGGCCATCTTTAAAAACACAATCCATCGCCATCCTACCAAACAACACCAGACCCAACCCTGACACCTGTCCCAACCAAACACCCACCCATCCAAGTTCCCGAAAATGCCAAAATCCGTGAAAAAGGCATGTGACCGCCAGCGCCAGGAGCGATTCAGCCGGGAGGAACTCTGCATGCTAGCGGAGACCCTGCAGGACAACGCAGGTGTTGTATTCTCCCCTGAAATGACCAGGACAGCAATCGGGAAGAAGAAGGCCATCTGGGCCCTGGTGGCTGAGCGCGTCAGCGCGGTGGGGACCGTACCCCGCACCCCACAGCAGTGCCGGAAGCGCTGGGATGACCTGCGCATACGGGTCAGAGCCGTCATCTCGGCAAACCGCAACCTTGCCCAGGGAACCGGTGGAGGGTCGGAATCCCCCCTGAAACTCCAACCGTGGGAGGAGATCTGTGCTACCACCATCGGCATGGAATCCATCGAAGGCGTTGGAGGGATGGAAAGGGGAGCCCCGACATCAGGCGATGAAGGTAGGTGCCTCATACAAGACATGCCATAGTCACAGCAGTCCAATCATGTGTAGCACAAGGTTGCCCTAGAGTGTAAATGCAACACAAATCAATACTGCCCATAGCCACATGCGAGCACCACCCTGCATACACTGCTGGCACCCGCATACCTGCATCCACATACCACACCAAAAGGAGACAACCTGCATGGCACTGCCTGAAATCTGCCTCATCCACTGGCCAAAATAATGTCAACCATTGTCATTCAGAAGTCCGTAGACCCATCAATAACGCCCTCCCACCTTTGCTCCACCACAGGCACAGAATCACACCCAGAGGACCAGGACACCCCTGCGCCGAAGAGAGCGAAGTCCAACGACAACCTCCCTGCACCCTCAACCTCAGCTGCAGTGAGGCAGACCCCACGACAAGCAGGTCCCACTGCAGGCATACCGGAGGTCCCACCGGCAAGCACCCCTGTTGGCAGCAGGCCAGCAGCAGCTGCTCCACCTCCACCGACATTGCCTGCCACAGAAGGCAGGGGGTCAGCGGCCAGCAGCAACATCGGGGAGACAGCTGCAACAGCTGCATGTTCTGACTCGGACATGGAGCAGGAGGTCAGAAGCCCCACTGACCAACTACATTCCCCCTGTTTCTCAGACGCCAGCCCCCATGAGGGCGACACACAGGGGCACACTGAGGCAGAGGAGTGGCCTTCCACCCCATGCCCTGTCCACACTCCACAGGAGGGGACCAGCCCCTCCATCACTCCACCTGCACTGGCCATGGGCCAGCACGGCCAGCCGTCCCTCGAGGACATCACTCAGCGGCAGCATCAACTGTCCGCAATGCTGGATGAGCATGCCGCGGAATGTGTGGGGGCTAGGTTCAGCATTGAACAGGCCACGGAGACACTAAGGGCGGAAGTGGCGCAGAGCACTGCCACCCTGAGGGATGCCATGCAGGCCATGTCCAGGGACATCTGTGCCGAACTTGCGGGCTTGCGTCGTGCGGTCACTGACCTCACCCACACACGACAGGAGCTGCATGCACAGGGGCAGCCAGGGACATCCTCCACTGCCAGTTCTGCGCAGAGCAGCCCCGTGCGCCGTTCTGGACGCAACCTGCGCTCCACAGCCAGGGGTGCCCCGGGTGCCGGGAGAGGGGGCTTGTGACGGCCTGTGGACACGGTCACAGGCATCTGTTGACAGCTACATGGGGTGTGTTGGGGTGTGCAGGGGGGAGGTGGGAGGTGGGAGGGGGTGTGTTGGGGTGTGCAGGGGGGAGGTGGGAGGTGGGAGGGGGTGTGTTGGGGTGTGCAGGGGGGAGGTGGGAGGTGGGAGGGGGTGTGTTGGGGTGTGCAGGGGGGAGGTGGGAGGTGGGAGGGGGTGTGTTGGGGTGTGCAGGGGGGAGGTGGGAGGGGGTGTGACACGACAGTTCATAGTTCCAATACACTTTTTTCTTTCAAAAAAAGAAATGTGTGGACATTTTCATTGCGTATGTGTGCTTTATTGGTGTACAGTCCACAGTGTGCATGTCCCAGAGACACACAGTGCCCCAAGTGCAGTCTCCATGCGATAAACACCAGCCGTGTGTGCTAGAAGCAGTGGTCGATGATACTTTGGCGCATGGCACGCCCCTCCTGTGCATCGCCTCCTCCATGTGGTGGCGCCCCATCTGCACCCTCCTCATCCTCATCGTCAGGTGGTTGCAGTTCTGCGTCAGGGGGCAGGGGCACATTCCGTCTGACGCACATATTGTGCAGCATGACACATGCCATGACGATCTTTGCCACCTTCTCATGGCCATACAGGAGTGCCCCACCAGACCTGCTGAGGCTTCGGAACCGTGCCTTCAGGAGGCCGAATGTCTGCTCTATGACCACACGAGTACGTGTATGTGCACGGTTGAAGTCCTCCTCGTGCTGGTTCTGCGGGTTCCGGACTGGCGTGAGGAGCCACCTCTTCAGGGGATAGGCTGCATCACCTGTATGTAGGCGAGAATGTATGTGTCAGTCATGTTGTCTGATCAGGAACATGATGTTCCACCATGGCTGGCATGGAACTGTTACCTTGGCTCACTTCTACATGCACTAATTGATTCACACTATGCAACCAGTATATGCTCATTGCTGCCATGGCATGTTTTGCATGCCATCACCCTATGTATGCAGAGGGGTTTTGTGCATTGTGAGTGCCCTTCCTCTGTATCCGTTCTCTGTGTTACTCACAGCCAGGTGGAGTATGCATCGTCCCCCCCCCTTTCTGCCAGGTGGAGTATGCATCTTCCCCCCCCCTTCCTGCCAGGTGGAGTATGCATCTTCCCCCCCCCTTTCTGCCAGGTGGAGTATGCATCTTCCCCCCCCCTTTCTGCCAGGTGGAGTATGCATCTTCCCCCCCCCCCTTTCTGCCAGGTGGAGTATGCACTGGTACGTCATTCCCATGCCCACTTCCATGACATTGCACTCACCGAGTAGCCAGGATCTTGGGCCTGCATGTCGCTCCATGTAGCGTGGTATTGTGGAGTTCCTCAGGACCATTGAATCATGGGTTGATCCGGGGAATCGGGCACAACAATGTGTGATGATCTTGTTGGGGTCACAGACCATTTGCACGTTGATAGAGTGGAACTGTTTCCGGTTGCGGTACGGTACCTCCATGGCACGTGGAACCACCAATTCCACATGGGTGCAGTCGATGGCACCAATGCAACCGGGTATGCTGGCTAGTGCATGGAAACCCACTTTGGTGTTTGCAATCTCCTGGGCAGTCCGTGGTAATGAGATGTGGTCGTCTGTGTGCTTGAGGAGGGCATCGAGCACTTGGATGAGTGTTCGTGAGAATAATGGTTGTGAAATGCCATGCAGGTGCCCCACTGTGTGCTGGTAGGTGCCTGTGGCAAGGAAGTGGAGTACAGCCACTACCTTCAGTAGGGGGGGGATGGCGGTTGGACTTTCTATCATGCTGACGATGTCGTCGTGTGTCATGTCTACGATGGCGGTGATGGTGTCCCGGTCCAAACGGTACAGGGTGTGGATCTGCTCAGCAGTGAGGTTGTTTGGATTGGCTCTGATGCGTGGGATTGGGGGCTGCCTGCGTGGTGGCACTGGCTGTGCTGGTGGGGCTTGCTGGGCCTGCCTTGCCCTCCTTCTCCTCCTGCGTCTCCTATGTGCTGCCTGTTGTTGTTGTTGTTGCTGTTGTAGTAGCACATGCATTGCTATCAGGTCCTCCAGCCCCAACATTGCTAGTCGTATTGCCATCATTGTGGAGTGTGACTGGGTGTGGGTAGGGGTGGGGTGTGCTCTTTTTGTACTCCCCTGAGTCTGTATTGCCTTCACCTGTGCTGTTTCTGTGCACCTGTGGCAGCTGCATTCACTTGAATTGGCCCTTTACGGTTGGTTCGCGATGGCGTTATTTGCACCATGGCGGTAAGGTACTTAGCGGCCTCGGTGATGGCGTTAGGTGCATGTCCGCTTGGGTCGGCATTTGCGTACCTTTCCGCCATGGCGCTAAGTACGGTGTGGGCGGTCGCGTGCGCGCACCCTTAGCGCAGTTAGCGGCAGCGTTAACTACGATGCCGCTATTGGCATCGTAGTTTACGGTCAGGAGTCATGATCGGACCTGGCGGAAAACGATGGCGGTAACCATTTACCGCCATCGTTTTTCACTTACCGCCAGGGTCGTAATGAGGCCCAATGTGTTTTGTTTGTCTGAATAAAAATAATTAAAGATTTAGACTCACCTGTGAATACTTGACTAAATAGGTTGGCGCATTCGAGTAAGCTACTCCCATTTCATTATTTTTCTCAGTGAATCTGTGTAGCAGCCACACAGTTATTGGGAAATTACTCATGCTGACAACAAAAAGATATTAGATATTTGCTATCTTAGTACGCATCTTTAACAAAAATGTAGTCACCAAGGGAGTGTTTTTTTTCTCAGGCTGTAATTTCTTTTATTGAAGGACAGCCAAAGCTGTATTCAGTACGTCAAGTGGTCATTTTCACCTGAATACTCCAGCTTCTTTGAGGGGCTGGAGGATCAGAACCATTCAAGATGGTCCACCTATAGGGCGGCCATCTTAAAGCATTTTTCAATACACAGAAACCCTCAAGAGGCCCGCAAGGCGGCCTACAATCTGCAATGTGGGGAAGACCAGGCTCCACAAGAATTTGTCCAAGAGCTGAAACGTGCCTTTGCGCAGACCACCAGGAGGGTGCGCACAGACAGTAGGGAATTTATCAATACCTCCCTAAATACATTATGTCCCAGCTGTTGAGGGACTTTCATGAGAAAAGATCACTAGACTGGGTCATTGAACAAGAAACTCGCATCTACGAAGTACAGAAGCCAGTAGAAAATAAAAGTGCCAATAAAAGCCCAAAACCAACCAACACCCATGCTGCTGCTAAGGTGGCAGAGGTGAAGGTCGCCCCCATATTAGATCTGGAGATGGGGGGGCCTAAAAACATTCCTGCACCAAATCCCACTAACCAAAGACCCAGAAGGCCCTCGGGCCAATCCAAAACAGGGAGTCATGGAGGTAACCCCACAAATGGGACCCCTATCTCCCCTGACTACATCAGCCCCGGTTACAAGGGCAACAGACCCTCCTGGGCTATGTGTGGACTTCCCCCGCCCAACGGGCGGGGGGATCCAACCAGGCAGCTGCCAACCCAGGAAACTTCCCTCCCCACTTTCCCCAGGAGGGCAGTAATCCCCCAAATGCTGGGTTGAATTTCTTTCACCGGTACCCACCGAACACCAACCCCCAAAACAACCCTTCTTTCTTTCCCCACTTTCCTGAGCCCAGACAGCCCAATCCAGGAGAGGGGAGGCCAAGGGTGGAGGGGTATCAAAACTATCCCAACCATGGGTATTATGGGAGAAGGGACAGTTACCCTTCCCGTGATCAACCAAGGGTAGACCAGAAGACCCCGTACCAGCCAGAGCGGGAGTCCCAACTGGAGCGTCAGGTCCAAAACCTGGCACAGGATCTGGGTTGCATGCTGAGGGCTCAACAGAACCCTCAGATGAGCATGCTCAACAGAACCCTCAGATGAGCATGGCGACTCAGAACTCCTCAAATCAAGGGTCGGGTGCTCCAGAGCAATGACGGGGAGAGAACCCCGACAACCCACCGGTTCCCAGTGAGGAGGCACAGAGTGCAGGGGGGTGTAAAGCCTTAGAGGAGGATTTCTTACCCACTTGTGAAAAGCCCCTGGACCCCAGGAACCAGAACAAAAATCTCCTGCCCCCGAAAATCTGCAACCTAAGAAACAGAGGGCAGGTAGGAGAAATAAAGAGTCTAAAAAGGCCCATTTTGTGGAGGAGGTTAGAATCTTCCAATTTGAAGGAGAGGGGTCCTCAGAGGATTCTGGGAAAAGGATCTTCTCCTTCAGGGATGGGGGAACTCCTCCCAAACAAAAATGGGTCCCAAGAATCCTGATCAAGACTGGGTAGATGTGGGGACTGAGTTTAAATTGCCCATTATTGAACCCCAAAATGACCAGCAAGAAAGTCACCTTGTTCAAACCAGTTCTGGTGACTGCCTCCAAAAAGGGGGGGCAGCCCAGAATCAGAACCAGGGGAGGCCAAAACTCCCCCGATATCCAACTGTCACATTTTTCTTACAGGTTCCCAAGATCCCAAACAAAATCCTGCCCAAATCACCCCTCTGTCAGAATCCAAAGCAAAGAAATTAACCCACCAATTGGCCAACAATGCACATTATCTTTGCCCCCTTGAGGAGAAGGAGGGAAGATTTTATGCCCCAGTCCAAATACAGGGGCAATGTACATTTTTGCCACTGGTGGACACTGGATCCCAGGCCACCCTTCTGTCAAAAAGGGCCTTTGATTAGCTGAATTCAGGAAGGGAGGAGAAATACCAAATCCCTTTCAACCCTCTTCCTGGACAACTTCAGAACTTCGATGGGAATGAAATTCCTGTCGAGGGGACTGTGGATTTAGACATTAAAATTGGGCAACACAAGGTGAAGCACCCGGTCATAGTTGTGACTCCAGAGGGCATACCATGTTTAATAGGGAATGACATCCTGCGTAGATTGTCTCCCTTCATAGATTGTGTAAACAAGGTCCTCTGGACACAGACTAACCGACCAATAAAATTAAAACATAGTGTCAACCATGTTAGTTTAAATGGCACATGCCACAAGGTTGAACAGAAACTTGACCAAATTGAATTCCATTTCCAAAATAACCAAATCCCTGATGTGACAGTAATTGCAGTAGGATAACAAACTGGTGATGGGAATTCCTCTCTATTTCTGAAAATCAATCTTTCTTCCAGGCTCAAGTGGCACTCCACACTGGAAGGGATTACTCTGAAATTCTATTAAAATTCACAATCAGAAAATCTCACTCATATAGTCCAAAATGATGAGAAAGCAGCTCAAAGCTTGGCTGACATTCAGGAAATTGGAGAACAGTTGTTCATCCCGATTCAGTTAAATGAGGGGAAAGACTCTGTTCTCGCCCGAGTGTGCTTGAACAAGTGTAAGAGCTTCATCAACGAAGCCATGTTCCGAAAACTCCCAAAAGATCCTGCCATTCCCACATTTAAACTGTTAGACAAATGTGAAATGGACCAGGAAACACCCAAATCCAAACATCTCCTGCCTAGCAGGTGCATGCTCAAAATTTCCATAGGCAACAAGAGCATAGTCCATAATTGTTGGGCCGTGCGAGATGTCCCTGCTGCATTTTATTTAGGCAGTGACATTCTCAATCGCTTTGTCATTAGTTTGAATCTAATAAACTTCAAAGCCTGGTACCGATTAGCGGGTAATCCCATGGACTTTGTTGATCCAGAGAAAGCATTTTGGTCAGCTCAACTGCTGCCATATGCAGTTGAAATTCAGATTGGAAAGGAAGTCACCATCCCAGAACGGACCCGACTATTCCCACTTAAAGTAAAAATTAAAAGAGGACAGAAACTGAAAAATCCTGACGCCTATGTTCACCTCAATGCCCATTTTCTACAGCAAGGGGTGAAGTTAGACCCAACACCACTAGTCAATACAGAACACAACACCATTCCAGTAGAGGTGGATAACAGCGACCTAAAGAGTATCACTCTGGGCGCAGGCACTATTATTGGAATTACAGTTGATGACCGACATTTTTCCATAGATTTAGGTAACAAACTGATAGGACCAATCCCAAATGACTGTTGTGACAGTGATAGTGACAATGGGCCTCATTACGAGGTGGGCGGTAATGGATTACTGGTACCGGTAAGGGCACCGGTACCAGTAATCCCTTACCGCCCTATTACGAGGTCCCTTTGTGGGTCCTCCCTTAACATCTGGTTTTACCAGGCGTTAAGGACGGGACCCGCAAAGGGACTTTGGAGGTAATAACGGTACCGCAATTTGCGGTACCGTTAGTACCGCCTTCCCCATTCCCATTGAGCCCTATGGGGGCTCAAAGGGGAATGGGGAAGGGCCCTGTTGAATGGGGAATTACTGCCTCCACCAACCTTGGAATGGGGCGGTAATACTTCCATTCACCAGGGCGGAGTCGGTATGGGTTTGGAGGCAGCCATGGCGCTAATAGCCCATGGTTACCTCCAAACTCGTAATGACCCCCAATGACAAACACCAGACAGGATCTTCATCCGGCATGGGGGGAATTTCCTGGTTCACTCTTCCTGCCCTTATGGTAAGTAAGATGTGACCTGTGACTTCAGGAGGGATGAGGCGATCTTTCAAGTCCACCAGGACTGCCTTCCCCACCTGAAGCCATCAGTCCAAGTCAGTACTTTGAGCAGGGACTTCTCCACCCAGCTGGAGGAGTCCGCTGAGATAGTCAAACCAGAAGTCTTTCCGGGCTTCAGGCAGATGGTTGAAGAGAGAGTCAACCTAGCTGATGCCTGTGAGACTCTGGAGCAAAAGCAAAAATTGAAACAAGTTTTCTTAGATTTTCAAGATCTCTTTGCAGTGGACTCATATGACTGTGGTCGCACTGACATCCACACAATTCCCACAGACCCTGGCATGACTCCAGTGTTTGTGAAGCAATTGTGCTTGCCTCTCGCATCAATGGAGTCCCTTACTGAAATAATTAAGAACCTTGAGTCCCTTGTGATAATTTGTCCAGTCCACAGCACCTTCAATAATCCAGTGCTGGGGATTTTGAAACCAAACGGCCAGTGGAGACTCTGTGCTGACATAAGGGAGCTCAAAAAACAAGTCCTCATACTTCCTGATGGCCTCTTCCCTACATTGACCAAGGGCTGTCCCAGATCCAGGGGTCAAAGGGATACACTGCCAATGACCTGACCAATGGGTACTGGACTTTACCTATCAGTAGGGAGGACCCATACAAGCTGGCCTTTACCTTCGGGGGGCAGCAGTACACTTGGACCCGGACTCCCTTCGGATACATCAAATCCAGCAATTAATTTAACATCTTTCTTCATAAGGCCATGCCCAACTTGGGTGAAAGGGGTAACCTGGCCTATGTAGATGATGAGCTTAACTGGAGGAACACATAGTGGAGATCCGTTATGTTCTGACACAGTTGAGGGCTGCTGCAGCAAAAGTCTCTTTCCAAAACTCACAGGTGCAGGACCCGTGTCAATTTCTTTGTGCACGAGATAACTCCTGAGAGTCTCTCTCCCCAGGAAAAGAAAGTAGAAGCACTCCAGAAAATAAAAGACCCTACAACTCTGCGGAAACTAAGGAGCCTCCTTGGACTGACTAATTACAGCAGAAAGTTCATTGAGGATTACGCAGAGATCACAAGACCCCTGATCCATCTGTTGAAGGGTGGGGGTCAAGTGGGAGTGTGGTTCAGTACAAGCCGAGGCAGTACGACAACTCAAAAGAAGCCTCTCACAAGCGCCTTGCCTAGCTTACCCTGTCAAAAACAAGGAGTTCTTCTTGCAGACAGGGTTCTCAAATACATGCTTGACTGCAGTATAATATCGAAAGCATGAATAGTAGTTACAGTGAGGCTGACTCGACAGATATATCACTGCCCATCACAAAATCTAAGGTGAAATTTTCCAAGATAGTTCAAGATAACTGGGCAACGCCGGGTAAAACCAAGGCAAAGTCCGCTAGGTCTAATAAGGTAGTGACCGTGCTGTCATGATCTCTGCTTCCAAAAGATCAGGACTTGCCCGACTCCCTTGGAAGCAGACCCATAACCCCGGTTCCGAGTGCCAGCCAGTCCCAATTGGGACCTTTTGGACCCTGTCCTGGCGCCAGTGGCACCAGGCTCATAAAGATGTCCAGTCCCAGCGCTGGAAGCGCCGGGCTCATAATGCTTGGGTGGACTTACCTGCAGCAGACCATGCTGCTTACTTACCTGCCAGTTGAACCCCTGATCCTCTTCTGTTTGGGACTACTTTTCCTGTTGGGTGGGGCAGGAGCCACTCCCTAGGTTCAGAACACTGGAACTCTTCTGGAAAGCAGGAACTCTTTTCTTACCTAGGCGTGGCTGTGGAAGGAGACACCTAAGCACTACAGGAGGCTATTTAAACCACACCCGATGGATGAATCTTGCTTTGTGTTATTCTGCATTCTCTGCAGCAGAACGCTCATCGTGTCTTCTGCTTCTGATCCTGGGCCTAAGGGAACAAAGGCTTACCATCCTGGAATCCAGTCTTCAGCAGCACCTGTAAAGACAAAGAAAGAACAGGTTAGCACTACGGTCTTCAGTGGCAGCGCATCTCTTACCTGGTCCATCGGCTGTCACCAACGCCTCGCGCTGCATTCCGGCATCTGAAAGACAAAGGCTTACCTACTCTTCGCATGCTCCGGAGGTCTTCGCACTGCATTCCGGCATCTGAAAGACAAAAGCTTACCAGCTCTTCGCACGCTCCGGAGGCCTTCGGCGCTGCATCCCGCATCTGAAAGACAAAAGAAGGTGCGTTTAAAGACATTGGGCAACTTTATTACTCACGTGCCATTACTCCTTCCCACGCCGAATCCAGTGGGTATTCCAGCACCCTTCAGCTTCTCTAAAGCTCCGAACTTGTACCTGCAAGATAAAAGGGACAGTTAGTGCGCATCGTGAAGCAGGCTACAAGCGCTTACTTACGTGCTTCCAGGCGCTTCTATTCCTCACGCGGGTTCGATCCTCAACTCTCATCAGCCCGCCATCCGCCATCGCCAGAACCCTGCAAAACAAGAGATATCATTACAAAAGACTTTTAAGACATTTGAAGTGCCCAGAATTTACCGTTCGTGCAGTTAACGACGGACAGCAGTCCTCTGAGGTCAAGAGGCCTGCACCCTTATCCAGTGAAGAAACTGGTTACGGCACCCTGCCCCGAGGCAGATGGAGAGCTTGGCGTTCACTTACCTAAGGTGAGGGCGTTAACCTTTGGGGTTCTACAGGAGAAGAGAAAGGGAAGAGGAGAGAGGCACCCAATAACCCCAGTTCATTAATCCCATATTTTCTATCTGCAGACATCTTACTCTTCGAGTCAGACATACAGTGCACAGAGGTCCAGCCCAAAGAGCCAACCGTGTGTTACACATCACCTTTGAAGATACGGCATTCACCCAGTCAAGACCGGCGCCTCTGCGGGAATCAGGTGAGCGTTACAGAACACAAAGCCTACCGCAAAACTCCCACCCAGGCGCTATGGAAACCTCGGATACCGACCAGCTAGCCCAGTTACTTGGGGAACTAAGAGCAGAAGTGCATGCAGCCCGTCAGGAAACGAATGCTCTAAGAAGGGAACTGATTATTTCCAAGGAGCGAACAGACGATCTCGCTAGACAATTGCTACAGTCACAAGCCGGACAAACTCCGTTACCCGCATCAGGGGCAAATCTTCCTTCAACATCCTCTACGAACCCAGTGCAGATCAACCTACCTGGGAATGTACCTCTGGCTCCGCCCGAACGATTTTCTGGTGACCCAAAGAGGTTTGCAGTATTTATTAATCAGTGCCGGTTGCACTTCTTATGCCGGCGAGCAGCCTTTCCAACTGATCAAGCTAAGGTAGCTTTCGTGCTTTCGTACCTTAGGGGCAATGCGGCAGACTGGTCGATCCCTCTAGTTAATCAAGAGGATCCGGTTCTCCATGATTTTCAAGCTTTTCAGCTCAGTATGGAAAAACTGTTTGCAAGACATTCACAGGGGCAGGCCTTGGACAATGAGCTCCTTTCATTGCGACGGGGTAATCAAGACCTTTTGGCTTATATTGCGTCTTTCAACAGACTGATAGTGGAAACTCGATGGCCTGAGGACAAAAGGATTACGCTGTTTTATAGAGGTCTACGTGGAGAGCTCAAAGATGTGTTAGCCCAAGTAGTGAATCCCCCGCAAGACTGTTCGGACTATATTGACTTAGTCGTTCAAATTGACCACAGACTGCAGAACAGGAAGGCCGATCGTTCCAAGTTTGATGCTCGAGTATTTTCCAAACCACCAACTCCTACCAAAGGAGTAGACTCCGGGGAACCCATGCAAATAGGGGGCCTGAAAGTACCACTAACACAAAAGGAGCGGGAAAGGAGAAAACAGCTGCAATTATGCCTCTATTGCGGAAACTCGGGGCACTTTCTTCGAGACTGTCCGGTGAAACCAGCCAAGAAGGCAGTAGGAGCTGCAGTTACCAGGGTCACAAACTCTGAGCAGGGAAACGACCTCGCCCGACAAGAATAGAGGTCCTCTTGCCGAGCGTTAAAACCAGTTCAGTGACCTCGCATTTCGTGATACCTATGGTCCTCATTAGCCCTGAACATCCGGATCGATTACATGCGATTGAAGCTTACGTCGACAGCGGTGCCATCGGCAATTATGTGGATCATGAAATGGTTTTGAGGATGAATCTGACTCTTTGTCCAAAGGCTGTAAAGGACGTCATTACTACGGTGGATGGTACGGAGATAGCCTCCGGACCAGTAACGCATACCACCCAAGAAGTGACGCTAGTAAGTCAAGATGGACACCATGAGAAGATCGTGTTCGATGTGATCAAGGCCCCTCAGTTCCAGATTATTCTAGGAATTCCTTGGTTAGAGAAGCACAATCCTCAGATCGATTGGCGAGCAAGAACGGTTCAGTTTCCAGAATGTGTCTCTACTTGTCACCCTCGACCTGGTGTTGCACTGGCAGCAATTTCCTCGGAGGCTCCCCAGTTACCTCCTGAATACCTAGAATTCCAAGATGTTTTCCGGAAGGATCAGGCTAACTCTCTACCTCCTCATAGGTCTTATGACTGCCAGATAGACCTGATACCTGGATCTACTCCTCCTTGTAGTAGAATTTATGCCCTCACCGAGCCTGAGAATCTTCACCTCCGACAATACCTGGATCTATACCTAGCGAATGGGTTTATTCGTCCTTCCAAGTCCCCTGCTTCCTCAGCTTTGTTCTTCGTTCCAAAAAAAGAAGGGGACCTTAGAACTTGTATAGATTATCGCGCCCTGAACCAGATCACCGTTAAGAATAGATATCCGTTACCTTTGATCCCTGAACTCCTGGACCAAGTCAGAAAAGCATGCATACATACAAAGCTGGATCTTAGAGGAGCCTACCACTTGGTACGAGTAAAAGAGGGCGATGAATGGAAGACGGCCTTCCGCACCAAGTATGGGCTATTTGAATATCAGGTCATGCCCTTCGGACTTTGCAATGCCCCGGCCGCCTTTCAATATTTTATGAACGATGTCCTCAGAGAGCTCATAGATGTGTGTGTTGTTGTTTACATTGACGACATCCTCGTTTATTCTTCATCGGAAACTGAACATCGGAAACACGTGAAAATGGTCCTCGAGAGATTGCGTCAACACAAACTTTTCGCTAAGTTGGAAAAATGTGTTTTCAACGTGACTGAAGTTGAATTCTTGGGATTCATATTATCACCTAGCGGAGTGCGTATGGATTCAAAGAAGGTCGATGCAATTCTCAAATGGCCATCGCCATCCTCCGTAAAAGGTGTTCAAAGCATGTTAGGCTTCGCTAACTTTTACCGCAGGTTTATCCCCGAATTCTCTCGAATAGTCCAGCCCATCACCGCCTTGTTAAAGAAAAACAAACGTTTTGAATGGTCTACCGAGGCGGAACAAGCTTTCCAGAATTTGAAGACTAGATTTATCTCTGCACCGATCTTAAAACATCCTCGCCCAGAACTCCCCTACATCATTGAAACTGATGCTTCGAGCCTTGCGATGGGGGCAGTTCTATCACAAAAGGACCCAGTAACCAATCAGTTGCATCCCGTGGCATTTTGGTCCCGCAAATTCTCGCCTCCTGAAATCAATTACACTATTACTGATAAGGAACTTCTAGCTATCAAGTCCGCCTTTAAGGCTTGGCGGCATTATCTTCTGGGGGCCCGACACACCGTTACTGTGATTACAGATCACCGAAACCTGCAATATTTGAAAACCGCAAAAGCTCAATCCTCTAGGCAACTCCGTTGGGCACTATTCTTTGCCGAGTTTGACTTCATAATTACCTATCGACCTGGTACAAAAAACGGTAAAGCTGATGCCCTTTCTCGGATGGGAGTGGAAGAACATTTGATCAATCCTAAACCTGTACCTATCATTCCCGAACAAAGAATTCTAGGTGTAATCGCCACACAATCCATAGAGGAAGTTAAGGATAAAGCCAGGCTACTGGTAACTCCAGCAGACATACAGAATTGGCATCTGCAGGGAAAGGACTTTACGGTGAAGGACAACCTATTATATTTCCAAGAACGGTTATACCTGCCCAGCACAGATTTACAGAAAAAGGTAATCTCTTGTTATCACGATTCTTCAATGGAAGGACATCCCGGTATGACCAAGACCTCGGAAAAGATCAAGCGCTACTTCTGGTGGCCGTCTTGGAAAAAAGATATCAGAGACTTTATAATGTCCTGTGGAGTATGCGCCCAAAACAAGAGTCAAAAGGAAAAACCAGCCGGCCTCTTACGCCCTATTGACATCCCGCCTCGCCCTTGGCATACGCTTTCTATGGACTTCATCACCGATCTACCTCCATGCTCCGGATACAATACGATCCTAGTAATCGTGGACCTATTCTCCAAGATGGCGCATTTCATTCCACTCAAAGGCTTACCAACAGCAGCAACTCTGGCCCGAGAATTTCTCGAAAACATCGTCCGACTGCACGGTTTTCCTTCAGTTCTAATTTCGGATCGAGGTAGTCAATTTATTTCTCATTTTTGGCGAAGTTGCTGTCGGTCGGCTCAAATTGATGTGAGACTTTCGACCAGCCACCACCCTCAAACCGACGGACAAACCAAGAGGACCAATCAAACTCTGGAACAGTATTTGCGCTGCATGCTACAACAAACTGAAAAAACTTGGAAAGATATCCTTTGGATAGCCGAATATGCCTACAATAACTCTGTCCACTCGGGAACTGGGAAGACCCCGTTTTTTCTTTTATACGGTAGTCACCCTCGAACCTCGGAGTTGGATCCACTCCAAGATCTTGGAACACCAGCAGTAGACCACCTGCATTCTACAATCACCCAAGCCTTTAAGGAAGCCGTTTCTTACCTTCAAAGGGCTAAAGAACAATACAAGAAAGGAGCAGACCAACATCGGAAGGAAGCCCCCCAATATCAAGTAGGAGATCAAGTCTGGTTATCCACCAAATATCTACCTCTAAAAGGACCACGTACATTCAACCCAAGATACCTTGGTCCCTATTCCATCACTACCATAGTAAATCCAGTAGCGGTCAAGTTGGACTTGCCCCCTCACATGAAGATACATCCGGTCTTCCACGTCTCTCTATTAAAACCTGTGCAACCTCAAACCCGACTAACTACATCTCCAAAACCTATTCTAGTTGATGGAGAACTCGAGTTTGAAGTCAAAAGCATCCTGGATTCCAAGATCTCCAAATCTAAACTATTTTACCTGATTGACTGGAAAGGCTACGGTCCCCAAGAAAGATCCTGGGAACCTGCAGAATATGTCCACGCGCCTCATCTAATCAAAAGATTTCATCGAACATTTCCTAACAAGCCCAAACCCCCGGAGAAGCCCGGTTTGGGAGGGGCCTTGAGGGGGGGTGCTGTCATGATCTCTGCTTCCAAAAGATCAGGACTTGCCCGACTCCCTTGGAAGCAGACCCATAACCCCGGTTCCGAGTGCCAGCCAGTCCCAATTGGGACCTTTTGGACCCTGTCCTGGCGCCAGTGGCACCAGGCTCATAAAGATGCCCAGTCCCAGCGCTGGAAGCGCCGGGCTCATAATGCTTGGGTGGACTTACCTGCAGCAGACCCCCTGATCCTCTTCTGTTTGGGACTACTTTTCCTGTTGGGTGGGGCAGGAGCCACTCCCTAGGTTCAGAACACTGCAACTCTTCTGGAAAGCAGGAATTCTTTTCTTACCTAGGCGTGGCTGTGGAAGGAGACACCTAAGCACTACAGGAGGCTATTTAAACCACACCCGATGGATGAATCTTGCTTTGTGTTATTCTGCATTCTCTGCAGCAGAACGCTCATCGTGTCTTCTGCTTCTGATCCTGGGCCTAAGGGAACAAAGGCTTACCATCCTGGAATCCAGTCTTCAGCAGCACCTGTAAAGACAAAGAAAGAACAGGTTAGCACTACGGTCTTCAGTGGCAGCGCATCTCTTACCTGGTCCATCGGCTGTCACCAACGCCTCGCGCTGCATTCCGGCATCTGAAAGACAAAGGCTTACCTACTCTTCGCATGCTCCGGAGGTCTTCGCACTGCATTCCGGCATCTGAAAGACAAAAGCTTACCAGCTCTTCGCACACTCCGGAGGCCTTCGGCGCTGCATCCCGCATCTGAAAGACAAAAGAAGGTGCGTTTAAAGACATTGGGCAACTTTATTACTCACGTGCCATTACTCCTTCCCACGCCGAATCCAGTGGGTATTCCAGCAACCTTCAGCTTCTCTAAAGCTCCGAACTTGTACCTGCAAGATAAAAGGGACAGTTAGTGCGCATCGTGAAGCAGGCTACAAGCGCTTACTTACGTGCTTCCAGGCGCTTCTATTCCTCACGCGGGTTCGATCCTCAACTCTCATCAGCCCGCCATCCGCCATCGCCAGAACCCTGCAAAACAAGAGATATCATTACAAAAGACTTTTAAGACATTTGAAGTGCCCAGAACTTACCGTTCGTGCAGTTAACGACGGACAGCAGTCCTCTGAGGTCAAGAGGCCTGCACCCTTATCCAGTGAAGAAACTGGTTACGGCACCCTGCCCCGAGGCAGATGGAGAGCTCGGCGTTCACTTACCTAAGGTGAGGGCGTTAACCTTTGGGGTTCTACAGGAGAAGAGAAAGGGAAGAGGAGAGAGGCACCCAATAACCCCAGTTCATTAATCCCATATTTTCTATCTGCAGACATCTTACTCTTCGAGTCAGACATACAGTGCACAGAGGTCCAGCCCAAAGAGCCAACCGTGTGTTACACATCACCTTTGAAGATACGGCATTCACCCAGTCAAGACCGGCGCCTCTGCGGGAATCAGGTGAGCGTTACACGTAAATGGACCCATGCAAAAAAAGGTTTTCACCATCTCACATACAAATAAAAGAAATTCCACTGTCATTAATAGGGGAGTGCTGCTAGAAGCCCTACACAGGCAACTGCAATTAAGAATATTGAAAAGTGGGGACTTCAAATTTGAGGAGCCCAGTCACATTCATTGCTATTCTGAGGCAGTGGTAAGTCTTGTGAGAGAATACAAGGAAGAACTAAGGAGCAATGGTTATTTTCTGGATGCTAAAGAAAGTGAGGCAGGACGCCAAGATAGTAAATCTGTGTATAACAAAAGTGCTAAAAATGTCCAACAGCCAGAGGAACCTAAGAAGGGCAATGATATAAATAAATCACACTGGGAATGGCTATGCTCCTTTTTGCCTCCAGTATCTAATGGAGAATGATTAGATTCTAACATTATATCCTGGAACACTAGGGGCCATTCCCACCTTTTTGCTGAAAATGGATCTTTTGGTTTATTAAAGGATGCACTAATTGTCTTTTTACAGGAAATAAGGGTATTGAAGGGTGCTGTGTTTGATGGTTTTAAATCGTATCATAATGCTGCAAGAAAAGGAGAAAAGGGTCGCCCGTTTGGAGGCCTTACTATCCTAGTCTCTAATAGACTGGAATAGGTGGTGGTTGATATGCCCAATAACTGTAAAATCTTGTTGGTTAATATATATGATCCCCAAGGATTGGATCAAACTTTTGAGATTCAACAGACAATATCTGATTCTCTTGTTACTCAAACTATGGCAGAAGGAGAATTGAATATTATACTTGGAGGTGACCTTAATGTTAATCTACTAACAGACGATATGGGCATATTAACTAAAGCAGCTATTTGGAGAAAATTCATCAGTGAAAATACATTAAGGATGATAAATGGAAGCAGTTGTGACGAATCCCCTAACACATGTACCAACAATGCTTATACCTCTACACTTGACTATATGTCTAAGCGATAACATGTTTGGCCAAACTAAAAGCTTTGAAACTTTGAGTAATACTTTTAGGGATCACTATCTTCTGCAAAGTAGAATGGAATTGCATATAGCACCTCCTGTGAGAGATGCTGTGGGTGAGGTACACAGCTGTAGTAATGGCACTAGAATTCGATGCTATGATACTAACTTGGCCAAAGCCAAAAGGTGGTGTGAAACAATTGATCCAGAACAGTTTCTCTATGCCTCCATGGACAATATAGTAGCCTGGTTTTCTAACCATCTCTCTGCTCTGATGCCAATCCCAAGGAATGTGTGTCCCTTAAAGAACGAGGTCATTAACAATAGACTGTTGTTGATAAAAACCTAAGGGATATGAAAAGGGAGATGTGAAGAAATCTGAGACAATTTAATAAGCTGTGTTTGAGTCCTGAAGCAAGCCAAAAAGGCAGAAGGGAGATTCGTAATAAGTATTCTAATGCGATCAAACTCTATCAGACATCAGAGAGGAATGCCACCTGGCAATCTATGGTTCGATTGCTAAATGAAGGAGATGCTAGGAAGTTCTGGGCCTGCTTTAGAAACATGAATAATGCAGGTAACCCAGAGCTGTTAATCCCTATTGATAGCAATACTTGGGTAAACTTCGTAAGAAAAAAGTTTAAAGGAGAATCTGTAAAGCTCGAAATATGTCCCATAACCATCATGAATATATGCAGGGAAGACATTCTGTTAACAATTAAGAAGCTAAAGAGTTCTCAAGCCCCAGGAGCCGACAGTCTATATAATATCATTCCAAAAGAAAATCCAGAAATCTGGGTGGATATCTTATCAATAATGTATAAAAAAATTATTGATTTTTGAAGGATGCCTAATTCCTGAAAGACTTCTAATATCATACCTATTTTTAAGTGTGGTTTACGCAATCTTCCCGAGAATTATAGGTTACTAGCCCTTACCGATGTCCCTAGCAAGATTTTCTGTACTATGATACTAAAGGAAATCAATAAGTGGATTGCTAGTGAAAACTAATGAGCTCCATCTATGAGAAATATTTTGAAAAATATTTGGAAAAATATGAATATGATCTCACTTACATTGCCAGTGAAAGGTTTTGGCTGAGATGCTTAGCACGGTGGAATAGGAGTTTAATAATTGCAACATCCCAGATATGGAAGGTGGTGAATTTTCGCCTTAGGCAGTTTGAAGAAAATGTGAAGTTACTACAGAATTATAATTATTTCTGATTTTTCTTCATTCTGAGTTGGTGTCGCATTAAGGGGTCGATTCATGGAATTAATGTGCGCCGAAAATTCCCGCGCAGAGGTGCCCAAACGTGCGAATCGCAGGAAAAGTGCGAAAATCGCAGTGCAAGTGCGAAAATCGCAGGAAAACCAGCGCACAGCGATTCATGGAAGTCCGTGCGCAAGAAAAACATTGGATGTGCGCTAAAAATGTGCGCCGTGCACGCCGGCGCACAGGTCATCCAACAGCGTGCGCCACGGCCACTGCGAAATCGCACATAGTGCGGCGCACATCACAAAAGTAGGCGGAACACGGGGCGTAACACTCGGAATGGGGAACAACGCGTGAAAATATGGGCGTCACGGGGGAAGTACAGGAGGCAAGTGCGCGGAACGCCCACACGCTCGCCTACAACCCGTATTCATGGAATCAAATAGGGCAAACCAGCGCACGGTCAAAGACGCGCACAGGGCCAAACAAGTACGCCACAAGAAAGCAGGCGGTAGTGCCCCTGCGACTGAAAAAAATGTGCGCCAAAATGTGCGCTAACAAAAAGCACCCATATACAGCCATGATGAATGGCCCATACAGTGGCCCTCTAGGACAAATGAGGTGCAAAGGGGCCCCGACAAACACCGACACCCGCTGTGTGAAAAATAACGTGTGCGCGTGTTCCTGGTTGCGCGGGAAGTTCCACACGCAATTAGCCTGGGTACGTGTACTTCGGTGTGCGTGGGAAGTTCCACACGCGATTGGCCTGGGTAGGTGGGGGTGCGTGGGAAGTTCCACACGCAATTGGCCTGGGTACATGTACTGGGGTGCGCGGGAAGTTCCACACGTGATTGGCCTGGCTAGGTGGGGGTGGGCGGGAAGTTCCACACGCGATTGGCCTGGGTACGTGTATTCCGATGTGCGCGGAAGATTCACACGCGATTCCTGCAGAGTACGTGTATCTCGGTGGTGCCGGGGAATGCTACACGTGATTTGGCCATGTGGGTCCCCCAGGTGTTCCCTCTACACCCTCCACGGCCCCTGCAGGCAGCCCACACCACAGGGTACTACCCTGCACCCCTGCTAATGTCCCACAGGCAACCCATCCACCATGGCCATGCCCACCAGCCAATCCACATGTCACCTTGCACTAGTGATCACCAACACATGTCTCCCACAACCCCCACCCCCCAGCAGTGCAGGGGCAGCCTCCACCAGGCCCCCACTCATGTCTCCCACCGCCCCCACCCCCCAGCCACCAGGGGCAGCCTCCACCAGGCCCCCACTCATGTCCCCTATTACCCCCACCCCCCAGCAGTGCAGGGGAAGCCTCCACCAGGCCCCCACTCATGTCCCCCTGCACCCCCACCCCCCAGCAGTCAGGGGCACCCTCCGCCAGGCCCCCACCCATGTCTACCACCAACCCCATCCCACAGCCACCAGGAGCAGCCTCCACCAGGCCCCCAATCATGTCCCTTATTACCCCCACCACCCAGCAGTGCAGGGGCAGCATCCACCAGGCCCCCACTCATGTCTCCCACCACCCCCAACCCCCAGCCACCAGGGGCAGCCTCCACCAGGCCCCCACTCATGTCCCCTATTACCCCCACCCCCCAGCAGTGCAGGGGCAGCCTCCACCAGGCCCCCACTCATGTCTCCCACCACCCCCACCCCCCAGCAGTGCAGGGGCAGCCTCCACCAGGCCTCCACTCATGTCCCCCTGCACCCCCACCCCCCAGCAGTCATGGGCACCCTCCACCAGGCCCCCACCCATGTCTACCACCACCCCCACCCCCCAGCCACCAGGGGCAGCCTCCACCAGGCCCACACTCATGTCTCCCACCCCCCGCACCCCCCAGCAGTGCAGGGGCAGCCTCCACCAGGCCCCCACTCATGTCTCCCACCACCCCCACCCCCCAGCCACCAGGGGCAGCCTCCACCAGGCCCCCACTCATGTCCCCTATTACCCCCACCCCCCAGCAGTGCAGGGGCAGCCTCCACCAGGCCCCCACTCATGTCTCCCACCACCCCCATCCCACAGCCACCAGGGGCAGCCTCCACCAGGCCCCCACTCATGTCTCCCACCACCCCCACCCCCCAGGCAGTGCAGGGGCAGCCTCCACCAGGCCCCCACTCATGTCCCCTATTACCCCCACCCCCCAGCAGTGCAGGGGCAGCCTCCACCAGGCCCCCACTCATGTCTCCCAACACCCCCATCCCACAGCCACCAGGGGCAGCCTCCACCAAGCCCCCACTCATGTCTCCCACCCCCCCCACCCCCCAGCAGTGCAGGGGCAGCCTCCACCAGGCCCCCACTCATGTCCCCTATTACCCCCACCCCCCATCAGTGCAGGGGCAGCCTCCACCAGGCCCCCACTCATGTCTCCCACCACCCCCACCCCCCAGCTGTGCGATTTGCCTGGGTATGTGTACTTGGGGGTGCGCGGGAACTTCCACACGCGATTTGCCTGGGTACGTGTACTACGGGGTGCGCGGGAAGTTCCACACGCGATTGTACATGTACTTCGGGGTGCGCGGGAAGTCCCACATGCGATTGGCCTGGGTACGTGTACTTCGGGGTGTGCGTGAACTTCCACACCCGATTGGGCCTGTGAGAGTGGGTTACATGTATTCCAGGGGTGGGCTGGAATATTTACCCGTGACTGTGCCTGTGAGAGCATGCTACGTGTATTCCTGGGGTGGGCGGGAAGATTCGCTCGTTCGCCTACGATGTGACGAAAAATGGTCCAATCCTGAGACACGTACGCCAGCATGAAGCAGGCGTACGTCGACCCGCACAGCATAAAAGTGCGCGCAAACAACAAACAAGCTCTTACGCCAGGATGAATATACCATTCCTAGCAGCAGTGGCCGTGGGTTACCAAAGGAGGAGGAGGATAGTGAGGGCCCGAATTTTCACTCCCAGAACCAGCCTTTTTGGGATGCCTGATGACCAGGTGTATGGGAGGTACAGGTTTCCCCCACACATAATACTGGACCTGGTCAGTGAGTGGGAGGATGACCTCACATCACCCACCCCGTGCTCCCAAGCACTCAGCCCCCTGGAGAAGGTCCTCAATGTACTGCACTACTTGGCCACAGGATCATTTCAGCAGACAAGTGCCATAGTGGGTGGGGTGTCACAGGCCACGCAGTCACGCTGCCTACACCAGGTCTTGAACATCATCACTGCATGCCCATCAGTCCGTAGGCACATATACCTGCCCAGGACACCTGCAGAAAGGCAGGCAGCCACCCTCGAATTCTACAGTGTGGCACAATTTCCAAAAGTGCTAGGTGCCATTGACTGCACCCATGTGGCACTACGTCCCCCCAGGGCATTTTAGCACATCTTTAGGAACCGCAAGCACTGGCATTCCATCAACGTGCAGGTAGTATGTAATGCTAAGGGAATCATCACCTCAGTATATGCCAACTATCCAGGGTCCACCCACGACAGCTTCATTTACCGAATGTCTACTCTAAGCCGGGACCTAGAATCTGGGCGGCATGACGATACATGGCTGCTTGGTGAGTATGAATGCCACTGCACATGCATGCATGTCAGATGCACAGTTATGTCACTACCCCACTAATGATACCCATCACCTCCTCACCAGGGGACAGTGCAAATCCATGACAAGCCTGCATGTGCCCAGCCACAATGCAGCGTATGCCCACGGGAGCCACACAAGGCAACACACTGTCCCAAAAACCGGGGGGGTTGGGGAGGCCACCCAGGAGGTCCGAGGACAGGGTGCACACCAAAACCCACCTATGTGGATCTTTCGGAAAAAAAACACCTCCATGAGCTCATGGCCTACACGGCTACCCTATTGTGGGAGTATCACTGCTGTCGCTATCCTCACCCTCTGCAGCTGCATCCGGAGGTGGTGGCACTATGGGAGGCAGCCCACGCAAAGCCCTAGTCTGTTCCTCCATGGCTGCAAGCATGCGGGTGTGGTAGGTCTCGTTCTGGAGGATGAGTGTGCGAAGGTCCCCATGCAACAACTCACGGGATGCCCGGACCTCCGCCCTAGTTGCCTGCATCTCAGCTGAGAGCGTACGGGTGAGACGCTCCAGCTGCTGTTCGTCCTTCGGTTTGTTGAAGCCTCAAGCTCAACAAGAGTCGTCCTGAGGTGAAGGAGTTCCAGCCTCAGGGCTTCCCTGTGGCCCTGGGACTCTATGGAGATGGCTTCCTGCAGAGTCGCCAGTGCCGCCCGCCTGTCCCTGTCGGACGCCAACATGTCCTCCCTGTGTGACTGGCAGATGAAGTCGGTTGCCTGCTGTAGTCGCTTCATCAGCCTTTCGGGGGGGACAATGGAAGTGGCCATCCTATCCATGGCCTGAGCCATCATCTCTGATGATGCTGCCTGTTGGGGCAGCCTCCACCAGGCCCCCACTCATGTCCCCTATTACCCTCACCCCCCAGCAGTGCAGGGGCAGCCTCCACCAGGCCCCCACTCATGTCTCCTAACACCCCCACCCCCCAGCCATGTGATTTGCCTGGGTATGTGTACTTGGGGGTGCGCAGGAACTTCCACACGCGATTTGCCTGGGTACGTGTACTACGGGGTGCGCGGGAAGTTCCACACGCGATTGTACGTGTACTTCGGGGTGCGCGGGAAGTCCCACATGCGATTGGCCTGGGTACGTGTACTTCGGGGTGCGCGTGAACTTCCACACCCGATTGGGCCTGTGAGAGTGGGTTACATGTATTCCAGGGGTGGGCTGGAATATTTACCTGCGACTGTGCCTGTGAGAGTGTGCTACGTGTATTCCTGGGGTGGGCGGGAAGATTCGCACGTTCGCCTACGATGTGACGAAAAATGGTCCAATCCTGAGACACGTACGCCAGCATGAAGCAGGCGTACGTCGACCCGCGCAGCATAAAAGTGCGCGCAAACAACAAACAAGCTCATACGCCAGGATGAATATACCATTCCTAGCAGCAGTGGCCGTGGGTTACCAAAGGAGGAGGAGGATAGTGAGGGCCCGAATTTTCACTCCCAGAACCAGCCTTTTTGGGATGCCTGATGACCAGGTGTATGGGAGGTACAGGTTTCCCCCACACATAATACTGGACCTGGTCAGTGAGTGGGAGGATGACCTCACATCACCCACCCCGTACTCCTAAGCACTCAGCCCCCTGGAGAAGGTCCTCAATGTACTGCACTTCTTGGCCACAGGATCATTTCAGCGGACAAGTGCCATAGTGGGTGGGGTGTCACAGGCCACGCAGTCACGCTGCCTACACCAGGTCTTGAACATCATCACTGCACGCCCATCAGTCCATAGGCACATATACCTGCCCAGGACACCTGCAGAAAGGCAGGCTGCCACCCTCGATTTCTATGGTGTGGCACAATTTCCAAAAGTGCTAGGTGCCATTGACTGCACCCATGTGGCACTACGTCCCCCCAGGGCATCTGAGCACATCTATAGGAACCGCAAGCACTGGCATTCCATCAACGTGCAGATAGTATGTAATGCTAAGGGAATCATCACCTCAGTATATGCCAACTATCCAGGGTCCACCCACGACAGCTTCATTTACCGAATGTCTACTCTAAGCCGGGACCTAGAATCTGGGCGGCATGACGATACATGGCTGCTTGGTGAGTATGAATGCCACTGCACATGCATGCATGTCAGATGCACAGTTATGTCACTACCCCACTAATGATACCCATCACCTCCTCACCAGGGGACAGTGCAAATCCATGACAAGCCTGCATGTGCCCAGCCACAATGCAGCGTATGCCCACGGGAGCCACACAAGGCAACACACTGTCCCAAAAACCGGGGGGTTGGGGAGGCCACCCAGGAGGTCCGAGGACAGGGTGCACACCAAAACCCACCTGTGTGGATCTTTCGGAAAAAAAACACCTCCATGGGCTCATGGCCTACACGGCTACCCTATTGTGGGAGTATCACTGCTGTCGCTATCCTCACCCTCTGCAGCTGCATCCGGAGGTGGTGGCACTATGGGAGGCAGCCCACGCAAAGCCCTAGTCTGTTCCTCCATGGCTGCAAGCATGCGGGTGTGGTAGGTCTCGTTCTGGAGGATGAGTGTGCGGAGGTCCCCATGCAACAACTCACGGGATGCCCGGACCTCTGCCCTAGTTGTCTGCATCTCAGCTGAGAGCGTACGGTTGAGACGCTCCAGCTGCTGTTCGTCCTTCGGTTTGTTGAAGCCTCAAGCTCAACAAGAGTCGTCCTGAGGTGAAGGAGTTCCAGCCTCAGGGCTTCCCTGTGGCCCTGGGACTCTATGGAGATGGCTTCCTGCAGAGTCGCCAGTGCCGCCCGCCTGTCCCTGTCAGACGCCAACATGTCCTCCCTGTGTGACTGGCAGATGAAGTCGGTTGCCTGCTGTAGTCGCTCCATCAGCCTTTCGGGGGGGACAATGGAAGGGGCCACCCTATCCATGGCCTGAGCCATCATCTCTGATGATGCTGCCTGTTGGGTTGCCATACCGTAAATGGATTGCTCCCATGCGGTATTGCCAGGTGGCGTACGGCCATCACGTCGGCGGGCACCACACCTGTCTGGGGCAAGGCGAACTGCGCCTTGCTGTGCCGGCACTGCCTGAGGCTGCAGGACTGCATTCTCCCTCTGATCTGCTGGCCCAGGAACAGGATCAGATGTCGCGGAGTGTGACCCTGCATCTGTAACCACCAAAGGCGTACCTGCCAACACTGACATCCCCATTGAGGGTTCTAACCCTGGTGCAGGTGGGTCGGACAGAACAGAATCCCTCCCAGGAACACTCACCTGCGATGGCACATAGGTCTCATAATCCAAATCAACACCTGAGTACAGCTCGGGGGAGGTGCAGCCAGAGACACCCCTTGAGAGCGCGACCTGCAGCAGTTGTGGGTTCTCACCCACCACCACACCACGTCCCTCACTGGTGGTCGGTCGGCCCTCAGACCCCTCCTGGGTCTGCACCATCTCCACAACCCCAGCAGTATCAGGTGCGTCTTCCCCTGCAAAGACATAAAAGAAAACAAATGGAAACAGGCATTAGCACTATGGCACACAATGAGGGCTGAGAGGCTACAGAAACAGTACTTGATTGACACATGTCACACATGACTAAAACACTCCCATGCATACACCGTCACTGCGTGTGATGGGGAGGCAGATGGCACACATTGATGACACCAAGATGGAAGATGAACACATTTGCTGCATGCTGCCTAGCAGTGGCATCACACATTGGCCAGTGATTGGCAGGTCAAATACACATGCCATCACACAGATGGCATGTACCCTAGCCATGAAGTGAAGAGGGAGAGGAGGTCACCAATTGTTCATTCAGTCCAGTTTGTTCATATGATAGATTATTTTCATTGTAATGGTTCAAATGTTTAACATGCAGCTGCCAGTCAAAAATGGTCCTATAGCACAGGGACATGTCCAAACTAATCATGTCCACGAAACTGAACCAGTCCACTGTACCATAGCCATGTCAGACATGTGACAATAGGACCGAGAAATCCCGAGTAAAAGTGGTGGTATGCAAACAATCTGCCTGAATAAACAGAGATAAATAAGCAACAGTGTAGTGGCAAGATGACACTCCAAGGGCAACTGGCGTGGTGTTGGGCTGGATGTCTAATGTTGGCAGAAGGGATGCTGCTATACCCAAATGCTGTTACCAAGAATGTTTAGGAAGAGGCCCATGGGTGAGCCAAACCACTCAGGCACACACACCCTCCCCTGGCACCCAAACAGAAGCCCTCCCACACACACCATGCACATGGATGACACACACATGCATGTGCACTCACCGGACAATGCCTCGTAATCTGCCACTTCTCCCATGCCTTGGATCTGTTCCTCCGTGACGTAGGTCCCAGCAACCTGCTCATGTGGAGTGAGTTCTATGTCGTCTGCTGGAGACCCACCTCCAGTCACTAGAGTTGCGGCATGACTTGAGGCCAGCTTATTCTTTGCCCTGCGCTTCAGGTCATTCCAGCGCTTGTAGCATTCATTAGCTGTGCGCCTCATGATTCCAAGGGCACTTATGATGTCCGCAATGGTCTGCCAGTGTGCCTGACGTTGTGCAGGTGTGGTCTTGGATCCTGCAACAATCACCATTTCGCGTTCATGTGCGGACACATACTCTACAAGTGCATTCAGTTCGGCCTCATTGAAGCTGGGCTTCCTTGACGGGCCGGACTGTGTAGCCGTGTCTGGGGCATCAGCCTCTACTGGACGAGCACTCTTCCTCTTCCGCTTGGAAGGTGGTGGGGATCCGGAGTGTCCTGCGCCGCTCTGGACACTAGGGGCAGGAGTGTGGGATTGCACACTCAGCATGGGAGTTGGTGCAGGCATTATCTCAAGTGTGATGGTGTCAGGGGGAATGTCAGCATGATGGACTTGGACCGACACTGTCCTGGATGGGTGTGTGAGAGGTGGGGTGGATGGAGACGCAGCTGCCCCTGCAGCCTCCCCAGCCTGCCTACGCGAGGCAGCAGATGACCTAGCTGCCCCTGATCCACGTGGCCTGATGACACCAACGTTCACCGGCGCACGTGGCCTAAGCCTGCTGACCTGGAAGTCAGCCATGGAGTCACCCTGTGCCAGGTCTGGTTCCACAGTGGGCTGGTCCAACAAGGGCTGAGCATGGATGGTGTCAGCCACGGTAACCTCAACCAGGGGGGGGGCATGGGTGTCCCTGACTGCTCCTCCACACATGGGGGGCTAGGGGCACCCTGCAAGTCACGGCCACGTCCCCTACCGGATCCACCACGGCCACCACTTGGGGCTCGGCCACCTTTGCCACCCTTACGGCTTGTTTGCCTCCCAGCCATGGCACTGATGTTATTGTGCCTATGGTAGTCGATGTGAACTATTGTCCTGGGCAATTGGGGGTCAAAGGGGTTGGGTACCAGATGGTAATCGTACCCTAGTGCTCTAGCAAGGCTGTATGTCACCCCTGGGGAAAGATGACGGGTCACGCAACGCACAGGCACCCCAAAAAAGCGAAGTAAGGTGCACGCAACCCCTCCTAGACCACGTGCGTGGAAAAATAAACCTGCACTACGCTGTGGCACCCAGGAACACAAGAATGAACATATGCGTGTCACACGCAGCCTAGATTGACCTCTGAAGGGGTACGCAACACACGGGGCAGGCACAGATGTTAGATACGTGCGCGACTCACCGTCTGCCAGGAACAAAAGCGTGAAAAATATGCGCGTGTGCGCGTTGGCAACACCCCCGCCAAAAGAAGAATTGTACGCTGTCTGAGGAGACAGGACAACAGTAGTAGGGAAGCTGTTTGAGGAAACAGGCCCAGGAAAAAGAGGAAAAGAGAAAAAGCTGTCAGAGGTAACAGGGAGTACGAACTGGAAACGCCGTGAAGTAAATCGCGTGTGAACCGACAAGAAGTACAGATTTCACCCACTCGCTCTCCACGAAAAGCACGTACAAGGAAATGGCGTTCTAAACGTACCTTTTATACATACGTCACAGACGCGCATACGCAATGAGGCCATTTCCACCAATTACGCGCTTTGACACTCGGACGTGTATCTCTTCATTTTTACACGCGCCATTCTCTACAGCCATGCGCGTGACGTCACAGCTGCGCATGGTGGCCTTTGAGCCAATGAAATCGAATATGCGAGCACACGTGGTAAAACTGCACGTCCGAGTGTCATCGCTTGTAATCGGCGGGAAGTGAGTTTACACGCGATTGGCCTGGGTATGTGTATTTCTGGGGGATGAGGGAAACACCCGTGCGCTTCACATCACAGACGCGCTCACGCGCTCACGCGCTAAGGGCCTTTGGTCCAATGAAATCGCATATGCGTGCTGACGTGCATACGCGCTAAGGGCCTTTCCTCGGTTTACACGCAGACGTGCAGGATTTTCACGTGCCAAATCACTCCGTATCAAGCTGGCCACGCGTAAGCACACGGAAGACCCCTCTCCTGACCAGAAGGCCGAACTACTGCCCCCCAGAGCCCCGAGCACGCTCCCACCTGCCATCTGCTGCTGCCTGACTGCCTGCTGCCCACGTGCCCTGCCATTTGCTGCCTGCACATCAGCCAGGGATGCTGTTGCTGTGACCACCCCTGCTGGAACCGAAAACTCCCGACTGGGATTCCATCGCTCCACAGCCCAGCCCCAGGACCCAGTTGCCCACCCACTCCTGCCTCTGGGCTTGTCATGTCGGGGCAAACACCATCTGAGACCACTGACAACCCCCGGCCAGAGAGGCAGAGGGGGACCAGCTTCAGTGCCACCGAAGTTGGTGTCCTGGTGGAGCAAGTCCTGGGGCAGTATGATGCCCTCTTCGGAAGTTCCCGCGCCGACAAGGAAGGACGGACTCAGATCTGGACTGACATTGTGACTGCGATCAACGCGGAGGGGGTGGCAGTCCGCGACTTACAACATGTCAAGAAGCGCTGGGAGGACTTCAGGTCCAGGACCCTGAACAAGGCCCGGCGCCTCTTGAAGGCAGCGGATGCCAAGGGGCGCCGGGGCCACTTGTTGGAAGAACAGATGAGGGTCCTGGAACGCATATCCCCAGCGCTCCACGTCCAGGTCCTTGAGAGGCAGACCCGTCTGGAGTCGAGCGGTAAGTGTACATGCATCCTGATTGTGAGCTGTGCGTGTGGTGATTTTTCTGTAGTGTGCAGGTTGCACATCTGTTTGTATGGGGTCGAGTATGGGTGGGGGTGTACAGGGCCGTGGGGCTAACACATGCGAGGGCTGGAATGTGTGAGACATGGATGGTGCTTGTGTGTGTAGGCTTGCATGCCAAATGCAGTTGTGTGGGCACACATGTTTGGATGAATGTGTATGCATATCCGTGATGTGACGCATGTATGTTGTTTTCAGCTGCATGTATCAGCACTGTGTTCATGTGCATGTGTGTGTATTCGACAAGGGTGCAACAGTGATGTTACATGGATGCATGTGACAGCGGTATGTGGAAGCCTGATGGGCAGATGTGACATGGATGCCCATCTGAACACTGCGACACTTGGCAGAGGTGTACACATGCATGCAAGTGTGGTGGTGTGTGTACATGTGTGGTGCACTTCATGTGTTGCATGTGATGTCTGGCTCACCTTTGCCTGCTCATGCTGTTGTATGTGTATGGATGGTGCTGCCAGTTGCGATATGGCTGTGGTATGGCTCATGTGTGCGAGTTGAAATGACATGTGTATTGGGGATTGTGATGACATGTCTGAGGTTTGCCAATGCCACTCATGTACAACTGTCATGTGTGTATGTGTCCATTGTACAGTGCCCTGATGCCTGTGTTTTATTTCTTCCTGTCTGCAGCGTCAACTGATGAAGAGGGCGGAGAAGGTGCTGTGGAGCACAGCGGCGGGGATCCCACCGCCAGCCGGAGACGCAAGGCCCGGCTCCCCTCCCATGTTGTCATCTCGTCACGGAGTGAGGAGTCCGGTGCCGCGTCCCAGTCCGCAGCTGCCGGGGGGAGGTCCAAGAGGCGGAGGTTGGAGTTGGACTCCTCGGCAGCAGAAGGGGCAGCTGGGACCCCACAGGGCCCAACGGGGGAAGATGGCACGGAGTCATCCAGGTTTGTGGGGGGTTTTGTGGAGGAGGAGGCCGTGCAAGCAACGGAGATGGGGTCTGGAGGTGGGGATACCACTGGTGCTAGTGGTGCAGTGCAGGACCAGGGACAGGAGGCAGCACAGGCCGCCGCGGAGGTGCCTGTGTGCAATCCTGTCCCTGATCCTGTCCCTGCATCATCTTGCACCAGCAGGGATGCCTACGTCCAGACCCGTTTTCAGGCAGGGGATGAGCTCACGACAACTGGCCTTCCTCTGCCTGCGGACGTGGCTATCCGGGTCCGGGTTGAGCCTGTTCTGACTGGTGTAGCGTTGCGTCAACGGGCCATGCGAGGTGACCTGCAGTCTTTTCATGAGGAGACTGCACGTCATCTCGAATGGCTCATTGACCACGTCAGCCTGCTGGGACAGGTCACCCAGGCCAGATTCCTCCATATGATGCGGCTTGCTACGACCCCCTCCTCAACTGAACCCCCTACGCGCCAGTCGTCCTCCGTGCCATCTTCCCACCCATCAGTCACCTGGGTGCCCTGTGGAGCTGCCTCTGACGGTGCGGCCAGGCTGGTGGAGGAGGCATCCCTGCCACAGTCGGGAGTCGGACGTCCAGCAGGGGTGGCCACATCAACGACTGCACCCCAGCCGGCGGAGGATGTGCAGGCAGCAGGAGGCAGTGCACGGGCAGAGGCACAGCAGCAGCGGCAACATGGTGGGAGCCATGAAGGCTCGGGGCCTTCAACATCGGAGGGGCAGGCATCGGCCGGAGGGCAGGAGGACCCAGGACAGAGTGTGTCTTCCGTGTGGCAGCGGTTGGGCCACGCCATAGATGCGGAGCGGCAGCGGGCGGAAGAGGCACGGCTCACAATGGTCAGGGCGGAGAACTCCATGCGGAGGGCCCTGAGGTGGGCCGAGTGCCTTGAGGCAATCCGCAGGGGTTTGGAGGTGGACACGTCGACGGCCCTGCGGACCCTCGGGGCCATGGAGGAGGACCGCCTCCGGGACATTGAGCGGGAGTTTGATGAAGCCCTGGCCCGGGACATCCACAAGTGAGCCGTCAAACTAGCCCGCTGCCCTTGTACATAGTTATGTAGGTAGTGTTAGGTTTAATTTTTTTTAGGATTTATTTTGGACCTTTCGGACATTGGCCACATTTTTGTATATAGTTTATTTTATTAGTTAGTGTAGTTCGATAGGTTTCCTTTCTTTTGTTGGGATAATGGACCCTGGCTTGTTCGTATGTAAATAGTTCACTGTTGGATTGTATTTTTATTTCACATTTTAACCATGGAGCAATGGCTTTCTATTTTATTTCCCATTGGATTTTGTTTTCTGGACAGTGACTTTGGACACCATTTCTTTGGATTTTGATTTTTGGTTTTGCTTCTTTTCACGGACATGCTTCTTTTCATTTTTGTACTTTCCCATTTCTGTTTCTTTAGTTTTTATTCTATTTATGTTTCCTTCAATACATGTTTTTTCATCAAACTTCAATGTGTAGTATCATCTCATTGGTTTAATGCATATCATGATATGGCTTTTGAGATTCACTGACACCCATTGGGTGTATGTGAGGGAAATGTGTTGTTTTGGAACTTGCAATTGGTGTTCTGTCATGTAATCGCCAATTATGAGTGGGTGGATGCAATACTCGGGTGGGTGTTTTGCATTTGGAGGCTGACCATATGGACCAGGGATCTAGATTGTGATGACTTGTTGGCTGGGGAACATGAGTTGGACATGGGTGGGGGCCTGCTGGCAGGTGCCCCACAGTGCTGGGGGGTGGGGGGTGGTGGGAGACATGGGTAGGGGCCTGGTGGAGGGTGCCCCTGACTGCCTGGGGGTGGTGGTGGTGGTAGACATGAGTGGGGGCCTGGTGGAGGGTGCCCCTGCACTGCTGGGGGGTGGGGGTGCAGGGGGACATGTGTGGGGGCCTGGTGGAGGGTGCCCCTGCACTGCTGGGGGGTGGGGGTCTGGGGGACATGAGTGGGGGCCTGGTGGAGGCTGCCCCTGGTGGCTGGGGGGTGGGGGTGGTGGTAGACATGGGTGGGGGCCTGGTGGAGGGTGCCCCTGACTGCTGGGGGGTGGGGGTGGGGGTAGACATGAGTGGGGGCCTGGTGGAGGGTGCCCCTGCACTGCTGGGGGTGGGAGTGCAGGGGGACATGAGTGGGGGCCTGGTGGAGGCTGCCCCTGCACTGCTGGGGGGTGGGGGTGCAGGGGGACATGAGTGGGGGCCTGGTGGAGGCTGCCCCTGGTGGCTGGGGGGTGGGGGTGGTGGTAGACATGGGTGGGGGCCTGGTGGAGGGTGCCCCTGACTGCTGGGGGGTGGGGGTGGTGGTAGACATGAGTGGGGGCCTGCTGGAGGGTGCCCCTGCACTGCTGGGGGGTGGGGGTGCAGGGGGACATGAGTGGGGGCCTGGTGGAGGCTGCCCCTGGTGGCTGGGGGATGGGGGTGGTGGTAGACATGGGTGGGGGCCTGGTGGAGGGTGCCCCTGACTGCTGGGGGGTGGGGGTGGTGGTAGACATGAGTGGGGGCCTGCTGGAGGGTGCCCCTGCACTGCTGGGGGGTGGGGGTGCAGGGGGACATGAGTGGGGGCCTGGTGGAGGGTGCCCCTGCACTGCTGGGGGGTGGGGGTGCAGGAGGACATGAGTGGGGTCCTGGTGGAGGGTGCCCCTGACTGCTGGGGGGTGGGGGTGGTGGTAGACAAGAGTGGGGGCCTGGTGGAGGGTGCCCCTGCACTGCTGGGGGGTGGGGGTGCAGGGGGACATGAGTGGGGGCCTGGTGGAGGGTGCCCCTGCACTGCTGGGGGGTGGGGGTGCAGGGGGACATGAGTGGGGGCCTGGTGGAGGCTGCCCCTGGTGGCTGGGGGGTGGGGGTGGTGGTAGACATGGGTGGGGGCCTGGTGGAGGGTGCCCCTGACTGCTGGGGGGTGGGGGTGGTGGTAGACATGAGTGGGGGCCTGGTGGAGGGTGCCCGTGCACTGCTGGGGGTGGGGGTGCAGGGGGACATGAGTGGGGGCCTGCTGGAGGGTGCCCCTGCACTGCTGGGGGGTGGGGGTGCAGGGGGACATGAGTGGGGGCCTGGTGGAGGCTGCCCCTGGTGGCTGGGGGGTGGGGGTGGTGGTAGACATGGGTGGGGGCCTGGTGGAGGGTGCCCCTGACTGCTGGGGGGTGGGGGTGGTGGTAGACATGAGTGGGGGCCTGCTGGAGGGTGCCCCTGCACTGCTGGGAGGTGGGGGTGCACGGGGACATGAGTGGGGGCCTGGTGGAGGGTGCTCCTGCACTGCTGGGGGTGGGGGTGCAGGGGGACATGAGTGGGGGCATGGTGGAGGGTGCCCCTGACTGCTGGGGGGTGGGGGTGGTGGTAGACATGAGTGGGGGCCTGGTGGAGGGTGCCCCTGCACTGCTGGGGGGTGGGGGTGCAGGGGGACATGAGTGGGGGCCTGGTGCAGGGTGCCCCTGCACTGCTGGGGGGTGGGTGTGCATGCAGGGGGACATGAGTGGGGGCCTGGTGGAGGCTGCCCCTGGTGGCTGGGGGGTGGGGGTGGTGGTAGACATGAGTGGGGGCCTGGTGGAGGGTGCCCCTGACTGCTGGGGGGTGGGGGTGGTGGTAGACATGAGTGGGGGCCTGCTGGAGGGTGCCCCAGTACTGCTGGGGGGTGGGGGTGCGGGGGACATGATTGGGGGCCTGGTGGAGGCTGCCCCTGCACTGCTGGGGGGGTGGGGGTGCAGGGGGACATGAGTGGGGGCCGGGTGGAGGGTGCCCATGACTGCTGTGGGGTGGGGGTGGTGTTAGACATGAGTGGGGGCCTGGTGGAGGGTGCCCCTGCACTGCTGGGCGGTTTGGGTGCAGGTGGGCATGAGTGGGGGCCTGGTGGAGGGTGCCCCTGCACTGCTGGGGGGTGGGGGTGCTGGGGGACATGAGTGGGGGCCTGGTGGACATGAGTGGGGGCCTGGTGGAGGCTGCCCCTGGTGGCTGGGGAGTGGGGGTGGTGGTAGACATGGGTGGGGGCCTGGTGGAGGGTGCCCCTGACTGCTGGGGGGTGGGGGTGGTGGTAGACATGAGTGGGGGCCTGGTGGAGGGTGCCCCTGCACTGCAGGGGGGGTGGGGGTGCAGGGGGACATGAGTGGGGGCCTGGTGGAGGCTGCCCCTGGTGGCTGGGGGTGGGGGTGGTGGTAGAAATGGGTGGGGGCCTGGTGGAGGGTGCCCCTGACTGCTGGGGGGTGGGGGTGGTGATAGACATGAGTGGGGGCCTGCTGGAGGGTGCCCCTGCACTGCTGGGGGGTTGGGGTGCAGGGGGACATGAGTGGGGGCCTGGTGGAGGGTGCCCCTGCACTGCTGGGGGGTGGGGGTGCAGGGGGACATGAGTGGGGGCCTGGTGGAGGGTGCCCCTGACTGCTGGGGGGTGGGGGTGGTGGTAGACATGAGTGGGGCCTGGTGGAGGGTGCCCCTGCACTGCTGGGGGGTGGGGGTGCAGGGGGATATGAGTGGGAGCCTGGTGGAGGGTGCCCCTGCACTGCTGGGGGGTGGGGGTGCAGGGGGACATGAGTGCGGGCCTGGTGGAGGCTGCCCCTGGTGGCTGGGGAGTGGGGGTGGTGGTAGACATGGGTGGGGGCCTGGTGGAGGGTGCCCCTGACTGCTGGGGGGTGGGGGGTGGTGGTAGACATGAGTGGGGGCCTGGTGGAGGCTGCCCCTGGTGGCTGGGGGGTGGGGGTGGTGGTAGACATGGGTGGGGGCCTGGTGGAGGCTGCCCCTGCACTGCTGGGGGGTGGGGGTGATGGGAGACATGCATTGTTGATCAGTAGTCCAAGGTGACATGTGGGTTGGCTGGGGGGCATGCCCATGGTGGATGGGCTGCCTGCGGGACATGACTAGGGGTGCAGGGTAGTCCCCCGTGGTGTGGGCTGCCTGCAGGGGCCGTGGATGTTGTAGAGCGAACACCTGGGAGGACCCACACGGCCAATTCACGTGTAGTACTCCCCAGAACCCCTGAAATACACGTACCCTGCTGAATTCGCGTGTGGAACTTCCCGCTCACCCCTGAAATACACGTACCCTGCTCGCACGGGGCCAATCGCGTGTGGAACTTCCCGCGCACCCCTGAAATACACGTACCCTGCTGAATTCGTGTGTGGAACTTCCCGCGCACCCCTGAAATACACGTACCCTGCTGAAATCGCGTGTGGTACTTCCCACGCACCCATGGAATACACGTACCCTGCTTGCACTGGGCCAATCGCGTGTGGAACTTCCTGCGCACCCCTGAAATACACGTACCCTGCTGAAATCGCGTGTGGAACTTCCCGCGCACCGCTGAAATACACGTACCCTGCTCACACGGGGCCAATCGCGTGTGGAACTTCCCGCGCACCCCTGAAATACACGTACCCTGATGGAATCGCGTGTGGAACTTCCCGCACACCCTTGAAATACACGTACCCTGCTAAAATCGCGTGTGGAACTTCCCGCGCACCCCTGGAATACACGTACCCTGCTCGCACGGGGCCAATCGCGTGTGGAACTTCCCGCGCACCCCTGAAATACACGTACCCTGATGGAATCGCGTGTGGAACTTCCCGCGCACCCCTGAAATACACGTACCCTGCTGAAATCGCGTGTGGAACTTCCCGCGCACCCCTGAAATACACGTACCCTGCTGATTTTGGTGTGGAACTTCCCGCGCACCCCTGATGCACACGTACACAGGACATTTGCGTGTGGAACTTCCCGCGAACCACTGAAATACACGTTCCCCGCTTGGCGTTTGCTGTTTGCCAGCCCTGTGAACTGGTCCAGGGTTAGCGCAGCCCTTTGCGATTATTTGGGGATTTTGAAGGCTTTTCCTTGCGCTACGGCGTTCTTGGGGGCGTAACTGGCGCTGCTGCAGGGTTGCTGCGCCACGCTGCGCCACGGCTGGTTTTGGATGCGAAAATCCATGAATACGCTGTGCGCAGAAATCGATTTTAGCGCACGCGGCTGGCGCAGACATTCGCACGGGCATGCTGTGCGCCAGTCGCGTGCGCCACTTTTGTGCGAATTTCTATGAATTACCCTGTAAGTTACGATGCTTCTATTATGGTCACCCTTTTCTCCTAGTTTGTTTGTTCGTTTGTTTATTTATTTGGTAATGCACACCAAACCCTTAGGTAGCGGGGCGCAGCAGTACGCAAGAAGTCTTATAGCTTAGTTACAATATGTAGCACAAATAAATACAACGGATGCATAAATACATATAAGTACAGAGCACAGCCTTGGTGAGCCAAGGAAACATCGACATGTATATCTATATGTGCACAAATACAACCATTCACAAATACAACATCATATATCTGTAGTGCGTACATATATAACATAGTGGATAACCATACGTGCACAATTGTCTGAAGTACTGTGTAATTCAGTGGAAGCAAAGGTCAGGTAAGAACCAGGAGTGGTAGGGGAGGTATAAGTCAGGTTAGGTGTCGTTAGTACGTATCCATTTGAGTACCTTATGTCTAAATTTGGGGTAGGGTTGGTCTCGTTTTAGCTCAAGTGGTAGCTTATTCCAGCATTGCGGAGCTTTAACAGGGAAGCTGGTTCCTCCCGCTGTTGATCGTTTGAAACTAGGGATTTCCAACATGAATGTGTTAGCAGATCTCGTAGGGCGGGTAGCTATTCTTCTATTGTTTTTTTCCACTAAATAAGGAGGTGCTAGGGTGTTCAGGCATTTGGAGGTGAGGGAAGATGTTTTGAGGAGGATTCTATCCGTTATTTTCAGCTAGTTAACCTCTTTCCTAAATTTAGTAATGTGCTCTCTGTAGGGGATGTCCAGTGCTGCTCTTAGGGCGTTATTCTGCAGTCTTTGAATTTTATCTATGATATATTTGTTAGCTCCTGGGTACAAGGCATTGCAATAGTCGAATCTCGGCATGATAAGAGCACTGGCTAGTGTGATGCAGCTAGCACTAGAGAGGTATGGTCTGGATGCTCGGATTAGTTTTCAAGTGTAAGTTGTAGAGGAGGCAAGGGAGTTAACTTGCTTTTTAAGTGTAAGAGAGGAGTCCAAGTAGAATCCTAGAGTTTTAACCACAGACATCACCTTGATAGAGTTGTTATCAATGTTGAAAGATGCGTAGTTTGGGCTAAGTTTTTGAATGTTGGCTTCAGAACCTAGGATTAGTATCTCAGTTTTATTGTCCTTCAGGCAGAGGCCATGGGATGTCATGCATGTCTGAATGAGGGTGTAGATCTTGTTCACCAAGGCTGAGTCCGCCTCGAAGTTGCCCAAAAGGGGTATGAGGATCTGGGTGTCGTCTGCATAGTTAGTGTAGGTGACATCCAGTCTGTCCAACTTGTCAAACAGAGGCTTGGTGAAAATGATGTACATGGCAGGGGAGACACAGGATCCCTGTGGAACCCCGCAGGTTATTTTAATGGGGTCAGCAGAGGCTGAGGTGGAGAAGACTCTCATAGTAGGGTTAGCTAAGAAGGATTGGACCCAAGCTATAGCATCTCCGATGAAGTTGGCGGCAAATCTAAGGTGGTTGCATGAGACTGCATGATCCACCAAGTCGAAAGCTGCCGCCAAGTCCAGTAGGAGTAGCAGTGCTGTTTTTCTGTTATCCTTTAGTTCTTCAATTTGTGTCTTAAGGTCTATCGGAGCTGTTTCTGTGCCATGGAGCGGGCGGAAGCCAGATTGTTGTGAGCCAAGTAGGTATTTAGCTTCCAGGTAGTCCTGGATTTGCATGTAGGCAGCTCTATCTAGGATTTTAAGTAGAAATGGCACGGTGGTGATCGGCCTGTAGTTGGTAAGAATAGTAGGGTCCAAGGTTTGTTTTTTGAGTAAGGGGAGAACCCAGGATTCTTTGAGATTGGCAGGTACCGTATTTGAATTAAAGGAGGAGTTTATAAGCTTGGAGATAAAGGGGGCTAGGTCCCTAGCTGCATCCTTTAATATTTTTGCTGGGCAAGTGTCTCCCTTACAGTTTGAAGTTTTAAGGGATAGTATTATTTTTTCCTTGTCAATTATGGAGATAGTCTTAAATCTAAAGGGTGTAGTTATCCTGGTCTCCAAGGGTTGAGTTATTTGTTGATCAGATGGTGGCCGCGTGGCTTTTTCATTTGCAATTTTGCATTGGAGAGAGGAGATTTTGTTCAAAAGAGCATTTTGTATGTTGGTACACCATACTTTGTCCTTGGGGGCATCGTCTACCGGTTGGATTGGTGATTCCAGTTCGCGGAGGATGGAGAATAGTTCTTTAGTGTTAGAGTTGGCTTTCGCAATCCTGTCATTGAAAGTGTTCTCTTTAGTATTGGTTATTTCTTTTTTGTACATTTTGGCAAATTCAGTTAGCTTGATTTTGTTATTTTCCAAAGGTGAGTGGCGCCAAATGGATTGGAGTTTTCTTTTTTGTAATCTTAAAGATTTCAGTTGGGGAGTAAACCAGGCATTCAAGTGTGCTTCCTACCTAGCTTTGCGCAGTTTGACAGGAGCGATCATGTCCAGTCTCTTGGTCATAGCATTATTGAAGGTTGATGTATTGAACAAGATTTAGATGTATTTAGGTGCAATGTGTGTTTTGTTTTTTTATTGTATTTTATAATCAGTTCATGCAAAGAAAGCAATTAATTTCTTTTTTTTTAAATGTATATTATATCTTGGTGACAAATTTAAATGCAGTCACTATTTTACTGTATTTTATTGGCTAATGAGTGCGTACTGTCTAATTATTCTCTTTCTGTTCTTATTTAATTATTCTGTCTATGTTCATTCTTTGTGAAAAGTTCTTTTGAACTAAAAGACAATAAAGAAAAAATAAAAAAAATATGAAAGCATGACAAGGTCAATAAAGAAATGTCCTATGCGAGTAAGACTTTATCCTCTGTGGAGGAAAAATTCAATGATTGTGAGAATGCACTACTGGAAACGGTGTGGGCATTGAAGAATTACTACCTGTTTATCCAGGGAGAACACATCATAGTGTAGACTCCACACCAGCCTCTGCAATATCTTCAAAGTGACAGAATCCGGGCCGGAAATGTGAGTAATTCCCGAATTACTTCCTGGATTCTGTCAATACAAGGCTTTCCTGTGGAGGTCAGATATGGCCAAAACAAGAACAGTCCCCTCGTGCAAGGTCTGGCTGACTTCCATGATTGTGCCAAAGAAAACTGTCTCGAGGACAAAAGTCTTAAAATCAAGGACAACATGGAGGCATACCTCAATTCCCCACACAAAGTCTATGAAGAAGACCAGTGTGAGGGAATGCCCACTGTCTATGTGGATGGGTGCTCCTACCATGTTGACAATAGCAGGGAAAAGGAACTTGTGGCCGGCGTAGGGAATGCATGGGTGAATGATGCCGCAGATCCCTCTGCTGGGTACAAAATCGGTCCCCGAAGTAATCAAGTGGCAGAGCTGATGGCTGTGCATCAAGCCATCCTCACTGACGTCCAACACCAACTCCACAAACTGGTCATAATCACTGATTCAGATTATGTACGGAACGGGTTCTGGAGCACCTGGTTAATTGGAACACCAAAGGCATGCTATGTGCTAATAATAAACCACTAAAACATGGAAAGTTAATACAAAATATTGATGATCTGGTCACCTCGAATGGGATGACCATCTAATGGAAAAAGATTAAGGGTCATTCTGAAGTAGAGGGACCAGACAAAACTGTAAATGACCTAGCTGATCAGCTGGCGAAAACCAGAGCCATCCAAGGGGATCTACTTGAGATTGAGTCCCTCTTGGGGGAAATCCAGGTCACTGCTATCACTAGGTCCCAGACAAATGCTCACAATGAACTCTCAACTGCACAATGGAGTAAGGAGACCCCAGATGCTGATTTGATTACGGCTCAAAAAGGGGATTCAATCCTTGGTAAGTTGTATCAACACATTGAGGACCCTGAGAACCTTCCCCAGACGGATACCAATTATATTGGGAAAGAGGATACCCCTGCATAACCACTCTAGTAAAACGGATCTTGAGTTTATCACTTGCCATTATAATGATACAAATTACTTCTCTAGAATATTAAAAGGGGTAGTAATGCCTGTCTCCAGAGGCTGTATCTTCTAATGGGAGATGATTTTGAGATGGGATGTTGATGAAATGTCCAAAAATGTTCTGAATCCAAGACAGTTTGTTGGTGAGGAGATCCATATCTGGCCATTACCAGTGGGTGGTCCCTACCTCATTCCGAAGCCTGATGCTAAATCATGCCCATGATGCAGCCACAGACGGTCATCGGGGGTTTCATACGACATTAGAAATCTTGCGAGAGGTTGCATACTGGCCACATATGGGGGAGGACCTCGACCAATACTTGAAGGGGTGTCTTGTGTGTGCACAATTTCAGCCAACATCACTCACACACTGTGCTTTTTTATAGGGCCTGTGATTCGCTCCTCTAGAGGGAACAAGTACACGTTGACCGTAACAAGCTTGTTTACTATAATGGGTGGAATGTCTCCGGCCCCAAATTGCAAGGCAGAAACAGAAGCTGCCCTGATGATCAATCACATCTTCTCGCATTTTGGACTACCCCAAATGATTGAGTCAGAACAAGGTAGCCACTTCACTAGCGCAGTGATGACAAAGATGTGGGATATACTTGGGGTAAAATGGAAACTACACATTGCCTACCGACAGTGCTCTAGTGGTGGAGTTGAGAGGACAATAAACTATTGTGAGCATATTAAAAAGGTTTGTGGCAGATTCTGGGCCAAGTTGGGACATTTGATTACCCCTTGTCCTGATGGCCATCAGATCTACCCATTCTTCTGCAACAAAAATGTGTCCATTTGAGCTGATGACTGGACAAAGTATGGTGCTACCCCAGCATCTGCTGTACAGAACCCAAGAGCAAACCTTGATAAATGCCTCCACAACTCAGGAGTATGTTGAGAATCTGAGAAAACACATTTAACATGCTTTTGCCTATGCTCAGAGGAATATAGAAAGATCTGCAGACAGCATGAAGACCCACTATGAGCTTAAGACAACTAAGTAAGAATGTCAAGTAGGAGACTGGGTCTATTTGTACAATTTCCAAAGGAACCAAGCCAAGGAGCGCAAATTCCTCCCAACTTTGTGGGGCCCTTTTGAAATTGTGGACAGAATCTCACCAGTCGCCTACAGAATCTGCATCCCCAAGGGCAGTTTTACAGAAGGGGAAGACAAGTGGGTCCACATAAACCAGCTGAAGAAATGCCATCCCAGGCATAATTTGCGGCAAATAGAGGAGCCGACCAGAAACCCAGAGGGGAAGAATCCAGAGACATAAAAGAATTTCTAAATGTTCACTGTGTATGTGCGAGAAGAGTGTTAAGACCATTAGTGAACATAGATGGAGTATATTGCTAATTGTAAGCAATGCAAGTGTCTTTCCCACTGCTCACATCCCCAGATGACGTGTGGACACAATACTGGGAACATTTCCAAAACCATGCTATGTTCTATCTTCTAGCATTGAATTAAGAATCATCCGAAGAATCATCAAGGAGGACCACTCGGGGACTGGGAGGAAAGAACCAAGGAGCCCGGAGTGCCGCTCCATACTCCCAACCAGAACCAGCAATACTCCCAACCAGAACCAGCAATACTCCCAACCAGAAACAGAACCAGCGAGGAGAGCATGTCGCTCCAGCACTGATGAGAGAAGCGACTGAAGTTCTCCACACAGACAGAAAAGAACATCCCAATCTCCCGACTTCCCTTTGACGGAAGGTCAAAATCAAGTCGGGAGGGGGGGCTCTCTGGGATGTATTGACCCACTTTGCTGTGCTATGCGGTATCACCTAATACTTATGGCGCAAGAAACTGCAACAATGGTGTCAAAATTCTTGTGTGTGCCAAAAACCGACAAAAATCTACAAAAACCGTGTGCTTCAGCACACGAAGCGAGGGAATCACAACCAACCACCCAGGGTGCATTGGTGGTGAAATAGTGCACACCCTGCAGAAAATGTGCCAGTGGGCTCCATGACCAGCAAACAGAGTGCAGAGATAGAAGCAGCGCTTTGTTAATAAAACTCCAATATGTGGCTACAAATGACATTTGCTTTGGTGCTAAAAGCTTCAAAAGGCCTATAACACAACACTCTCAACCTCCAAAACCTTGCTTAGCGCTAGGATTTATGTAATCTAATGAATAATTGCGAACATACAAAGTCCTAAGGTGAAGAGCGAAACATTCCATCAGACAAACTGGATTGTGTGTAAACTGACAGCCCCTGTCAGAATCTGGGTGCAGTATTCTGAGCTACCTGAATGACAGCTGTCAGATGAGTTACTGATGAAACTTTAAAGTGATCCAAACTAAAAAGTCTGCCGGATCAGCAAACATAAAAAGGATTGTGGCTAAAAAGAATACAGATCTCAGTATCTTTTTATCCCACAGAGTTAAAGCTAAGAAAGTAATGTATTTATGTTTGATGTAACAAATGTGGTTTTCCATGGATTTTAATTGAGAATAAATTAGCTTGGCTGAGCTGCAGCCCTTTGGAAGTGGACAAACAGGTTTTTCCCAAGAGGAGGGCCTTCCTCTCAGCAGAAACTTACGGGAGGTGCTAATTGTGGGTTAGCCCACACTCTTGTCTGCAGAAAGGGAATGAACAATAGTCTTCAGCTCAGGAAAAAGAGGTGTGAGAGAGTTGTAAATGGCTCCTGGAAGGAACAAACCACGAGGGGGATGCTCCTGAACTAAAGGGAGAGAAAAAGAGGCATGCCATTTGCTGATAAACATGAACAAAGAACAATTTTTAAAAGACTCATAACTTGTGATTCAAAATGGTGAAAAATATACCAAGGACATATTTGTTAGTCTAATTTTTGGCTGCACGTTTTAAGAGGCGGCAGAACCGTGTAACATGTTCTGGACAGGAATGGCAATATATGTGGTTTTATGTGAAATGTATGAATCCTAGAATTGTGAAAATGTACACACACACCCCTATGTTAAACACACACATTTGTGGAAATTTGCATACAGTTTAGAAATCGTGTTCATAGCAAAAAGGACAAAATTCTGTAGAAAGTTGAAACAAGATCATACAGCTGCAAGATTTTGATGAACAGCTACTACATAAAATATGGCATCTTTGTGTGTGATTTGTGTAAAAGTGACCAATGTAGAAATGTGTATTTAGTAGAAAATCCGATTTTGAGACCAGTAGCTAAAGGGAGGTCTCTGAGAACTGTAAAGCAAACCATAAAATGTGACATCATCCGGCCTTGATCCAATCACTCAAAGGCAAGGCGGAGATGAATTTTTGATCCAATCCTAGCTCACAGGGGTGAGCTTAGCTAAGCCGCCCCATATACCCACTTTGTGATGTCATTTTAAAGCATAAATAGAGACAGTTGACAACACATAGGGACTCTCTGATCCACTAATTTTTGTGATTCCGGCGAAGCACTCTGATCCTGCATTCTATATCCAGCCTTTAACATCCTTCCAGATCCAGATGCAAGACTCTTGCCAGCAGAAGAGAACTATTGATTTCAGCAAGGTCCAAATCCTCAAACCTATTCTCACTACCCAGTGACGCACTGTAGGGTGAGAAGGCCTTTTGAACTAGTATCCTGAAACTCTCTGTCTTGCCACCACAAGGCTTGCCTGAGGAACTGGCTATCCAGCTGATTGAACTACCCACAAACAAGAAGGGCAGATCCTGTGCAAATCCAGTGACCGGCCTAGCTGATCCGATCCCATGCCTGATGTGCTGTTCTTCCCAGACCAGATCCAATCCATGACCAGAACAGACGGTCCAATTTACTAACTTATCCTGTGAGTATTAATAAGAAGAACTGTGACCCAGAGTATATTTTGCATTGTCTTATCCCAATTTCATCCCATCCCATCTTAAAGTCAGAACCATCGTATTGCTAGAACTATCTTTGTGCTGACTCTTCTCTCATCTGTGTTCCTAAACCCTAACTTCTTATTGATTGATTAAGAAAAGTAATTCCCAAACCAAACGGAAACTAGAGTATCACACGTGAATTGTTATGATCACCGTGAATGACCTTCCTGTGTGGCATTCTCCTTTTTGTAGTCCTTAATATAGCATAAGAAAACCTACCTGTCATTTCTAAACCCGAATTTCTGTTTCCCATTCTCGCGCCTATTTACTTTATATAACTCCCTCAGTTTTATGATAGAAATGAAATTTCAACTCCTACTTGTACCTAACATCCTTAGCTATCCATAGAACCCAAAACAGTGTGATTCTCCCATTATAGCGAATATTGCGTATGGAAAGGTTTGCCACAATTTTACATTCTGAAACATTGTACACGTGTAAAATAGCTTTAATGTATTTACCACTTGGACTTTGAGATTTCAAAAGTGTTCTTCTGACTAAATCATTGCTTGTGATTGTTTACAACTGTTCAAAGTGGCTGCCATAGGAATTTATGAAAATGTAAGTATTTTTGACCACATTTGGTGTTTTTGCTCAGTCAATTCCAAAGACAATTTAGAAGCCACACTGACAGCTGAAAAGTCAATTCTGTTTTCCTCTTGTGTTTGAAGGGGGAAGGTGGGTCTGAGATTCTGTTTCATTTGTGCTATTCCTGAATGCCTGCTCTCTCCTCCCATCTCTTTACATTGTCTATTGGGATGTTGAGGGGTGTTGCAGGGGGAACCTTTCACTATAGTGCCATCTGTCCAAACCAACACAAAAGTATTATGTTCTGTTCTGCGATTGTTTGTGTGCTCATTCCTTGATTTCTAGCATATTAAAGATATTACTCAGTGTTCTGTCACCCCATTGGTGATTGTTGTTACCTATTAAAATATATTGTGATTAAAATTCTAAATACATAAATAAATATTTACCTTTGCACACTAGCCGGATTCCTGGTTCAGTGTGACCAGGGGGGTTCAGGAGAAGGGTGTGATATGAGTGGTATATCATTCAGAATATTGAACTTAAAGATAAAATAAATAAGGGTTTTAATTGTGCACTACACGCTGGGCGAGGCTTGGGTGTGTGCCGGATTGAAATCACTCACAGTTTGATGAAGTGTTCGATTGGCCGTGCATAATAAAGGCCACTAGGGTCGCTTTGACAGCTGATTCTACCACACAGAGGCCTGGGACTTGATGAACAGACTGGTTCAAGCGTTCAAAGGTTGAGACGCAATGATTCACCATGGCATTTGATCAGCATTGAAGATGCTGGTGGGGCGAGTGCTGACTTAAAGATGGCAGATGACATAAAGAAAGTGTAGTTCAAGCTACAATGCAAGGTAACAATGTGCATTTCATTAGTTTGAAGAGCCAGTGAGTGCCAAAGGCAGCCTCGGAGGATAAGTCCACCTCCTTTCACTCCTCTAGGTGTATTCATATTTAGTAGGGTGCCATTTGGTTTAGCATCAGCTGCAGCAGTGTTCTAGAGGATTATGGAAAAGGTAGTGAAGGATCTCTGCAATGTGCTGTTATTTCAAGATGATGTATTGATTCATGCAGTAGGATTGACCATTCAGAGGGACAATTGCAATTAAGGAGTGTGAAAGGCTGACTTCTTAGGACATTGTCATATGAAAAGAGGTGTACGACTCTGCACCATTCTGTCTCAGGGGATGAGGACCAATTGTGACAGTTCTGGGACTTCGTGAAATACTACAATACTACAATAAGATACTCAAAGATTTTGCTGTGAAATCGACAACTCGTAGAGCTCTGTTGAAGAAAGGAGTTAATTTCAATTAGTCAGAGGAGCTTTCCAAAGAATAAAAGAGAACATTAGCTCGGCACCCACTCTGGGACGTTTTGTACCAGAACAGCCGACTATGGAGACCACTGATGTAAATGGTCTTGGCCTAGGACCCACTCGTTCCGAGATGGATCCTTCTGCAGAGAGCACAATTGCATTTTGCTGAAGACCTCTGAGCAGGTTGGAAAGTAAGAAATCGATTGTTGAAAGGGAGGTTCTAGCTGTACGATGTGCTTTCAATTAATTTAAATCGGAGAATACATTTTTTGTAAGGTCTGATCATAAACCATTAGTCGAAAACATGTGCATCAAAGGGTGGAGCAGAGCATCTACACGCATCTCCAGATGGAATTTGGAATTGCACAGATTTGATTTTACTGTTGTTTTCCTCCCAGGGGAGAAGAATGAAGTGCCACATTTCTTATCTCTCATTGCCAGGGCTACCAAAATAGGGAGTGAGGCGCAAAGAGAAGATGAAGTTGTGGTAGCAAGTGTTAATATGCTGATAAATCAGAAGAAAGCTGAGGCTGAGCATAATATTATTAGTTGTGTTGAAGAATGGAATACAAGTGCAAGGCCCAGCAAATCCATGAAAGATAGAGAGTGGTGGATGTGGCATGAGGTTAAGGATGAGATATGCTTAATCAAAGAAAAAATGAAGGAAGGGAAGTAAAATAATTCCACCAGCAGAGCATAATACAGCTGACACATGAAGGTCATTTTGGGTGTAACCTCTCTAAGAGACAGCTGCATCAGTGAGTTTGGTGGCCAGGAATGGATGGAATTGCTGATAGCCATCTGACAGAGTGTCATGAATACACAATGAGTGACAAGGTCCCAATATGTAGAGTCATCCACGTTCGGCTGCCACCAGTGCCACATGAGCCTTGGGTTAAGATACCTGTAGATGTAATGGGGCCAATTCAAGGATTGGATTATGACAAAAAAATATATATTTGTATTGGTGGATTACCACTACAAATGGATTGATTGCAAAGTGTCTGAAATGAAAAGGTTCCTGGAAGAAATGTTTTATAGAAAGGGTTTTCCACGAGATGTACCTGATAATGAGGTACAATTTGAAGCTATGCAGGTGTTTCCTAAAATAACAGCCATCAAACATTACAGGACAGATCTATATCACCCCTAAGTCAACGGGTTAGCAGAGAGAGAGCAAACAAATTCCTTAAAGGAGGTATACAATTGGCTTCTAAAACAACGCTACTCTGGAGACAAATGGTATGGAGTTATTTTACCACACCTCACTCAGTGACCAATGTACCACCATTTGTTTCACTCAAGGGAAGTATTCCTGGCACCTCTCTGTGCCCAAGTTGGGTGGGCTTGTCCAATTCAGTACATTTGGACAGGGAGAGAATAACGTAGGTGGTGGAGGCTGTTCGGAGCTATTACAAGGAAGATATTTATAGTAACCACAAAGTATTTGAAAGAGAATGGAAAGAAGGTGACTAGGTTCTATAACGTAACCCGAGATTGAACATCGGTCAAGGGGAGAGGTTACTAGGGCCCAAGAGAATATCAGCCATGAGCGGAGGAGTATTGATATTGGTACAAGGTGAGGTATGGTGACAGGGGTGACTGGTAAAATACAGGGAAGGCTGTGCACCGGAAAAAGAACAAGGATACCTCCCCATATTCACAAAGTGCACATGCAACTTTAAATGGGGTATATCAAAGAAGGTGTTTCCCAGACACAGTAGGAGATTAATTATCCACCTAAAAATGGGATGACTACAGGTCTCTTTAGGAGTTTGGATCTATTACTGCGGTAAGTCCACCGAAATACTACCAAACTCAATTACCACAGGTTTACAAGTGATAGTAATTCCCCATTTTTAGGAGTCCATAGGACTCCATCGGGATTTGGGTCAGATGTACTGCCGGGGGAATCACTGCATGGTAAATCTGCTGATTTCTGGATGTAAAGTGGAGGATTTACCTCCAGCAACAAGCTGAATGTGCCACTTTTCCTCCAATAATCAGTGAATGTACACTGCTCTAATTCTGCTTGCAGTAAATCCTCCGAAAATGATCATTTGAGGGTAAGGGAAAAATTGCAGTATTGGAACTACTGTCATTTCTTTCCAGCATAGCCAAACTTGTTATGAGGGCCGTAAATACTGTAAACAATATGTTCTGTATTGTATGTTAATGTTCATGAACGGCAGGGTGACGTTATACGAGGGGACATGTGTTGTTACTGGAACCTTGGCAGTAGGAGAATGTTGGGATTCAATGGACTCTGAGGTGGAACAGAGAAAGGAGTAATTGGAAGAGTGATCATTGCAAGGTGGATGTTAAATAAAGGTCCTACACTTTCACTACGTGATTTGTTGTGCCTTATGTACCTGCATAAAGAGCTTTTAAGATTGCATCAGGAATTAGACTATGATGCAAAATGGCAGAATCTAAAACATCCCTATGATATTTGTGATGTCATCACTGATGTCCTGGGTGTTAGTCTTAGCAGGGCACGGTGGTGGCGCGAGTTATGGTTGCTTAGCTTACCATAACTGGCGAATTTCAGGGGTTTTTAGATTTTACTTGTAACCATAACGTCCTTTTAACAACGTTTTTTGACTGAATTTCATAGGTTTTTATTAGTGCAACTTAACCATAAAGTCCCTTTTACTGAATATATATATATACATATATATATATATCATACTTTTTTGAGTCTGGTAACCAGAGTAACTGTTTACAATTATCTGGGTATAAAAACGTTCTGAAAATCTCGAACAGCAACAGAATCTTCTGTGCTAAGAAGAAAGCTAACACAGTAATCTCCTTGATAAGAGTGTATCAATATAGCCTACGGCTATTGCATTGCAAGGGTAAACACCTTTATGGATTTTATAAACATGATATTCTCCATGATCCGGAAAAAAAATATAAAAAATCTGTTTGTACCATTCAGTATCTGCTCCCATTTATGAGACACATAAGGGGTTGGGTCTTTCTTGTTTGACTGAGGGACCACTTGTGAGTCTCATAGCTGTATTAAATATGGGGTAATGTGACAGCTTGAATCACTCAGAGACTTTTGACTAAGGTCTGGGAGTACCCGAATGTCATACCTATACCTGTCTGTCGCATCTATATCAATGGTATTAGTTCGAAGAAAGAACTTGATTGTTTCAAAACTTGAAAATCTTCAATTGATGTCTAATTGATGCCTAAGTAAACTATTTAAACCCTCACAGAACTCTTCTCTTGACAACTAATCTCAAAGATGAGAGTGAAGCAGTTGAACGTATTTTTCCCCCATGAGAGATACCCAGATAATATAACATTTTCACATGGGACCCCACCGTATTTGCGGAATATACAATTTGTCAAGGATAGAACTCTCAAAACAAGACACAGGGAGTCATTGCATGCATTTGAGGTCCCTGCATGCAATGTTCAACATTTACAAAGCAGACTGTAACTCGGAGGAGTAAAACGTAGCAAAATTGTGACTCTTCACTTTTTACGCTCTGTTTCCTAAATTGAAAAATACACTTTGCAAACAAAGTTTATTAATGGATTCCTATGAAACCCACCTGCTACAGTGCAGGTCCAAAAGTGAGGCATATTCCATAGAAATCGTTTGGTTTTACGCCTACTTGAACATTTCCAAGATGGAGAAGGAAAGTGAAGGGGAGATTGGAAGAACTGCTTGGAAGAACACACAAATACCTTGGAGTGTAAAAGTGACACGTGATGGCTAGCCTCTGGGTTTAGGCCTCACTTTTTCAATCAATGGCATTCAAAACCACTCCCTAAGATTCAGCAGAAAAACTCTGTAGTACATAGTGTTAAGACCCACGTGAATGGAATTTTTTCTTAGGATTTCATGGCTTTAAAAGTGGGAATCATTGTCATTGCATGCTTTAATTCCCCTGCGCTCCTGCCTGGGTAAGTGTTGTTGTGCCCTGACTTGTTTCCCCTTCACCTGCACTAGAAATATTTTCTGCGCACACTAAAAGGTATTGCTTCAGACCTCAAGACCTTCGTTGCCTAGCCCCCTCATTCCCCTGTCCCGATTGGTTAATGTTAATAACCAAGTGACTGGAATTGTTTCTTAGTATTTTGGGGTTTTAAAAGTGTGAATCCTTGGCATCACGTGCTTGAATTGCCCTGCGCTCCTGCCTGGGTAAGTGTTGTGCCCTGACTTGTTTCCCCTTCACCTGCATTAGAAATATTTTCTGTGCGCAGTAGAGGCCATTTCTTCAGATCTCCCTCCCCTGTTCCTAATTGGCCCTCCCGCCCTTCATGACATCGCTCCAGGGCAGCCTCCTCTGGCAAAGGGCCCTGAGGTAAGGACAACTCCCACAGAACCAGCTCCAGATGTTGTCTACCGGTGTCAGCTGGGGAAGCAAGAAGCCTGCAGCCGTCAACCTGCTGTGACCGACAAGGTAGGTGCAGTGCGGATAAGGGGGGTAAGCAACCACTGCACCCCACTACACTGACCCATCCCTCCAATTACTCTTATTTCAAGTATCGTGCCACACTTAAGCATCTCAGTCAACTGGTTTGTTTAGCAATCTCCCACATCTCTCCAGTCGCACTCCTAGCATAATTGTTGTGTTTATGCTAGGCCTTTTTTCCCTCATTTAGAAAATTCGAATCTGGGTGTATTTGCAATGCGCCACCCCCCTTCCTCCTGTTTTCCAACTGTACAGCTCCTGCATTCCCCTGTGGTGTGTTGCCTGCTTGTTGCCAATGTGCCTCCTACCATGTGAACCCTCCCGCTCTGGTGCTTCCTGTGGTGAGAGGATGCGGGCTGTGCTTTTTTTCCCCCCTCACTCTGCCCCCTTGCCTCCTTGCACTCCCTATAGTACTCTCAATCTCTTCCATCTGTTCAAACTGCTACTCTGTCTCCAATTGTGTCCCTCTCACTAAGTCTGGAAGGAAAATGTTCAAGAGGGATAGCTTGGTCTCCAACCGAGGCCTCCCTATTGCTGATACCAATATTGGCGCTTCCTCCAGACAAATTCTCACCAACATCATGTTTGTCATTCCCTCTCCAGACCTATGGATCCCCCATAGGGTCTCTGTTATCTGTCCTTCTCTCCCATTAATGGTGGCATCCAGTGGGAGATCCGGTGTCCCCTTCCAATCCTCCAAGACGATCATTAATGTCTATCTAAATGGTACCGTCATGGTCCAGGGCTCTCAGCCAAATCTCATCCTTCTCGATAGGCATCTCCCATGTCTCATCAATTTTCCCCATGCTCCTGCTACTCCTTCTAACACCTCTCTGGCCCCTCTGCCACCTTTTTCCTTCTCTGCCTCCTCTCTGGCACCCACCTCCTCCTCCACTCTGGCCCCTATGCCACCTCCATCTACTGCCACTGCCCATTTTCTGGCCCTTCTACCACCTCTGCTGGGTATACCTCACTCTTGCACTCCACCCTGGAAGTCTTCTAAATGTAGCAACCTGCTCCACATAGCTATTCTCATCTCTCGCTCAACCTTGACCTGGATGTCCTCCCTCTCACCGAGACATGGCTCGCGGCCAGCTCTGTCATGCCTTACATTATAAATCTCAATGCTGTGCATACTAGGAAACGTTTATACACTGAAGTGTAAATTAGATTGGTCAGTTCGATATTTTGTTAAATTGTGACTTATTTTTATATTTAGTGGTGTTAGTTTTTATTTAGTTTTGTAAGAATTGTGTTTGATGTACTTAATAGATCTGTGTAATTTGAATAATTGTATTGGCAATGCAAACATTTGTAGATGGAATGATCAACCCAAAATTATTTTATTAATAATGGCATGCACATCCTCTTGCTGCCTTGCCATTAGTGCGGGTACTTTAACCAGAACAACAACAGCGTTGTGTGTGCGGGGAAGATGTAACAATGAACCCTTATTTAAAGCCCTTCCTTTATAATTTAGGAAATATGAATACTTGATGTTCTATCAGCATCAACTACATTCATCTTCTTACATTCCTTAAGGTGACTAACTAAGCTCCCCGCCTCTTTGGTAGTCTCTATATTTATGCCAGAGACTGATATCAGCATATCATAGAAATACTCAAAAGGAAACTTCAGGACTTCTGGGTTGAATTACAGTTTACCATGAAAATAATCTGTTTCATATTAACTTCAATCTTCTCTACCTCATCAATCGGCCCTCTTAACCTAGAGTATATTGTTTCTTTTAAGTTAAATATATAAATATGAAAATGCAGTCTCCAGTGGACAGGTTCAATATTTGGTATGGATGTATTTTTACATTTATATTTTCATCGAGAAGATATGTCAGAGGCAACATGTCCATTAGTACTGAATCAGTGGCTTTGTTAGTTTTTTAAGACTAGTGTATCCGATTTAGGTTTAACCTCCAAACCTCAAGTAAGTAAACGAATAGTGGATGAATGCGAAACCTGCATTCATGTACCCGCTTCTACCACCCTTGTTGTATGGACATCACAGTTTTCTTTAGAATTGTATTCTACATTTTCTTTACCAAAAAGAAGTGGACGTTTCTGTTTTTCCTTTGTGTCATTTTGATAACCATAGGCAGCGTACAGAGACGAAATTAGGTCAAATGTATGCAGAAAATATGATATATGGAACACACTCAATGTACCTTACTCTACTGTCAAAGTGCATAATGCAACGAAAGTCTCTATATGCATTAATAGACAGATCTAGAAAATGTAATTACAAAGAATCGACTAATAAAAGTGCTCTTACTTTAACGTGGAAGATTGACTAAGAGTGAAGTATACACCATACACAACAGTATGCTATACAACACGTGCCTCCTACCATCACAATATAAAACCAGCTGCATATGACATTATAGTATCTTAAAACTAATATAGAATTACAATACTGAGTTTTGACGAATATTTTCTTTGCATATAATGTATCCTAATGTAAATACTGCAATCAGGAAGTGGGATGGATGTGAAGGGCTGCCGTATTCCATCTTTCGTCTTATCTATTGAAAGCAATTATTGGTAGAAACCATTTTTCACCAAATGCAATTTACCACTGCCAGCAAGCTCCCAACAATTTAGGGCGGGTGCCTCTGTCCATCTCCCCCGCCCTGGCTACTATTGGAAGAAGAAAATGCGATGTCAGTATCAAAGGAGGCAACGGAAGCTGGAGAGGTCCAAGAGTAAGAATAAAAGATTACATTCAATCACCGTGGATTATGGAATTCCCTTCATTTCCAGGGGCTCCCCCCAGTTCCCTCCCTCAACCACCAGTGATTAAAGGTACAAATCAATGCATATAGTCAAACAGATGTCAAGAAAGGTGGCACACCCCATGCCAAGGAGCAGTTATCAATGTTAGTCAATGAGGGCCGGTAAACAATACATGAGCTAGAGTAATAAATAGTTGGCAATTTATCCTCAAGTACAGTGACGTGTATACTTGTGCTCGTGCAATGCTCCCAACAAACACTGCATTGTCCACTGTGGACTGCTGGAGACTGCAGCACCACTACGCTCCACGTCTCTAGTGTGTGGCTATTCGTAATGCTTCTGGAACATGCCTCAAACCTACCTTCTGGGCAGTAATAGTCTTGGTATGGCAGAAAACGTTGCCCAAGCACATCAACACCAACAAAGAAAAGGCAGGATAAATCTGGGATTTGTATTTCTAGAACGAAGAGGAGACAGACAAGAGACAGACTTCATCAAAGAGTACTGCAGACCTCAAAAAAGAAAACGTGCTGCTCTGACAGTGCAACGTGAAGGTTCAGGCCCCAGCATGTGAAACACACTGGAATATAGTTGCTAGGGGAGCCAGGCTTCATATCATGTATGCAGTATCTTCTTAAGTGCCAAGGACGAGTATGATCGTCCTTTTAGCATAGACTTCAATTATAGCAGAGCTGGGGAGCATTACTGCACGTAGTTATGGGCCCAAGCGAAACAATGGCCTTAACGCCAGACCCAGGGCATTACCTGAAGCAATAATGCCCCCCCCAGTGAGCGGCTTATTGCTATTAGTACTCCGGCCCGTGAAACCGGGGTAGTAATAGCACCTTTTTTCAGTTGCGAGAAGTTACGTCGTTTAGCTACTGAAAAAATAAAACAAAATGGCCACCATGGAATGGGATATGAAATCCATTGAAATATGAAATCCATTCTCCCTTTCCAATGCCGGCCATTTAGAAGAGTAAAAAAGGTAAACAAAGAAGATGGCCACCATGGAATGGGAAAAGGGTCCACACCTAGTCAATTCTCTTTTTCTATGGCGTCCATTAAAATATAGAAAAAAAGAAAACAAATAAAATGGTCAGCATGGAACAAGGCGAAAGGGACAAAATGGAGTCCTTTCTCCCTTTCCATGGTTGCAGCTCAGTGAAGGAACACAGCGGGACAGTGCGGCGACTGGTGCCTTGTCGGCCTAGTATGGACCTGGTGAGGGCCAATCAGATTGTTTGTAACAATCTGATTGTCCCTCACCATTTAAAGATTAGGTCTGCCCTTCCCTTCCAAAGCTGTATCCCCGCCTTGTTGACTTTTCGTATCCACTCTCTCCATGTATTTGCGAGTGTACCATTAACATGCTGTCTTGCTATCTGTACCCATAATATGGTACCCTATCAATCGTTCTCCTTGTTCTACAGTTCTCTGCTGCTTCACATCTAAGTATGCACACTTCAAAATCGAGCACATTCAGTACATGCATAGTAGTTACTGCTTCACCTTTTGCTGTGCTTGAGGCAGGAGGGTATTGCTCTGGGCTGCACACTCTAAATATATCTACAAGTTAAGCCATTGACATGTAACACACACACTGTTTCCACAACACTACCTTCTAGAGCTTTGTAATTATACACATTGAGGCAAGAGACTGACTTGTGAATTCGCTCCTAAGGGTCAAATTGTGACTACAGTAACAACGGTTAATACATGTGGTCATTTAAATAGCACCTACGTTTAAAATAGGTCTGATTTCGAGTTGGGATTACATGGGATATTTTCCACATGCGGTACATAAAACGTACTGCATGGTGTAAACAAAACATGTGTTATTTACCCCTTATAGTACGTTATTCATACACCATGTTACAAGCATCTGATGCAGTTCCAATGCATGGTTAGGTTTCATTTTAATTAACATGTTCTTACTATATTCATAATGACGTCTTAATAACCTGTTCTTCACTATTAATGAATCATAAAGGCCGCTTTGCTACAAATGAGTTATTAAATATAATTCTACTCTAACTACACTCCACCAGGATGGTGCAAATGAAGTTTGTGAATAAATCCTATTCTGGGATGCATGCCAATATTGCACATTCCATTTGGGAGACACTGGTCTGGTCCTGGGTTCAACGTTGCCTTCCCCGACATGTGTTGCATTTAAATCAGGTCTCAGAATCCAAACTTAAGACCAGGACTGCCTCTTGAAAGGAAGAGGGTAATGTTAGTATGTCTGTTCAAGTGGCGGGTCCAGACTCTTTTCATCGGGGTGCCCAAGTGGGGCACTGATTTATGCAGGGGTGGCATGGTGTTCTTATTATCTTAAGCTGCTGGTCCTTTCATTGAACGTGCACCATACTTTACGGATTGGTCGTTCTGTATGACAAGCTGGTCGCCTGGTTAGAACAGCCGGAAGGCAACATTTTAATCATAATAGTCATAAATGTCCCACATTGTGCCCCCGTAGAAGCCTTCCGATTATAGTATGGGGTCACTTCATTGAAAATGTTGTGCTATGTACAAAGAACCCTCTTATACTCAAAGCTTTTGGGCAATCAACAGATATCAAACGAATTATTTTTACTTATGGGTAAAGAAACAAACTACAGTGTTAAAATAGTTTCCTTGTGGAACTCTCTAAAACTGCAACGACCTTCATATCTGAATTGAGTCTGGCTGCCAATGTACTGACATCTGACCCTAATTATGCAGGAAAGATTAAAAGGAAAGCTAGATACTGAGACATGGCAAGCAATGTAAACAAATTACACGGCAAAAGTAGACATTTTACTTTTCAAGATTGGGTTTTCACATACATTCACCATCTACATATCAGCTGAAACTGTGCACTAACGAATTTAAAGGTTTTTTTCTGTACTTACGTTTGAAGTTGCTCCCAACTATGGATCTCCTCGGAGCTCGCCAAAATATTATCCACAAAAAACGTCTCTGCAGACTGTATCATACAACCATAGAAACAAGTGGCCACGTATTGACGAATTGCAAATCATTGCAGACTCACTATTTCCGTGGATATATTGAATTTCTATCAAATATTGACAACTGTACTGGAGACCAATTTTGGTCCACCATATTGGGCGCATCATCAATAATAATTACAGCTGCTGCTTTTAATATTTGGGAAGAAGCTATGAATAAATGTGTAAATTAATACACCTGTGCAGCAACCTTTTTATTACATATACCAAGACCTGGGGGTGAATTGAAATGTAATGAGGTCATTGACCAAATGTGAATTTTACTTTGTTTTTATTAATTGCATTGTGTGAATACTTATTTCTGTGATTGGAATCTGTTTTAAAAGTGTCTAAGGTTTGTTATAAACTAAGTGCACAAAAAAATAAAAAAATAAAATAAAAAATAAAGGGAGGGATAGAACTTTTCTCCAAAATTGCCCTTCTAATCTGGTCCAAAGTTTATTCTGGTCCGAGCACCATAGTTACTATGGGAACTCCTCTGTTTATAATACATTTTCAGCAGTTTATAGGTGAACTTCGCAAACTGAGAAATTTGTCAGACCCACCTCCTCCAGACCGAAGAGAGCTTGTCACGCCAACCAGCTGTACATCCCCCAATAAAAAGGGTCAAAGCAGGGAACACCAGATTCCCTCACATCGCTCCTAAACTATGGAATGGCTTACCAAACACCCTTGGGGCTAAGACTTCACACGTCCTTTCGGAGAACACTAAAAGCTATGCTGTTCCACTAAACCCACTCCCTCCCACACTAATCCTCGGCCTATCTTCCCACTCTACGGACTCTCTCCTTCCGCCTTCTGCAACATCGGCACCTATGAGGCCTCCCTCCCCTTTCACTACCCCATTGTCATTAGCTGTGTTACCTTACTGTTAGCAGGTTCACTGTAACCACAAATCTCAGTCAGTCTGTCTCCATGTCTGCTCCCTTGCTTTCTTCCCCTCCGTTTCTTGCTTTTTCATGCAACTAAGTAAGCCTACTTGTAACAGCGCTACAATGCCCTTGGGATGCTTGTGCACTTTATAAATGTACAAAAATAAATATAAATAAATAAATATTGTGGATCTGCCTGGCTTGCGGTATTGCTGTTAGATTTTTTTTTCTTTAGGTCTAGATGGTAAGGTAGGTCAGAGAAGGTGTTATTCATATTTAACCCTAGGTAACAATACTGATTATATCTGTGGGGTTATTATAAAGCCTCCATACACAATTACGCCTTTGTTTGTGTTTAGCTTCTCTGCAGACTAAGATTTTACTTTTATTGAGGTTAATCAATAGCAGATTCTTACCAGCATACTTTTGTAAAGCAGTTAATATTTTTTGTAGTCTATTTGGGGTTTTAGAATTTAGAACCAAATCATCGGCATATAATAGCGATGGGTAAGGATTTAGACCTAGTCTAGGAGAATCTGATATAACTTTCTTCAGCCAACCTTTTCGAATGCAAAACAATTAAAATGATTTCAACTGTCCCATGCTTGCAATTTGTTAGATGTCCGTGGAATAACGCACTGTCCGTGGACTATGCAGGCTGCACAGGGGCCTGTGACTTTTTTATTTTCACTTCTATTTGTTAACTGTCTAAGGTGTCTCCTAAAGGAACCATTTTCAGTTTGTTTTCTTTGGTTTTGTATTTTGTGCGGGCTTTTCAGTTTTTTGCAGGAAAGGGAAGTTAAGGTGGGGGGAACAGAGGGAAAGGACACCAACCACAGAGATGGAGGAGCAGGTGGACAGGGGAAGATGTTGGGCAGGCCTTAAATTTAAGGTAGGGGGCACTGTTTCTCATGCTTTTTGACAAATGCCTCAAAAGCACCGCAAAACTGTTCCTCCCTACAGAGTGGTGTGTCGCATAACATGCAGAACACTGTGACCCTCAAAAGATAAGGATGTACAGCATCCTTTATGGCTCCCGAGGTGGCCGGTGACATCCTGTGCCCCAAAGGAGTACCCTGTGTGCTGGGCGAAGTGGTTGAAGAATATGGCGTAGAGGAAGATAGCCTTTGTCAGTGCACCGGGTGGTTAGAATGAACGTGGCAGCACATTGATGTGATCCCAAAGGAGTAGTGCCCCTGTTGCCCACAATGGATTTTCACCCCACGCTCAATGCATTCAACAAAGGCCGCCTTCACCTTCAGGACCCCACCCACAGTCTCAGAGAACCGCCACACCCAGGACTCACTATGGGTGCTGGTGGTAGGTACTCCCACTTTCTCATCTTTGACTTCCTCTTGATCCTCCTCTACATCATCATGCTTGTTCCCCTGTCCAGGCCCTCCAGATGTTGATGGTGGTGGGGGAGATTGGGGAGCAGAAGTGGCCATAGCAGATGCCATGATGCTGGCCATTTTCCACAAAGAACGTTCTGCAAAGTTCTGGAATGCAGGTGCTGGAAGATGCTCTCTCCTTGAAAGTCAGATTGAGAATGAGGAAAAGTAATGGGTGGGGTCCCTTTAGATGGTCTGTTTGTGAACAGTTGTGAAGTCAGTGGACTACTGAGTTACAGAAAAGGCTGTGAAAAGTTGTAAGATCAACCAAGAACGGGTCTGGGAGCTGTGCAAGGGTAATGTTTCTGCTTGAAACACCCAAGATTGAGTCAAAAAGCACTTTTAAACTGTCTGCGGTCACAGACACCATTTGTGCTCTCATCTGTCAAGCAGCACGGGTGCAGTCACATGATGACATCCGCGGCAGTCCGTGGCTTTAAAGCCGTCCGCGGTCACCCTCTAGGTGGGAATCACAGGGCGCATGTGCTGGGTATCCGTACAACAGGTACGGTTTGTCTGTTTGTTTGCTTATTTATTTGGTAATGCACACCAAACCCGTAGGTAAATGGGCACAACGAAAAGAATACTTTAGGCATGGTTACAGCATAGTATCGGTATAATACATAATAATTACAATTTCAGTTACAGATAGTGATACAGTCAATTTACAGACATTTTGGCGAGGGCTATGCAGGGGTACATATATAACTGAAGAAGAGTAAGGGCCTCATTACATGGATGGCGGTAAGGATTTACCGGTACCGGTAAAATACCGGTACCGGTAAATCCTTACCGCCTTACTACGAGGTCCCTTTGCGGGATGGGGGATTTAATGCCTGCTTTTTGCAGGCGTTAAAAACCAACCCGCAAAGGGACCCAGGGAGCTAATTACGGTACCGCAATTTGCGGTACCGTAATTAGCGCCTTCCCTATTCCCATTATGCCCTATGGGGCAAAAATGGGAATGGGGAAGGGCAATGGTGGAAGGGGGAATTACCGCCCTGCCAACCTTAGAATGGGGCGGTAATTCCCCTTTCCGCCAAGGCGGTGCCGGTATTTTACCGGCATGAACCATGGCGCTAATAGCGCCATGGTTCTCCGCCATCCGTGTAATGAGGCCCTAAGTGTCCAGGAATTAAATGTCGATAGATTGCAGCCAATTTACTGCTCTAGATGGGCGTGCTGATGTTTTTCTGGTTATTCTGTCCGCGAGGTAAGGGGGGGCTACATCGTTATGGCATTTATAGTTGAGTGAAATGGTTTTAAGTAATATTTCTGTCGCTTATTTTTAACCAGTGATTTTCTATACTGATGTTCGAGATGTGCTCTCTGTTAGTTAGATTGAGGGCGATTCTCAGGGCATTATTTTGCAAGGTTTGTAATTTGTTGATTATGTAGTTATTGGCTCCTAGATATAGTGCGTTGCAGTAATCGAGTTGCAATAGTATTAGAGCTTTGGCCAGAATGATGCAACTGGCTTCAGTTAGGTAGGCACGGCAGGCTCTAATAAGTTTGACTGTGTAGGCAGTTGAGGAGGCAAGGGAGTTCACCTATTTTCTCAAGGATAAAGTGGAATCCAGATAGAATCCCAGAGTTTTTACCTCATTTACTGTTTTAATTATGTTTACATCTATATTGAATGAGGCATAGTTAGGGCTTAGTTTATTTAGGTTGGCTGTACAAGCAAGGATCATGATCTCTGTTTTCTCGTCATTCAGACAGAGGCCGTGGGATGCCAACCAAGCCTGAATGAGGAAATATATTTAATTTACCAAGTCCCTATCCTTGTCGAAATTGCCCGAAAAGGGGATGAGGATCTGGGTGTCATCTGCATACTTAGTATAGGTGAGACCCAGTTTGTCCAATTTGTCAAATAGGGGCTTAGTAAAAATATTATACATGGTGGGTGAGACGCACAATCCTTGTGGGACACCACATGTAGTTTGAATCGGGTCTGCTTACGCCGAGGGGGAGAATATGTGCATAGTTCTATTTGCTAGAAAAGATTGGACCAAGGCTATTGCATCACTCGAGAGGTGGGCAGCCGATGCTAGGTGTTTGCACAGAACTGCATGGTCCAAAGTCAAAAGCTGCTGACAGATCGAGTAGGAGTGGCATGGCAGTTTGGCCCTTATCCTTTAGCTCGTCAGTTTGTGTCTTAAGATCAATTAGTGCCGTCTCAGTACCATGTTGGGGTCTAAAACCTGATTATTGAGAACCTAGGAGGTGGTTGGCTTCAAGGTAGTCCTGAATTTGCACGATGCCCGCAAACTAATTAAAAGTGCATCATGCGAAAACTGACAAGTCCGAACATTACGCCTGTCCAGGGGCACCTCCATTTTGAGTGCGGACACCCCGGGCTGTCGTAGTGTCCACAGCCTCATAATGGGAGTTTAAAAAAAATTGGAAACATTTCACAACAATAAATAAAATATGTATAGTAAAAAAATATATATTTATCCACGAAAGGGATGAGGTATCAGAATGGGAAACATGAATGGGACAATCAGGACATTTTGTGCAATAAATATGAGGAAGGGAGTGAGCTTTCGTCAAAGTGTCTTTCATTTAAATGTTCAGAATTTGCTGGATATGATTGCTGGGGACAAGGTGGGCAGGTGCAAGAAGGACAGTTATAGGGAACCTTTTTAATTACATGATTTTTCATACACTTTACAAGGTCTTTCAAATCATTACTAAGTTCATCTAATTTAGTGGACAAGTTCATGATTTCATTATTTACAGTTGGGGATAGGGCTTCTGTTTGTGTTTCTAGGGATTGGGTATAATTAAACTGGGGTGTGGTTTCTTCATGAAAACTATGTACTGTAAGAAAAAGAAAAAATATTATTTTAGTAATGTGTGTACAAAATACATTATTTGTTTACGTTAAAATATCTATTGTAAACCATTGAAGATGTTTATCATCACTCATTTCTTCCTTTGTGAAGTTCTCCTCTAACCATTTAAGAAAAAAAGGGATTCTGTCTCATAACACATGTTTTATATAATGAAAGCTAATAATAGAGAAATAAATAGAAAACTAACTCAAACCATGCGCCAGTCTGCAGACCTCACATATGGTAACATTTTGAAAAGCAATAGAACTGGGCTGCTAAATCCATCTTAAATAGTAGACTAATCCATGAGCTATATGGATGAAACACATCTGCTCCTGATGTCATGGAACAATACTCAACACAATCTAAAATGTATGTCCTTAATGCCAACCCTTGCAAGCTGTAGTCAATTCAACAAGACAATGTTGAAAAAATAAATGCAACCCATACTGCATATACGTTCCATAGACAAACTAGAAGTGCACAGCATGGAACTTCCTATTTGTGAACAAGCAACAGCATGACTAAATAGCTTGAAAAATGTATCTCCAACAGATCTGGATTGGAGAAAATATTGACTTTGTGTCTAAACTGCAGAGTAATTCTAAAATGTAACCTTGACGCATAACAACGTTTAGTCAATGGAGCCATGGAGAATGTGGTTGCTACAAAGCTGCAGACCATTTAACAGACACAGCCTTATATGGGAAATCTGAAAATAGTCTGGCTAAGCCTTGGTCCAGCTGCATCCAGAAAAAGGGTGCTCAAATCGTACCAAGCCATAGAAACAATAGCCAAAACGATCCCAACAGCCAGGCCATTTTGACAAACAATGTATTGGACATATACTACCCAAAAAGGAGTACTGCTTTGGAAACCATGTGTCTATACCACATAGCCCAACATTTCTCGTACAAGAATAATATTAAATGGGATGAAAAAAAGTGAAATACATAGTCAAAAGTTTTGAAGGCAGCCTGGTTAAACTTACCAAACCCAGCCTGATTAATCATATAAAACTATCCTTTAAAACTCCTCAACATGGAGATCTTTACTACATGTTCCTACTCCAACTTTTTAAACCATGGAGAAAAGAAGAAGATTTATTGGACATCCATGACTCCCATGAAGATGCTTTCAATGCAAATGAAAGCAGTATAACAGATGTCACTTTCAAGCAGCATAAAAACATGTTGAAAAATTAACGCCAAGAAGAGGAAGAAGTGCAAGCAGAACTAAATGAAGACACTCCTGAGGGCAGGCAACCATCTGTTACAGGAAGCCAAGGACAACTTGGAGAGCCACTCATAGTAAATTAAGCAGAATTAGCATTGACTGAAGTAGAAAACACCATGTGTAAGTATGAGGAATCTGAAGAAAACTTTGTTCTACTGTAATCACAACTCAATGATGAACAACGTAGAATTGTCCTAGAAGTAACTAAAGAAATTGAACATAGTGTGCTGCACGAAACTAAAACTTGTTGCTGGCAAAATTATAAACCTGTACTCGTGTATGTAAGTGGTTTAGCTGGTTCAGGAAAAACATCCTCAATAAAAATCATCACCAAGTTCCTCCAAATATTAACAAACAACAAGATTTCAGCTGTTGTAACAGCCCCCACAGGTTTAGCTGCTTACAACATAGAAGGTGTTACTTTACACCGACTGCTGATCCTTCCAGTAGAACACCAAAACAAATTAGAGTACAACAAACTTTCAACTGAAGCTTCTATGGCGTTACGCAGAATTCTGAAACAAATGTAAATCCTCCTAATAGAGGAGGTGAGCATGGTCTCCAACCTAATGTTGGCTTTGATTCACCTCAGATTGCAAGAGGTCCTTAAAACAAACTACTACGAACCCTTTGGAGGAAAATATGTTACTGTTTTCAGAGATATTCTTCAATTAAAATCAGTGAAAGGTGAACCAATTTTAAAAACCTTAGGACATAAACTCTGCCGTAACACACTTGGCAGCATAGGAAATGTAAATCTCTGGCAACATTTCAAATACAGATAACTAACTCAAAACATGTGTTAGTCTGCAGACCTCACATAGTCTACATTTTAAAATCCATACAGATTGGTGTGCTTTTTAAGGATGCCCTTTCTCTCTTAAATAGTAGACTCATCCATGAGCTAGACAGGCATACCACATCTGCTGCTGATGTCATGGATCAATTTTCACACAAAAATGTGAAATGTATGTCCTTGATGCCAACCCTACTGAGCTGTGTACTATTCAATGAAACAATGTTAAGAAAAGAAATGCAACCAACAGTGCAAGTTAACTCCCTAGACAACGACTCCTATATGTCAACAAGCCACAGCATGACTAAATAGCTTACAAAACTTTATATCCAACATAGCTGGTTTGGATAAAATGTTAATATTGTGTTTAAACTGTATGCTAAAATATAACCTTGACGTAGAGCAAGGTTTAGTGAATGGAGCACTTGGTACAGTTGTTGGCTTCCAAACATATCTACGTGACAACAACATTCGGTTTGTCAAGCTTTCAGAAGTTGAAAGGATAGGATGCCCAACACCCCGATTACTTCTTTTCAAAGACATGTATGTACGCAGAGAACACTTTTCATGCAGTCACTATTCATAAATCCCAAGGTCTAACCCTAGATCAGGCATTGATTAACATTGGCAGCACAGTGTTTAAAGAAGGTATGAGTTACATAGCACTGTCACGGCTACATACACTTGAAGGACTATTTCTAGTCAATTTTGATACCAAGTCAAGGCTGATATTCCTTGCATTGTAGAGTACAACAGACGGCGTACACTCTGCACACCCCATCTCCATGTGTACCCTGTTCATCAAAAAGGGAAACATGTAAAAAGAAAAGTAATGTAAACAGAACGTATGAGAGATCTCCCAACAGTACCACCAAAGAAATTGAAAACAGCTGCTACTCCATCAAGTAGCACAACCACAAAAGGATGTAGTGCAAATGGAAATGCACATCCAACAGCACAAAGAAAGAGAAATGTCTTCTAAAAAAACAAGTGGAGCTCCAGCAGATGACACAAACACAGAACTGTCTGGTCCATTCAAATTTTCCAACACAACCGGTGTACACTTCAATGCAAATTTAGCAATCAACGTTCTGTTCCAATTGTTACCAATTGTTCAAGACATTTACTTGAAGGGTGCAGACCAGTTGGGTTTGCAAATGTTCCTTCTCCATAGAAATGCAACAAACTATCCTGACAACACTTACAGTGTCTCAGGAATAAGGCAGGAATTGAACTACTGTGTGGGAATGGAGAGATTCACCATAAACACACAAGAAGATCACAAGAATGTCTAATGTACTTACTGCAAGTGTTCAAAAGCAAAAACATACCTATAAATTAAATCTTCCAGAATTCATGCATGTGGATACACACATGCACTCTCTGCAACCATGTGCAGGATATTGTGCCTAATGAGCGCTTTGTGTATGTATCTATATCTAATTGTGAATCCATTCCATTTTAGCAGCTGGTGCAAAATGCAAATCATGGCATATTATGTGATGTTTGCAAGTCAGACAATCGTTCCACCTTACACATAAACTCACATAGCCAGTACGTAATAGTCATGCTTTTAAGGTACACCGCACACACACGGGTAAGTATTGCTTGGCAAGAAAACCTTCAAAACAGTAGGCATAATACACCACATGGGTGCCATAACCAGTGCAGGTCACTATGCTGCATACATTAAAAAGAATTTTGCGTGGTTTGAATGCAATGATACTTCCATTACTCTGAAAAAGAGATTACCAGCAAATCTAGCAAATGACTGCTTAATGTTCCTGAGACCTAAATTCAGTCACTGACCTGTAAAGTAGCATAACCTACTGCCCGATACCCACCAACAGGTATGTAACTGCAACAAAAAATACTTTTCTGCCCTGTGAAACTGTACAAACTTAGCATATGAGTACATCAGTTGCGCTACAAAACAGTTTTTCCCCCAATGACCCAATGATTATAGACACAGAAAGATCAACTGTGGAAAACACACACTAATATTATTTCACCCATAGTACTTAAAATGTGCTGAGTATGAGGGTCTACAAACAGTCCTCAATAACCTGTAAAACTTTCAACTTTTAGAATATGTCAACTGCTGTCTACCTGTGCCCATTCCACTGCGTTCAATACAGCAACTGGCATCTAACTGCACCCATAGGACTGCAATGTCACTTCACAATAGTGGAAAACTTAAATCCACCAACAGGAATATACCCTGAAAAACTGTGAAACTGTGAACAGTTAGAACACAACACCTGGTATCTAACTGCACCCATAATACCGCAATATTACTTTCCATTACTACAAAAGTTCAAATCCACCAGCAAAAATGAAAGTTCTTCTAAACATCTCCTTCAAGACTCTTAAAGTATTAACAGTCAGAATATGCCAATTGGTATCTCAGTACACCCGCAGTAGTACAATGTTGCTTCAAGTGCTCAAACTGCTAAAAACCACCTTCAAGAATGGAACTGCTTCAAAAGATACCCCCGTGAACTGTGAAACTAGCAGCAGTTAGAATACACCAACAGGTATCTACTGCCCCCACAAAACTGCAATAGTAGTTTTCATTAGTAGAGTACTTGCAATACACCAACAGTACTCAAAGTGCATGAATGAATAGTGTTAGAAACTGAAAACGGAGAAACAGTTAGAATACGCCAACTGGTATCTAACTGCAACCATACCACCCACCAATTCCAAAAAGGAAAACACATACACCATTTCAATTCCTCCGGACATGCACCCAAGAGTCTAGGGGCTGGCCACAACCACCACAGCATAATGCGGCCGTGCACACCAGAATCTGGCCAGTATCCACAACCCACACACAACAAGTAATCCCTATCTTCCCAATGTGAACACCATCTACACATAATGAAGTAGCCCACCAAACCTATTTCTCCGCAATGACAATATCACCATAGCATGCAGACTCCACTCCCCTACTGTAAGAATCCCTCATGCAATCACCAAATGAGCCCAAACATGTTTCTGCAACTGGCCACCGAACACTACGTACTGCAATAGTTGTGGGTATAGTCTTGGTCGTATGGCCGTATGATAGTGCAGTCATACTGCCAGTGCCTAGATTCTCAGACCTATGGCCTATTTTAAGCTATCCAAACATCCCCCTATCATCTACATTCCACTCCCCTACCCTAATAAAGCCTGCCTGTACTCACCACATAAACTGTCTGCCCAAAGGCCTGGTCTATGCTGCTCTACTGTGCACATACTATTGTAATGTTTTTTTTTTTTCCAATAGCCACATTCCACTTTTGTGCACATAGTATTACAGTACTTGCAGCCAGTGGCCAGATTCTTGGGTGCATGCACCCAAGAGTGTAGGTGCTGGCAGCAACCACTCCAGCATAATACAGACATGCACCCAAGAATCTGGCCAGTGGCCACAGCCCACACACATAGGCCAGCCACCAGACGCTATGTCCACTTCTGTACACATATATTACAGTATTTGCAGTCACTGGGCAGACTCTAGGGTGCATGGACCAAGAGTCTAGTTGCTGGCAACAACCACCACAGCATAATACAGCCATGCACCCAAGATTTTGGCCATTGGCCACAATCAACACACATAAACCAGCCTCCCTAGGCCCTGTGCACATCTGTACACATACTATTACAGTACTTGCAGCCAGTGGGCAGACTATCATGCACACAAGAGTCTAGGGGCTGGCCATAACAACTGCAGCATAATTCAGCCTATACAAACGTCCTCATATCATCAACATTCCACTCCCCCACCCTAATGAAGCCTGCCTGCAGTCACCAGATAAGCTACCGCAGTGTCCATGGACTGCCGCACTCCACAGTCTTCTTCCACCATACATCATATTAACCATCTTTCACTCCCTCACTCTTCCCAGCCCCTCTTCCAAACACCGAATGCCCCAAAACATGTTTTCCAGCCCTGTTCCCCAATGCGCTATCCACAGATATCCGCGGATACAACATGGAGGGCGTTTCAGGAAAATATGAAGCATTTGACGCTTTTCACCAACCAATCAGTGGGCGGGTTGAATAACTGCTGACATCTCGTGGCACTCCAGATCAATCGGAGTCCTGTCCGCCGAGCGAACAGGGAAATGGGTCCGCGGAGCGAACCCAGACATCACTAATGTTTTGGGACCTACATTTTTCCTGTTTTAAAGAAAACTACTGGATGGATTTACACCAAATTTACAAAAGCATTCTTTCGGGACCAAGCCGCCACTCCTGCTGCAAATTTGGTGAAAATCTGTGCAGTGGTTTTGGTTGTAGACGTGATTAAAAATGTTTGTCCGTTACATCTATGGAAAAAAAATGTTTGGGACCCCCTTATAACTTTGTCCTCCCTTGGCGAAACCCCACCAAACTTGTCAGAAATATTCAGAGCGGGCCATATACTTATTTTGCAAACGTTGGTGAGTATTCGTCCAGACGGAGCGAAGTTATAAGCCACCCAAAAAGTGCTCTACGTATGAGTTAAATAACTTAACCATAACTACAAAGGCCGCTAGCGCAGGCTGTGTAATATATATATACCAAGCATCTCCTCAAATTCACTTTGCTCCAGGAACGGTGACCCGTGGGATCTATTGTGAAACTCGTGGATCATGTGTGCATCTGGTTGCATTGCTGTTCTGGACGCTCCTTACTCTTTCTTTCCCTACCATCTTGCCTTTCCCTCTTGTTCCCCCCTCTGTTGGAGTGTAAACGTGCAGATTTAAATGGCAGCGTGCACTCCAGTACACAACCGTTTTGCACTCTGCCATGCAAAATGAGTAAACGTCATCTTCCATGCATGCATGGTATGCAACCACTGGCATAACAGGGGCCCCCGCAGCCCCCGTGGTGCGGGGGACCCGTCCTGGGAAGGGCCCCCACTTGTAAAAAAAAATATATATATATTTTTTGGGTACATTTTTTTTTTTCTTTTTCAATTCACTCTGCATTTATAAAGAAATTATTTCTGTAACAGAAATAATTTCTTTATGAAGTCAGTGACTTCAAAAAGAAACAATAGGCCTCATTACAGGTTTGGCGGAAACCGTGCCATTGCTACCAGCAGGTTGCCGCCGGACCCGTAATGATTTACCTGTGCCCGACTTCTCGGGATTACAACCCCAGCGGTCTGGGAAGTCAGGTCCCGGCAAATGGTAAGTGCCCATTTCCATAAAGTACAATTGGACTCTATGGGAATGGGGACCACAGAAGCACCGGCAATGTTAAAGGTGCCGGTGCTTCCGTGAAAACTATGCAGGTGGGTGCGTTCTGCCCGGCAGGTCTGACCTGCCAGGCAGGACGGCAACCGCCCGCAGAGCTGTAATATGCCGGCCCGGAAACAACAGTGCCGGTGAGCTTACCAGCACCGTTGTTTACAGTCCAGCATAGTTGTAATGAGGCCCAATTTCATTTTTAAGTGTTAGGGCTCCCCTCAACCCCATGATGTGTGCGTGTGTGAGTGTATGTTGAAAGAGGGTGCACACTTAAATGTATAGGTGGCTGCCTGTGCAAGTGTATGGTGAAAGGGTGCACACTTTAATATACAGGTGGCTGCCTGGGTGTGCCTGTATGGTGAAAGGGTGCACACTTAAATGTATAGGTGGCTGCCTGTGTGAGTGTAGGGTGAAAGGGTGCACACTTAAATGTATGGGTGGGTGCCTGGGTGTGTGTGCCTGTATGGTGAAAGGGTGAACACGCAAATGCATGGGTGGATGCCTGGGTGTGCCTGAATGGTGAAAGGGTGCACACTTAAATGTTTGGATGGCTGCCTTGGTGTGCCAGTATGGTGAAAGAATGCACACTTAAATGTATGGATGGCTGGGTGTGCGTGTGTGTATATGGTGAATGGTGTGTGTGCTTGCGTTCAGGGGTGCAACAAAACCTACATTTCGGGGGCTAACCCTTCAAATGTTGGGAGGGCTGCCAACTTCATGGGCGGTGGGGGAGGGGAAACTTATTTGTTTGGGTCATCTAATTTCTTTATGCATTTTTATGAGACTATTCTAGTGCAGCTTCAATGTTACAAGCAGTTAACTCTCTCCTTTAAGGTTTAAAGCACACACTTATGGACTGCTGTGAGAATGTTTGGTCTCCTGTTCCCTCTCTACCCTTCCAATCACTCACTTGGCATGCAAGTATTAAACCCACATCACGATTTCAATTGCCTACAAAATTTTGCATTTGAATGCAGGTACTAACAGTGAATTCCTTTATGTTAGTAATTGGTGGGTTCTTGTTAACAGAGAAACCCAGGTGCCGTTTAACATATGTGTCCTTTTCTGTCTGGCAACTGCTCTGAAGGTCAGCCAGGTCTAGTCAATATAGCCCAACATTTCAGGGGGTGGAAGGGAGTGCTGAATCCCAGTCAACTCAATGGTGTTGCACCAATACTTGTGTTTAATGCCTGGATTACTTATTGATAATCTTCATTACTCCTAGCCCTATTCTTAATCGTCCCAGTGTGTATGAGACAGTACTTGTGTATAAGGCACTCTGCCTCATACACAAGTACTGGGATGAGGTAGAGGTACATGGAGGTAATACTTGATTTAGCTACCTGTAATCTTCATTACTCCTAGTCCCACTCTTCCTCATCCCAGTACTTACCTATGAGGCAAGGAGCCGAAACCGTAATATCTGGGTCAAGGAAGAGGGACGTGGAGGTAATTCTGGGCCAAGGAGCACATTTTGGAGGTTGGGGTGGGAGGGAGAGGGGATGTGTGAGGGGGGGCAGGATTGTACGACAAATTATGATGGCTGTCCATGTCCAGGCTAAGCAGGCATGATATGTGGTATTGGTATTAATGGCTAGAGAGACATTTTGGTGCAGCCAGTCTAGGCATTCCTCAGTTTGGTATGACTTTTTTTTAATGGGGCATTTATGATACAGCAGTCCTGTTAAGTGAATTACATGGCTAGACTGCCATTTGGGTGCTGCCAGTCTTGCCGTTTCTTACAGCGGCATTGTATATTTTTCTGGGCATCTGTGATCAAATGATATGATATAAATTATTTATAACGCACCTGCAGAAAAGTGTTTCTAGGCGCGACAAGACAAGGGATGGAAGATAGATTGAGGACAAGACAAACTATCTTACTAGGCCTTGTGTCATTCAGATCGTGCAAGTGCGAGGATGAGAAGCGCAAGGGGAAAGGGAGGGGGGAAGTGCAAAAGGAGAGGGGAGGGGAACAAACAGGGCAGCAATGCTCTGAGCAAGTGCTGTCAGGGCAGCACAGCTCTGGGTGGTGCAAGGAGAACAAGGGACTGTAGGGTTACAGTTACAGCCCCTAAGTGCATGGTAGGACCAGAAGCAGTGCAAGGGTGACTGATCAAGAAAGAGTCTCGACTCAGTGAGAATCTGAGGGTAGCCAAGCAACCAGTCGGTACCGCAGACAGGTAGGTCAGGTAGGCCAGCAAGGGAGGGAGAGAGAGAAAGCAGAGAGGAAAAGGAAAGTTTTGAGCTGCTTCCAGAACTTCAGGTGGTCTACTAAAGCTTGAGAGGGGCAAGGAGGCTATTACAGAGGGAGGCACCTGCAGAGGAGAGAGATCTACCCCCCACTCTCTTCCTGGAGAAGCGTCGAACCCTTAGAGAGTTGTAGGTAGCTGAGCGAAGGGCTCGAGAAGGTAGATATTTTGGAAGAGAGCGTTGGATGTAGTGCGGGCCCCAGGCCCAGAAAGCCTTGTGGACAATGCAAAGGGTCTTGAACTTGATACTTGCAGCAACTGGGAGCCAGTGGAGAGATTTCAGGGCCGGAGAGATACGATCCCTGTGCTTGAGGCCAAGGATAAGTCTCGCAGTCCTGTTCTGGATTAGTTGCAGGAGCTGGATAGTGGAGGAAGGCAGATTGAGAAAGAGGCTGTTGCAGTAGTCCAGCCTAGAGAGAACCAGGGCTCTGCAGAGAGTGAGCTTCTGGGGGAAAGTTAGAAAGGGAAGAGTTCCTTTGAGGAGGAGCAGCTGGTAGTGGGACTTCTTGGCGACGTCCGAGATGTGAGGAGAGAAATAGAGAGTGGAGTCAAAGATGACACCAGTATTGTTTGCCTCACAGTAAGGCGGCCAGAGTGAGAGAGGGAAAGCAGGGGCGGAGCCCAAATGGGAAGGAACTCCATTTTACTGACATTAAGGTAGAGATCGTTGGAGGCACACCAATCCTGAATTGCGGATAGACAGTCGGGAATGAGCGAGAGATGAGAGGAGTGTGAGGGGAGCCTGAAGGAAAGCGGAGTATCATCTGCATTACACTGAAAGTTAGAGGAGAATGTAGAGATCAGGTGGGTCAAAGGGGCCACATAGAGGTTGAAAAACCAGAGTGAGAGGATGGAGCGGGGAGAAAGGGACCAAGTTGGACCTGGGAGGGGCAGTCCAAGAGGAAGGAGGTCAGCCACTCAAGGGCCTGATCCGTGATGCCCAGGTTCTCATGGAGTCGATTGATCAGGATTGAACAGGATGGCATGGTTGACTGTGTCGAAAGCACAGGAAAGATCAAGGAGGATGAGGACAGAAGGAATGCTGGAATCAAGGTTAGAGAGCAGAACTTCACAGGTGTTCAGGACAGCAGTTTCTGTGTCTCTGGCAGCTCTGAAGCCAGACTGATGGTCATGGAGACAACCAACAGATTCCATGTGGAGAGTAAGCTGGGAGATGGCCAGCTTTTCCAAAAGTTTGCCCAGGAAAGGGGTGATGGAGATTGAATGGAGCGAGGGTGTCAATATGGTTCTTGATGGTTCTGGTGGAGCAGGAGAGCACCTGTTTGGATGACACTTTCATAGATCAGACTTGTCTAGAAACCTCGTCCGGTGTTGTCACAGAGAAAGAAAAGAAAGTAGGAAGAAAGGTAGAGATGGTCAAAGGGGGGCCGAGAGAGGAAGAGGGAGAGGAAGAGGAGATGGCGGATAGGATGTCCTGAGTTTTAGCGTAGAAGTGAGATGACAGAGCCATACAGAGGGCCTGGGAGGGAACAGGAGAGGTAAAGACCGCAACAGGATTGACCAGTTGTTTTCAGATTTTAAAGAGTTTGGCCGTGTTGTTAGAGGCCACAGCGACACAGGCTTGAATGTGTGTTCTATACTTGATGAGTGTTATTGCTTCGACTGCCATTTTGGTGCAACCAGTCTCGATATGTCTAAATGTGGCCTGGCAAGCTTTATTATATTATTACATGTCTACACTGGTCTACATTGTGCAGCCAGTTGGACATGTTTTCATTGTGGCATGGCATTTTTAATAGCAAAGCATTAATGTTCCTGTGCACTGTTGGTGACTTGCATCTATTGGATTGGTGTTACCCTACAAAACAATTGCAAACACTCTGGCTTTTTAGCCAATTTTTCTCAGACAGTGTGCTGTATGTTATATTAAAACACATATTTATATCTTTCTCCTAGTGCAGTGTGCGGCATATCCGTTGAGCAGCACGTTTGTGCGTATTGCACAAGTGTGATAATCTAGGCCGGCCCAGAGTGTGGCGCGACCCTTGATTTGTTGCTCAGTTGGGGGGCCCCCTCAGCATGGCGTGCAGGGGGGCCCCCACATCTTGTGTTACGCCACTGTATGCAACGTTTAGAGAGGATTCATATGAGATCTGCCTGATTTTTCTGGTGTAAAAATCAGGCCGATTTCATGGGAATACACAGCATTTGTGTCAGCATGAAAATGTCATGATGGCATAAATGCTGCAGTATTATCATGATGGAGGTAAAAGAGGAGGGGGGAATTGTAACTTATTACCCGCCTCTCCCCTCTACCATTCAAATGACTGAAAATGAAAAGTAACCTGAATTCAATGCATAAAAATTGAACACATGATGTTTACACATTGAATTTGCATTATGATTGGCGTAAAATTAGCTTAAGAATGTATTACCGACGTTTTAGCTCTTAGACATCATCTCCACTGAACTGGAGGGACGCATTACATTCTGTTTTATACTTTCGGTATATGGCAATTATCATTAAGTGATCCTAAATGATACTTCTAAACAATCTGAAAGCTACTAGAAGACATGCATTTTGATTAGTGACTGTAGTTTTGCATTGAACATACCCAGGCGCAAAGGGATACCGGGCACTGGTAATGACACCGGTGCCGGTAATCCCTTTGCGCCCTATTCCGAGGTCCCTTTGCGGGTCCTTCCTTAACGCCTGGTTTTAGCAGGCGTTAAGGACGGGACCCACAAAGGGATACCGGGGTCAATAACGGTACCGCCTTCCGCCTTCCCATTGAGCCCTATAGGGGCTCAAATGGGAATGGGGAATGGCATTTCAAATGGTGACTTACCGGTCCTGCAAAGGACGGAATGGACTGGTAAGTCCCCATACCACCACTTCGGTGGCGGTACCGGTATTGGTGCTAGTCATGGCGCTAATAACCATGCTAATAGCGCCATGAGTAGCACCAACCTCGGAATGAGGGCCATGGTGTACATATGGGGTACAAACATTTCACCCAAGGCCTTATACTTCATGATATGATATGATATGGCATTTTTAACACGCCTATACGCAAGTGATGTCAAGTGCACAAGACAGAGTGACGGGCAACGTTTTATAACGTTCATATTATTATGATAGCTATGTTACTCAAAACAAGCCTCTGCAAAATGTTGGGTACACAGAATAAAAGATCAGGACTTAACACACTATTAGCACCCTGGGAGGGGGCATCAGCCAATCAGGGAGCCCCGAACCCGGGCTGTCACTGCTAGTGTCAGCCTGTGTTCCAAGCAGTCTGATGCTTAGTTCCCCCACAATCCATCTCCCCTAACTGACCCTGCTTTCCCCCCCTCTCCCTCTCCTATCCCACTTACCTGATTGCAGCGGTGGGGACCCACCCCTGCAACTCTTGTCCCAGCTCCTATCCCAGTGTGGTCACCATGGAAATGGGGAGGACCTTCCAATTCCATGGCAGCCATGTTGGTGTAGTATTTTCTCTCTGTGAATGGGCCTCAATAATGACTCTCGCTCATTTATGGTACAAATGCAGGAAGGGAAGGAGGGAAAGAAGGGGTGCGGTGCATTACATACTTGCCAATCCTACAGATTTAGGCAGTAGGCTACTGCTTTTTAATCAGTCCTACCGCCTACAGATTTGGGTGACAGATCCTACTGCTTTTTACAGTGGCAGGTCATTTATGTGACTCTAAGGCAGGCTGCAGGACAAAGCATGCAACACATTAATTAGTCTGTCTGTGCAGTGGGTGGTTAAGTGATTACTTTGATTGGGCTCAAACGTTGCCCACCAGCTCTGTGTGATTACCTTCTGTGAAGTTAGGTGATTGAATTTGGTGTTACCTTACCATTCAGAATTCTACATTTTTAACATGTGCACATCCTTTCATTGCTGTGCTGTTTGATGGGTTGTGCATTTTAGAATGCTTCAATGGTGCCAACAATGTATGTTTTGTATTTTCCTGTGATGTCAGTGTTATGCAAATTATTATTTTTGAATCTTGAAAAATCCTACATCTTCTTGGTCACAGAATGTTGGCAGGAATGGCATTAGACATGACACACTCGAGAATGGGTACACATTGTAGTTTCTACTGTGCATTTCCTATACATACGCAGGGTAATTCATAGAATTTCGCAGAAAAGTGTCGCAAGCGGCTGGCGCAGAGTGTCCGCGTGCGATTGTCTGCGCCAGGCGCGTGCGCCAAAACCGATTTCCGCGCACAGCGTATTCATGGATTTTAGGCTCCCAAACCAGCCGTGGCGCAGAGTATCGCAGCGACCCTGCAGCAGCGCCAGTAACGCCCCCAAGAACGCCCTCGCGCAAGGAAAAGCCATCAAAATCGCTAAATCATTGCAAAGGGCTGCGCTAACCCTGGACCAGTTTACAGGGCTGTCAAACAAGGAACGCAAAGCGGGTAACGTACATATCAGGAGTACGCGGGAAGTTTTACATGCAATTAGCCAGGGTACGTGTATGACAGGGGTACGCGTGAAGTTAAACACGCGATTAGCCAGGGTACGTGTATTACAGGGGTACGCAGGAATTTTCACACGCGATTTGGCTGGGTACGTGTATGACAGGGGTACGCGTGAAGTTTTACACGCGATTAGCCAGGCTACGTGTATTACAGGGGTGCGCGGGAATAATCACACGCGATTTGGCTGGGTACGTTTATTACAGGGGTGCGCGGGAATTATCACACGCGATTTGGCTGGGTACGTGTATTACAGGGGTGCGCGGGAATAATCACACGCGATTAGGCTGGGTGGGTCCTCACAGGTGTTCCCTGTACACCCTCCACGGCCCCTGCAGGCAGCCCACAACACAGGGGACTACCCTGCACACCTGCTCAGGTCTCCCACCCCCCATCCCCCCCAGCAGTGTGGGGCACCCTCCACCAGGCCCCCACCCATGTCTCCCACCACCCCCAGCCAACATGGGCAGCCCCCACCAGGCCCCCACTCATGTCCCCTATCACCCCCACCCCCCAGCAGTGCAGGGGCAGCCTCCACCAGGCCCCCACTCATGTCTCCAACCACCCCCACCCCCCAGCCACCAGGGGCAGCCTCCACCAGGCCCCCACTCATGTCTCCCACCACCCCCACCCCCCCAGCAGTGTGGGGCACCCTCCACCAGGCCCCCACCCATGTCTCCCACCACCCCCACCCCCCAGCCACCATGGGCAGCCCCCACCAGGCCCCCACTCATGTCCCCTATCACCCCCACCCCCCAGCAGTGCAGGGGCAGCCTCCACCAGGCCCCCACTCATGTCTCCCACCACCCCCACCCCCCAGCCACCATGGGCAGCCTCTACCAGACCCCCACTCATGTCTCCCACCACCCCCACCCCCAGCAGTGTGGGGCACCCTCCACCAGGCCCCCACTCATGTCTCCCACCACCCCCACCCCCCAGCAGTGCAGGGGCAGCCTCCACCAGGCCCCCACTCATGTCTCCCACCACCCCCACCCCCCAGCCACCATGGGCAGCCTCCACCAGGCCCCCACTCATGTCTCCCACCACCCCCACCCCCCAGCCACCATGGGCAGCCTCCACCAGGCCCCCACTCATGTCTCCCACCACCCCCACCCACCAGCCACCATGGGCAGCCCCCACCAGGCCCCCACTCATGTCCCCTATCACCCCCACCCCCCAGCCACCATGGGCAGCCCCCACCAGGCCCCCACTCATGTCGTGCCACCCCCCACGCCCCAGCCACCATGGGCAACCCCCACCAGGCCCCCACTCATGTCCCCTATCACCCCACCCCCCAGCAGTGCAGGGGCAGCCTCCACCAGGCCCCCACTCATGTCTCCCACCACCCCCACCCCCCAGCCACCGTGGGCAGCCCCCACCAGGCTCCCACCCATGTCCCCTATCACCCCCAACCCCCAGCAGTGCAGGGGCAGCCTCCACCAGGCCCCCACTCATGTCTCCCACCACCCCCACCCCCCCAGCAGTGTGGGGCACCCTCAACCAGGCCCCCACCCATGTCTCCCACCACCCCCACCCCCCAGCCACCATGGGCGGCCCCCACCAGGCCCCCACTCATGTCCCCTATCACCCCCACCCCCCAGCAGTGTGGGGCACCCTCCACCAGCCCCCCACTCATGTCTCCCACCACCCCCACCCCGCAGCCACCATGGGCAGCCTCCACCAGGCCCCCACTCATGTCTCCCACCACCCCCACCCCCCAGCAGTGTGTGGCACCCTCCACCAGGCCCCCACTCATGTCTCCCACCACCCCACCCACCAGCAGTGTGGGGCACCCTCCACCAGGCCCCCACTCATGTCTCCCACCACCCCCACCCCCAGCCACCATGGGCAGCCTCCACCAGGCCCCCACTCATGTCTCCCACCACCCCCACCCCCCAGCAGTGTGGGGCACCCTCCATCAGGCCCCCACTCATGTCTCCCACCACCCCCACCCCCCAGCAGTGCAGGGGCAGCCTCCACCAGGCCCCCACTCATGTCTCCCACCTCCCCCACCCCCCAGCCACTATGGGCAGCCTCCACCAGGCCCCCACTCATGTCTCCCACCACCCCCACCCCCCAGCCACCATGGGCAGCCTCCACCAGGCCCCCACTCATGTCTCCCACCACCCCCACCCACCAGTCACCATGGGCAGCCCCCACCAGGCCCCCACACATGTCCCCTATCACCCCCACCCACCAGCCACCATGGGCAGCCCCCACCAGGCCCCCACTCATGTCTCCCACCCACCCCCCCAGCCACCATGGGCAGCCCCCACCAGGCCCCCACTCATGTCCCCTATCACCCCCACCCCCCAGCAGTGCAGGGGCAGCCTCCACCAGGCCCCCACTCATGTCTCCCACCACCCCCAGCCCCCAGCCACCATGGGCAGCCCCCACCAGGCTCCCACCCATGTCCCCTATCACCCCCACCCCCCAGCAGTGCAGGGGCAGCCTCCACCAGGCCCCCACTCATGTCTCCCACCACCCCCACCCCCCCAGCAGTGTGGGGCACCCTCCACCAGGCCTCCACCCATATCTCCCACCACCCCCACCCCCAGCCTCCATGGGCAGCCCCCATCAGGCCCCCACTCATGTCCCCTATCACCCCCACCCCCCAGCAGTGCAGGGGCAGCCTCCAACAGGCCCCCACTCATGTCTCCCACCACCCCCACCGCCCAGCCACCATGGGCAGCCTCCACCAGGCCCCCACTCATGTCTCCCACCACCCCCACCCCCCAGCAGTGTGGGGCACCCTCCACCAGGCCCCCACTCATGTCTCCCACCACCCCCACCCCCCAGCCACCATGGGCAGCCCCCACCAGGCCCCCACTCATGTCCCCTATCACCCCCACCCCCCAGCAGTGCAGGGGCAGCCTCCACCAGGCCCCCACTCGAGTCTCCCACCACCCCCACCCCCTAGCTACCAGGGGCAGCCTCCACCAGGCCCCCACTCATGTCTCCCACCCACCCCCACCCCCCAGCCACCATGGGCAGCCCCCACCAGGCTCCCACCCATGTCCCCTATCACCCCCACCCCCCAGCAGTGCAGGGGCAGCCTCCACCAGGCCCCCACTCATGTCTCCCACCACCCCCACCCCCCAGCCACCATGGGCAGCCTCCACCAGGCCCCCACTCATGTCCCCTATCACCCCCACCCCCCAGCAGTGCAGGGGCAGCCTCCACCAGGCCCCCACTCATGTCCCCTCTCACCCCCACCCCCCAGCAGTGCAGGGGCAGCCCCCACCAGGCCCCCACTCATGTTCCCTATCACCCCCACCCCCCAGCAGTGCAGGGGCAACCTCCACCAGGCCCACACTCATGTCTCCCACCATCCCCACACCCCAGCCACCATGGAGAGGCCCCACCAGGCTCCCACCCATGTCCCCTATCACCCCAACCCCCCAGCAGTGCAGGGGCAGCCTCCACCAGGCCCCCACTCATGTCTCCCAACACCCCCACCCCCCCAGCAGTGTGGGGCATCCTCCACCAGGCCCCCACCCATGTCTCCCACCACCCCCACCCCCCAGCCACCATGGGCAGCCCCCACCAGGTCCCCACTCATGTCCCCTATCACCCCCACCCCCCAGCAGTGCAGGGGCAGCCTCCACCAGGCCCCCACTCATGTCTCCCACCACCCCCACCCCCCAGCCACCATGGGCAGCCTCCACCAGGCCCCCACTCATGTCTCCCACCACCCCCACCCCCCAGCAGTGTGGGGCACCCTCCACCAGGCCCCCACTCATGTCTCCCACCACCCCACCCCCCAGCAGTGCAGGGGCAGCCTCCACCAGGCCCCCACTCATGTCTCCCACCACCCCCACCCCCCAGCCACCATGGGCAGCCTCCACCAGGCCCCCACTCATGTCTCCCACCACCCCCACCCCCCAGCCACCATGGGCAGCCTCCACCAGGCCCCCACTCATGTCTCCCACCACCCCCACCCACCAGCCACCATGGGCAGCCCCCACCAGGCCCCCACTCATGTCCCCTATCACCCCCACCCCCCAGCAGTGCAGGGGCAGCCTCCACCAGGCCCCCACTCATGTCTCCCACCACCCCCACCCCCCAGCCACCATGGGCAGCCCCCACCAGGCCCCCACTCATGTCCCCTATCACCCCCACCCCCCAGCAGTGCAGGGGCAGCCCCCACCAGGCCCCCACTCATGTCTCCCACCACCCCCACCCCCCAGCCACCATGGGCAGCCCCCACCAGGCTCCCACCCATGTCCCCTTTCACCCCCACCCCCCAGCAGTGCAGGGGCAGCCTCCACCAGGCCCCCACTCATGTCTCCCACCACCCCCACCCCCCCAGCAGTGTGGGGCACCCTCCACCAGGCCCCCACCCATGTCTCCCACCACCCCCACCCCCCAGCCACCATGGGCAGCCCCCACCAGGCCCCCACTCATGTCCCCTATCACCCCCACCCCCCCGCAGTGCAGGGGCAGTCTCCACCAGGCCCCCACTCATGTCTCCCACCACCCCCACCCCCCAGCCACCATGGGCAGCCTCCACCAGGCCCCCACTCATGTCTCCCACCACCCCCACCCCCCAGCAGTGTGGGGCACCCTCCACCAGGCCCCACCCATGTCTCCCACCACCCCCACCCCCCAGCCACCATGGGCAGCCCCCACCAGGCCCCCACTCATGTCCCCTATCACCCCCACCCCCCAGCAGTGCAGGGGCAGCCTCCACCAGGCCCCCACTCATGTCTCCCACCACCCCCACCCCCAGCCACCATGGGCAGCCTCCACCAGGCCCCCACTCATGTCTCCCACCACCCCCACCCCCCAGCAGTGTGGGGCACCCTCCACCAGGCCCCCACTCATGTCTCCCACCACCCCCACCCCCCAGCAGTGCAGGGGCAGCCTCCACCAGGCCCCCACTCATGTCTCCCACCACCCCCACCCCCCAGCCACCATGGGCAGCCTCCACCAGGCCCCCACTCATGTCTCCCACCACCCCCACCCCCCAGCCACTATAGGCAGCCTCCACCAGGCCCCCACTCATGTCTCCCACCACCCCCACCCACCAGCCACCATGGGCAGCCCCCACCAGGCCCCCACTCATGTCCCCTATCACCCCCACCCCCCAGCAGTGCAGGGGCAGCCTCCACCAGGCCCCCACTCATGGCTCCCACCACCCCCACCCCCCAGCCACCATGGGCAGCCCCCACCAGGCCCCCACTCATGTCCCCTATCACCCCCACCCCCCAGCAGTGCAGGGGCAGCCTCCACCAGGCCCCCACTCATGTCTCCCTCCACCCCCACCCCCCAGCCACCATGGGCAGCCACCACCAGGCTCCCACCAATGCCCCCTATCACCCCCACCCCCCAGCAGTGCAGGGGCAGCCTCCACCAGGCCCCCACTCATGTCTCCCACCACCCCACCCCCCCCAGCAGTGTGGGGCACCCTCCACCAGGCCCCCACCCATGTCTCCCACCACCCCCACCCCCCAGCCACCATGGGCAGCCCCCACCAGGCCCCCACTCATGTCCCCTATCACCCCCACCCCCCAGCAGTGCAGGGGCAGCCTCCACCAGGCCCCCACTCATGTCTCCCACCACCCCACCCCCCAGCCACCATGGGCAGCCTCCACCAGGCCCCCACTCATGTCTCCCACCACCCCCACCCCCCAGCAGTGTGGGGCACCCTCCACCAGGCCCCCACTCATGTCTCCCACCACCCCCACCCCCCAGCCACCATGGGCAGCCCCCACCAGGCCCCCACTCATGTCCCCTATCACCCCCACCCCCCAGCAGTGCAGGGGCAGCCTCCACCAGGCCCCCACTCATGTCTCCCACCACCCCCACCCCCCAGCATCCATGGGCAGCCCCCACCAGGCTCCCACCCATGTCCCCTATCACCCCCACCCCCCAGCAGTGCAGGGGCAGCCTCCACCAGGCCCCCACTCATGTCTCCCACCACCCCCACCCCCCCAGCAGTGTGGGGCACCCTCCACCAGGCCCCCACCCATGTCTCCCACCACCCCCACCCCCCAGCCACCATGGGCAGCCCCCACCAGGCCCCCACTCATGTCCTCTATCACCCCCACCCCCCAGCAGTGCAGGGGCAGCCTCCACCAGGCCCCACTCATGTCTCCCACCACCCCCACCCCCCAGCCACCATGGGCAGCCCCCACCAGGTCCCCACTCATGTCTCCCACCCACCCCACCCAGCCACCATGGGCAGCCCCCACCAGGCCCCCACTCATGTCCCCTATCACCCCCACCCCCCGGCAGTGCAGGGGCAGCCTCCACCAGGCCCCCACTCATGTCCCCCTGCCCACAGGCCCTGACAATCCTCAAGCATGGGCCTCATGGCCAGCCACCACAGCCCAAAGACACAACCAAGTATTACATGCGCCCATGATACTACTCCAATGGAAACAATGTAAATCAACACATGTGTCACACACACACACAATGGTTGCAAGAGAACCTGAAAACCCATATCATAACATGCATGAAAACAATGAGATGAAACCACACATCGAAGAATTAAAAAATCCAAATAATGTATTAATAACAACAGTAATGGCAAACAAAATTAAACAAAATACACAAGAAAAAAAAAATTAAGCTGGCTGTCCCTTTTCAAATTAAAATCAATAAATGATAATCCAAAATAATTTCTTCCAAAGTTCAACTCCATAAAAAGGAAATGAAGGGAAAAAAGAAATAGAAAACCATTGCTCCATGGGAAAAAATATTCATAGTAAAAAAAAATTCCAAATCCAAAGTCCAACTATGTACAAAGTATTTGGGGTCATCATCCCAACAGAAGAAATGAAACCTACCAAAAAACCTATCCAAAATGGGACTATATACAAAAGGTGGAGCAGTGTCCGTCGACTCCGAATAAAAATAAACTATAAAGGAAACCTATCACTAAATAACTATATACAATGGCGGCGGGCCAGTCCAGCGGCTCACTTAGTGGTGTTCCGGGCCACGGCATCATCGAACTCCTCGTCTATGTCCCAGAGGCGGTCCTGTTCCATGGCCCCGAGGGTCCGCAGGGACGCCGACATGTTCACCTCCAACTCCCTGCGGATTGCCTCGAGGCACTCGGCCCGCCTCAGGGCCCTCCGCATGGTGTTCTCCGCCCTGACCATCGTGAGCCACGCCTCTTCCGCCCGCCGCCGCTCCGCATCTATGGCGTGGCCCAACGGCTGCCACACGGAAGACACTTCCCGTCCAGGGTCCTCCTGCCCTCCGGCCAATGCCTGCCCCTCTGATTTTGAAGGCCCCGAGCTATCGTGGCTCCCACCTACAGCCTCCTGCTGCTGCAGCTGCTGCTGTCCATGTGCCCTGTCCGATGGTGCCTGCACATCCTCCTCCAGCTGGGGTGCAGTCGTTGATGTGGCCACCCCTGCTGGACGTCCGACTCCCGACTGTGGCAGGGATCTGTTGTCCACCAGCCTGGCCGCACGGTCGGAGGCAGCTCCACAGGGCACCTAGGTGACACATGGGTGGGAAGATGGCATGGAGGACGACTGGGACATAGGGGGTTCCGTGGAGGAGGGGGTCGGAACAAGGTCCAGGAAACGGAGGAATCCAGCCCTGGTGAGCTGTCCCAGTGGGTCAACGCAGTCAACGAGCCATGCGAGTAGACGTGCAGACTCATCATGAAAAGACTGCAGGTCAGCTCGCATGGCCCGTTGACGCAACGCCACCCCACCCTGGACAGGCTCAACCTGGTGCAGGATAGCCACATCCGCAGGGAGAGGAACGCCAGGTGTTGTAAGCCAATCCCCTCCCTGAGAACGGGTCTGGAGGTAGGCATCCCCGCTGGTGCAAGATGATGCAGTGACAGGAGCAGGGACAGGATTGCACACAGGCACCTCCGCGACGGCCTGCCTGCCTCTTGTCCCAGATCCTGCACTGCACCACTAGCACCAGTGGAATCCCCACCTCCAGACCCCGCCTCTGTCGCTTGCACGGCCTCCTCCTCCTCCAAACCCCCCACCAACCTGGATGACTCTGTGCCATCTTCCTCCGTTGGGCCCTGTGGGGTCTCAACTGCCCCTTCTGCTGCCGAGGAGTCCAACTCCAACCTCCGCCTCTTGAACCTCCCCTCGGCAGCTGCGGCCTGGGACACGGCACCGGACTCCTCACTCCCCGACGAGATCAGAACCTGGGAGGGGATCCGGGCCTTGCGTCTCCGGCTGGTGGTGCGACCCCTGCCGCTGTGCTCCACAGCAACTTCTCCGCCCTCTTCATCAGTTGACGCTGCAGACAGGGAGAAAGAAAACACAGGCATCAGGGCACTGTCCAATGGACTCATACACACATACATGAGTGGCATTGGTAAACCTCAGACATGGCATCACAATCCCCAACACACATGTCATTTCAACTTGCACACATGAGCCATACCACAGCCATATTGCAACAGCCAGCACCATCCATTCACATACAACAGCATGAGCAGCCAAAGGTCATCCACACATCACATGCAACATAGGGAGTACACTACACATGCACACACACCACCAAACTTGCATGCATGTGTACACCTCGGCCAACTGTCGCAGTGTTCTGATCGACATCCATGTCACACCTGACAATCATTCCTCCACATCCTGTGCCATGCAAGCCCACACACACAAGCACCATCCATGTGTCACACATGAGACCCCTCGCATGTGTCACCCTCACGGCCCTGTACACCCCCCCTACTTGCCCACATAAAAATACATGTTCAACCTGCACACTCCTGGCACACCACACGCACAGCTTACAATCAGTATGCATGTACACTTACCGCTCGACTCCAGACGGGTCTGCCTCTGAAGGACCTGGACGTGGAGCGCTGGGGATATGCGTTCCAGGACCCTCATCTGATCTTCCGACAAGTGGCCCTGGCGCCCCTTAGCATCCGCTGCCTTCAGGAGGCGCCGGGCCTTGTTGATGGTCCTGGACCTGAAGTCCTCCCAGCGCTTCCTGACACGTTCGTAGTCGCGGACTGCCACCTCCTCCGCGTTGATGGCAGTCACGATGTCCATCCAGATCCGAGTCCGTCCTTCCTTGTCGGCGCGCAACCTTCCGAAGAGGGCATCATACTGCGCCAGGACATGCTCCACCAGGACACCAACTTCGGTGGCAGTGAAGCTGGTGCCCCTCTGCCTCCTTGGCCGGGGGTTGCCACTGGTGCCAGATGTTGCAGTGCCCAACATGGCAACCCCAGAGGCAGGAGTGGGTGGGCAACTGGGTCCTGGGGCTGGGCTGTGGGGCGATGGAAAAGCAGTCGGGAGTCTTCGGTTCCAGCAGGGGTGGTCACAGCAACAGCACCCCTGGCTGATGTGTAGGCAGCAAATGGCAGGGCACGTGGGCAGCAGGCAGTCAGGCAGCAGCAGATGGCAGGTGGGAGCGTGCTCAGGGCTCTGGGGGGTAGGTATTTGGCCTTCTGGGCAGGAGCGTGGTCTTCCGTGTGTGAACGCGTGGCCAGCTTGATACGGAGTGATTTTACATGTGAAAATCCAGCACGTCTGCGTGTAATTCGAGGAAAGGCCCTTAGCGCGTAAGCGCGTCAGCACACGTCTGTACATTCATTGGCCCAAAGGCAACCAGCGTATGCGCGTCTATGAAGTCACGTGCACGTTGAATATGGCACACGTTTGAAATGTTGCGTGTAAAAAAAATGAAAGACACGTCCGAGTGTCAAAGCGTGTAATTGGTGGAAATGGCCTTAGCGCGTACACGCGGAAGTGACAAAGCGTGTAATTGGTGGAAATGGCCCTAGCGCGTACACGCGGAAGTGACAAAGTGTGTAATTGGTGGAAATGGCCCTAGCGCGTACACGCGGAAGTGACAAAGCGTGTAATTGGTGGAAATGGCCCTAGCGCGTACACGCAGAAGTGACGCTGGACGTGTGGGTCTGCATAAAAGGTACGTGTAGAACACCATTTCCTTGTACGTGCTTTTCGTGGAGAGCGAGTGGGTGAAATCCGTACTTCTTGTCGTTTCACACGCGATTTACTTCACGGCGTTTCAAGTTCGTACTCCCTGTTACCTCTGACAGCTTTTTCTCTTTCTTCTCTTTTTCTGGTTTTCCTGGGCCTGTTCCCTCAAACAGCGTTCCCTTCTACTGTTGTCCTGTCTCCTCAGACAGAGTACAATTCTTCTTTTGGCGGGGGTGTTGCCAACGCGCACACGTGCTTCTTTTTCACGCTCTTTTTCCTGGCAGACGGTGAGTCACGCACGTATCTAACATCTGTGCTTGCCCCATGTGTAGCCTACCCCTTCAGAGGTCAATCTAGGCTGCGTGTGACACGCATACGTTCATTCTTGTGTTACTGGGTGCCACAGCGTAGTGCAGGTTTTTTTTTCCGCACACGTGGTCTAGGAGGGGTTGCGTGCACGTCATCTCCCTTTTTTGGGCTTCCTGTGCATTGCGTGACCCGTCATCTTTCCCCAGGGGTCACATTCAGCCTTGCTAGAGCACTAGGGTACAATTACCATCTGGTACCCAACCCCTTTGACCCCCAATTGCCCAGGACAATAGTTTACAGCCACTCCCATACGCACATTAACATCAGTGCCATGGTTGGGAGGCGAGGAATCCGTAAGGGTGGCAAAGGTGGACGAGCCACAAGTGGTGGCCTTGGTGGATCCGGTAGGGGACGTGGTCGTTACTTGCAGGGTGACCCTGTCCCCCCATGTGTGGAGGACCAGTCAAGGGCACCCATAATCCCCCCCAAACCCCCCTCGTTGAGGCTGATGTGGCTGACACCATCCATGCTCTGCCCTTGTTGGACCAGCCCATTGTGGCACCAGACCTGGCTGACTCCATGGCTGACTTCCAGGTCAGCAGGCCTATGACACGTGCTGGTGCACGTTGATGTCATCAGGCCACGTGGATCAGGGGCAGCAAGGTCATCTGCTGCCCCAAGTAGGCAGGGTGGAGAGGCTGCAGGGGCAGCTGCGGCTCCATCCACCCCAGCTCTCACACACCCAGCCAGGACAGTGTCGGTCCTAGTCCATCCTGCTGACATTCCCCCTGACACCATTACACTTGAGCCAATGCCTGCACCAACTCCCATGCTGAGTGTGCAATCCCACACTCCTGATACAGAGTCCACCAGGGCTCCTGCCCCTAGTGTCCAGAGCGGCGTAGGACACTCAGGATCACCACCACCTTCCAAGCGGAAGAGGAAGAGTGCTCGTCCGGCACAGGCTGATGCCCCAGACACGGCTACACAGTCCGGCCCGTCGAGGAAGCCCAGCTTCACGGATGCCGAACTGAATGCACTTGTCGAGTATGTGTCCGCATATGATAACGAAATGGTCATTGTGGCAGGATCCAAGACCACACCTGCACAACGCCAGGCACACTGGCAGACCGTTGCGGACATCGTAAGTGCCCTTGGAATCGTGAGGCGCACAGCCAATGATTGCTATAAGCGCTGGAATGACCTAAAGCGCAGGGCAAAGAATAAGCTGGCCTCAAGTCATGCCGCAACTCTAGTGACTGGAGGTGGGTCTCCAGTAGAAGACATGGAACTCACTCCACATGAGTCAGTCGCTGGGACCTACGTCACGGAGGAACAGATCCAAGGCGTGGGAGATCTGCCTAATTATGAGGCATTGTCCGGTGAGTGCACATGCATGTGTGTGTCATCCATGTGCATGGTGTGTGTGTGAGGGCTTCTGTTTGTGTGCCAGGTGAGGGTGTGTGCGCCTGAGTCGTTTGGGTCACCCATGTGCTTCATGCAATACATTCTGCGCAGCAGCATTTGGCCATAGCAGTATACCATTTGCCAACAGTAGACATCTAGCCCAACAGCACGCCAGTTGCCCTTGAAGTGTCACCTTGCCACAACATTGTTGCTTATTTTTCTCTGTTCATTCAGGCAGATTGTTTGCATTCCACCACTTTTACTAGGCATTTCTCAGTCCTCTAGTCACATGTCTGACATGGCTATGGTAAAGTGGAGTGACTTTGTTACCTGGATATCATTTGTTTAGACATGTCCCTGTGCAATCGGACCATTTTGGACTGGCAGCTCCAGGTGAAAAATCAGACCTGTTTGAATTAGAAAAGCTATTACATGAGGGAACTGGACTGAATGAATAAGTGCTGCCCTCCTCTCCATCTTCACTCAATAGCAATGGTACATGCCATCTGTGTGATGGCATGTGTATTTAACCTGGCAATCACAGGCCAATGTGTGATGCCACTGCCAGGCAGCATGCAGAAAATGTGTTCATCTTCCATCTTGGTGTCATCAGTGTGTGCCATTTGCCTACCCTTCATACGCAGTGAGGGTGCATGCATGGGAGGGTTTTAGTCATGTGGGACATGTGTCAATCAAGTACTGGTTCTGTTGCTTCTCAGCCCTCTTTGTGTGCCATGGTGCTAATGCCTGTTTCCATTTGTTTGCTTTTATGTCTTTGCAGGGGAAGACGCACCTGATACTGCTGGGGTTGTGGAGATGGTGCAGACCCAGGAGGGGTCTGAGGGCCGACCGACCACCAGTGAGGGACGTGGTGTGGTGGTGGGTGAGAACCCACAACTGCTGCAGGTCGTGCTCTCAAGGGGTGTCTCTGGCTGCACCTTCCCCGAGCTGTACTCAGGTGTTGATTCGGATGATGAAACCTACGTGCCGTCGCAGGTGAGTGTTCCTGGGAGGGATTGTGTTCTGTCCCACCCACCTGCACCAGGGTCAGAACCCTCAATGGGGATGTCAGTGTTGCCAGCTACGCCTTTGGTGGTTACGGATGCAGGGTCACACTCTGCGACATCTGATCCTGTTCCTGGGCCAGCAGATCAGAGGGGGAATGCAGTCCTGCAGCCTCAGGCAGTGCCGGCACAGCAAGGCGCAGTTCGCCTTGCCCCAGACAGGTGTGGTGCCCGCCAACGTGGTGGCCGTACGCCACCTGGCAATACCGCATGGAAGCAATCCATTTACGGTATGGCAACCCAACAGGCAGCATCATCAGAGATGATGGCTCAGGCCATGGATAGGGTGGCCACTTCCATTGTCCCCCCCGAAAGGCTGATGGAGCGACTACAGCAGGCAACCGACTCCATCTGCCAGTCACACAGGGAGGACATGTTGGGGTCCAACAGGGACAGGCGGGCGGCACTGGCGACTCTGCAGGAAGCCATCTCCATAGAGTCCCAGGGCCATAGGGAAGCTCTGAGGCTGGAACTCCTTCACCTCAGGACGACTCTTGATGAGCTTGAGGCTTCAACAAACCGAAGGACAGAACAGCAGCTGGAGCGTCCCACCCGTACGCTCTCAGCTGAGATGCAGGCAACTAGGGCAGAGGTCCGGGCATCCCGTGAGTTGTTGCATGGGGACCTCCGCACACTCATCCTCCAGAACGAGACCTACCACACCCGCATGCTTGCATCCATGGAGGAACAGACTAGGGCCTTGCGTGGGCTGCCTCCCATAGTGCCACCACCTCCGGATGCAGCTGCACAGGGTGATAATAGCCACAGCAGTGATACTCCCACAATAGGGTAGCCGTGTGGGCCATGAGCCCATGGAGGTGTTTTTTTTTTTCCGCAAGATCCACACAGGTGGGTTTTGGTGTGCACCCTGTCCTCGGACCTCCCCGGGGCCCATTAATGGCCATTTTTTATTTTTTATTTTATTTTATTTTTTGTATTTTTATTTTTATTTTTTATTTTTTTGGGACAGTCTGTTGCCTTGTGTGGCTCCCGTGGGCGTACGCTGCATTGTGGCTGGGCACATGCAGGCTTGTCATGTATTTGGTTCAGATGCTTGGGTTTCTGTCACACACACCCCTCCTGCTTCCCGTTTCCATGGGCTTGCAAAGGGTGTGCCCAAGTGACATTGACGTATATGGTGACATTGGACTCCCACTACATGTGTGGGTAGTCTAGTCTATACTGTGTATACATTCCTAGTGCATATTGCTGTTGTGTTGTACACTGCATGTTGCATTTATGTGTAACTCATCATCCATGTCTACCTCCTAATTTGCAGGTCCTTTCCTCATGTCTACACAAGGCCCTCTACTTTGGAGATGGGGTCCATGTTGGCAGCAGTGCACCGACAACTCTACATGGCGGCAACACTGTACAGTTGGAAGTGGTGGGAGTGCAGGCATTTCCAGGTGGTGAGACTACTGATTCCTTACATTCGTAATGTCATGTTAATGGTAGTTTTGAGGGTCAGTAGCTGATAAGTGTTATTGCTAAATACCTGCTCAAGTGTGTTGTTGGTCCTGCATTACTGTGAGCATTTCAGGTGTAGCGAGTTTCAATTAGGGACACTGTACTTTGTGACACTTGTGTCATGTTGTGGGGATTACTTTGTTTACCTGCACATAGCATGACATGGCACGGTGTGTCGTGTGGCAGTGCTGGGGATGGGTTGGGTGACATGGCACTGTCCTCATGTTGCATTTTGCAAGTGGGTATTCATTTTAGCTGCATGAATGTGTTTTTTCACGAAACTGCATTGGTGGTGTCTGTGTAGGTAGGGATGCACACATTGTAACACTTCCAGGTGAACAATCTCAGGCTGATATGGTCTTGACGGTTGATTCTCCAGACATTCAGGATCAGTGTCAGGTTGAGTCATCATTGATTGTAAGATGTTATGTGCCAGGGCAGTGTGCACTCCACAGGGGTGTGATTTCTATGTGAAGTAATTAGCCACTAGCTGTGTACGGGCTGCCTCCCCCCGTGCCCTTTCCCCTCCCATGCGCAGCGGGCGTGCATGTGGTTGGGGATGTGGGGGCACCACCATGTCCACGGCCAGGCCCCGGCGTGTTGCAAAGTTGTGCAGGACACATGCTGCCACTATGATCCTGCACACTACTGGGGGAGCGTATAACAGCTGCCCGCCAGAACGGTCAAGGGAGCGAAAGCGTGACTTAAGCACTCCGAATGTGCGCTCCACTATGCCCCGGGTTGCAATGTGGGCTGTGTTATATCTTACCTCGGGTGGCGTGGTGGGGTTCCGAATTGGCGTCATCATGTGGGGGCTGAGAGGGTAGGCACTGTCCCCTGTGGAGGTGGTGATGGGTATCATTGGTGGGGTTGTGACCTTGCTCAGTATCTGACATGCATGCATGTGCAGTGGCATTCATACTCAACAAGCAGCCATGTATCGCCATGCCGCCCAGCTTCTAGGTCCCGGCTTAGGGTGGACATTCGGTAAATGAAGCTGTCGTGGGTGGACCCGGGATAGTTGGCATATACTGAGGTGATGATTCCCTTGGCATTACATACTACCTGCACATTGATGGACTGCCAGTGCTTGCAGTTCCTATAGATGTGCTCAGATGCCCTGGGGGGACGTAGAGCCACATGGGTCCAGTCGATGGCACCTAGCACTTTGGGGAATCGTGCCACACCGTAAAAATCCAGGGCGGCAGCATGCCTTTCTGCAGGTGTTCTGGGCAGGTATATGTGCCTGCGGACTGATGGGCGTGCAGTGATGATGTTCAAGACCTGGTGTAGGCAGCGTGACTGCGTGGCCTGTGACACCCCACCCACTATGGCACTTCTCAGCTGAAATGATCCAGTGCAGAAGTGCAGTACATTGAGGACCTTCTCCAGCGGGCTGAGTGCTTGGGAGCACAGGGTGGGTGATGTGAGGTCATCCTCTCACTCACTCACCAGGTCCAGTATTATGTGTGGTGGAAACCTGTACCTCCCATACACCTGGTCATCAGGCATCCCGAAAAGGCTGGTTCTGGGTGTGAAAATTCTGGCCCTGACTATCCTCCTCCTCCTCCTTTGGTAGCCCACGGCCACTGCTGCTAGGAACGGTATATTCATCCTGGCTTCTGAGCTTGTTAGTTTTTTGCGCGCAAATTTATGCGTCGCTGGTCGACGTATGCCTGCTTCCTACTGGCGAACGTGTTTCTTTGCGCGTGTTGTAGGCGAGCGTGTGAAACTTCCCGCGCACCCCTGAAATCCAGTACCCAGGCCAATAGCGTGTGGAAATTTCCGCGCACCCCGGAATACACGTACATAGGCCAATCGCGTGTACGCGCACTTTTGTCCAATTACACGCGATGACACTCTGACGTGCAGTCTTTCCACGTGTGCTCCAGCATCACGTGCTATGAGGGAAACACCTGTGCGGGTCAAGTCACAGACGCGCTTACACGCTGAGGGCCTTTGGTCCAATAGAATCGCGTATGCGTGCTGACGCGCTTAAGCGCTGAGGGCCTTTGGTCCAATAGAATCGTGTATGCGTGCTAACGCGCTTACGCGCTAAGGGCCTTTCCTCGAATTTCACGCTGACGTGCAGGATTTTCACGTGCCAAATCACTCCGTATCAAGCTGGCCACGCGAAAACACACGAAAGACCACGCTCCTGCCCAGAAGGCCGAATTACTGCCCCCCAGTGCCCCGAGCAGCCTCCCACGTGCCATCTGCTGCTGCCTGCCTGCCTGCCTGCTGCCACCGTGCCCTGCCATTTGGTGCCTGCACATCAGCCATCTGCAGGGGTCCAGTTGCTGTGTCCACCCTTGCTGGAACAGAAGACTCCCGACTGGGATAACATCGCTCCACAGCCCAGCCCCAGGACCCAGTTGCCCACCCACTCCTGCCTCTGGGGTTGCCATGTCGGGCACTTCAACATCTGGCACCAGTGGCAACCCCAGGCCAGAGGGGCAAAGGGGCACCAGCTTCACTGCCACCGAAGTTGGTGTCCTGGTGGAGCATGTCCTGGGGCAGTATGATGCCCTCTTTGGATCGTCCCGCGCCAGCAAGGAAGGACGGGAGAGGATCTGGGCCGACTGTGTGGTTGCCATCAACGCGGAGGGGGTGGCAACCCGCGACGTCCAGAAGATCAAGAAGCGCTGGGAGGACTTGAGGTCCAGGACCCTCGTGAAGGCCCGGCGCCTCGTGGAGGGAGGCCGGGGCCGCATGAGTTCCATCCAGATGAGGGCCCTGGAACGCGTACGCCCAGCGCTCCATGCCCAGATCCTTGAGAGGGAGACCCGTCTGGAGTTGAGCAGTAAGTGGCCAAGCATTGCTGGGTGAGACAGGGCATGTTGTGGTGTGCTGGTTGTCTGATACTTGCCTGTATGTGTGACATAGGCCATGTATGCATGTATGTGTGCAGGGACATCATGGTAATGCATGTGCGACCAGTGATGTGTGATCCACATGGTTGTTGCATGTGTTTAAATGCGACATGGGGAGCCCTATGCAGATTTTACACATGAGAGCATGCCAGTCTCTGTTCCTGGACATGGGTGGGGGTGAGGGATGGGTGCTGATGCCAGGTACATATATGGTAGCCATGTCTGTGTGCCTGACCTGGGTGTCTGTGACTTGTGAATGCCATGGATGCATGCCACATGTGTGTGACAATGCACAGATTCACTGATGCAGCCTAGTTATCCTTGTATCCGCTGTGTTTGGGGTGTATGAGGCCAGATGGATGTGACTGAGGTGAAGTGTGTGCATGTGATAGGCATGACCCATGATGCATGTGAGTTCCATATCATTGTATGTTTCAAGAGTCCATTGGACATGTATGGAAATGTCCATGGCATGCACCATGCCTGTTACTGTGTGTGTTTTGCCTGGACTGACCCATGTGTTGTGGAGGGACATGATGGAAGTGTACTTTGACAGTGGTACTCATCTGCTATTGCTTCCTGTCTAGGGGACCATTGTACAGTACCCTGATGCTTGTGTTCTATGTCTCCCTCTACGCAGCGGCTACTGAAGAAGAGGGCGGAGACGGCGCTGTGGAGCAAGGCAGCGGGGATGCCCCCACGGCTGCAGCGGAAGGGGTGGGTGAGCCCCCACAGGGGCCTGCTACGGCGGAAGACGGTGAGGAGCCATCCAGGTTGGTGGTTTCCACAGAGGAGGAGGAGGAGGCACACATGGGGCCTGGTGGGGGCATCCCTGCTGGTGCAAGTGGTGCAGTCCAGGGGCAGGGGCAGGAGGCAGCACAGGTCACCGTGGAGGGGCCTGTGCACGTCGCTGTCCCTGACCCTGTGAGTGCACCACCATGCACCAGCAGGGATGCCCCGTCCCAGGCCCGTCCGCAGGTAGAGGGGATGTCCATGTATCCTGACTCCCCTTCACCTGTGGATGAGGGGACCCGTGGCCGTATGGAGAAGGTCCTGATTGGGGTCGCGATGTGCGCGGGTGCAATTCGTGATGACGTGCGTGCTTCCCGGGAGGAGCACACACGTCATCACGAAGAGCACCGTGCCGACGTGGCCCAATTGGGATCTTCCATGTTCGGGGGTTTCCTGCATGTGTCGGCCAATCTGGCGGCCCGCTCCCCCTCTGTGGAGGCTATAAGCTGGTCGTTCTCCTTGCCGTCTTCCGGCCCAGATGCCACCAGGGCCCCCTGTGGACCTGCCCTGACCAATGCACCCAACTTGGTGGGGATCCCATCCCTGCCACCGTCGGGAGTCGGAGGTCCAGCAGGGGTGGACACCACAGCAACTGTACCCCAGCAGATGGAGGATGTGCGGGCATCATCAGGCAGGGCACGTGCACGACGGCGTCAGTGGATTCCATCAGCCTGGATGCCGTCGTGCTGGCAGAGGCAGTTGCGTCGGAGGCAGCAGCAGAGTCAACGTGGGAGGCATCATGGCTCGGGGCCATCAACATCGGAGGGGCAGGCATCGGCCGGAGGGCAGGAGGACCCAGGACAGGAAGTGTCTTCCGTGTGGCTGCGGTTGGGACAGCAGATAGGTGCGGAGCGGCGGCGGGGGGAAGAGGCGCGGCTCACGATGGTCAGGGCGGAGAACTCCATGCGGAGGGCCCTGAGGCGGGCCGAGTGCCTCGAGGCAATCCGCAGGGGGTTGGAGGAGCAGATGGCGCCGTCCCTGCGGACCCTCGGGGCCATGGAACAGGACCGCCTCCGGGACATAGACGAGGAGTTTGATGATGCCCTGGCCCGGAACACCACGGAGTGAGCCGCTGGACTTGCCCGCCGCCTTTGTATATAGTTCTTTAGTTTTAGGTTTCCTTTGTTTCTTCTTATGATTTGGAGTCGATGGACACTGCTCCACTTTTTGTATATAGTTGCATTTTAGTTAGGGTTTTTTGTAGGTTTCCTTTGTTCAGTTGGGCTCATGGACCCTTGGATGTTTTGTACATAGTTCTTCATTGGATTGTTTTATTTTTTTATTTTTTTTATTTATTCACCATGGAGCAATAGTCTTTGCATTTATTTTTCTCTCTCGGATTGATTTTATTTTTAATGTGACTTTGGACAACATTTATTGGATTTGGATTTGTAGTTTTGATTTTTTTGGACGGACATGCAGCTTATCTTTTTTTCATTGCCATTGTAGTTTGTTTCATTTCATTTGCATTCAATTTTTTTTTAATACAATTTTGTTTTCATACTTCACTGTGTGGTATCATCTCATTGGTTTCATGCATGTCATGTTGGGTGTTTTCCCATTCAATTGCAACCATTGTGTGTGACGGACATGGGTTCATTTGCTTTATGAACATTGGGGGTGTAACATGTAATTTCCATTTCCATGTGGGTGAATGGGTTACTTGGTAGGGCCTTTTGGCTGTGGAGGCTGACCATAACGCACATGATTGGGGATTGTGAGGACCTGGGTGCAGGGGGACATGAGTGGGGGCCTGGTGGAGGGTGCCCTGCACTGCTGGGGGTGGGTGGGAGACATGAGTGGGGGCCTGGTGGGGGCTGCCCATGGTGGCTGGGGGGTGGGGGTGGTCGGAGACATGGGTGGGGGCCTGGTGGAGGGTGCCCCACACTGCTGGGGGGGTGGGGGTGGTGGGAGACATGAGTGGGGGCCTGGAGGAGGCTGCCCATGGTGGCTGGGGGGTGGGGGTGATAGGGGACATGAGTGGGGGCCTAGTGGGGGCTGCCCATGGTGGCTGGGTGGTGGGGGTGGTGGGAGACATGGGTGGGGACTTGGTGGAGGGTGCCCCTGGATGCTGGGGGGTGGGGGTGCAGGGGGACATGAGTGAGTGCCTGGTGGAGGGTTCCCCTGCACTGCTGAGGGGTGGGGGTGGTGGGAGACATGAGTTGGACATGAGTGGGGGCCTGGTGGAGGGTGCCCCTGGATGCTGGGGGGTGGGGGTGCAGGGGGACATGAGTGGGGGCCTGGTGGAGGGTGCCCTGCACTGCTGGGGGGTGGGGTGGTGGGAGACATGAGTGGGGGCCTGGTGGAGGGTGCCCCTGGATGCTGGGGGGTGGGGGTGCAGGGGGACATGAGTGGGGGCCTGGTGGAGGGTGCCCCTGCACTGCTGAGGGGTGGGGGTGGTGGGAGACATGAGTTGGACATGAGTGGGGGCCTGGTGGAGGGTGCCCCTGGATGCTGGGGGGTGGGGGTGCAGGGGGACATGAGTGGGGGCCTGGTGGGGGATGCCCATGGTGGCTGGGGGGTGGGGGTGCAGGGGGACATGAGTGGGGGCCTGGTGGAGGGTGCCCCTGCACTGCTGAGGGGTGGGGGTGGTGGGAGACATGAGTTGGACATGAGTGGGTCCTGGTGGAGGGTGCCCTGCACTGCTGGGGGGTGGGGGTGGTGGGAGACATGAGTGGGGGCCTGGTGGGGGCTGCCCATGGTGGCTGGGGGGTGGGGGTGGGTGGGAGACATGAGTAGGGGCCTGGTGGGGGCTACCCATGGTGGCTGGGGGGTGGGGGTGCAGGGGGACATGAGTAGGGGCCTGGTGGAGGCTGCCCCTGCACTGCTGGGGGTGGGGGTGATAGGGGACATGGGTGGGAGCCTGGTGGGGGCTGCCCATGGTGGCTGGGGGGTGGGGGTGGGGGGTAGACATTTGTGGGGGCCTGGTGGAGGCTGCCCCTGGTGGCTGGGGGGTGGAGGTGGTGGGAGACATGAGTGGGGGCCTGGTGGGGGCTGCCCATGGTGGCTGGGGGGTGGGGTGGTGGGAGACATGAGTGGGGGCCTGGTGGAGGCTGCCCCTGCACTGCTGGGGGATGGGGGTGATAGGGGACATGGGTGGGAGCTTGGTGGGGGCTGCCCATGGTGGCTGGGGGTGGGTGGGAGACATGAGTGGGGGCCTGGTGGGGGCTGCCCAAGGTGGCTGGGGGGGGTGGGTGGGAGACATGAGTGGGTGCCTGGTGGAGGCTGCCCATGGTGGCTGGGGGGGGGGTGATAGGGGACATGAGGGGGGGCCTGGTGGGGGCTGCCCATGGTGGCTGGGGGGGGTGGGTGGGAGACATGAGTGGGGGCCTGCCCATGGTGGCTGGTGGGTGGGGGTGGTGGGAGACATGAGTGGGGGCCTGGTGGGGGCTGCCCCTGCACTGCTGGGGGGTGGGGGTGATAGGGGACATGGGTGGGAGCCTGGTGGGGGCTGCCCATGGTGGCTGGGGGGGGTGGGTGGGAGACATGAGTGGGGGCCTGGTGGGGGCTGCCCATGGTGGCTGGGGGGGTGGGTGGGAGACATGAGTGGGGGCCTGTTGGGGGCTGCCCATGGTGGCTGGGGGGTGGGGGTGGGTGGGAGACATGAGTGGGGGCCTGGTGGGGGCTGCCCATGGTGGCTGTGGGGTGGGGGTGGGTGGGAGACATGAGTGGGGGCCTGGTGGGGGCTGCCCATGGTGGCTGGGGGGTGGGGGTGGTGGGAGACATGGGTGGGAGCCTGGTGGAGGGTGCCCCACACTGCTGGGAGGATGGGGGTGGTGGGAGACATGAGTGGGGGCCTGGTGGAGGCTGCCCATGGTGGCTGGTGGGTGGGGGTGGTGGGAGTCATGAGTGGGGGCCTGTTGGGGGCTGCCCATGGTGGCTGGGGGGTGGGGGTGATAGGGGACATGAGTGGGGGCCTGGTGGGGGCTGCCCATGGTGGCTGGGGGGGGGAGACATGAGTGGGGGCCTTTTGGGGGTTGCCCATGGTGGCTGGGGGGTGGGGGTGGGTGGGAGACATGAGTGGGGGCCTGGTGGGGGCTGCCCATGGTGGCTGGGGGTCTCTGGGAGACATGAGTGGGGGCCTGGTGGGGGCTGCCCATGGTGGCTGGGGGGTGGGGGTGGTGGGAGACATGGGTGGGGGCCTGGTGGAGGGTGGCCCTCACTGCTGGGGGTTGGGGGTGGTGGGAGACATGAGTGGGGGCCTGGTGGAGGCTGCCCATGGTGGCTGGTGGGTGGGGGTGGTGGGAGACATGAGTGGGGGCCTGGTGGGGGCTGCCCATGGTGGCTGGGGGGTGGGGGTGATAGGGGACATGAGTGAGGGCCTGGTGGGGGCTGCCCATGGTGGCTGGGGGGTGGGGGTGGTGGGAGACATGGGTGGGGGCCTGGTGGAGGGTGCCCCACACTGCTGGGGGGGTGGGGATGGTGGGAGACATGAGTTGGGGCCTGGTGGAGGCTGCCCATGGTGGCTGGGGGGTGGGGGTGATAGGGGACATGAGTGGGGGCCTGGTGGGGGCTGCCCATGGTGGCTGGGGGGGTGGGTGGGAGACATGAGTGGGGGCCTGTTGGGGGCTGCCCATGGTGGCTGGGGGGTGGGGGTGGGTGGGAGACATGAGTGGGGGCCTGGTGGGGGCTGCCCATGGTGGCTGGGGGGTGGGGGTGGGTGGGAGACATGAGTGGGGGCCTGGTGGGGGCTGCCCATGGTGGCTGGGGGGTGGGGGTGGTGGGAGACATGGGTGGGGGCCTGGTGGAGGGTGCCCCACACTGCTGGGGGGTGGGGGTGATAGGAGACATGAGTGGGGGCCTGGTGGGGGCTGCCCATGGTGGCTGGGGGGGTGGGTGGGAGACATGAGTGGGGGCCTGTTGGGGGCTGCCCATGGTGGCTGGGGGGTGGGGGTGGGTGGGAGACATGAGTGGGGGCCTGGTGGGGGCTGCCCATTGTGGCTGGGGGGTGGGGGTGGGTGGGAGACATGAGTGGGGGCCTGGTGGGGGCTGCCCATGGTGGCTGGGGGGTGGGGGTGGTGGGAGACATGGGTGGGGGCCTGGTGGAGGGTGCCCCACACTGCTGGGGGGATGGGGGTGGTGGGAGACATGAGTGAGGGCCTGGTGGAGGTTGTCCATGGTGGCTGGTGGGTGGGGGTGGTGGGAGACATGAGTGGGGGCCTGGTGGGGGCTGCCCATGGTGGCTGGGGGGTGGGGGTGATAGGGGACATGAGTGGGGGCCTGGTGGGGGCTGCCCATGGTGGCTGGGGGGTGGGGGTGGTGGGAGACATGAGTGGGGGCCTGGTGGAGGCTGCCCCTGCACTGCTGGGGGGTGGGGGTGATAGGGGACATGAGTGGGGGCCTGGTGGGGGCTGCCCATGGTGTCTGGGGGGTGGGGGTGGTGGGAGACATGGGTGGGGGCCTGGTGGAGGGTGCCCCACACTGCTGGGGGGTGGGGGTGGTGGGAGACATGAGTGGGGGCCTGGTGGAGGCTGCCCATGGTGGCTGGTGGGTGGGGGTGGTGGGAGACATGAGTGGGGGCCTGGTGGGGGCTGCCCATGGTGGCTGGGGGGGGTGGGGGTGAAAGGGGACATGAGTGGGGGCCTGGTGGGGGCTGCCCATGGTGGCTGGGGGGTGGGGGTGGTGGGAGACATGAGTGGGGGCCTGGTGGAGGCTGCCCCTGCACTGCTGGGGGGTGGGGGTGATAGGGGACATGAGTGGGGGCCTGGTGGGGGCTGTCCATGGTGGCTGGGGGGTGGGGGTGGTGGGAGACATGAGTGGGGGCCTGGTGGAGGAATCGCCCCACACTTCTGGGGTGTGGAGGTGCTGTGTGACATGAGCAGGTGTGCAGGGTAGTCCCCTGTGGTGTCGGCTGCCTGCAGGGGCCGTGGAGGGTGTACAGGGAATACCTGGGAGCACACAGCCAAATCGCGTGTAGAATTTCCCGCGTACCCCTGAAATACACATACCCAGCCAAATCGCGTGTGGAAATTCCCGTGCACGTACCCGGCCAAATCGCGTGTGGGACTTCCCACGCACCCCTGAGATCCACGTACCCAGCCAAGTCGCGTGTACCCGGCCAAATCGCGTGTGGAACTTCCCGCGGACCCCTGAAATCCACGTACCCTTCCAAATCGCGTGTGAGACTTCCCGCGCACCCCTGAGATCCACGTACCCAGCCAAATCACATGTGGAAATTCCCACGCACGTACCCGGCCAAATCGCGTGTGCAACTTCCCGTGCACCCCTGAAATCCACGTACCCTGCCAAATCGCGTGTGGGACTTCCCACGCACCCCTGAGATCCACGTGCCCAGCCAAATCGCGTGTGGAAATTCCCGCGCACGTACCCGGCCAAATCGCGTGTGCAACTTCCCGCGCACCCCTGAAATCCATGTACCCTGCCAAATCGCGTGTGGGACTCCCCACGCACCCCTGAGATCCACGTACCCAGCCAAATCGCGTGTGGAAATTCCCACGCACGTACCCGGCCAAATCGCGTGTGGAACTTCCCGCGCACCCCTGAAATCCACGTACCCTGCCAAATCGCGTGTGAGACTTCCCGCGCACCCCTGAGATCCACGTACCCAGCCAAGTCGCGTGTGGAAATTCCCGCGCACGTACACGGCCAAATCGCGTGTGGAACTTCCCGCGCACCCATGAAATCCACGTACCCTGCCAAATCGCGTGTGAGACTTCCCGCGCACCCCTGAGATCCACGTACCCAGCCAAATCGCGTGTGGAAATTCCCGCGCACGTACCCGGCCAAATCGCGTGTGGAACTTCCTGCGTGCTCCTGAAATCCACGTACTCTGCCAAATCGCGTGTGAAAGTTCCCGCGCACCCCGCAATACATGCACACGTTATTTTTCAGTCAGCGGGTGTCCGTGTTTGTGGGTACCCCTTTGCACGTCATTTGTCCTGGAGGGCCACAGTATAGGACATTCATCATAGCTGTATATAGGTGCAATTTGTTGGCGCACCTTTTGGTGCACATTTATTACAGGCGCAGAGACGCTACCGCCTGCTTTCTTGTGGCGGTCGTGTTTGTGCCTGTGCGCTGGTTTGATCGTGCGCTTTTTTGCCCTATTCGATTCCATGAATACGTGTTGTAGGCGAGCGTGTGGGCGTTCCGCGCACTTGCACCCTGTACTTCCCCCGTGACGCCCACATTTTGGCAAGTTGTTCCCCATTCCGAGTGTTACGCCCCGTGTTCCGCCTACTTTTGTTGTGTGCGCCGCGCTATGTGCGATTTTCGCTGTGGCCTCTGCGATTTTCGCTGTGACCTGGCGCATGCCGTTAGATGGCATGTGCGCCAACGTGCGCCACGCACTTTTTTAACGCACATCCGATGGTTTTCTCGCGCACGCCCTTCCATGAATCGATGTGCGCTGCTTTTCGTGCGATTTTCGCACTTGCACTGCGATTTTCGCTATTCCACTGCGAATCGCACGTTTTTGGCCACTTGTGCCGCGCTATTTATTCCATGAATCGGCCTGACAATGTCTTATCCGTTATTGTGCTCATATTAATATTAAATATAAAACAAAACAGGCAATTGGAGCTGTGGTGCACCGCTACACTGTATGAGAATCGAAGAAAGCCTTTAAACATTGCTAGCGGTTCACCTCAACCAGTATTTAAATGCAATACTCAAAGGAATCGGCCGCCCACATTTGGCTGAAGTTCACTGAGCATGCAGCCGTTAGTAACTGAATTAAACCACTTACATGCTTGCATGATATCACCCAGAAAGGCAGGCTTGCCAGACATCTGAGCCCCAGGTTTGCAATCCCATGTCACGTGAAACGCACGTGATTGCTTTCCCGCATTGCCGGCTCCCCATGCTGCGATAAATCCCCTTTTCCCAAAAGTCTCTTCCTTCTGCAGGTCACCCACCCTCCCCGCTGTCTGTCTTCCCTGTCTGGAATATTAGATCGCTCCATCTTGTGTCTAAGCATCCCACCTCCTCCCCTGGCCGATACATTATTCATGTTGCTTTTATGCTAAAATGTTCGTACTTGGCTCACGGTTTGACCCTTCAAGCTGCTAAGTGTGCTACCCTTGGCGACAGTCTAATCTTATTGTTTCGCTAGAAAATATGCGCTGTCACCTTTTAAGTGGCCCAGTAGGCTTTTAAATGTCTGCCAAACATTCCAGCGTATACTTCCTGGCCCACTGTTGTCATTACATTGCTATTATTTTTTTTATGGACACACAAAACACAAATATGTATATATACGTCCATAGTGGAGCTCCATCTCAGAAAGACTTGTGAAAATGACGGTGGTTACTGCACATTTGCTAACAGTCCACTACCTCTTTTATGTGAAATGTCTCATCTCATATGAAAAAAAAAGGTTTTAAATGGCCGGAAATCAAAATAAAAGTGTGCCAATCCATATGATACCTCATTCCAGCCAAAGTACCAATTTGAACGTTGAAGGCATCTTATTATATTAGTGTTCCAAGAATGTGAAATCTTCAGAAATAATGATCACTTGAGGGTAGCACTCAACTTTGCATTAGAGCAGCGATGTGCCCTCGGGATCCTGGCATAGAAGAGGAATATGATGCAGGGAGACACTAGCATTGTAATTCCCCCAAATGCAGCGTCAGAGATAATCCAGTGAAAATTCCACTCTACGGTTTTGATCCTAATCGACATATTTTGCTTGATATGGAAGTGATGTGGGGTTAGCAACACCACAGAAGCGCTGGGGACCGCATATAAACTCTGCATACAGGACATTGACGAGAACTGTGTTGATACCCTTAATCAGAATATTTATTTATTAATTTATTTATTTTGACACTTATATAGCGCACCGAACCCAGAGGCATCTGGGTGCTTGTACTTAAGATGGTTATTTACATGTATATGTTACATAGTAGTTGCATGATATAGTTACAGTAGTTACGGATATCAAGTGCTTAAGTGACAAAGGATCAGGCGGTGGGCAGTGCACAGGCTGCAATGTATAGGTTACATAGAAAAAGCTGGCATTCTGGCAGCATAAGGCTTCAAGGTCAGAACCGGTAGGTTAAATAGGCAAGGCGGGCATGTGGGCAGCGCAAAGCTGCAAAGACAGATCCGGTAGGTTGCATAATCAAGGCATGAAGGCAGCGCAAAGCTACACGGACAAATCAGGTGGGTTACATAGACAGGCAGGCATGTGTGCAGTGCAAGGCTGCAATGTCAAATCCGTTAGGTAGCATAGGCAAGGCAGGCATGTGGTCAGCGCAAGGCTGCAATGTCAAATCTGGCATGTAGGCAACATAATGCTGCAAGGTCAAAACCGGTAGGTTACATAGACAAGGCAGGCATGTAGGCAGCCTAATGCTGTAAAGTCAAATCCAGTAGGTTGCATAATCAAGGCATGTGGCCAGCGCATGCTGTAAGGTCCAGTCAGGTGGTTAGGGTTATTGACATGGTGTGTGGGGCACCGCAAGGTTACCAGGTAGAGGCGCAGGATTAAGGTACACAGATTGGATAGCCTCGCCTCATGTTACTGAAGGTTGCATCCAACAAGTAGTTACAAATGGGTGGTGGGTTAGCGAGTGCAGGGTATGCGGATTTTGAAGGCATGGCTCGGTTATGCATACAGTTACAAGAAGGTGAGCTCGTCGTATAAACAGGTATACAGTCGCTGGAGGGTGAGGGTGAGGAGATGTTGCCCGGTAATGCGAGCAGAATCTAAGTGAAAGTGGGGGCAGGTCAGGGTAAAAGCATGCTAAACTACTAGCGGCCATGTTTTGGGATAACCATATCCCATTGGGGCAGCAGCCAAGAGGTAGACGAGCAGATAGCTGTGAGGGCGAGGCTGAGTGAGGATCGGGTCAGTGCACGGTGTGCAAGAGACCTAATGGGCAGCAGGGTCAGGCAGTTGAGGGAGGCTGGATTGCGACCCAGTTTACCTTACTGGTGGTGGTGCTCTCAAATAGATCTAGGTGGCACTTGAGTGTATAGGTAGGATGCAGGTAGAAGCAGCAGTGGTAGATCTGTAAGAAATAGGCGCCAGCCGCCCAGCATGTCCCGGACAGGCACCAGACAGGCAAAGAGCCTTTTATGTGGGCCTTTGCTGTGGATGCCGGCACAGACTGCCGGCTGTGTTGCAGAGAAGGAAGTATTGTGATCTTTGCAATCAGGGGAACGCTTGTGTAGGCATAGAGGCGGTCTCACCTGAGGGAGGGCTGCAGCAACTGCAGACTCAATGGTGAGGAGTCAAAAGGTGGTGGCCATCGTCAAGAAGCAACTGCTCCGGCTAAGACACAGTCACTTCTCTGCATCGGCCTCCTCCTGTCGTGTGAAGAGTTGCAGGAGGAGGGAGGAGGCCGATGCCTCACTCCTGATTTAGCTGGAGAAATGAGGCACAAGACAGGCAAAGAGCCTTTTATGTGGACCTTTACTGTGGACGCTGGCACAGCCTGCTGGCTGTGTTGATGGTTGTGTCACAGGGAAGGAAGCATCGTGATCCCTCCAATCAGGGGAACGTTTGTGTAGGCATAGAGGCGGTCTCACTGGAGGGAGAGCTGCGGGCTGCAGCAACTGCAGACTCAATGGTGAGGTAGTCAAAAGGTGGCGGCCATCTTCAAGGAGCAACTGCTCCGGGCTAAGACACTGTCACTTCTGTTCATCTGCCTCCTCCTGTCGCCTGAAGAGTTGCAGGAGGAGGCTGATACCTCACTCCTGATGTAGCTGGAGAAAGGAGGCACCAAACAGGCAAATGGCTTTTATGTAGGCCTTTACTGTGAACACAGCCTGCTGGCTAATGGCTTATAATGCACCGAAACCAGCTGGCAAGAGGGCAATACAAATACACAAAAACAGCAGGAAGAGGAGACAGGGCAAGCAGTAGAGATGAGAAAAGCAGGGAGATCATTGAAATCAGTGAGTTTTCCAGCATCTCTTGAAGGAAGGAAGTTTTTTTTCTTGTTGCAGGTCCAATGAAAGTGAGTTGCATGTGAGTGCTGCTTGGGCAGAGAAGGACCGGCTGTTCTCTCTCATACGTTTGATCCGTGGCCACACCAGGCCGAAAGTGCCAGTAGACCCTAGATTTCTTTAGGGCTCATGTTGCATCAGACACTCACAAGTAGGAGGGGCTTTACCATAGAGGCTCCTGTGGACCAATATGTTGTTCATGTATGTGTCGCATTTTTAGGGAATGTTTGCATCTCCGCAGACCTGGAACAATCCCGCACATGATTCATAATCTGGCTCACCAATTATTATTTTACTCTGAAGAAGACGAAGCGTGTGGTGGTGCAGACGTGGGGAGTAGTCAGAGGAGGAAGGAACCAAGGCATGCGCCAGCGTTTATGGGGAGCCTGCGCATGCACGGAGCAATCCTCAGGAATAAGAACTTTTTCATGAGAATTGAGTGCATTTGTGCAGTGAATCCCTGATTGACATGTCCAGAGCACATGCCATTGGATGCAACACAAATCTGTGGCATTCGCTCGTGTATGAGGTAGTATGTTGGTCATCACACTCCTTGATGACTCTTTAGTAGCTTTGTCGGATAGAAGTAATTAAAAGCTAACTATGAATATATCCCTTAATGCAAATGTGTTGCCTTTCAGGTGCCCTCAGGAGGAACAGGGCCACCATTCACATTTTAACGGTATGGGAAGCATATACTTAGTCGTCCTTAATCTATCACTTCTACAGACTAAACACATTGAGTGAGACGTATCAGAATCCTAACCAACAGTAGGTCACATACAGAGCACACTCACAGAGTGACATCTTCAAATGATCACCCATTTCTTTTAATGGTTTAGTTAGGGACGCTAAAGCGTGTATTTGAAACTCCAGAAACTCCCTTATTTATTTAACCTCAGGGCAAATCTTCACCGACGTGATGTGTGCTTCTGAAAGCCCTGGTTTGGACGTTCAGCTTCACAGAGGCTTGGCTTGATACACATTTAAAGGAATGGTTCGGTAAAAAAATTTTATTGGCCCTACGGGTCGGCCATGTGTTTTTAAGCCTAAACCGCTCGATTTTAGAAAAATTTCCTATGGACCTTATCCGAGTTTTCGTCCATTAAACACATGCGAAAACAGGCAGTAGGGTGCCGCCATTTTGTGATAATCCTATCACTTGCCGCATCGCCCTGGCTGACCTGCTTTTGCGGCACTAAATCATATCCCCTGCCCCTGAGCCTGCCATTATCAAAACATTCATATTCCCCGCCTCTCTCCGTGACGTTACTGTGCTGCGTAGGCAAACGCGCCCAGTCGTCTTCTACGCGACTTCACACAGAACCCGGAAACCAACACAGATCAACTCACAACACAGCGCGCCACAATTTGGAATATGAAACTGTACTTTCAAATCAAACAGCAACACGGTACATTTGGTAAAGTACATTTATTTAACATTAAATGTTTATAGGTATTTCTCTACCTGTGGTGTCCCCCAGGGATGGGATCTAACCTCTCCCCCTGGCTGTTCAACCAGTATCTGGCACTTCTTGCTCACCGCATCGCCGCTCTCTGTCCAAACTTTCAGTGCTACGCGGATGATACCCAGCTCATTTTCAGGCTCACCTTGGCCTTCTCTTCCACTTCTCTCATCTCTGACTGTCTTTCTGCTATCCAGGAATGGTGTGCCGCCAACGACCTCTGCCTTAATGCCAGTAAGACTGAGATTCTACTTATCGGCACACCCACTCCCTCCTTCCCTGCAGCTCTCTGGCCGGCCTCCCTTGGCCCTCTTCCTGCTCCTACCTGCACGGCAAAAAACCTCGGGGTCATCTTCGACTCCACACTCTCCTTCTCTCCTCAAATCTCTGACGTCTCTAAGAAGTCACACTACCAGCTACACCTCCTCAGAGGTATCCTTCCTTTTCTCTCCTTCCCCCAGAAGCTCACTGTCTCCAGAGCTCTGGTTCTCTCTAGGCTGGACTACTGTAACAGCCTCTATCTAAATCTTCCTGCCTCTACTCTCCACCCTTTGCAACTCATCCAGAACAGGACTGCGAGACTTGTCCTTGGCCTCAAGCCCAGGGACCGTATCTCTCCAGGACTGAAATCACTACACTGGCTCCCAGTGGCTGCAAGGATTAAGTTCAAAACCCTCTGCATTGTCCACAAGGCCTTCGGGGACCTTCGGCCAAAATACCTGCAACTCTCTCTTCCTAAATATCTTCCTTCTCGAGCCCTTCGCTCATCCACCTCCAACTACCTCAGGGTCAGCCGCTTCTCCAAGCAACGAGCTGGGGGTAGATCTCTCGCCGCAGCAGGGGCCTCCCTCTGGAACAGCCTTCCTGCCTCCCTGAAACTTGAGGAGAACTATCTCCGGTTCCGGAAGCACCTCAAAACCTTCCTCTTTGCCTTTACTTCGACCTTTACTGCTGAATAATATTTATGGATGTTGTAAATGTGGTGCGCGCTTCCGAAAGCTGTTGCGACGATTCGTATCCGCATGGTCCCGCTTCCACTTCCCCTGGAATTACTTGAATGTCAGGCTCCGCATCAAGTGCGTGGGTTGACGCTTCAACAACTGCCTGAAATATAGTATTTGCATTAGTAAGGATTACAATATTGAAAACACAACACACACTTGGGGTCGACCGCACAGGTACATATCAATGGCTAACAACGAACGAAACATGGTGTAGAACAATCAAACGACAAGTGTTCCAGTCCTGATGATCACGGTCGATGGAGCTGTCAGTATCCATACCTCGTGCTGCTGAAGAACATCTAGGGCTGTTGTCAATGTGGTGGACGCTTCAGCATCTCCCTGAAAGACAGTACTTACATTAGTATGGATAACACTAATTATAACTGAAAACAAACACCAGGGGACGACAACTAAGGTGTATATCAATTGGAAAGCACTAACCAAACAATTGGTAAAATAAGCACACGATACATAAAAACTATTACTTGACATGCATAAAACAAGTCTGTAGCGGAATAGCCAAGTATGATTACCTGATACGCGCTAGAAGTGGCTGATAACTGCGGACACGTCACGGATGTAGAATGTTCTTGCTTCAGATTCAGTGGATAGTCAAGCAGTTGTAAAGGTAAATTATTGTTTGATAATGAAATGCAAATATTAAAAAATTGCCATGTAAACCGACAGAATACTTGAGAATAATGCTATTGAAAATGTGCAATATAGCACAGTTCCCTGTGCCCATAAATAGATTTCCTTTGGGGGTTATAAAATCGAAAAAAAATGTATTGATAAATGTCATTATTCAAAAAGCTATACACTCATATCAATATCGAAAATATTACAAGGTACACAACACCTTAAATATCAATTAATCCATTCAGCTACCTACACACTACCGCAAGGCCTAAAGCTGAATCTGGACACTTGACTCACCAGTGGCGGAATGTGGACGAATAGAGTTGGAAGAGCGTTTGCGAGCAATTTTCGTGTCATTCCCCGTTTATTCTTTGTTACCCAAGATGTGCCGTACATGTTTGACGAAAAGTCCCAGCTGCAGATGCAGTATCGATCACCTCTCTTGTCCTCAAAGACTTGCTGGACTCTACTTTCAAGCTCTTCCGGTGGATATCCGCAATGTCTGACCCATTCTCTTATTCGATCAACAGTTTTAGGGAATACATTCATTGTAGTGCCTTCAGATTTAGCATGGGTCTTCGAAGGGCAACTGCTAATCGAACAGGCAGGCATTGTTGAAAATTCTAAAAAGTAAATATCTAGATTATTCTAAAACCTTGATGAATAAAAATGTCATCAAAAAGTAAATGAACCATACCATGTTCAATGCAAGGTTTGTTTTGGTCGCCGGAACTATACCAGTTCATCATGTGCGGCTTAGTATTTGCATAAGTTACAGAGATTTTTTAAATGATGTGACTAAACTCTGAACATGTGACTTGTCCCTTGGATGTTCTGTCTTGCACGAGAAGGAAACATGCTTACATTATAGACTGGACCCCCGAAGGATGCAATTCGATGACAATTGACACTGAAGAAAATAAATAGATCTATTGATAGCATAACAATTGAAACTCAAGTCAATAGCAATGAGACCAATGACCATAGCACTAGTGGGTACTGTAATCGCAAATAGAAAAAAATGTAAAAATGACCGAAATATGACTAGGATACATGGCCTTACCTTGACCAACAAACAGTTGGATTCAGCAGGCTGAGCAGTATGTTGCAGGAGAACAGGTAGATGGCCACAGGTAGCACACTGACGAGTTTGCTCGAAGCGGTCACAGATAGCACGACAACGAGCAGATTAGCATATATTGTTCAATGCAAGGTTTGTTTTGGTCGCCGGAACTATACAAGTTCATCATGTGCGGCTTAGTATTTGCACAAGTTACAGAGATTTTTTAAATGATGTGACTAAACTCTGAACATGTGGCTTGTCCCTTGGATGTTCTGTCTTGCACGAGAAGGAAACATGCTTACATTATAGACTGGACCCCCGAAGGATGCAATTCGATGACAATTGACACTGAAGAAAATAAATATCTCATATATCTCATTGCTTCTCAGGTAGAAGGTTCAGGAGTTGACTTACAAAGCACAAAGCTGTTCTCATGAGACATATCAAGAGGTTTATAAAGTATTAGAAACAGGGGTGTGTTTGTGAATGAATGACGTGTGTATGTCGTGGTATAAAGTGGTTTGCAGGGGGGCGGCCTGCCTCAGGGGAGACCTGCCTGGAGACACGGGGTCTGAGGAGGCCATGTGAGCGATGGCCCCTGGCCGTGGGATACCTTTTGAAGTGTACATGCTGTTTGTCACCTTGGCCGTTTGCGCCCGTGACAGCCCCCCATGCCAGTGCTCATCCCCAGGTGCGAACCACCTTTGATAGAGGGGGGTGGGATGGATGGGCCTGGGACGTGCAGATAAGGCACAGGAAGACTGCTGAATGGAGACACACTTATGTGGATTGCAGGGGGGCGGCCTGCCTCCGGGGAGGCCTGCCTGGAGACACGGGGTCTGAGGAGGCCATGTGAGCGATGGCCCCTGAGCGTGGGATACCTTTTGAAGTGTACATGCTGTTTGCCACCTTGGCCGTTTGCGCCCGTGACAGCCCCCCATGCCAGAGCTCATCCCCGGGTGTGAACCGCCTTTGATAGAGGGGGTGGGATGGATGGGCCTGGGGTGTGCAGGCAAGTGTGTGGGAGAGAGGGGCTGTCAAGCCCCTCTCATCCTTTACTTCTCAGTAGAAACTCGGACCAAGTGCCTCCAGTAGTGGGTTCACCCCTTGCCCTTATGTGATGTTAACTTTGGTTGACATTCGCGTAGATGGGACCACTGAGCAGGACATGGGGCACCCATTTTTGTACCCCCTTTCCACTCCATCTTGGTGACCAGGCCTCACTGCGCAGAGCACATGGCCCACCCTCGTTCCCACTCTGACTGGAAAACTCCAGAGGTATTTGCAACAGCTAATAAATGTAACACATCACTCTTCCTCTGAGATCACTGTCCTGCATGTGAACCAGCCTGAACTAAGCACATAGCTCGTTCATCTCCACAAACGTGTCCTTGCCACGCACCCTCGCCAGTGGAAACTTACTGCCATTCTGACCCTGTGTCCCTGCAAGGTATTCTCTTCATGTGCCAGATCACTGACCACGCCATGATGCCCACCTAGCAGATCCCCAACTAACATTAGACCCCTACTGCAGTATATCATTGCCTATCAATAACAATTGCCACATACCGGAGATTCTTGTGAGCACAGACCCACACTTCAAACAGTGTATTATAGTGGTCAAGACCCTTAGCCTAAGGCCTGTATAATCCAATGTTAATTGATAGTATAGATATATGTGTGACTTTTATAGAGACATAACCGACTGAAAGACTTTGAACAAGTGTTATTTAGTGCATGCATTATTGAGAATATATTATGTTAGCTTAGATAGTGACCACCCTGCTTCACAGCGACCTGACCTTCACCCATTCGGAGCACAGGTGTCTGATGTCCATCCTTGAATGGAGATACACTTAATTCATTTAAAAAATCGAAACAACCGTTGTTAAAATATATGTGGTGTTTTATTTTGTATCTTATTTTGATGACACAAAAATACAAGACTTTACACATTGTACGGTTGCAGCACAGAGAGAGAAAATCCCTTGTACTGACCGCTGTCACTTAGGAAAGTTTCTCGTATGGCACGAACGGCACAGGCGGGTATTAATCTTCGAACGCGGTGTCCAAGCCTCCCGTGAAGCCACCATGTAAAGGAACGATAGGCCACCAGCCTGTACCACCTGTGAAAAGGAATGAAACAAACTGTTTTTAAATGACCAAGATAAGTTTAATAAACGTTTGGCAATTCTTGTAACTAATGGCATTCTGCTCGGACAAATGCTATCAAATGCACACTTTTGAACGACTTTCATGCGTTACAATGATATGTATATGTAATTTTGGATATAGGAGAAGACCATGAAATAGGAGTGGCATGAAAAGCAGAGTATACTTACTCGTTACTCGGATTACGAGGATGAACAGTTGCGCGAAGTTCGTGCATAAGCACCATCATTATCCTCAACACGGGCCGTGTGAGGCAGGCTGCCCTGAAGTCTGGCAGCTCGGTGATGCATTTCGGTCGTGGCTCGCCTTCCGAAATGTAGGCCACGCATCCCGAGTTTTCACAGCAGCAGCAGTTCTCGTCCTCGGTTGGCATTAGCTTGCACCGATTGCATGTGCACCAGGTGGAAACACTGTCCATGCGACTAGGTCCAGGCTCTTCAGCTGTTGAATCGTCCTCCCAACTGCCGTCCGAAGACCCATTATTTTCGCGTGTTTCCCTTTCCAGTAGTTCCTCCTCGGTATACTCGGGTTCGTACATGAAGGGCATTATTGTAGCCATTGTGTGTTAAACAAACTAAAATAATTTATAGCGGTGGTACTGGTATCTGTTCACACAGGCTACAAGCATGAAGGTAGCTGACCAGAGCACAGAAATAAGTCACAGAATACTCAAAGTAACACAGAGAGAGGAATGGAATCGAAAATCTGCTGCTGTGTGTTGTGAAACGGTGTGTTTATACTTATTGAGGAAAGAGGCGTCCTGCCATTTCCATGGTGACACATCATTAGCTGAAGCGCAGCGAATGTTGACACAAGACGTGCTTTAGCGTTGTGAAATGGGCGGTATGTGTCTGCTGATGACAGGCTCAGGGGCGGGGGATATGATTTAGTGCTGCAAAAGCAGGTCAGCCAGGGCGATGCGGCAAGTGCTAGGATTATCACAAAATGGCGGCGCCCTAATGCCTGTTTTCACGTGTGTTTAATGGACGAAAAGTCGGGTAAGGTCCATAGGAAATTTTTCTAAAATCGAGCGATTTAGGCTTAAAAACACATGGCCGACCCATAGGGCCAATAAAAACGTTTTACCGAACCATTCCTTTAACTCATTATATTATAATGAGCACACTATCCATGGCATTCCCATCAGGAACATCCTTTGAAATATATGTAATGGTTGAAATTATCCTGCAGCTGCACCATCGGCTTACATGTATTTTCTTTCTACCTGCATGCTGTATGCTTCTTATTGGTTCTCGGAAGTTCATACCCAGTGCTGTTTGGGCTCTAGCTGTTTTCTACCCCAATGGCTGCCTTTTATGGTTCCCTTTGATTACTTGTGTTTCTAGAGACATTGGTATGGGTTTTGAACATAGGGTCATTATGTGCTTATAATACTAATTCTGCTCCCCAGCATCACACCATAGTACAGAACAGAAGCAGGCCACAAAATCACAACCTTTTCCTTGCTTTTATAAAGTCTACATGTTCAACAATATTTTGAAGATTTAAAGGAAGGGTGTTCCATAGTTGTGGTGTTTAAACAGAGAACGTGTAGGTGCCCTGCATTGCATAACAGACCCAACAGATGAGGAACAGCAGCTGATCAGCAGACCAAAGGGGCTGGGTAGAACTGGTTCTAGTATATTTTCCCCAGCCTGAAAGAAGTTATTTCTTTGTTAGGACGATGCATGGACCAAGAACGTTGGTTTGAATTAATTCCATAGTTAGGGCTATGGAAATCAACAAACCTGTGTTCATAGAAATGATACTTTGTGTTTTATAGGCAGTTTCAATAGTTAGCCTGGCTGTTGAATTCTGCACTTTCTGAAGCATATTAATTTACTGTTCTGTTTTTTGTCCTCCTGTCTTCCTTTAGCTGCCCATCCCAAATCTCTTTTCTGTAGGCTAACTATTCATCTACACCGTTTACACAGTTTCCCAGTTTTACAATGTTTTATTCCTCCCGCCTTCCTCTTGCTGGTCTGTCCTTTCCCAGCCATGTATGTTCTTTCCTCTCCTAAGGTGATTCTCCACAGGGCTAATGAAGTTAACAGTGTCTCCTAATTGGACTTGTTAGGGCCTGAAAGAACCAAGGGACAGGTATTACCAATAGCCACCTCTTACATCACTATTTGATCCCTGCTTCCAGTAGACCCCGGCCATGTACACAACAATCTCCATAAGGCACACAGATGTACCTCAAACATTCTTTACCTCACTCACATCCCTCTAGTGACCAACACACCCCGACCTTCCCCCTCTCTTGTGTAGCTTTATGTTTATAGATGCCCAGTCTTCTGCCCACCACACTGTAGATATTGCAGGCCTACTGTAATCACTACACACAAGCTTGATGCAATCTGTTTTGTGTGTGTTGGTGTGAAGGTAAGAAGGAGTGTTGTGTGTTTTGGAGTTGTGTGACTGTGTGTTTGTTAGTATGTGTAAAGGGAATTAGGAGTGTTGTGTGTTGTGTCTGCAAGCAGTATCCATGTGTGGGTATTGTGAGGAGCCAGGAATGAGACTCAGACACCAGAGATTCATGGTTTTGGTCAGAGACCTTCATTCAAATAAAAAGGGGGTGGGGAAATGCCTCTCTGTCCCTACACTAGAGGTGTTTACCTACCTAGAACCAAACCTAAGGGTCTGTCGAAAGCAAAACCATCCAGTGTCCAAAGTACTATTCTGGCCCTCACATTCTAACAAACTAAAGTCTAAAGTGAAAATGGTAACGTCTTTGACCTTGATTGGTTTATAAATGTTCACAAAGGAAAGAGCGTATCTCCAAACACATTTTTCAGAAGGATAACATTCCTTATTCCTGAGGGTGATTCCCTTCCCCTGCATTTCACATCCCTATGTAGTATATTCACAGATATTCATTTCTTGAGTGTCTCTTTATCCACGACACAATTAGCTCACAAAACTACTTGGCTCTTTGTCGGTGTGTTGTTAGGATACCTGGTGTACTCTTCTGCCAGGTTTTCACTCCTCTTCTTTCCGGTTTCACACAGCCTTTTGCTAGTCCTTATATATGCTTCTCAGCATCTTGTTAGATAGAGCCATTTTGCCTATGCTGTTTAGTTTGTCCTTTCCCGGTGTGCTTCCTCACCAGGGATTCCTCAAATGGACACTGGTAAACTCTCCTGCCAGGACATTCTTAAATGAACATAATTGTCACTTTGTCCTTGCCTGCTGTTTTTCTCTACCAGGATGTTGTTATGTGACCACACTTACAATTGCCTGGTACACTCTACTTCCATGGCTTTCTTGAAAACACTTGCAACTGCCTGGTATATTCTCCTGCCAGAGCTTTCTTGAACAAACTTGCAACTGCCTGGTATACTTTCCTGCCAGGGCTATCTTGAATGCACTTGGAACAGGCTTGTGTACTCTCCTGCCAGGTTTTCTCAGAAACACATTTACAGCTTTACTTTGTCTAGTTTACCCTCATGGCAGGGTTTTTCTCATGTGGGCCTTGCACGCATTTCCAGACATAATATCTTTCTGTCTTTGCTGTATCTAATACTGGGTCTGCCTGGGTTACTATCCTGCCAGGGCTTTTCTTAAGTATGCATTGCAAACACTCTTAGGCTGATAATTCTTTCACTTCCCTTTCGGTATTCCCATTAAACAGAATGTCCACCGGCTTAGTCTCTTTTCAACACTTAATTTACTTTTTTAATGTTTATTTGTATGAAGCGTGGATGCCCGTATGCCCCGGTTTCTCTGTTTCCCTTTCAGGAACTCACTGGCTCTAGCTTGCATATTTCCTTCATCCCACGGCAAACCAGTGTCAGGAGATCAGCGTCTCTTTTCGTGTTGCTCCCTTCAGTCTGGGTTCTCCTGGTCCACATCAGGCTTCCATCAGGGAAGCGCTGTCGCTCAACAGCTGCAAATGCCCAGGAGTCCTGTGATGGCTTCTGATGTTCCTGCAGCATGTCTTCTTTCACCCGACGACCTTCCTCTACTGCCTCCTTGAGCCAGATGGCTCAATGACAGCTCCTGCAGTCACATGGGCTCCTGTTCCACACCGAGAGAAGCGGTCTTCTCCCTCCAGCAGTGTGCCACAGTCAGCTGTGGATGTTGTTTACATTTCCCAGCCACAGGCAGTGGTCGAAGTGTACAAAAAGAATAGTGGGATTATTTTCAAAGCTGGCCTGTCCCGCTCTCCACAAACACCATCGCAACGTGCAATACAAACCCCCATACACATGTGCCTGCTGTTTAAGGGAACATTCAGTGTGCTGGACTAAAGTGCACGTTTCTACTTCCTACTACACTTTAATTTTAAAACGAAAACTTTCCAGAACCGTTTCTTTTTTAAAAGTATTCAAACTGTCAAACTTAATTTTAAAAAGTAGAGGAGCACTGTCCCCTACTGCTCCAGCTCACTTGGATCACTGGCTACAGGTATGCACACTGACCAACTAGAGCACAGCCTGCACTCTTGGTCTTGTCCACTCTGCATTACTCGACCCAGTATTCTTGTAGTTTTGGGAATGGTAGTCCATTCTTGATGCTTTACATACAGTCTGGGCAAGTGTTAGCTCTTCGTGACTTGCAGGTAGAGTTTGGAAAAGTATTTTCATGAGCCTTCCATACAGATTTTGAAGAAAGATCCTTTGTGTTCTTCTTAAATGGATGAGGGAGGTGTAACAATATGCAATTATGACATTGGGTATGGATGGGTTATCCTCAAGAGAGGAAGCAAATACCTTGCCCTGCCCGATGTTGCTCTGCTATTCTCCTGGAGGTTATCTCCCTTCCATGTAATACCTCCTCATATAGTCTGCCCCAGGATCAGGTAGCAGCTGCTGTCTCCTGGCCTGCCCACCCTTCCCATGACACCATTGGATTCATCACGTAATGGAATGTTGTTTGAGAGGCAGTGTGTGATGGCAGAGTGATGTGTGTGTGTGTGTATGTGGGAGTGGGATTGCAGCATTGAATAGTAGGGTGTGGTGTGTCTGAGGGGACACTGTGCAGACCAGGAGGCCTCACAGGGTGAGTGTGAGAGGCACATGTTTGCTCTTGGCTCATGAACGGGAGCTCATGTAGTATGCTAGTGGTTCGCATCCTGTAGTAGGTTAATACAGGCAAGAGGATTTGAAATATGTCACTCAGCTGCCCCATCACTTTCTACAAGAGATGCCTACTCTAAATATTTCGTTCTGCCTGATAGGAAACCACAGAAGGATTGTATGATTGTGTGCAAGCTCTACAAGAAGAGTCTGCAGTTGGTCAAGAAGATTGAATACTGCACTTGTTTAAACATATGCATCTGTAGCATGAATCCGCATATAACACCCCTGTGGCAATCTCCAGCCCACCAGGATACCATCTTCCAATGGTGCAGAAGAAACATCTATTAGCAATGCCTATAAATTCATGCCATTCCGCAGCACAACATAGAGCATGTCTGCATGCGAAAGAGACACAACCACACACCGTGGTACTGACGCCAAGTATGAAAGGTGTTTTGTGTTCTCAGTTCCATGTGGTACTGGTATGTTTTGTCACTCCTTGTTCATTTATACAGCCTCCCAGCTTCCCGGATCTTTTAATTGTTTTTACTTTGCTGAGATTATAAACTTTGTTGTACCGACTGAAATCGCCTGAACTCTGTGTGCCAGTCACGCTACCTTGTATTCTACAGTGCAGCTCCCTCCAACATTTGAGTGCGACTAGAATCCGAGGCTACATTGCTCTCTGCACGTACCCATGGGAACTTCATTTCCTAGCATCCCTTGTAGTTCTGGCAGCCGTATTTATGTTTAAACGTGGTGCGAATGCGCTGGCGCAAAAGCGTCAAGGCAGTCTGTGGCAGTCTGTGGCAGTCTGAGATGGACGTGCCCGCGATTCCTTTGACCTTACCAGCTCATGCGTTATGGGCCTCCAGGAAGTTCTTGCAGCCATCACTGCTGCCCATAACAACTTTTCCGAAAAAGCCTCTCCACCTGAAGAATTGCCTGTATTGAAAGTAAGCTGCCCCAGTCCCGCTCTCCTGGAGGCAACCCTAACTTCGCTCCATCATCGGCCGCAAAGTCTTCCACTCTCCAGCTTGATGATGTTATTCCATCAATGGAAATCTAACCCCAACACACTCTCTCACGATGCATATAAATCAGACGTTAAATCCTACAGAACAGAGTTAACGGCTGCAAAAAAGACTTACCACAACCTTCAGATTCATAACGCTAAATCAGATACGAAAGAACTTTTCAGGATCCTAAAAGATTCAGGATCTACCCCCGAACCTCAGGGACAACTGCCACCGTCAGCCAATAACTGGTGCCAACAAGTCCAAAACAGAATGCATAACAAAGGTTTTGGCATCAGAGCCGATATTGTCCTAAAACAGGCCACCAACCCAGACTCCTTCCATTACAAACCTTTTATCAGAAACCCTGCATTTACTGAATTTAATTTCCACCCAATTTCTGAGGCTGAGTTGAAGACCATCATTGAACAATTCAAGCCTACTAAATGTAAGGGGGCGATCCTTGTTCCTCCCTAATCATAAAATCTTGTCCCCCTCCATTTTCAAAAGCAATTTTGCAATATGCATCCTTACTAGAGGGCTGAATTCCTGACAATCTTAAATCAGCCTGGATCACCCCCATTCTTAAGAAGCCCGGTCTCGCCCCTGAAAATCCGCTCAACTCTGAAGATCCTTGATCGCATAGCTTACTCTCAAATAGCTCTTCACCTGAATCAGCATCCCATCCTGAATATTTACCAGTCAGTTTTCAGGCACTGAGACCTCCCTTCTGGACCTCAAGTCACGTCTCCTTGCAAGCATGGATAAAGGTCTGGCCACCCTCCTTGTCTCGTTGGATCTATCTGCAGTTTTTGACTTGGTCGATCACCACTCTATGGTTTCCAGCATCCTCCGCAGCATCGTGGATTAAGTCCTTCCGGGCGAATATACAGAGTCGAGTTTGCCTCAGAGACTCAGAAGCGGCCCAATTCCGGTGCTTTTCGGGGTTCCCCAGGGCTCTAGTACCTCTCCCTGCCTTTATAACATCTACACAGCTCCCTTCCTTAAGATGCTCGAGGATGAAGGTATCTCCTTCTCAAATTACGCTGTTGATACACAGGTTCTAGTCCAACTCTCTGGAGTACATTCCCAGGACGAACAAGAGTTAAACAGAATCTTCTCATTAATTGAAAACTGGATAATGGCAAACAACAGAGTTGATGTTTGTGGGTAATTCCAATTATCTCTCCAAATTGAACTCCATCTATAAATCATTAAGGCTAGGCCTAGTGGATATTTCTCCTCATCCAAAACTAAAAATATTAGGTGTTGTTTTGGATCAGTCTCTTAATATGAGAGATCTTGTGAGCAGTGTTATCGCTACATCCTCTTACTACGTGAAACTATTGACTCATTTGAGACCTTTCATCTTGCAGGCAAACGCTGAGACCATCGCTAGAGCCATAGTTGGTGCAAAGATTGACAACTGCAGCAGCCTCCTGGTCGGTCTTGGATAAACTTATTCCAATAGACTTCAAGTAGTCCAGAACGGGGCAGTCTGTGTAGTTACGAGTCTAGCCCAGTGTGATCATGTCTCAGCTGTCCGACACACCTTACATTGGTTGCCCATCGAGGCACGCTTTAAATTTAGACTATTAACAATAGTCTTTAAATGTAGACTTGGCATAATGGCCAAATACCTGAAAGATCACATCCAGGATAAAGTCAACCTTAGGGCTCTTAGGTCAAGCAAACAGAATATGCTAGCTCTCCTACGCTGTAAACTGAAGAAGGTTGAGAACGGGGCCTTCTACATTGGGGCACCCAAACTCTGGAATTCTCTTCCACAGATTCTCAGACAGCACCCCTCTATCACCTCATACAAGAAGGCCCTAAAGACCCGGCTCTTTTACTGATCATTTACTCTGACATCGACCACTACCTTGGCCCTGGTCCACTTACTCCTGATGATCTGATTACTTTGTTTTTCTTTCTCGTTTGCCTGTCATGTATGCGCCCTCACACCTTAGGGTTCATGGCTGCGCATTAGAAATTGATAAAAGTAAAAGTAAAAAAGTAAAGTACACAGGTTACCTTTGCCACCATAGGGGAGAAACCATACTGATCACATGTTGTGAGATGCAGGCACACTTGGCCTGCATTAGATGCTGGTGGTCAGAAAGGGGAATTGGAAGGCAGTTCAGTAGAAGATTTTGTTTAGACTCTTCTATCTGCCCATCATGCCATCAACCCCACTAAACAGAGCAAGGGTGTAGAAAGCAGGGTTCCATGAGTAAACCGGCAGGTCGTATAAAACGTGGCCTTTTCAATTACTTGTGGCTGCAGCTATTGTATAGAGGGAATATTTTTGAGAAAGTATCAGGGGATCCTGATAAATATTTTGCAGATGGAGCTTTTGCATAGCTGGGAGAATCTGAGAGAATGCTCATATTGGTGACTGCCATTAGCATTGCGTCCCTCACAGTTCTCATGTTGATGGCTCTCATGTAGTGGAGAAAACCAACAATATTTGAATATTTTCTGTCTGCCATGTTGAAAAGTGACCCTCATCTTCTACTATATAGGGAGTAGAAGCTCCCATGGACAGTTTTCAAGGTCTAATGCTAATGAATTATGATATTGAAGTCACAAGCAATCATTTGTATTAGCAATCCATTTCCCAAAGGCAAGTCACCCTAAATATCCCTACTCTACATTTTAGTATGTCAACTGACCCGGACAATACATCTTCATTATCAGAGTTGATGTTGGCTATGGTAAAGTGCCTCGCCATAATTTTCCTTAACTTAGTTCTGCTCCATTCCAATGACTGCTCATTTTTCTATTCTCACTTTCCATCATTTGACTGTGTTTGATGGGCTGGGCAGTATATAAATGAATTTACCAACAGCCATACATAATGCACACCATATATTTTGCAGTAATTTGCATGTCAGAAGTTGTTAGAACACACAGGGCCTCCTTTTGAGCAGTAAATCTGCTTAGATACCACCAAACTGGTCCAGAGAAATTACCACTAGATTGCAAACGGCGGTATGGCAGTTTTAGTATTTCAGTGGAATTACCACTAGTGGTAGTGGTAATTCCTCCCGAAGCAGCTTTGCCAAAATGGCTGTTTTTGGGTGGTAAACTGGCGGAATGACCTCCAACATTTTGCTGGAGGTTTCCCTCCTCCTTACTTCCAAACACATGATTTGGGTGCAGTAATACATTGGTAATGCAGTGGTATCTCTGTTACTACTGCATTATCACCGCTTTTGACAACAACACCAAACTCATAATGAAGTCCCCAGTTTCTAACATAAAAGTATAGACAGAAGGACATGCACACATGTAAAGGCTCACGAGTAGTTCCTTCTGTAGGTTCTGTTATTGTCTCAAAGAGAACCACTTCATATTATACAGATTTCTATCGACACATCTCATCATATTAATCTAGCATTATAGGGTGGGGGAACATATGACATGGGCTTACAGTATGCTATTGTTAAACAGGACATGCCCCCAATTGGGAGGCATGGAGGCTAATGATTCAAAGAAGCTCAGGCCTCACAAAGCTGATGTCACACTAAGGGAACATGTCTGGAGTCTCTTTGATCATAGGCAGACAGCGGGTGGAAGACTATTTTTAAGCAACACATGAGCTGCACCCAGGAGATGGGTTCACCATCTTAAATCTTAGCTACATTTCCTTCCTGTTCTCCCTCTCAGCTTCCTTCAGGCAAGGCACTCTCAAAACTTACATCATATGGCAAGACACTTGTTACAGAAACTAAGATTGGCTACTTACAGAAGACCTGAGATGAAACAATCTGACGTGACAAAATTACTACATAATAGTGTTTGGCCTCCCTTAGTTAAATCATATTTGCACTCAAGACAAACTTATATTTCACTAGGACTTTATTTAGGTATATGTCTACCCATTCCATTGGAGTGAAGATAAGGATTTCTAATGAAGGAGCAAGCCCATCTCACCCACTTCTGGGGATTATTTAGAGTGACCTGCTGGTGTACAAGGCCTGTCTGCTGCCTTGACACTGACACCCAGGACTCTGCCTGCTGCCTTGACACTGACACTCAGGACTCTGCCTGCTGAAGGGATAGACCTGCACGTGCCCCTAGTAACATTCCTGAGTAGGAATGGCAGCAGAAGAACTAACCTTTCCCTCTGAGACCCTGGACAGGGCTTCAAGTGGTCCTAACTGAAGTAGTCGTTTAAAAATAAGACTATAAAATAGATTAATTTAGAAAGACTGCTCCGTGACCGCATGGAAAAAAACTACAATACCTGGATTGCATTTCTACTTTGGAGACGAGAAGCAAACATATATTTTCACTAACAGGGGGATGGTAAATAAGAGGTTTAAACCAAATCCCAGTCTACCTGCAAAAGTTCCCCTGAGCCCATTATAGGGATTTGTTTATATGCTGTCACTCAAATATTCTGGAAGCTGATTGTGGAGGTTGATTTGCACTGTAGATATTGTGGCGATGATAAGACTAAAAGAGTGCTTGTTTCATTTAGTAACCAGCTGTAAAGCCCTGACAGAAATTAGAACACGCTTTTTGGAGGGGCATTTGGAGCAGACACATTGCTTAACAGCGGTGGAATGGTGGGACAGATTTTTAATTGGAGAAAAATAAGTTTGATTTTAGCAGTAATGAAATTTGTGGAATATATTCTAAAGGAGGGGGAATAACCTGTCCATACGTATAGGTGTACAGAATGTGCTGGGTGCTCTTTTGTTTCTTTTTTTCCCCTTGTTTTTATTTTCTCTTTTTAGTATGACATGGAGTAGCGTTTATGCAATATGTAATTTGGAAATGGTGATGTGGATGTAAGTAGGAATGAATGTGTAAAAGGTCTCATTTTGTGAACCTAATAAAACAAGGACAAGTGAGCTGCTGTTGGGGGCACAGTAAGATTGAGCACGAGTTGGAAGAATGAACGAGAGGTCCCACTGTTAGCAAAGTTAATACACTTGCAAGGGCAAAGAATATAAAGTTTAGAAGACCAAAAAGGATACTGGCCCAGTAGTCAGGTTTAGAGAAGACAAGAGTGATTAGGAGATGTGTGTCAGTCTTGGAGAAAGAAGTCACCTGATTTACCTGACATGTAGGGAGTTGAACATGTTTTTTAGCTGAACAGGAGTAGGGGAAAGTGTCATGTGAGAACTGAATAGGCAGGGGAGGAGAAGAGAGAGAAGATTTATCTGCAAGGGAAAACACCTCTGTTTTGGAGGAGTTAAACATTAGAGAGTATGAGACCATCCAGTATTTAATAGCAGAGAGACTGCCACTGATTTGTTAGCTGGGTCAGTGGAGAGTTCAGGAAAGGAGAACAGGATTTGGGTGTTGTGATGCCGGAAATGCATCTGAGGGACAGGGCCTCTGAATCCTTGTCCTTTTTCTGTTTTTACCGTGTGTTCTGTCATGTTTTCTGCCCAGGAGTCCATGAGGGACTCCTGGCAGTGCAGCTCTCTTTTGGTTTGGTGAACAGACCCATGGGATACCCTTATGGCACCCATGGGTAGGGGTACAACCCTGTGCCCCTAGTGTATGTTTTTGGGCACCTGTGGGTGGCCCACAGAGCAGGGTATGGGCTGGTGGCAGCTCCATGCTGAATTTGACAGGTGCTCTGGGTGTCCTCCATTTTGGGATACCCAGGCCCTGCCATTGGAATCAGTTGATTCCTGATAGGAAACAAGATGGCCCCTGTGGCCTCTTGCTTTCTATTGCCTGTTATCTTGTTTTTCCCAAAGTCCTGGGAAGCCCTGACTCTGTCCCTTCCCCCTGACTGGCTGTTGGGTGGAAGTTCCATATATGGTGTTGTTGTAAAGGCCCAGCTAGACTGACTGGAGCCTTCCCAGTGACTGTATGTTATGGGTACCTCCTGTGGGTGGGACCTGGGTGAATGGAGTGTGTGACCAATATACACTCCTTGTTGTGGTTGTCTGGTTTCTGGCATGAGAGACAAAGACTGAGACAGCCCTGCCCGAAACTGGCCTGAATGCAGTGTGTAGTGTTGAATGGCTGGGTACTTGTCCCAATCCACATTCCTTGTTGTGAGTGTCTGAAAGGGAGGAGTGTGGCCTGAATGCACTGTGTGCCTGATTGGCTGACTGACTGCATGAATGCCCTTCTGTGTGATTGGCTGCTGTGTGTGTGCCAGCAGTGTGGATGAGAGACAGAATAGTATATCTGGGGACCTCTCACCACTGGAAATTGTTCAGAAGCATTCAGAAGCTGAGTCTCCACTCAAGAGTAACTGGATTTGCTGATCCTCGACGTCCAGCTGGAAGAAGAAGACTTGCTGTGGCATTTGCTTCGACGGAACTGAAGGTTGTCGAAATCGTCGAGGACTGACCCGAGAGAGGACCTGGCTAGGCGCCCTCTTCCCGTGCTCCGAGGGACCATCGAGCACCGCTGAATCTTCGCCGAAGCGCCCTGGAAGTCAGACCCTCGAAAGGCTGCCGACCCGAGACGGGACCGCCGAGGAGATCGAAGTGAAGCACCCGGACCTCGACGCTGTCGAAGTCCATTGCCGTCGACCAGGGTTCGCAGGTCTGTGTAACCGCTGGAGGCCCGTCGAAGTTGTGTTGCCCAGCCGTGGGAACCACTTGACGCCGTGCCGCCGACGACCGGAGCCGTCCGCTCCTTGCCTAAGAACATTTGACTCGAAGGACTCCCTCGTCCGCACCGTCGACCGCTTTTGCCCTGCCGGAGAAAGTCGAGGACGACCAACGCGCCGAGGAGAATCCGCCGGTGGGTTTCCCGCCACCTCACGATCCCAAAGACTCGAGCGACTCGACGCCCTTGCTGGGCTCCCGTCTCTACAATCTTTGCGGTCCAGAACTATTGTCATCGAGGTGCCCCGCACACCTCCGCCTTGCAGGACGCCGACGCCCCGACGCCGACGAGCACCGCTCGGACGAAGCTGCCGCCTCTTCGACATCGTTCTACCTCGTTTGTCGACGGACGTTCGACGCCCCGTGCCTCCCGCTTGAAAGGGAAGGCATTCAAGAAGGGCCGTCGATTCCCCGTCGCCGAACCCCGAGGTCTTCGACGTTTCTCTACGCCTCTCGACGATCCGTGACTCCTGCTTAAAAGGGGGTCATTCAAGAAGGATCTGTCGACGCCTCTTCGAAGAACTCGACTCCACCAGGTACATTGGGGGGGTATAAACATTGTAGGAGAGAATAAGACTGTTGAACAATATATGGACTGGGCTTGTGTCATATCCCTTTATTTTACAGGTTGCCCAGGTGGGGGGATCTCCACACAGAACTGTGTCCAGTAGCTAGGGCCAGTATTCTGCCTATTGTTTCAACCATCTTTTATCTCTCCTCTCTCTATTGCTGGTTTCCTTCTTATTGATCTGTGTGCCATTTTTACAGTATTGTGAATGCACTTTAATGAGGTCTAATATTAGTGGTACCACTTTAGAATTGTAGATATTTATCATTATTGGTTTTCCTGAGCACAAAGTGCATTGTTGTGATAAGTGTACATAACCCTTGAATATTAATTATATAAAGACTGTGTTTTCAGTAATACAGTGTGTGGACATTCCTTTGAGGGGGGCTTGGGGATACACTGTACTTAAGAACCAGCCTGCATCACCTCCTGAGAAGCTAGGCCTTGATTGCTCGTCCATCGCTACCGTAATCGAGAATCTTGGCTGGGGTCTTCTGTGCCTCTCCTCTACCATATAGAGAGCGGAAGTACAGACCCCCCCACCGGTCTTGACAAGCTGGTGGCAGCGGTGGGATACACTGTACTTAAGAACCAGCCTGCATCACCTCCTGAGAAGCTAGGCCTTGATTGCTCGTCCATCGCTACCGTAATCGAGAATCTTGGCTGGGGTCTTCTGTGCCTCTCCTCTACCATATAGAGAGCGGAAGTACAGACCCCCCCACCGGTCTTGACAAGCTGGTGGCAGCGGTGGGATGCTTATGGTTTTAAGACTCAGTGTATAACCGTGCCACTTACAAAATATCCGCACTTTATTAGATTAAGGTTTGGGTGTGTACCAAATAACTGCATTACAGGCAATGGAGCCCATTGCAAATGGTAAATTGACTCGGATGAGCTTAGAGGCTCTCCAGAGTGCTTGTGAAGCCAGGGAGTTGGACTTTGTGGATAAGTCTAGGGCTGAGCTGATAGCTGCCCTGGTGGACTACCAGACTGATGGTGAAACCCTTGATGAAGGGGGGGATGCAACCAGTGAGGACTCTGCCCCTGGGGTTGTCGCTGAATCTGTTTCTGGGAATGCCACCATTCCTGCTGCCTCTGTTCCAAACCCCAGCAATTCCATGGAACTTGAGTTATTAAGGATGAAATTGGCCTTTGAATATCGCAAGTTGGAAATAGAAGCTGAGCTTAAGAAAGAGGAGCTGGCACAGCAAGTGGAACTCAAGAATAGGGATCTTGCGCTCAAAGACAAGGACACTGAATGTCAGAGAATCCAGCTAGAGAGAGCTAGAGTGGAGACTTCAGCTAGACCAATTGAGAGTGGCAGGTCCCCAGCCACCAAGTTTATGAAAGATTTGGTTGGTGTGGTTGTGGAGGGTTCAGATATCCTCCAATGGATTGAAGCGTTTGAAATGGCTTGTGCAATTCATGATGTAGATAAAAGAGATTGGGCTAAGTGTTTGTTAAGCAGAGTGCCTCAAACTGGATATGACTGTATTCTGAAGCTGAGTGTGGAAGAAAGGGGTCAGTATGAGTGTATGAAGTCTGCTTTGATTGCCAAGTTTGGCAAGACACCTGCCCAATACCTTAAAAGGTTCAGGGAATTTAAGAAAAGAGAGAATGTGTCTTGGGTTGACTGGGTGAGTACTGCGCACATGAACATGATGGGGTGGATTGATGGATACAAGGTGAAAACTTTTGTTGAGTTGTCCCACCTCTTGTTTTTTGAGCATTTTTCTGAAGCCTGTTCACCAGAGCTGCGTCAGTATGTGGCTGACCAGAACATTTTGGACCCCTTTAAGCTGGCTAGGTTGGCTGACAAGTGGGTCTCCCACCGGGTGTCCCCTAAGGACTCCAGTGGGAAGGACAAGGACAAAGAAAAGGGGGCCTCTCAGAAAGCTGAGGAGTCCCAAAAGCAGTCACAGTCGGGTAAACCAAAACCTTCCTCTCCTAAGACCCAAAAATCTAGTGGGGATAAGTCCTCTGTGGGTGGGAATAAGAGTAGTGGTCCACCTGCTGCAAAGCAGGCTCCCAGTGGTTCCAGTACCGTACCCCGCACTCCTGGCACTTGTTGGGATTGTGGGGCTCTGGATCACAAAAGGGGTGACCCCAAGTGTAAAGGTAAGGCACTTGGAGTACAGGCTGTCAGCCTGACCTACCCTTACCCCGTGTCTGAGGTGGAGGCCACTGTCCTCCCCTCCTCTACAGGAATCACATTTGGTGCTCCAGTAGAGATTTCCTTAGTGTCCCTTGGGGCCTGGGACCAGTACGCAGAAGTACTGGCGACTATCCCACAGAACACCCGTAGATTTTTGAGAAGTGTCCTCTTGAATGGCCAGCCTTCTACTGGTTTGAGAGACACTGGGGCAAGCATGACAGTGGTGGACAGGACCCTGCTCAAGCCAGAGGACTATGAAGGTGCTCCTCTGCAAACCACCAGGTTAGCTGGTGGGCCTCCCAAATTATCGCCTGTAGCCCTAGTCACACTCATGATTGGAGACAAGACAGCAAAGCTTCCTGTCCTGGTTCAGGACAATGTCCCTGCTAACATTCTGTTAGGAAATGATCTAGTAGAGTTGGGGTTGATCTCGGATGGTCTTCCCATGACTGCTGCTGCAGTCACTAGGTCACAGGTGACACCGGGTCTGGCTGTGAGTCAGGTATCCGAGCCAAAGGCGAGGCCTAAGGCAAGAAGAAGGAAGACCAAGAAGGCCACCTCTGTGGAGGGAACACCTTCTCTTCCTGCTGTTCCGACAGCACCCAATGGGATCCATGCTCCGGACGGGCTGGGTCCAGCGGAAAACCCAAACTCAACTCCTGTGGGAGAAGAGACAGAAGACTCTCCTGTGGGAGAGGTTCTCAACCCGGAGGATCATCCCGACCTTCAATGCTTGTTAGCTGAAGGGGGACCCTCCCGGGCAGACTTCTGTAAGGGACAGAGAGAGTGCCACTCTCTCGAGGGCCTGAGGAAACAGGCCCTGTCCCAGGCACAAGGTGAAGTGCCTAGGACATTCAAGATTTATTGGGAGGGTGAGCTCCTTGTTAGTGAGCCCACTAAGCCCGAACCTGGTGCCCGCAAGAGGTTGGTGGTACCCCAGGTTTACAGGCCCTTCCTACTGCAGTTGGCGCATGAGGTGCCCTTGGCTGGTCATCTTGGGACCAAGAAGACTAAGCAGAGGCTCTCTGCCCATTTCTACTGGCCACGGATGGGAGTAGAGGTGGAGTCCCACTGCAGGACCTGCCCAACTTGTCAGTTGTCTGGCAAGACTGGAGGCAGGGTCATTGCCCCACTGCAGCCATTACCAGTGGTTGGCACACCATTTGAGAGGGTGGGCATCGACATCGTCGGTCCCCTTGACCCTCCCACTTCAGGTGGACATCGGTTCATCCTGGTCTTGGTAGATCATGCCACCAGGTACCCTGAGGCAATACCCCTTCGGACTGTTACTGCCAAGGTGGTTGCCAGGGCTCTCCTGGGCATTTTCACCCGTGTTGGATTCCCCAAGGAGGTTGTCTCTGACCGAGGATCCAACTTCATGTCTAGTTACATGAAAACCATGTGGAAAGAGTGCGGGGTAACCTACAAGTTCTCCACCTCTTACCACCCCCAGACCAATGGTCTGGTTGAGAGATTTAACAAAACTCTCAAGGGCATGCTAGGTGCTTTGGAAGAGCCCCTAAGGAGGAAATGGGATCTCCTCCTGCCATGCCTGCTGTTTGCTTACAGAGAGGTACCTCAAGAGGGTGTTGGTTTCAGCCCCTTTGAGTTACTCTTTGGACATCCCGTGAGGGGGCCCCTCGCCTTGATCCGAGAAGGCTTGGAAGCCACCCCTCCAGGTCCCGCCAAGCAAGTGGGGGACTATGTGTTAGGCCTCAGGCGGAGGATGACACAAATGATGGGTCAGGCAACAGCAAATCTCAAGGCCAGCCAGGAATTGAATAAGTACTGGCATGACCTGAAAGCTTCGCAAGTGGATTGGACTCCGGGACAGGAAATCCTTGTGATGGAGCCTACCAAGCCTAGAGCTTTGGCAGACAAGTGGACTGGACCCTTCAGGATCATCTCCAAGATGGGCGAAGTCAATTATCTGGTGGACATGGGAGCCTCTGGGGTAGCCCCCCAGGTATTCCATGTCAACAGGCTCAAGCCTTTCCACAGGCGAGCAGAGGTCTCATGTCTCTTGCTAGCTTCAGGGCAAGAAGAGGATGAGAGTGAGCCCCTTCCTGATTTGCTGCATAGCAACCCTCAGGATGGCTCAGTGGAGGGAGTACAACTCTCTCCCGATTTGACAACAGAGCAGCAGAGGGCCTGCCGGGCTTTGCTCCAGCAGTATGCCCCTCTGTTTTCACTGACACCGGGCCTTACACCGTGGTGTAAGCACGAAATTGACACTGGTGACAGTGTGCCTGTCAAAAGCAGGAGCTATCGTATGTCAGATACCGTCAAAAACCACATCCAGGCTGAGGTCGCCAAGATGTTGGATCTGGGTGTTATTGAACCCTCCACCAGTCCCTGGTCCAGTCCAGTGGTCCTTGTCCCCAAGGCAAGTTCCCCGGCGGGTACCAAGGATTGGAGGTTCTGTGTGGACTACCGAGGAGTCAATGCCGTCACCAAAACTGACGCGCACCCATTGCCCAGGGCTGATGAGCTCGTGGACACTATAGGTGCTGCCAAATTTGTGAGCACCTTTGACCTTACCTCAGGCTATTGGCAAATAGCTCTGACGGACCATGCCAAGGAAAAGACGGCATTCTCCACACCTGAGGGACTCTACCAGTTTAGGGTCATGCCCTTTGGGTTGAAGAATGCCCCTGCCACCTTCCAGAGATTGGTCAACCATGCGCTCAGTGGGCTGGAAGCCTTTTGTGTGGCTTACTTAGACGACATTGCCGTCTACAGTTCCACCTGGGAAGAGCATTTGACACATCTGGATAAGGTGTTGCAGGCCTTGAAAAGGGCTAACCTCACTATCAAGGCCACCAAGTGCCAGATAGCTCAGGGGAAAGTTACCTATCTTGGTCATGAGGTAGGAGGGGGTCAAATCCAACCTCTCTCCAGTAAAGTACAGGACGTACAGAACTGGGAGACTCCCACTACTCAAACCCAGGTGAGAGCCTTTTTGGGCCTCACTGGGTACTATCGCAATTTCATGGCAGACTATGGAACCATAGCTGCACCCCTGACAGCTCTAACTTCACCCAAACAGCCTAGGAAGGTTAATTGGACTGAAGACTGTCAGAGGGCCTTTGATGGCTTGAAAGAAAGTCTGTGTAGGGCACCTGTGTTGAGTGCGCCTGACTACAGCCGACCCTTTATCGTCCAGACGGATGCCTGCGACACCGGAATTGGAGCTGTCTTGTCCCAGTTAGATGACAAAGGGAGAGAACATCCTATCATATTCATCAGTAGACAACTCAAGGGTAGAGAACTTAGGTGGGCTACTGTTGAAAAGGAATGTTTTAGTATAGTTTGGAGCCTTAGGCGTTTTAGGCCCTACCTTACGGGGTCCACCTTCAAGGTCCAAACAGATCATAAGCCCCTGAAGTGGCTTATGCAGATGAAGGGTGAGAATCCGAAATTGCTCAGGTGGTCGATTAGCCTACAAGGGCTAGACTTCACCATAGAGCACAGACCAGGGAAGAGTCACGATAATGCAGATGGCCTTTCCAGAAGGTATGTTGACCGTCTGGATGAGGGTGTCTATCCCGTGGGAGATTAGGCACCCTCCACCTCAGTCTGGGGGGGGCGACTGTGATGCCGGAAATGCATCTGAGGGACAGGGCCTCTGAATCCTTGTCCTTTTTCTGTTTTTACCGTGTGTTCTGTCATGTTTTCTGCCCAGGAGTCCATGAGGGACTCCTGGCAGTGCAGCTCTCTTTTGGTTTGGTGAACAGACCCATGGGATACCCTTATGGCACCCATGGGTAGGGGTACAACCCTGTGCCCCTAGTGTATGTTTTTGGGCACCTGTGGGTGGCCCACAGAGCAGGGTATGGGCTGGTGGCAGCTCCATGCTGAATTTGACAGGTGCTCTGGGTGTCCTCCATTTTGGGATACCCAGGCCCTGCCATTGGAATCAGTTGATTCCTGATAGGAAACAAGATGGCCCCTGTGGCCTCTTGCTTTCTATTGCCTGTTATCTTGTTTTTCCCAAAGTCCTGGGAAGCCCTGACTCTGTCCCTTCCCCCTGACTGGCTGTTGGGTGGAAGTTCCATATATGGTGTTGTTGTAAAGGCCCAGCTAGACTGACTGGAGCCTTCCCAGTGACTGTATGTTATGGGTACCTCCTGTGGGTGGGACCTGGGTGAATGGAGTGTGTGACCAATATACACTCCTTGTTGTGGTTGTCTGGTTTCTGGCATGAGAGACAAAGACTGAGACAGCCCTGCCCGAAACTGGCCTGAATGCAGTGTGTAGTGTTGAATGGCTGGGTACTTGTCCCAATCCACATTCCTTGTTGTGAGTGTCTGAAAGGGAGGAGTGTGGCCTGAATGCACTGTGTGCCTGATTGGCTGACTGACTGCATGAATGCCCTTCTGTGTGATTGGCTGCTGTGTGTGTGCCAGCAGTGTGGATGAGAGACAGAATAGTATATCTGGGGACCTCTCACCACTGGAAATTGTTCAGAAGCATTCAGAAGCTGAGTCTCCACTCAAGAGTAACTGGATTTGCTGATCCTCGACGTCCAGCTGGAAGAAGAAGACTTGCTGTGGCATTTGCTTCGACGGAACTGAAGGTTGTCGAAATCGTCGAGGACTGACCCGAGAGAGGACCTGGCTAGGCGCCCTCTTCCCGTGCTCCGAGGGACCATCGAGCACCGCTGAATCTTCGCCGAAGCGCCCTGGAAGTCAGACCCTCGAAAGGCTGCCGACCCGAGACGGGACCGCCGAGGAGATCGAAGTGAAGCACCCGGACCTCGACGCTGTCGAAGTCCATTGCCGTCGACCAGGGTTCGCAGGTCTGTGTAACCGCTGGAGGCCCGTCGAAGTTGTGTTGCCCAGCCGTGGGAACCACTTGACGCCGTGCCGCCGACGACCGGAGCCGTCCGCTCCTTGCCTAAGAACATTTGACTCGAAGGACTCCCTCGTCCGCACCGTCGACCGCTTTTGCCCTGCCGGAGAAAGTCGAGGACGACCAACGCGCCGAGGAGAATCCGCCGGTGGGTTTCCCGCCACCTCACGATCCCAAAGACTCGAGCGACTCGACGCCCTTGCTGGGCTCCCGTCTCTACAATCTTTGCGGTCCAGAACTATTGTCATCGAGGTGCCCCGCACACCTCCGCCTTGCAGGACGCCGACGCCCCGACGCCGACGAGCACCGCTCGGACGAAGCTGCCGCCTCTTCGACATCGTTCTACCTCGTTTGTCGACGGACGTTCGACGCCCCGTGCCTCCCGCTTGAAAGGGAAGGCATTCAAGAAGGGCCGTCGATTCCCCGTCGCCGAACCCCGAGGTCTTCGACGTTTCTCTACGCCTCTCGACGATCCGTGACTCCTGCTTAAAAGGGGGTCATTCAAGAAGGATCTGTCGACGCCTCTTCGAAGAACTCGACTCCACCAGGTACATTGGGGGGGTATAAACATTGTAGGAGAGAATAAGACTGTTGAACAATATATGGACTGGGCTTGTGTCATATCCCTTTATTTTACAGGTTGCCCAGGTGGGGGGATCTCCACACAGAACTGTGTCCAGTAGCTAGGGCCAGTATTCTGCCTATTGTTTCAACCATCTTTTATCTCTCCTCTCTCTATTGCTGGTTTCCTTCTTATTGATCTGTGTGCCATTTTTACAGTATTGTGAATGCACTTTAATGAGGTCTAATATTAGTGGTACCACTTTAGAATTGTAGATATTTATCATTATTGGTTTTCCTGAGCACAAAGTGCATTGTTGTGATAAGTGTACATAACCCTTGAATATTAATTATATAAAGACTGTGTTTTCAGTAATACAGTGTGTGGACATTCCTTTGAGGGGGGCTTGGGGATACACTGTACTTAAGAACCAGCCTGCATCACCTCCTGAGAAGCTAGGCCTTGATTGCTCGTCCATCGCTACCGTAATCGAGAATCTTGGCTGGGGTCTTCTGTGCCTCTCCTCTACCATATAGAGAGCGGAAGTACAGACCCCCCCACCGGTCTTGACAGGTGTCATCTGCAAAGAGAAGCTATGAGAACCCAAAGGAGGAGATATGTGCTCCGAGAGCAGAAGAGTACAGTGTTAACAGAAGGGACCCAAAACAGAGACTTGCAGAACACCAACAGTAAGGGAAGTGAGTTGAGAGGTGTTGTTGTTCCAGGAAACAGAGCATTGACAAAGTGCCAAGTAGGACTAGATCCTAATATTTGCAAGGAACTTGGGGATGGTCACCCTGAGTTGCCTGGGGGCAACCAGACGTGGACTCCCGGCTCACTGTGCTCAGAAAGGCACAGCTTCACCTTACTGATGAAGTCCAACAAAGCTGAAACACGTGTATGGGGTTGCTGTTGGTACTCTTGTTCAGAGAGGAATTGCCATAGCATTTTGGTGCTGGACTGCCCATGTGGGCGGGACAAAGACTGATATGCAAATGGATATTTCCCATCTGTGAAAGGTACAGTGAGCAAAAGCGTGTGCTGCAAACTCTCACCTCAGAACAGGTTAGCATGCCATGTTCGTTCTGGAGAGGAGCGCCTGCTACCTGTTTTGAAATATACGACTAGATCCAGGCAAATGCTTGATCACAAATGCCAAGCAGAGAGAGAGTAATGAGGAGATCAGAGTGATTGACCGTTTCAAAGGCAGCAGACAAGTTGAAGCCGATTAGGATAGAGGATAGGTTTGAATGTTTAGCAGAAGCAATACAGTTGGAGCAATTCAAGAGAGCAGTTTCACTGGAGTAGAAGGAGCGGAAACGGGGAAGGTTTTGTGTGTCAAGAACAGTAAGGCACTAAAATCATAATAAGGGTGTGTTTCAGTTCATGAGAATGATATTTTTTGCTTTGGTAAAAAAAACACCCTTGGGCCGAAGAAACCGTGGCAATTTCAATACCTTGGACACTTCTGTATATCAAAGACTGTGATGTTTTTGGAGTGGACGACTGAATGCGTTTAACATTTTGGTTAGGTTGTAGGCAATTGGGGTATTAGTTCTGCTCGAGAGGGCCACTTGTAAAATAGGCTACAACTAAAGTTCTGCCTCTATAATATGTGCAAATCTGGCAGAGGATGGATTGCATACAATTGACGAAGCAGCAAATTCGATGATGTAAGACATTTTGGCCACCAGCAATTTGGTTTTCTGTGATATGGGCATCTGAATTAAATTTCATATCGTTGTAAAGATGAAAGGTGGTTGAATTGGAGAGTAGGGGCAGGGTGGGAAACTAATTGAATGTCTCAGTGCACAGTTGCTTTGGATTTTCTTTGGCTCCAATTATAATAGGATATCATATTACTGTCAATTTAAGCTATACCACATTGCCCAAAGATTGAATATGATATTCTCAAAAGTTGAGCTGAACTGTAACTGATGTAAATTTAAGCCATGAAGCTGGGAACGTGGTTATTACCAATGGTGTCAGATTATGCTGAAATATTTTTGAGTACATAAGCAAAGTATTGGGTTGATAGCATACTGTAGACTAAGATGGCTTAGTCCGGAGGATCTGTTGGGTGTAAATAGTAGGGACACAGGGAAGAAAAACTTAGGGCCTGATTATGAGTTTGGTGATAGTGGTAAAGGATCATTTTTTTAGAATACCTGATGTGTGGCATTCCATCAATTTCCAAGTTCCAGGCATGGAATTCCTCCACTCTTCCTGCTTTTGTGTGGCAGTAATTATCAGCGCACAAAAGCATTACCACAAATGATAATTACTGCATGTGATAATGGAAAATATCCACAGAGTCGAATGTGACACAAAAATGGGGAATAACGTAGGGAACTGCGAGGCTCATACTGATGAGACGGTTAAAATGACTCCATGGCAGTGACAATACCACCAAACTCGCAATCATGCCTTTGTTCTTAACAGTGTCTCCTTAATGAGGTCATACATTTCTCAGAACTAGAAGTGTGAGGATGTTCCTACATATTTTGAAAATGAACAGGGTAATTCATAGAATTCGGCACACAACTGGCGCACGCGGCTGGTGCACAGCGTGCGCGTGCGGCAATCTGCGCCAGCCGCGTGCGCCAAAACACATTTCAGCGCACATGGTAATCATGGATTTTAACATCCATAACCAGATGTGGCGCAGAGTGGCGCACAGACCCTGCAGCAGCGCCAGTTATGCCCCCAACCCCACCCCGTGTGCCATGAGCAGCGTACAAATCCAGTACATGGCGCAAAGGCCAGTGGACCAGCATACAGTCCCCCAACCACGAAAACGCATGTAAAACTCCCTGTGCACCCCTCAGAATACACGTATCCCTCTTGTGCTAGCAAAATCACGTGTAAAACTCCCCGCGCACCCCTCAGAATACATGCATGCAGCCCATCCACCCTCCCCATACCCCACAGGCAGCCCATCCCCCCAGTGCATGCCCCACAGGCAGCCTATCACCCCAGTGCATGCCCCACAGGCAGCCCACACCACAGGGGGGACTATTTCCACGCGGTTTCGGTAGCGTGAGAGGGGTACGTGTATTCTGAGGGGTGCGTGGGGACACGCGATAGGCCCTGTGCGAGCGGGGTACGTGTATTTGTGGTGTACGCGTGGAATTTTACACGCAATAGGCCCTGTGCGAGTGGGGTACGTGTATTTGTGGGGTACGCGTGGAGTTTCACACGCGATAGGCCATGTGCGAGCATGGTACGTGTATTCTGAGGGGTACGCATGGAGTTTCACACGCGATAGGCCCTGTGCGAGCGGGATACGTGTATTCGTGGGGTACGCAGGGAGTTTCACACGCGATAGGCCCTGTGCGAGTGGGATACGTGTATTTGTGGGGTATGCAGGGAGTTTCACACGCGATAGGCCCTGTGCGAGTGGGGTACGTGCATTCTGAGTGGTACGCGTGGAGTTTCACATGCGATAGGCCCTGAGCGAGCGGGATACATCTATTTGTGGGGTACGCAGGGGGTTTCACTTGCGATAGGCCCTGTGCGAGTGGGGTAAGTGTATTTGTGGGGTACGCATGGGGTTTCACACGTGATTTCGCTAGAGCGAGAGGGATACGTGTATTTGTGGGGTACGCGGGGAGGTCTTCACGCGATTTGGCATTGTGTGCCCTCCCGGGTGTGCGGTTTCCACCCTCCCCATTCCCTGCAGGCAGCCCACACAACAGGGGACTACCCTACAACCCTCACCATGCCCTGCAGTCAGCCCACATGGCACCATGCACTTGTGAGCACACTTGTGAGCCCAGACTCATGTACCCCTGCACCCCCACCCACCCAGCATTGATGGGCACCTGCCAGCAGGCCCTGATTCATGTCCCCCTGCACCCCTACCCACCCATCATTGACGGGCACCTGCCAGCAGACCCCGACTCATGTCCCCCTGCACCCCCACCCAACCAGCATTGACGGGCACCTGCCAGCATGCCCCGACTCATGTCCCCTGCACCCCTGCCCACCCAGCATTGATGGGCACCAGCCAGCAGGCCCCGACTTATGTCCCCCTGCACCCCCGCCCACCCAGCATTGACAGGCACCTGCCAGCAGGCCCCAACTCATGTCCCCCTGCACTCCCACCCACCCAGCATTGATGGCCACCTGCCAGTATGCCCTGACTCATGTCCCCCTGCATCCCCGCCCACCCAGCATTGATGGGCACCTGCCAGCAGGCCCCGACTGATGTCCTCCCCAACACGTCATCACGATCCACACACATGGCCAGCAGGCCCCGACTCATGTCCCCCTGCACCCCAGCCCGCCCAGCATTGACGGGCACCTGCCAGCAGGCCCCAACTCATGTCCCCCTGCACCCCCACCCACCCAGCATTGATGGGCACCTGCCAGCATGCTCCGACTCATGTCCCCCTGCACCCCCACCCACCCAGCATTGACGGGCACCTGCCAGCATGCCCGACTCATGCCCCCCTCCCCCTGTCCACCCAGCATTGACGGGCACCTACCAGCAGGCCCCGACTCATGTCCCACTAAAGCATTGACAGGCACCTGCCAGCAGGCCCCAACTCATGTCCCCCTGCACCCCCACCCACCCAGCATTGATGGGCACCTGCCAGCATGCCCCGACTCATGTCCCCCTGCATCCCCGCCCACCCAGCATTGATGGGCACCTGCCAGCAGGCCCCGACCCATGTCCCCCCAACACGTCATCACGATCCACACACATGGCCCTTATGGCCACCCAAATCCCACCGCACACCACCCTCAACTATGTACAATTTCCAAATCCAGGGTCCATGAGCCCAACAATCCAAATAAAACATACAAAAAACCTAATAAACAACTATATAAAAAAATGTGGGGCATAGTCCATGCGCCCCAAATGAAAGAAAAATATAAAGGAAACCTAACACTAATTAAGTATATACAATGGCGGCAGGCAAGTCCTACAGCTCACTTGTTGATTTCCCGGGCTAGGGCATCATCGAACTCCCGTTTTACGTCCTGGACGGGGGCCTGTCCCATGACCACGAGGTTTCGCAGGGATAACGCCATGTCCACCTCCAACTCTCTGCGAATTCCCTCGAGGCACTCAACCCGCCTCAGCGCCCTGCGCATGGAGTTCTCCGCCCTGACCATAGTGAGCTGTGCCTCTTCTGCCCGCCGTTGCTGTGCATCTTTTTGCTGGCCCAACCGCTGCCACACAGAAGACACTCCCAATCCAGGGTCCTTCTGCCCTCCGGCTGATGCCTGCCCCTCTGATGTCGATGGCCCGAGCCATCATCGCTCCCACCTTGAGCTTGCTGCTGCCGTGCATGTGCCCTGGCTCTTGATGCCTGCACGTCCTCCTCCTGCTGGGGTCCAGTTGTTGGGGTGGCCACCCCTGCTGGATCTCTGACTCCCGACTGTGGCAGGGATGTGCCCTCCACCAGCCTGGCCGCTGGGTCAGAGGCAGCTCCACAGGGTACCCAGGTGATACTTGGGCCGGAAGTGGGCAAGGAGGACGACGGGCGCATAGGGGGTTCAGTTGACTAGGGGATCGGTACAAGGTCCAGCAGACTGAGGAATCCAGCACTGGTGACCCGTCCTAGTAGGTCGACGCGGTCAATGAGGTATCCCAAATAACGTGCAGAGTCCTCACGAAAACTCTGCATGTCATCTCGGATGCCCCGTTGACGCAAAGCCACCCCAGCCAGGACAGGCTCAACACGGTCCCGGATTGCCATGTCTGCAGGTAGAGGAAGGCCAGTTGTTGTTCGCGCATCCCCTCCCTGCGAACGGGTCTGGACAAAGGCATCCCTGCTGGTGCGGGACGATACAGTCACAGGATCAGGGACAGGTTTACACACAGGCACCTCCATGGCAGCCTGTGCTGCCTCCTGTCCCTGCCCCTGGACTGCACAACTAGCACCAGTGGAACCCCCCTCTCCAGACCCTGTGTGGCCCTTCCACAGCCTCCTCCTCAACCAAGCACACCACCGACCTGGATGACTTTGTGCGGGGTCTCAGCTGCCCCTTCTGCTGCCGAGGAGTCCACCTCCGACCTCCGTCTCTTGGACCTACCCTCGGCAGCTGCGGCCACGGACGTGGCACCAGACTCCTCACTCCCCAATGAGATGACAACCTGGGAGGGGAGCTGAGCCTTGCGTCTACGGCTGGCGGTGCGATCCCTGCCACTTTGCTCCACAGCACAGTCTCCGCCCTCTTCATCAGTTGACACTGCAGACAGGGAGAGATAGAACACAGGCATCAGGGCACTGTACAATGGCCTGATACACACATGACAGTTGCACATGAGTGGCAGTGTCAAACTTCATACATGGCATCACACTCCCCAACACACAAATCATTTCAACTCACACACATGCGCAAATCAACAGGAATTTTGCAGCAGACAGCACCATCCATACATATACAACAGCGTGAGCAGCCAAAGGTTAGCCTGACGTCACATACAACACGGGGAGTGCAGAACACATGCGCACACGCCACCAGACATACATGCATCTGTACATCCATGTCACATCTGCCAATCTGCCTCCTACATGTCAGTGTCACATGTATCCATGGTGTATCACAGTTGCACAATTGTCAAATACACACACATGCACGTACATAGTGCAGATACATGCAGGTAGAAACAGCATCCATGTGTGACACCACAACCATGCCACAGTACATACACAGAAATGTAAACATGTGTGCACCCACGCATGCATTCGGCCACCATGTATTTGAACACATACACCATTGATGTGTCTCACACACAACAGGACCCACATGCAGCAGGCTCATGTCCCTCTACATACACATCCATACATGGGCCTACCAAGACATATGTCCAACCTGCACACTCCTGGCACACCTCAACATGCATAGCGTCCAATCAGTACGCATGTACACTTACCGCTCGACTCCGGACGGGTCTGCCTCTCAAGGACCTGGAGGTGGAGCGCTGGGCGTATACGGTCCAGGATCCTCATCTGGTTGTTGGTAAGGTGGACCTGGCACCCCTCAGCATCCTCTGCCTCCAAGAGGCGCTGGGCCTTGTTGAGGGTCCTGGACCTGAAGTCCTCCCAGCGCTTCTGGATGTGTTGAATGTCGCGGGCTGCCACCCCCCCACGTTGATGGCAGCCACAATGTCCATCCAGATCCTCTTCTGTCCTTTATTGTCGGTGCGTGAACTTCCAAAGAGGGCATCATACTGCCCCAGGACTTGCTCCACCAGGATGCCCATTTTATTGGCACTGAAGCTGGCAGTCCTCTGCCTCTCTGCTGGGGGTTGCCACTGGTGCCAGATGATGTTCTGTCTGACATGTCAACCCCCGAGGCAGGTGTGGTTGGGCAACTGGGTCCTGGGGCTGGGTTGTGGAGCGATGGAATCCCAGTCGGGAGTCTTCTGTTCTAGCAGGGGTGGTCACATCAACTGGACCCCTGCAGATGGCTGACGTGCAGGCACCAAACAGCAGGGCACATGGCCAGCAGGCAGGCAGACAGCAGCAGATGACAGGTGGAAGCGTGCTCAGGGCTCTGGGCGGCAGTAAAATGGCATTCTGGGCAGGAGCGTGGTCTTCCGTCTGTTGTCGCGTGGCCAGCTTGATACAGAGTGATTTGGCACGTGACAAAACTGCACGTCAGCGTGTAATTCGAAGAAAGGCCCTTAGCGCATAAGCGTGTCTGTGATGTTACGCGCACGGGCGTTTCCCTCGTGACGGGTGCATAGTGATTCAGCACTTGAAAAAACACGCGTGTAATCCGAGGAAAGGGCCTAAGCGCGTAAGTGACGTGACGCACACGGGCGTTTCCCCCAGCACGGGTTAAAGGTGAGCGGGGCCAGCAGTTCGCTGTACGTGCCTTTTGTGGAGAATGACGTGTGTTTTGCTACTTCGTTTTGTTTCACGCGCCATCACAACTTCACAGCGGAACAAGGACGTATCTCTTCTTTTGGCGGGGGTATTGGCTACGTGTGTTTTTCATTATCACGCTAGTCTGACCGTGAGTCGTGCAAGCTATTTTTCCCACTGCGGGTGCCCCTGTGTATCGCATACACGTTTTCGAGGTCATAGTAGCCTGCGTGTCCCATGCGTATGTGTTTTTTCGTGTCCCTGGGTGCCACCGCTTACTGCAGGAGGTTAATTCCACACATGTGGGATACCGGGGATTGTGTGCACGGTTTTACTGCAGTTTTGGGGTGCCTGAGCATTGCGTGCCGTCACTTCATCACCGGGGTCACATACAGCCTTGCAGGTGCAGGGGTGCTGTTAACATCTTGTATCCCACCAGCTTCACCACAATTGCCTAGGACAATTGTCATGTACACCACCTATTGGCACTACTTCATCTGTGCTGGCACTACTCCATATGTGCCATGGCTAGGTGGCCACGAAAGGTGAGGGGCACCTCAGTTGGGCATACTCCACGTGGCGGGCATGGTCAGGGATGTGGCTGGGGTGACCAGGGAGTAGGGGGAAGAGGCAGGGGTGCGCCAGTTCGGCACAATGTTGTGCCACGTGTTGGTGCAGTCATGCCACCACCCCCTGCAGCTCCGGGAGATGCAGTTCTTGCATATGGCACTGGGGTCCATGTGACCTGGTAGTCCGTTTCATCGACTGCCACAGGCCCAAGGGTAGTGGTAGCTGCAGGTGCAGCTGTGGACACCACCACCCAGGCTCAGGGGCTGCCAGCGCAGGCTGCGTTAGCACTTGAAGAGTCCATGGAAGATTTCCAGGATGTCAGGAGGCACACCGTAGGTTCACGCAAGGCTGCCCTTACCGAGGCACGTGTCCCTGGGGCAGTAACGTCATCTGCTGCCCCAACCAGCCAGGTGTTGGCAAGTGCAGGGGCAGATGCAGCCGACACCACCCCGGTTGAGAGTCTACCAACCAGGACAGTCCCGGTCAATGTCCATGGCACAGCGGATGTTGCTGCGCAGGGTCCATTCCAGGGCACCCAGCAGCCACTGACGCAAGCCAGGGCTTCACTCCATGTTCCACCTTCCACTCCCTCGGTTCATTCCACCAGAGCCACTGCCCATACAGATCAGGGCGTCATTTGCCAGCAAGGGTCGGACCAGCATCCAAGAGGAGGAAGGTTGCGCCCGCAGTACAGACTGGGACCACAGACACAGCTACGGCCTCCGGCATTTCAAGGAAGAAGCCTTTCTGTGTGCAGGAACTGGACTTCCTTGTGGACTACATGCTGGAACACAACCGTGACATGCTAGCGGGGCCGAGTTGTCAAACTACGCTGCCCATCGTAATACCCACTGGAAGCAATTTCTGATCATGTGAGTGCATTCGGTCATGAGGTGCACAGCTCAAGAGGGCAAAACGTGTTGGGATGACCTCAAACGCAGCACTAAGGCAAAGCATGCCTCTAATTACAACATCACTCTGGTGACTGGCAGTGGGCCACCACCTGAGGAGGAAGACCGCACTCCGCACGAGTCAGTCGTTGCAGAGTTCATATCAACACGAATGGTTGAAGGAGTGGGAGAGATGCTGGACTTTGATGCCCCGTCCAGTGAGTGTTGTCGCATGTTTGTCGAGGCCATGTGGGTTTTGCTTGTGTGATTTGTTATGCTTGACTGCCACTACATGTCATGTGTACATGGTTCTCATGTGCAAGTCATGCAATGCTTCACTGATGCGTGCCTGCTGTGCAGGATAGTTGACATGTAGAGCAGATTGGGACGGTCCTCATCACCACACTTGCACCCTACTCACATGCAAGTCACCCGGCTGCCCCTCCGGTCCATGTTCCAGCTCACTGGTTCTTCTACATGTAGCCTGGGGTGTCTTTCCTCTCAGCACTGGGACTATGTCATTGCATGACTGACGTGCATGTGTCCCCTTGCCCCTTCACCCACCCTGCATCACAATTTGACCATGGCACTGGTGTGCATCATGTTGGCGTACTGCCTGGCCTGTTCAAGGCTCCTGTGTACATGCAAACTTCCACCAGCCAACCTGCCCGACACATGCCGTGGGGTACATCCTTTGTCCTTGATGCAGGGTGTCTCACTTGGACTGTGCAGATGGCAGATACTCCGCAGGGACATGAGTGCCCATTCATGCTCCATGTGCATTCCATGCATGCCCCTATGTGTCCTTGACAGGATGATCATAGTAGACCGTGTCCAGGCTGACCTACATTTCTTGGCATTTGATCATCAATTCCATGCCCACTCTGGCTCAGGCCAGCATCACCCACATGTTTGGGGTGCCACAGTCTGTGTGGGGCACAGGCCTCACCCTGTTTCTGGCCCACTGACTCTGTTGAACTGGTGTAGTGGCTTCTGCACACATGGGTGTACTACTGAGGGTTCAACATGTGTCCTGCTTACTGTCCCGTCATCATCTGCTGTGTTGTCAGTTGACTCAGATGATGCAATTGACGCTAGTCAACACTGTCTGCCAATACAAAGGTCTCTGGTCACCCTTTCGCTGCCATGCAATACCTCCTTGCATTTTCACTTAGGGGGGTGGGGGGTTTGCCTGTAGCCATGCAACCAATTGCCCTTGCACTGCCTACACGTGTATTGGTAGACTTCATAATGTACTTGTTCATGTAGATAGTGGGTCACGTACACATGTTCTGCACTGCATCAACCCACTTCTGAGCCAGGTTACACCCTTCTACATGACTACTCACCAATGCTATGTCAAAGTCACCTGGCAGGTATGGGCTGTTTTTCATCCCTTCTCTGTCATGTATGCAACGGGCACAGGTGCATCCTGTGACACATGTACTCAGTGTTAGGACTACCTAGTAGTGGTTTAGATGAGTTTATTGGTCAATGTGCAGCCTATTCCGACAGGCATAGGGCACTAATTGGATGTAGCCTGCCAATTGGGTTGTGATGACTGTGGAGCATCCTTCACGTGTGTATTTGTGCACTTCCACATACATCAAAGCAAGCAGCGTGATAGCTGCTTGCTTTGGTGTATTGGATGCTGGTCATGTTCACAACACAGGTATATGGGGAAATTGGTGTTTTTGAACGCTTTCACATGCACATATGCAAGCAGCTTAAATGTTGTGTGGTGGAACTCACTCATGTGTTGTGTGGTGGTACTCACTCATGTGTTTGTGAAAGTGTCCATTTACACATGTGTCTTCTGCAGCTTTATTGTTGATAGAGTAATATGTAGTTGATAGACGTTTATGCTGGTGAGATTTCTGCATTGGGCATGTTATGTGGAACTGGCATGATCCCAAAGGTTCACTGTTGTGCTGTATGTGTATGCCAAGGCCCACTTAGCTACTAGGGTGGTTCCTGGGCATGTAGATTTCCACAGGGAATGATGTAAGAGGGCACATTCATAGCCCAATGTAGACAATCAAGACCTGAGGGCTGTTGTGGAGGCCTCATGTCCTGTAGCTCGGGCAGTACAGGGCGTTATGGTCCCCCATGCGTGGGTGCAGGCCCTTGCTTTGCTTGGGCCATTCACTATTTATACATGGCCCATGCCACCCGGTATGGGGCGAGCTGCAGATTGATGTAGCTATATTGATGATGATGCTCCAGTGATGCATGGCTACATGCATGTTACCTGTGTCATTGTGTGTTTGGAATCACTTGCAGCAGTGGTCAATTTGCAGTTCAGGCATGCTTATGGTGTGTTGCACCTCTTAGTTGCCATCTGTCTTATCTCCCTGTGACATGTGCCGGACAGAGGTGATGTCTGATGGAGTTCATTTACTACATTTTGTAATAGTGTAGGCTTTGCTATTTACACACAGCCATTTCTGCTTTTGGGATGTGTTTGCATATCAAGGCCACTGGATGCATGTCAGGTTCTCATTTGTGTGTGACATGTGTGCTTCATGTGATGGATATGCATGTGATGTCTATGTGTGTGTGTGTGTTACACTTGCTTCTGAAATGTGTACTAATGTTCATCTATTCTCCCCTTTCCAGATGATGATGCAATGGAGCTAGAGGATAGTGTTGTCATGCCAGACACAGGGTTGCAATCACAACAGCAATCCGGAACAAGTGGGGGTCATGGATTGGTAGGCCATGAGAACCCACTTGTGTTTCAGACCATCTTGTCTAGGGCTGGCAATAAGTCTAGTGCGGATGATCACTCTGATGACAATGTCGAGTTGGATGTGTATCGGGTCCATTCGTCAGGGATGTGTGATTCTGATGTGGATGCTCCTCTGTCCACGACACCTGCACTGAGGGGCCAGACAGTGGTGGGACCACCACCTGTGGTGGATCGGGACGCAGGGTCGCCCTCCACTCAAGTTGCTGATGTGCCTGGGGCATCAGGTCGACAGAGGAATGTAGTCCTGCAGCCGCGGGCGGTGCCAACCCCACAAGGACTTCGGCTCCTTGGGCCCCGCAGGTGGCAAGCCCAGCAACGTGGTGCCCGCTTGCCACTGGGGTATACTGAGTGGGAGCAAGTCGTGGTTGCCAATTCAGAACAGCAGGGAGCAGCAATTGATAACATCGCTGAGAGCATGGAGCGTGTGGCCCAATCCGTGCTACCCCCTGCCAGGCAGGTGGAACTCCGGCAGTGGGCGGCACAGTCCACAACCCGCTCGGTCAGGCTGGGCATGGCGGCCTCAGAGAGGGCACGCCGGGCAATAATGGTGTCTTTGCATCAAGCAATTGCTGCTCACGCACAGGCACACATGAATGGCATTAGGGTTGAGTATGATTCCCTCAGATCTACTCTGGGTGTGCTCTTGATGTCCCAGAGGAAGCGGACAGAGGAGAGGTTGGAGCAGCTTTCCCTGCCGCGGTTTTGGGGGCCTGTGCAAGTTTTACCTTGCAGGCGCCCAGACAACGGAGGGGGTGGTTGGTTTGTGCCACTCCTGTGCCTGGAGATCAGAGCTGTGACACTACCCATCAGTTTTTACATCCTCATTGTATGTTGTTTCCGGAAAAAGGTACCCTTCCTGTTGAACCATTGTTGTATTGTGCTACCTTGGTAGTTCGATCATTCTGCTTGTACATGTGCCATGACTTTTTTTTCCACTTCGAGTAATCTACTGGTTTGGCTCCTTGGAGTTCTTGCGATTTGGTATTTTTACCAGTCAAGGAAGCCTCTGAGGGGGCTGGACCTTATTTACATGCAAGGTGGAACATGAAGAGCAAGGGGTAGGGGGATCCTGTAGCCAGGTGGACTAAAAGGGAGAAGGCTACATACCCCAGACACAGTTGTTCTGAAGGTCATAGTGATGTGTAAATGAAGGAGGGCCTTTTGTTGTTGAATAGTAAGCCTGGGCTACTGTGTTTGGGCACTCGCTGACAATGTCATTGTGGGGTACTATGTACATGATGTGTTCTGCTGGAAATGGCTGTTCCTGTGTTGTATTTACTTTTCAGCTGTCAGGGGATTTTTGTGGTTTGAGATACTAGGGTGTACTCATGGGCAATGTTCACATGTGATGTGTACAGGGCACTGAGGGTCACTTGATTTGACATGCATATATTGAGTGCATGTCCCTACAGACACACACACACAGTTGCACAATGCTCCACCACATGTACAACCACGCTTCCATGCCCACAGGTGCACACATATTGCCTTCTCGGGCACGCTGTGTCCCTGCAGCGCATAATCAATTACCATTTGGGGATCCTGGACATGCGTCAATGGGAAAATGTGTTATTTATTTTCATTTTGATTTGATGATTAAGGTGTATCCCCTACACAATGTCTGCTCACTGTGCCGTGTGCTGAGCAGTGTGTAGCAGGAGACACACAAAGCACACGGGTTTGGGAGTGGCGATTTTGACTTGCCCAATGTGCATGTGAACAGGCATTCAGTGCTGTGTTGAAGCTACCACTGGTGTACAGCATTTGTGTATGACTTGGTATGCGTGGGAGGTTTTTGTCAGTCATTTCATCTGATTCCATGTCAGGCATCATTGTCTCGGGCCACTTTCCATTCATCACATGTCACTTCATATGTTATTGGTCATGTGTTGGCCTTTTGCTGTTGCATGCCATGTCATGGTGTGGCAGACAAGGGTGATGTGGTTTGGGAGGGTTTGGGTGACATACCAGGGATTGTCATGGCCTGTTTTGAGGGGGGGTGGGATACACACCTTGCATGTGTTCCATTTGGTTACATGGGATTGGTTATGTTTAAGTAGCTAGGGATGCACACAATGTAGCACTCCCATGGCAACATCATCAGGGTGGTAAGGTTGTGACAGTTGACTGTCTCTGTGTCATGATCAATTGTCACCTGGTATGTGTCAGGCCTGTGTGCACTCCGCAGGGGTGGGAGTTTAGGTGAAAAATGTGGCCACAAGCTGGGTCCGGGCTGCCTCGCCACTTGCCCTTACACCTCCCATGGGCAGCGCCTGTGCCTGTGGTTGGGGATGTGGGGGCACCACCATGTCCACCGGTACGCCCTGCAGTGTTGAAACATTGTGCAGGGCACATGCGTCCACAATGATCCTGCACACTACTGGGTTTGCATATAGTAGCTGGCCGCCAAATCGATCAAGGGAGTGGAAGGGTGACTTGAGCACTCCGAATGTGCGCTCCACTATGGCCCTGGTTGCAATATGGGCAGCGTTGTATCTTACCTGGGGTGGTGTGGTGGGGTTCCGGTTTGGCGTCATCATGTGGTTGCTAAGAGGGTAGGCACTGTCCCCTGGGGAGGTCGTAATGGTTGTGATTAGTTGAGTTTGTGTATTTTTCTGTGTGTGACATGCATGCATGTGCACAGGCATTTGTACTCACCTAGGAGCCATGTGTCGCCATGCTTCCCAGCTTCCAAGGCTGGCTCAGGGCGGACATTCTGTATATGAAACTGTCATGGGTTGATCCAGGGTAGTTTGCATAGACAGAGGTGATGATTCCTTTTGCATCACATACAACCTGCACGTTGATGGAATGCCAGTGCTTGCGGTTTCGATAGATGTGCTCAGTGGCCCTAGGTGGACGGAGGGCCACATGGGTGCAATCTATGGCACCAAGCACTTTGGGGAAGTGTGCCACCCTGTAGAAGTCCTGGACCACGGCCTGCCTTTCTGCGGGTGTTCTGGGCATGCATATGTGCCTGCGGACTGAGGGGCGCACAGTCATGATTGCCAACACCTGGTGTAGGCAGCGTGACTGCGTGGCCTGTGAGACCCCCCCCACTATGGCAGTTGTCTGCTGAAATGACCCAGTGGCCAAAAAATGCAGGACATTGAGCACCTTCTCCAAGGGGCTCAATGCTTGGGAGCACAGGGTGGGAGATGTAAGGTCATCTTCCCACTCCCTGACCAGGTCTAGGATGATATGAGGTGGAAACCTGTACCTGCAATAGACCTGGTCATCCGGCATCCCAAAAAGGCTGGACCGGGGCAAAAAAATGCGGGGCCTGGCTATCCTCCTCCTCCTGCGGTGTCCCACGATCAGTGCTGTGACAAATAGGGCATTCATCGTAGCTGTATATACGTGTTTGTTGTTGCACGCCCCTTTATTCTGTGCGCGGGGACGCTTCCGCCTGCCTGCTTGTGGCAGATGTGTTGATGCCTGCGCGCGTCTTTTTGCATATGCGGGTTTCCCATATTTGATTCCATGAATACATGTTGTTTGCGTGTGTGTGAGCGCTCTGTGTATTTCCCTGCAGTACTTCCCCAGTTACGCCTTCTTTTTCACGCATTGTTCCCCATTCTGCGTGTTACGCCCTGTGACCCATCCCCTTTTTGGTGCGTGCGCCAACATTGTGCGCTATCGCTATGTGCGTCGCGCACAGCGTTCTTGATGTTGGAATGACGTGTGAGCCACGCAAGGATTTGGCGCACATCCTGCAGTAAACACACACAGGCACTTCCATGAATCGCAGGCGTGCGCGTGCGCTTGCTTTTTCACGCTTGCACCAGCGTGCGCCCTGATTTTCGGTGCACATTTGTTCCATGAATCGGCCCCAAATATGTTATTAAATAAAAAAGTATATATTACTGAGGCATGCAACATTCAGTATTTCCTTACAATGATTTCTTTTTTCATTTCTTTTCTATAATCTCAAATCCCAAAAGAGTTGAATGAAGGGCTTTCAGGGGAAGGCAGACCGGACTCCAAACGGAAAGGCTGAGTGAAGCCCTAAGTGCGGCACCAAACCTAGCCCAATCATGCACAGATTTATATTAGGCCATTCATGACAACCAGTCATGCATTGCCTGACTTAAGCTATAAGGGTGGGGTGGGGTGGGCAACTGGAGTCAAAACATTACCCGTGTAGTGTCGGCAAACCTTAAAATGGGAGCATTTTTATTTGGGACCCAGAAATTATGCCAGGTGTCTGAATTTGCACATTCTTTTGGGCAGTGGGAGCCCGGCGAATGGGAATGATGGCAGGGATTGATTCAGTCGAAAGAGCATTGTTTTGTGAAGCAGGCATGTGTTTTTATTTCTGCAGGTCCTCGGCTGACATGCCTCCTGGTCTTATTCTGCAGGTTCATTTCTTCATTTAATTCAATATGAGCACGCAAAGCAATGCTTTGTGGTGGTGTTTTTCCCACTTGCCTTTACTCTGGACCCACAGAAGTGAAACATTTTTTTAATGATTTTTCCATTGCATTAGACTGAGAATGTTATCTTTCATCAGTGGGTCTGGGCACATTTAGTTTACACAACCAGTAAATAGGTTGAATCCAGTTCAAAATTCACATTGAGGGAAAATGGTGAGTCTCAGAAAATGTTTGCCTATTGTGATGTGATGAATTATTTGGACAGTTTGTCTCTTCTCCCCAGAGTGGAGCCACCCCTATAAGACTAGGGAGGTGAGCCTGCTATGCAACCCCCACACCCCTTAGTGGGACAGCACTGGGAGTGACTCTCCTCCTGGGGACCAGGACTCCTATTCCAGACTGGAACTTCCTTTCCAAACAACCTTGTCTGCATATATGAACATGGAAAAGACATGTATACCTCCTGCAACCACAGTGTTTTACCAAGATTCATTTTGACTTCTCTTGGCAGCAGGTAATGTCAGTAGAGAATTCATTGCGCGCGGCCCACCAGACCTCTTCTCGGACGAAAGCAGCAGGTCTCAGGCTGCCTCACCCTACCGTGCACAGAACTACTAACTACATGGAAAGGGGAGAGGACTTTCAATAATGCAGACAACGCTGCCATTGAAAACTAGGAGGCACCCAGTTTGACGCCCCCTTAAGCCCTGAGGAATGTGGTCTAACTACTTAACTACTTCATACCACAGAAACCGGTCGGCTATTGGGAGACCTGACCTAGTGCTCAAGAAAAAAGCACAGGCAGGGTCTTCCTCACTAGGACCCTGGATAACAAATATTAAGGGTCTTACAAGATTCTTCAATGCTCAGATGCAAAAGAGGAACCCACTGGAGAATATAATGTACACTCTCCAGTCTTTTAAGAAACATACTTGCACCTGCCTGAGGGAGAAAGCTCATTAAAGTTTATAGAATTTCATCCGGACAGTGGCAGACACATTGACAGCCCGGAACGGCCTAATATGTGTTTTTAGCACGATAGAGTGCACCAACTTGCAATAGTAAGTCCAGTAAAAGATATGTACCCATCCTAACCCACCCTAACAAAGAAACTGTGAGTTCCTGAGTGTGATCAGCAGGTAATGTTGAGCACAACCTGAATGCCAGGGTCTTCAAAGAAGGACACTGTTCCATTAGTTTCTGTCATGTGTATAAGAAGAGGATGGATTGTCAAGCAAAGAGAGACTCCTACGGAGGTAGTGGGACTGCTACACAGAACTGAGCCTCCACAGTATTGATGTCCTGGAGGGGCAGAGCCACGTTGGGTGCTGGAGCCACCGGAAGAAAGAAGGGCGAACAAAACATTATCTGAATGCCAACAGGTTGTCGGTCTATCAAACCTAGAAGCCCAATTTGTAACAAGAGCGGTGACAGAAAGAGACTCGTCTCACCTGGTGGCACAACCAAACAGAACCTGCGGTGGCCCGATATGCCAGTAACAGATGCTTAGACCAGACCGTTTCAGCTAGCCCAGATCCCCGAGCTCTGTGCATGTCAGACCGTAGCTACAGAGATACATAACCACTGGGAAAATCGACAAGGTTTTGAGAGCCTGGCAAGCCTGATGGAAGACATACTGCTACAAAGTACAAACATTGTGAATAACAAAAAAAGTCCACCACCTAAGGCTGACGAGGAAGGATACAAATGCCTCTGCCGGTCTGGTTGGTCTCAACATTCACCTGAAACAGTACCTACAAGGGCCCAACAAAAGTATTACCCCCCCTGGCACAACCATGCCTGGTTGCCAGCTAACACATGATAAAATGGCTGCCAATTTGGAAAAAACTCTGCTGAGGTCCCACGCACCTTTGTACCACCAGCACACTGCTGATTTGTTGTGGAGCGCACCTACCCAGCATCCCCTGCCAAGCTGGAAGGCAGTGCAGCTACCCCACAAGGCTATCACCTAAGGCTGATGAGGAAGGATACACATGTCTCTGCTGGTCTCTGCCTGAACCAGCCTCTAGCCTGCTCGGGCTCACATCCTGCTGACTTACCCATGACTCCCAGAATATACTTCCTTCAGCAAGGCAAAGGTAAGTCTTTCTATGCTAATGATCCACACCTTAGCATTCCGATGTTGCATGTTTGCCCTGCATTCCATATGACCCTCAGATGAGCTAAGCACACGTACTTCATCTCACCAGCCCAATGAGACTGCTCAGAATCCTGCGGCAAACAACAGTCTGCTACAACAGCTATCTTCACTAAGCCCATTGCTGAAGAACAACCCACGCCGCCCAAGCCAGCTCCTCCCAACCAGAGCCCAGTCCAGCCCAACCCAGCCCCAAACGTATTCACTTGCAGCTGGAAGAATACTCAAACAGCCCTCCCACCTGCCTCAGACATAAATATTGTCACTTACAGAAACCGAAGGCTTAGAGACAGAACATACAGCCCACTGACCCACCTTGGCACAAACCCAAGGCCAGATAGAAATGGACACTTGAGGGCATGTACCCACACACCCACCTACCCTAGACATGTGCAACTAAGCCCTGGTACGTATGATACAGCCAGGAACTCACCAACCATTCCCACTATACCCCATAATGATCATTCCCCTGCGCAATCAAAGGTTCCTGCCTCATCCAGCCCTGACCAGCCCGAAATTCCCCCATCAAGCAACACACCAGTCAAACACGGACACACTCCAGGGAGCCCTCATTAAGCCAGATTCCTACCTGCCCCTGCCCTGGAGATAAATTACCTGCTATGCACCCTTAAACCAGATCTGCTAGCTATCACAGAGATTTGGCTGAACGCAGCCTCTGGCTCAGCTCTATCACTTGCAATTCCTGAGGGTTATATTATATATAGGAGCGACAGATTAATCTCCAGAGGAGGATGTGTCACATTTATCGCAAAAACTCACTACTCATCAGATCCCCCTCATCTTCATAGGAAGGCAAGTGTGGCCTACTTTCGAGCAAAATCTGCAACTTGCGCACAGAAACACTCAGCCTACAGATTATCTATTGACAACCAAGACCCATCCTATCTTTTGAGGAAAACCGCCAACATCAAGCCCACATCGACAACTATACTCCTTGGAGATCTGAACCTGGGACTAAATGACCACCATGGTCCCCAGGCCTGCTCAGTAGCTGACTGCTCTTGGCTTTACTCATCGCATCCACAACACAACACACAATAAAGGTTGCATGGTTGAATGAGTAGCAAACCTGAACTGCCAAACCTATATCTGCACCAACACCCAATGCCTCTGGTCTCACAACCAAATTGTATCATTCATCATTTCCAACTCAGCTAACCCCACATCAGCCACCACCATCCTAAAGCGTACACTAGTCCGCAGCTCCCCAAAACTCACCTCGGATTTCATTGCTGGCCCCATTGCTGCAACATAATCTTAGCACCAATGACCCCAACATTCTTGCCGACCTCTTCACCTACACTCTCCACCGCAGTTGACACTGTTGTCCCCATTGCACCCTGTTAATCCAAACAAGCTAAACACATTAACACCTGATTCACCTCTCATCTCCATGAGCTCCGCACTTTAAAGCAAATTGCTGAAACTAATTGGAGAAATAACCCCTCAAGCAAACTAAAAACTCTGTTCACCAATGAGGCAAGACTTACAAACAAGCCATCATCTCAGCTAAAGCCTCAACGTATAACCTTAGAATAGGCAATGCTAACTACAAGACATGCAAGCTTCTCACTACCCTGAAGGAGCTAGAAACTCCTGCAGTCCCCCTCCAGTCAGCACCAAAGTTGAAGGCTGGTGCTCATCTATACAAAATGCCATGCTGAGCAAAACTGATTTAACACAGGAGAAAATCGGCCATAAACTAACTTCACTCAATAGCCTTCCAGTGCCCCCTTTACCTGTACCGACTCAACCCCTGCCAAAAATGCCATCTCTCCACAATGCCCCATATTCAGCTTCAGCCCAATAACAGGGGAGTATACTGCCTCCATCCTCAAAAGCATCAAATCCACAAGATGCGAAGGAGGTGGATGCCCAGCCACCATTATAAAGGACTGTGCAGCAACCCTAGTGCCGTTTATTACTAGATTTATCAATGGCGCCATCGCCGCTGGCATAGTTCTATCCTGCCTTAAAGAATCATGGGTTCTGCCTCTGATTAAATAAGCCTCTCTCGACCCCTGCATCCTCGATAATTACAGACCAACCACTACCATCCCATTTCTCCTGAAAGTCTTGGACAGAGCGGCCTACTTCCAAATTCCTCGAGGCGCAGCAAGTGCTGGGTACATGACAGTTGGGCTTCCGTCCGGGCCATGGTATGAAATCTGCTCTCATCGACCTGAAGTACCAACTGGATGACTTTAGAGATGCCGGAAAGCCTGCCCTCCTACTTCCCCTCAACTTCTCTGCAGTGATTGACTTGGTTGAACATCAAATACTCTGCAACCACCTCACCACTGCTGCCCACTTCTCCACAGATGTCACAGCCTGGGTCGCTTCATTCCTTAAAGACAAGGCTATAAGACTCTTTGCAGAAAACGGCAGTGCACCCCCTCTAATATCTCATGTGGTGTACCCCAAGGCTCTTGTGTATCACCCACTGCATACAACATATTCACAAGACCTCAGTTTGACTTTCTAGTTGCCATCAACATATCCTACACAAACTATGCTGATGACACCCAAATTCTCCTCCCCTGTCAGGCGACTACTCTAATGACACGACAGCCGTACACAACGTCTACTCCACGATCCAAGCCTAGATGGCCACGCATGGCCTTTGCCTTAATGATGATAAGACATCCTGGTAGTAGGATCCCTGACAACCTTAAAGAAGCTCGATCCACAATGCAGCTCCTTCAACATTGAGGGTGCTCTAATACCAGCCTCCGCCTCAGTTAAGACCCTAGGAGTGTATTTTGACTCACCCCTCTCACCAGGGATGTCATTTGGGGGTCGCCAGAGGTCGCAAGTGGTGTGGCCAGCACCATGTGGCTCTTTAATTCTGGAGTGGCAAACTTTCTTGTTCAGGCCCCTTAAAAAAAGAAGAAAAATAAGAACATGAGGGCCACAAGTCTAACACTTTCAGCACTGAACCTAAATAAAAAAGAATAGGAATACCAAAAAATGTGTCTTTCTGGAATTCTATACAATAATTGCTAGACTCATTAAAGGTTTATTTCAGGCACACTTCAGGGGGTGAGTCACTGATTTAGGGCCTCATCACGAGTTGGGCGGTAACGCCGGTGGTATTACCGCTGGCGGTATTAGCCCTACTGCCAAACCCCCGGCGCTAATTGCGTCGGATCACGGGTTTGGCGGAGCAGTTAGTGCCCATTCCCCATTGGGCCCATTCCGGAATTCCTCATTCCCCATTGGACCCAATGGGGAAATTTTGCACTATTACCGCCGATGGATTTCCCACCGGCGGTAATAGCGCAGAAAATCGGCAAATTTGCCCCCGATTTCCCCTAAGCTCAGAGCTGGGGGGAAATCCGCCAAGGCCATGATCTGGCGGACCTGTAAATGCGGCGGTAATAGCGCTACCGACGCATTTAAGGGTTACAGCCAGACTCGTGATGAGGCCCTTAGTCTGTTCTCAAATACCTGAATTCAGCCTTTCATCCTTCTGAGGTCGATAAATGGGTACCAACACAGGTTGGGTGATATTGGGTGTATATTTCTTCTATGTAGAGCGCTTAAGCTTAAGTGCTATATAATAACACATCATTACCATTTGGTCATAGACTTCTGCTTGCAATCACAGTCATTTGGTAATATGGGCCTATGCACACTGATCTTAACGATACATATGGCGATCCATTCAGGTATGAAATGTACATCCCATTGTAGTGATATCGTAACCATATTTTTCGTAGTGTACAATGCTATGTGATGCCACTTCCTGTTTTGTCAACGGGTGAACGGTTGTGTTCCATTGCTTCCCACAATATCACTTTGGGGTGGGGACAAATGACATCACTTCCTGTCAAGGATCAAGGGTCAGGGTCGTGTGATGTCACTTCCGCTACCCCTGGCATTTTGGTGAAATGGCATCCCTGCCTCTTACTCTCAAGACTGGTAACCGCCATTGCCTCATCCGCCACGCACACAACATAAGTGATCAATGCTTCCAGAGCTTTCCTATGTAAAAACAGCAGATGACCCGCAGCGAGCTGAATGCAACTTTGAGAGGGACCTCACCATTCAAGGCACATCACCAAACACAATTGTTTAACAACATTTGGGCTAACTACTGACAGACTACCATTATCTCAAGCCACAACCACTGGACAGTGGATATGTTGAAAGAACACACATATACCAATGCCTATTGAAGAGCATATTGTTTTGCACACTATCTCAAGAACTAGTGAACACCATTAATGGACAAGGATCTAGACATTTCTGTGATATTATATACAGAGGCTATTCTACAGCCCAGGACACGGGACCCAGTTGAAACAAGATACATAGACACTGATTCAAAGTGAAGGTAATACATATTGGAAGAAATGAACATCCAGATCTATTAAAGGCACAGAGAAGAGGGTAAACAACTCCTGAAGAAGGGGATTACCTACCCCAAAACACGTAGAGTGAAACACATAAGGATCAGCTGAACTACATATGATCTATGAACTTTCAAACACATGATAGGAATCTAATATGTGTAATTGTTTACCTGAAGGGACCATTGGAAGTTGAAAATTTGAGAAATCTGATTTGATGTGCATTTTGTAAACTGATGTTTTTTGATTTTTGAACTAAAACAGTATTTTTAATTTTATGGAGAAGACTTAAGCTTCATGTGAGGATATATATGTAACTGAAGTAAACATTTACTTTGTTTATGTAAATTGTGTTAACAGTAGAATTTGTTTGAATATAGTACAATAGTTGACGTGTTGATTGTTTATACAATAATTTTTGGGTGTGCAGGGGACGGGAGAGTTTCACAAGTTTGTGGACATCTGCCGTTTTTACATTGGTTAGTACAACCTAGTGTCAAGTTTGTTTTTTCTCCCCGGCACCCCACCAATTATCTCAAACTCATCCACAATCACTTACTTATTGGTGTGCACTTGGCCAACAAGAATACAGATCCAGAGCTTTCCTATCCCAAGACAGCTGCCTCACCATCGCTCGCGCCATTATCAGTCGAAGGTTAGATTACTGAAATACTCTCTTTGCTCTCTTTTTAGGCACCTTGAGACATACAATCGACAGGATGCAGGTGATCCAGAACATTGCCATCAGAGCTGCTCTCAACATTCCCAAAAGAGACCACATCTCTGATGCTAGGAGAAGTATTCACTGGCTGTTGATTCATGAAAGAATCATCTTCAAGACCCTATCGCTCATGCACAGATACCTCACCAACACAGCCCCTTCCTATCTCTCGCAGAAGTTCTCCTTAACCCATTCCTGCAGACCACTACACCAACAAAAATTCAACCAATCCAAAGCGGGATGCACTAGATTTCCCGCCTTCACGACCAGACAATGGAATTCACTTCTGCCACCGTTAAGAGCAGAAAAATCTTACTGGGTGTTCAGGAGATCTCTGAAGACTTGGCTCTTTGCCTAAACCAAAATCCAGTACCAGTTTCTCCTCCCTGTCTCCCCCCCCAAGCAATTGTGTTACTGGTTGTGAACAGAACCTTGATGCCCTTGGTTTAGCACACTTTATAAATGAATAACATAAATAAATTAAATAAATGATATCTGTGGAATACATTCAAGTTATTAGAGCCTATGAAAGCCAAGGGTGCAAACACCCTATATGAGGGAGGTGTTATTCAGGTTACAGAAACCTAAGAAACCTGAGTCTAGAAAATCATATGAAAGGGGGATTAAGAAAAGTACCAGCTCTCTGAATGATGGCTGGAAAAAGCTATTCAGGGTACGGAAGCCTGAGCAATCTGTAAATATGAAACAGACGCATGAAAGGAGTTAAGTAGTCATGAATAATTGAATGAAGGCTTAGAAAGCGAGAAATATTGCAAAACATTTGAAAAACCAGGGCAGACCTCCACCCTATCAAAAATATTTGTCTGAAAAAAAAGAAGCTGTCTGATGACTTCAAGACTTTGGGGAGTCCCAGAGCCTCGTAGGAGGAAAGGACTGAATAGTTGTTTTTTGCATGTTCTCAAGCAATCCTGGAGGAATGGAGAAATGGAACTGTTTGCATCATAATATAGATTGCCTTATTAAAAGAAGAGACTGCAAAACGTAATTTGGTATAAAGGGTGCAAAGAATATCCTGCTAACACAAAGGAACTTTGGAAGACTGAAAACAAGTCAAGTATGAACTGAGCTAGGGAGAAGCCTTGCTGAGGCTAGTGTACAAAGCTTCCCTTTTCCTCCATTTAGTTAGGTGTTTTCTATACTGGCAGTGCCAGTTAGCTGAATAGGATTCGGACTAAATAGTTTTTGGGGGTAATTCATAGAATTCAGCGCACAAGAGGCGCACGCGACTGGCGCACAGTGTGCGCATGCGAATCCCTGCGCCAGCCGCGTGTGCTAAAATCCATTTCCGCGCACAGCGTATTCATGGATTCCAGCTACCAAAACCAGCCGTGGCGCACAGTGGCACAGCGACCCTGCAGCAGCGCCAGTTACGCCCCCAAGAACGCCTCTTGCGCAGGGAAAAGCCATCAAAATCCCCAATCCAGCGCAAAGGGCTGCGCTAACCCTGTACCAGCACGGCAAGCGGGCTATGTGTATCACCGGGGGCGCGGGAAGTACCTCACGTCATTTCAGCTGGCTACGTGTATTTCAGGGGTGCGCTGGAAGTTCCACACGCGATTCCATCAGGGTACGTGTACATCAGGGTTGCGCGGGAAGTTTCACACGCGATATCAGGTACGTGTATTCCAGGGGTGCGCTGGAAGTTCCACACGCGAATGTCCTGGCTACATGTATCTTGGGGTGCGCGGGAAGTTTCACACGCGATATCAGCAGGGTACGTGTATATCAGGGGTGCACAGGAAGTTCCACACGCGAATGTCCTGGCTGCGTGCATTTCGGGGTGCGCGGGAAGTTTCACACGCGATATCAGCAGGGTACGTGTATTCCAGGGGTGCGCTGGAAGTTCCACACGCGAATGTCCTGGCTACGTGTATCTTGGGGTGCGCGGGAAGTTTCACATGCGATATCAGCAGGGTACGTGTATATGAAGGGGTGCGCGGGAAGTTCCACACGCGAATGTCCTGGCTACGTGTATTTCGGGGTGAGCAGGAAGTTTCACACGCGACATCAGCAGGGTACATGTATTCCAGGGGTGCGCGTGAAGTATCACATGCAAAAACAGCAGGGTACGTGTATTCCAGGGGTGCACGGAAGTATCACACGCAAAATCAGCAGGGTACGTGTATTTCAGGGGTGCGCAGGAAGTATCACACGCGATTCCATCAGGGTACGTGTATTACAGGGGTGCGCGGGGAGCACCACACATGAATTGCACGTGTGGGTCCTCCCAGGTGTTCCCTCTACACCCTCCACGGCCCCTGCAGGTGGCCCACACCACAGGGGCCTACCCTGCACATGTCCTGCAGGCACCCCATCCACCATGGCCATGCCCCCCAGCCAACCCACATGTCACCTTGCACTACTGCCCACCAACGCATGTCCCCCTGCACCCCCAGCCACAAGGGGCAGCCTCCACCAGGCCCCCACTCATGTCCCCTATCACCCCCACCCCCCAGCAGTGCAGGGGCAGCCTCCACCAGGCCCCCACCCATGTCTCCCACCACCCCCACCCCCCAGCAGTGCAGGCGCAGCCTCCACCAGGCCCCCACCCATGTCTCCCATCACCCCCACCCCCCAGCCACCAGGGGCAGCCTCCACCAGGCCCCCACTCATGTCCAACTCGTGTTCCCCTGCACCCCCGCCCCCCAGCACTGTGGTGCACCCTCCACCAGGCCCCCACTCATGTCTCCCATCACCCCCACACCCCAGCAGTGCAGGGGCAGCCTCCACCAGGCCCCAACTCATGTTCCCCTGCACCCCCACCCCCCAGCACTGTGGGGCACCTGCCAGCAGGCCCCCACTCATGTCCAACTCATGTTCCCCTGCACCCCCACCCCCAGCACTGTGGTGCACCCTCCAGCAGGCCCCAACTCATGTTCCCCTGCACCCCCACCCCCCAGCAATGCAGGGGCAGCCTTCTCCAGGCCCCCACCCATGTCTCCCATCACCCCCCACCCCCCAGCCACCAGGGGCAGCCTCCACCAGGCCCCCACTCATGTCTCCCATCACCCCCACCCCCAGCTACCAGGGGCAGCCTCCACCAGGTCCCCACTCATGTCTCCCATCACCCCCACCCCCCAGCAGTGCAGGGGCAGCCTCCACCAGGCCCCCACCCATGTCTACCACCACCCCCACCCCCCAGCACTGTGGGGCAGCCTCCACCAGGCCCCCACTCATGTCTCCCATCACCCCCACCCCCCAGCAGTGCAGGGGCAGCCTCCACCAGGCCCCCACCCATGTCTCCCATCAGCCTCCACCAGGCCCCCACTCATGTCTCCCATCACCCCCACCCCCCAGCCACCAGGGGCAGCCTCCACCAGGCCCCCACTCATGTCTCCCATCACCCCCACCCCCCAGCCACCAGGGGCAGCCTCCACCAGGCCCCCACTCATGTCTCCCTTCACCCCCACCCCCCAGCAGTGCAGGGGCAGCCTCCACCAGGCCCCCACCCATGTCTCCCATCATCCCCACCCCCCAGCTGTACAGGGGCAGCCTCCACCAGGCCCCCACCCATGTCTACCACCACCCCCACCCCCCAGCACTGTGGGGCACCTGCCAGCAGGCCCCCACCCATGTCCAACTCATGTTCCCCTGCACCCCCACCCCCCAGCACCCGGGTGCACCCTCCACCAGGCCCCCACTCATGTCCTCTATCACCCCCACCCCCCCAGCCACCAGGGCAGCCTCCACCAGGCCCCCACCTATGTCCCCTATCACCCCCACCCCCAGCAGTGCAGGGGCAGCCTCCACCAGGCCCCCACCCATGTCTCCCACCACCCCCACACCCCAGCAGTGCAGGGGCAGCCTCCACCAGGCCCCCACCCATGTCTCCCATCACCCCCACCCCCCAGCCACCAGGGGCAGCCTCCACCAGGCCCCCACTCATGTCTCCCATCACCCCCACCCCCCAGCAGTGCAGGGGCAGCCTCCACCAGGCCCCCACCCATGTCTCCCACCGGCCTCCACCAGGCCCCCACTCATGTCTCCCATCACCCCACCCCCCAGCAGTGCAGGGGCAGCCTCCACCAGGCCCCCACCCATGTCTCCCATCACCCCAACCCCCCAGCAGTGCAGGGGGAGCCTCTACCAGGCCCCCACCCATGTCTCCCACCACCCCCACCCCCCAGCAGTGCAGGGGCAGCCTCCACCAGACCCCACCCATGTCTCTCATCACCTCCACCCCCCAGCCACCAGGGGCAGCCTCCAACAGGCCCCCACAAATGTCTCCCATCACCCCACCCCCCAACAGTGCAGGGGCAGCCTCCACCAGGCCCCCACCCATGTCTCCCATCACCCCCACCCCCCAGCAGTGCAGGGGCAGCCTCCGCCAGGCCCCCAACCATGTCTCACACCACCCCCACCCCCCTGCAGTGCAGGGGCAGCCTCCACCAGGCCCCACCCATGTCTCCCATCACTCCCACCCCCCAGCCACCAGGGGCAGCCTCCACCAGGCCCCCACTCATGTCTCCCATCACCCCCATCCCCCAGCAGTGCAGGGGCAGCCTCCACCAGGCCCCACCCATGTCTCCCATCACCCCCACCCCCCAGCAGTGCAGGGGCAGCCTCCACCAGGCCCCCACCCATGTCTCCCATCACCCCCACCCCCCAGCCACCAGGGGCAGCCTCCACCAGGCCCCCACTCATGTCTCCCATCACCCCCACCCCCCAGCAGTGCAGGGGCAGCCTCCACCAGGCCCCACCCATGTCTCCCATCACCCCCACCCCCCAGCCACCAGGGGCAGCCTCCACCAGGCCCCCACTCATGTCTCCCATCACCCCCACCCACCAGCAGTGCAGGGGCAGCCTCCACCAGGCCCCCACCCATGTCTCCCATCACCCCCACCCCCCAGCAGTGCAGGGGCAGCCTCCAACAGGCCCCCACCAATGTCTCCCATCACCCACACCCCCAGCAGTGCAGGGGCAGCCTCCACCAGGCCCCCACCCATGTCTACCACCACCCCCACCCCCCAGCACTGTGGGGCACCTGCCAGCAGGCCCCCACTCATGTCCAACTCATGTTCCCCTGCACCCTCACCCCCCAGCACTGTGGTGCACCCTCCACCAGGCCCCCGCTCATGTCCCCTATCACCCCCTGCCCCCTGCCACCAGGGGCAGCCTCCACCAGGCCCCCACTCATGTCCAACTCGTGTTCCCCTGCACCCCCACCCCCCAGCACTGTGGTGCACCCTCCACCAGGCCCCCACTCATGTCTCCCATCACCCCCACCCCCCAGCAGTGCAGGGGCAGCCTCCACCAGGCCCCCACCCATGACTACCACCACCCCAACCCCCAGCACTGTGGGCCAGTAGTCCCCCACTCATGTCCAACTCATGTTCCCCTGCACCCCCACCCCCCAGCACTGTGGTGCACCCTCCACCAGGCCCCCACTCATGTCCCCTATCACCCCACCCCCCAGCCACCAGGGGCAGCCTCCACCAGGCCCCCACTCATGTCCAACTCGTGTTCCCCTGCACCCCCACCCCCCAGCACTGTGGTGCACCCTCCACCAGGCCCCCGCCCATGTCTCCCATCACCCCCACCCCCCAGCAGTGCAGGGGCAGCCTCCACCAGGCCCCAACTCATGTTCCCCTGCACCCCCACCCCCCAGCAATGTGGGGCACCTGCAAGCAGGCCCCCACTCATGTCCAACTCATGTTCCCCTGCACCCCCACGCCCCAGCACTGTGGTGCATCCTCCAGCAGGCCCCAACTCATATTCCCCTGCACCCCCACCCCCCAGCACTGTGTGGCACCTGCCAGCAGGCCCCCACTCATGTCCAACTCATGTTCCCCTGCACCCCCACCCCCCAGCACTGTGGGGCACCTGCCAGCAGGCCCCCACTCATGTCCAACTCATGTTCCCCTGCACCCCCACCCCCCAGCACTGTGGGGCACCTGCCAGCAGGCCCCCACTCATGTCCAACTCATGTTCCCCTGCACCCCCACCCCCAGCACTGTGGGGCACCTGCCAGCAGGCCCCCACTCATGTCCAACTCATGTTCCCCTGCACCCCCACCCCCCAGCACTGTGGGGCACCTGCCAGCAGGCCCCCACTCATGTACAACTCATGTTCCCCTGCACCCCCACCCTCCAGCACTGTGGGGCACCTGCCAGCAGGCCCCCACTCATGTCCAACTCATTTTCCCCTGCACCCCCACCCCAGCACTGTGGGGCACCTGCCAGCAGGCCCCCACTCATGTCCAACTCATGTTCCCCTGCACCCCCACCCCCCAGCACTTTGGTGCACCCTCCACCAGGCCCCAACTCATGTTCCCCAGCCAACATGTCATCACAATCTAGATCCCTGGTCCCTATGGTCAGCCTCCAATGCAAAACACCCACCCGAGTATTGCATCCACCCACTTAGAAATGGCAATAACATGATAGAACACCAATTGCAAGTTTGGAAACGAACACATGTCCCTCACATACACCCAATGGGTGTCAGTGAATCTCAAAACCCATATCATGATATGCATGAAACCAATGAGATGATACTACACATTGAAGTTTGATCAAAAAATATGTATTAAAGGAAACATAAATTGAATCAAAAATAAACAAACAGAAATGGGAATGTAAAAAAATGAAAAGAAGCATGTCCGTGAGAAAATGCGAAACCAAAAATCATAATCCAAAGGAATGGTGTCCAAAGTCACAGTCCATAAAAGAAAATCCAATGGAAAATTATAATTGAAAGCCATTGCTCCATGGGTAAATGGTAAAATAAATAGAAAATCCAACAGTGAACTATGTACAGATGAACAAGCCAGGGTCCATTATCCCAACAAAAGAAATGAAACCTATCTAACAACACTAACTAATAAAAAAAACTATATACAAAAATGTGGCCCATTGTCCAAAAGGTCCAAAAAAAATGCAAAAACAAAGGCAACCTAACACTAACTACAGAACTATGTACAAGGGCAGCGGGCTAGTCCGACGGCTCACTTTTGGATGTCCCGGGCCAGGGCATCATCGAACTCCTGCTCAATGTCCCGGAGGCAGTCCTCCTCGATGGCCCTGATGGTCCGCAGGGCCATCGACGTGTCCACCTCCAACCCCCTGCGGATTGCCTCGAGGCACTTGGCCCGCCTCAGGGCCCTCCGCATGGAGTTCTCCGCCCTGACCATCGTGAGCCATGCCTCTTCCGCCCGCTGCCGCTCCGCATCTATGGCGTGGCCCAACCGCTGCCACACGGAAGACACTTTCTTTCCTGGGTCCTCCTGCCCTCCGGCCGATGTCTGCCCCTCCGATGTCGAAGGCCCCGAGCCTTCATGGCTCCCACCACGTTGCTGCTGCTGCTGTGCCTCTGCCCGTGCACTGCCTCCTGCTGCCTGCACATCCTCGCTGGCTGGGGTGCAGTCGCTGATGTGGCCACCCCTGCTGGACGTCCGACTCCTGACTGTGGCAGGGATGCCTCCTCCACCAGCCTGGCCGCACCGTCAGAAGCAGCTCCACAGAGCACCCAGGTGACTGATGGGTGGGAAGATGGCACGGAGGACGACTGGCGCATGGGGGGTTCAGTTGAGGAGGGGGTCGCAGCAAGCCCCATCAAATGGAGGAATCCGGCCTGGGTGACCTGTCCCAGTAGGTCGACGCAGTCAATGAGCCATTCGAGATGACGTGCAGTCTCCTCATGAAAAGACTGCAGGTCACCTCACATGGCCCGTTGACGCAACGCCACACCAGTCAGGACAGGCTCAACCCGGACCGGATAGCCACATCCGCAGGCAGAGGAAGGCCAGTTGTCGTCAGCTCATCCCCTGCCTGAAAACGGGTCTGGACGTAGGCATCCCTGCTGGTGCAAGATGATGCAGGGACAGGATCAGGAACAGGATTGCACACAGGCACCTCCGCGGCGGCCTGTGCAGCCTCCTGTCCCTGGTCCTGCACTGCACCACTAGCACCAGTGGAATCCCCACCTCCAGACCCCGTCTCTGTTGCTTGCATGGCCTCCTCCTCCACCAAACCCCCCACCAACCTGGATGACTCCGTGCCATCTTCCCCCGTTGGGCCCTGTGGGGTCCCAGCTGCCCCTTCTGCTGTTGAGGAGTCCAACTTCAACCTCCGCCTCTTGGACCTCCCCCCAGCAGCTGCGGCCTGGGACGCGGCACCGGACTCCTCACTCACCAACGAGATCACAACATGGAAGGGGAGCCGGGCCTTGCGTCTCCGGCTGGCAGTGGGATCCCCGCCGCTGTGCTCCACAGCACCTTCTCCACCCTCTTCATCAGTTGACGCTGCAGACAGGGAGAAATAAAACACAGGCATCAGGGCACTGTACAATGGACACATACACACATGACAGTTGTACATGAGTGGCATTGGCAAACCTCAGACATGCCATCACAATCCCCAACACACATGTCATTTCAACTCGCACACATGAGCCATACCACAGCCATATCACAACTGCCAGCACCATCCATACACATACAACAGCATGAGCAGGCAAAGCTGAGCCAGACATCAAATGCAACAAAGGAAGTGCACTACACATGTACACACACCACCACACTTGCATGCATGTGTACACCTCTGCCAAGTGTCGCAGTGGTCAGATGGGCATCCATGTCACATCTGCCAATCAGGCTTCCACATTCCGCTGTCACATGCATCCATGTTGCATCACTGTTGCACCCTTGTCAAATACACACAAATGCACATGTACACAGTGCTGATACATGCAGCTGAAAACAACATAAATGCGTGACATCACAAACATGTCTACTTACAAACACATTCATCCAAACGTGTGCCCACACAACTGCATTTGGCATGCAAACCTACAGAAACAAGCACCATCCATGTCTCACACATTACAGCCCTCGCATGTGTTAGCCTCACGGCCCTGTACACCCCCACCCATACTCGACCCCATACAAACAGATGTGCAACCTGCACACTACTGAAACATCACCACACGCACAGCTCACAATCAGGATGACTCCAGATGGGTCTGCCTCTTAAGGACCTGGATGTGGAGCGTGGGGATATGCATTCCAGGACCCTCATCTGATCTTCCGACAAGTGGCCCCGGCGCCCCTTAGCATCCGCTGCCTTCAAGAGGCGCCGGGCCTAGTTCAGGGTCCTGGACCTGAAGTCCTCCCAGCGCTTTTTGACATGTTGTAAGTCGCGGACTGCCACCCCCTCCGCATTGATGGCAGTCACGATGTCAGTCCAGATCCGAGTCCGTCCTTCCTTGTCAGCACGGGAACTTCCGAAGAGGGCATCATACTGCCCCAGGACTTGCTCCACCAGGACACCAACTTCCCTGGCACTGAAGCTGGTGCCCCTCTGCCTCTCTGGCCGGGGGTTGTCAGTGGTGCCAGATGTTGCAGTGCCCGACATGACAACCCCAGATGCAGGAGTGGGTGGGCAACTGGGTCCTGGGGCTGGGCTGTGGAGCGATGGAATCCCAGTCGGGAGTCTTCGGTTCCAGCAGGGGTGGTCACAGCAACAGCACCCCTGGCTGATGTGCAGGCAGCAAATGGCAGGGCACGTGGGCAGCAGGCAGTCAGGCAGCAGCAGATGGCAGGTGGGAGCGTGCTTGGGGCTCTGGGGGGCAGTAATTCGGCCTTCTGGGTCTTCCGTGTGCTTACGCGTGGCCAGCTTGATACGGAGTGATTTGGCACATGAAAATTCTGCACGTCAGCGTGTAATTCGAGGAAAGGCCCTTAGCGCCTAAGCGCATCTGCACGCATACGCAATTTCATTGGACAGAAGGCCCCTCCAGCGCAAGCGCCCCTGTGTCTTGATGCGCACAGGCGTGCATGGGCATTTCAGCGCGCGTGAAAAACTGCACGTCCGCATGTAATCCGAGGAAAGGGCCCATGCGCGTAAGTGACGTGACGCGCGCGGGCGTTTCCCTCAGCACGAGTTGAAGGTGAGCGGGCCCAGCAGTTCGCTGTACTTGCCTTTCGTGGAGACCGACGTTTGTTGCTGCTTCCTGTTGTTTCGCGCGCCATCACAACTTCACAGCTATCAAGGACGTATCTCTTCTTTTGGCGGGGGTATTGGCTACGCGTGTTTTTCTGCATCGCGCTAGTCAGACGGTGAGTCGCACACGCTCTTTTTCCCACTGCGGGTGCCCCTGTGTATCGCACCCATTTTCGATGTCATAGTAGCCTGCGTGTCCCACGGGTATGCGTTATTTGTGTTACTGGGTACCACCGCGTACTGCGGGAGGTTGAATGCACGCACGTAGGCTGCAGGGTTGCGTGCACAGTTTTACTGCAGTTTTGGGGTGCCTGAGCATTGCGTGACCCGTCACTACATCACCGGGGTCACATACAGCCTTGCTGGTGCAGAGGGGCTGTTAACATCTTGCTTCCCACCCCCTTCACCCCAATTGCCCAGGTCAATTGTGGTGTACACCTCCCATTGGCACCACTGCATCTGTGCCGGCACTACTACATCTGTGCCATGGTTGGGAGGCCACCAAAGGTGAGGGGCGCCTCAGCTGGGCGTCCTCCTCATGGCGGGCGTGGTCAGGGACGTGGCCGTGGTGACCAGGGAGTAGGGGGACTCCAGGGTGTCCAGGGCGGCCACAGAGGGGGAAGAGGCAGGGGTGCGCCACTTGAGCACAATGTTGTGCCATGTGTCGGTGCAGTCATGCCACCACCCCCTGTGGTTCCGGTGGATGCAGCTTCTGCATCTGGCACTGGCGCCCGTGTGATCCGGCAGGGTCTGCGCCACAGTTCAAGAGGAGGAAGGTTGCACCTGCAGCAGAGGCTGCGACCCCACACACAGCCACGACCTCCTGCACATCGAGGAAGAAGCCTTTCTGCAAGCAGGAACTGGACTTCCTCGTGGACTACGTGCGGGGCCACAGCCGTGACATGCTAGTGGGTGCCAATAGTCAGACTACGGCTGCCCAACGTGACACCCACTGCAAGCATGTTGCGGAACATGTCAGTTCATTCGGCCATGAGGTGCGCACGGTGCAAGAGTGCAAAAAGCGTTGGAATGACATCAAATGCAGCACAAAGGCTAAGCGTGCCTCTAATTACAACTTGACTCTGGTGACTGGCGGTGGGCCTGCACCAGAGGAGGAAGAGCTCACCCCGCATGAGGCACTCGTTGCGGAGTTCATACCACCTGAATTGGTCGAAGGAGTGGGAGAGATGCTGGACTTTGATGCACAGTCCAGTGAGTGTTGATGCGTGTTTGTTGAGGATGTGTGTGTTTCACTTGTGGGATGTGTTGGGCATGATTGCCACTACATGTGACGTGTACATGGTTCTGATGTGTAAGTAATGCAATGCTTCCGTCATGCATGTCTCCTCTGCCTGCATGCGGGGACTCCATGTAGGCATGCTCCCTTGCCCCTCCTCCGCCACTCTGCACCCCAGTTCCACCTTTGCACTGGTGTTCTTCAATCTTGCCAATGTGTACTTTCTTGTTCATGCGTCCTGTGTAGATGCTAACTTCCAGCGTAGAATCTGCCAGACATATGCCGTGTGGTACAGCCTTAGTACTTGATGCAGGGTATCTCACTTGTACTGTGCATAGGTCAGATGTCCCACAGGGACATGAGTGCCCATTCATGCTCCATGTACATTGCACGCATGCCCCTATGTGTCCTTGACTGGGTGATCACTGTAATACAAGTCCTTGGTTACATACATTGCCTGCCATCTCATCTGCTTCCCCATGTCAACTGTGGCTCAGTCCTGCATTGCACACATGTTTAGGGTCTGACAATCTGTGTGGCTCACAGGCCTCAGCCTGTTCAATGGCCAATTAAGCTGTTGATGCCAGTCAACACTGCCTGTCAATACACAGGTGTATGCTCAGCCTTTTGATACCATGCTAGGCATCCCTGCTTTGGTACTGGGGTGGAGGGGTGCTTGGCTTCTAGATATGGTACACATTGAATGCACAATGCACGTGATGTCTGAATTTGACATTGCACTGCCTTCACATTTCCTGGCACACACCATGGAGTCCTTGTACATGTAGGTAGTGAGTGGCGTACACATTTTCTGCACTGCATACACCCACTTCAATGGAAACTGCCACCTTTCAACAGGTCTGATCACAGAAGCAATTCAAAGTTGACCCAGCATGCATGCCAGGTTATATGTTGTGTGTCACATGTCTGCCTGATGCGTTTGCTGTCGGTGTGTGTGTGTGTGTTGTGTGCTTCTGACATGTGTAGTGACCTTTTTTCTCTCTATTTTTCAGGTGATCACGCAATGGAGGCGGAGGATGGTGTTGTCATGCCAGACACAGGGTTGTTACCACTACATCAACCCGGCACTAGTGGGGGTCGTGGGGTGGTAGGCCACGAAAACCCCCAAGTGCTACAGTCCATCTTGTCTCTGGCTGCCTATGAGTCCAGCCTTGATGACGACTCTGACGTCCATGTTGAGTTGGATGAGCATCAAGTCCATGTGTCAGGGGTGAGTGATTCTAATGTGGACACTCCTCTGTCTGCGACACCTGCACTGAGGGATCAGACAGTCTTGGTTCCTCCACCTGTGGTGAATCGGGACGCAGGGTCACAGTCCACACCAGTCACTGATGTGCCTGGGACATCACGTCGACGGGGGCATGTAGTCGTGCAGCCGCGGGCGGTGCCGACACAGCATGGACCCCCGGTCCTTGGGTCCCGCAGGGGTCAAGCCCGGCAACGCGGTTGCCGCAGGCAACCGCAGTATACTGAGTGGGAGCAAGACATGACTGCCAATTCAGAACTGGATGATCACTGTAATACAGGGGGCAGCAATGGAGAACATCGCTGAGAGCATGGAGCGTGTGGCCCGATCTGTGCTCCCCCCTGCTAGGCAGGTGCTTCTCCGGCAGCAGGCGGCACGGTCCACGGCCCGCTCGCTCAGGCTGGGCATGGCGGCCTCAGACAGGGCACGCCAGGCTGAAATGTCCTCTCTGCATCAAGCAATTGCTGCTCACGCAGAGGCGCACATGGATGCCCTGAGGGAGGAGTATGCTTCCCTCAGATCCACTCTGGGTGTCCTTATGATGTCCCAGAGCCAGTGGGCAGAGGAGAGGTTTGCACAGCTTGAGCGTACCATCTCGGCTGAGCTACAGGCTTGCCGGGAGGTGCAGCTGTTGTCCAGCCAGGCCTTGCAGGAGGAACTCCGTGTTACACATGCTACCTTGCAAGAGGAAGCACGTGTATCATGTGAGGTTCTGCATGCAGACCTACGTCACATCGCCACACAGAACCAGGCTCACCCGTCCGGCAGACTTGCTGCCGATGAGGGGCAAGCTGCGGCTAGGCGTGGCCAGGCTACTGTGCCACGTCCTCCTTTCCAGGATGAGCCAGACTCGGACGACCATCTATCTCCCACATCGGTCGGGCTGTGCAGGCGTTGAGCCCATGGAGGTTTTTTTTTTGGCTCAGCATCATCGCATGTGGATGTTGAGCAGCACCCTGTACCTCCCCCCTCATGGATGCGTCCCCTCCCCCCGGGTCATATGTGGCCATTTTTGATTTTTCTTTTAGTTTAGTTAGTTAAGTTTCTGCTTGATAGTTAGTTTAATTAGGTAATGTAGGTTTTCAATAGTTAGTGTAATTAGTTTATATAGTTTAAAATTGATTGTCTATTGTGCTTTCATGTGACGGTGCGGTGCTTTGTGGCTTTTGAAGGCATCCACTGTCTGTTCCAGCTGGGCCCTTCAGGCTTGTCTTGTGTATGTGTTTGCTGATTGGGGTCCTTGACTCACATATGCCACTCCTGCCCCCTTATCCATGGGCTCGCAAGGATGGTTCAGTGTCACAACCTTTTACACAAGGGCTTTGGACTATCATATCAGTGGCATGTCTGGTGCTGTGTGACTTGTGTTTACACCCCTAGTGGGGATGATTTTGGTGTTATTGTCCACTGTTCAGCTTTTGCTAGATGGGGTGTTTCATGATTAATGTGTACATTCATTGCTATGCATTGTGTAGTATGTTTCTTATCTTTACTGTACACGTGCTTGTTGCAATGCATGCTGTAGATAGTGTTCCACACTTTGGATGTGAAAGACGGACTGATGGTGTGATTTATAATGTGACTCTCTGACATGGTCAAGTAATGAGATGCCTGAAGAGACACACACAGATTACTTTGAAGCATTAATCATGTGTTTCATGCCCTTTCTGCAGGGGGATGATCTCTGTTATGGAGAATTCTCTGTTTAGGCTGAATTTCCTAACCTAGTGAGTCCCCCAGCAGCTTTGCTGGATTTCTGGAGTTTATTTTTTTCCATCCTGCCAAGAGTGAGACTCTTTTTCTCCCACTCTTGGACATGTATGTGTGTAATTCCTTTGAATGTCAATGTGTTTGATGGGCTATGGGGTCTTTTACTCCATAGGGTCTCATATGTTTTGCTATGTGTGTTACACCGTACCCTACGTGCCGTAACACTGGGGCATCCTAGCGGACCTCCATCATAGACTCCATACCCGGGGACTGACTACTGTCTCCCCGGGCATGTAAAGTCACCATTGGCTTTACTAGACCTAAATTTACTAACAGAACTAGTACAAACCATCTTATTGTGGACGTACTAGTAGGGGTAATTCGATTACTCCTGGATCTGTTATTCGAGGGGGCACTTTCCCGTCCCCCCTCGTCGAGTTTTGGCTGGTGGCAGTGGAAACTACTTGTTATGTTCGACCCCGAACATAACCCTATGGGATTCTTCCCATTGTTGGAGATTGATACTGTTTCTCGTTAATCTCTAACATACCACCGGTCTACTTAGCTTAAATAGGTCTATCGGATGGTATTTTCTGCCAGAACCTGGTTTTTAAAAGGGCGTCTGTGTTCGCCTCTGTGACTCCTAAACCAAAGGTTGAGCCCTTTGTTCCACTTTTGGCGGGCCTCTGTACAGAGACCCTCCAAAGTGGTGCCATTCTGTCTGGGTTACCACAGGGGTGTGGGAGGGGGTTTAGGCACCCTGGACCAAGTTGCCTTGCCAACTCCGGTCGTACTCTGGAGTGATTGGCCCAAGTGGTGAGCCTCCCCGCTCACCACTTAGCATGTGTTGATTGACAGCTAGGCTGAATGAATGAGGGTTTTCTGCATAAAAGCAGGGCTTTTGGGACTGGATCTTCAGAAGTCGCCACAGGACCTAAGAATCCGACAAGGGTAACGCTGAGCCGACCTGCACGACGACACCTCCGGTGGAGCCCTGCGGAACCGACTCACCACTTTCCGACGACAGAGGAGATCTCCCTGCCGGAGAGTCTCTTCCCCTGACTGGTGGGAACAACCAGTCCCCTTTGCTTTTTATACGCCTCAGGACGCAGTGGTCAAATTGCCCGTGCAGAGCACCTCGGCAACCGGATAGCCACTACCCCTGTACCGCGACCAAAAGGTGGTGCCTTGTGACGGAGCACTCCGCAGCTGGTCTCTTCCCTGGTGGGGCACCGGACTTCACTTTTCTTCGACGACGAGATCATCTCTACTCTTGGCAAAGACCCGACGTGCATCCACCACCAGGAACAACTGCCCCCGCCGGAGCTGTCTCTCCACAAACAAGGTACCGTGTCCGCCTGGCTTCCCTTTCGATTGGTTCGAGTGAGGTGTCTTAATCCTCTCCTTTCCATTGGGGCACTTCCAAGCTTTCTCACGTATTGTTCTGAACTAGTTCAATCTGCCGATAACAATTTGCTACAAAGACTCAAACGCTTCTCCACAAGAGACTTTTGGTAAATACCGCCTTGCCTCTCTCCGAGTGGGCCTGGCCTCTGAACTTTACGATCTATTGTGGTTCTTGCCTTCTTGCTTTGCATTTTTCCCGTGAAGTATTGAACGGTGTTGATTTCGTAACCTGCTTATTTTTCTCTCCTGTCCTAACTAATATTAGAGTGCCATCTAGGTTGAGGCATACACCTCTGTCTGCAAATAAGTGGTGCCAGTAGACACCTAGACTTGTTGAAATATTGTTAGGGGGATTGATCGTTTCTTCTTCGTAGAGTAATTGTATTTGATTTGTTTGCCGTGATAGTGCCATAGTGTTTTTGATAGATGTTTCGTTATAAATAAATACCTTAATATCTTTACACTGAGCCTCGATGCGTGTTTGCTTGTTTTACTGTGAAGAATTGCCCTATATTGTATACTCCACATACTGCTTAACTCTTCTTGAGGGAAGTCTGACTGCTCAGCCACAGCTACCAAGTGAATCTGTGTGGTACAGACTGCTACCAAGCGGGTTTACTGCCAAACACCTGTAGTCCTAAATCTTTTGCAGTGGTCCCAGAGGGAACTGCACAGGTTTCCGCCTAACAGCCTCCAGAGCACCTTTGCCAGCAAACATGGCCCATTGGATGACGGAATTCTGGACACGTTTGTTGGTGCCCACATGCACATGTGTGCACAAGCAGAGGCACAGGGATTGCAGACCTACATCCTAGAACTGCTGACGTGTTCCAAGGAACTGCAGGAAGGTGAGCAGCACATGGGGGCCACAACACAGCAAAGCTTGCACCAGGCGAGTTGCACATGCAGGCTTAGTCACAGCACTGAGGGTGAGCTTGGACGAATATTGGTGTTGAAGCACACAATGCAGCTCAGATGTGTTGGTGGACTGATGGCTGTTGATTGTAAGGTTGTCTGGGACACCTGCAGGGGCAGTGGCACATATCCTCCGGTACACCAAGGTCCATCGAGGCACTTGTATCAACCATGTAGCCTTCCGAGACATGGAAAGGGGCAGCTCACAGGGACATACAGCAAGGGACATACTTGGGTGCAGTGCATTTCATTTCCATGTACATTATGATAAATGCACTGCCAACTTTGTTTCGGTCATGGTGGTACACAACTTGCTCTGAGGTAATGGCTTGCTATATGGGTATGCCTGCTTACCCAGGGAACATTGCATGTTGTGTGAATTGTGACACATTGGTGTTCCATTTGCCACACACCCACCGGCGGCTGACTTACTGCATTGACTGTGTATGACCCATCAGAGGGGTAATGTTATATATGGGTACGAAGCATCTACACCAGATTGTCTGTTTGTAGAGTAGTTTGTTGCTATGGGGTATGTTTGGTAGTGCGTTTTTGTGTAATTGGCACATACAGGTTGTTGACTGTGGCTCTCTTTGCAGCATTGCAGTGCTCCTGTAACCGGACCTGAGAGTGCGCAGGCAGGAGGCCAGCACTCAAAACCAGAGCTAAGTGTCTTGTTGTTTTTATTTCAAACTGCTCTGCATAGGCTTGCTGGGGGGTGCACTAATGCATGGATGAATGTGTAATTCAATTTGGTATGTTTTTTTCCCCCTAATCACCCGGAATCCTATGCAATTTTGCACCCTGTACCCTCTACCCGGTGTTCCTGCTTCCCGTACCTATCCAAGCAACGTTCCCTAACCCTCTTTCCCTGCTGGGGTTGCGGATGCCTGTGTAAGCCCCAAACTTGCAGGCGCCAAAACCCTAGAGGGGGTGGTTGGTTTGTGCCACTCCTAAGCCTGGACTACAGAAGGCCATGACAATGATGTCCACATTTGTTTGGATTGTGTATGTGTTCATGCAGGTAGTACATTTTCGTGCATTCCCTGCTTTCATGTGTCATTCCTCCTCCCCTCTCCTGCCACTCATTCCAGTTATCCAGTGTGCCAACACCTGTCCCGACTGCATATCCCTGAACCTCCTTCCCCACCAGGGTCTCAGGGGCCTGTGTGAGTTTGACCTTGCAGGCAACCGGGACACGGTGGGGGTGGTTGTTTCGTGACACTCCCGCGCCTGTACACGGGACCTGCGACAGTACACATCCGTTCATGGTGCATCATTCTATGTTATGTACCACACATGGTTCACATCCTGTTGTGACATTGTTTTACTGTGCTACCTTGGTTGTTGCATCATTATGGTAGTACTTGGCCTTTGTGAGGTACTGCTACGTCAAGTCATCTACTGGAGGGTGTTCTGGTTCGTTTTTATGCCTTGGATTTTGTGATTTTGGAAATGAGTGTGGATTCTGAGGGTGCAGGCACCTTTTTACACACAAGGTGGGAGATGGTGATGAAGGGTAAAGGTGATCCTGTGGCCAGGTGGAATTAAGGGTTGAAGGCTCCATGACCCAGGTGCAGTTGTTCAGTGGGTCATGGTCATTTGTGAGGGAGGGGGGGTTGTTGTTGATAGTTGCCTTGCCCTGCAGTGTGATGGGAACCCTGACATTGTAATGGTGGTATCCTATGTAGATGTTGTGTTCTGCTGATCAATGCCTGTTCATGTGTTGTGTTTACCTTTCAGGTGCGAGGGGATAGTTGTGGTTTGACATGCTGGGGTGTACACATGGTGAATGTTCACATGTGATGTGTAGAGAACACTGATGGTCACTTGATTGCACATGCATATGTTGAGTGCATGTCCTTGCTGACCCACACACCTGCACTCTGATGCACTACATGTACTACCACCCTTGTATATCCACGTGTACACTGTTTGCCTTCTGGTGCCCACTGTGTCCCTGCAGCACATGTTCTGTGACCAATTATGGGTCCTGTACATGCCTAATTTGCTTTTTGATGTGGCCTGTCGCTTAGATGTGATGCTCAGGGTGTGCATCACACACAATGGCTGTTCACTGTGCTGTGCGCTGAGCAGTGTGTTGCAGGAGTAGGACACAGCACACAGAAGCTGCAGTGTTGATTTTGTAATGCACAATGTGCATGTAGACAGGCATTCATTGTTATGTTACGTCTACAACTCTTGTAATGCATTTGGAAATGACTTATTTTGGGAGGGAGGTTGTTGGTCAGTCATTTCATCTGATTCCAGGTCAGGCATCATTGTCTGATGCCACTGTACATTTTGGACATGGCAATGTGTACCTTATTGTTACTGTGTTGGTGTATGGGTATTTCTTGCCATGTCATGTTGTGGTTTGGGAGGGTTTGAGTGACATAACAGTGATGGCCATGGCCTGTTTTGCAGGTGTGTGTGATTCACACCTTGCATGTCAGGGTCATCCGCTTCTCAAAGCAACTAGCTGGGGGTAGATCTCTCTCCGCGGCAGGCCCCTCCCTCTGGAACAGCCTTCCTGCCTCACTGGAACTTGAGGAGAACCATCTCTGGTTCGGGAAGCACCTCAAGACCTTCCTCTTTGCTTCTGCTTTCTCTCTGCCTCTCCCCTGCAAAATTCTTCACTGGAACTGCACTGGATCTGCAACTGGGCCACTCTCACTGACCTCGGTCCCTGGCCCAGCCACTCTCCACTTGTACTGCCTCCCTGGCAACCCCTGCACTGCGGTATTGTCTCTCTATCCCTACAGCCCCCCCTTCCCAGCACTTGTCTGCACTTACCTTTGCAGTCGCCACCAGCTGGCCTATGTATTTGTTTTTTGGTCTACTTACCCTGTACTGCACTCCCCCCCTTAACCCTTGCACTTTTCCCTTCCCCCTACCCCTGCACTTGCACAATCTAAATGACACCTGGCCTAGTAGGACCGTTGTCTGACTTCCCTTGTTCCCCCCTCCCTGCCTCATCGCACCTTGAAATACTTGTGTAGAGGCCATATCATGTCATGTCATATGTGTGCCTTTTGGTCACACAGGATAGCTTGTGTTTAAGTAGCTAGGGATGCAGACAATGTGGTACTTCCATGGCAACTATCTCAGGGTGGTAGGGTTGTGACAGTTGACTGTCTCTTTGTCATCATCGATTGTCACCTGGTATGTGCCAGGCCTGTGTGCACTCCGCAGGGGTGGGAGTTTATGTGAAAAATGTGGCCACAAGCTGGGTCCGGGCTTCCTCGCCACGTGCCCTGTCCCCTCCCATGGGCAGCGCCTGTGCCTGTGGTTGGGGATGTGGGGGCACCACCATGTCCACCGGGACGCCCTGCCGTGTTGCAACATTGTGCAGGACACATGCTGCCACAATGATCCTGCACACTACTGGTGGTGCATAGAGTAGCTGCCCGCTAGAGCGGTCAAGGGAGTGGAAACGTGACTTGCGCACTCCGAATGTGCGCTCCACTATGGCCCTGGTTGCAATATGGGCAGCGTTGTATCTTACCTGGGGTGGTGTGGTGGGGTTCCGGATTGGCATCATCATGTGGTTGCTCAGAGGGTAGGCACTGTCCCCTGGGGAGGTGTAAATGGTTGTGATTATTGGGGTTTGTTTATTTGTGTGCATGTGTGTGACATGCATGCATGTGCAAGGGCATTTGTACTCACCTAGGAGCCATGTGTCGCCATGCTGCCCAGCTTCCAGGGCCCGGCTCAGGGCGGACATTCTGTATATGAAACTGTCATGGGTGGAGCCAGGGTAGTTTGCATAGACAGAGGTGATGATTCCCTTTGCATCGCATACCACCTGTACATTTATGGAATGCCAGTGCTTGCGGTTTCGGTAGATGTGCTCAGTGGCCGTAGGTGGACGTAGGGCCACATGGGTGCAATCTATGGCACCGAGCACTTTGGGGAAGTGTGCCACCCTGAAAAAATCCAGGACAACGGCCTGTCTTTCTGCGGGTGTTCTGGGCATGTATATGTGCCTGCGGACTGAGGGGCGCGCTGTCATGATTGCCAGTACCTGGTGTAGGCAGCGTGACTGCGTGGCCTGTGAGACCCCCCCCACTATGGCAGTAGTCCGCTGAAATGACCCAGTGGCCAAAAAATGCAGGACTTTGAGCACCTTCTCCAAGGGGCTCAATGCTTGGGAGCAAAGGGTGGGGGATGTAAGGTCATCTTCCCACTCCCTGACCAGGTCTAGGATGATGTGGGGTGGAAACCTTGTCCGTGGTGCGAAAATGCGTGCCCTGGCTATTCTCCTCCTCCTGCGGTGTCCCACGATCAGTGCTGTGACAAATGGGGCATTCATCGTAGCTGTATATACGTGTTTGTTGTTTGCGCGCACTTTTATAATGTGGGCGGGGACGCTTCCGCCTGCCTTCGTGTGGCGGACGCGTTGACACCTGTGTGCGTCTTTTGCCGTGTGCGTGTTTCCCGTATTCGCATCCATGAATATGGGTTGTTCGCGTGCGTGTGGGCGTTCCGTGTAGTTCCCTGCAGTAATTCCCCAGTTACGCCTTCTTTTTCACGCGTTATTCCCCATTCCGCGTGTTACGCCCACTGTTCCGCCCACTTTGGTTGTGTACGCCACGCTATGTGCGCTTTTGCAGTGCGCGTAGCGCACACCGTGTATGCCTGCGTGCGCCATGACTGGATTGTGCGCACGGACAGAGGGAAACATGCTCAGCGTCTTCCTTGAATCGCACACGTGTGCGTGCGCTGCGTTTCTCGCGCTTGCGCTACCTTGCGCCTGCTTGCGCTGGGATTTTCGGCGCACGTTTGCTCCATGAATCGACCCCTTAATTGGACTTTCGCACCCAACCTTAATTTTTGTTTTGTTATGTAGGGAATTTCCCTCATAGAAATATGGTAAGTTAGGCATTTGATTTCTTTTTTAATAAAACCCATGATGAATGAAGCACAATCGTCCAAGTCCTTCTTCTGGATCACCACATGATATAAACATAATTTCTCACAAATAGAAACATAGGAATTCCATATTCTCCAATTTTAAAACACTCTCCAATTGGCTTTGAGGCTAAAAAGTATATTACTTTTTTGTTGCTGCTGAGCAAGCTACAAAGACTGTACCATAAGTGGTCTTATCCCAAAGCCAGATAGCGATAAGGTCCAATTGCACTAAATTACAGTCATATGAACTTGAGCAAATGACATATTCTCTGAACTATTCTGTCTGTACAAATGGGCTTCTTGGACCATCAATTGAATTCATTATCTGGTTGTATTACTACTTTCAAAATGGTTTGTGACCCTGTTTCTCTTGGTCAGAATGTCTGGGATCCAGTCAGCCCAGGTGTGTCTGACCCAAATGTTTTTATTTGGGTTTCAGCTTCCAGAGAAGTGGGGGTGGTTTAATTTCTTGCCTGTGATTATTCAGAATGCAGTATTTAAAACAATAATCTGTTATAGCAGAGCGACATACATAAAAAGTGTGTCATAGCCAATACGTAATGGCTGTGACAAGGCATGCTACAATGAAGTTCCTGTCATGACTATACGGCAGTGAGAAAGACCCTAACATTATAAGTGACAATAAACATCTAATGGTTCCATGGCTCAACCATGCAGCTATCAACTGGTTAGCTCTTTCTCATGCCATATTTGGCACACTCCCTTTTTCCCTGCTCTACAAGGTTTTGTGAAAGGAAGAAGAACATTTACATCAGCTCCTTCCTTAAATAGCTATGGCCTTCACAGAACACACACTATCAAATATGTCTTTATTAGGCTATGATCTTGTTTTGATTTTTTATTTGCATATTATTGTTATTGCAAAACGTTTTACAAAAGAAGAACAATCCCCCAAAATCCTAGAGTCCTCATATTTACCTCTTCATATCATAGCCCTATGTTAACTATTTCTGTGAAAATACTTTGGGTACAATTTGATGAGTTCATGATTTTTATAGAACAATGTGCCAAATGCAAAGAAGTGCATTCAGTGTCTTTACTCACACAACTCTGAAGTGTATTTTAAATTGGATTGAATTAACATCTCACTTAATTTTACATAACATGAGCATGTACTGTCCATTTTCTATTTAATCAATGTCTTTTGATATCACCTTCCCAAACCACATAATAGAAGAAATGAAAATGGTGGTTATAACATAGATATCACTTCTTTTGGGGAAATCATATACTCACTTTTGAGAAGATTTTTTCAGTTTTAAGAGCAGCCAAAAGCCTTTACATTTGAAATATCCCATTCAGCAGGTCCCTTTCTGACCTGCTTCTAGAAAGTAAGGATGGTCCTAGATTCCCAAGTGTGCAGGTTTCTTTGCGGGCAAGATTCATCCCCTGGGACATGCCCGGCTCCAGGAATTTTTATCTTGGTGGGCTAGGGTTGTGATCTGGTGGGCCCAATTTCCATTATTTGTAGGTGTATGAGTACCCTAAACAAAGTGCTGGCATTAATCCAGATTTCCGTGATCTGTGATCAGAAGAGCATTTCTTCAAAGATCCGGACAAAAATACATTTCCATCGCTCTATAAAAAAACAGTATAAAGCAAAAGAGAAACAAGGAAAATTGTGTTGCAACATTAATCTACCAATCCTCACTTGTCATATGCTCTCCCCTTTCTATTATATCCACTTCTCCACTTCTCCTTTACCTTTCACCCCAGTCATCTTTCATCAGATCCCTCTGACCACCATTCCCATTTACCTCCACTCCCACCTACACCAAAAACACCCACCATAGATTTCTCGGCCTGGCTGGGGAGAATCAAGGTTGATGCTTCCACCTCCTCTGTGAGTACTGAGCAGCGAGGCCCCTAGTTGTTGTTCCATCTCAGACAGTGTGCACTCAAAAATGCCACTCTAAACACTGTGGCTACTCCCAGCAGGCCCCGAAGGAGGTGCTTGTGGTACCTGCCATCCTGTTGTAAAATGCAGCCCCCCTCCAAAATACTGAAGCAAGGAATAGGACATCTTGTTTCTCACAAAATTACATTTTGAAGCACATTTTATTTTTGTGTTGCATTTCTGAAGAACATTTTAATTGATTTGAGTGCACAAGGGAGTGCTAGCATGCAGTAGAGAGACAGTACAGGTTGAGGGAATTCCAGCTTCCTGGTATCACTTGTGGTGGGCTTTGGGAGGGAGTAGAGGTACTTGCTACCATGCCATGCCCCTGCACATCATTCTCTGGTATATAAGGTTTACATAATGTTTATAAAATATGCAATTGTCCATGATGGCTTTTTGTTTGATATGTTTACTTTGATTTGCTATTGAATTTCAGATTTTTTTTCAATACACGTGGCCTGATATTTTCTAAGACAGGTGTGTGTCCTGACAAATGCGCTGCCCATCTATCAAACCACAAATGAGGCTTTTTTGAAATGTGAACTGAATCTCTTCTAGAGGCACCTCATTTTGGCAGGTAAGGAATAGTGTGCTTAGATGATTTGCCCAGGATCACACACTTTGGTTAAGCGGTAAAGCCAGAATTTGGGACTAGCTTTAAATTTAGATACTTAACCACGCATCCTCCAAGCTCACGCATCCTCCAAGCTCAAGTTGGTACAAATATGTGTTGAAGTATGGTTTTGAATACCTACAATAATTCTCAATTGTATACAATTACTTTTAAAAGTCACATGACAACCTGTCATCATTGTAGAAATGCGTTGATGAAAAATAGTAAGGGAGTCATTTTGTTTTGAATCCTAAAATGCACCACTACTGTTTGCAGTATTTTGCAAAAGGGCCTCTCCATGCAATTCCAGTCCACCAAGTATTGGTAAAGTAAAGCATAAAACACTGGTAAATATCGCCTTTGATCTTCACTTTTTCACTATGTGCTGGAAAAGTGTAAATCCCTCAGACAATTAACGATTGTGGGAGCCATCCACAATGGTTTCTTTTGGAATCTACCTGCTCTTACCAGTGTGCAAAAGTCAGGTGGATTCCGTAGGAATTCATTGGTTTTGCACCAACATAAAATCACATGCTGGTGGAAAAACAATCGGATTCGGCAGTGGGACATGTATGAGCAGGCAAACTAGTTAAGTCTGATCTGCTCTCCAACTTCACCTGCCACATCATACAAAATCCTGCAGTGCATAAAAAGTGGTGATAAATGCTTTTAGCGCTACTTTTTCCACTCCGCTTGACTTGAAAAATGACCCCCTATGATTGTAGCTTTATTATCGCCATCCTGAATGGAAGTCTACCAGCTCCAGCATAGAAATTAATGAGAATTTAAAAGAAATCTGATAAGATGCAAAGTGAAATGAAATGCATGGCACGTTCATTGTTTCACACAACTTGTTCTTCATCCCCTTAATTTCTAATCACCCATTGTTTCTTTTTATAAAAAAAAGTTTCACAGCAATGGTCACTGGCAGTAACAGTTTTGCATTGCTAATCACTTCCTGTTTTAAATAATCTACCTCTGGGACACATTAAAAAGATGGGACCTCACTGGGAAGGTCTGTTTATCCCTGGCTGTTTGTGTTTGAGGGGAGAGTGACAGAACAGGGTGAAGGGGGCATGGGCATTTGTCTCTTGTCCAAATGTTAAATCCACCACTGATTGCAGTCTTCAGGACATATTTAAATACTGTTTTTTCAGTTTTGAAAGATGTACACCTTTTATACTTTGCCCACAACATTAAAGAAAATGCTCTTCTCTTGTGTTATTTTCCATGTGTTTGTAATTAATCTTCTGAGAGGCAAATGTTTATTGGGGGATGATAATAATCCTCCCAACCCGCTGCCCTCCTATCACTGGTGGGGTCCCACAGCAGATAATTTCCATTTTTGGCACTGCCTAAACACTGCCTAAACACCCAGCACCCAGGATTTACATCATACTTTTCAAACAAGACCCACAAAACACATGATGTATTCTGTCTGCATGCAAACTCTGTTAAATTATTCAAACAGTATGAGGTTATCAATTCAGTACTTACTAGTCTGAATCATGAAAGGTTCTAACAGAGTAGACTAGGCTTTCACACAGACATAAATACATTCTATTATATATATATTAGGAACCCCACTGTCAAGTATGCATGAGAAGATGTTCTGACACTAGTCCATACATGCCATACTAACCGTGTTATTTTCATGTAGGGCCTTGTTGAACCAAACCGGTAAGGTGCAGCTGTATTCCCTAGGCATAGCAAACAAGGTACCCACATCTGGGCATATACACTTTCACTTAGGGTGAAAAACTGAAATCAACATGCATTGCCAAAGCCAACAGCTTTGGCTTTCGGTAAGGCATAGGTAGGCATTTGCCAGGCACTGCCATAAAGGTACCAGCTGTCCATAAAATGGGAACAGCTAGGGAACTGTCTGAGTACCTGGGCATATGATATCATTGCTTGGAAAATGTCTCTCTAATACCTATACACAAGCCAACACTACTTGTTTTTTTGATTGCTTTTTAGAGACAGGACTCCAGTCCAAGGAACAGAGGCATTGACACAGATGTTGCGTATAACATCTATCACACCAGGAGCACATTTGCAGGGGCAAATAAGTAATTAAACTGAAAAGAATTATTCTTATATATAACACTGGCCGGACCAATACAACACAGAGGTGTGTGTTACTTTGTGATAGAGCTTGCTCAAAGAGTTCCCAAGGGGTACGTTTTGGCAGTGAGGGGCATATAGTTGGCATAATGCCATAGGCACTCAGATAGCCATGGCTAGTCATTGGGTGGGTAGCACCTCACATCCTGTCTCTATCCTATCTGTGTTCCTCCTGCAAGAGTTCTGGCTTACACTTAGTAGGCAAAACTAAAAAAGGATGGATGTAAGTCTCAGAATTAATCATAACCACTGGCATTGCTCTGGTCAGCCTTTCATAACATTGGGCCTCATTCCGAGTATGGCGGTAAGGGATAGCGGCCACCGCTAACGAGAGCGGTGGCGGTAATCCCTTACCGCCATACTCCGAGTTCCCTTAGCGCCATGGTGCTTTTAACACCTGCTTTTAGCAGGCGTTAAATACCATGGCGCTAAGGGACCTTGATGTTAATTACGCCACCGTAATTTACGGTGGCGTAATTGACGCCTTCCCCACTCCCATTATGCCCTATGGGGCAAGAATGGGAATGGGGAAGGGTAAATGGGGATTGGGGAATTACCGCCCCGCCAACCTTGGAATGGGGCGGTAATTCCGCCAACCACCAAGGCGCTGCCGGTCCGGGTACGGCGTCAACCAAGGCGTTAATAGCGCCATTGGTTAGCGCCGTACTCGGAATGAGGCCCATTGTCTGCAAATTAGCCTTGGCCCTGCCACTAAAGCGAGCAGCCTTCCCAAACTGTTAGACAGCTAGACCACAAATCCTGCTTGTATTACAGTGCAGAGGGTACATGGCATAGGAATTTAGGCTGAATTACACCTTTTGGTGGTAGAACCAAGATTCATTTGCAAATGGCGTGTCCCTCTCTGTAATGCCACAGAAATACTAAATAATGATGGCATGGAATGTTGTGTAGAGCAATGATAGTGGTAATGTTTAATTGCAAATCCTTGTATCTGTTACTTTTTGATTTAACTTCTCTCCCCTCAAGAATTTCATTTTTTGTCACTACCAACCTTATTTTTACACTTATACTAAAGTTGTTAACGCAGCAGAGTATATATGTTTCAATTAAATTTGGAAAGGCCCCCAGTAGATTGATGCACCTTCTGCAGGAATCTGTGTGCAAGGAACATCATGTGTCGTTTATTGTTTGATATAGTAAAGCATTTTATTAAGCACGATGTGAAAAACATGCTGAATTCCCACCAAAAATAAACATACTTTAAATTACAGAAACCAACTTTGTGCTTTCATGGCTGTGAGGCATAGATAATTGTCCAGGGCAAGCAAACAAATCCTGGCCAGGCCTCCTGCAGTGCAGCCCCTCCGAATGCTAATCTCTAAGAGTTTCCTGCTGCATGTTTAGAGGGAAATGCCCCCCCACACAGCAAGTCCACGACTCCACTTGGGTCCCACATTCAAGGCCTCCTTTCTATAGCCCCCCTGAAACCACTGCTGGTGCTGGGCCTGACCTGGATCAGGAATCTCCCTTTCTGCAGCCCGTAAATTGGTCTCTCTCAGTTCATCCATCATTAATCATAATCTAAGGTGTTTTTCTCGTCTGCAGCTTCTTTCAATGTCAGAATACCATTCCATCTCAGCTTCCAAAGTCTCAGACATTCTCATGATTATGCCATAAATATGTAAAACTATGAAAACTATAGGGTTGCCCCACCTTATATAGAGAAACTCCTATTGAATACACATCCCCAATTTGATTATAATTTCTTTATTTGTAACCAAATGTCCTATCTTCTCTTTAAGACTTTACATGCTAAATTGTTTTCTTTAATAACTACTGGTTGCAACCTATTGGGATTTGGATTTCTGAAATGTGTCCTGACATACACAAACCTGTATATGCAACTTTAATGTGTGCAATGAATATTCATAATGCTAGGAATATTATTAATTTTGTTAATTATTGAACATCATAGAGAATGAAAAATTGTTGCTAATCGAAGAGGAAACTCTTAGCTTTGAAAAGCCTCTGGGCCCATGCTTCTGGGTCTTATAGTTATGAAATTATGATATAATGCCAATGGTAAATAACACAGGCTGTTTAAACTAAGGGAAATATACATGATTGGACATGCCGTTTATTTCAACTAGGGACCTCGTGCTTCAGCATGCTGGATTATATAAACACACCTATGTAAATGATTCTTGTCAAAGATCAATGTATGTCAAAGGACAGGGATCTTTCATTCTGTTCTTCTTAGACCAACAGAAATGTTTTGTTTCATGATGATGGATGCTTTCCCTTGTCATAATAAGTGCAATTAATATTGTTTGAAACGGACAAAAAGAGTACACATATTCACCAGCAGATGCTAATCTCTACATACACTGCAACTCTCCAGTATTGCCAATGTGGGGGGCCAGATTGCTCTGTGTTGAAACACCGGTCAACTGAAAGTCAGCACAATATGTTATTAAAACCAATATAGAACAATTAGCCTGATTCATAGAATTATTTGCGTTAAAAACGCAGATTTGCGCACCTTTCTGCCCAAAAATCCCTGTTTGAAGTATGGGGATTTTCGGGCAGGAAGGCGCGCAAATCTGCGTTTTTCACGCAAATAATTCCATGAATCAGGCTGAATGTATTTTTCCTTCAATTACATTTTGAAATATTTAAAATCCACCATAATAGTATTTGTAGAAGAATTGAATTATCTGTTTGCATGGGAATGAATAGTCTTGAAACTTTGAGGCCTTAAATTAAAAGAGTTTGTTCTGGCTTTTTTTCAGCATCTCTCACTTTGAATTCAGGAAGTCCGCATGTGCCTTTAATTCTCCCCACACACCCCACATGCCTATTCTCTTTCCAGCCCTGTACACACCCTCTTCCTTCTCACTGGTGTGCAGTTCATGCTTGCAAAGCGACCATGCCGGTAAGCAACTACGCTCAATTGGCTCATGGGAAATATGTGGCACCCATTAATGCATCTAACATAAACCAGACAAAAACTGCAAAGATAAAAACGTAGTGTAAATCTTTTTTTAACAAGTTTGTGGTAATCTGGACTCTTTCCATTAAATTGATAGCAGATGCAGCACATTTCAGCTAGGGCACATAGGCCCTCATTACGACCCTGGCGGAAATCGCGGTGCTAAATGCACCGCGGAGCATGGCGGAAAGCTGCCGATAGCGCCATGGAGGTTGGCGGATTTTCCGCCCCATGCCGACCTTGGCGGGGCGGTAAATCCCCAATCCCCATTTTACCCTTCCCCATTCCCATTTTTGCCCCATAGGGTATAATGGGAGTGGGGAAGGCGTTAATTGCGCCACCGCAAAATACGGTGGCGTAATTAACATCAAGGTCCCGTAGCGCCATGGATTTCTCCGCCCGGAAAAACCAGGCGGAAAACGTTCCATGGCGCTACGGGAACTCGTAGTAGGGCGGACGGGTCCGCCGCGAATAACGCTGGCGTAAACCCACTCCGCCAGGGTCGTAATGAGGGCCATAGTCCTTTCTGAAAACCATGGGATTAATGGCACATATCTAAGCCGATGTGGAATTTTAGACAATTGCCTCTACTACTATGCATACCAATATTTGTTGCTGCACTTGGTGTTTCTAAAGAGATAGTTGCGAGCCGAAACATGAAAACTGGAGAGTGTGCATGGGTTAATTCAACTGGGAGTCTGCAGGAATTCAAACATTGCAGTAAAATCATTTGTAGCCACATCCGGCGTCACCCAGGTGAGCACCCCTCCACCCTTGATTGGCTTTATTCTTTCCTGGAGCTCCGTCGCTCCGCTGCCCCATGGGGAGACGGCCACTTTGATCCGGCATCTCCCAGGTGAGCATTGTTTTGGTGCCTTGAGCCCTGTGGGCCCAAACATCTATGGCTGCTTTGCGGGTTGCCTCCATGCCCTGCATGTTATCCTGCTTTTTCCCGGCCCTTTCATCCCACTCCCCTCCCTCAGCCTGCCTCCCAACCCTCCCTCCACCGATGATTGGCTGTGTGCCTTCTTGGAGCTCTGTTGCTCTGCTGCACCATGGTGAGACCGCCACTTCGATCCGGCGTCCCCCAGGTGAGCATTGTTTTGGTGCCTTGACCCCTGTGGGCCCAAACATCTATGGCCGCGTTGCGGGTTGCCTCCAGGCCCTGTGTGTTATCCTGCTTTTTCGCGACCCTTGCATCCCTCCCCCCTCGCTCAGCCTGCCTCCCAACTGTCCCTCCACCCATGATTGGATGTATACCTTCCTGGAGCTCTGTCACTCTGCTGCACCATTGGGAGACTGTGCCACTTCGATCCGGCGTCCTCCAGGTGAGCATTGTTTTGGTGCCTTGAGCCCTGTGGGCTCAGACATCTATGGCCGCATTGCGGGTTGACTCGAGGCTCTGCGTGTTATCCTGCTTTTTCCCGACCCTTGCATCCCTCTCCCCTCCCTCAGCCTGCCTCCCAACCGTCCCTCCACCCGTGATTGGCTGTATGCCTTCCTGGAGCTCCATCGCACTGCTGCACCATGGGAAGACCGCCACTTCGATCCGGCGTCCCCCAGGTGAGCGTTGTTTTGGTGCCTTGAGCCCTGTGGGCCCAAACATCTATGGCCGTGTTGCTGGATGCCTCCAGGCCCCGCATATTATCCTGCTTTTTCCCTGCACTTTCATCCTCCTCACTTCCCTCAGCCCACCTCCCAACCCTCCCTCCACCTGTGATTGGCTGTATGCCTTCCTGTAAGCTCCTCCAACTGTGATTGGTTGGCTCTCTGGCCTTAATGGACTCCCCCAGGGCAGCCCTATGCCCAACAGCCCCTGCGGCTAAGGGCCCCAAGACAAAGGGTGGCTCCTACCTCGGCGGCTCCAGATGGTGTCTGCAGGTGTCCGTAGGAGACGCCAGGGAAGCCAGGAGCCAGCCGTCAACCAGCACCAACCACCAAAAAGATAAGTGTGGTGTGGTTGGGGAGTAGAGCAATTACTCTACTCCAGAAAGCCCAGCTACTCTACATTATCCTATCTCTAAACTGTGAATGCTTGCATATGCCACACTCAGACAGAACTGTAAATGTTAGTATGCACCACACATAGATGTAATCCATTGAATACCTCCCTCTTAGTCTAACAATTCGAGACAGTGCACTGAAAGTTTACTGAATTGTACTCCACTCATAACACTGCCACATAGTGCAGCCAAAGATTACTAGAAAGTTTCTCCGATGGATTCACAAACATTACCTTATGTCGCCTTATGTCGCCTCTGGATAGAAATGCAATTGTTAACATGTCCCACACCCAGATGGAATTTGTGAATGTCAACAGGTCGTGCACTTAGATGTAATCATGACCATTAGCCTGTGACACATGCAAATAGAATTGTGCATGTTAGCATGTCCTAGCACGTCCAACACCCTGATGGAAATGTGAATGTTAGCATGTGCCACATTTAGAGATGAAATTGTGAACATTAGCCTACGTCGCATCTAGTTAGAAAGGAATTGTCAGCATGTTCCACACTTGTGAATGGTAGCATGCCCTTAGATGAAATCATGAGCATTAGCCAGATTTTCATCTTGATATAAATATAAATGTTAGCATGTCCCAAACCTAGATAGAATCGTGAACAGTAGCAGGCCCCACATCTAGATGGAATTGTGAATGGTAGCATGTGCCTCACTTAAACAGAATTGTGAATAGTATCATCTTCCACGCTTAGATGGAATTGTGAACAGTAACATATACTACACCTAGATGGAATTGTGAATGGTAGCATGTGCCTCACTTAAGCGGAATTGTGAATAGTATCATGTTCCACGCTTGGATGGAACTGTGAACAGTAGCATATCCCACACCTAGATGGAATTGTGAATGGTAGCATGTGCCACACCTAGACAGCATTGTGAATGGTAGCATGCCCCACACTTAGCATGTGCCACAATTATATAGAATTGGGATTATTAGCATATGCCAAACTCAGATGGAATTATGATTATTTGCAAATGCCACACTTAGACAGAATCGTGATCACTAGCATATGCCACACCTAGATGAAATCGCGAACATTGGCCGGCGTCGCATCTAGATGGAATTGTGTTTGTCAGCATGTGCCACACTTGGATGGAATTGTAAATGTTAGCATGTGCCACACCTAGACGTAATAGTGAACATTAGCCGGCGCTGCATCTGGATTTGATCGTGAAGGTCAGCATGTGCCACACTTAGAGAGAACTGTTATAACTAGCATATGCCACACATGCTAAAATTCACATGGAATTGTGAATGTTAGCATGTACCACATCCAGATATAATCATAAACATTAGCTGGTGTTGCCTCTAGACGTAATCGTGAACACTAGCCGGCGTCTCATCTAGACGTAATCGTAAACATTATCCGTCGTCGCCTCTAGACATAATCGTGAACATTTGCCAGCGTCACATCTAGAAGTGATCGTGAAGGTCAGCTTGTGCCACACTCAGGTGGAATTGTGATTATTATCATATGCCACTCTTAGATGGAGTTGTGATTATTAGCACTCGCCACACTTAGATGGAATTGTGAATGTTAGCATGTGCCACACCTAGACGTAATCATGAACATTAGCCGGTGTCGCATCTAGATGTAATCGTAAACTCTAGCCGGCATCTCATCTATATGGGTTTAAAATGTCAGCATGTGCCACACTAAGATAGAATTATGATTGTTAGCATTTGCCTAGTTAACCAATCCACTAACAGTTTCACCACTCTGCATATACCTCTCAAACTCTAACTAAACACAACCACAAGCCTATAACTCAACAATCCGCACAAACTTCACTACGCTGCAACAACAAAACAAACCACTCATAGACTGGCACAACAGCACACGATGACTACCGACCGAAAAACAACCCAAGCCCATCCAACGGAATTCCGGGCTGAGGCCGCCAACAGCACATCACTGCTCTCTTGCACTTTTCCAGTTTATTCCCACTAACTCACCCTCCACTCCCTTTTTCAGAGCCGCCAGAGCGCCAGGGGACCACTCCGGTGGTGATAGTGTGCGGTACAAATATTCTTTAACATTAATATTAACATTCTTTCTTTTCTTTTGAATTCCTGCTGGCCAATGTGCTGACACAATTTAGCATCCTTGCAATCATTCCATATCCTCCCCACCATTTTAATGTATTTTGGACACCTACCATTATTAAAACACATTTCTAAAAACAGAAAACCCTAAATGAAGGATGAACTGGTGTTCGAGGCTGGGGTGGCATTTTGTAATAACTCCAGAGACTTTCAGACAGCCTGAGTCTTCCCATGGAAAGGACAGAGTTGAGCAGCTTGCAAGTTACCTGATGTTCCTGGCTGCTCAGGGATGCTGTTGTGTCTCAGGGACAGCAACGCTCCCAAGAACTAGCGTAATTATAGCCTGGAAAACCCCAGATTTATGCAGTAGGCGTGGAGCCGGAAAACCCAGACTCAATGGAGGAAGCAGTCAAAGTGAATGGCAAAGCCCAGCTCTATTAACATCCAAAATAAAACAGGGACAGTATAAAAGCAAAGGGTTGCAGCTCTCAAAAGCTCTCATACAAAACAGCCGATTATAAGGCAGACTTTCATCATCACTTACACCATACTACAATCTTAGTTATGTAAACCTACGGGGTGAGGGGATTAGTTAGGGAATTGACTATATATACATTATGTATAGGTTAGACTGCTAATAGGATATTACATATATGATTGCTCCTCCTGATAATAGTGAATACATGTCATCTTTAAAATATATCAATGGTTGACATGACATGTACTGGGCGGCCTAACATTGAGGGTCTTGATTGGTTGGCATTCTACTGACCAACCTTGGACAACTGACAGGTCATCAAGACATGAGCCAGATTGGAGTAGGGAGTAAGAGGTCCATGAACTGCTTTCCTTTCAATGAAACACGATACTATACATTATTCCTAGGCCATGATCCAGATAAACCTATTTGTACTTAACTTTGTATGGTACCTCATGCATGGGAACATGCATGAGGGGTGAGGGAGGTGTCCTAGCTGTGTCCAGGGCTAATGAATAGACAGTGTTTTTCAATTTCGGGTCACGTGTGATGAGACCGCATTTGTAATTATTTTACACTGCGTTTATTGAGAATTTAGATAGTTTAAGTGTTATTGCTTTCACTGCCACTGGGTACTTGCTTGATTTGTTCCCTCTAAAGTCTTGGGGCCTCATTAGGACCCAGGCGAAATGGGTTTAATGGTGCCGGTAAAGGTGCCGGCACCGTTAAACCCATTCCACCCTATTACGAGGTCCCCTTGCACGACCCGCTCTGGACGTCTGGTCAGACCCGAAGTCCTTTGTGGGTCCCGCGAAGAGACCAGGGAGCTAACTAAGCCTCTCTGCTAACTAAGCCCTCTGTACCCTCCTACATTTCTCAGTAACCGTGGCTCAGTCTGCATAGCTATTTTCTGAGACGTGCACGGATATGTATTTCAGTTAATTCAGCATTTTGAATTTTTGTGAAGCCTTGAGGCCTTTCGTTTACTTGAAGCGTATTTTGGCTTCCATTTTGTAAAAGATGGCTGCCTATTACTCTCATGTTTCTATGTTAGTGAGCTTTATACGTGTGTAGTTCATGTTGCATTCAGCATATACATTCCTTATGTTAGTATTTTTCATCTCTAAATGGATGCAGTGGGTATTCTGTGTGTATAAATGCATATTTGACCTAGCATTCATGTTTCTTAATGGTGAATGCATATTTGCTGCATATCTATTGCATGCACCTGTGTGGTTTCACTGTGAGTGTGCTTATTCTCACCATCTTTAGTTGAATCATATCCATATTCTACTGTACCTGTCTGGGTTATGGGCATTAGGGCCAACTTAGTGAGTAATGTTTCTCACCTGTGCTATTTTGGGACAGGAGAGGGGCAGTAGCTATGGATGGCTTATTCATTTGCCTCTCAACATTCCTCCCTCTGGCTGAGTCCTCATCTACGCCCTCTTTTGTGCCATTGCAGGCATAAGGTATTTTAGGGTCCATACTTTACTCACCCCCTTCAGGTTGCCTGCACTTCTTTTGTTTTTGTCCATGCTCCAGGTCATATAGCAGCACTCTCCATTGTATTTGCAATATACCCATTGTTCGACTTGATTACAAGGGTCTTGGGATTATATATGTTTTGATCCTGGAGGGTTAATAGGACTTTCCCTCACTTGGATATGAACTAGGCCACCTGTTTGGATATGCTCATGTGCAGGAGCATTCAGGTCTATTACTATTTTCATTCCAACTGCTCCAGTGGAAGCTTTTTTGTAACCGTTTATTGCTATTCTTAAAATGCAGAAGGCCAGTAGTATCATTACTACTATTGTTGTTAATATTTTGAATGTATTAGCCAGCCAGGAGAGTATCCATGAGAACAAATAGTTTAAACAATCATCATTTTTAGGTTCACCCACATCTTCCACCATCTTTGTGTGTAATTATGTTTAGGCGGTTAAGGCATCTGTAAGGGTTCCATTCTCACCATCGTGGGATGGTGTGTACGTGCAGCAAGATGACACAATTTTTGCATACATACCACCCTCCAAAGCCATTATTAAATCAAGGACATTCCGGTTCTGTAGAGTCATGAGCCGTAATGCTCTCAGCTATTTTTTTATGGCATTGAAGCCCTTCACAGGTGCATTTATTGTTGTTTTAACCATTTGGTGCTCATGTTGACTTACAGACTGGGAATAAAGAAAGACTTAAATAACATTGTTGCCCTAATGAACAATTTGTGTTGATCTAGTATGTAATCAAGGTCCACTGCTAATTCAGGAGAAACATTGTTTTCTCTTTCACTGTGCTAAAAGGTAAGGGACATTTAGCTTCTTAGGTGTGCATCCATTTGGGGGAAGTAACCAATTTGTACTTCACTCTCGGGTACTATTAGAGCTGGTGTATTATCAGTACTATGGAACATATGCCATCCCAGTTAGGGGGAACATGCATGTAAGCTTTGGAGCCACAAGCCCACTAGTCGTCCATCAATACTGCTGTTCCTGCTTTCATGCCTGGTACATCAGAAATGTAACCGTACACAGTGTTTTTTATCCAACCTGTACTGCACCATTATTCCGGAAGCATAGTAGTATTCATATGGGTATTATCTGTACTGGTCCCCCCTCATCATTGACCTATGTGAGTAACGTTGTGATTTTAGGCCACTTGCCAATGCATACTATATTTGTATTTAACACATTCTCCTCCAGCTGCTCCATGATTGCTAGTGCTTTGCACAACACCAATCCATTGGACCAAACCTCAGTTGTAAGTACAGTTCCTTTCATTTATAACAGGCCCCTTTCCAAACACCTGGGTATTTCTATCCATTTTGTATCATTGTACTGCACATTTTGCGTTCACATATTCGAATCCCTGCCCTACTTATGTCAGATGGCATATATTTTATAACCTTGTGCTGTGTCTCGGCCTTTGCCATAGTCTTCAACTCGTGTATGTAATTATCCTCTCTTGGGGACTTTGCATGGTACACCCACAAAAGTGAAGCCATCTGACCCTGAAACTGCCACCTAGTCATGCAAAGTGCAAGGTGTGTTGGCAATGTGCTTTGTCTTTTAGGTACTTCTGTTGCTATAAAAACTCTGGAGGTTCTCATGGCATAGGGGATGTGTGAGCACACATAAGAGTTCTCTTCACTGTCTCACTCCTCACTTAGCTCATCTGCTGATACCACAAATTATTATTGACTTGAGCGGAATTGGTCACATACATGTTCATGTGCTCAAAGTCATCCATCACACTTCTTTTTTGTCTCTTCATCTGCGTAGCTACTACAGGAAAGTCTTGGGTTACCATTTAATCTGTCATCATTTATAATGCGCTTAATATCCAGAGGTTTCTAAGCACGGACCCGTGGATCGAACCTGTGTTGCTCCGTGTCATCTTGCTTCCATAGTGAGAACGTTGCCCCGAACTATCTACCCAAGACCCTGAGCTATACTGCCTAGATGGCCATTATATTGCTATATACTGGTCTGGCCTCCTCATTATAAAGGACCAATTCTCTAAGTGCCATGAGGATAATAAAATAAAGGCTACAACATGTAAAAAATGTTGCTATTGGAATTATTGCTAATATGTCTACCTTGTGTAAATACCTAGCAGTATTATTTCGTCTACATGCCAAAAGTGAATATTTGACAATATTGAAAAATCCCATTGTCTTAACCCTCAGAAAGTTCTTTTCAGTCTCTTCAACAAGTCAGTATTTACAGGAAAATGATGTTATTATGGCAAGAAAATTCTTATAGGCTTTTACATTGAAGAGTATCAATGTGAGGCTAATTGGTTACTTTTTCTTCTTCCAAAGTTTGAATATCACGCTTTGTTTCGTGCAAGTGTCCGTATAGGAATGTTTTCTCTTTTCTTTGAGTGTCTCTAAGGAGATCAATTTCTCTTTATTTCTTGCTGCGGATTAGCCCTTGCCATGGACCTCATCTGGACTCTTTGCATTTCTTCTTCATCTTCATGTTTTGGGAGATCTGGTAGGGGGTTGACATCACTGAGGTGGATTCAGGCTCGCCTTCCCTGTAGCTTCACTGCTGTCACTGTAACTTCTTCCACCACAAAGGGTCAGTTGAAATGGGGCTGATGCCACTGTCTACCAAAACTTTGACAGAGGTCCTTGTCCCCTGGGAATAAGACTAGGGGCTTTAGCAATGCTGCCGGATCAATTTGTTCAGTGGCTTCAACAATCTTCGACTCCCCCTGCCACCCTCAAAGCTATCAAGACATACATTTAACACTCTACACCATATCCATCAAATAATCATGCATTTAATTTCCAAGTACAGTAGCTACTTTCTTTGCATCAGTGTGTGCTCAAGTGAGAGGAACAAGATGTGTGTGCATTAGGCATCCTGTCAACAGCTCATGCGGAGTCAGGTGATGGTCAAAGCAAGGCTGATTGCATAATGCAAATAGGGCTAAAGGAAGGCAATGGAGCCAACCTATTTTCAGTGTCACTTTTCGCTTAGCAATTTACTCCTTTAGGAAGCTGTTGAGGCGACTGCAAATGCCATTTGCTTGCGGGTGAAAAGCAGACAAAAATGTATCCTTAATACCCAAGAGAATTGTAATGTGCTCAAATACTTCATTTACAAAATTCATTTCATTGTCAGATCGGAATACTTCAAACACTCCCCACCTTGGGATGATGTCACGTCCAAGAAACTTTGCTGTGTATGTGGCATCAGGATGTGTGCATGGACCTGCTTCAATCCATTGGGAAAAGGGACATACAACTACTAAATATACCTGTAGCCTTTACAAATTTTGATCATATATATATATATATATATATATATATATATATATATATGAAAATGCTGAAAGGGTCCTGTAGGATGAGGTAGTGCTCCTTTCACTGTCCTGCAGTACATTGTTGGCATGTCCAACAGTTTACAATAGAATCTGTGAAAAACCAGTTGTCTGCAATCAATGCTACAAGACATACTCTGGATGCGTGTGCTGGGTAATGCGGTTGGTCTAGGGTAATTTGGGCAGGTCTAAGGGCGGTGGTGCTGTTCCCTGCAATTCTGTAATCTGTGCTATGGGTAATGTATTAAAACCTTCTTTTATCATTATATTGCGTGCCTTTGTATTTATTTGTTGCAGTTGCAAATTAGGATATTTCGGTAAAATATGCTGCTCTTTTAGCTTCAAGTTCAGTAGTTTTGTTATCACTAGGGTATTTCTCTGTTTTCAATCTTTAGCTGATATGTAAGACTTATATTAAACATCACTTCATCATTGGAATCATAATCTGTATACAAGTCTTAATATGTTAGTTCAGTCAATCTAGACCCTTTGTCAAGAGCTATCACTCTTCTCCAGTTTATTCTTTCCTCATCAACTACATGCAAAAATATTCTGGCTTCCCTCACTATTGCTACTTCTAGTTGTATGGTAATCACCTGCCCTTCCTCCTCCTCCATAGGCTCTTCCATTCTGAACAAAGATTCTGTAGGTAGTCGTAATAGTCTGTCCTGTATTCTCAGAAGCCATGCTAGTAATAAGTGTACCACATAAAGATATATGCCCGGGTCTAATGCGACCCTCCTTTCTACTTTTTGACAATAGAATGCTGTTATGTATTCTTGAGCATTTACATAATTAATCCCTGGGGTGGAACACATTATTGTCTGGTCAGTGAATAACATAGTCATGTTCAATGTACTCATCAAATCTCTACCCAATATGTTAACTGGTGTTTTGTGGGACTATAGTAATGGCATGAAAAGGTTGTTTTCTCCTAAAGTGATAGGTAAGTAATCAGTACAAGAAACCATATTTGTCACCGCAGAAAAAACGTGTACATTCATGGAAATGCCTGCCAATTGGTAATTTCCTTCTTTAACACAAGATCGAGTCACCCTGTATCTACTAAAAAGGAAAATGTGTTGTCACCTATTGTCATCCCAATCCTTGGTTCCTCTTGTGGGTCTGGTGCAACACATAGGATGGAACACATCACGTCTTCCTGTGGGCTCTCCTATTGTGGGTACATGTACAGTCCCATGTTGGTTAAAGGATTTCCTCCCACTGCTGTCATACCCCTGTCCTAGGTATGGATGCCTGTGTCAATGTGTACATGTTCCATGGTTGCCAATCATTCTGTTGTACTAATGCATGTGTCTGTGCAGGTGCTTGCTGTATCTGCGCTGGTATCTGCTGTGCGTGCATTGGTGCTAATTGAACTTGTATTGGTGCTTGTTGGATGTGGGCATGCATTCCTTGCTGTCCAAGTTGTATTTGTGGCACTTGTGTCTGATACTTTGTGTGATCATGGGCATAATACTCAGGTGGCTTTGTTTTGTATGGGGGTGGGTACACTGTCCCCCTTCTTGGGTCAGCCTCTAGTCTGTTTTGTTAGATCCCTGCCCTGCTTCTGCATACAGGTGAAATGTGACCCATCTTTCTGCATGTTCAACATTGTCCCCTGAATCTGGGTTGGCACCGATTAAACCCTCTGCCTTGTGGAGCTTGTAATCCAAACCCTCTGCCCCTAGGTGCGCTGCCTCAGCCTCTTCAGAAATAAGTATACTCTCCTCTCCCTGCCAAATTCCTGTTAGCTGCTGGCCGCGTCTGTTGTGTCCCTTCTGTGTTAAAAACGTCCCCTCCACTGGTCAATACTGCCTCTTCCACTGAGAATTTCTTTTTCACCCATTTGCTTCCTCCATCTTCCTGTCCTCCTCTTTCTTTTCATCCTTCTCTTGTTTTAATTCACAATGGTGAACAAAAGTCAATTGAATGTCTTCCCACAGCTTTGCTTCCATGTCCACAATCTTTTCCAATTGCTTTTGCACTGCCTCTGCAAGCCCATATCATAATATATGATAAAAGATTGTTATAGTTTTGTCCCACGGTTCTCTCGTTTCTAGCTTCCAATTTTCCTGAATTTCCTGAATATACATTGACTTTGTCCAGTCTCATTTTGCACATCATAATAGCGCTCTTGTCTTGTCAGTCTGTGTATTGAACCCTAAGTGCCATCCACACGTTAGCTCAACTATTTTTAAAGGATGCTCCATCAGGGTCAGTATTTTGTGTAGTCACTCCAGGATAGCCCACCTGTGTCCAAATGTCATCTGGCCTCTCCCCAATTATGGCAGCAAGCAAGCTTTTTACATCACCTACTGATAATATCATCCCATCTGTCATTCTTTCTAATTCATGAATCCATTTACCTTCCCCTGATGTCAGGGTTGGAAGTTTGCAAACCAAATTATTTGCGTCCATGTGTGGCCATGGTATGTATGGTATATATTGTGGCAGTCCCCTATCTGTGTCCTCTATCTGTGTCCGTGGCTAATGAATAGACAATTATGGGTCACGTGTGATGAGACCTTTTTTTGGAATTAATTCACCCTGCATTTATTGAGACTTGAGCTAATACAAGTGCAAATGTTGTTGCTTTATTTACCACCGGGGAATGGCTTGATCCATTCCCTCTAAAGTCTTGGGCTTGAGAAAGCCGAGCAGGCAAAACCTTTTGGTTGGTGCATTAGACTAATATGTCATGTAAACAAGTCACCAATCTACTAAAACACCAACATTCCATTGTAACCAGGTAATATATATTTTATTAGCCAAAACAAAAAGCTTGGAGAGTAAATACCACATATTATCATCTGTTTAATGTCTGTGAGATGCGCTTATAATAAGGAAACCTGGTTTGACATTTTATAGTAAGGCCTAGGTTGTGACCCTTCCCTTAAATTAGCTGCTCTCTAAACTAATTACAAAGGATTGATTCTCTTTTTTAGAGTTATGCTGTTTGGTGGCGCTGCCAGACACAGTCTATCAACCACCCTGTACCCCAAAATGGTTTCACTGTGAGTTTGCTTGTTCTCGCCATCTTTAGTTAAATAATATTCATATTCTGCTGTACCTGTCTGGAATATGGACGGTATGGCTGTTTTAGTGAGTAACGTTTCTCAATGGTGCGATATTGGCGTGGGGGAGGAGCAGTAGCTATGGATGACAAATGTATTTGCCTCTCAAAACTAGTGTGGGGAAACACCCACAGCCAGACAAGGTCTGCTGTCAGCCTTGGGCGTCAACCAGTTGTGCACATCACTGAAGTAGACAGCCAATGGCTATCTCGTACTGCATGCTGCCAACAGTGTCTGTAGTATCACATATTTGCATGCGCCACCAGGAAGTACTTACACTAACTCTGTACTGTCCTCCAGTAGCAGGTAACACCGATCTGGCCTGGCAAGCCACACACAGGGTGCAGAGGCATCCTAGTGTGCTCCATCCGTTTGTGTGAGTCTTCGGGCACTGAACTTCCCCTGTCAAACAGTAGGTACAGATACACATGCAACCACCATGTAGGTCTGTCATCGCACCACTCCTTGAAATGTACTGCTGTAAGCGAGTGCATTGCTTGCCTTGCACATGCATTGGCCACGCAGAGATGCAGGCAGAGAAGACATACATTATCTATGTCATCTTGTAATTAGTTCACACACCTATGAATGTGGAAATGTGCATCCGCTCATTAGCAACATAGATCCTCGCAATCGTTGCAGCAACGCATTTCCCTCAGTGAAAGAGCTTCTACTGTGATAACTTTCCCTAGAAAGTGCCTGCAGTTTTATGAGCGAGCTCTGCTTGAAATTCAGCACATACGAGGCTGGCAATAAAAGAGACAGGAAGGTAGTTAGGCCGATGGATGTAGTTGCCTGACAGAGCCAATCATGCGACCTTGTAAATCTTCATGAATGTGTACGTTACAAATCTTGGCAATACTTGCAGCTGCAGCATCTTTGCAGGTTAGGAATTTGCCTTTGAGAATTGCTTGTATCGTTTAGTGAGCCAAAAGCTCGCGCGGCCTGCATTTTTCCCCATTATGAACGGTGTGCCTTGTCGACACCCCTGGATATCCTCAACCGATAAACTCCCATTCGCCTGCTGCCGCCGTCTATTGTCAAGGCATAGAAGAAAACAGCAAGGATGGCACATGAAGAAAAGTAACTGGTGGCATATCAGATCTTCAACAAATTACTGACAGCCTTGCTTCCTGCCTAGCATGTTTCATTCGCATGTCACAGCTGTGATTGATGAGTGTGCCTCAGCTCCCTGACATGCAACACTGGCATTCACAACACATATCCTACCACAAAGTGTATGCATGCGGCTAAATTGTACAAACCTTGGTGTATGCATGTCCAAACAAAAATGGCATCTCCTTGCAATGTTTTATTTACTTGTGCATTGAATAAATGAACATCGCCCCAGAAAGTCACTGATGGTCACAGCGACATTGATTTGAGGCATCTGTGAGACAATCCATCATCATTAGCTACCTGGCAGCATTTCATGAATTCGATTATTCAATTACAAACGAAACATGGCGGCTAATTATTCAGGTACTGAAAACTAGAAAGCAATGTAGGAATAAGATAAGGCTGATATATGGATTCAAAACTCCAGTGCTATCATACATAATTTACATGTTAATTATGTGTCAATACATTAGACTTTTAGCTTATATTTTGCAGTAGGACTAAAGCACCATGATCCGAATTCTCCTAAAACAATAGCCTATTCTGCACGTGGGAGAACTACTTGTGTTAAGTAATACGGTCCCCAAAGTATGTCTCTCACTGGAAATAGAATAACATGTTGTGTTGTGTGATCCTGCATTACCACACACTCTGTTTGCCAGAATCCTTCTATACTTGTAAAACATGCTTTGTGTTTGCATGTCTACATGGAGTCCAATGGCAGTGAACCCTTCCCTCCTCTCATGAGATAGAGAATATGGTTTTCGGATGCACTCACCATTCATAAATGAGTGTGGCGTTCTAGTAGAGGGCAGAACCTCTTATCATTCACATCTCTGAGGTAGGGGGAGGGCGAGCTCACAACACAGTAAGAACCAGGGAACAACATGACCCTGCACCCCCTTAAGATGGCTGCCGCCGTTCTGACGGGAGGATCAGGCTCTCAGCCTGCAAAGCTGTCTCCCTCGAAGAAGTAGCAACCCGATTGGTCATTGCATGCATTAACCCCCCCCCCCGCCTACTATCAAGCCGGGAGGCACAGCCCACCCTCATTCATGGCACTAAGCTAACGCACACTGATGGTGTCTCTGCCAGTCTTCATGGGCGATGCATACATGCTGCCCTGCCTAGTCTGAGTCTGTCTCACATCCCATGTTAATGCAACCGTACGCTCACCGTGTTAAGGCCTGCTATTATATGCCTGCTTCATGCCCATATGTCCCAAACTCCTCCCTAGACCCACCCTTTTCTCAATCCCCTTCACCTAACCCATTGCCAACCATCTCCGTATGTCTCCCAAATGCTCCTGATGCCCCGCAACATCCACAACTCCCCTATACACTCAAGCTCCCGCCTGCCCGTTCGCTCCCGCCCGCAACTTTGAGCCGAGTATCTGCGCAACCACAACCAGAACCCCTCAGGGTCATTAGCAGACTGCCCCCAACCACACTCTCTTTGCCATGCCAGCATACCATTGTCCATCATCTCCCCAAACTGATTGTCCAGTCACATCTCGCTGTTCCCTCCTGCTACCACTACATTCCTCCTCACCCTATGCGCACCTCATAACCCCCTTCGTCACACCAGTCCACCAGCGTACTCCACTTATGAGGCCTCGACATCAGGAGCGTGTTTATTGCTCCTCAGCATAAACCCCCCCTCCTGCTCGCATCCACCTACATCTCTCCTACCCAGGCCAGCTCGCGCCAGCCAGGCGCCCACAGACCAGGCACTTTCTTTTCCACTCACTCAACGACTTCAGTGCATGCATCCTGCACCTACCGCTAAACTCCCCCAGCTCATAGTGACAGCCACCCTTCTAGACATTCTGGCCCAAACCCTCAGAACTACCCAAAGCTGGCCTACCAGCTGGCCCCACTGGTGTACATGCCCTCAATCACTGTCTGAAAAGTTGTCCCACCTAGCAACCAGCTCCACGCCCCCACATTCATATCCCTCCTAAAACTGCCACATACAACCTCTGCCTGAAACTGTGCACCAGCCCTGAACAGCTTCCCACCCCTGTTGTCTGCATCTCCTCACCCCCCAACCCCTCCTCACCCCAGCATGCCCCATGCCCTTATCTACGGATCCTGCACCAACCCCGTCCAGCCTGCACTTACTTACCACCCTCCACTGCACCCTGCTGAACACTAGATCTGTGCCAGCTCACGCACATGAAATCCTTGACCTCATCACAGACCAAAACCTCAACCTCCTAGTGCTCGCAGATAAATGTCTCACCCCCACATCTGGCCGCATCCTATCCATAGCGATCCCTCATGGCTATTTCATGCTGCGCAATGACAAATCTTACAGAAAAGGTGGGGGAGTTGTCCTTATTTGCATGGACTCTCTGCCATTAAGGGTTATCAATTCCACTGCTGCCCCAACTGGGAACAGTTCTCAGCCAAACTCACCTGCTCACACACAGACTCCACCACCATTCACCTCATCTACCGCTTTGGCCGGCCTGACCGTCTCCTTCAAGGAGGACTTCATCCAGCTTGTCTCATCCAATCTCAAGCCCTCTACACAACTCTTACTCCTAGGGGACCTCAACCCGGGTTTCAGTGACCCTACCAACCACAACGCCACCTCTCTCTAAAACTCACTGCAAGCCCCAGGCTGCACCCAACGCATTACACAGCCCACTCATACCGATGCCCGCACCCTTGACTGGATTGTTGAGCATAACAGCAATATCACTGTCCCGTCCAACCACCCATGCCCTTGGTCTGACCACCACACCATCACCTTTTCCATAGCTACCCCTCTGTCATCACCCAACCCGGAAGCCAGCCCTACCACCATTATGACCCGCAGCTCTTGCAACCTCCCCTACGCCTGCCTGGTGCCACTCCTGGACCAACTCATCCTTCCTACATCAGACACCACCATCCTAGTAACACACTACAACTCTCTGCTAAGTACATCCGTCGACCAAATAGCTCACCTCAAAGCCAAGAAAGCCATAAGCACTGTTCCCCTCAACTCTTCATTGACACCCAACCCCCACTCCATCAGAGCCTCCAAAAGAGCAGCAGAAGCAGCTTGGCGCAAGGATCCCACCTTATCCATCAAAGCTTGCCTTTCCACCAACTCACTCCACTACAAAAAGACCATCCTAACTTCCAAAGATGCATCCTACAATGAGAGTCTCTCCAAAGCCACATCCAGCTCCTGCAAACTCTTCTCCGTCCTCAAGGAGTTAGAGACCCCTATCTCAGCCCCTCTGTCCATTGTCAAAGACAATGCTTGGTACAAGAGCAGGCAGGACATGCTAACGGGAAAAATCACTCAACTAAAAGAAAAAAGAAATCTCAAGGAGGAGGCCCTCTCAGCCTATGCTAACCAGTTACCTCCCAAACAATCACCTAGTACCCCTCCCTTTAACTTCCAACCTGTTAACACATACAGCCTTGCCCACATCACCAATGGCCTCAAGCCCTCCTGATTTAAGGGGGATGCCTGCCCAGCCCCTATTGCCAAGGAAATGCGCAGAACCACTAATCCCACTCATTGCTACCATTATCAACATGTCCTTTACATCCAGCACCATCCTTGTCTTGCTCAAAGAATTCTGGATTTCCTCGCTGGTAAAAAAAACCTACCCTTGACCGAGTCATCCCTACTAACTACTACCCTATCACCACGGTCCCCTTCCTTCTGAGAATCATGGACAGTGTTGGCAACCTGCAAATCCAGTCCTTCTTGGAACTTCACTACGTCTTAGGAAACCGATAATCAGGCTTCCGTCCCAATCACGGTACAGAAACTGCCCTCTTAGACCTCAAAAACCAGCTTGATGAAGCTAATGACCATGGTGTCCTCTCACGAAAGCAACCAAATGGATTTCCTCCTTCTTGGTCAACAGATCTTCCCAGGTTTTTGCTGGAGACGCCACTGACACACCCATATCTATCTCCTGTGGTGTCCCTCAAGGCTCTTGTGTATCGCCCACACTATACAATGTGTATTCCAAACCCCTGTTCGACCATCTTGATGCCCTCGGTATTTCATACATGAACTATGCAGATGACACAGAATTGCTCTTGCCCCTTCCGAGTGCCAACTCCACAGACTCAAGTCGCAACAACAACAAGTCTACTAAATCATCCAAGCCTGAATGGCAGCACACAGCCTATGGCTCAACAATGACAAAACTGAGTACCTAATCATCGGCCAACCAGCACACCTAGCCAAGTTGCATGATGCCTACAAATCCTTCACCATAGATGGTCACAAGATCCCAGTAGCAGCATCCCTCAAAACTCTCTGCTTTTACCTGGAAGCCACACTCACCATGACCTGCCAAGTCAACCACATTGTCTCCTCTGCGGGATATGCAACCAAACTCATCAACGCTAGCAAACCCTTCCTCTCAGCTCAGAACCATCTTGAAATTGCCCGAGCACTCATAGTGTCCAAACTGCACTATGCCAATGTCCTACTCTGTCGAACATCAGAAAAACAACATACTCAAACGCCAAACTATTCCAAAAAATGCTCTCCCCGAGCTGCCCTTGACATTGATGGACATGCCCACATTTCAGAGGCCAGAAAGTATGCCCATTGGTTACCAGTTATGGACAGAATCAAATTCAAGACGCTATCAATCACCTACAAATGCCTCACCAACGAGGTCCCTCAATATCTCACAGACTCTATCAAAAAACATTCCTCGTCCAGACCAATCAGATCTGCTTAAAAACACTATTTAATAACACTGCACTTCAACTGGAAAAGAGCGGGAGAGGCAAGCTTCTTAGCCTGTGCACCAACTCTCTGGAACAATCTCCCACCACATCTGCATAATGAACCTTTGTATTACACCTTCAGGAAACGCCTGAAAGGCCTCCTCTTCAACTAAGCTCCAAACCTCATATGAACCCTCCTTCCTCCTCTGTAACCAGTGCCTCGATGTCAGTGGGTTTTGTGTGCTCCTACACATGTACAAACTAAATAAATCAACATCAGGTGAGGCGTTATTGACAAAATGTATTGGCAGGTGCTGTAGAGGGGCAAGACATCCAGATTGGCTATGGAGTTTGTGCCTGCCACAGAGTCCAGAATCATTGGAACCTTCAACAATGCCAGGATTCATGCCCAGTGTCAAGGATCGTGATTGGCTGTTGGGCAATGAACATTCCATGCCGGCAAATAATAATGCGATAATGGTATTTAGAGAGCCCTATTTCTTCTGGTAACAGCGGGATCGGAGGGAGAAGAGCTGTGGCCTAAGGAGAGCGATGTCTGGAAGGAAGGTAAAGAAGGGAAAGGTACAGACCTTGGAAGAAGGGACTGTGAGGCAGTGAGGGAAAGGTCTGGCATAGGAGTAGAGCATGGAAGATGATGAATGTGGGCGTATACCTGCAATTAGAGCCGGCATTGCCTTCATTTGATTGGAGCGCCACCATCTTAAGGATGCCAATATGTTTTGCAACATTGTTTTCTCTACTACATGTGCCAATGCGTTTGCCTCATCACTATGGTTCTACAGTCGACCAGTCGACATTACCTGGCCAAGCATTAACTTATTTGGATCTATGTATTACTGTCACCTTTGGAGCATCTTTGAGGCATTGATGGCCACCGCAAAGGAATGGCCTGGCTGGTAATGTCCAGCTAGCCCAAAGCAGAGAGCGGTGCAGCAGGTATCCACTGGGATTTAGCTTGTGATCCAAATAAGTGTGCACCTGGTGAGAATGATTCATATATGATACTAATAGAACTTATATCACTTTGCACTCTTTGGTACTTAATTATTTTAATCATCCTACCGGCAACCGATTGTGCAGTGCTTTAAATCACAAGTGGGATTTCCTTCGCCCTCAACAACACGCTCTAGCAGAAATAAATGAATACACCAATGGTGAGGCTGATTCGCGTTTTCAGATGTTAGCTTTCAAGACCGCATAGGTCCATGTTGAGGTAGGGACCTATGTGGTTAGGAAATCGAGCAACCATAGATATGCTGACCAACAAAGGCAGCATCTCTGCAAGATTTTCCCCACAAATGAAGTGTGCATACACCTTAAACAGTATTCCCAATAGCTTCAAATAAACTGAGCTCGTCTTGAAGACAGTGGCCTGCTACGTTCATTTGCGTTAATAGTCAATCATTCACTCGCATCTAATGTCTTTGAGAAGGTGGTGGCAGTCCTGTTTCCAACATATACTTTATTAGAAGGGATATTTCTTCATTGTACACCTAAACGTGTTTTGCGTACTACACCGTCTGAGATGGCAGTTAGGATATTGCTGTCACATACCCTACTAGTCTGGCTTGTTATTGTGCTGATGTTTGCCAAACTCACGAGATGATGGGGGAAGGCACACTTGAATAAATAAACAGTACGTTTTCGTTTCAGCTCTCATTATCTTTGACATGTGTCCTATAAGGGAATTAATAGGACCGCCTCACAGCACTTAATTGGCAGAGGCAGCGGAATGGATAGTGTTGCCTTGACCATGGCTTAAAAGATGTCCTCTGTGACCAAAGGTCTGACATAATCAGGCTTCCTTTCTGCCAAATTGTGTTTTGACAGATTCAGTGGAGCATTCGTTAGCCATCTGAAATACCAACACCCATGTTAGATATACAGTGGTCCTGATGACAAGTTTGGCGATTGAGCTGAAACATTCACTATTGTTGTAGAATACCGAACGTGTTACCACTCTCCTAAATTACGAGTTTCACTACTGAATCTCTTCGTTTCAGCAAACGTTTGTGAGGCGGTAATTAGAGCCACGCAACAGCATTACTGCATGTGATCATCACCACAAGCAGTAATTAGTGATCGCCTTGCAATCCCATACGAAATACACTGCATTTTGTATGTGTTACGGTAGGACTCCATGGCGATCGACAATTACTGAATGTGGTATGTGGTCCGGTGTGACTCCAAAACAGGAACTAACTGAAGGGTCTTCATCACTCAGAATCATGTGGACTCGTAAAGTGTTGCATATGGCAATGGTATTAACGTTGTGGTGGCATTTTCAGATGAACTACTGCCAAACGCATTACAGGCCCATTGTGAGAAGGTTTCAGTCATTGATATTGGAAGCGATAGTCTGCAGAATTCAAACTAGCATGCCTTCTCCACTAAGAACAATCCTATCCGTCTAAATAATGACAGTTCTAAAATGGTCGGCAAATTTAATTTTCACAAACCTATTTCATGTTCTATAATGTCCAGTTGAGCAGACCGTAAGTCACAACATTGTCAAAACATTGCAATAACGAAATCAGAGGGGCGGAACACCAACATCTTCCTACAAGCAGAGAAAACATCTTTACAGCCAGGGGCGTTGCTAGGGGGGGGGGGGCGAAGGGGGCTATAGCCCCTGATCTTTTGGTTGTAGCCCCGGATAGAATCTCAGGAGCTACAGCCAAAAGACTAGCTAGCCCCCAGTCCCAACAGTTCTGACATCAGCGTAGCCCCGGGTCTTTTCCAGACCCAGCAACTCCCCTGTTTACAGCCTATTGGCCGGCCGCCACCCCTTTAAGACTGCATCAAGAACCACACTGCTGTTCCTCAAAGGTTCCAATGTGAGACTCATTGATGAGCCTTGACAACCACCCAGATGAGAACTGTAGCGTTTCCAACCCAGATGTGGACAATCAACCGTGCAACGCAAATGAAACCTGCACCATACCATATTATAGGGAAAAGTAATGCATTTTCAGATAAGTGTGGGCCACAAATTCAAGATAATTCAAGCTAAGTTTCTGATAACATTCAGAAGGTTTTACAAAGGTAGCAGGCGCCCCTCTCTCGCAAGAACAGACATGATAACCTGTTCAGTGGTTATTAACCACTTGAGAGTTCGCAGCCACTGCTTTTAATCACTGTGCCTTTCACAGATGGGAAATATCCATTTGCATATCAGTCTTTGTCCTGCCCAGGGGCAGTCCAGCACCGAAATACAATGGCAATTCCAATCTGAACGAGAGTACCACCAGCAACCCCATACACGTGTTTCACCCTTGTTGGGGATCATCAGTGAGGTGAAGCTGATGCCTCTCTAAGCACAGTGAGAGGGAGGCCACGTCTGGTTGCCCCCAGGAGACCTAGGGTTACCAATCCCAGGTTCCTTAAAAAATAGTTTTACAAAGGTAGCGGGCGCCCCTCTCTCGCAAGAACAGACATGATAACCTGTTCAGTGGTTATTAACCACTTGAGAGTTCGCAGCCACTGCTTTTACTCACTGTGCCTTTCACAGATGGGAAATATCCATTTGCATATCAGTCTTTGTCCTGCCCAGGGGCAGTCCAGCACCGAAATGCAATGGCAATTCCAATCTGAACGAGAGTACCACCAGCAACCCCATACACGTGTTTCACCCTTGTTGGGGATCATCAGTGAGGTGAAGCTGATGCCTCTCTAAGCACAGTGAGAGGGAGACCACGTCTGGTTGCCCCCAGGAGACCTAGGGTTACCAATCCCAGGTTCCTTAAAAAATAGTTTTAGAAAGGTAGCGGGCGCCCCTCTCTCGCAAGAACAGACATGATAACCTGTTCAGTGGTTATTAACCACTTGAGAGTTCGCAGCCACTGCTTTTACTCACTGTGCCTTTCACAGATGGGAAATATCCATTTGCATATCAGTCTTTGTCCTGCCCAGGGGCAGTCCAGCACCGAAATACAATGGCAATTCCAATCTGAACGAGAGTACCACCAGCAACCCCATACACGTGTTTCACCCTTGTTGGGGATCATCAGTGAGGTGAAGCTGATGCCTCTCTAAGCACAGTGAGAGGGAGACCACGTCTGGTTGCCCCCAGGAGACCTAGGGTTACCAATCCCAGGTTCCTTAAAAAATAGTTTTACAAAGGTAGCGGGCGCCCCTCTCTCGCAAGAACAGACATGATAACCTGTTCAGTGGTTATTAACCACTTGAGAGTTCGCAGCCACTGCTTTTACTCACTGTGCCTTTCACAGATGGGAAATATCCATTTGCATATCAGTCTTTGTCCTGCCCAGGGGCAGTCCAGCACCGAAATACAATGGCAATTCCAATCTGAACGAGAGTACCACCAGCAACCCCATACACGTGTTTCACCCTTGTTGGGGATCATCAGTGAGGTGAAGCTGATGCCTCTCTAAGCACAGTGAGAGGGAGACCACGTCTGGTTGCCCCCAGGAGACCTAGGGTTACCAATCCCAGGTTCCTTAAAAAATAGTTTTACAAAGGTAGCGGGCACCCCTCTCTCGCAAGAACAGACATGATAACCTGTTCAGTGGTTATTAACCACTTGAGAGTTCGCAGCCACTGCTTTTACTCACTGTGCCTTTCACAGATGGGAAATATCCATTTGCATATCAGTCTTTGTCCTGCCCAGGGGCAGTCCAGCACCGAAATACAATGGCAATTCCAATCTGAACGAGAGTACCACCAGCAACCCCATACACATGTTTCACCCTTGTTGGGGATCATCAGTGAGGTGAAGCTGATGCCTCTCTAAGCACAGTGAGAGGGAGACCACGTCTGGTTGCCCCCAGGAGACCTAGGGTTACCAATCCCAGGTTCCTTAAAAAATAGTTTTAGAAAGGTAGCGGGCGCCCCTCTCTCGCAAGAACAGACATGATAACCTGTTCAGTGGTTATTAACCACTTGAGAGTTCGCAGCCACTGCTTTTACTCACTGTGCCTTTCACAGATGGGAAATATCCATTTGCATATCAGTCTTTGTCCTGCCCAGGGCAGTCCAGCACCGAAATACAATGGCAATTCCAATCTGAACGAGAGTACCACCAGCAACCCCATACACGTGTTTCACCCTTGTTGGGGATCATCAGTGAGGTGAAGCTGATGCCTCTCTAAGCACAGTGAGAGGGAGACCACGTCTGGTTGCCCCCAGGAGACCTAGGGTTACCAATCCCAGGTTCCTTAAAAAATAGTTTTACAAAGTTTTACAAAGGTAGCGGGCGCCCCTCTCTCGCAAGAACAGACATGATAACCTGTTCAGTGGTTATTAACCACTTGAGAGTTCGCTCGTGTATGGGGTTGCTGATGGTACTCTTGTTCAGAGAGGAATTGCCATTGCATTTCGGTGCTGGACTGCCCCTGGGCAGGACAAAGACTGATATGCAAATGGATATTTCCCATCTGTGAAAGGCACAGTGAGTAAAAGCAGTGGCTGCGAACTCTCAAGTGGTTAATAACCACTGAACAGGTTATCAAGTCTGTTCTTTCGAGAGAGGGGCGCCCGCTACCTTTGCTAAACATTCAGAAGGTATCTGACAAACGCTGTAATGTCATGAGATAACTTTTAACCTACTGCCCAATGGATGCGTGCATCAGTCATCAGGTCAAAAGAGTTGTTAGGAAGGCAGCAACCCCATCCCACTGCCTAAACGCTTTACAGTAAGGTGAGAGGTTTTCAAAGCACTATGATGGGCCAGGGTGAGGGTGGACGGTGGTTGGCCCCTACCCCAATATAATCAACCCACAATGTATAGCCGAAGTCACGAGCAAGACTACCATGTCGTATACATATTAGTGCATTCTGTGTAGATGTTAGCAGCAATAGTTTGCAGACAAGGACTGCGCGGCAAATGCTGCATTTCATGCACTAGGCCCTAATTGCGAGGCAAGGGAAATCTCCAGTCTTGCCCAAACTCATGTGAAGAGACATTCCACACCCCCAACCGCCATAACGCTTATTAATTGTTCTAACAGTGTTGCAAAGATGTTTTTCTATCCACAAGGAATGTGCCATACAAGGCCCAATTATAGACCGGCGCCTTGTGTGCATGTTATCTCACACTGGCCAAATCATGACACGGCCCATTCCATGGTCCATATAACAGACTAAAGCTCAAGATCCCTGAATTCCATGGTACCAGGTGTCCTTTGACCACCGACCTGAAAGTAACAAGTCCTGAAATGATCAAAGAGGATGGACAGTGCACGTCTTTGAGCGACATTCGTATGATTTGTATTTCGAGGTGCTCGGATGGATACATTATAGTTCAAAACGAGGGTGGAGACCTTGGAGCAGATGGCATGGAAGGGTGTGAGTGAAATGCGTGTGTGAAGGTTAGAGTGCCCCAGAACCTCCTTTGTGCCAGTCTTAAAGCCTGCCAGGTGCACAGTATAATGATAAAGTTGCATTGTGTTTGGAGTGTAGTTAATTTGTTCTTTGACCATTGTCGGTGAGAAGATAATCTCTGCGGCACCCATGTGATGGAAGACTGACGGATTGGGCTGGAACCAATGACCTGGCCTCCCTGATGGGGCAGGGTAAAACTGTATAGGCGCATACCAACCAGCCATGCAAGTTTTCACTGAATGTATTGCATCACTATGACAATGTGTCTCCGCTTAAGCCTCTGCTTGTACCCTTTTTTGGTGGAACGTTCTTAGCAGCAGAGTTCTTTGCTGTTGCTCACATCTGTGTGCGAGATTAAAATGTGTTATCCTTACAAGATTGATTTGGGCCTTTCTTCCCTATCAGATTGTATTCTCTCTGGTGTGAGTGTTCAGGGACTTGCTTTCAGAGTACAGGCCTTAAATCAATGCAAATAAACCATGAGTCTAAGATCAAATCGCAGAGCTCCACATCCGTGGCAGACATACCACACGGACCACCAAGGATGTTCATCATGCAAATCTATACTGTGTTATGCCTAGCCAGGCACACAACTCATATGCGTACACCCCATTGATGCATTACCAATGGAAACACAGTATGAAACATATTTAACAAACAGAAACATTACCAGGCAGACAGACCATGATCATCCGACTGCCATCGTCACCCACCTCACAAATTTACCATATAAAGGAGCCCACACCACTGCTCATATGTGAGATTGCTAACAATGTTGTTAGCCACTTTTTACCCAAATGATGCCATTAGCATGCGGATGAAGTAAAATGCAGTCATTTGCACTGCAAATTACAATGTTCTTTTCCCAGATACGAGTAACAGTGGGATGACACGTGCCTTACTCACACATCACACTTGCAGGATCTGTTTTTGGGGTGCATTCATTGTTTTCACCCAAGAACACCGGTGCACACATAACTATAATTTACACAATTTCTTGCACATGCATGCTATTTGCCCTTCGTGGTGCGACAACCCTCTTTGGTTGCAACATGGCTATGCAATGGTAATAATTGACCTACTGACACCAATAAAAGCACTTACTATGAGGCATGATCATTTATCCACAACAATACTCATGCCTCCCATGCTGTCAAAAACAAAACTCTCATGCTGTCTTCGCCAACACCACACCACACTTACTCTATAGATTAGATCCCATGGAATACTGCTAGACCAGGCCTTGACAGAAACCCCTTCCCACTGGAAGTGATACTGGACATTCATTGCAGTCATTATTTGGTGGCTGGGTTAGTAGAATGTAGTACACATAAAAACAAATAACACTAATTACCAAGCTTGTGTATTGTGATGATATCTGCAAACACAGAGATATACAGCATATCCTAGAAAAAGAGTATTGGCTCATACTCCGTGTTTTCATGTTTCAGAACATTGCAATGAAACATTGTGCCCTCACTGTAAATTTGAACGTCCTAAAGTGTCACTTTAGGACAGTTGCAGCATCCAAGCAAATGCTTTGTTTTTTTTGGGATTTGTGGTGTTATCACCTGCCACATTCATGCCCAGAAGTCAGTAGGTTTGCAAAACATGAGGGTCACCTAGAGGATCCTTGTTTTTTGAGGACAGTGATCACAATGTGTAGTCCTATATTCCATGATGAGAACGTTACTTAGCCCAGTTTACACTGAGGGAACACCTTGGAACTTGGAAGCCCTTAAGTCACTTTCAAGGAGCATAACATGGCTGAACTCTACCGGCACACAAAGTCACCCACCCTTCATAACATCTAATGCCAGAACCTGCAGTTGCCCATTATTGCTATAAGGTGTTGTGGGAAACAGTTGCAGTAATGTGTGGTCAATGCTTGCCTACCCAAGATTTCCAGAACACACTCCAAAGGTGCTTTCTGGCTGGGGTCAGGGAATGTCTACAGTGAATCCACATCCTGCACGTTCCCACAGACTGCAAATCTCAAACGATGAATGTGACAGCCACCAATGACTGTGTGGTCACAAACTGTTTTGAATGATGAAAGCCAACGTTTGGCACTCAGGCCACCAACCCCCACTGAACTCCCCTATTAACATTGGGGGCCTAAGCTATTATTATTGCGGATGGACCCCCTTTGGAAGACCATAAACAAAACTCTGATAAAATAGCATACATATATGTACTATCCCAAATTACCTGATTATAATATATTACTTCTATAGTGCATGATACAGCCTTGACCAATGTGTATGTATGAATAGGTTCCTGTATCAACAACAACACTCCAATTACGGGCCTAGTTCACAGAAGCGTTTTATAATGGTAAAATCCCATTGGAAAATGCTCTGTGAATAAGGGTCATAGGGCTTCAATACGAGTTTGGAGGTAGCCATGCGCCTGGCTACCCCCAAACTCGGGTCCGGGTTCCCTGAATGGGTAAATACGGGGCCATTCCGACCTAGGAGGGCCCGGTATTTCGCCATTCGATGAACCCGGACCCGGTACATCCCCATTCCCATTTGAGCCCCCATAGGGCTCAATGGGAATGGGGAGCATGCTAACAATGGGCCCGTTAATGACGGGCCTGTTGTTAGGATGCCGGGCCGCTTGCGGGACCCGCTAAGGACGTCTGGTAAAACCAGGCATCCTTACCGGGTTCCGCGAGGAGACCACGTAATGAGCTGGTAAGGGGTTTACAGCGCCGGCATCTCCAACGGCCCCGTTAACCCCCTACTGCCAGGGTTGTGATGCCCATAATGTTTTATTTAGGTAACTACATCCTTTAATACATTGATTAGTTCATGAGAGGTCTCCCAATCACCCCTAATATGTTCCTACCAACATTGTAAACACAACCCCTTGTAGGGACTTTTTATCAGATTTAATTTCATATGTGATGTCATCAGTGATGCCATCATGACATTTGTGATGTCATCTTTGATGTCCTAGGCATTAGTCCTAGCAGTGCATGGTGCTGGTGTGAGTTATGGTTGCTTAGCTTACCATAACTGGCGATTTTCTGGGTTTTTTCGGTTTTACTTGTAACCATAATGTCCCTTTAACAAAGTTTTTTCAATTAATTTCATGGGTTTTTATTAGTGCAACTTAACCATAACGTCCCTCTAACAAAGTTTTTTCTGTGAATTTGTCAGGTTTTACCAGTGCAAACTAATGTGCTACAACTTCCTAATATCATACTTGCCCCCAATATATCACCATTGTCAGCCAATCTAGAAAGTTTCATGTTAAAACTGTGCCATTCCCCACCTTCTAGCATCATTTTTAACACTTCTATTAACTTTCTGCAACTTTTTAGCACCGTTTCCTGTTCACCGACGTTCACGGACATCTGACGTCACTGCAAACTTTTCGGACTATGTCATGAGACCACGCATGCAGTGTGATGATGTGTTTGTAAACGGGTCTGTGCTTCACAAACAGTTCAAAATGTACCCTTGCACAGCTCCTAGACATATTCTCACTGATTTTCCATCTGAAATCCAGGAGAAAGCACATGCTTGCAACAATATTAGCACAACTGCTATTTATCTTCAAAAATGGCATCAACCACGGCCATCCCTCCTCCTCAGGAGCCACCAGCACCGACACCTGGAGAGCCTCCACAACAGAAAAAGCGCAATCATGCACAAAACAATCAAGAGGACCAGGAAGATAGAGGAAATGCCTACCTCTAGCACCCAGAGAGAATCATGGGTGTGGCAGTTATTTTTACCACAGTTGGGGATGTACCGAAGGCTAAAATTACAAAGGTAAAATGTACTGAGTGCAACATTGTTGCGGACAACCTGGCAGTACTCCTACGGGACCATCTCCATGTGACGCCACACCAAACACAACCACCGGGATGCTCTTAGAAAGGCTGTTCATTTCTGAGGTAGTAGAAGGCTCTCTTTCTCTACCTCTACTGTGTTGGGTGTCCTGACCCACGTTTGAGCTATCATGCTGCAACATTTGGTGCTGTGGGCTTAGAAAATCCAAGATGGCCAAAAAGCCCACAAGTGCGCCAGAATCCAGGAGAACCACACAGTTTGTGCGCACACCAAAATGGTTACCTAACTTGCCACCCACCAGTGTAAAGAAAGATCTTTGTTAACAAAATCCACTGTTACTGATGTCAAAAAGTTGCTGAAATCGTGGCTCATTGGACCACTTTAAAGATTCAACCCTTTTGTGGGGTTCCACATAACCATCTTACTGTAAGGAGCCCCATCAAAACAATGTTAAGCAAGGATTATTTACTACCATGTAAGAACCATTCCTGTTTAGAATGCATTAATCCAAGAAAGATCCCAAAATTGCATGCAGTACCAACAAAATCCTCAAGGCGGCGCTAGCGGTCTAAACTCTGACAGGAGAACTGAGTGCAGTTGCTGACAAAGGGATTTGACTCAGCTGACTTCAAAGGCTGCATTTTAATTAAAAATTAGCCACCTACTGTTCCCAGAGGCCTGAAGCCTGGGAAACCCTCTCACCTCCAGAGATTCACACCAGGAGTTAGAATCTCACATGACCTCTTGATTGATAGAAGGCAGACTGGCTGGGAGCCTCCTGGAGACCACACAATAGGCTCTTGCAATTGAATAGGATATGTTGATTTTGACTGTTTCCTATCAACAAAGGCCTGCCTGCCAGAAGACACATGTGACTGACCCACCCAAGTCTTGGAGGCGGACTCCAACACTCTGAGAACTGAATTGAAAGCAAAATATATATTTTACAGAAACACTGATAACTCTTTGTAATCAAATGACAGAAATGTATAACTTTGAGAGCCTTAATTTAAAAAATGTACCTTCAATTCAAGCCCAAACTCCAATTTGTGTGATGTTCTGGGGCAAAACCCTGCTATTTATGTATACTACAGACTCTGTGTTTAAGCTAGAGACATGTTAATTTACTGGAGTATGTATGGACAGGCCGTGTACATGTGTACAAATCTGGAGAAAAATCTGATGTTGCAAAACCACTCAAAAGCACAAAATATTGCCATTTCTGAATGCAAGCCCCCAGGAAGAGCAGAGTTTGAACAGGGGCTACCATCAGTAAATGCATGATGGATGCATGTAATTTCAAACCACTGTGTATCTATGAAATATGTCTTTTTGAGCAAATATAGATTGTGTGTAAAGTTGACAGGGGTGGGTTCTCTGTACCATAAACAGACCTCATCATGATGACACTTCATTTCATTCCCCCAATCAAGGGGAAGAGGATGAAGTGGCCAATGACAAGTGGAGAGGGTAGGGCGTAGGAAGCTAGCCTCTCCACCCATTTTCAAAACACATAAAAGCAGACAGACAGGACAGATAGGGACATTCTATTCCATCTGCTGCGGGACGCTCTGCCGGGAAAATCCATACTTTACCTCCATCAACCTCCAGAGAGCCAACATAGAGACTTCAATCTATCCACCTTCAGAGACCAAGACTTTACTTCAGAATTTGTAGCAGAGAGGTCAACTACAAGCTACATCCCTCTTTAGCAGGCCTCAAATGATTGCCATTATCACAGCCAGGCGAGCTGTTTGAATTCTTTGCAAGAACTCTTGCCATTTGCCAGAGAGCAGTGTTGTATCCAGAGAGAGACCAGCTGAACCGGAGACCGCTGTATCCGGACCCACAGACCTGATCAGAACCAGAGACCCAGACCAGACCAGCAGAGTAGAGCTGACCCCGACGCTGTGCGCAGAGACCGTCCGTGGCGAGTGAAGAAAACCTGACCAGATCCGTGGCGAGGCCCATTCTATTTCTAAATATATTGTGAGTACCTACCAGAACTGTGCAGAACCAATCTCTTAGTTAAAATAATATAATTCAATCTATTTTAATCTAACCAGAACTGCCTCCTAACTGTCACCTGTCATTTTGCAAAACTGTCACCTGTCATTTTTTAGCTGCAAGTTTTTCAAATCCGAAAAACAAACTTGGCTGGGAATCTTGGCTTTTCAACGAACCTAGAAGCGCATTCCTACCCCCTATACATTTGCCGCAATCGCGAAAAACGCACTCACGAATTTTACCGCGATTTGCAAATTTCTCCACGTGTGAAAACAGCAGCTTCCTTGCTTTCCTTGCTAAAAATTCGTTTGCCTCTTAAGAACCATCCCTGAATCATTGCTAGAGTGAGCCTGGACTAATATTAACTTGATACCACTCACCCTGAACCTCTAGAGGGAATTAAAAGCATTTTAGCATATTTTTCACTTCATTGCCAGCACATATAAAAACATTTTGGGCCTGTGTTTCAAACTTCTGTAGTCTAAGCTTGCTGGGGTGAACTGAATTACATTTGATTGCATTTCTGAGAACTGTGTGCTTTCCTTCCATTTCCTTGCATTGCATAAAGGGGGAAGTGGATTGCCAGAGAAAAGTGATTACATTGTTTTGTTGAAATCATATTGAGTATTTTCTGTATTGCATTTTCATTCAACATTGCATCCATCTGAACTTATATAAAGCATTCTCTACCACCTTATTCTTCTGTTCCTGTTCACAAGTGTGCTAGTGCCAGACTATCCAGTATTGATTACTGCTCAGATTAAGTGTGATATTCAATTATTAATTTATTATAAAGTGTGATATTTATATATATTGTTTAAATTCTCAAATAAACCTTTTAACTTGCAAAACAGAACTACTTCTTGGCTCAGTGGGGTCAGGGGGATTCCAAGAGAGGGGTGTTATATAGGGGTAGTCACCCAGAACGCATGAACTGGACATAAAGATATATCAATAAGGGTTTCCATTCAGTATCCCAGACTAGGCATTGACTTAGCTGTAGTGTTGAATTGAATCCTCTTACAAATTGGGGGCTCGTAGCCGGGGATTCCGGATTAGATCTATCACTTGTGCAGATTAATACAGTGTGCCAGCTGACCAGATACACATATCCGGTCGGATCACCACGCTGTGTTACGCTGTAAAGCACTCCTCAAAGGAACGCTCTAAGGAAAAGGTCTGTTTTGCAAAAATAAAATACAAACTTCTGTAAGTCAGGAAGGAACTCAAATTCCAGAATGACGACCTTAGTAGACATGAAAATAGCCAGAGAGCACTTCTTACATAAGTTATTTGTGAGAGGTGAGTGGACTCACCAGGACCGCATGGTCTGGTTGCAGGCCATCACGCAACAGGTCACGGAAACAGGGTCAGATATATGGAGAGATCAGGGTCCCTTACATGTGGCCCTGAGTGAACTATACATGGCTCCTAAAGCTAAGGATAAACAAGACAAGATGGTTAGGATAGCGGCATACCTGTACCTATATATGGGAGACATGCAGGATAAATGTACTGAAAGCCAAGATCTGGCGAATAAGCGACAGATGGCGTTAGAGAAGGTCCAATCTGACCTGGTCTCTTCTGAGCAGAGGCTGCAGGGGAGCCAGGAGTCAGAAAATGAGAGTAGACAGCACATCATTAAAATAAAGAGGGATATGGACATCTTGCAACAGGAAAAGGCTGACCAGGATACCAGATTTCTGGCCTTGCAGAAGGAGTACCAAGAAGGTTTGGACTCCCTACTGCAGAGCCAGAAAAAGCTGGAGCAACAGTTAGACTTCAATAGGGTATGTGCTGAGCAGGTAGTCACCCTGCAAAGCCACCTAGATAGGGAGAAGGCAGAGAGCAATAAACTGATTTTGAAAGACCTGGATACCCAGGCAGAGTTTGACCAGGAGCGCCAGAAAGCTGGTGCCTTCCAAAGGCAAAGGGACGACCTGGCGGCACAGATGCAGGCTCTTAGTCAGGAAAGGGATACCTTAGGCTAGGAAGTCTGCCACTTAAAAAGGAAAATGGAAGAAAATCACCTGGCCCTCCAGGGACTGGGTGACCTCCAAAAAGAACACCATAACTTGTTAGAGCACACCAGGAAGGTGGAGGATGCTCTGGCAAGAAAGGAGCAGGCCAATAGGGACACAGCTCAGGAGGTAACCCTCCTGCAGCAAAGACTGGCCCAGTGCTCCAGGACCAATCAGGAAACGCAGAGAGAGAATGAGGCTCTCTGCCAGCACAATGATAGGCTCCAACAACAGGTAGCGATGCAGGAGAGACTGATAGAGTCTAGTAAGGCCTTAACTGAGGAACTGAAGGCGCAGGCTCTTGCATTGCCACAGGGAGCAGGGCGGATAGAGATGAGGTTCGCTGGGAAAGAGAAACTCCTGAGCATAACCCCAGGAGCCCTAGTACCAGAGGCCTTTATCTCTCTCAGTCCCTGGACTCTGCCACCCCCATGTCCCCTGGCGCACATGAGCACAGGGCCACAGGGATGGCAGATTACTATCCAGCCAGAAGCATGGGGCTCATAGGCCAGTACCACCCAGGAATGGAGGGGCGGGCCTCCGGGTATGGGCACCCAAGCACAGTGCAATTTAGTGGGGAACCCCAGGAGAGTAGGCCCATTAAGGGCATCCTGAAAACCTCTGCCCAGTTAGGTCAGTGGGGGGGGGGGGTACCCATCAAATCCTGGCAGCAAGGAGGGATCTGAAGACTCCTCTGAGCGGTACAGGACACAGGAGACCAGGTCCCCACATTCTGCCAGCCATTCCCAAGCTCGCAGAATCCGGGAAAACCTGGAAGAACAGACGGGAACCTCTGGGAGCAGTGCCTCTGAGTCAGAAGATGAATGGACCAGGGTTACCCGGACCAAAAGGGCCAATAAGACAAAAAGGGCTTTGCTTAAGGACCCCTTAAAGCAGATTAAGGCAATCAGGAGAGTCATCACGCCTTATCATAAGAACGCCAAGTATTCTGTTTGGGGGCACTTAGAGTTGTTTGAGCAAATGATGGAGACTTTCCATTTGAAGGACAGCCAAAGCTGTATTCAATATGTAAAGTGGACCTTCTCCCCGGAATACTCCAGTTTCTTTGCGGGGCTGGAGGACCAAAATCATTTAAGATGGTCCACCTATAAGGCGGCCATCTTGGAACATTTTTCTACTCATAGAAATCCTCAAGAGGCTCGCAAGGCAGCCTACAATTTACAATGTGGGGAGGATCAGGCCCCACAAGAATTTGTGCAGGAGTTAAAGCGTGCTTTTGCACAGACCACAAGAAGGGTGCGCACGGATAGCAGAGAATTTATTAATACGTTTTTCCATGCCTTGCCCAAATACATAATGACCCAGCTTGTGAGGGATTTTCACGAGAAAAGATCTTTAGACTGGGTCATTGAACAAGCCACCCGCATCTACGAGGTGCAGAAACCGGTGGAAAACAAAAACCAGCCCAAAAACCCCAAAACTAACAGCACCCCTGCTGCTGCCAAGGTGGCAGAGGTAAAGGTTGCCCCCGTTTTGGATTTGGGGATGAGGGGGCCTAAAAACCTACCTGCACCTAATAATTCTAGGCCCAGAAGGTCCTCGGGCCAGTCACAAACAGGGAGTCAAGGAGGTAGTCCCACAAATGGGGTCCCTCGCTCTCCTGACTATGTAAGTCCCCGTTACAAGGGAAATCGATCCATCCTGGGTTATGTGTGGACTCCTCCAGCCCAAGGGGGGGGATCCAGCCAAGCACCTAACCCAGGGAACTTTCCTCCTAACTTCCCACCGGAGGGCAGAAATTCTCCGAATCCTGGGCAGAACTTTTTCCCCAGGTATCCACCCAATTTCCAACCCCAAAATCATCCATCCTTCTTTCCCCAATTCCCTGAGCCCAGACAACCTAATCCGGGAGAGGGGAGGCCAAGGGTGGAGGGGTACCAAAATCTTCCCAACCAGGGGTACTACCAGAGAAGGGATAGCTACCCTTCCCGGGATCAGCCCAGGGGAGAAAACAGGGCCCCGTATCAGCCTGAGCGGGTTTCCCAGTTAGAGCGCCAGGTTCAAAACATGGCGCGGGATCTGGGTCACATACTGAGGGCTCAGCAGAACCCTCAGATCGGCATGCCGGCGCAGAACGCACCCAACTCTGGACCTGGTGCTCCAGAACAATGACGGGGGCAGCACCCCGATAACTCACCGGTTCCCAGGGAGGAGGCACAAAGAGAAGGGGGGTGTAAAGCCTTGGAGGAAGCTTCCTTCCTCACTTGTAAACAGCCCCTGGAAACCCAGGAACCGGAAACAAAATCTCCTGCCCCTGAAAGCCTGCCTCCCAAGGAGCAGAGGGGGGGTAGGAGAAACAAAGTACCCAAACAGACCAGTTTTGTGGAAGAAATACAGGTCTTCCAATTTGAGGGAGAAGGATCCTCAGAGGATCCTGGGAAAAGGATCTTCTCCTTCAGAGATGGGGGAACTCCTCCCAAAGAAAAATGGGTCCCAAAGGATTCCAATCCAGACTGGGGAGATATGGAGACTGAGCTACCGCCGCCCATCATCTCATCCCAGAACCAACAGCAAAAAAATCCCCTGGTTCAAACCCATCCTGATGACTGCCTCCAAAAAGGGGGGGCGGCCCAGAACCGGAACCAGGGGAACCCACAATGGCTCTGATCTCCAGTTGCCAACTTTTTCTTTCAGATTCCCAAGGCTGTCCACAGAATTCTGCCCAAATTTCTTCTCTTGCAATGTCCAAAACCAGAAAGTTAGCCCACCAGTTGTCCAAAAATGTGCATTATCTGTGCCCCCTTGAGGAGAAGGAGGGAAGATATTATGCCCCGGTACAAGTACAGGGGCAGGGTACAATTTTGGCACTGGTGGACACTGGATCTCAAGCTACCCTTCTGTCCAGAAGGGCCTTTGACGAACTGAATGCAGGAAGGGGAGGGAATTACCAAATTCCTCTCACCTCACTTCCTGGACAACACCAGAACTTTGATGGGAAGGAAATTCCCGTCGAGGGGACGGCAGATTTGGACATTAAAATTGGGAGACACAAGTTGAAACACCCGGTCATAGTTGTGACTCCAGAGGGCACCCCTTGTTTACTAGGGAATGACCTCCTGAGAAGGTTGTCACCCCTAATAGATTGCGTAAACAAGGTCCTCTGGACCCAGACTAGCCGACCCATAAAATTAAAACAGAGTGTCAACCATGTTAGTTTAAACGGCACCTGCCACATGGTTGAACAAAAATCTGACCAAGTAGAATTTCACTTCCAGAATAGCCAAATTCCAGACGTGACAGTAATAGCAGTAGGACAAAAGACTGGTGATGGGGGGTCCTCTTTATTTCTGAAAATCAACCTTCCTTCCAGTTTAAGGTGGTATTCCACACTGGAAGGAAACACCCTAAAATTCTTTACTAATCCACAATCAGAAACTCCCACTCCTATAGTCCAGAAAGATGTGAAATCAGCTCAGAGCCTGGCTGAGATTCAGCAAATTGGAGAGCAGTTGTTCATCCCTGTTCAGTTAAATGATGGGAAGGACTCTGTTCTCGCTCGAGTGTGTGTGAACAACGGTAAGAGCTTCATCAGCGAAGCCATGTTTCGCCAACTCCCAAAAGATCTAGCCATTCCCACCTTCAAACTGATAGACAAATGGGAAATGGACCTGGAAGCACCTAATTCCAAACATCTCCTGCCAAGCAGGTGTATGCTCAAAATCTCCATTGGCAACAAGAGCATAGTCCACAATTGTTGGGTCGTGCGAGACGTCCCTGCCGCCTTTTACTTAGGCAGTGACATTCTCAATTGCTTTGCCATTAGTTTGGACCTAATAAACTTCAAAGCTTGGTCCCAATTAGCGGATAATCCCATGGGCTTTGATGATCCAGAAAAAGCATTTAGGTCAGCTCAATTGCTACCTTATGCAGTTGAAATTCAGATCAAAGAGGAGGTCACCATCCCAGAAAGGACTCGACAATTCTCCCTGGAAGTGAAAGCTAAAAGAGGACAATATTTGCAAAACCCTGATGCTTACATACATCTAAATGCTTCTCTCCAACAGCAAGGGTTAGGGGTAAACCCAACACCATTAGTCAACATAGAACATGACACCATTCTAATAGAGGTGGATAACAGCGACTTAAAGAGTATTACTCTAGCCGCAGGCACCATTATTGGAATGGCGGTTGATGACCGACATTTTTCCATTGATTTAGGTAATGAACTGTTAGGGCCAATCCCCAAGGACTGTGGTGACAGTGACAGTGAGGACAATACAACACCAGACAGGATTTTTACCCGGCATGGGGGGAACTTCCTGGTGTACACTTCCTGCCGCTATGGTAAGGAAGATGTGACTTGTTACTTCAGGAGGGATGAGGTGATTTTCCAGGTCCATGAGGGCTGCCTTTCCCACCTGAAGCCTCCGGTCCAAATCAGCACTCTGACCAGGGACTTCTCCACCCAGCTGGAGGAGGCCGCTGAAATAGCCAAACCAGAAGTCTTTCCAGGCTTCAGGCAGATGGTGGAAGAGAGAGTCAACCTAGCTGATGCCTGTGTGACTCTGGAACAAAAGCAAAAGTTGAAACAAGTTTTCTTGGATTTCCAAGATCTCTTTGCGGTAGACTCATATGACTGTGGTCGCACTGACATCCACACAACAACAATCCCCACGGACCCTGGCATGACTCCTGTGTTTGTGAAGCAATATCGCTTGCCTCTCGCATCAATGGAGTCCCTTACTGAAATAATTAAGAACCTTGAGCCCCGGGGAATAATCCGTCCAGTCCACAGCACCTTCAATAATCCGGTGCTGGGAATATTGAAGCCAAACGGACAGTGGAGACTCTGCGCCGACCTCAGGGAGCTCAACTAACGGGTCCATACTTCCTGATGGCCTCTGCCCTACATTGACCAAGGGCTGGCCCAGATCCAGGGGTCACAGGTATTTACTGCAATAGACCTGACCAATGGATACTGGACTGTGCCTGTCAGTAGGGAGGACCAATACAAGCTGGCTTTTACCTTTGGGGGCCAGCAGTACACATGGACCCGGACTCCCTTCGGATACCTTAACTCCGGTAATGAGTTCAATATTTTCCTACATAAGGCCATGCCCGACCTGGGTGCGAGGGGTAACCTGGCTTATGTAGATGATGTCCTCATCAAAAGTTCATCTGTGGAGGAACACATAGCGGAGATCCGTTATGTTCTGACGCAGTTGAGGGCCGCCGGAGCAAAACTTTCCTTTCAAAAAGCACAGTGGTGCAGAACCCGTGTTAATTTCTTGGGGCATGAGATTACTCCTCAGGGTCTCTGTCCCCAGGAAAAGAAAGTGGAAGCACTTCAGAAACTGAAAGACCCCACAACTCTGCGGGAACTAAGGAGCCTCCTTGGACTGACTAATTACAGCAGAAAGTTCATTGAGGGCTACGCAGAGATCACCAGACCCCTGATTCAACTCTTGAAGGGGGGGGTCAAGTGGGAATGGGGTCCAGAACAATCCGAGGCAGTAAGACAACTCAAAAGAAGCCTCTAACAAGCGCCTTGCCTAGCTTACCCTGTCAGAAACAAGGAGTTCCTCCTGGAGACGGGGTTCTCTAATACGTGCTTGACAGCAGTATTATACCAAAAGCATGACAAGGTCAATAAAGTAATCTCCTATGCGAGCAAAACTTTATCTTCTGTGGAGGAAAAATTCAACGATTGTGAGAAGGCACTCCTGGCAACGGTGTGGGCATTGAAGAATTACCGCCCGTTTATCCATGGGGAACACATCATAGTGGAGACTCCACACCAGCCTCTGCAATATCTCCAAAGTGACAGAATCCGGGCCGGAAATGTGAGTAATTCCCGAATTACTTCCTGGATTCTGTCAATGCAAGGCTTTCCTGTGGAGGTCAGATATGGCCAAAACAAGAAAAGTCCCCTCGCGCAAGGTCTGGCTGACTTGCATGATTGTGCCAGAGAAAACTGTCTCGAGGACGAAAGTCTAAAAATAAAGGACAACATGGAGGCATACCTTAATTCCCCCCACAAAGTCTTTGAAGAAGACAAGTGTGAGGAAATGCCCACTGTATATGTGGATGGATGCTCTTACCATGTTGACAACGACGGGGTGAAAGAACTGGTGGCCGGCGTAGGGAATGCATGGGTGAATGAGTCCCCAGAACCCTCCGCTGGATACAAAATTGGTCCCCGAAGTAGTCAGGTGGCAGAATTGATGGCTGTGCATCAGGCCATCCTCACTGCTGTCCAGCATCAACTCCACGAACTGGTCATAATCACAGATTCGGATCATGTACGGAACGGGTTCGTGGAGCACCTGGTTAATTGGAAAACCAGAGGCATGTTATGTGCTAACAACAAACCCTTGAAACATGGGAAGTTGATCCAAAACATTGATGATCTGGTCACCTCGAATGAGATGACTATCTGTTGGAAAAAGATCAAGGGTCATTCCAAAGTAGAGGGACCAGACAAAACTGGAAATGACTTAGCTGATCAGCTGGCCAAAACCGGGGCCATCCAAGGGGAACTAATAGGAATAGAGTCCCTATTGGGGGAAATCCAGGTCACTGCTATCACTAGGTCCCAGACAAATGCTCACAATGATCTTTCAACTGCCCAATGGAGCAAGGAGACCCCTGATGCTGATTTGATTACAGCTCAGATGGGGGATCCAATAATTGGTCAATTTTACCAACACCTTGAGGACCCTGAGAACTTTCCCCTGACGGATACCGATTATATTGGGAAAGAGGACCTAAGAGTGTTGATGAAATGTCCAAAAATGTTCCGAATCCAAGACGGTTTGCTGTTAAGGAAATCCAAAGCTGGCCACGATCAGTGGGTGGTTCCTACCTCATTCCGAAGCCTGATGTTAAGTCATGCGGCCACCGCCGGTCATAGGGGGTTTCACACAACACTGGAAATCTTAATAGAGGTTGCATACTGGCCACACATGGAGCAGGACCTTGACCAATACTTGAAGGGGTGTCTTGTGTGTGCGCATTTTCAGCCATCATCCCTCACGCACCGTGCACCCCTCCAAAAGAGGGGGATGACACTGCCATGGTCAGATTTGCAAATCGACTTTGTAGGCCCCGTGATTCGCTCTGCTAGGGGGAATAAGTACATGTTGACTGTGACATGCTTGTTTACCAAGTGGATGGAATGTCTCCCAGCCCCAAATTGCAAGGCAGAAACAGCAGCTGCCCTGATGATTAACCACATCTTTTCCCGTTTTGGTCTACCTCAAAGGATTGAGTCAGACAGGGGAAGCCACTTCACCAGTGAAGTAATGACAAAGATGTGGGAGATACTGGGGGTCAAAAGGAAGTTGCATATTGCTTACCGGCCAGCTTCTTCTGGGGCAGTAGAGAGATATAACCGAACCATTGTGAGCATATTAAAGAAGTTTGTGGCAGATTCTGGGCCAAGTTGGGATATCCGATTACCTCTGGTCCTAATGGCCATCAGATCTACCCCTTCATCTGCAACCAAAATGTCACCATTTGAGTTGATGACTGGGCGCAAGATGGTGCTTCCTCAGCATTTGCTCTATAGGACCCAAGAGCAGACACTAATAAATGCCTCCACAACTCATGAGTATGTGGAGAATTTAAGGAAACACCTTCAACATGCTTTTGCTTATGCTCAGCGGAATCTAGAAAGATCAGCTGATAGCATGAAGACCCACTATGACCTGAAGACTTCCAGGAAGGAATATCAGGTGGGGGACCGGGTCTATCTATACAATTTCCAAAGGAACCAGGCCAAACAGCGAAAATGTTTGCCTACATGGAAGGGACCCTTTCAGATTATAGACAAAATCTCCCCTGTGGCCTACAAGATCCGCATCCCCAAAGGCGGTTTGGCAGAGGGGGAAGAAAAGTGGGTCCACATTAACCAGTTGAAGTGTTGCCATCCCAGGCACACTCTGCAACAACTGGAAGAATCCTCTGGAATCCTAGAGGGTACTGTCTCAGATTAATTCAGTTCTAACTTAAAAGATCCTACATATAGCCTATCAAATTCTGTGTTTCTCAAGTTTATGTGTTCCTGTCTCTTAATTTAAAAAAATGTGCATGTGCATATCTGTTGAGTTCTAAAATTCATATGCCACCCCACTATATCAATGGTGGGGGAAAAATGTCTATGAATAGGTATTGCCGCTCTTCCTTTGTCGTCCTAGGAGAAAGAAAACCTCGAGACTGGCCAAGGAGGACGATCCGGAGACCGGGAGCAGAGACGCAAGGGGCCCAGGGTACCGCCCAATATTCCCATCAGGACCGGCGAGGAGAACCGATCGATCAGTACTGGATGGAGGAAAAGATGCTGAACTGTGCCATTTGCAGAATTGGAAGAAGATTATTCGGACAGACCAGTGCGTGGGTCAAAACCCTTGTGCACCCGACTCCCCATCGACTCAAATTCAAAGGGCAGTCACGTGGGGGGATCTGTTGGGTGTCCTGACCCACGTTTGAGCTATCATGCTGCAACATTTGGTGCTGTGGGCTTAGAAAATCCAAGATGGCCAAAAAGCCCACAAGTGCGCCAGAATCCAGGAGAACCACGCAGTTTGTGCGCACACCAAAATGGTTACCTAACTTGCCACCCACCAGTGTAAAGAAAGATCTTTGTTAACAAAATCCACTGTTACTGATGTCAAAAAGTTGCTGAAATCGTGGCTCATTGGACCACTTTAAAGATTCAACCCTTTGTGGGGTTCCACATAACCATCTTACTGTAAGGAGCCCCATCAAAACAATGTTAAGCAAGGATTATTTACTACCATGTAAGAACCATTCCTGTTTAGAATGCATTAATCCAAGAAAGATCCCAAATTTGCATGCAGTACCAACAAAATCCTCAAGGCGGCGCTAGCGGTCTAAACTCTGACAGGAGAACTGAGTGCAGTTGCTGACAAAGGGATTTGACTCAGCTGACTTCAAAGGCTGCATTTTAATTAAAAATTAGCCACCTGCTGTTCCCAGAGGCCTGAAGCCTGGGAAACCCTCTCACCTCCAGAGATTCACACCAGGAGTTAGAATCTCACATGACCTCTTGATTGATAGAAGGCAGACTGGCTGGGAGCCTCCTGGAGACCACATAATAGGCTCTTGCAATTGAATAGGATATGTTGATTTTGACTGTTTCCTGTCAACAAAGGCCTGCCTGCCAGAAGACACATGTGACTGACCCACCCAAGTCTTGGAGGCGGACTCCAACACTCTGAGAACTGAATTGAAAGCAAAATATATATTTTACAGAAACACTGATAACTCTTTGTAATGAAATGACAGAAATGTATAACTTTGAGAGCCTTAATTTAAAAAATGTACCTTCAATTCAAGCCCAAACTCCAATTTGTGTGATGTTCTGGGGCAAAACCCTGCTATTTATGTATACTACAGACTCTGTGTTTAAGCTAGAGACATGTTAATTTACTGGAGTATGTATGGACAGGCCGTGTACATGTGTACAAATCTGGAGAAAAATCTGATATTGCAAAACCACTCAAAAGCACAACATATTGCCATTTCTGAATGCAAGCCCCCAGGAAGAGCAGAGTTTGAACAGGGGCTACCATCAGTAAATGCATGATGGATGCATGTAATTTCAAACCACTGTGTATCTATGAAATATGTCTTTTTGAGCAAATATAGATTGTGTGTAAAGTTGACAGGGGGGGGTTCTCTGTACCATAAACAGACCTCATCATGATGACACTTCATTTCATTCCCCCAATCAAGGGGAAGAGGATGAAGTGGCCAATGACAAGTGGAGAGGGGTAGGGCCTAGGAAGCTAGCCTCTCCACCCATTTTCAAAACACATAAAAGCAGACAGACAGGACAGATAGGGACATTCTATTCCATCTGCTGCGGGACGCTCTGCCGGGAAAATCCATACTTTACCTCCATCAACCTCCAGAGAGCCAACATAGAGACTTCAATCTATCCACCTTCAGAGACCAAGACTTTACTTCAGAATTTGTAGCAGAGAGGTCAACTACAAGCTAAATCCCTCTTTAGCAGGCCTCAAATCATTGCCATTATCACAGCCAGGCGAGCTGTTTGAATTCTTTGCATGAACTCTTGCCATTTGCCAGAGAGCAGTGTTGTATCCAGAGAGAGACCAGCTGAACCGGAGACCGCTGTATCCGGACCCACAGACCTGATCAGAACCAGAGACCCAGACCAGACCAGCAGAGTAGAGCTGACCCCGACGCTGTGCGCAGAGACCGTCCGTGGCGAGTGAAGAAAACCTGACCAGATCCGTGGCGAGGCCCATTCTATTTCTAAATATATTGTGAGTACCTAGCAGAACTGTGCAGAACCAATCTCTTAGTTAAAATAATATAATTCAATCTATTTTAATCTACCCAGAACTGCCTCCTAACTGTCACCTGTCATTTTGCAAAACTGTCACCTGTCATTTTTTAGCTGCAAGTTTTTCAAATCCGAAAAACAACCTTCACAAAATCGTTCATAACTCCGTAACCGTTTGTGCTAGGAACTTGCAGTAACTTTCCTCTGAAAGCTGGGAATCTTGGATTTTCAACGAACCTAGAACCGCATTCCTACCCCCTATACATTTGCCGCAATCGCGAAAAACGCACTCGCGAATTTTACCGCGATTTGCAAATTTCTCCACATGTGAAAACAGCAGCTTCCTTGCTTTCCTTGCTAAAAATTCGTTTGCCTCTTAAGAACCATCCCTGAATCATTGCTAGAGTGAGCCTGGACTAATATTAACTTGATACCACTCACCCTGAACCTCTAGAGGGAATTAAAAGCATTTTAGCATATTTTTCACTTCATTGCCAGCACATATAAAAGCATTTTGGGCCTGTGTTTCAAACTTCTGTAGTCTAAGCTTGCTGGGGTGAACTGAATTACATTTGATTGCATTTCTGAGAACTATGTGCTTTCCTTCCATTTCCTTGCATTGCATAAAGGGGGGAGTGGATTGCCAGAGAAAAGTGATTACATTGTTTTGTTGAAATCATATTGAGTATTTTCTGTATTGCATTTTCATTCAACATTGCATCCATCTGAACTTATATAAAGCATTCTCTACCACCTTATTCTTCTGTTCCTGTTCACAAGTGTGCTAGTGCCAGACTATCCAGTATTGATTACTGCTCAGATTAAGTGTGATATTCAATTATTAATTTATTATAAAGTGTGATATTTATATATATTGTTTAAATTGTCAAATAAACCTTTTAACTTGCAAAACAGAACTACTTCTTGGCTCAGTGGGGTCAGGGGGATTCCAAGAGAGTGGTGTTATATAGGGGTAGTCATCCAGAACGCATGAACTGGACATAAAGATATATCAATAAGGGTTTCCATTCAGTATCCCAGACTAGGCATTGACTTAGCTGTAGAATTGAATTGAATCCTCTTACAACTGCCACCACACAGGCCACTCCTGTGGGGCAATACTTCCCACCAGCTACCTTGCAAGCCATAAAAGGGGCTGTTGATCCATATCTTTCAAAGACAATGGTACTCTGTATTTTCTGAAGCACACCAGTCTGCAGGGGGGAGCAGTTCCAAAGTGCTTTCGAGGCTGTAATCAAGGAGAATGAGAAACACTGCCCCCTACCTGACATTTAACGTACATCCAACATCTTGCCCTAAGCACCTGCCCCTCATTATATGTGGTTGGTTCCCCTTCCTCACTTCCCTTCCCCACATTACTTCCTCATACAAACAACAACAAAAAACTGGTTCTTTTTAGAACCACATTTCACAGTTAAAAAATAGAACTAAAAAAAATAATCTTATAAACTCCATCTACTTTACATTTCTCAGTAAAGTAGATAGACTCTATAAGATTATGCTAATGGAAATATTGGAGAATTTTTAACTAGAAAAAAAATGGTAAAGAACAGAAACAATTTTCTGTCTCAAATACTTTTCTATAGCATACAATAACGACCATAATCCATGGACCTTTATAACTATCTGTGGTATCTGCTGTCCTCTGTCCAGGACATGCATCATTAAAAGACCTGGATGGCACGTGCACACCATTGCACAGGACAGCCCTTCTCACCTTTTTACTTTTATATTTGTAACACTCCCTCATTGCCTACTTTTTAACAGTCACAGATCCATACACCAATCACTTCCAAAAACTCTACTTATAACAATATCAACATATTAAACTTCCACACACCAACAACCACTAAACAAATGCACATATGCATTGTGTAGTTAGAGAAGTGCATAAATAGAAGGGGCAGTACAGATGGGCAAGTGCTCATAGGAGTTTAAATGTTTCATGATGTTACATCACTGTATATATGTTGTTAATAATTCCTCTTTTAATATATATGACAAAACTATAAACTTCCTTCAACAAACATATGTTGTGCAACTCATACTTATGAGAAATGTTATCAGTATGCATATTGCAGATGCAAATCATCATTCAATTGCCTACAACATGAGGCCCAACCATAAGCCCTTCTCCACCAAACCACCTGTATTATTCACTGCACCTACCCTGAATCCTAGCTCAGTGTCCACTATACCCTAATAATGTGACCAGTGGCCAGTGCTCATGGCTTGCAGTCATAGCCAGTCTCCAAATCCATGGGACATGGGCTTCAGCCATGCTGCATCCCCCAATAAACAAATCAGAGTGCAAATGTGCATTTTCCAAGGACCAGGCCCACTACTCACACACCAAATTTATATCACTAGTTTTTCCACTTACATTCTGATACTTTGGAAAAATAAAACACAAGACAGATTTCCATAACCTTCTTTAGGTCCTTGCTGATATTCGTCACAGAAGTTTGTTGTAATAACTGCCATATTTTGGCAGTTTTCCGGTTACAAAACGGAGTAAGTCTGCCCACTTCATTCCTCGCATTCCATACATGACATCTCAAATTCATAGAATCTAAGATTTTCAGCCAATCCACAGTGCTCAGACTAGACCTTCAGCCAATAGATCCAAGAGTCCCCCAAATTCCACACACTGTGCCTCCTCAAAGACATAGCCATAGCCATGTTCAGTGCTCTCACCATAAAAAACTCCTGCCACTCTCTATTCCTGTCTACCACACCCAGGAAACCTGATTGGCTGATCCCCCTATGTCAGCAGACATCACGACTGTCCATGGTCTCTGCAGTCCCCTTTCCATGCCAGGCATCCCCAAAAGACCCTAATGTTGCATGTGCCATCTGTGGACTACCGTGGTGTCCACGGACAGATTGGCCAATTGAAATGGGTTGGGAGGATTACACTCAATAAACACAGGGCAGCCCTGTTACCCTTTTATTTGAGGAGCACTTTCATGAATGTTACAACATATATATGTACATTTATAGAAGCACTGTGTGTAACTTTTTTCTAAAAAAAATAAATAAGCAGATGCAAGGTAGTTAGAATACACCAACAGATATGTAAGTATTTAAGATATACCCTTCATTGCAATTCACTTGAAATACGCCATCACAATTCTTATCTAATGTCTAATGTAGTTACAGTACGCCAACAGGTATTTATCTACTTTAAACATTCCCTTAAAAACAACACCACACTCCAAACAAACATACTATCACACTTACATTGGCATAATTGTAGTAGTTTTTTTTAATGCTCTATGAATGATTTCCCCAAATAATTATTCATGTCAATACAACAACAGTGTAGCACGCCCTAATGTTTACCAAGCATAGTACATAGAATATACTGTCTATAAGGGTAAAAAAAGTAAATGTATATAAAAATCCTACTTAACAAATGATACTGTTCTTTTTCCACAGAAAACAAACCAGAGATTCCAGATTCATTACTGTATACAACTAAGTAATCGTACCAAGTGTAAACAAATACATATTCCATAAACACTATCCTCAATTGTACTACAATCATAAATAACACATACTTTCTACTCCCCCTACAGTACCTATAAGTACTATAAACACATTACTGTAATGGTTGTGGTTGTAGCCAGTTGGCACGACCACCACAATAAAATTAAACCATATAACAGGTGCATACCAAAAACTCGTCCTTAACCCCCTATTATTGAAATGATATTCACGGAAATCAGAATTAACAGCGAACAGCGCAGCACCTGCATGCTCCTTTTCCATTTATAAAAACAGCCCTATATCATCTTCATTCCACTCGACCACCCTCAGGCCCGCCCACTGAATAACCCAAAATGTGTTTGCCAGACTGTTTCTCCTATGCGCTACCCCAGACGCCCACGGCCTTCCTGAATCCAACATGGCGACCGTTTCAAAGGTTTTCACCCACCTCACGTTTTTTACCATCCAATCAGCAGGCGTGTCCGATGTCTGCGGACATCACGTTATCCCCTGATTGGCCCGGAGGCCTGCCCATGGACCGAATGAAGAAGTGAGATATAATTAATTTTGTTGTTCCTACTTTTCCACCGTTTTTTTTAAAACTACTGTACCGATTTACATCAAATTTACAAAAGCAGGCTAATGGTACCAAGCCGCTGCTCCTGCTGCTTATTTGGAGAAAATTCATTGAGAGGTTTGGGATGTAGGCATGAGCATCATTTCTTTTCCATAGCGTCTATGAGGAAATCCACACATTTTGGGATCCCCTATAACTTTGCCCCTGCGTACGAAACCTCAACAAACTTTGCAGAATCAATCTGAGGGACCATATACCTTTCTGGCAAAGGTTGTCGAGGATTCCTCCAGGGCGTCATAGTTATAAGCCACCCAAAAGTGCTTGTCCTATGAGTTGAGCAACTTAACCATAACTACAGGGCCGCTACCACAGGCCCTGTAATAACAAGAGTTATGAAAGTTATGTACCACTTTAAAGGGTAATATCTGCCACAAATGGCATAATTGATGACATCACTGATGACATCACAAATTAAATTAATTCTGATGGACAGTCCCCACAAGGGATTCTGTTTAGAGTGTTGCTAGCAATGTATGAAGGGTGATCGGGATTCCTCTTATGAACTACCCCATGTATCACAAAATGTACTTCTTGGAATAGAAACATTCTACTGAAGCTCTGTTGTTAATACAGCAATCTAATAATGCATACACATAGGCAATGGCTAGAGCATTTTTAATCTGGTATGATTGGCCAGTAGAATCGTTCAAGCCAATCAGAATCTTGACAAATGTTAAACTTGGAGTTAATAGCTAACAATACAAGAATTACTATACACGTGTGTTAGTACATGAAAAATATATGGAGAGCAGCATAGAATACAATTCTGAGGGACACAGCGTGAAAATATAGTAAGGAGGAAACAAATACCATGACCAGAAAATGACAGGCAGATTAGAGTTCATCATCATGCATAAAAAAAGCAAAACAATGGGGGTCTGGGAATCTCTCTACCAGCACAAACACAGCCCAATGACCTGTTCTTGGGAGAATACCCCTGGAAGAGACTCTACCAAGTCTTTAGTTCACTGTCCCTTTCACAAAGAAGACATTTCCGGCATATAAATCTTTGTCATGCCCAGGTGCAGTCCAGCACCGAAATGCTAGGCAATTCTCCTCTGAACAAGAGTACCAACAGCAACCCCATACATGTGTTTCAGCCTTGTTGGGCATCATCAGTGAGGTAAAGCTGTGCATCTCTAAGAACAGTGAGCAAGGGGTCCACATCTGGATCACCCTGGTAACTTAGGGTGAGACCCAAAGTTAATTTAAGCAAAACAATGGGGGGGTCTGGGAATCTCTCTACAAGCACGAACACAGCCCAATGACCTGTTCTAGGGTGAATAACCCCTGGGAGAGACTTTACCAAGTCTTTAGCTCACTGTCCCTTTCACAGAGAAGAAATTTCAATGCAGCACACCGTTACTTAGCCGACAGAATAACTAGATACACGGCCAACAGACACACCAGAAATAGCAATGCTAACCTGCTCGCTGTTCCCAGATTCAAGTGAACGAAAATGGGCGGCAATAGCTTCCAGGTGAAAGCAGCCCAACACTGGAACACATTACCACCCCCCGTTAGAGCACTGCAAACCTATCACCAATTTAGACGTAACTACATCCAGTGGCTAAAGAACAAAGACCAATAACCGACACCTTATTGTAATTATTGTAAATATGCTCAACTTGTAACTCTATCGCTCTGTCTCTCGTAATTGTACTTCACTGTCTCCTCTGTAACTGCATTACTTCACTGTGTCCTTCGCAATCGCATTGCCCATGCTCACAATGTAAAATAATGTACAGCACTGTAACTAAGCTGAGAATATACTTGTAATGTTTGTGCCCTCATACCTTCTGGTCCGGTGCGCCATATAAATAAATAAACAAACAAACAAAACAAACAAACAGAGAAGAAATGTCCCCGCATATCAGTCTTTGTCCTGTTCAGGGGCTGTCCAGCACCGAAATGCTAGGAAATTCTCCTCCGAACAAGAGTACCAACAGCAACCCCATATATGTGTTTAAGCTTTGTTGGGCATCATCAGTGAGGTGAAGCTGTGCCTCTCTAAGTACAGTGAGCAAGGGATGCATGTCTGGATCGCCCTGGTAACTTAGTGTGAGACCCAAAGTTAATTTATGCAAAACAATGGGGTGTCTGGGAATCTCTCTACCAGCACAAACACAGCCCAATGACTTGTTCTTGGGTGAATAACCACTGGGAGAGACTTTACCAAGTTTTTAGCTCACTGTCCCTTTCACAGAGAAGACATTTCCCCAAATATCAGTCTTTGTCCTGCCCAGGGCCAGTCCAGCACCGAAATGCTAGGCAATTCTCCTCTGAACAAGAGTACCAACAGAAACCCCACACACATGTTTCAGCCTTGTTGGGCATCATCAGTGAGGTGAAGCTGTCCCACTCTAAGAACAGTGAGCAAGGGGTCCACGTCTGGATCACCCTGGTAACTTAGGGTGAGACCCAAAGTTAATTTAAGCAAAACAAAAGAGGTCTGGGAATCTCTCAACCAGCATGAACACAGCCCAATGACCTGTTCTTGGGTTAATAACCCCTGGGAGAGACTCTACCAAGTATTTTACTCACTGACCCTTTCACAGAGAAGAAATGTCCAGTCATATCAGTCTTTATCCTGCCCAGGGCCAGTCCAGCACCGAAATGCTAGGCAATTCTCCTCTGAACAAGAGTACCAACAGAAACCCCACACACATGTTTCAGCCTTGTTGGGCATCATCAGTGAGGTGAAGCTGTCCCACTCTAAGAACAGTGAGCAAGGGGTCCACGTCTGGATCACCCTGGTAACTTAGGGTGAGACCCAAAGTTAATTTATGCAAAACAAATGGGGGTCTGGGTATATCTCTACCAGCACAAACACAGCCCAATTACCTGTTCTTGGGTGAATAACACCTGGGAGAGACTCTACCAAGTCCCTTTCACAGAGAAGAAATGTCCCGCATATCAGTCTTTGTCCTGCCCAGGTGCAGTCCAGCACCGAAATGCTTGGCAATTCTCCTCAGAACAAGAGTACCAACAGCAACCCCATACACGTTTTTCAGCCTTGTTGAGTATCATCAGTGAGGTGAAGCTGTGCGTCTCTAAGAACAGTGAGCAAGGGGCCCACGTCTGGATCGCCCTGGTAACTTAGGGTGAGACCCAAAGTTAATTTATGCAAAACAAATGGGGGTCTGGGAATATCTCTACCAGCACAAACACAGCCCAATGACCTGTTCTTGGGTTAATAACCCCTGGGAGAGACTCTACCAAGTATTTTACTCACTGACCCTTTTCACCCTTTTTTAGCTGCAAGTTTTTCAAATCCGAAAAACAACCTTCACAAAATCGTTCATAACTCCGTAACCGTTTGTGCTAGGAACTTGCAGTAACTTTCCTCTGAAAGCTGGGAATCTTGGATTTTCAACGAACCCAGAAACGCATTCCTACCCCCTATACATTTGCCGCAATCGCGAAAAACGCACTCGCGAATTTTACCGCGATTTGCAAATTTCTCCACATGTGAAAACAGCAGCTTCCTTGCTTTCCTTGCTAAAAATTCGTTTGCCTCTTAAGAACCATCCCTGAATCATTGCTAGAGTGAGCCTGGACTAATATTAACTTGATACCACTCACCCTGAACCTCTAGAGGGAATTAAAAGCATTTTAGCATATTTTTCACTTCATTGCCAGCACATATAAAAGCATTTTGGGCCTGTGTTTCAAACTTCTGTAGTCTAAGCTTGCTGGGGTGAACTGAATTACATTTGATTGCATTTCTGAGAACTATGTGCTTTCCTTCCATTTCCTTGCATTGCATAAAGGGGGGAGTGGATTGCCAGAGAAAAGTGATTACATTGTTTTGTTGAAATCATATTGAGTATTTTCTGTATTGCATTTTCATTCAACATTGCATCCATCTGAACTTATATAAAGCATTCTCTACCACCTTATTCTTCTGTTCCTGTTCACAAGTGTGCTAGTGCCAGACTATCCAGTATTGATTACTGCTCAGATTAAGTGTGATATTCAATTATTAATTTATTATAAAGTGTGATATTTATATATATTGTTTAAATTGTCAAATAAACCTTTTAACTTGCAAAACAGAACTACTTCTTGGCTCAGTGGGGTCAGGGGGATTCCAAGAGAGTGGTGTTATATAGGGGTAGTCATCCAGAACGCATGAACTGGACATAAAGATATATCAATAAGGGTTTCCATTCAGTATCCCAGACTAGGCATTGACTTAGCTGTAGTGTTGAATTGAATCCTCTTACAACTGCCACCACACAGGCCACTCCTGTGGGGCAATACTTCCCACCAGCTACCTTGCAAGCCATAAAAGGGGCTGTTGATCCATATCTTTCAAAGACAATGGTACTCTGTATTTTCTGAAGCACACCAGTCTGCAGGGGGGAGCAGTTCCAAAGTGCTTTCGAGGCTGTAATCAAGGAGAATGAGAAACACTGCCCCCTACCTGACATTTAACGTACATCCAACATCTTGCCCTAAGCACCTGCCCCTCATTATATGTGGTTGGTTCCCCTTCCTCACTTCCCTTCCCCACATTACTTCCTCATACAAACAACAACAAAAAACTGGTTCTTTTTAGAACCACATTTCACAGTTAAAAAATAGAACTAAAAAAAATAATCTTATAAACTCCATCTACTTTACATTTCTCAGTAAAGTAGATAGACTCTATAAGATTATGCTAATGGAAATATTGGAGAATTTTTAACTAGAAAAAAAATGGTAAAGAACAGAAACAATTTTCTGTCTCAAATACTTTTCTATAGCATACAATAACGACCATAATCCATGGACCTTTATAACTATCTGTGGTATCTGCTGTCCTCTGTCCAGGACATGCATCATTAAAAGACCTGGATGGCACGTGCACACCATTGCACAGGACAGCCCTTCTCACCTTTTTACTTTTATATTTGTAACACTCCCTCATTGCCTACTTTTTAACAGTCACAGATCCATACACCAATCACTTCCAAAAACTCTACTTATAACAATATCAACATATTAAACTTCCACACACCAACAACCACTAAACAAATGCACATATGCATTGTGTAGTTAGAGAATGGCATAAATAGAAGGGGCAGTACAGATGGGCAAGTGCTCATAGGAGTTTAAATGTTTCATGATGTTACATCACTGTATATATGTTGTTAATAATTCCTCTTTTAATATATATGACAAAACTATAAACTTCCTTCAACAAACATATGTTGTGTAACTCATACTTATGAGAAATGTTATCAGTATGCATATTGCATAGATGCAAATAGATGCAAATAGATGCAAATCATCATTCAATTGCCTACAACATGAGGCCCAACCATAAGCCCTTCTCCACCAAACCACCTGTATTATTCACTGCACCTACCCTGAATCCTAGCTCAGTGTCCACTATACCCTAATAATATGACCAGTGGCCAGTGCTCATGGCTTGCAGTCATAGCCAGTCTCCAAATCCATGGGACATGGGCTTCAGCCATGCTGCATCCCCCAATAAACAAATCAGAGTGCAAATGTGCATTTTCCAAGGACCAGGCCCACTACTCACACACCAAATTTATATCACTAGTTTTTCCACTTACATTCTGATACTTTGGAAAAATAAAACACAAGACAGATTTCCATAACCTTCTTTAGGTCCTTGCTGATATTCGTCACAGAAGTTTGTTGTAATAACTGCCATATTTTGGCAGTTTTCCGGTTACAAAACGGAGTAAGTCTGCCCACTTCATTCCTCGCATTCCATACATGACATCTCAAATTCATAGAATCTAAGATTTTCAGCCAATCCACAGTGCTCAGACTAGACCTTCAGCCAATAGATCCAAGAGTCCCCCAAATTCCACACACTGTGCCTCCTCAAAGACATAGCCATAGCCATGTTCAGTGCTCTCACCATAAAAAACTCCTGCCACTCTCTATTCCTGTCTACCACACCCAGGAAACCTGATTGGCTGATCCCCCTATGTCAGCAGACATCACGACTGTCCATGGTCTCTGCAGTCCCCTTTCCATGCCAGGCATCCCCAAAAGACCTGAATGTTGCATGTGCCATCTGTGGACTACCGTGGTGTCCACGGACAGATTGGCCAATTGAAATGGGTTGGGAGGATTACACTCAATAAACACAGGGCAGCCCTGTTACCCTTTTATTTGAGGAGCACTTTCATGAATGTTACAACATATATATGTACATTTATAGAAGCACTGTGTGTAACTTTTTTCTAAAAAAAATAAATAAGCAGATGCAAGGTAGTTAGAATACACCAACAGATATGTAAGTATTTAAGATATACCCTTCATTGCAATTCACTTGAAATACGCCATCACAATTCTTATCTAATGTCTAATGTAGTTACAGTACGCCAACAGGTATTTATCTACTTTAAACATTCCCTTAAAAACAACACCACACTTCAAACAAACATACTATCACACTTACATTGGCATAATTGTAGTAGTTTTTTTTAATGCTCTATGAATGATTTCCCCAAATAATTATTCATGTCAATACAACAACAGTGTAGCACGCCCTAATGTTTACCAAGCATAGTACATAGAATATACTGTCTATAAGAGTCAAAAAAAGTAAATGTATATAAAAATCCTACCTAACAAATGATACTGTTCTTTTTCCACAGAAAACAAACCAGAGATTCCAGATTCATTACTGTATACAACTAAGTAATCGTACCAAGTGTAAACAAATACATATTCCATAAACACTATCCTCAATTGTACTACAATCATAAATAACACATACTTTCTACTCCCCCTACAGTACCTATAAGTACTATAAACACATTACTGTAATGGTTGTGGTTGTGGCCAGTTGGCACGACCACCACAATAAAATTAAACCATATAACAGGTGCATACCAAAAACTCGTCCTTAACCTCCTATTATTGAAATGATATTCACGGAAATCAGAATTAACAGCGAACAGCGCAGCACCTGCATGCTCCTTTTCCATTTATAAAAACAGCCCTATATCATCTTCATTCCACTCGACCACCCTCAGGCCCGCCCACTGAATAACCCAAAATGTGTTTGCCAGACTGTTTCTCCTATGCGCTACCCCAGACGCCCACGGCCTTCCTGAATCCAACATGGCGACCGTTTCAAAGGTTTTCACCCACCTCACGTTTTTTACCATCCAATCAGCAGGCGTGTCCGATGTCTGCGGACATCACGTTATCCCCTGATTGGCCCGGAGGCCTGCCCATGGACCGAATGAAGAAGTGAGATATAATTAATTTTGTTGTTCCTACTTTTCCACCGTTTTTTTTAAAACTACTGTACCGATTTACATCAAATTTACAAAAGCAGGCTAATGGTACCAAGCCGCTGCTCCTGCTGCTTATTTGGAGAAAATTCATTGAGAGGTTTGGGATGTAGGCATGAGCATCATTTCTTTTCCATAGCGTCTATGAGGAAATCCACACATTTTGGGATCCCCTATAACTTTGCCCCTGCGTACGAAACCTCAACAAACTTTGCAGAATCAATCTGAGGGACCATATACCTTTCTGGCAAAGGTTGTCGAGGATTCCTCCAGGGCGTCATAGTTATAAGCCACCCAAAAGTGCTTGTCCTATGAGTTGAGCAACTTAACCATAACTACAGGGCCGCTACCACAGGCCCTGTAATAACAAGAGTTATGAAAGTTATGTACCACTTTAAAGGGTAATATCTGCCACAAATGGCATAATTGATGACATCACTGATGACATCACAAATTAAATTAATTCTGATGGACAGTCCCCACAAGGGATTCTGTTTAGAGTGTTGCTAGCAATGTATGAAGGGTGATTGGGATTCCTCTTATGAACTACCCCATGTATCACAAAATGTACTTCTTGGAATAGAAACATTCTACTGAAGCTCTGTTGTTAATACAGCAATCTAATAATGCATACACATAGGCAATGGCTAGAGCATTTTTAATCTGGTATGATTGGCCAGTAGAATCGTTCAAGCCAATCAGAATCTTGACAAATGTTAAACTTGGAGTTAATAGCTAACAATACAAGAACTACTATACACGTGTGTTAGTACATGAAAAATATATGGAGAGCAGCATAGAATACAATTCTGAGGGACACAGCGTGAAAATATAGTAAGGCGGAAACAAATACCATGACCAGAAAATGACAGGCAGATTAGAGTTCATCATCATGCATAAAAAAAGCAAAACAATGGGGGTCTGGGAATCTCTCTACCAGCACAAACACAGCCCAATGACCTGTTCTTGGGAGAATACCCCTGGAAGAGACTCTACCAAGTCTTTAGTTCACTGTCCCTTTCACAAAGAAGACATTTCCGGCATATAAATCTTTGTCATGCCCAGGTGCAGTCCAGCACCGAAATGCTAGGCAATTCTCCTCTGAACAAGAGTACCAACAGCAACCCCATACATGTGTTTCAGCCTTGTTGGGCATCATCAGTGAGGTAAAGCTGTGCATCTCTAAGAACAGTGAGCAAGGGGTCCACATCTGGATCACCCTGGTAACTTAGGGTGAGACCCAAAGTTAATTTAAGCAAAACAATGGGGGGGTCTGGGAATCTCTCTACAAGCACGAACACAGCCCAATGACCTGTTCTAGGGTGAATAACCCCTGGGAGAGACTTTACCAAGTCTTTAGCTCACTGTCCCTTTCACAGAGAAGAAATTTCAATGCAGCACACCGTTACTTAGCCGACAGAATAACTAGATACACGGCCAACAGACACACCAGAAATAGCAATGCTAACCTGCTCGCTGTTCCCAGATTCAAGTGAACGAAAATGGGCGGCAATAGCTTCCAGGTGAAAGCAGCCCAACACTGGAACACATTACCACCCCCCGTTAGAGCACTGCAAACCTATCACCAATTTAGACGTAACTACATCCAGTGGCTAAAGAACAAAGACCAATAACCGACACCTTATTGTAATTATTGTAAATATGCTCAACTTGTAACTCTATCGCTCTGTCTCTCGTAATTGTACTTCACTGTCTCCTCTGTAACTGCATTACTTCACTGTGTCCTTCGCAATCGCATTGCCCATGCTCACAATGTAAAATAAAGTACAGCACTGTAACTAAGCTGAGAATATACTTGTAATGTTTGTGCCCTCATACCTTCTGGTCCGGTGCGCCATATAAATAAATAAACAAACAAACAAAACAAACAAACAGAGAAGAAATGTCCCCGCATATCAGTCTTTGTCCTGCTCAGGGGCTGTCCAGCACCGAAATGCTAGGAAATTCTCCTCCGAACAAGAGTACCAACAGCAACCCCATATATGTGTTTAAGCTTTGTTGGGCATCATCAGTGAGGTGAAGCTGTGCCTCTCTAAGTACAGTGAGCAAGGGATGCATGTCTGGATCGCCCTGGTAACTTAGTGTGAGACCCAAAGTTAATTTATGCAAAACAATGGGGTGTCTGGGAATCTCTCTACCAGCACAAACACAGCCCAATGACTTGTTCTTGGGTGAATAACCACTGGGAGAGACTTTACCAAGTTTTTAGCTCACTGTCCCTTTCACAGAGAAGACATTTCCCCAAATATCAGTCTTTGTCCTGCCCAGGGCCAGTCCAGCACCGAAATGCTAGGCAATTCTCCTCTGAACAAGAGTACCAACAGAAACCCCACACACATGTTTCAGCCTTGTTGGGCATCATCAGTGAGGTGAAGCTGTCCCACTCTAAGAACAGTGAGCAAGGGGTCCATGTCTGGATCACCCTGGTAACTTAGGGTGAGACCCAAAGTTAATTTAAGCAAAACAAAAGAGGTCTGGGAATCTCTCAACCAGCATGAACACAGCCCAATGACCTGTTCTTGGGTTAATAACCCCTGGGAGAGACTCTACCAAGTATTTTACTCACTGACCCTTTCACAGAGAAGAAATGTCCAGTCATATCAGTCTTTATCCTGCCCAGAGGCAATACATCACCGAAATGCTAGGCAATTCTCCTCTGAACAAGAGTACCAACAGAAACCCCATACACGTGTTTCAGCCTTGTTGGGCATCATCAGTGAGGTGAAGTTGTACCTCTCTAAGAACAGCGAGCAGGGGGTCCACATCTGGATCACCCTGGTAATTTAGGGTGAGACCCAAAGTTAATTTATGCAAAACAATGGGGGGTCTGGGAATCTCTGCAAGCACGAACACAGCCCAATTACCTGTTCTTGGGAGAATAACCCCTGGGAGAGACTCTACCAAGTCTTTAGCTCACTGTCCCTTTCACAGAGAAGAAATTTCCCCGCATATCAGTCTTTGTCCTGCCCCAGAGCAGTCCAGCACCGAAATGCTAGGCAATTCTCCTCTGAGCAAGAATACCAACAGCAACCCCATACACGTGTTTCAGCCTTGTTGGGCATCATCAGTGAGGTGAAGCTGTGCCTCTCTAAGAACAGTGAGCAAGGGGTCCACGTCTGGATCACCCTAGTAACTTAGGGTGAGACCCAAAGTTAATTTATGCAAAACAAATGGGGGTCTGGGTATATCTCTACCAGCACAAACACAGCCCAATTACCTGTTCTTGGGTGAATAACACCTGGGAGAGACTCTACCAAGTCCCTTTCACAGAGAAGAAATGTCCCGCATATCAGTCTTTGTCCTGCCCAGGTGCAGTCCAGCACCGAAATGCTAGGCAATTCTCCTCAGAACAAGAGTACCAACAGCAACCCCATACACGTTTTTCAGCCTTGTTGAGTATCATCAGTGAGGTGAAGCTGTGCGTCTCTAAGAACAGTGAGCAAGGGGCCCACGTCTGGATCGCCCTGGTAACTTAGGGTGAGACCCAAAGTTAATTTATGCAAAACAAATGGGGGTCTGGGAATATCTCTACCAGCACAAACACAGCCCAATGACCTGTTCTTGGGTTAATAACCCCTGGGAGAGACTCTACCAAGTATTTTACTCACTGACCCTTTTCACCCTTTTTTAGCTGCAAGTTTTTCAAATCCGAAAAACAACCTTCACAAAATCGTTCATAACTCCGTAACCGTTTGTGCTAGGAACTTGCAGTAACTTTCCTCTGAAAGCTGGGAATCTTGGATTTTCAACGAACCCAGAAACGCATTCCTACCCCCTATACATTTGCCGCAATCGCGAAAAACGCACTCGCGAATTTTACCGCGATTTGCAAATTTCTCCACATGTGAAAACAGCAGCTTCCTTGCTTTCCTTGCTAAAAATTTGTTTGCCTCTTAAGAACTATCCCTGAATCATTGCTAGAGTGAGCCTGGACTAATATTAACTTGATACCACTCACCCTGAACCTCTAGAGGGAATTAAAAGCATTTTAGCATATTTTTCACTTCATTGCCAGCACATATAAAAGCATTTTGGGCCTGTGTTTCAAACTTCTGTAGTCTAAGCTTGCTGGGGTGAACTGAATTACATTTGATTGCATTTCTGAGAACTATGTGCTTTCCTTCCATTTCCTTGCATTGCATAAAGGGGGGAGTGGATTGCCAGAGAAAAGTGATTACATTGTTTTGTTGAAATCATATTGAGTATTTTCTGTATTGCATTTTCATTCAACATTGCATCCATCTGAACTTATATAAAGCATTCTCTACCACCTTATTCTTCTGTTCCTGTTCACAAGTGTGCTAGTGCCAGACTATCCAGTATTGATTACTGCTCAGATTAAGTGTGATATTCAATTATTAATTTATTATAAAGTGTGATATTTATATATATTGTTTAAATTGTCAAATAAACCTTTTAACTTGCAAAACAGAACTACTTCTTGGCTCAGTGGGGTCAGGGGGATTCCAAGAGAGTGGTGTTATATAGGGGTAGTCATCCAGAACGCATGAACTGGACATGAAGATATATCAATAAGGGTTTCCATTCAGTATCCCAGACTAGGCATTGACTTAGCTGTAGTGTTGAATTGAATCCTCTTACAACTGCCACCACACAGGCCACTCCTGTGGGGCAATACTTCCCACCAGCTACCTTGCAAGCCATAAAAGGGGCTGTTGATCCATATCTTTCAAAGACAATGGTACTCTGTATTTTCTGAAGCACACCAGTCTGCAGGGGGGAGCAGTTCCAAAGTGCTTTCGAGGCTGTAATCAAGGAGAATGAGAAACACTGCCCCCTACCTGACATTTAACGTACATCCAACATCTTGCCCTAAGCACCTGCCCCTCATTATATGTGGTTGGTTCCCCTTCCTCACTTCCCTTCCCCACATTACTTCCTCATACAAACAACAACAAAAAACTGGTTCTTTTTAGAACCACATTTCACAGTTAAAAAATAGAACTAAAAAAAATAATCTTATAAACTCCATCTACTTTACATTTCTCAGTAAAGTAGATAGACTCTATAAGATTATGCTAATGGAAATATTGGAGAATTTTTAACTAGAAAAAAAATGGTAAAGAACAGAAACAATTTTCTGTCTCAAATACTTTTCTATAGCATACAATAACGACCATAATCCATGGACCTTTATAACTATCTGTGGTATCTGCTGTCCTCTGTCCAGGACATGCATCATTAAAAGACCTGGATGGCACGTGCACACCATTGCACAGGACAGCCCTTCTCACCTTTTTACTTTTATATTTGTAACACTCCCTCATTTCCTACTTTTTAACAGTCACAGATCCATACACCAATCACTTCCAAAAACTCTACTTATAACAATATCAACATATTAAACTTCCACACACCAACAACCACTAAACAAATGCACATATGCATTGTGTAGTTAGAGAAGTGCATAAATAGAAGGGGCAGTACAGATGGGCAAGTGCTCATAGGAGTTTAAATGTTTCATGATGTTACATCACTGTATATATGTTGTTAATAATTCCTCTTTTAATATATATGACAAAACTATAAACTTCCTTCAACAAACATATGTTGTGCAACTCATACTTATGAGAAATGTTATCAGTATGCATATTGCAGATGCAAATCATCATTCAATTGCCTACAACATGAGGCCCAACCATAAACCCTTCTCCACCAAACCACCTGTATTATTCACTGCACCTACCCTGAATCCTAGCTCAGTGTCCACTATACCCTAATAATATGACCAGTGGCCAGTGCTCATGGTTTGCAGTCATAGCCAGTCTCCAAATCCATGGGACATGGGCTTCAGCCATGCTGCATCCCCCAATAAACAAATCAGATTGCAAATGTGCATTTTCCAAGGACCAGGCCCACTACTCACACACCAAATTTATATCACTAGTTTTTCCACTTACATTCTGATACTTTGGAAAAATAAAACACAAGACAGATTTCCATAACCTTCTTTAGGTCCTTGCTGATATTCGTCACAGAAGTTTGTTGTAATAACTGCCATATTTTGGCAGTTTTCCGGTTACAAAACGGAGTAAGTCTGCCCACTTCATTCCTCGCATTCCATACATGACATCTCAAATTCATAGAATCTAAGATTTTCAGCCAATCCACAGTGCTCAGACTAGACCTTCAGCCAATAGATCCAAGAGTCCCCCAAATTCCACACACTGTGCCTCCTCAAAGACATAGCCATAGCCATGTTCAGTGCTCTCACCATAAAAAACTCCTGCCACTCTCTATTCCTGTCTACCACACCCAGGAAACCTGATTGGCTGATCCCCCTATGTCAGCAGACATCACGACTGTCCATGGTCTCTGCAGTCCCCTTTCCATGCCAGGCATCCCCAAAAGACCTGAATGTTGCATGTGCCATCTGTGGACTACCGTGGTGTCCACGGACAGATTGGCCAATTGAAATGGGTTGGGAGGATTACACTCAATAAACACAGGGCAGCCCTGTTACCCTTTTATTTGAGGAGCACTTTCATGAATGTTACAACATATATATGTACATTTATAGAAGCACTGTGTGTAACTTTTTTCTAAAAAAAATAAATAAGCAGATGCAAGGTAGTTAGAATACTCCAACAGATATGTAAGTATTTAAGATATACCCTTCATTGCAATTCACTTGAAATACGCCATCACAATTCTTATCTAATGTCTAATGTAGTTACAGTACGCCAACAGGTATTTATCTACTTTAAACATTCCCTTAAAAACAACACCACACTTCAAACAAACATACTATCACACTTACATTGGCATAATTGTAGTAGTTTTTTTTAATGCTCTATGAATGATTTCCCCAAATAATTATTCATGTCAATACAACAACAGTGTAGCACGCCCTAATGTTTACCAAGCATAGTACATAGAATATACTGTCTATAAGGGTCAAAAAAAGTAAATGTATATAAAAATCCTACTTAACAAATGATACTGTTCTTTTTCCACAGAAAACAAACCAGAGATTCCAGATTCATTACTGTATACAACTAAGTAATCGTACCAAGTGTAAACAAATACATATTCCATAAACACTATCCTCAATTGTACTACAATCATAAATAACACATACTTTCTACTCCCCCTACAGTACCTATAAGTACTATAAACACATTACTGTAATGGTTGTGGTTGTGGCCAGTTGGCACGACCACCACAATAAAATTAAACCATATAACAGGTGCATACCAAAAACTCGTCCTTAACCCCCTATTATTGAAATGATATTCACGGAAATCAGAATTAACAGCGAACAGCGCAGCACCTGCATGCTCCTTTTCCATTTATAAAAACAGCCCTATATCATCTTCATTCCACTCGACCACCCTCAGGCCCGCCCACTGAATAACCCAAAATGTGTTTGCCAGACTGTTTCTCCTATGCGCTACCCCAGACGCCCACGGCCTTCCTGAATCCAACATGGCAACCGTTTCAAAGGTTTTCACCCACCTCACGTTTTTTACCATCCAATCAGCAGGCGTGTCCGATGTCTGCGGACATCACGTTATCCCCTGATTGGCCCGGAGGCCTGCCCATGGACCGAATGAAGAAGTGAGATATAATTAATTTCCTACTTTTCCACCGTTTTTTTTAAAACTACTGTACCGATTTACATCAAATTTACAAAAGCAGGCTAATGGTACCAAGCCGCTGCTCCTGCTGCTTATTTGGAGAAAATTCATTGAGAGGTTTGGGATGTAGGCATGAGCATCATTTCTTTTCCATAGCGTCTATGAGAAAATCCACACATTTTGGGATCCCCTATAACTTTGCCCCTGCGTACGAAACCTCAACAAACTTTGCAGAATCAATCTGAGGGACCATATACCTTTCTGGCAAAGGTTGTCGAGGATTCCTCCAGGGCGTCATAGTTATAAGCCACCCAAAAGTGCTTGTCCTATGAGTTGAGCAACTTAACCATAACTACAGGGCCGCTACCACAGGCCCTGTAATAACAAGAGTTATGAAAGTTATGTACCACTTTAAAGGGTAATATCTGCCACAAATGGCATAATTGATGACATCACTGATGACATCACAAATTAAATTAATTCTGATGGACAGTCCCCACAAGGGATTCTGTTTAGAGTGTTGCTAGCAATGTATGAAGGGTGATCGGGATTCCTCTTATGAACTACCCCATGTATCACAAAATGTACTTCTTGGAATAGAAACATTCTACTGAAGCTCTGTTGTTAATACAGCAATCTAATAATGCATACACATAGGCAATGGCTAGAGCATTTTTAATCTGGTATGATTGGCCAGTAGAATCGTTCAAGCCAATCAGAATCTTGACAAATGTTAAACTTGGAGTTAATAGCTAACAATACAAGAATTACTATACACGTGTGTTAGTACATGAAAAATATATGGAGAGCAGCATAGAATACAATTCTGAGGGACACAGCGTGAAAATATAGTAAGGAGGAAACAAATACCATGACCAGAAAATGACAGGCAGATTAGAGTTCATCATCATGCATAAAAAAAGCAAAACAATGGGGGTCTGGGAATCTCTCTACCAGCACAAACACAGCCCAATGACCTGTTCTTGGGAGAATACCCCTGGAAGAGACTCTACCAAGTCTTTAGTTCACTGTCCCTTTCACAAAGAAGACATTTCCGGCATATAAATCTTTGTCATGCCCAGGTGCAGTCCAGCACCAAAATGCTAGGCAATTCTCCTCTGAACAAGAGTACCAACAGCAACCCCATACATGTGTTTCAGCCTTGTTGGGCATCATCAGTGAGGTAAAGCTGTGCATCTCTAAGAACAGTGAGCAAGGGGTCCACATCTGGATCACCCTGGTAACTTAGGGTGAGACCCAAAGTTAATTTAAGCAAAACAATGGGGGGGTCTGGGAATCTCTCTACAAGCACGAACACAGCCCAATGACCTGTTCTAGGGTGAATAACCCCTGGGAGAGACTTTACCAAGTCTTTAGCTCACTGTCCCTTTCACAGAGAAGAAATGTCAATGCAGCACACCGTTACTTAGCCGACAGAATAACTAGATACACGGCCAACAGACACACCAGAAATAGCAATGCTAACCTGCTCGCTGTTCCCAGATTCAAGTGAACGAAAATGGGCGGCAATAGCTTCCAGGTGAAAGCAGCCCAACACTGGAACACATTACCACCCCCCGTTAGAGCACTGCAAACCTATCACCAATTTAGACGTAACTACATCCAGTGGCTAAAGAACAAAGACCAATAACCGACACCTTATTGTAATTATTGTAAATATGCTCAACTTGTAACTCTATCGCTCTGTCTCTCGTAATTGTACTTCACTGTCTCCTCTGTAACTGCATTACTTCACTGTGTCCTTCGCAATCGCATTGCCCATGCTCACAATGTAAAATAATGTACAGCACTGTAACTAAGCTGAGAATATACTTGTAATGTTTGTGCCCTCATACCTTCTGGTCCGGTGCGCCATATAAATAAATAAACAAACAAACAAAACAAACAAACAGAGAAGAAATGTCCCGCATATCAGTCTTTGTCCTGCTCAGGGGCTGTCCAGCACCGAAATGCTAGGAAATTCTCCTCCGAACAAGAGTACCAACAGCAACCCCATATATGTGTTTAAGCTTTGTTGGGCATCATCAGTGAGGTGAAGCTGTGCTTCTCTAAGTACAGTGAGCAAGGGATGCATGTCTGGATCGCCCTGGTAACTTAGTGTGAGACCCAAAGTTAATTTATGCAAAACAATGGGGTGTCTGGGAATCTCTCTACCAGCACAAACACAGCCCAATGACTTGTTCTTGGGTGAATAACCACTGGGAGAGACTTTACCAAGTTTTTAGCTCACTGTCCCTTTCACAGAGAAGACATTTCCCCAAATATCAGTCTTTGTCCTGGCCAGGGCCAGTCCAGCACCGAAATGCTAGGCAATTCTCCTCTGAACAAGAGTACCAACAGAAACCCCACACACATGTTTCAGCCTTGTTGGGCATCATCAGTGAGGTGAAGCTGTCCCACTCTAAGAACAGTGAGCAAGGGGTCCACGTCTGGATCACCCTGGTAACTTAGGGTGAGACCCAAAGTTAATTTAAGCAAAACAAAAGAGGTCTGGGAATCTCTCAACCAGCATGAACACAGCCCAATGACCTGTTCTTGGGTTAATAACCCCTGGGAGAGACTCTACCAAGTATTTTACTCACTGACCCTTTCACAGAGAAGAAATGTCCAGTCATATCAGTCTTTATCCTGCCCAGAGGCAATACATCACCGAAATGCTAGGCAATTCTCCTCTGAACAAGAGTACCAACAGCAACCCCATACACGTGTTTCAGCCTTGTTGGGCATCATCAGTGAGGTGAAGTTGTACCTCTCTAAGAACAGCGAGCAGGGGGTCCACATCTGGATCACCCTGGTAATTTAGGGTGAGACCCAAAGTTTATTTATGCAAAACAATGGGGGGTCTGGGAATCTCTACAAGCACGAACACAGCCCAATGACCTGTTCTTGGGAGAATAACCCCTGGGAGAGACTCTACCAAGTCTTTAGCTCACTGTCCCTTTCACAGAGAAGAAATTTCCCCGCATATAAGTCTTTGTCCGGCCCCGGGGCAGTCCAGCACCGAAATGCTAGGCAATTCTCCTCTGAGCAAGAATACCTAGAGCAACCCCATACACATGTTTCAGCCTTGTTGGGCATCATCAGTGAGGTGAAGCTGTGCCTCTCTAAGAACAGTGAGCAAAGGGTCCACGTCTGGATCGCCCTGGTAACTTAGGGTGAGACCCAAAGTTAATTTATGCAAAACAAATGGGGGTCTGGGAATATCTCTACCAGCACAAACACAGCCCAATGACCTGTTCTTGGGTGAATAAAACATGGGAGAGACTCTACCAAGTCCCTTTCACAGAGAAGAAATGTCCCCGCATATCAATCTTTGTCCTGCCCATGGGCAGTCCAGCACCGAAATTCTAGGCAATTCTCCACTGAACAAGAGTACCAACAGCAACCCCATACACGTGTTTCAGCTTTGTTGCGTATCATCAGTGAGGTGAAGCTGTGCCTCTCTAAGAACAGTGAGCAAGGGGTCCACGTCTGGATCACCCTGGTAACTTAGGGTGAGACCCAAAGTTGATTTATGCAAAACAATGGGGGGTCTGGTAATCTCTCTACCAGCACAAACACAGCCCAATAACCTGTTCTTGGGTGAATAACCCCTAGGAGAGACTCTACCAAGTCTTAAGCTCACTGTCCCTTTCACAGAGAAGAAATGTCCCCGCATATCAGTCTTTGTCCTGTCCAGGCACAGTCCAGCACCGAAATTCTAGGCAATTCTCCGCTGAATAAGAGTACCAACAGCAACCCCATTTGGGTGTTTCAGCCTTGTTGGCCATCATCAGTGAGGTGAAGCTGTGCCTCTCTAAGAACAGTGAGCAAAGGGTCCACGTCTGGATCGCCCTGGTAACTTAGGGTGAGACCCAAAGTTAATTTATCCAAAACGAAGTGGGGTCTGGGAATTTCTCTACCAGCCCGAACACATACCAATGACCTGTTCTTGGGTGACTAACCAATTGGAGAGACTCTACCAAGTCTTTAGCTCACTGCCCCATTCACAGAGAAGAAATTTCCACACATATCAGTCTTTGTCCTGCCCTGGGGCAGTCCAGCACCGAATTTCTATGCAATTATTCTCTGAACAAGAGTACCAACAGCAACCCCATATGGGTGTTTCAGCGTTGTTGGGCATCATCAGTGAGCTGAAGCTGTGCCTCTCTAAGAACAGTGAGCAAGGGGTCCACGTCTGGATCGCCCTGGTAACTTAGGGTGAGACCCAAAGTTAATTTATCCAAAATGAAGGTGGGTCTGGGAATTTCTCTACCAGCCCGAACACAGCCCAATGACCTGCTCTTGGGTGAATAACCAATTGGACAGACTCTACCAAGTCTTTAGCTCACTGCCCCATCACAGAGAAGAAATTTCCACACATATCAGTCTTTGTCCTGTCCAGGGGCAGTCCACCACCGAAATTCTATGCAATTATTCTCTGAACAAGAGTACCAACAGCAACCCTATACATGTGTTTCAGCTTTGTTGGGCATCATCTGTGAAGTGAAGCTGTGCCTCTCTAAGAACACTGAGCAAAGGGTCCACGTCTGGATCGCCCTGGTAACTTAGGGTGAGACCCAAAGTTAATTTATGCATAACAATGGGGGGTCTGGTAATCTCTCTACCAACACGAACACAGCCCAATGACCTAGTCTTGGATCAATAACTCCTGCGACAGACTCTACCAAGCCGTTAGCTCTCTGTCCATTTCACAGAGAAGAAATGTCCCCGCATATCAGTCTTTGTCCTGCTCAGGGGCAGTCCAGCACCGAAATGCTTGGCAATTCTCCCCTGAATAAGAGTACCAACAGTAACCCCATATAGGTGTTTCAGCCTTGTTGGGCATCATCAGTGAGGTAAAGCTGTGCCGCTCTAAGAACAGTGAGCAAGATGTCCACGTCTGGATCGCCCTGGTAACGTAGGGTGAGACACAAAGTTAATTTATCCAAAACGAAGGGGGGTCTGGGAATTTCTCTACCAGCCCGAACACAGCCAATGACCTGTTCTTGGGTGAATAACCCATGGAAGTGACTCTACCAAGTCTTTAGCTCACTGCCCCATTCACAGAGAAGACATTTCCACACATATCAGTCTTTGTCCTGCCCAGGGGCAGTCCAGCACCGAAATTCTATGCAATTATTCTCTGAACAAGAGTACCAACAGCAACCCCATACACGTGTAAAGCCTTGTTGGGCATCATCAGTGAGGTGAAGCTGTGCCTTTCCAAGAACAGTGAGCAAGGGGGCCACGTCTGGATCACCCTGGTAACTTAGGGTGAGACCATAAGTTAATTTATGCAAAACAATGGGGGGTCTGGGAATCTCTCTACCAGCACAAACACAGCCCAATGACCTGTCCTTGGGTGAATAACCCATGGGAGAGATTCTACCAAGTCTTTAGCTCACTGTCCCTTTCACAGAGAAGAAATGTCCCCGCATATCAGACTTTGTCCTGTCCAGGCGCAGTCCAGCACCGAAATCTAGGCAATTCTCCTCTGAATAAGAGTACCAACAGCAACCCCATTTGGGTGTTTCAGCCTCGTTGGCCATTATCAGTGAGGTGAAGCTGTGCCTCTCTAAGAACAGTTAGCAAAGGGTCCACGTCTGGATCGCCCTGGTAACTTAGGGTGAGGCCCAAATTTAATTTATCCAAAATGAAGGGGGGTCTGGGAATTTCTCTACCAGCCCGAACACAGCCCAATGACCTGTTTTTGGGTGAATAACCAATTGGAGAGACTCTACCAAGTCTTTAGCTCACTGCCCCATTCACAGAGAAGAAATTTCCACACATATCAGTCTTTGTCCTGCCAAGGGGCAGTCCAGCACCGAAATTCTATGCAATTATTCTCTGAACAAGAGTACCAACAGCAACCCCATATGGGTGTTTCAGCCTTGTTGGGCATCATCAGTGAGGTGAAACTGTGCCTCCCTAAGAACAGTGAGCAAGGGGTCCACGTCTGGATCGCCCTGGTAACTTAGGGTGAGACCCAAAGTTAATTTATCCAAAACAAAGGGGGGTCTGGGAATTTCTCTACCAGCCCGAACACAGCCCAATGACCTGTCCTTGGGTGAATAACCCATGGGAGAGACTCTACCAAGTCTTTAGCTCACTGCCCCATTCACAGAGAAGAAATGTCCACACATATAAGTCTTTGTTCTGCCCAGGGGCAGTCCAGCACCGAAATTCTATGCAATTATTTTCTGAACAAGAGTACCAACAGCAACCCCATACACGTGTTTCAGCCTTGTTGGGTATCATCAGTGAGGTGGAGCTGTGCCTTTCTAAGCACAGTGAGCAAGGGGTCCACGTCTGGATCACCCTGGTAACTTAGGGTGAGACCCAAAGGTAATTTATGCATAACAATGGGGGGTCTGGTAATCTCTCTACCAGCACGAACACAGCCCAATGACCTGGTCTTGGGTCAATAACTCCTGGGAGAGACTCTACCAAGCCGTTATCTCACTGTCCATTTCACAGAGAAGAAATGTCCACGCATATCAGTCTTTGTCCTGCTCAGGGGCAGTCCGGCACCGAAATTCTAGGCAATTCTCCTCTGAATAAGAGTACCAACAGCAACCCCATAAAGGTGTTTCAGCCTTGTTGGGCATCATCAGTGAGGTGAAGTTGTGACTCTCTAAGAACAGTGAGCAAGGGGTCCACGTCTGGATCGCCCTGGTAACTTAGGGTGAGACCAAAAGGTAATTTATCCAAAATGAAGGGGGGTATGGGAATTTGTCTACCAGCCCGAACACAGCCCAATGACCTGTTCGTGGGTGAATAACCCATGGGAGAGACTCTACCAAGTCTTTAGCTCACTGCCCCATTCACAGAGAAGACATTTCCACACATATAAGTCTTTGCCCTGCCCAGGGGCAGTCCAGCACCGAAATTCTATGCAATTATTTTCTGAACAATAGTACCAACAGCAACCCCATACATGTGTTTCAGCCTTGTTTGGCATCATCAGTGAGGTGGAGCTGTGCCTTTCTAAGAACAGTGAGCAAGGGGTCCACGTCTGGATCACCCTGGTAACTTAGGGTGAGACCCAAAGTTGGTTTATGCAAAACAATGGGGGGTCTGGGAATCTCTCTACCAGCACGAACACTGCCCAATGACCTGTTCTTGGGTGAATAACCCCTAGGAGAGACTCTACCAAGTCTTTAGCTCACTGCCCCATTCACAGAGAAGACATTTCCACACATATCAGTCTTTTTCCTGCCGGGGGGCAGTCCAGCACCGAAATTCTAGGCAATTCTCCTCTGAATAAGAGTACAAACAGCAACTCCATAAAGGTGTTTCAGTCTTGTTTGGCATCATCAGTGAGGTGAAGTTGTGACTCTCTAAGAACAGTGAGCAAGGGGTCCACGTCTGGATCACCCTGGTAGCTTAGGGTGAGGCCCAAAGTTAATTTATGCAAAACAATGAGGGGTCTGGGAATTTCTCTACCAGCACGCACACAGCCCAATGAACTGTTCTTGGGTGAATAACCCCTGGGAGAGACTCTACCAAGTCTTTAGCTCACTGTCCCTTTCCCAGAGAAGAAATGTCCCCGCATATCAATCTTTGTCCTGCCCAGGGGCAGTCCAGCACTGAAATTCTAGGCAATTCTCCTCTGAATAAGAGTACAAACAGTAACTCCATAAAGGTGTTTCAGCCTTGTTTGGCATCATCAGTGAGGTGAAGTTGTGACTCTCTAAGAACAGTGAGCAAGGGGTCCACGTCTGGATCACCCTGGTAGCTTAGGGTGAGGCCCAAAAGTTAATTTATGCAAAACAATGAGGGGTCTGGGAATTTCTCTACCAGCACGCACACAGCCCAATGAACTGTTCTTGGGTGAATAACCCCTTGGAGAGACTCTACCAAGTCTTTAGCTCACTGTCCCTTTCACAGAGAAGACATTTCCCCGCATATCAGTCTTTGTCCTGCCCAGGGGCAGTCCAGCACCGAAATGCTGGGCAATTCTCCTCTGAACTAGAGTACCAACATCAACCCCATACACGTCTTTCAGCCTTGTTGGGCATCATCAGTGAGGTGAAGCTGTGCGTCTCTAAGAGCAGTGATCAAGGGGTCCACGTCTGGCTCACCCTGGTAACTTAGGGTGAGACCCAAAGTTAATTTATCCAAAACGAAGGGGGGTCTGGGAATTTGTCTACCAGCCTGAACACAGCCCAATGACCTGTTCGTGGGTGAATAATCCATGGGAGAGACTCTACCAAGTCTTTAGCTCACTGCCCCATTCACAGAGAAGAAATGTCCACACATATAAGTCTTTGTTCTGCCCAGGGGCAGTCCAGCACCGAAATTCTATGCAATTATTTTCTGAACAAGAGTACCAACAGCAACCCCATACACGTGTTTCAGCCTTGTTGGGTATCATCAGTGAGGTGGAGCTGTGCCTTTCTAAGCACAGTGAGCAAGGGGTCCACGTCTGGATCACCCTGGTAACTTAGGGTGAGACCCAAAGTTGATTTATGCAAAACAATGGGGGGTATTGGAATCTCTCTACCAGCACGGACACAGCCCAATGACGTGTTCTTGGGTGAATAACCCCTGGTAGAGACTCTACCAAGTCTTTAGCTCACTGTCCCTTTCACAGAGAAGAAATGTCCCCGCATATCAGTATTTGTCCTGCCCAGGTGCAGTCCAGCACCGAAATGCCACACAATTCTCCTCTGAACAAGAGTACCAACAGCAACCCTATACACGTGTTTCAGCCTTGTTGGGCATCATGAGTGAGGTGAAGCTGTGCCTCTCTAAGAACAGTGAGCCAGGGGTCCACGTCTGGATTTCCCTGGTAACTTAGGGTTACACCCAAATTTAATTCATCTAAAACAATCGGGGGTCTGGCAATCTCTCTACCAGCACAAACACAGCCCAATTACCTTTTCTTGGGTGAATAACCTCTGGGAGAGACTCTACCAAGTCTTTAGCTCAATGTCCCTTTCACAGAGAAGAAATGTCCCCGCATATCAGTCTTTGTCCTGCCCAGGAGCAGTCCAGCACTCAAATGCTAGGCAATTCTCCTCTGAACAAGAGCACCAACAGCAACCCTATACACGTGTTTCAGCCTTGTTGGGTATCATCTGTGAGGTGAAGCTGTGCCTCTCCAAGAGCAGTGAGCAAGGGGTCCACCTCTGGATTACCCTGGTAACTTAGGGTGAGACCCAAAATTAATTTATACAAAACAAATGGGGGTCTGGGAATATCTCTACCAGCACTAACACAGCCCAATGACCTGTTCTTAGGTGAATAACCCCTGGGAGAGACTCTACCAAGTCTTTAGCTCACTGTCCCATTCACAGAGAAGAAATGTCCCCGCATATCAGTCTTTGTCCTGCCCAGGGGCAGTCCAGCACCGAAATGCTAGGCAATTCTCCTCTGAACAAGAGTACCAACAGCAACCCCATACACGTGTTTCAGCTTTGTTGGGCATCATCAGTGAGGTGAAGCTGTGCCTCTCTAAGAACAGTGTGCCGGGGGTCCACGTCTGGATCGCCCTGGTAACTTAGGGTTAGACCCAAATTTAATTTATCTAAAACAATAAGGGGTCTGGGAATTTCTCTACCAGCACGAACACAGCCCAATTACCTTTTCTTGGGTGAATAACCTCTGGGAGAGACTCTACCAAGTCTTTAGCTCAATGTCTCTTTCACAGAGAAGAAATGTCCCCGCATATCAGTCTTTGTCCTGCCAAGGGGCAGTCCAGGACCAAAATGGTAGGCAATTCTCTTCTGAACAAGACTCCCAACAGAAACCCCATACATATGTGTCAGCCTTGCAGAAACGCCATACATATGTGTCAGCCTTGCTGGGCATCATCAATGAGGTGAAGCTGTGCCTCTCTAAGAACAGTGAGCAAAGGGTCCACGTCTGGATAGCCCTGGTAACTTAGGGTGAGACCCAAAGTTAATTTATGCATAACAATGGGGGGTCTGTTAATCTCTCTACCAGCACAAACACAGCCCAAAGACCTGTGCATGGGTCAATAACGCATGGGAGAGACTCTACCAAGTCTTTAGCTCACTGCCCCATTCACAGAGAAGAAATTTACATATCAGTCTTTGACCTGCCCAGGGGCAGTCCAGCACCGAAATTCTATGCAATTATTCTCTGAACAAGAGTACCAACAGCAACCCCATACACGTGTTTCAGCCTTGTTGGGCATCATCAGTGAGGTGAAGCTGTGCCTTTCTAAGAACAGTGAGCAAGGGGTCCACGTCTGGATCACCCTGGTAGCTTAGGGTGAGGCCCAAAGTTAATTTATGCAAAACATTGGGGGGTCTGGGAATTTGTCTACCAGCCCGAACACAGCTCAATGACCTGTTTGTGGGTGAATAACCCATGGCAGAGACTCTACCAAGTCTTTAGCTCATTGTCCCTTTCTCAGAGAAGAAATTTCCCCGCATATCAATCTTTGTCCTGCCCAGGGGCAGTCCGGCACCGAAATTCTAGGCAATTCTCCTCTGAATAAGAGTACCAACAGCAACCCCATAAAGGTGTTTCAGCCTTGTTGGGCATCATCAGTGAGGTGAAGTTGTGACTCTCTAAGAACAGTGAGCAAGGGGTCCACGTCTGGATCGCCCTGGTAACTTAGGGTGAGACCAAAAGTTAATTTATCCAAAATGAAGGGGGGTATGGGAATTTGTCTACCAGCCCGAACACAGCCCAATGACCTGTTCGTGGGTGAATAACCCATGGGAGAGACTCTACCAAGTCTTTAGCTCACTGCCCCATTCACAGAGAAGAAATTTCCACACATATAAGTCTTTGCCCTGCCCAGGGGCAGTCCAGCACCGAAATTCTATTCAATTATTTTCTGAACAATAGTACCAACAGCAACCCCATACATGTGTTTCAGCCTTGTTTGGCATCATCAGTGAGGTGGAGCTGTGCCTTTCTAAGAACAGTGAGCAAGGGGTCCACGTCTGGATCACCCTGGTAACTTAGGGTGAGACCCAAAGTTGGTTTATGCAAAACAATGGGGGGTCTGGGAATCTCTCTACCAGCACGAACACTGCCCAATGACCTGTTCTTGGGTGAATAACCCCTAGGAGAGACTCTACCAAGTCTTTAGCTCACTGCCCCATTCACAGAGAAGACATTTCCACACATATCAGTCTTTTTCGTGCCCAGGGGCAGTCCAGCACCGAAATTCTAGGCAATTCTCCTCTGAATAAGAGTACAAACAGCAACTCCATAAAGGTGTTTCAGCCTTGTTTGGCATCATCAGTGAGGTGAAGTTGTGACTCTCTAAGAACAGTGAGCAAGGGGTCCACGTCTGGATCACCCTGGTAGCTTAGGGTGAGGCCCAAAGTTAATTTATGCAAAACAATGAGGGGTCTGGGAATTTCTCTACCAGCACGCACACAGCCCAATGAACTGTTCTTGGGTGAATAACCCCTGGGAGAGACTCTACCAAGTCTTTAGCTCACTGTCCCTTTCCCAGAGAAGAAATGTCCCCGCATATCAATCTTTGTCCTGCCCAGGGGCAGTCCAGCACTGAAATTCTAGGCAATTCTCCTCTGAATAAGAGTACAAACAGCAACTCCATAAAGGTGTTTCAGCCTTGTTTGGCATCATCAGTGAGGTGAAGTTTTGACTCTCTAAGAACAGTGAGCAAGGGGTCCACGTCTGGATCACCCTGGTAGCTTAGGGTGAGGCCCAAAGTTAATTTATGCAAAACAATGAGGGGTCTGGGAATTTCTCTACCAGCACGCACACAGCCCAATGAACTGTTCTTGGGTGAATAACCCCTGGGAGAGACTCTACCAAGTCTTTAGCTCACTGTCCCTTTCACAGAGAAGACATTTCCCCGCATATCAGTCTTTGTCCTGCCCAGGGGCAGTCCAGCACCGAAATGCTGGGCAATTCTCCTCTGAACTAGAGTACCAACATCAACCCCATACACGTCTTTCAGCCTTGTTGGGCATCATCAGTGAGTTGAAGCTGTGCGTCTCTAAGAGCAGTGATCAAGGGGTCCACGTCTGGCTCACCCTGGTAACTTAGGGTGAGACCCAAAGTTAATTTATCCAAAACGAAGGGGGGTCTGGGAATTTGTCTACCAGCCCGAACACAGCCCAATGACCTGTTCGTGGGTGAATAATCCATGGGAGAGACTCTACCAAGTCTTTAGCTCACTGCCCCATTCACAGAGAAGAAATGTCCACACATATAAGTCTTTGTTCTGCCCAGGGGCAGTCCAGCACCGAAATTCTATGCAATTATTTTCTGAACAAGAGTACCAATAGCAACCCCATACACGTGTTTCAGCCTTGTTGGGTATCATCAGTGAGGTGGAGCTGTGCCTTTCTAAGCACAGTGAGCAAGGGGTCCACGTCTGGATCACCCTGGTAACTTAGGGTGAGACCCAAAGTTGATTTATGCAAAACAATGGGGGGTATTGGAATCTCTCTACCAGCACGGACACAGCCCAATGACGTGTTCTTGGGTGAATAACCCCTGGTAGAGACTCTACCAAGTCTTTAGCTCACTGTCCCTTTCACAGAGAAGAAATGTCCCCGCATATCAGTATTTGTCCTGCCCAGGTGCAGTCCAGCACCGAAATGCCACACAATTCTCCTCTGAACAAGAGTACCAACAGCAACCCTATACACGTGTTTCAGCCTTGTTGGGCATCATGAGTGAGGTGGAGCTGTGCCTCTCTAAGAACAGTGAGCCAGGGGTCCACGTCTGGATTTCCCTGGTAACTTAGGGTTACACCCAAATTTAATTCATCTAAAACATTCGGGGGTCTGGGAATCTCTCTACCAGCACAAACACAGCCCAATTACCTTTTCTTGGGTGAATAACCTCTGGGAGAGACTCTACCAAGTCTTTATCTCAATGTCCCTTTCACAGAGAAGAAATGTCCCCGCATATCAGTCTTTGTCCTGCCCAGGAGCAGTCCAGCACTCAAATGCTAGGCAATTCTCCTCTGAACAAGACTACCAACAGAAACCCCATACGTATGTGTCAGCCTTGCTGGGCATCATCAATGAGGTGAAGCTGTGCCTCTCTAAGAACAGTGAGCAAAGGGTCCACGTCTGGATCGCCCTGGTAACTTAGGGTGAGACCCAAAGTTAATTTATCCAAAACAAAGGGGGGTCTGGGAATTTCTCTACCAGCCCGAACACAGCCCAATGACCTGTTCTTGGGTGAATAACCCATGGGAGAGACTCTACCAAGTTTTTAGCTCACTGCCCCATTCACAGAGAAGATATGTCTACACATATCAGTCTTTGTCCTGCTCAGGGGCAGTCCAGCACCGAAATGCTAGGCAATTCTCCTCTGAACAAGAGCACCAACTGCAACCCTATACACGTGTTTCAGCCTTGTTGGGTATCATCTGTGAGGTGAAGCTGTGCCTCTCCAAGAGCAGTGAGCAAGGGGTCCACCTCTGGATTACCCTGGTAACTTAGGGTGAGACCCAAAATTAATTTATACAAAACAAATGGGGGTCTGGGAATATCTCTACCAGCACTAACACAGCCCAATGACCTGTTCTTAGGTGAATAACCCCTGGGAGAGACTCTACCAAGTCTTTAGCTCACTGTCCCATTCACAGAGAAGAAATGTCCCCGCATATCAGTCTTTGTCCTGCCCAGGGGCAGTCCAGCACCAAAATGCTAGGCAATTCTCCTCTGAACAAGAGTACCAACAGCAACCCCATACACGTGTTTCAGCTTTGTTGGGCATCATCAGTGAGGTGAAGCTGTGCCTCTCTAAGAACAGTGTGCCGGGGGTCCACGTCTGGATCGCCCTGGTAACTTAGGGTTAGACCCAAATTTAATTTATCTAAAACAATAAGGGGTCTGGGAATTTCTCTACCAGCACGAACACAGCCCAATTACCTTTTCTTGGGTGAATAACCTCTGGGAGAGACTCTACCAAGTCTTTAGCTCAATGTCCCTTTCACAGAGAAGAAATGTCCCCGCATATCAGTCTTTGTCCTGCCAAGGGGCAGTCCAGCACCAAAATGGTAGGCAATTCTCTTCTGAACAAGACTCCCAACAGAAACCCCATACATATGTGTCAGCCTTGCAGAAACGCCATACATATGTGTCAGCCTTGCTGGGCATCATCAATGAGGTGAAGCTGTGCCTCTCTAAGAACAGTGAGCAAAGGGTCCACGTCTGGATAGCCCTGGTAACTTAGGGTGAGACCCAAAGTTAATTTATGCATAACAATGGGGGGTCTGTTAATCTCTCTACCAGCACAAACACAGCCCAAAGACCTGTTCATGGGTCAATAACTCATGGGAGAGACTCTACCAAGTCTTTAGCTCACTGCCCCATTCACAGAGAAGAAATTTACATATCAGTCTTTGTCCTGCCCAGGGGCAGTCCAGCACCGAAATTCTATGCAATTATTCTCTGAACAAGAGTACCAACAGCAACCCCATACACGTGTTTCAGCCTTGTTGGGCATCATCAGTGAGGTGAAGCTGTGCCTTTCTAAGAACAGTGAGCAAAGGGTCCACGTCTGGATCACCCTGGTAGCTTAGGGTGAGGCCCAAAGTTAATTTATGCAAAACAATGGGGGGTCTGGGAATTTGTCTACCAGCCCGAACACAGCCCAATGACCTGTTCGTGGGTGAATAACCCATGGCAAAGACTCTACCAAGTCTTTAGCTCACTGTCCCTTTCCCAGAGAAGAAATTTCCCCGCATATCAATCTTTGTCCTGCCCAGGGGCAGTCCGGCACCGAAATTCTAGGCAATTCTCCTCTGAATAAGAGTACCAACAGCAACCCCATAAAGGTGTTTCAGCCTTTTTGGGCATCATCAGTGAGGTGAAGTTGTGACTCTCTAAGAACAGTGAGCAAGGGGTCCACGTCTGGATCGCCCTGGTAACTTAGGGTGAGACCAAAAGTTAATTTATCCAAAATGAAGGGGGGTATGGGAATTTGTCTACCAGCCCGAACACAGCCCAATGACCTGTTCGTGGGTGAATAACCCATGGGAGAGACTCTACTAAGTCTTTAGCTCACTGCCCCATTCACAGAGAAGAAATTTCCACACATATAAGTCTTTGTCCTGCCCAGGGGCAGTCCAGCACCGAAATTCTATGCAATTATTTTCTGAACAATAGTACCAACAGCAACCCCATACATGTGTTTCAGCCTTGTTTGGCATCATCAGTGAGGTGGAGCTGTGCCTTTCTAAGAACAGTGAGCAAGGGGTCCACGTCTGGATCACCCTGGTAACTTAGGGTGAGACCCAAAGTTGATTTATGCAAAACAATGGGGGGTCTGGGAATCTCTCTACCAGCACGAACACTGCCCAATGACCTGTTCTTGGGTGAATAACCCCTAGGAGAGACTCTACCAAGTCTTTAGCTCACTGCCCCATTCACAGAGAAGACGTTTCCACACATATCAGTCTTTTTCCTGCCCAGGGGCAGTCCAGCACCGAAATTCTAGGCAATTCTCCTCTGAATAAGAGTACAAACAGCAACTCCATAAAGGTGTTTCAGCCTTGTTGGCCATCATCAGTGAGGTGAAGTTGTGACTCTCTAAGAACAGTGAGCAAGGGGTCCACGTCTGGATCGCCCTGGTAACTTAGGGTGAGACCAAAAGTTAATTTATCCAAAATGAAGGGGGGTCTGGGAATTTGTCTACCAGCCCGAACACCGCCCAATGACCTGTTCGTGGGTGAATAACCCATGGGAGAGACTCTACCAAGTCTTTAGCTCACTGCCCCATTCACAGAGAAGACATTTCCACACATATAAGTCTTTGTCCTGCCCAGGGGCAGTCCAGCACCTAAATTCTATGCAATTATTTTCTGAACAAGAGTACCAACAGCAACCCCATACACGTGTTTCAGCCTTGTTGGGCATCATCAATGAGGTGGAGCTGTGCCTTTCTAAGAACAGTGAGCAAGGGGTCCATGTCCGGATCACCCTGGTAACTTAGGGTGAGACTCAAAGTTGATTTATGCAAAACAATGGGGGGTCTGGGAATCTCTCTACCAGCACGAAAACAGCCCAATGACCTGTTCTTGGGTGAATAACCCCTGGGAGAGACTCTACCAAGTCTTTAGCTCACTGTCCCTTTCACAGGGAAGAAATGTCCCCGGATATCAGTCTTTGTGTTCCCAGGGGCAGTCCAGCAATGAAATGCTAGGCAATTCTCCTATGAACAAGAGTACAAACAGCAACCACACACATGTGTTTCAGCCTTGTTGGGCATCATCAGTGAGGTGAAACTATGCCTCTCTAAGAACAGTGAGCAGGGGGTCCACGTCTGGCTCGCCCTGGTAACTTAGGGTGAGACCCAAAGTTAATTAATCCAAAACGAAGGGGGGTCTGGGAATTTGTCTACCAGCCCGAACACAGCCCAATGACCTGTTCGTGGGTGAATAACCCATGGGAGAGACTCTGCCAAGTCTTTAGCTCACTGCCCCATTCACAGAGAAGACATTTCCACACATATCAGTCTTTATCCTGCCCATGGGCAGTCCAGCACCAAAATGCTAAGCAATTCTCCTCTGAACAAGAGTACCAACAGCAACCCCACACATGTGTTTCAGCCTTGTTGGGCATCATCAGTGAGGTGAAACTATGTCTCTCTAAGAACAGTGAGCAAGGGGTCCACGTCTGGCTCGCCCTGGTAACTTAGGGTGAGACCCAAAGTTAATTTTTCTAAAAAAAAAGGGGGATATGGGAATTTGTCTACCAGCCGGAACACAGCCCAATGACCTGTTCGTGGGTGAATAACCCAGGGAGAGACTCTACCAAGTCTTTAGCTTACTGCCCCATTCACAGAGAAGAAATTTCCACACATATCAGTCTTTATCCTGCCCATGGGCAGTCCAGCACCAAAATGCTAGGCAATTCTCCTCTGAACAAGACTACCAACAGAAACCCCATACATATGTGTCAGCCTTGCTGGGCATCATCAATGAGGTGAAGCTGTGCCTCTCTAAGAACAGTGAGCAAAGGGTCCACGTCTGGATCGCCCTGGTAACTTAGGGTGAGACCCAAAGTTAATTTATGCATAACAATGGGGGCTCTGGTAATCTCTCTACCAGCACAAACACAGCCCAATGACCTGGTCTTGGGTCAATAACCCCCGGGAGAAACTCTACCAAGCCGTTAGCTCACTGACCCTTTCACAGAGAAGAAATGTTCCCGCATATCAGTCTTTGTCCTACCCAGGGGCAGTCCAGCACCGAAATGCTAGGCAATTCTCCTTTGAATAAGAGTACCAACAGCAACCCAATATAGGTGTTTCAGCCTTGTTGGGCATCATCAGTGAGGTGAAGCTGTGCCTCTCTAAGAACAGTGAGCAAGGGGTCCACGTCTAGATAGCCCTGGTAACTTAGGGTGAGATCCAAAGTTAATTTATCCAAAAAAAAGGGGGGTATGGGAATTTCTATACCAGCCCGAACACAGCCCAATGACCTCTTCTTGGGTGAATAACCCATGGGAGAGACTCTACCAAGTCTTTAGCTCACTGCCCCATTCACAGAGAAGAAATTTCCACAGATATCAGTCTTTCTCCTGTCCAGGGGCCGTCCAGCACCGAAATTTTATGCAATTATTCTCTGAACAAGAGTACCAACAGCAACCCCATGCACGTGTTTCAGCCTTGTTGGACATCATCAGTGAGGTGAAGCTGTGCCTTTTTAAGAACAGTGAGCAAGGGGTCCACGTCTGGATCACCCTGGTAACTTAGGGTGAGACCCAAAGTTAATTCATCCAAAACGAAGGGGGGTCTGGGAATTTCTCTACCAGCCCGAACACAGCCCAATGACCTGTTCTTGGGTGAATAACCCATGGGAGAGAATCTACCAAGTCTTAAGCTCACTGTTCCTTTCACAGAGAAGAAATGTCCCCGCATACCAGTCTTTGTCCTGCCCAGGGGCAGTCCAGCACCAAAATGCTGGGCAATTCTTCTCTGAACTAGAGTACCAACAGCAACCCCATACACGTCTTTCAGCCTTGTTGGGCATCATCAGTGAGGTGAAGCGATGCCTCTCTAAGAGCAATGAGCAAGGGGTCCACCTCTGGATCACCCTGGTAACTTAGGGTGAGACCCAAAGTTAATTTATGCAAAACAAATGGGGGTCTGGGAATATCTCTACCAGCACGAACAAAGCCCAATGACCTGTTCTTGGGTGAATAACCCCTGGGAGAGACTCTACCAAGTCTTTAGCTCACTGTCCCTTTCACAGAGAAGAAATGTTCCCGCATATCAGTCTTTGTCCGCCCAGGGGCAGTCCAGCACCGAAATGCTAGACAATTCTCCTCTGAACAAGAGTACCAACAGAAACCCCATACATATGTGTCAGCCTTGCTGGGCATCATCAATGAGGTGAAGCTGTGCCTCTCTAAGAACAGTGAGCAAAGGGTCCACGTCTGGATCGCCCTGGTAACTTAGGGTGAGACCCAAAGTTTTTTTTATTCAAAACAATGGGGGGTCTTGGAATCTCTACCAGCACGTACACAGCCCAATGACCTGTTCTTGGGTGAATAACCCCTGGGAGAGACTCTACCAAGTCTTTAGCTCACTGTCCCTTTCACGGAGAAGAAATGTCTCCGCATATCAGTCTTTGTCTTGCCAAGGGGCAGTCCAGCACCAAAATGGTAGGCAATTCTCCTCTGAACAAGAGTACCAACAGCAACCCCATACATGTGTTTCAGCCTTGTTGGGCATCATCAGTGAGGTGAAGCGGTGCCTCTCCAAGAGCAGTGAGCAAGGGGTCCACCTCTGGATTACCCTGGTAACTTAGGGTGAGACCCAAAATTAATTTATACAAAACAAATGGGGGTCTGGGAATATCTCTACCAGCCCGAACACAGCCCAATGACCTGTTCGTGGGTGAATAACCCATGGGAGAGACTCTACCAAGTCTTTAGCTCACTGCCCCATTCACAGAGAAGAAATTTCCACACATATAAGTCTTTGTCCTGCCCAGGGGCAGTCCAGCACAGGAATTCTATGCAATTATTTTCTGAACAATAGTACCAACAGCAACCCCATACATGTGTTTCAGCCTTGTTGGGCATCATCAGTGAGGTGGAGCTGTGCCTTTCTAAGAACAGTGAGCAAGGGGTCCACGTCTGGATCACCCTGGTAATTTAGGGTGAGACCCAAAGTTGATTTATGCAAAACAATGGGGGGTCTGGGAATCTCTCTACCAGCACGAACACAGCCCAATGAACTTTTCTTGGGTGAATAACCCCTAGGAGAGACTCTACCAAGTCTTTAGCTCACTGCCCCATTCACAGAGAAGACATTTCCACACATATCAGTCTTTTTCCTGCCCAGGGGAAGTCCAGCACCGAAATTCTATGCAATTATTCTCTGAACAAGAGTACCAACAGCAACCCCATACATGTGTTTCAGCCTTTTTGGGCATCATCAGTGAGGTGAAGCTGTGCCTTTCTAAGAACAGTGAGCAAGGGGTCCACGTCTGGATCACCTTGGTAGCTTAGGGTGAGGCCCAAAGTTAATTTATGCAAAACAATGGGGGGTCTGGGAATTTCTCTACCAGCACGCACACAGCCCAATGAACTGTTCTTGGGTGAATAACCCCTGGGAGAGACTCTACCAAGTCTTTAGCTCACTGACCCTTTCCCAGAGAAGAAATGTCCCCGCATATCAATCTTTGTCCTGCCCAGGGGCAGTCCAGCACCGAAATTCTAGGCAATTCTCCTCTGAATAAGAGTACCAACAGCAACCCCATAAAGGGCTTTCAGCCTTGTTGGGCATCATCAGTGAGGTGCAGTTGTGACTCTCTAAGAACAGTGAGCAAGGGGTCCACGTCTGGATCGCCCTGGTAACTTAGGGTGAGACCAAAAGTTAATTTATCCAAAATGAAGGGGGGTCTGGGAATTTGTCTACCAGCCCGAACACAGCCCAATGACCTGTTCGTGGGTGAATAACCCATGGGAGAGACTCTACCAAGTCTTTAGCTCACTACCCCATTCACAGAAAAGAAATTTCCACACATATAAGTCTTTGTCCTACCCAGGGGCAGTCCAGCACCGAAATTCTATGCAATTATTTTCTGAACAAGAGTACCAACAGCAACCCCATACACGTGTTTCAGCCTTGTTGGGCATCATCAGTGAGGTGGAGCTGTGCCTTTCTAAGAACAGTGAGCAAGGGGTCCACGCCTGGATCACCCTGCTAATTTAGGGTGAGAACCAAAGTTGATTTATGCAAAACAATTGGGGGTCTGGGAATCTCTCTACCAGCACGAACACAGCCCAATGACCTGTTCTTGGGTGAATAACCCGTAGGAGAGACTCTACCAAGTCTTTAGCTCACTGCCCCATTCACAGAGAAGACATTTCCACACATATCAGTCTTTTTCCTGCCCCGGGGCAGTCCAGCACCGAAATTCTATGCAATTCTCCTCTGAACAAGAGTACCAACAGAAACCCCATACATATGTGTCAGCCTTGCTGGGCATCATCAATGAGGTGAAGCTGTGCCTCTCTAAGAACAGTGAGCAAAGGGTCCACGTCTGGATCGCCCTGGTAACTTAGGGTGAGACCCAAAGTTTTTTTTATTCAAAACAATGGGGGGTCTTGGAATCTCTCTACCAGCACGTACACAGCCCAATGACCTGTTCTTGGGTGAATAACCCCTGGGAGAGACTCTACCAAGTCTTTAGCTCACTGTCCCTTTCACGGAGAAGAAATGTCTCCGCATATCAGTCTTTGTCCTGCCAAGGGGCAGTCCAGCACCAAAATGGTAGGCAATTCTCCTCTGAACAAGAGTACCAACAGCAACCCCATACATGTGTTTCAGCCTTGATGGGCATCATCAGTGAGGTGAAGCGGTGCCTCTCCAAGAGCAGTGAGCAAGGGGTCCACCTCTGGATTACCCTAGTAACTTAGGGTGAGACCCAAAATTAATTTATACAAAACAAAGGGGGGTCTGGGAATATCTCTACCAGCCCGAACACAGCCCAATGACCTGTTCGTGGGTGAATAACCCATGGGAGAGACTCTACCAAGTCTTTAGCTCACTGCCCCATTCACAGAGAAGAAATTTCCACACATATAAGTCTTTGTCCTGCCCAGTGGCAGTCCAGCACAGAAATTCTATGCAATTATTTTCTGAACAATAGTACCAACAGCAACCCCGTACATGTGTTTCAGCCTTGTTGGGCATCATCAGTGAGGTGGAGCTGTGCCTTTCTAGGAACAGTCAGCAAGGGGTCCACGTCTGGATCACCCTGGTAATTTAGGGTGAGACCCAAAGTTGATTTATGCAAAACAATGGGGGGTCTGGGAATCTCTCTACCAGCACGAACACAGCCCAATGACCTGTTCTTGGGTGAATAACCCCTAGGAGAGACTCTACCAAGTCTTTAGCTCACTGCCCCATTCACAGAGAAGACATTTCCACACATATCAGTCTTTTTCCTGCCCAGGGGCAGTCCAGCACCGAAATTCTATGCAATTATTCTCTGAACAAGAGTACCAACAGCAACCCCATACATGTGTTTCAGCCTTTTTGGGCATCATCAGTGAGGTGAAGCTGTGCCTTTCTAAGAACAGTGAGCAAGGGGTCCACGTCTGGATCACCTTGGTAGCTTAGGGTGAGGCCCAAAGTTAATTTATGCAAAACAATGGGGGGTCTGGGAATTTCTCTACCAGCACGCACACAGCCCAATGAACTGTTCTTGGGTGAATAACCCCTGGGAGAGACTCTACCAAGTCTTTAGCTCACTGACCCTTTCCCAGAGAAGAAATGTCCCCGCATATCAATCTTTGTCCTGCCCAGGGGCAGTCCAGCACCGAAATTCTAGGCAATTCTCCTCTGAATAAGAGTACCAACAGCAACCCCATAAAGGTGTTTCAGCCTTGTTGGGCATCATCAGTGAGGTGCAGTTGTGACTCTCTAAGAACAGTGAGCAAGGGGTCCACGTCTGGATCGCCCTGGTAACTTAGGGTGAGACCAAAAGTTAATTTATCCAAAATGAAGGGGGGTCTGGGAATTTGTCTACCAGCCCGAACACAGCCCAATGACCTGTTCGTGGGTGAATAACCCAGGGGAGAGACTCTACCAAGTCTTTAGCTCACTGCCCCATTCACAGAGAAGAAATATCCACACATATAAGTCTTTGTCCTGCCCAGGGGCAGTCCAGCACCGAAATTCTATGCAATTATTTTCTGAACAAGAGTACCAACAGCAATCCCATACACGTGTTTCAGCCTTGTTGGGCATCATCAATGAGGTGGAGCTGTGCCTTTCTAAGAACAGTGAGCAAGGGGTCCATGTCTGGATCACCCTGGTAACTTAGGGTGAGACCCAAAGTTGATTTATGCAAAACAATGGGGGGTCTGGGAATCTCTCTACCAGCAAGGAAACAGCCCAATGACCTGTTCTTAGGTGAATAACCCCTAGGAGAGACTCTACCAAGTCTTTAGCTCACTGTCCCTTTCACAGAGAAGAAATGTCCCCGCATATCAGTCTTTGTCCTGCCCAGGTGCAGTCCAGCAATGAAATGCTAGGCAATTCTCCTCTGAACAAGAGTACCAACAGCAACCCCACACATGCGTTTCAGCCTTGTTGGGCATCATCGGTGAGGTGAAACTATGCCTCTCTAAGAACAGTGAGCAGGGGGTCCACGTCTGGCTCGCCCTGGTAACTTAGGGTGAGACCCAAAGTTAATTTATCCAAAACGAAGGGGGGTCTGGGAATTTGTCTACCAGCCCGAACACAGCCCAATGACCTGTTCGTGGGTAAATAACCCATGGGAGAGACTCTACCAAGTCTTTAGCTCACTGCCCCATTCACAGAGAAGACATTTCCACACATATCAGTCTTTATCCTGCCCATGGGCAGTCCAGCACCAAAATGCTAAGCATTTCTCCTCTGAACAAGACTACCAACAGAAACCCCATACATATGTGTCAGCCTTGCTGGGCATCATCAATGAGGTGAAGCTGTGCCTCTCTAAGAACAGTGAGCAAAGGGTCCACGTCTGGATCGCCCTGGTAACTTAGGGTGAGACCCAAAGTTAATTTATGCATAACAATGGGGGGTCTGGTAATCTCTCTACCAGCACAAACACAGCCCAATGACCTGGTCTTGGGTCAATAACCCCTGGGAGAGACTCTACCAAGCCGTTAGCTCACTGTCCCTTTCACAGAGAAGAAATGTTCCCGCATATCAGTCTTGGTCCTACCCAGGGGCAGTCCAGCACCGAAATGCTAGGCAATTCTCCTCTGAATAAGAGTACCAACAGCAACCCAATATAGGTGTTTCAGCCTTGTTGGGCATCATCAGTGAGGTGAAGCTGTGCCTCTCTAAAAACAGTGATCAAGTGGTCCACTTCTGGATCGCCCTGGTAACTTAGGGTGAGACCCAAAGTTAATTTATCCAAAAAAAAGGGGGGTATGGGAATTTCTCTACCAGCCCGAACACAGCCCAATGACCTCTTCTTGGGTGAATAACCCATGGGAGAGACTCTACCAAGTCTTTACCTCACTGCCCCATTCACAGAGAAGAAATTTCCACAGATATCAGTCTTTCTCCTGCCCAGGGGCCGTCCAGCACTGAAATTTTATGCAATTATTCTCTGAACAAGAGTACCAACCGCAACCCCATGCACGTGTTTCAGCCTTGTTGGACATCATCAGTGAGGTGAAGCTGTGCCTCTCTAAGAACAGTGTGCAGGGGGTCCACGTCTGGATCGCCCTGGTAACTTAGGGTTAGACCCAAATTTAATTTATCTAAAACAATAAGGGGTCTGGGAATATCTCTACCAGCACGAACAAAGCCCAATGACCTGTTCTTGGGTGAATAACCCCTGGGAGAGACTCTACCAAGCCGTTAGCTCACTGTCCCTTTCCCAGAGAAGAAATTTCCCCGCATATCAATCTTTGTCCTGCCCAGGGGCAGTCCAGCACCGAAATTCTAGGCAATTCTCCTCTGAATAAGAGTACCAAAAGCAACCCCATAAAGGTGTTTCAGCCTTGTTGGGCATCATCAGTGAGGTGAAGTTGTGACTCTCTAAGAACAGTGAGCAAGGGGTCCACGTCTGGATCGCCCTGGTAAATTAAGGTGAGACCAAAAGTTAATTTATCCAAAATGAAGGGGGGTCTGGGAATTTGTCTACCAGCCCGAACACAGCCCAATGACCTGTTCGTGGGTGAATAACCCAGGGGAGAGACTCTACCAAGTCTTTAGCTCACTGCCCCATTCACAGAGAAGAAATATCCACACATATAAGTCTTTGTCCTGCCCAGGGGCAGTCCAGCACCGAAATTCTATGCAATTATTTTCTGAACAATAGTACCAACAGCAACCCCATACACGTGTTTCAGCCTTGTTGGGCATCATCAGTGAGGTGGAGCTGTGCCTTTCTAAGAACAGTGAGCAAGGGGTCCACGTCTGGATCACCCTGGTAACTTAGGGTGAGACCCAAAGTTGATTTATGCAAAGCAATGGGGGGTCTGGGAATCTCTCTACCAGCACGAACACAGCCCAATGACCTGTTCTTGGGTGAATAACCCCTAGGAGAGACTCTACCAAGCCGTTAGCTCACTGTCCCTTTCACAGAGAAGAAATGTTCCCGCATATCAGTCTTTATCCTGCCCATAAGCAGTCCAGCACCAAAATGCTAGGCAATTCTCCTTTGAACAAGACTACCAACAGAAACCCCATACATATGTGTAAGGCTTGCTGGGCATCATCAATGAGGTGAAGCTGTGCCTCTCTAAGAACAGTGAGCAAAGGGTCCACGTCTGGATCACCCTGGTAACTTAGGGTGAGACCCAAAGTTAATGTATGCATAACAATGGGGGGTCTGGTAATCTCTCTACCAGCACAAACACAGCCCAATGACCTGGTCTTGGATCAATAACCCCTGGGAGAAACTCTACCAAGCCGTTAGCTCACTGTCCCTTTCACAGAGAAGAAATGTCCCCGCATACCAGTCTTTGTCCTGCCCAGGGGCAGTCCAGCACCGAAATGCTGGGCAATTCTTCTCTGAACTAGAGTACCAACAGCAACCCCATACACGTCTTTCAGCCTTGTTGGGCATCATCAGTGAGGTGAAGCGATGCCTCTCTAAGAGCAATGAGCAAGGGGTCCACCTCTGGATCACCCTGGTAACTTAGGGTGAGACCCAAAGTTAATTTATGCAAAACAAATGGGGGTCTGGGAATATGTCTACCAGCACGAACAAAGCCCAATGACCTGTTCTTGGGTGAATAACCCCTGCGAGAGACTCTACCAAGTCTTTAGCTCACTGTCCCTTTCACAGAGAAGAAATGTTCCCGCATATCAGTCTTTGTCCGCCCAGGGGCAGTCCAGCACCGAAATGCTAGACAATTCTCCTCTGAATAAGAGTACCAACAGTAACCCCATATAGGTGTTTCAGCCTTGTTGGGCATCATCAGTGAGGTAAAGCTGTGCCTCTTTAAGAACAGTGAGCAAGATGTCCACATCTGGATCGCCCTGGTAACGTAGGGTGAGACACAAAGTTAATTTACCCAAAACGAAGGGGGGTCTGGGAATTTCTCTACCAGCCCGAACACAGCCAATGACCTGTTCTTGGGTGAATAACCCATGGAAGTGACTCTACCAAGTCTTTAGCTCACTGCCCCATTCACAGAGAAGACATTTCCACACATATCAGTCTTTGTCCTGCCCAGGGGCAGTCCAGCACCGAAATTCTATGCAATTATTCTCTGAACAAGAGTACCAACAGCAACCCCATACACGTGTAAAGCCTTGTTGGGCATCATCAGTGAGGTGAAGCTGTGCCTTTCCAAGAACAGTGAGCAAGGGGGCCACGTCTGGATCACCCTGGTAACTTAGGGTGAGACCATAAGTTAATTTATGCAAAACAATGGGGGGTCTGGGAATCTCTCTACCAGCACAAACACAGCCCTATGACCTGTTCTTGGGTGAATAACCCCTGGGAGAGATTCTACCAAGTCTTTAGCTCACTGTCCCTTTCACAGAGGAGAAATGTCCCCGCATATCAGACTTTGTCCTGTCCAGGCGCAGTCCAGCACCGAATTCTAGGCAATTCTCCTCTGAATAAGAGTACCAACAGCAACCCCATTTGGGTGTTTCAGCCTCGTTGGCCATCATCAGTGAGGTGAAGCTGTGCCTCTCTAAGAACAGTTAGCAAAGGGTCCACGTCTGGATCGCCCTGGTAACTTAGGGTGAGGCCCAAATTTAATTTATCCAAAATGAAGGGGGTCTGGGAATTTCTCTACCAGCCCAAACACAGCCCAATGACCTGTTCTTGGGTGAATAACCAATTGGAGAGACTCTACCAAGTCTTTAACTCACTGCCCCATTCACATAGAAGAAATTTCCACACATATCAGTCTTTGTCCTGCCCAGTGGCAGTCCAGCACCGAAATTCTATGCAATTATTCTCTGAACAAGAGTACCAACGGCAACCCCATATGGGTGTTTCAGCCTTGTTGGGCATCATCAGTGAGGTGAAGCTGTGCCTCCCTAAGAACAGTGAGCAAGGGGTCCACGTCTGGATCGCCCTGGTAACTTAGGGTGAGACCCAAAGTTAATTTATCCAAAACAAAGGGGGGTCTGGGAATTTCTCTACCAGCCCGAACACAGCCCAATGACCTGTTCTTGGGTGAATAACCCATGGGAGAGACTCTACCAAGTCTTTAGTTCACTGCCCCATTCACAGAGAAGATATGTCTACACATATCAGTCTTTGTCCTGCTCAGGGGCAGTCCAGCACCGAAATGCTAGGCAATTCTCCTCTGAACAAGAGTACCAACAGCAACCAAATACACCTGTTTCAGCCTTGTTGGGCATCATCTGTGAGGTGAAGCTGTGCCTCTCCAAGAACAGTGATAAAAGTGTCCACGCCTGGATCGCCCTGGTAACTTAGGGTGAGACCCAAAGTTAATTTATGCATAACAATGGGGGGTCTGGTAATCTCTCTACCAGCACGAACACAGCCCAATGACCTGGTCTTGGGTCAATAACTCCTGGGAGAGACTCTACCAAGCCGTTATCTCACTATCCATTTCACAGAGAAGAAATGTCCACGCATATCAGTCTTTGTCCTGCTCAGGGGCAGTCCAGCACCGAAATGCTTGGCAATTCTCCTCTGAATAAAAGTACCAACAGTAACCCCGTATAGGTGTTTCAGCCTTGTTGGGCATCATCAGTGAGGTAAAGCTGTGCCTCTCTAAGAACAGTGAGCAAGATGTCCACGTCTGGATCGCCCTGGTAACGTAGGGTGAGACACAAAGTTAATTTATCCAAAACGAAGGGGGGGTCTGGGCATCTCTCTACCAGCACGAACACAGCCCAATGACCTGTTCTTGGGTGAATAACCCCTGGGAGAGACTCTACCAAGTCTTTAGCTCACTGTCCCTTTCACAGAGAAGACATTTCCCCGCATATCAGTCTTTGTCCTGCCAGGGGCAGTCCAGCACCGAAATGCTGGGCAATTCTCCTCTGAACTAGAGTACCAACATCAACCCCATACACATCTTTCAGCCTTGTTGGGCATCATCAGTGAGGTGAAGCTGTGCGTCTCTAAGAGCAGTGATCAAGGGGTCCACTTCTGGCTCACCCTGGTAACTTAGGGTGAGACCTAAAGTTAATTTATCCAAAACGAAGGGGGGTCTGGGAATTTGTCTACCAGCCCGAACACAGCCCAATGACCTGTTCGTGGGTGAATAATCCATGGGAGAGACTCTACCAAGTCTTTAGTTCATTGCCCCATTCACAGAGAAGAAATGTCCACACATAGAAGTCTTTGTTCTGCCCAGGGGCAGTCCAGCACCGAAATTCTATGCAATTATTTTCTGAACAAGAGTACCAACAGCAACCCCATACACGTGTTTCAGCCTTGTTGGGCATCATCAGTGAGGTGGAGCTGTGCCTTTCTAAGCACAGTGAGCAAGGGGTCCACGTCTGGATCACCTTGGTAACTTAGGGTGAGACCCAAAGTTGATTTATGCAAAACAATGGGGGGTATTGGAATCTCTCTACCAGCACGGACACAGCCCAATGACGTGTTCTTGGGTGAATAACCCCTGGTAGAGACTCTACCAAGTCTTTAGCTCACTGTCCCTTTCACAGAGAAGAAATGTCCCCGCATATCAGTCTTTGTCCTGCCCAGGTGCAGTCCAGCACCGAAATGCCACACAATTCTCCTCTGAACAAGAGTACCAACAGCAACCCTATACACGTGTTTCAGCCTTGTTGGGCATCATCTGTGAGGTGAAGCTGTGCCTCTCCAAGAGCAGTGAGCAAGGGGTCCACGTCTGGATTTCCCTGGTAACTTAGGGTTAGACCCAAATTTAATGTATCTAAAACAATCGGGGGTCTGGGAATCTCTCTACCAGCACAAACACAGCCCAATTACCTTTTCTTGGGTGAATAACCTCTGGGAGAGACTCTACCAAGTCTTTAGCTCAATGTCCCTTTCACAGAGAAGAAATGTCCCCGCATATCAGTCTTTGTCCTGCCCAGGAGCAGTCCAGCACTCAAATGCTAGGCAATTCTCCTCTGAACAGGACTACCAACAGAAACCCCATACGTATGTGTCAGCCTTGCTGGGCATCATCAATGAGGTGAAGCTGTGCCTCTCTAAGAACAGTGAGCAAAGGGTCCACGTCTGGATCGCCCTGGTAACTTAGGGTGAGACCCAAAGTTAATTTATCCAAAACAAAGGGGGGTCTGGGAATTTCTCTACCAGCCCGAACACAGCCCAATGACCTGTTCTTGGGTGAATAACCCATGGGAGAGACTCTACCAAGTCTTTAGCTCACTGCCCCATTCACAGAGAAGATATGTCTACACATATCAGTCTTTGTCCTGCTCAGGAGCAGTCCAGCACCGAAATGCTAGGCAATTCTCCTCTGAACAAGAGCACCAACAGCAACCCTATACACGTGTTTCAGCCTTGTTGGGTATCATCTGTGAGGTGAAGCTGTGCCTCTCCAAGAGCAGTGAGCAAGGGGTCCACCTCTGGATTACCCTCGTAACTTAGGGTGAGACCCAAAATTAATTTATACAAAACAAATGGGGGTCTGGGAATATCTCTACCAGCACTAAAACAGCCCAATGACCTGTTCTTAGGTGAATAACCCCTGGGAGAGACTCTACCAAGTCTTTAGCTCACTGTCCCATTCACAGAGAAGAAATGTCCCCGCATATCAGTCTTTGTCCTGCCCAGGGGCAGTCCAGCACCGAAATGCTACGCAATTCTCCTCTGAACAAGAGTACCAACAGCAACCCCATACACGTGTTTCAGCTTTGTTGGGCATCATCAGTGAGGTGAAGCTGTGCCTCTCTAAGAACAGTGTGCCGGAGGTCCACGTCTGGATCGCCCTGGTAACTTAGGGTTAGACCCAAATTTAATTTATCTAAAACAATAAGGGGTCTGGGAATTTCTCTACCAGCACGAACACAGCCCAATTACCTTTTCTTGGGTGAATAACCTCTGGGAGAGACTCTACCAAGTCTTTAGCTCAATGTCCCTTTCACAGAGAAGAAATGTCCCCGCATATCAGTCTTTGTCCTGCCAAGGGGCAGTCCAGCACCAAAATGGAAGGCAATTCTCTTCTGAACAAGACTCCCAACAGAAACCCCATACATATGTGTCAGCCTTGCAGAAACGCCATACATATGTGTAAGCCTTGCTGGGCATCATCAATGAGGTGAAGCTGTGCCTCTCTAAGAACAGTGAGCAAAGGGTCCACGTCTGGATAGCCCTGGTAACTTAGGGTGAGACCCAAAGTTAATTTATGCATAACAATGGGGGGTCTGTTAATCTCTCTACCAGCACAAACACAGCCCAAAGACCTGTTCATGGGTCAATAACGCATGGGAGAGACTCCACCAAGTCTTTAGCTCACTGCCCCATTCACAGAGAAGAAATTTACATATCAGTCTTTGTCCTGCCCAGTGGCAGTCCAGCACCGAAATTCTATGCAATTATTCTCTGAACAAGAGTACCAACAGCAACCCCATACACGTGTTTCAGCCTTGTTGGGCATCATCTGTGAGGTGAAGCTGTGCCTTTCTAAGAACAGTGAGCAAGGGGTCCACGTCTGGATCACCCTGGTAGCTTAGGGTGAGGCCCAAAGTTAATTTATGCAAAACAATGGGGGGTCTGGGAATTTGTCTACCAGCCCGAACACAGCCCAATGACCTGTTTGTGGGTGAATAACCCATGGCAGAGACTCTACCAAGTCTTTAGCTCACTGTCCCTTTCCCAGAGAAGAAATTTCCCTGCATATCAATCTTTGTCCTGCCCAGGGGCAGTCGGCACCGAAATTCTAGGCAATTCTCCTCTGAATAAGAGTACCAACAGCAACCCCATAAAGGTGTTTCAGCCTTGTTGGGCATCATCAGTGAGGTGAAGTTGTGACTCTCTAACAACAGTGAGCAAGGGGTACATGTCTGGATCGCCCTGGTAACTTAGGGTGAGACCAAAAGTTAATTTATCCAAAATGAAGGGGGGTATGGGAATTTGTCTACCAGCCCGAACACAGCCCAATGACCTGTTCGTGGGTGAATAACCCATGGGAGAGACTCTACCAAGTCTTTAGCTCACTGCCCCATTCACAGAGAAGAAATTTCCACACATATAAGTCTTTGCCCTGCCCAGGGGCAGTCCAGCACCGAAATTCTATGCAATTATTTTCTGAACAATAGTACCAACAGCAACCACATACATGTGTTTCAGCCTTGTTTGGCATCATCAGTGAGGTGGAGCTGTGCCTTTCTAAGAACAGTGAGCAAGGGGTCCACATCTGGATCACCCTGGTAACTTAGGGTGAGACCCAAAGTTGATTTATGCAAAACAATGGGGGGTCTGGGAATCTCTCTACCAGCACGAACACTGCCCAATGACCTGTTCTTGGGTGAATAACCCCTAGGAGAGACTCTACCAAGTCTTTAGCTCACTGCCCCATTCACAGAGAAGACATTTCCACACATATCAGTCTTTTTCCTGCCCAGGGGCAGTCCAGCACCGAAATTCTAGGCAATTCTCCTCTGAATAAGAGTACAAACAGCAACTCCATAAAGGTGTTTCAGCCTTGTTTGGCATCATCAGTGAGGTGAAGTTGTGACTCTCTGAGAACAGTGAGCAAGGGGTCCACGTCTGGATCGCCCTGGTAACTTAGGGTGAGACCAAAAGTTAATTTATCCAAAATGAAGGGGGGTCTGAGAATTTGTCTACCAGCCCGAACACAGCCCAATGACCTGTTCGTGGGTGAATAACCCATGGGAGAGACTCTACCAAGTCTTTAGCTCACTGCCCCATTCACAGAGAAGACATTTCCACACATATAAGTCTTTGTCCTGCCCAGGGGCAGTCCAGCAATGAAATGCTAGGCAATTCTCCTATGAACAAGAGTACCAACAGCAACCACACACATGTGTTTCAGCCTTGTTGGGCATCATCAGTGAGGTGAAACTATGCCTCTCTAAGAACAGTGAGCAGGGGGTCCACGTCTTTCTCGCCCTGGTAACTTAGGGTGAGACCCAAAGTTAATTTATCCAAAACGAAGGGGGGTCTGGGAATTTGTCTACCAGCCCGAACACAGCCCAATGACCTGTTTGTGGGTGAATAACCCATGGGAGAGACTCTACCAAGTCTTTAGCTCACTGCCCCATTCACAGAGAAGACATTTCCACACATATCAGTCTTTATCCTGCCCATGGGCAGTCCAGCACCAAAATGCTAAGCAATTCTCCTCTGAACAAGAGTACCAACAGCAACCCCACACATGTGTTTCAGCCTTGTTGGGCATCATCAGTGAGGTCAAACTATGCCTCTCTAAGAACAGTGAGCAAGGGGTCCACGTCTGGCTCGCCCTGGTAACTTAGGGTGAGACCCAAAGTTAATTTTTCCAAAAAAGAGGGGGGTATGGGAATTTGTCTACCAGCCCGAACACAGCCCAATGACCTGTTCGTGGGTGAATAACCCATGGGAGAGACTCTACCAAGTCTTTAGCTTACTGCCCCATTCACAGAGAAGAAATTTCCACACATATCAGTCTTTATCCTGCCCATGGGCAGTCCAGCACCAAAATTCTAGGCAATTCTCCTCTGAACAAGACTACCAACAGAAACCCCATACATATGTGTCAGCCTTGCTGGGCATCATCAATGAGGTGAAGCTGTGCCTCTCTAAGAACAGTGAGCAAAGGGTCCACGTCTGGATCGCCCTGGTAACTTAGGGTGAGACCCAAAGTTAATTTATGCATAACAATGGGGGGTCTGGTAATCTCTCTACCAGCACAAACACAGCCCAAAGACCTGGTCTTGGGTCAATAACCCCTGGGAGAGACTCTACCAAGCCTTTAGCTCACTGTCCCTTTCACAGAGAAGAAATGTTCCCGCATATCAGTCTTTGTCCTACCCAGGGGCAGTCCAGCACCGAAATGCTAGGCAATTCTCCTCTGAATAAGAGTACCAACAGCAAACCAATATAGGTGTTTCAGCCTTGTTGGGCATCATCAGTGAGGCGAAGCTTTGCCTCTCTAAGAACAGTGAGCAAGTGGTCCACGTCTGGATCGCCCTGGTAACTTAGGGTGAGACCCAAAGTTAATTTATCCAAAAAAAAGGGGGGTATGGGAATTTCTCTACCAGCCCGAACACAGCCCAATGACCTCTTCTTGGGTGAATAACCCATGGGAGAGACTCTACCAAGTCTTTACCTCACTGCCCCATTCACAGAGAAGAAATTTCCACAGATATCAGTCTTTCTCCTGCCCAGGGGCCGTCCAGCACCGAAATGTTATGCAATTATTCTCTGAACAAGAGTACCAACAGCAACCCCATGCACGTGTTTCAGCCTTGTTGGACATCATCAGTGAGGTGAAGCTGTGCCTTTTTAAGAACAGTGAGCAAGGGGTCCACGTCTGGATCACCCTGGTAACTTAGGGTGAGACCATAAATTAATTTATGCAAAACAATGGGGGATCTGGGAATCTCTCTGCCAGCTCGAACACAGCCCAACGACCTGTTCTTGGGTGAATAACCCCTGGGAGAGACTCTACCAAGTCTTTAGCTCACTGGCCCTTTCACAGAGAAGAAATTTCCCCGCATATCAGTCTTTGTCCTGCCCAGGGGCAGTCCAGCACCGAAATTCTAGGCAATTCTCCTCTGAATAAGAGTACCAACAGCAACCCCATATGGGTGTTTCAGCCTTGTGGGGCATCATCAGTGAGGTGAAGATGTGCCTCTCTAAGGACAGTGAGCAAGGGGTCCTCGTCTGGATCGCCCTGGTAACTTAGGGTGAGACCCAAAGTTAATTTATGCAAAACAAATGGGGGTCTGGGAATATCTCTACCAGCACGAACAAAGCCCAATGACCTGTTCTTGGGTGAATAACCCCTGGGAGAGACTCTACCAAGTCTTTAGCTCACTGTCCCTTTCACGGAGAAGAAATGTCTCCGCATATCAGTCTTTGTCCTGCCAAGGGGCAGTCCAGCACCAAAATGGTAGGCAATTCTCCTCTGAACAAGAGTACCAACAGCAACCCCATACATGTGTTTCAGCCTATTTGGGCATCATCAGTGAGGTGAAGCGGTGCCTCTCCAAGAGCAGTGAGCAAGGGGTCCACCTCTGGATTACCCTGGTAACTTAGGGTGAGACCCAAAATTAATATATACAAAACAAATGGGGGTCTGGGAATATCTCTACCAGCACGAACACAGCCCAATGACCTGTTCTTGGGTTAATAACCCCTGGGAGAGACTCTACCAAGTCTTTAGCTCACTGTCCCATTCACAGAGAAGAAATGTCCCCGCATATCAGTCTTTGTCCTGCCCAGGGGCAGTCCAGCACCGAAATGCTAGGCAATTCTCCTCTGAACAAGAGTACCAACAGCAACCCCATACACGTGTTTCAGCTTTGTTGGGCATCATCAGTGAGGTGAAGCTGTGCCTCTCTAAGAACAGTGTGCAGGGGGTCCACGTCTGGATCGCCCTGGTAACTTAGGGTTAGACCCAAATTTAATGTATCTAAAACAATAAGGGGTCTGGGAATTTCTCTACCAGCACGAACACAGCCCAATTACCTTTTCTTGGGTGAATAACCTCTGGGAGAGACTCTACCAAGTCTTTATCTCAATGTCCCTTTCACAGAGAAGAAATGTCCCCACATATCAGTCTTTGTCCTGCCAATGGGCAGTCCAGCACCAAAATGGTAGGCATTTCTCTTCGGAACAAGACTCCCAACAGAAACACCATACGTATGTTTCAGCCTTGCAGAAACGCCAAACATGTGTCAGCCTTGCTGGGCATCATCAATGAGGTGAAGCTGTGCCTCTCTAAGAACATTGAGCAAAGGGTCCACGTCTGGATAGCCCTGGTAACTTAGGGTGAGACCCAAAGTTAATTTATGCATAACAATGGGGGGGTCTGTTGATCTCTCTACCAGCACAAACACAGCCTAATGACCTGTTCTTGGGTCAATAACACATGGGAGAGACTCTACCAAGTCTTTCGCTCACTGCCCCATTCACAGAGAAGAAATTTACATATCAGTCTTTGTCCTGCCCAGGGGCAGTCCAGCACCGAAATTCTATGCAATTATTCTCTGAACAAGAGTACCAACAGCAACCCCATACACGTGTTTCAGCCTTGTTGGGCATCATCAGTGAGGTGAAGCTGTGCCTTTCTAAGAACAGTGAGCAAGGGGTCCACGTCTGGATCACCCTGGTAGCTTAGGGTGAGGCCCAAAGTTAATTCATGCAAAACAATGGGGGGTCTGGGAATTTCTCTACCAGCACGCACACAGCCCAATGAACTGTTCTTGGGTGAATAACCCCTGGGAGAGACTCTACCAAGTCTTTAGCTCACTGTCCATTTCCCAGAGAAGAAATTTCCCCGCATATCAATCTTTGTCCTGCCCAGGGGCAGTCCAGCACCGAAATTCTAGGCAATTCTCCTCTGAATAAGAGTACCAACAGCAACCCCATAAAGGTGTTTCAGCCTTGTTGGGCATCATCAGTGAGGTGAAGTTGTGACTCTCTAAGAACAGTGAGCAAGGGGTCCACGTCAGGATCGCCCTGGTAAATTAAGGTGAGACCAAAAGTTAATTTTTCCAAAATGAAGGGGGGTCTGGGAATTTGTCTACCAGCCCGAACACAGCCCAATGACCTGTTCGTGGGTGAATAACCCATGGGAGAGACTCTACCAAGTCTTTAGCTCACTGCCCCATTCACAGAGAAGAAATATCCACACATATAAATCTTTGTCCTGCCCAGGGGCAGTCCAGCACCGAAATTCTATGCAATTATTTTCTGAACAATAGTACCAACAGCAACCCCTTACACGTGTTTCAGCCTTGTTGGGCATCATCAGTGAGGTGGAGCTGTGCCTTTCTAAGAACAGTGAGCAAGGGGTCCACGTCTGGATCACCCTGGTAACTTAGGGTGAGACCCAAAGTTGATTTATGCAAAACAATGGGGGGTCTGGGAATCTCTCTACCAGCACGAACACAGCCCAATGACCTGTTCTTGGGTGAATAACCCCTAGGAGAGACTCTACCAAGCCGTTAGCTCACTGTCCCTTTCACAGAGAAGAAATGTTCCCACATATCAGTCTTTATCCTGCCCATGGGCAGTCCAGCACCAAAATGCTAGGCAATTCTCCTTTGAACAAGACTACCAACAGAAACCCCATACATATGTGTAAGCCTTGCTGGGCATCATCAATGAGGTGAAGCTGTGCCTCTCTAAGAACAGTGAGCAAAGGGTCCACGTCTGGATCGCCCTGGTAACTTAGGGTGAGACCCAAAGTTAATGTATGCATAACAATGGGGGGTCTGGTAATCTCTCTACCAGCACAAACACAGCCCAATGACCTGGTCTTGGGTCAATAACCCCTGGGAGAAACTCTACCAAGCCGTTAGCTCACTGTCCCTTTCACAGAGAAGAAATGTTCCCGCATATCAGTCTTTGTCCTACCCAGGGGCAGTCCAGCACCGAAATGCTAGGCAATTCTCCTCTGAATAAGAGTACCAACAGCAACCCAATATAGGTGTTTCAGCCTTGTTGGGCATCATCAGTGAGGTGAAGCTGTGCCTCTCTAAGGACAGTGAGCAAGGGGTCCACGTCTGGATCGCCCTGGTAACTTAGGGTGAGACCCAAAGTTAATTTATCCAAAACGAAGGGGGGTCTGGGAATTTCTCTACCAGCCCGAACACAGCCCAATGACCTGTTCTTGGGTGAATAACCCATGGGAGAGAATCTACCAAGTCTTTAGCTCACTGTCCCTTTCACAGAGAAGAAATGTCCCCGCATACCAGTCTTTGTCCTGCCCAGGGGCAGTCCAGCACCGAAATGCTGGGCAATTCTTCTCTGAACTAGAGTACCAACAGCAACCCCATACACGTCTTTCAGCCTTGTTGGGCATCATCAGTGAGGTGAAGCGATGCCTCTCTAAGAGCAATGAGCAAGGGGTCCACCTCTGGATCACCCTGGTAACTTAGGGTGAGACCCAAAGTTAATTTATGCAAAACAAATGGGGGTCTGGGAATATGTCTACCAGCACGAACAAAGCCCAATGACCTGTTCTTGGGTGAATAACCCCTGGGAGAGACTCTACCAAGTCTTTAGCTGACTGTCCCTTTCACAGAGAAGAAATGTTCCTGCATGTCAGTCTTTGTCCGCCCAGGGGCAGTCCAGCACCAAAATGCTAGACAATTCTCCTCTGAACAAGAGTACCAACAGAAACCCCATACATATGTGTCAGCCTTGCTGGGCATCATCAATGAGCTGAAGCTGTGCCTCTCTAAGAACAGTGAGCAAAGGGTCCACGTCTGGATCGCCCTGGTAACTTAGGGTGAGACCCAAAGTTTTTTTTATTCAAAACAATGCGGGGTCTTGGAATCTCTCTACCAGCACGTACACAGCCCAATGACCTGTTCTTGGGTGAATAACCCCTGGGAGAGACTCTACCAAGTCTTTAGCTCACTGTCCCTTTCACAGAGAAGAAATGTCTCCGCATATCAGTCTTTGTCCTGCCAAGGGGCAGTCCAGCACCAAAATGGTAGGATATTCTCCTCTGAACAAGAGTAACAACAGCAACCCCATACATGTGTTTCAGCCTTGTTGGGCATCATCAGTGAGATGAAGCGGTGCCTCTCCAAGAGCAGTGAGCAAGGGGTCCACCTCTGGATTACCCTGGTAACTTAGGGTGAGACCCAAAATTAATTTATACAAAACAAATGGGGGTCTGGGAATATCTCTACCAGCCCGAACACAGCCCAATGACCTGTTCGTGGGTGAATAACCAATGGGAGAGACTCTACCAAGTCTTTAGCTCACTGCCCCATTCACAGACAAGAAATTTCCACACATATAAGTCTTTGTCCTGCCAGGGGCAGTCCAGCACAGAAATTCTATGCAATTATTTTCTGAACAATAGTACCAACAGCAACCCCATACATGTGTTTCAGCCTTGTTGGGCATCATCAGTGAGGTGGAGCTGTGCCTTTCCAAGAACAGTGAGCAAGGGGTCCACGTCTGGATCACCCTGGTAATTTAGGGTGAGACCCAAAGTTGATTTATGCAAAACAATGGGGGGTCTGGGATTCTCTCTACCAGCACGAACACAGCCCAATGACCTGTTCTTGGGTGAATAACCCCTAGGAGAGACTCTACCAAGTCTTTAGCTCACTGCCCCATTCACAGAGAAGACATTTCCACACATATCAGTCTTTTTCCTGCCCAGGGGCAGTCCAGCACCGAAATTCTCTGCAATTATTCTCTGAACAAGAGTACCAACAGCAACCCCATACATGTGTTTCAGCCTTTTTTGGCATCATCAGTGAGGTGAAGCTGTGCCTTTCTAAGAACAGTGAGCAAGGGGTCCACGTCTGGATCACCTTGGTAGCTTAGGGTGAGGCCCAAAGTTAATTTATACAAAACAATGGGGGGTCTGGGAATTTCTCTACCAGCACGCACACAGCCCAATTAACTGTTCTTGGGTGAATAACCCCTGGGAGAGACTCTACCAAGTCTTTAGCTCACTGTCCCTTTCCCAGAGAAGAAATGTCCCCGCATATCAATCTTTGTCCTGCCCATGGGCAGTCCAGCACCGAAATTCTAGGCAATTCTCCTCTGAATAAGAGTACCAACAGCAACCCCATAAAGGTGTTTCAGCCTTGTTGGGCATCATCAGTGAGGTGAAGTTGTGACTCTCTAAGAACAGTGAGCAAGGGGTCCACGTCTGGATCGCCCTGGTAACTTAGGGTGAGATCAAAAGTTAATTTATCCAAAATGAAGGGGGGTCTGGGAATTTGTCTACCAGCCCGAACACAGCCCAATGACCTGTTAGTGGGTGAATAACCCATGGGAGAGACTCTACCAAGTCTTTAGCTCACTGCCCCATTCACGGAGAAGACATTTCCACACATATAAGTCTTTGTCCTGCCCTGGGGCAGTCCAGCACCGAAATTCTATGCAATTATTTTCTGAACAAGAGTACCAACAGCAACCCCATACACGTGTTTCAGCCTTGTTGGGCATCATCAGTGAGGTGGAGCTGTGCCTTTCTAAGAACAGTGAGCAAGGGGTCCACGTCTGGATCACCCTGCTAATTTAGGGTGAGACCCAAAGTTGATTTATGCAAAACAATGCGGGGTCTGGGAATCTCTCTACCAGCACGAACACAGCCCAATGACCTGTTCTTGGGTGAATAACCCGTAGGAGAGACTCTACCAAGTCTTTAGCTCACTGCCCCATTCACAGAGAAGACATTTCCACACATATCAGTCTTTTTCCTGCCCAGGGGCAGTCCAGCACCGAAATTCTATGCAATTATTCTCTGAACAAGAGTACCAACAGCAACCCCATACACGTGTTTCAGCCTTTTTGGGCATCATCAGTGAGGTGAAGCTGTGCCTTTCTAAGAACAGTGAGCAAGGGGTCCACGTCTGGATCACCCTGGTAGCTTAGGGTGAGGCCCAAAATTAATTTATGCAAAACAATGGGGGGTCTGGGAATTTCTCTACCAGCACGCACACAGCCCAATGAACTGTTCTTGGGTGAATAACCCCTGGGAGAGACTCTACCAAGTCTTTAGCTCACTGTCTCTTTCCCAGAGAAGAAATGTCCCCGCATATCAATCTTTGTCCTGCCCAGGGACAGTCCAGCACCGAAATTCTAGGCAATTCTCCTCTGAATAAGTGTACCAACAGCAACCCCATAAAGGTGTTTCAGCCTTGTTGGGCATCATCAGTGAGGTGAAGTTGTGACTCTCTAAGAACAGTGAGCAAGGGGTCCACGTCTGGATCGCCCTGGTAACTTAGGGTGAGACCAAAAGTTAATTTATCCAAAATGAAGGGGGGTCTGGGAATTTGTCTACCAGCCCGAACACAGCCCAATGACCTGTTCGTGGGTGAATAACCCATGAAAGAGACTCTACCAAGTCTGTAGCTCACTGCCCCATTCACAGAGAAGAAATTTCCACATATATAAGTCTTTGTCCTGCCCAGGGGCAGTCCAGCACCGAAATTCTATGCAATTATTTTCTGAACAAGAGTACCAACAGCAACCCCATACACGTGTTTCAGCCTTGTTGGGCATCATCAATGAGGTGGAGCTGTGCCTTTCTAAGAACAGTGAGCAAGGGGTCCATGTCTGGATCACCCTGGTAACTTAGGGTGAGACCCAAAGTTGATTTATGCAAAACAATGGGGGGTCTGGGAATCTCTCTACCAGCACGAAAACAGCCCAATGACCTGTTCTTGGGTGAATAACCCCTAGGAGAGACTCTACCAAGTCTTTAGCTCACTGTCCCTTTCACAGAGAAGAAATGTCCCCGCATATCAGTCTTTGTCATGCCCAGGGGCAGTCCAGCAATGAAATGCTAGGCAATTCTCCTCTGAACAAGAGTACCAACAGCAACCCCACACATGTGTTTCAGCCTTGTTGGGCATCATCAGTGAGGTGAAACTATGCCTCTCTAAGAACAGTGAGCAGGGGGTCCACGTCTGGCTCGTCCTGGTAACTTAGGGTGAGACCCAAAGTTAATTTATCCAAAACGAAGGGGGATCTGGGAATTTGTCTACCAGCCCGAACACAGCCCAATGACCTGTTCGTGGGTGAATAACCCATGGGAGAGACTCTACCAAGTCTTTAGCTCACTGCCCCATTCACAGAGAAGAAATTTCCACACATATCAGTCTTTATCCTGCCCATGGGCAGTCCAGCACCAAAATGCTAAGCAATTCTCCTCTGAACAAGAGTACCAACAGCAACCCCACACATGTGTTTCAGCCTTGTTGGGCACCATCAGTGAGGTGAAACTATGCCTCTCTAAGAACAGTGAGCAATGGGTCCACGTCTGGCTCGCCCTGGTAACTTAGGGTAAGACCCAAAGTTAATTTATCCAAAAAAAGGGGGGTATGGGAATTTGTCTACCAGCCCGAACACAGCCCAATGACCTGTTCGTGGGTGAATAACCCATGGGAGAGACTCTACCAAGTCTTTAGCTCACTGCCCCATTCACAGAGAAGAAATTTCCACACATATCAGTCTTTATCCTGCCCATGGGCAGTCCAGCACCAAAATGCTAGGCAATTCTCCTCTGAACAAGACTACCAACAGAAACCCCATACATATGTGTCAGCCTTGCTGGGCATCATCAATGAGGTGAAGCTGTGCCTCTCTAAGAACAGTGAGCAAAGGGTCCACGTCTGGATCGCCCTGGTAACTTAGGGTGAGACCCAAAGTTAATTTATGCATAACAATGGCGGGTCTGGTAATCTCTCTACCAGCACAAACACAGCCCAATGACCTGGTCTTGGGTCAATAACCCCTGGGAGAGACTCTACCAAGCCGTTAGCTCACTGTCCCTTTCACAGAGAAGAAAGGTTCCCGCATATCAGTCTTTGTCCTACCCAGGGGCAGTCCAGCACCGAAATGCTAGGCAATTCTCCTCTGAATAAGAGTACCAACAGCAACCCAATATAGGTGTTTCAGCCTTGTTGGGCATCATTAGTGAGGTGAAGCTGTGCCTCTCTAAGAACAGTGAGCAAGGGGTCCACGTCTGGATCGCCCTGGTAACTTAGGGTGAGACCCAAAGTTAATTTATCCAAAAAAAAGGGGGGGTATGGGAATTTCTCTACCAGCCCGAACACATCCCAATGACCTCTTCTTGGGTGAATAACCCATGGGAGAGACTCTACCAAGTCTTTAGCTCACTGCCCCATTCACAGAGAAGAAATTTCCACACATATCAGTCTTTTTCCTGCCCAGGGGCAGTCCAGCACCGAAATTCTATGCAATTATTCTCTGAACAAGAGTACCAACAGCAACCCCATACACGTGTTTCAGCCTTTTTGGGCATCATCAGTGAGGTGAAGCTGTGCCTTTCTAAGAACAGTGAGCAAGGGGTCCACGTCTGGATCACCCTGGTAGCTTAGGGTGAGGCCCAAAGTAAATTTATGCAAAACAATGGGGGGTCTGGGAATTTCTCTACCAGCACAAACACAGCCGAATGAGCTGGTCTTGGGTCAATAACCCCTGGGAGAGACTCTACCAAGTCTTTAGCTCACTGGCCCTTTCACAGAGAAGAAATTTCCCCGCATATCAGTCTTTGTCCTGCCCAGGGGCAGTCCAGCACCGAAATTCTAGGCAATTCTCCTCTGAATAAGAGTACCAACAGCAACCCCATATGGGTGTTTCAGCCTTGTTGGGCATCATCAGTGAGGTGAATCTGTGCCTCTCTAAGGACAGTGAGCAAGGGGTCCACGTCTGGATCGCCCTGGTAACTTAGGGTGAGACCCAAAGTTAATTTATCCAAAACGAAGGGGGGTCTGGGAATTTCTCTACCAGCCCGAACACAGCCCAATGACCTGTTCTTGGGTGAATAACCCATGGGAGAGAATCTACCAAGTCTTTAGCTCACTGTCCCTTTCACAGAGAAGAAATGTCCCCACATATCAGTCTTTGTCCTGCCCAGGGGCAGTCCAGCACCAAAATGGTAGGCAATTCTCCTCTGAGCAAGAGTACCAACAGCAACCCCATACATGTGTTTCAGCCTTGTTGGGCATCATCAGTGAGGTGAAGCGGTGCCTCTCCAAGAGCAGTGAGCAAGGGGTCCACCTCTCGATTACCCTGGTAACTTAGAGTGACACCTAAAATTAATTTATACAAAACAAATGGGGGTCTGGGAATATCTCTACCAGCACGAACACAGCCCAATGACCTGTTCTTTGGTGAATAACCCCTGGGAGAGACTCTACCAAGTCTTTAGCTCACTGTCCCATTCACAGAGAAGAAATGTCCCCGCATATCTGTCTTTGTCCTGCCCAGGGGCAGTCCAGCACCGAAATGCTAGGCAATTCTCCTCTGAACAAGAGTACCAACAGTAACCCCATACACGTGTTTCAGCTTTGTTGGGCATCATCAGTGAGGTGAAGCTGTGCCTCTCTAAGAACAGTGTGCCGGGGTTCCACGTCTGGATCGCCCTGGTAACTTAGGGTTAGACCCAAATTTAATTTATCTAAAACAATAAGGGGTCTGGGAATTTCTCTACCAGCACGAACACAGCCCAATTACCTTTTCTTGGGTGAATAACCTCTGGGAGAGACTCTACCAAGTCTTTATCTCAATGTCCCTTTCACAGAGAAGAAATTTCCCCGCATATCAGTCTTTGTCCTGCCAAGGGGCAGTCCAGGACCAAAATGGTAGGCAATTCTCTTCTGAACAAGACTCCCAACAGAAACACCATACATATGTGTCAGCCTTGCAGAAACGCCATACATATGTGTCAGCCTTGCTGGGCATCATCAGTGAAGTGAAGCTGTGCCTCTCTAAGAACAGTGAGCAAAGGGTCCACGTCTGGATAGCCCTGGTAACTTAGGGTGAGACCCAAAGTTAATTTATGCATAACAATGGGGGGTCTGTTAATCTCTCTACCAGCACAAACACAGCCTAATGACCTGTTCTTGGGTCAATAACGCATGGGAGAGACTCTACCAAGTCTTAGCTCACTGCCCCATTCACAGAGAAGAAATTTACATATCAGTCTTTGTCCTGCCCAGGGGCAGTCCAGCACCGAAATTCTATGCAATTATTCTCTGAACAAGAGTACCAACAGCAACCCCATACACGTGTTTCAGCCTTGTTGGGCATCATCAGTGAGGTGAAGCTGTGCCTTTCTAAGAACAGTGAGCAAGGGGTCCACGTCTGGATCACCCTATTAGCTTAGGGTGAGGCCCAAAGTTAATTTTTGCAAAACAATGGGGGGTCTGGGAATTTGTCTACCAGCCCGAACACAGCCCAATGACCTGTTCGTGGGTGAATAACCCATGGGAGAGACTCTACCAAGTCTTTAGCTCACTGTTCCTTTCCCAGAGAAGAAATTTCCCCGCATATCTATCTTTGTCCTGCCCAGGGGCAGTCCAGCACCGAAATTCTAGGCAATTCTTCTCTGAATAAGAGTACCAACAGCAACCCCATAAAGGTGCTTCAGCCTTGTTGGGCATCATCAGTGAGGTGAAGTTGTGACTCTCTAAGAACAGTGAGCAAGGGGTCCACGTCTGGATCGCCATGGTAACTTAGGGTGAGACCAAAAGTTAATTCATCCAAAATGAAGGGGGGTATGGGAATTTGTCTACCAGCCCGAACACAGCCCAATGACCTGTTCGTGGGTGAATAACCCATGGGAGAGACTCTACCAAGTCTTTAGCTCACTGCCCCATTCACAGCTTAGAAATTTCCACACATATAAGTCTTTGTCCTGCCCAGGGGCAGTCCAGCACCGAAATTCTATGCAATTATTTTCTGAACAATAGTACCAACAGCAACCCCATACATGTGTTTCAGCCTTGTTGGGCATCATCAGTGAGGTGGAGCTGTGCCTTTCTAAGAACAGTGAGCAAGGGGTCCACGTCTGGATCACCCTGGTAACTTAGGGTGAGACCCAAAGTTGATTTATGCAAAACAATGGGGGGTCTGGGAATCTCTCTACCAGCACGAACACAGCCCAATGACCTGTTCTTGGGTGAATAACCCCTAGGAGAGACTCTACCAAGTCTTTAGCTCACTGCCCCATTCACAGAGAAGACATTTCCACACATATCAGTCTTTTTCCTGCCCAGGGGCAGTCCAGTACCGAAATTCTATGCAATTATTCTCTGAACAAGAGTACCAACAGCATCCCCATACACGTGTTTCAGCCTTGTTGGGCATCATCAGTGAGGTGAAGCTGTGCCTTTCTAAGAACAGTGAGCAAGGGGTCCGCATCTGGATCACCCTGGTAGCTTAGCTTGAAGCCCAAAGTTAATTTATGCAAAACAATGGGGGGTCTGGGAATTTCTCTACCAGCACGCACACAGCCCAATGAATTGTTCTTGGGTGAATAACCCCTGGGAGAGACTCTACCAAGTCTTTAGCTCACTGTCCCTTTCCCAGCGAAGAAATGTCCCCGCATATCAATCTTTGTCCTGCCCAGGGGCAGTCCAGCACCGAAATTCTAGGCAATTCTCCTCTGAATAAGAGTACCAACAGCATCCCCATAAAGGTGTTTCAGCCTTGTTGGGCATCATCAGTGAGGTGAAGTTGTGACTCTCTAAGAACAGTGAGCAAGGGGTCCACGTCTGGATCGTCCTGGTAACTTAGGGTGAGACCAAAAGTTAATTTATCCAAAATGTAGGGGGGTCTGGGAATTTGTCTACCAGCCCGAACACAGCCCAATGACCTGTTTGTGGGTGAATAACCCATGGGAGAGACTCTACCAAGTCTTTAGCTCACTGCCCCATTCACAGAGAAGAAATTTCCACACATATAAGTCTTTGTCCTGCCCAGGGGCAGTCCAGCACCGAAATTCTATGCAATTATTTTCTGAACAAGAGTACCAACAGCAACCCCATACACGTGTTTCAGCCTTGTTGGGCATCATCAGTGAGGTAAAGCTATGCCTCTAGCTATGCCTCTCTAAGAACAGTGAGCAAGGGGTCCACGTCTGGATCGCCCTAGTAACTTAGGGTGAGACCCAAAGTTAATTTATGCAAAACAATGGGGGTCTGGGAATCTCTCTACCAGCACGTACAAAGCCCAATGACCTGTTCTTGGGTGAATAACCCCTGGGAGAGACTCTACCAAGTCTTTAGCTCACTGTCCCTTGCACAGAGAAGAAATGTTCCCGCATATCAGTCTTTGTCCGCCCAGGGGCAGTCCACCACCGAAATGCTAGGCAATTCTCCTCTGAACAAGAGTACCAACAGCAACCCTATACATGTGTTTCAGCCTTGTTGGGCATTATCAGTGAGGTGAAGCTGTCCCACTCTAAGAACAGTGAGCAAGGGGTCCACTTCTGGATCACCCTGGTAACTTAGGGTGAGACCCAAAGTTAATTTATCCAAAACGAAGGCGTCTGGGAATTTGTCTACCAGCCCGAACACAGCCCAATGACCTGTCCGTGGGTGAATAACCCATGGGAGAGACTCTACCAAGTATTTTCCTCACTGACCCTTTCACAGAGAAGAAATGTCCCCCATATCAGTCTTTGTCCTGCCCAGGGGCAATCCATCACCGAAATGCTAGGCAATTCTCCTCTGAGCAAGAATACCAACAGCAACCCCATACACGTGTTTCAGCCTTGTTGGGCATCATCAGTGAGGTGAAGCTGTGCCTCTCTAAGAACAGTGAGCAAAGGGTCCACGTCTGGATAGCCCTGGTAACTTAGGGTGAGACCCAAAGTTAATTTATGCATTACAATGGGGGGTCTGTTATTCTCTCTACCAGCACAAACACAGCCCAATGACCTGTTCTTGAGTCAATAACGCATGGGAGAGACTCTACCAAGTCTTTAGCTCACTGCCCCATTCACAGAGAAGAAATTTACATATCAGTCTTTGTCCTGCCCAGGGGCAGTCCAGCACCGAAATGCTAGGCAATTCTCCTCTGAGCAAGAATACCAACAGCAACCCCATACACGTGTTTCAGCCTTGTTGGGCATCATCAGTGAGGTGAAGTTGTGCCTCTCTAAGAACAGTGAGCAAGTGGTCCACCTCTGGATCGCCCTGGTAACTTAGGGTGAGACCCAAAGTTAATTTATGCAAAACAAATGGGGGTCTGGGAATATCTCTACCAGCACAAACACAGCCCAATGACCTGTTCTTGGGTGAATAACCCCTAGGACAGATTTTACCAAGTCTTTAGCTCACTGTCCCTTTCACAGAGAAGAAATGTCCCCGCATATCAGTCTTTGTACTGCCCAGGGGCAGTCCAGCACCGAAATGCTGGGCAATTCTTCTCTGAACTAGAGTACCAACAGCAACCCCATACACGTCTTTCAGCATTGTTGGGCATCATCAGTGAGGTGAAGCTATGCCTCTCTAAGAACAGTGAGCAAGGGGTCCATGTCTGGATCGCCCTGGTAACTTAGGGTGAGACCCAAAGTTAATTCATGCAAAACAATGGGGGTCTGGGAATCTCTCTACCAGCACGTACACAGCCCAATGACCTGTTCTTCGGTGAATAACCCCTGGGAGTTACTCTACCAAGTCTTTACCTCACTGTCCCTTTCACAGAGAAGAAATGTCCCCGCATATCAGTCTTTGTCCTGCCCAGGGGCAGTCCAGCACCAAAATGCTAGGCAATTCTCCTCTGAACAAGAGTACCAACAGCAACCCCATACATGTGTTTCAGCCTTGTTGGGCATCATCAGTGAGGTGAAGCTATGCCTCTCTAAGAACAGTGAGCAAGGGGTCCACTTCTGGATCGCCCTAGTAACTTAGGGTGAGACCCAAAGTTAATTTATGCAAAACAATGGGGGTCTGGGAATCTCTCTACCAGCACGTACAAAGCCCAATGACCTGTTCTTGGGAGAATAACCCCTGGGAGAGACTCTACCAAGTCTTTAGCTCACTGTCCCTTTCACAGAGAAGAAATGTCCCCGCATATCAGTCTTTGTCCTGCCAAGGGGCAGTCCAGCACCAAAATGGTAGGCAATTCTCTTCTGAACAAGACTACCAACAGAACCACCATACATATGTGTCAGCCTTGCAGAAACGCCATACATATGTGTCAGCCTTGCTGGGCATCATCAATGAGGTGAAGCTGTGCCTCTCTAAGAACAGTGAGCAAAGGGTCCACGTCTGGATAGCCCTGGTAACTTAGGGTGAGACCCAAAGTTAATTTATGCATAACAATGGGGGGTCTGTTAATCTCTCTACCAGCACAAACACAGCCCAATAACCTGTTCTTGGGTCAATAACGCATGGGAGAGACTCTACCAAGTCTTTAGCTCACTGCCCCATTCACAGAGAAGAAATTTACATATCAGTCTTTGTCCTGCCCAGGGGCAGTCCAGCACTGAAATTCTATGCAATTATTCTCTGAACAAGAGTACCAACAGCAACCCCATACACGTGTTTCAGCCTTCTTAGGCATCATCAGTGAGGTGAAGCTGTGCCTTTCTAAGAACAGTGAGCAAGGGGTCCACGTCTGGATCACCCTATTAGCTTAGGGTGAGGCCCAAAGTTAATTTATGCAAAACAATGGGGGGTCTGGGAATTTGTCTACCAGCCCGAACACAGCCCAATGACCTGTTCGTGGGTGAATAACCCATGGGAGAGACTCTACCAAGTCTTTAGCTCACTGTCCCTTTCCCAGAGAAGAAATTTCCCCGCATATCTATCTTTGTCCTGCCCAGGGGCAGTCCAGCACCGAAATTCTAGGCAATTCTTCTCTGAATAAGAGTACCAACAGCAACCCCATAAAGGTGCTTCAGCCTTGTTGGGTATCATCAGTGAGGTGAAGTTGTGACTCTCTAAGAACAGTGAGCAAGGGGTCCACGTCTGGATCGCCATGGTAACTTAGGGTGAGACCAAAAGTTAATTTATCCAAAATGAAGGGGGGTATGGGAATTTGTCTACCAGCCCGAACACAGCCCAATGACCTGTTCGTGGGTGAATAACCCATGGGAGAGACTCTACCAAGTCTTTAGCTCACTGCCCCATTCACAGATTAGACATTTCCACACATATAAGTCTTTGTCCTGCCCAGGGGCAGTCCAGCACCGAAATTCTATGCAATTATTTTCTGAACAATAGTACCAACAGCAACCCCATACATCTGTTTCAGCCTTGTTGGGCATCATCAGTGAGGTGGAGCTGTGCCTTTCTAAGAACAGTGAGCAAGGGGTCCACGTCTGGATCACCCTGGTAACTTAGGGTGAGACCCAAAGTTGATTTATGCAAAACAATGGGGGGTCTGGGAATCTCTCTACCAGCACGAACACAGCCCAATGACCTGTTCTTGGGTGAATAACCCCTAGGAGAGACTCTACCAAGTCTTTAGCTCACTGCCCCATTCACAGAGAAGACATTTCCACACATATCAGTCTTTTTCCTGCCCAGGGGCAGTCCAGTACCGAAATTCTATGCAATTATTCTCTGAACAAGAGTACCAACAGCAACCCCATACACGTGTTTCAGCCTTGTTGGGCATCATCAGTGAGGTGAAGCTGTGCCTTTCTAAGAACAGTGAGCAAGGGGTCCACGTCTGGATCACCCTGGTAGCTTAGCTTGAAGCCCAAAGTTAATTTATGCAAAACAATGGGGGGTCTGGGAATTTCTCTACCAGCACGCACACAGCCCAATGAATTGTTCTTGGGTGAATAACCCCTGGGAGAGACTCTACCAAGTCTTTAGCTCACTGTCCCTTTCCCAGCGAAGAAATGTCCCCGCATATCAATCTTTGTCCTGCCCAGGGGCCGTCCAGCACCGAAATTCTAGGCAATTCTCCTCTGAATAAGAGTACCAACAGCATCCCCATAAAGGTGTTTCAGCCTTGTTGGGCATCATCAGTGAGGTGAAGTTGTGACTCTCTAAGAACAGTGAGCAAGGGGTCCACGTCTGGATCGTCCTGGTAACTTAGGGTGAGACCCAAAGTTAATTTATGCAAAACAATGGGGGGTCTGGGAATTTCTCTACCAGCACGCACACAGCCCAATGAATTGTTCTTGGGTGAATAACCCATGGGAGAGACTCTACCAAGTCTTTAGCTCACTGTCCCTTTCACAGAGAAGAAATGTCCCCGCATATCAGTCTTTGTACTGCCCAGGGGCAGTCCAGCACCGAAATGCTGGGCAATTCTTCTCTGAACTAGAGTACCAACAGCAACCCCATACACGTCTTTCAGCATTGTTGGGCATCATCAGTGAGGTGAAGCTATGCCTCTCTAAGAACAGTGAGCAAGGGGTCCATGTCTGGATCGCCCTGGTAACTTAGGGTGAGACCCAAAGTTAATTCATGCAAAACAATGGGGGTCTGGGAATCTCTCTACCAGCACGTACACAGCCCAATGACCTGTTCTTCGGTGAATAACCCCTGGGAGTTACTCTACCAAGTCTTTACCTCACTGTCCCTTTCACAGAGAAGAAATGTCCCCGCATATCAGTCTTTGTCCTGCCCAGGGGCAGTCCAGCACCAAAATGCTAGGCAATTCTCCTCTGAACAAGAGTACCAACAGCAACCCCATACATGTGTTTCAGCCTTGTTGGGCATCATCAGTGAGGTGAAGCTATGCCTCTCTAAGAACAGTGAGCAAGGGGTCCACTTCTGGATCGCCCTAGTAACTTAGGGTGAGACCCAAAGTTAATTTATGCAAAACAATGGGGGTCTGGGAATCTCTCTACCAGCACGTACAAAGCCCAATGACCTGTTCTTGGGAGAATAACCCCTGGGAGAGACTCTACCAAGTCTTTAGCTCACTGTCCCTTTCACAGAGAAGAAATGTCCCCGCATATCAGTCTTTGTCCTGCCAAGGGGCAGTCCAGCACCAAAATGGTAGGCAATTCTCTTCTGAACAAGACTACCAACAGAACCACCATACATATGTGTCAGCCTTGCAGAAACGCCATACATATGTGTCAGCCTTGCTGGGCATCATCAATGAGGTGAAGCTGTGCCTCTCTAAGAACAGTGAGCAAAGGGTCCACGTCTGGATAGCCCTGGTAACTTAGGGTGAGACCCAAAGTTAATTTATGCATAACAATGGGGGGTCTGTTAATCTCTCTACCAGCACAAACACAGCCCAATAACCTGTTCTTGGGTCAATAACGCATGGGAGAGACTCTACCAAGTCTTTAGCTCACTGCCCCATTCACAGAGAAGAAATTTACATATCAGTCTTTGTCCTGCCCAGGGGCAGTCCAGCACTGAAATTCTATGCAATTATTCTCTGAACAAGAGTACCAACAGCAACCCCATACACGTGTTTCAGCCTTCTTAGGCATCATCAGTGAGGTGAAGCTGTGCCTTTCTAAGAACAGTGAGCAAGGGGTCCACGTCTGGATCACCCTATTAGCTTAGGGTGAGGCCCAAAGTTAATTTATGCAAAACAATGGGGGGTCTGGGAATTTGTCTACCAGCCCGAACACAGCCCAATGACCTGTTCGTGGGTGAATAACCCATGGGAGAGACTCTACCAAGTCTTTAGCTCACTGTCCCTTTCCCAGAGAAGAAATTTCCCCGCATATCTATCTTTGTCCTGCCCAGGGGCAGTCCAGCACCGAAATTCTAGGCAATTCTTCTCTGAATAAGAGTACCAACAGCAACCCCATAAAGGTGCTTCAGCCTTGTTGGGTATCATCAGTGAGGTGAAGTTGTGACTCTCTAAGAACAGTGAGCAAGGGGTCCACGTCTGGATCGCCATGGTAACTTAGGGTGAGACCAAAAGTTAATTTATCCAAAATGAAGGGGGGTATGGGAATTTGTCTACCAGCCCGAACACAGCCCAATGACCTGTTCGTGGGTGAATAACCCATGGGAGAGACTCTACCAAGTCTTTAGCTCACTGCCCCATTCACAGATTAGACATTTCCACACATATAAGTCTTTGTCCTGCCCAGGGGCAGTCCAGCACCGAAATTCTATGCAATTATTTTCTGAACAATAGTACCAACAGCAACCCCATACATCTGTTTCAGCCTTGTTGGGCATCATCAGTGAGGTGGAGCTGTGCCTTTCTAAGAACAGTGAGCAAGGGGTCCACGTCTGGATCACCCTGGTAACTTAGGGTGAGACCCAAAGTTGATTTATGCAAAACAATGGGGGGTCTGGGAATCTCTCTACCAGCACGAACACAGCCCAATGACCTGTTCTTGGGTGAATAACCCCTAGGAGAGACTCTACCAAGTCTTTAGCTCACTGCCCCATTCACAGAGAAGACATTTCCACACATATCAGTCTTTTTCCTGCCCAGGGGCAGTCCAGTACCGAAATTCTATGCAATTATTCTCTGAACAAGAGTACCAACAGCAACCCCATACACGTGTTTCAGCCTTGTTGGGCATCATCAGTGAGGTGAAGCTGTGCCTTTCTAAGAACAGTGAGCAAGGGGTCCACGTCTGGATCACCCTGGTAGCTTAGCTTGAAGCCCAAAGTTAATTTATGCAAAACAATGGGGGGTCTGGGAATTTCTCTACCAGCACGCACACAGCCCAATGAATTGTTCTTGGGTGAATAACCCCTGGGAGAGACTCTACCAAGTCTTTAGCTCACTGTCCCTTTCCCAGCGAAGAAATGTCCCCGCATATCAATCTTTGTCCTGCCCAGGGGCCGTCCAGCACCGAAATTCTAGGCAATTCTCCTCTGAATAAGAGTACCAACAGCATCCCCATAAAGGTGTTTCAGCCTTGTTGGGCATCATCAGTGAGGTGAAGTTGTGACTCTCTAAGAACAGTGAGCAAGGGGTCCACGTCTGGATCGTCCTGGTAACTTAGGGTGAGACCAAAAGTTAATTTATCCAAAATGTAGGGGGGTCTGGGAATTTGTCTACCAGCCCGAACACAGCCCAATGACCTGTTTGTGGGTGAATAACCCATGGGAGAGACTCTACCAAGTCTTTAGCTCACTGCCCCATTCACAGAGAAGAAATTTCCACACATATAAGTCTTTGTCCTGCCCAGGGGCAGTCCAGCACCGAAATTCTATGCAATTATTTTCTGAACAAGAGTACCAACAGCAACCCCATACACGTGTTTCAGCCTTGTTGGGCATCATCAGTGAGGTGAAGCTATGCCTCTCTAAGAACAGTGAGCAAGGGGTCCACGTCTGGATCGCCCTAGTAACTTAGGGTGGGACCCAAAGTTAATTTATGCAAAACAATGGGGGTCTGGGAATCTCTCTACCAGCACGTACAAAGCCCAATGACCTGTTCTTGGGTGAATAACCCCTGGGAGAGACTCTACCAAGTCTTTAGCTCACTGTCCCTTGAACAGAGAAGAAATGTTCCCGCATATCAGTCTTTGTCCGCCCAGGGGCAGTCCACCACCGAAATGCTAGGCAATTCTCCTCTGAACAAGAGTACCAACAGCAACCCTATACACGTGTTTCAGCCTTGTTGGGCATCATCAGTGAGGTGAAGCTGTCCCACTCTAAGAACAGTGAGCAAGGGGTCCACTTCTGGATCACCCTGGTAACTTAGGGTGAGACCCAAAGTTAATTTATCCAAAACGAAGGCGTCTGGGAATTTGTCTACCAGCCCGAACACAGCCCAATGACCTGTCCGTGGGTGAATAACCCATGGGAGAGACTCTACCAAGTATTTTTCTCACTGACCCTTTCACAGAGAAGAAATGTCCCCCATATCAGTCTTTGTCCTGCCCAGGGGCAATCCATCACCGAAATGCTAGGCAATTCTCCTCTGAGCAAGAATACCAACAGCAACCCCATACACATGTTTCAGCCTTGTTGGGCATCATCAGTGAGGTGAAGCTGTGCCTCTCTAAGAACAGTGAGCAAAGGGTCCACGTCTGGATAGCCCTGGTAACTTAGGGTGAGACCCAAAGTTAATTTATGCATAACAATGGGGGGTCTGTTATTCTCTCTACCAGCACAAACACAGCCCAATGACCTGTTCTTGGGTCAATAACGCATGGGAGAGACTCTACCAAGTCTTTAGCTCACTGCCCCATTCACAGAGAAGAAATTTACATATCAGTCTTTGTCCTGCCCAGGGGCAGTCCAGCACCGAAATGCTAGGCAATTCTCCTCTGAGCAAGAATACCAACAGCAACCCCATACACGTGTTTCAGCCTTGTTGGGCATCATCAGTGAGGTGAAGCTGTGCCTCTCTAAGAACAGTGAGCAAGTGGTCCACCTCTGGATCGCCCTGGTAACTTAGGGTGAGACCCAAAGTTAATTTATGCAAAACAAATGGGGGTCTGGGAATATCTCTACCAGCACAAACACAGCCCAATGACCTGTTCTTGGGTGAATAACCCCTGGGACAGATTTTACCAAGTCTTTAGCTCACTGTCCCTTTCACAGAGAAGAAATGTCCCCGCATATCAGTCTTTGTACTGCCCAGGGGCAGTCCAGCACCGAAATGCTGGGCAATTCTTCTCTGAACTAGAGTACCAACAGCAACCCCATACACGTCTTTAAACATTGTTGGGCATCATCAGTGAGGTGAAGCTATGCCTCTCTAAGAACAGTGAGCAAGGGGTCCATGTCTGGATCGCCCTGGTAACTTAGGGTGAGACCCAAAGTTAATTTATGCAAAACAATGGGGGTCTGGGAATCTCTCTACCAGCACGTACACAGCCCAATGACCTGTTCTTCGGTGAATAACCCATGGGAGAGACTCTACCAAGTCTTTACCTCACTGTCCCTTTCACAGAGAAGAAATGTCCCCGCATATCAGTCTTTGTCCTGCCCAGGGGCAGTCCAGCACCAAAATGCTAGGCAATTCTCCTCTGAACAAGAGTACCAACAGCAACCCCATACATGTGTTTCAGCCTTGTTGGGCATCATCAGTGAGGTGAAGCTATGCCTCTCTAAGAACAGTGAGCAAGGGGTCCATGTCTGGATCGCCCTGGTAACTTAGGGTGAGACCCAAAGTTAATTTATGCAAAACAATGGGGGTCTGGGAATCTCTCTACCAGCAGAAATGTCCCCGCATATCAGTCTTTGTCCTGCCAAGGGGCAGTCCAGCACCAAAATGGTAGGCAATTCTCTTCTGAACAAGACTACCAACAGAACCACCATACATATGTGTCAGCCTTGCTGGGCATCATCAATGAGGTGAAGCTGTGCCTCTCTAAGAACAGTGAGCAAAGGGTCCACGTCTGGATAGCCCTGGTAACTTAGGGTGAGACCCAAAGTTAATTTATGCATAACAATGGGGGGTCTGTTAATCTCTCTACCAGCACAAACACAGCCCAATAACCTGTTCTTGGGTCAATAACGCATGGGAGAGACTCTACCAAGTCTTTAGCTCACTGCCCCATTCACAGAGAAGAAATTTACATATCAGTCTTTGTCCTGCCCAGGGGCATCCAGCACTGAAATTCTATGCAATTATTCTCTGGACAAGAGTACCAACAGCAACCCCATACACGTGTTTCAGCCTTCTTGGGCATCATCAGTGAGGTGAAGCTGTGCCTTTCTAATAACAGTGAGCAAGGGGTCCACATCTGGATCACCCTGGTAGCTTAGGGTGAGGCCCAAAGTTAATTTATGCAAAACAATGGGGGGTCTGGGAATTTCTCTACCAGCACGCACACAGCCCAATGAACTGTTCTTGGGTGAATAACCCCTGGGAGAGACTCTACCAAGTCTTTAGCTCACTGTCCCTTTCCCAGAGAAGAAATTTCCCCGCATAACAATCTTTGTCCTGCCCAGGGGCAGTCCAGCACCGAAATTCTAGGCAATTCTCCTCTGAATAAGAATACCAACAGCAACCCCATAAAGGTGTTTCAGCCTTGTTGGGCATCATCAGTGAGGTGAAGTTGTGCCTCTCTAAGAACAGTGAGCAAGGGGTCCACGTCTGGATCGGCCTGGTAACTTAGGGTGAGACCAAAAGTTAATGTATCCAAAACGAAGGGGTGTCTGGGAATTTCTCTACCAGCCCGAACACAGCCCAATGACCTGTTTGTGGGTGAATACCGCATGGGAGAGACTCTACCAAGTCTTTAGCTCACTGCCCCATTCACAGAGAAGAAATTTCCACACATATAAGTCTGTGTCCTGCCCAGGGGCAGTCCAGCACCGAAATTCTATGCAATTATTTTCTGAACAAGAGTACCAACAGCAACCCCATACACGTGTTTCAGCCTTGTTGGGCATCATCAGTGAGGTGGAGCTGTGTCTTTCTAAAAACAGTGAGCAAGGGGTCCACGTCTGGATAGCCCTGGTAACTTAGGGTGAGACCCAAAGTTAATTTATGCAAAACAATGGGGTGTCTGGGAATCTCTCTACCAGCACAAACACAGCCCAATGACTTGTTCTTGGGTGAATAACCACTGGGATAGACTTCACCAAGTCTTTAGCTCACTGTCCCTTTCACAGAGAAGACATTTCCCCAAATATCAGTCTTTGTCCTGCCCAGGACCAGTCCAGCACCGAAATTCTATGCAATTATTCTCTGAACAAGAGTACCAACAGCAACCCCATACACCTGTTTCAGCCTTGTTGGGCATCATCAGTGAGGTGAAGCTGTGCCTTTCTAAGAACAGTGAGCAAGGGGTCCACGTCTGGATCACCTTGGTAGCTTAGGGCGAGGCCCAAAGTTAATTTATGCAAAACAATGGGGGGTCTGGGAATTTGTCTACCAGCCCGAACACAGCCCAATGACCTGTTTGTGGGTGAATAACCCATGGGAGAGACTCTACCAAGTCTTTAGCTCCCTGCCCCATTCACAGAGAAGAAATTTCCACACATATAAGTCTTTGTCCTGCCCAGGGGCAGTCCAGCACTGAAATTCTATGCAATTATTTTCTGAACAATAGTACCAACAGCAACCCCATACATGTGTTTCAGCCTTGTTGGGCATCATCAGTGAGGTGAAGCTATGCCTCTCTAAGAACAGTGAGCAAGGGGTCCACGTCTGGATCGCCCTAGTAACTTAGGGTGAGACCCAAAGTTAATTTATGCAAAACAATGGGGGTCTGGGAATCTCTCTACCAGCACGTACAAAGCCCAATGACCTGTCCTTGGGAGAATAACCCCTGGGAGAGACTCTAACAAGTCTTTAGCTCACTGTCCCTTTCACAGAGAAGAAATGTCCCCGCATATCAGTCTTTGTCCTGCCAAGGGGCAGTCCAGCACCAAAATGGTAGGCAATTCTCTTCTGAACAAAACTACCAACAGAACCACCATACATATGTGTCAGCCTTGCAGAAACGCCATACATATGTGTCAGCCTTGCTGGGCATCATCAATGAGGTGAAGCTGTGCCTCTCTAAGAACAGTGAGCAAGGGGTCCACGTCTGGATCACCCTGGTAACTTAGGGTGAGACCCAAAGTTGATTTATGCAAAACAATGGGGGGTCTGGGAATCTCTCTACCAGCACGAACACAGCCCAATGACCTGTTCTTGGGTGAATAACCCCTAGGAGAGATTCTACCAAGTCTTTAGCTCACTGCCCCATTCACAGAGAAGACATTTCCACACATATCAGTCTTTTTCTTGCCCAGGGGCAGTCCAGCACCGAAATTCTATGCAATTATTCTCTGAACAAGAGTACCAACAGCAACCCCATACACCTGTTTCAGCCTTGTTGGGCATCATCAGTGAGGTGAAGCTGTGCCTTTCTAAGAACAGTGAGCAAGGGGTCCACGTCTGGATCACCTTGGTAGCTTAGGGTGAGGCCCAAAGTTAATTCATGCAAAACAATGGGGGGTCTGGGAATTTGTCTACCAGCCCGAACACAGCCCAATGACCTGTTCGTGGGTGAATAACCCCTGGGAGAGACTCTACCAAGTCTTTAGCTCACTGTCCCTTTCCCAGAGAAGAAATGTCCCCGCATATCAATCTTTGTCCTGCCCAGGGGCAGTACAGCACAAAAATTCTAGGCAATTCTCCTCTGAATAAGAGTACCAACAGCAACCCCATACACGTGTTTCAGCCTTGTTGGGCATCATCAATGAGGTGAAGTTGTGACTCTCCAAGAACAGTGAGCAAGGGGTCCACGTCTGGATCGTCCTGGTAACTTAGGGTGAGACCAAAAGTTAATTTATCCAAAATGAAGGGGGTTCTGGGAATTTGTCTACCAGCCCGAACACAGCCCAATGACCTGTTTGTGGGTGTATAACCCATGGGAGAGACTCTACCAAGTCTTTAGCTCACTGCCCCATTCACAGAGAAGAAATTTCCACACATATAAGTCTTTGTCCTGCCCAGGGGCAGTCCAGCACCGAAATTATATGCAATTATTTTCTGAACAAGAGTACCAACAGCAACACCATACATGTGTTTCAGCCTTGTTGGGCATCATCAGTGAGGTGAAGCTATGCCTCTCTAAGAACAGTGAGCAAGGGGTCCACGTCTGGATCGCCCTAGTAACTTAGGGTGAGACCCAAAGTTAATTTATGCAAAACAATGGGGGTCTGGGAATCTCTCTACCAGCACGTACAAAGCCCAATGACCTGTTCTTGGGTGAATAACCCCTGGGAGAGACTCTAACAAGTCTTTAGCTCACTGTCCCTTGCACAGAGAAGAAATGTTCCCGCATATCAGTCTTTGTCCGCCCAGGGGCAGTCCACCACTGAAATGCTAGGCAATTCTCCTCTGAACAAGAGTACCAACAGCAACCCTATACACGTGTTTCAGCCTTGTTGGGCATCATCAGTGAGGTGAAGCTGTCCCACTCTAAGAACAGTGAGCAAGGGGTCCACTTCTGGATCACCCTGGTAACTTAGGGTGAGACCCAAAGTTAATTTATCCAAAACGAAGGCACCTGGAAATTTGTCTACCAGCCCGAACACAGCCCAATGACCTATTCGTGGGTGAATAACCCATGGGAGAGACTCTACCAAGTATTTTACTCACTGACCCTTTCACAGAGAAGAAATGTCCCCTCATATCAGTCTTTGTCCTGCCCAGGGGCAATCCATCACCGAAATGCTAGGCAATTCTCCTCTGAGCAAGAATACCAACAGCAACCCCATACACGTGTTTCAGCCTTGTTGGGCATCATCAGTGAGGTGAAGCTGTGCCTCTCTAAGAACAGTGAGCAAAGGGTCCATGTCTGGATAGCCCTGGTAACTTAGGGTGAGACCCAAAGTTAATTTATGCATAACAATGGGGGGTCTGTTATTCTCTCTACCAGCACAAACACAGCCCAATGACCTGTTCTTGGGTCAATAACGCATGGGAGAGACTCTACCAAGTCTTTAGCTCACTGCCCCATTCACAGAGAAGAAATTTACATATCAGTTTTTGTCCTGCCCAGGGGCAGTCCAGCACCGAAATGCTAGGCAATTCTCCTCTGAGCAAGAATACCAACAGCAACCCCATACACGTGTTTCAGCCTTGTTGGGCATCATCAGTGAGGTGAAGCTGTGCCTCTCTAAGAACAGTGAGCAAGTGGTCCACGTCTGGATCGCCCTGGTAACTTAGGGTGAGACCCAAAGTTAATTTATGCAAAACAAATGGGGGTCTGGGAATATCTCTACCAGCACAAACACAGCCCAATGACCTGTTCTTGGGTGAATAACCCCTGGGACAGATTTTACCAAGTCTTTAGCTCACTGTCCCTTTCACAGAGAAGAAATGTCCCCGCATATCAGTCTTTGTCCTGCCCAGGGGCAGTCCAGCACCGAAATGCTGGGCAATTCTTCTCTGAACTAGAGTACCAACAGCAACCCCATACACGTCTTTCAGCATTGTTGGGCATCATCAGTGAGGTGAAGCTATACCTCTCTAAGAACAGTGAGCAAGGGGTCCATGTCTGGATCGCCCTGGTAACTTAGGGTGAGACCCAAAGTTAATTTATGCAAAACAATGGGGGTCTGGGAATCTCTCTACCAGCACGTACACAGCCCAATGACCTGTTCTTCGGTGAATAACCCCTGGGAGTTACTCTACCAAGTCTTTACCTCACTGTCCCTTTCACAGAGAAGAAATGTCCCCGCATATCAGTCTTTGTCCTGCCGAGGGGCAGTCCAGCACCAAAATGCTAGGCAATTCTCCTCTGAACAAGAGGACCAACAGCAACCCCATACATGTGTTTCAGCCTTGCAGAAACGCCATGCATATGTGTCAGCCTTGCTGGGCATCATCAATGAGGTGAAGCTGTGCCTCTCTAAGAACAGTGAGCAAAGGGTCCACGTCTGGATAGCCCTGGTAACTTAGGGTGAGACCCAAAGTTAATTTATGCATAACAATGGGGGGTCTGTTAATCTCTCTACCAGCACAAACACAGCCCAATAACCTGTTCTTGGGTCAATAACGCATGGGAGAGACTCTACCAAGTCTTTAGCTCACTGCCCCAATTCACAGAGAAGAAATTTACATATCAGTCTTTGTCCTGCCCAGGGGCAGTCCAGCACAAAAATTCTAGGCAATTCTCCTCTGAATAAGAGTACCAACAGCAACCCCATACACGTGTTTCAGCCTTGTTGGGCATCATCAATGAGGTGAAGTTGTGACTCTCCAAGAACAGTGAGCAAGGGGTCCACGTCTGGATCGTCCTGGTAACTTAGGGTGAGACCAAAAGTTAATGAATCCAAAATGAAGGGGGGTCTGGGAATTTGTCTACCAGCCCGAACACAGCCCAATGACCTGTTTGTGGGTGTATAACCCATGGGAGAGACTCTACCAAGTCTTTAGCTCACTGCCCCATTCACAGAGAAGAAATTTCCACACATATAAGTCTTTGTCCTGCCCAGGGGCAGTCCAGCACCGAAATTCTATGCAATTATTTTCTGAACAAGAGTACCAACAGCAACACCATACACGTGTTTCAGCCTTGTTGGGCATCATCAGTGAGGTGAAGCTATGCCTCTCTAAGAACAGTGAGCAAGGGGTCCACGTCTGGATCGCCCTAGTAACTTAGGGTGAGACCCAAAGTTAATTTATGCAAAACAATGGGGGTCTGGGAATCTCTCTACCAGCACGTACAAAGCCCAATGACCTGTTCTTGGGTGAATAACCCCTGGGAGAGACTCTAACAAGTCTTTAGCTCACTGTCCATTGCACAGAGAAGAAATGTTCCCGCATATCAGTCTTTGTCCGCCCAGGGGCAGTCCACCACTGAAATGCTAGGCAATTCTCCTCTGAACAAGAGTACCAACAGCAACCCTATACACGTGTTTCAGCCTTGTTGGGCATCATCAGTGAGGTGAAGCTGTCCCACTCTAAGAACAGTGAGCAAGGGGTCCACTTCTGGATCACCCTGGTAACTTAGGGTGAGACCCAAAGTTAATTTATCCAAAACGAAGGCGCCTGGGAATTTGTCTACCAGCCCGAACACAGCCCAATGACCTGTTCGTGGGTGAATAACCCATGGGAGAGACTCTACCAAGTATTTTACTCACTGACCCTTTCACAGAGAAGAAATGTCCCCGCATATCAGTCTTTGTCCTGTCCCCGCATATCAGTCTTTGTCCTGCCCAGGGGCAGTCCAGCACCAAAATGCTAGGCAATTCTCCTCTGAACAAGAGGACCAACAGCAACCCCATACATGTGTTTCAGCCTTGCAGAAACGCCATACATATGTGTCAGCCTTGCTGGGCATCATCAATGAGGTGAAGCTGTGCCTCTCTAAGAACAGTGAGCAAAGGGCCCACGTCTGGATAGCCCTGGTAACTTAGGGTGAGACCCAAAGTTAATTTATGCATAACAATGGGGGGTCTGTTAATCTCTCTACCAGCACAAACACAGCCCAATAACCTGTTCTTGGGTCAATAACGCATGGGAGAGACTCTACCAAGTCTTTAGCTCACTGCCCCATTCACAGAGAAGAAATTTACATATCAGTCTTTGTCCTGCCCAGGGGCAGTCCAGCACTGAAATTCTATGCAATTATTCTCTGAACAAGAGTACCAACAGCAACCCCATACACATGTTTCAGCCTTCTTGGGCATCATCAGTGAGGTGAAGCTGTGCCTTTCTAAGAACAGTGAGCAAGGGGTCCACATCTGGATCACCCTGGTAGCTTAGGGTGAGGCCCAAAGTTAATTTATGCAAAACAATGGGGGGTCTGGGAATTTCTCTACCAGCACGCACACAGCCCAATGAACTGTTCTTGGGTGAATAACCCCTGGGAGAGACTCTACCAAGTCTTTAGCTCACTGTCCCTTTCCCAGAGAAGAAATGTCCCCGCATAACAATCTTTGTCCTGCCCAGGGGCAGTCCAGCACCGAAATTCTAGGCAATTCTCCTCTGAATAAGAATACCAACAGCAACCCCATAAAGGTGTTTCAGCCTTGTTGGGCATCATCAGTGAGGTGAAGTTTTGCCTCTCTAAGAACAGTGAGCAAGGGGTCCACGTCTGGATCGCCCTGGTAACTTAGGGTGAGACCAAAAGTTAATGTATCCAAAACGAAGGGGTGTCTGGGAATTTCTCTACCAGCCCGAACACAGCCCAATGACCTGTTCGTGGGTGAATAACGCATGGGAGAGACTCTACCAAGTCTTTAGCTCACTGCCCCATTCACAGAGAAGAAATGTCCACACATATAAGTCTGTGTCCTGCCCAGGGGCAGTCCAGCACCGAAATTCTATGCAATTATTTTCTGAACAAGAGTACCAACAGCAACCCCATACACGTGTTTCAGCCTTGTTGGGCATCATCAGTGAGGTGGGGCTGTGCCTTTCTAAGAACAGTGAGCAAGGGGTCCACGTCTGGATCACCCTGGTAGCTTAGGGTGAGGCCCAAAGTTAATTTATGCAAAACAATGGGGGGTCTGGGAATTTGTCTACCAGCCCGAACACAGCCCAATGACCTGTTCGTGGGTGAATAACCCATGGGAGAGACTCTACCAAGTCTTTAGCTCACTGTCCCTTTCCCAGAGAAGAAATTTCCCCACATATCAATCTTTGTCCTGCCCAGGGGCAGTCCAGCGCCGAAATTCTAGGCAATTCTCCTCTGAATAAGAGTACCAACAGCAACCCCATAAAGGTGTTTCAGCCTTGTTGGGCATTATCAGTGAGGTGAAGTTGTGACTCTCTAAGAACAGTGAGCAAGGGGTCCACGTCTGGATCGCCCTGGTAACTTAGGGTGAGACCAAAAGTTAATTTATCCAAAATGAAGGGGGGTATGGGAATTTGTCTACCAGCCCGAACACAGCCCAATGACCTGTTTGTGGGTGAATAACCCATGGGAGAGACTCTACCAAGTCTTTAGCTCCCTGCCCCATTCACAGAGAAGAAATTTCCACACATATAAGTCTTTGTCCTGCCCAGGGGCAGTCCAGCACTGAAATTCTATGCAATTGTTTTCTGAACAATAGTACCAACAGCAACCCCATACATGTGTTTCAGCCTTGTTGGGCATCATCAGTGAGGTGGAGCTGTGCCTTTCTAAGAACAGTGAGCAAGGGGTCCACGTCTGGATCACCCTGGTAACTTAGGGTGAGACCCAAAGTTGATTTATGCAAAACAATGGGGGGTCTGGGAATCTCTCTACCAGCACGAACACAGCCCAATGACCTGTTCTTGGGTGAATAACGCCTAGGAGAGACTCTACCAAGTCTTTAGCTCACTGCCCCATTCACAGAGAAGACATTTCCACACATATCAGTCTTTTTCCTGCCCAGGGGCAGTCCAGCACCGAAATTCTACGCAATTATTCTCTGAACAAGAGTACCAACAGCAACCCCATACACGTGTTTCAGCCTTGTTGGGCATCATCAGTGAGGTGAAGCTGTGCCTTTCTAAGAACAGTGAGCAAGGGGTCCACGTCTGGATCACCTTGGTAGCTTAGGGTGAGGCCCAAAGTTAATTCATGCAAAACAATGGGGGGTCTGGGAATTTGTCTACCAGCCCGAACACAGCCCAATGACCTGTTCGTGGGTGAATAACCCCTGGGAGAGACTCTACCAAGTCTTAAGCTCACTGTCCCTTTCCCAGAGAAGAAATGTCCCCGCATATCAATCTTTGTCCTGCCCAGGGGCAGTACAGCACAAAAATTCTAGGCAATTCTCCTCTGAATAAGAGTACCAACAGCAACCCCATGAAGGTGTTTCAGCCTTGTTGGGCATCATCAGTGAGGTGAAGTTGTGACTCTCTAAGAACAGTGAGCAAGGGGTCCACGTTTGGATCGCCCTGGTAACTTAGGGTGAGACCAAAAGTTAATTTATCCAAAATGAAGGGGGGTCTGGGAATTTGTCTACCAGCCCGAACACAGCCCAATGACCTGTTTGTGGGTGAATAACCCATGGGAGAGACCATACCAAGTCTTTAGCTCACTGCCCCATTCACAGAGAAGAAATTTCCACACATATAAGTCTTTGTCCTGCCCAGGGGCAGTCCAGCACCGAAATTCTATGCAATTATTTTCTGAACAAGAGTACCAACAGCAACCCCATACACGTGTTTCAGGCTTGTTGGGCATCATCAATGAGGTGGAGCTGTGCCTTTCTAAGAACAGTGAGCAAGGGGTCCATGTCTGGATCACCCTGGTAACTTAGGGTGAGACCCAAAGTTGATTTATGCAAAACAATGGGTGGTCTGGGAATCTCTCTACCAGCACGAACACAGCCCAATGACCTGTTCTTGGGTGAACAACCCCTAGGAGAGACTCTACCAAGTCTTTAGCTCACTGTCCCTTTCACAGAGAAGAAATGTCCCCGCATATCAGTCTTTGTCCTGCCCAGGGGCAGTCCAGCAATGAAATGCTAGGCAATTCTCCTCTGAACAAGAGTACCAACAGCAACCCCACACATGTGTTTCAGCCTTGTTGGGCATCAGCAGTGAGGTGAAACTATGCCTCTCTAAGAACAGTGAGCAGGGGGTCCACATCTAGCTCGCCCTGGTAACTTAGGGTAAGACCCAAAGTTAATTTATCCAAAACGAAGGGGGGTCTGGGAATTTGTCTACCAACCCGAACACAGCACAATGACCTGTTCCTGGGTGAATAACCCATGGGAGAGACTCTACCAAGTCTTTAGCTCACTGCCCCATTCACAGAGAAGAAATTTACATATCAGTCTTTGTCCTGCCCAGGGGCAGTCCAGCACTGAAATTCTATGCAATTATTCTCTGAACAAGAGTACCAACAGCAACCCCATACACGTGTTTCAGCCTTCTTGGGCATCATCAGTGAGGTGAAGCTGTGCCTTTCTAAGAACAGTGAGCAAGGGGTCCACATCTGGATCACCCTGGTAGCTTAGGGTGAGGCCCAAAGTTAATTTATGCAAAACAATGGGGGGTCTGGGAATTTCTCTACCAGCACGCACACAGCCCAATGAACTGTTCTTGGGTGAATAACCCCTGGGAGAGACTCTACCAAGTCTTTAGCTCACTGTCCCTTTCCCAGAGAAGAAATTTCCCCGCATAACAATCTTTGTCCTGCCCAGGGGCAGTCCAGCACCGAAATTCTAGGCAATTCTCCTCTGAATAAGAATACCAACAGCAACCCCATAAAGGTGTTTCAGCCTTGTTGGGCATCATCAGTGAGGTGAAGTTTTGCCTCTCTAAGAACAGTGAGCAAGGGGTCCACGTCTGGATCACCCTGGTAACTTAGGGTGAGACCAAAAGTTAATGTATCCAAAACGAAGGGGTGTCTGGGAATTTCTCTACCAGCCCGAACACAGCCCAATGACCTGTTCGTGGGTGAATAACGCATAGAGACTCTACCAAGTCTTTAGCTCACTGCCCCATTCACAGAGAAGAAATGTCCACACATATAAGTCTGTGTCCTGCCCAGGGGCAGTCCAGCACTAAAATTCTATGCAATTATTTTCTGAACAAGAGTACCAACAGCAACCCCATACACGTGTTTCAGCCTTGTTGGGCATCATCAGTGAGGTGGGGCTGTGCCTTTCTAAGAACAGTGAGCAAGGGGTCCACGTCTGGATAGCCCTGGTAACTTAGGGTGAGACCCAAAGTTAATTTATGCAAAACAATGGGGTGTCTGGGAATCTCTCTACCAGCACAAACACAGCCCAATGACTTGTTCTTGGGTGAATAACCACTGGGAGAGACTTCACCAAGTCTTTAGCTCACTGTCCCTTTCACAGAGAAGACATTTCCCCAAATATCAGTCTTTGTCCTGCCCAGGGCCAGTCCAGCACCGAAATTCTATGCAATTATTCTCTGAACAAGAGTACCAACAGCAACCCCATACACCTGTTTCAGCCTTGTTGGGCATCATCAGTGAGGTGAAACTATGCCTCTCTAAGAACAGTGAGCAGGGGGTCCACCTCTAGCTCGCCCTGGTAACTTAGGGTGAGACCCAAAGTTAATTTATCCAAAACGAAGGGGGGTCTGGGAATTTGTCTACCAACCCGAACACAGCCCAATGACCTGTTCGTGGGTGAATAACCCATGGGAGAGACTCTACCAAGTCTTTAGCTCACTGCCCCATTCACAGAGAAGACATTTCCACAAATATCAGTCTTTATCCTGCCCATGGGCAGTCCAGCACCAAAATGCTAGGCAATTCTCCTCTAAAAAAGACTACCAACAGAAACCCCATACATATGTGTCAGCCTTGCTGGGCATCATCAATGAGGTGAAGCTGTGCCTCTCTAAGAACAGTGAGCAAAGGGTCCACGTCTGGATCGCCCTGGTAACTTAAGGTGAGACCCAAAGTTAATTTATCCATAACAATGGGGGGTCTGGTAATCTCTCTACCAGCACAAACACAGCCCAATGACCTGGTCTTGGGTGAATAACCCCTGGGAGAGACTCTACCAAGTCTTTAGCTCACTGGCCCTTTCACAGAGAAGAAATTTCCCCGCATATCAGTCTTTGTCCTACCCAGGGGCAGTCCAGCACCGAAATTCTAGGCAATTCTCCTCTGAATAAGAGTACCAACAGCAACCCCATATGGGTGTTTCAGCCTTGTTGGGCATCATCAGTGAGTTGAAGCTGTGCCTCTCTAAGGACAGTGAGCCAGGGGTCCACGTCTGGATCGCCCTGGTAACTTAGGGTGAGACCCAAAGTTAATTTATCCAAAACGAAGGGGGGTCTGGGAATTTCTCTACCAGCCCGAACACAGCCCAATGACCTGTTCTTGGGTGAATAACCCATGGGAGAGAATCTACCAAGTCTTTAGCTCACTGTCCCTTTCACAGAGAAGAAATGTCCCCGCATATCAGTCTTTGTCCTGCCCAGGGGCAGTCCAGCACCGAAATGCTGGGCAATTCTTCTCTGAACTAGAGTACCAACAGCAACCCCATACACGTCTTTCAGCCTTGTTGGGCATCATCAGTGAGGTGAAGCTATGCCTCTCTAAGAACAGTGAGCAAGGGGTCCACGTCTGGATCACCCTGGTAACTTAGGGTGAGACCCAAAGTTAATTTATGCAAAACAAATGGGGGTCTGGGAATATCTCTACCAGCACGAACATAGCCCAATGACTTGTTCTTGGGTGAATAACCCCTGGGAGAGACTCTACCAAGTCTTTAGCTCACTGTCCCTTTCACAGAGAAGAAATGTTCCCGCATATCAGTCTTTGTCCACCCAGGGGCAGTCCAGCACCAAAATGCTAGGCAATTCTCCTCTGAACAAGAGTACCAACAGCAACCCTATACACGTGTTTCAGCCTTGTTGGGCATCATCAGTGAGGTGAAGCTGTGCCTCTCTAAGAACAGTGAGCAAGGGGTCCACGTCTGGATTGCCCTGGTAACTTAGGGTGAGACCCAAAGTTTTTTTTATTCAAAACAATGGAGGGTCTTGGAATCTCTCTACCAGCACGTACACAACCCAATGACCTGTTCTTGGGTGAATAACCCCTGGGAGAGACTCTACCAAGTCTTTAGCTCACTGTCCCTTTCACGGAGAAGAAATGTCTCCGCATATCAGTCTTTGTCCTGCCAAGGGGCAGTCCACAACCAAAATGGTAGGCAATTCTCCTCTGAACAAGAGTACCAACAGCAACCCCATACATGTGTTTCAGCCTTGTTGGGCATCATCAGTGAGGTGAAGCGGTGCCTCTCCAAGAGCAGTGAGCAAGGGGTCCACCTCTGGATTACCCTGGTAACTTAGGGTGAGACCCAAAGTTAATTTATCCAAAACGAAGGGGGGTCTGGGAATTTCTCTACCAGCCCGAACACAGCCCAATGACCTGTTCTTGGGTGAATAACCCATGGGAGAGAATCTACCAAGTCTTTAGCTCACTGTCCCTTTCACAGAGAAGAAATGTCCCCGCATATCAGTCTTTGTCCTGCCCAGGGGCAGTCCAGCACCGAAATGCTGGGCAATTCTCCTCTGAACAAGAGTACCAACAGCAACCCCATACATGTGTTTCAGCCTTGTTGGGCATCATCAGTGAGGTGAAGCGGTGCCTCTCCAAGAGCAGTGAGCAAGGGGTCCACCTCTGGATTACCCTGGTAACTTAGGGTGAGACCCAAAATTAATTTATACAAAACAAATGGGGGTCTGGGAATATCTCTACCAGCACGAACACAGCCCAATGACCTGTTCTTGGGTGAATAACCCCTGGGAGAGACTCTACCAAGTCTTTAGCTCACTGTCCCATTCACAGAGAAGAAATGTCCCCGCATATCTGTCTTTGTCCTGCCCAGGGGCAGTCCAGCACCGAAATGCTAGGCAATCCTCCTCTGAACAAGAGTACCAACAGTAACCCCATACACGTGTTTCAGCTTTGTTGGGCATCATCAGTGAGGTGAAGCTGTGCCTCTCTAAGAACAGTGTGCAGGGGGTCCACGTCTGGATCGCCCTGGTAACTTAGACCCAAATTTAATTTATCTAAAACAATAAGGGGTCTGGGAATTTCTCTACCAGCACGAACACAGACCAATTACCTTTTCTTGGGTGAATAACCTCTGGGAGAGACTCTACCAAGTCTTTATCTCAATCTCCCTTTCACAGAGAAGAAATTTCCCCGCATATCAGTCTTTGTCCTGCCAAGGGGCAGTCCAGCACCAAAATGGTAGGCAATTCTCTTCTGAACAAGACTCCCAACAGAAACGCCATACATATGTGTCAGCCTGTCAGCCTTGCAGGGCATCATCAATGAGGTGAAGCTGTGCCTCTCTAAGAACAGTGAGCAAAGGGTCCACGTCTGGATAGCACTGGTAACTTAGGGTGAGACCCAAAGTTAATTTATGCATAACAATGGGGGGTCTGTTAATCTCTCTACCAGCACAAACACAGCCTAATGACCTGTTCTTGGGTCAATAACCCCTGGGAGAGACTCTACCAAGTCTTTAGCTCACTGCCCCATTCACAGAGAAGAAATTTACATATCAGTCTTTGTCCTGCCCAGGGGCAGTCCAGCACCGAAATTCTATGCAATTATTCTCTGAACAAGAGTACCAACAGCAACCCCATACACGTGTTTCAGCCCTGTTGGGCATCATCAGTGAGGTGAGGCTGTGCCTTTCTAAGAACAGTGAGCAAGGGGTCCACGTCTGGATCACCCTGGTAGCTTAGGGTGAGGCCCAAAGTTAATTTATGCAAAACAATGGGGGGTCTGGGAATTTGTCTACCAGCCCGAACACAGCCCAATGACCTGTTCGTGGGTGAATAACCCATGGGAGAGACTCTACCAAGTCTTTAGCTCACTGTCCCTTTCCCAGAGAAGAAATTTCCCCGCATATCTATCTTTGTCGTGCCCAGGGGCAGTCCAGCACCGAAATTCTAGGCAATTCTCCTCTGAATAAGAGTACCAACAGCAACCCCATAAAGGTGTTTCAGCCTTGTTGCGCATCATCAGTGAGGTGAAGTTGTGACTCTCTAAGAACAGTGAGCAAGGGGTCCACGTCTGGATCGCCATGGTAACTTAGGGTGAGACCAAAAGTTAATTTATCCAAAATGAAGGGGGGTATGGGAATTTGTCTACCAGCCTGAACACAGCCCAATGACCTGTTCGTGGGTGAATAACCCATGGGAGAGACTCTACCAAGTCTTTAGCTCAGTGCCCCATTCACAGATTAGAAATTTCCACACATATAAGTCTTTGTCCTGCCCAGGGGCAGTCCAGCACCGAAATTCTATGCAATTATTTTCTGAACAATAGTACCAACAGCAACCCCATACATGTGTTTCAGCCTTGTTGGGCATCATCAGTGAGGTGGAGCTGTGCCTTTCTAAGAACAGTGAGCAAGGGGTCCACGTCTGGATCACCCTGGTAACTTAGGGTGAAACCCAAAGTTGATTTATGCAAAACAATGGGGGGTCTGGGAATCTCTCTACCAGCACAAACACAGCCCAATGACCTGTTCTTGGGTGAATAACCCCTAGGAGAGACTCTACCAAGTCTTTAGCTCACTGCCCCATTCACAGAGAAGACATTTCCACACATATCAGTCTTTTTCCTGCCCAGGGGCAGTCCAGCACCGAAATTCTATGCAATTATTCTCTGAACAAGAGTACCAACAGCAACCCCATACACGTGTTTCAGCCTTGTTGGGCATCATCAGTGAGGTGAAGCTGTGCCTTTCTAAGAACAGTGAGCAAGGGGTCCACGTCTGGATCACCCTGGTAGCTTAGCTTGAAGCCCAAAGTTAATTTATGCAAAACAATGGGGGGTCTGGGAATTTCTCTACCAGCACGCACACAGCCCAATGAATTGTTCTTGGGTGAATAACCCCTGGGAGAGACTCTACCAAGTCTTTAGCTCACTGTCCCTTTCCCAGAGAAGAAATGTCCCCGCATTTCAATCTTTGTCCTGCCCAGGGGCAGTCCAGCACCGAAATTCTAGGCAATTCTCCTCTGAATAAGAGTACCAACAGCATCCCCATAAAGGTGTTTCAGCCTTGTTGGGCATCATCAGTGAGGTGAAGTTGTGACTCTCTAAGAACAGTGAGCAAGGGGTCCACGTCTGGATCGCCATGGTAACTTAGGGTGAGACCAAAAGTTAATTTATCCAAAATGAAGGGGGGTATGGGAATTTGTCTACCAGCCCGAACACAGCCCAATGACCTGTTCGTGGGTGAATAACCCATGGGAGAGACTCTACCAAGTCTTTAGCTCAGTGCCCCATTCACAGATTAGAAATTTCCACACATATAAGTCTTTGTCCTGCCAGGGGCAGTCCAGCACAGAAATTCTATGCAATTATTTTCTGAACAATAGTACCAACAGCAACCCCATACATGTGTTTCAGCTTTGTTGGGCATCATCAGTGAGGTGGAGCTGTGCCTTTCTAAGAACAGTGAGCAAGGGGTCCACGTCTGGATCACCCTGGTAATTTAGGGTGAAACCCAAAGTTGATTTATGCAAAACAATGGGGGGTCTGGGAATCTCTCTACCAGCACGAACACAGCCCAATGACCTGTTCTTGGGTGAATAACCCCTAGGAGAGACTCTACCAAGTCTTTAGCTCACTGCCCCATTCACAGAGAAGACATTTCCACACATATCAGTCTTTTTCCTGCCCAGGGGCAGTCCAGCACCGAAATTCTATGCAATTATTCTCTGAACAAGAGTACCAACAGCAACCCCATACACGTGTTTCAGCCTTGTTGGGCATCATCAGTGAGGTGAAGCTGTGCCTTTCTAAGAACAGTGAGCAAGGGGTCCACGTCTGGATCACCCTGGTAGCTTAGCTTGAAGCCCAAAGTTAATTTATGCAAAACAATGGGGGGTCTGGGAATTTCTCTACCAGCACGCACACAGCCCAATGAATTGTTCTTGGGTGAATAACCCCTGGGAGAGACTCTACCAAGTCTTTAGCTCACTGTCCCTTTCCCAGAGAAGAAATGTCCCCGCATATCAATCTTTGTCCTGCCCAGGGGCAGTCCAGCACCGAAATGCTAGGCAATTCTCCTCTGAAAGGGAGTACAAACAGCAACCCTATACAGGTGTTTCAGCCTTGTTGGGCATCATCAGTGAGGTGAAGTTGTGACTCTCTAAGAACAGTGAGCAAGGGTTCCACGTCTTGATCGTCCTGGTAACTTAGGGTGAGACCAAAAGTTAATTTATCCAAAATGAAGGGGGGTCTGGGAATTTGCCTACCAGCCTGAACACAGCCCAATGACCTGTTTGTGGGTGAATAACCCATGGGAGAGACTCTACCAAGTCTTTAGCTCACTGCCCCATTCACAGAGAAGAAATTTCCACACATATAAGTCTTTGTCCTGCCCAGGGGCAGTCCAGCACCGAAATTCTATGCAATTATTTTCTGAACAAGAGTACCAACAGCAACCCCATACACGTGTTTCAGCCTTGTTGGGCATCATCAGTGAGGTGAAGTTGTGACTCTCTAAGAACAGTGAGCAAGGGGTCCACGTCTGGATCGCCCTAGTAATTTAGGGTGAGACCCAAAGTTAATTTATGCAAAACAATGGGGGTCTGGGAATCTCTCTACCAGCACGTACAAAGCCCAATGACCTGTTCTTGGGTGAATAACCCCTGGGAGAGACTCTACCAAGTCTTTAGCTCACTGCCCCTTGCACAGAGAAGAAATGTTCCCGCATATCAGTCTTTGTCCGCCCAGGGGCAGTCCACCACCGAAATGCTAGGCAATTCTCCTCTGAACAAGAGTACCAACAGCAACCCTATACACGTGTTTCAGCCTTGTTGGGCATCATCAGTGAGGTGAAGCTGTCCCACTCTAAGAACAGTGAGCAAGGGGTCCACGTCTGGATAGCCCTGGTAACTTAGGGTGAGACCCAAAGTTAATTTATGCATAACAATGGGGGGTCTGTTATTCTCTCTACCAGCACAAACACAGCCCAATGACCTGTTCATGGGTCAATAACGCATGGGAGAGACTCTACCAAGTCTTTAGCTCACTGCCCCATTCACAGAGAAGAAATTTACATATCAGTCTTTGTCCTGCCCAGGGGCAGTCCAGCACCGAAATGCTTGGCAATTCTCCTCTGAGCAAGAATACCAACAGCAACCCCATACACGTGTTTCAGCCTTGTTGGGCATCATCAGTGAGTTGAAGCTGTGCCTCTCTAAGAACAGTGAGCAAGTGGTCCACGTCTGGATCACCCTGGTAACTTAGGGTGAGACCCAAAGTTAATTTATGCAAAACAAATGGGGGTCTGGGAATATCTCTACCAGCACAAACACAGCCCAATGACCTGTTCTTGGGTGAATAACCCCTGGGACAGACTTTACCAAGTCTTTAGCTCACTGTCCCTTTCACAGAGAAGAAATGTCCCCCATATCAGTCTTTGTCCTGCCCAGGGGCAGTCCAGCACCGAAATGCTGGGCAATTCTTCTCTGAACTAGAGTACCAACAGCAACCCCATACACGTCTTTCAGCCTTGTTGGGCATCATCAGTGAGGTGAAGCTATGCCTCTCTAAGAACAGTGAGCAAGGGGTCCATGTCTGGATCGCCCTGGTAACTTAGGGTGAGACCCAAAGTTAATTTATGCAAAACAATGGGGGTCTGGGAATCTCTCTACCAGCACGTACACAGCCCAATGACCTGTTCTTCGGTGAATAAACCCTGGGAGTTACTCTACCAAGTCTTTACCTCACTGTCCCTTTCACAGAGAAGAAATGTCCCCGCATATCAGTCTTTGTCCTGCCCAGGGGCAGTCCAGCACCAAAATGCTAGGCAATTCTCCTCTGAACAAGAGTACCAACAGCAACCCCATACATGTGTTTCAGCCTTGTTGGGCATCATCAGTGAGGTGAAGCTATGCCTCTCTAAGAACAGTGAGCAAGGGGTCCACGTCTGGATCGCCCTAGTAACTTAGGGTGAGACCCAAAGTTAATTTATGCAAAACAATGGGGGTCTGGGAATCTCTCTACCAGCACGTACAAAGCCCAATGACCTGTTCTTGGGAGAATAACCCCTGGGAGAGACTCTAATAAGTCTTTAGCTCACTGTCCCTTTCACAGAGAAGAAATATCCCCGCATATCAGTCTTTGTCCTGCCAAGGGGCAGTCCAGCACCAAAATGGCAGGCAATTCTCTTCTGAACAAGACTACCAACAGAACCACCATACATATGTGTCAGCCTTGCAGAAACGCCATACATATGTGTCAGCCTTGCTGGGCATCATCAATGAGGTGAAGCTGTCCCACTCTAAGAACAGTGAGCAAGGGGTCCACGTCTGGATAGCCCTGGTAACTTAGGGTGAGACCCAAAGTTAATTTATGCATAACAATTGGGGGTCTGTTAATCTCTCTACCAGCACAAACACAGCCCAATAACCTGTTCTTAGGTCAATAACGCATGGGAGAGACTCTACCAAGTCTTTAGCTCACTGCCCCATTCACAGAGAAGAAATTTACATATCAGTCTTTGTCCTGCCCAGGGGCAGTCCAGCACTGAAATTCTATGCAATTATTCTCTGAACAAGAGTACCAACAGCAACCCATACACGTGTTTCAGCCTTCTTGGGCATCATCAGTGAGGTGAAGCTGTGCCTTTCTAAGAACAGTGAACAAGGGGTGCACATCTGGATCACCCTGGTAGCTTAGGGTGAGGCTCAAAGTTAATTTATGCAAAACAATGGGGGGTCTGGGAATTTCTCTACCAGCACGCACACAGCCCAATGAACTGTTCTTGGGTGAATAACCCCTGGGAGAGACTCTACCAAGTCTTTAGCTCACTGTCCCTTTCCCAGAGAAGAAATTTCCCCGCATAACAATCTTTGTCCTGCCCAGGGGCAGTCCAGCACTGAAATTCTAGGCAATTCTCCTCTGAATAAGAATACCAACAGCAACCCCATAAAGGTGTTTCAGCCTTGTTGGGCATCATCAGTGAGGTGAAGTTGTGCCTCTCTAAGAACAGTGAGCAAGGGGTCCACGTCTGGATCGCCCAGGTAACTTAGGGTGAGACCAAAAGTTAATGTATCCAAAACGAAGGGGTGTCTGGGAATTTCTCTACCAGCCCGAACACAGCCCAATGACTTGTTCTTGGGTGAATACCCACTGGGAGAGACTTCACCAAATCTTTAGCTCACTGTCCCATTCACAGAGAAGAAATTTCCACACATATAAGTCTGTGTCCTGCCCAGGGGCAGTCCAGCACCGAAATTCTATGCAATTATTTTCTGAACAAGAGTACCAACAGCAACCCCATACACGTGTTTCAGCCTTGTTGGGCATCATCAGTGAGGTGGAGCTGTGCCTTTCTAAGAACAGTGAGCAAGGGGTCCACGTCTGGATAGCCCTGGTAACTTAGGGTGAGACCCAAAGTTAATTTATGCAAAACAATGGGGTGTCTGGGAATCTCTCTACCAGCACAAACACAGCCCAATGACTTGTTCTTGGGTGAATAACCACTGGGAGAGACTTCACCAAATCTTTAGCTCACTGTCCCTTTCACAGAGAAGACATTTCCCCAAATATCAGTCTTTGTCCTGCCCAGGGCCAGTCCAGCACCAAAATTCTATGCAATTATTCTCTGAACAAGAGTACCAACAGCAACCCCATACACCTGTTTCAGCCTTGTTGGGCATCATCAGTGAGGTGAAGCTGTGCCTTTCTAAGAACAGTGAGCAAGGGGTCCACGTCTGGATCACCCTGGTAGCTTAGCGTGAGGCCCAAAGTTAATTTATGCAAAACAATGGGGGGTCTGGGAATTTGTCTACCAGCCCGAACACAGCCCAATGACCTGTTCGTGGGTGAATAACCCATGGAAGAGACTCTACCAAGTCTTTAGCTCACTGTCCCTTTCCCAGAGAAGAAAATTCCCCGCATATCAATCTTTGTCCTGCCCAGAGGCAGTCCAGCACCGAAATTCTAGGCAATTCTCCTCTGAATAAGAGTACCAACAGCAACCCCATAAAGGTGTTTCAGCCTTGTTGGGCATCATCAGTGAGGTGAAGTTGTGACTCTCTAAGAACAGTGAGCAAGGGGTCCACGTCTGGATCGCCCTGGTAACTTAGGGTGAGACCAAAAGTTAATTTATCCAAAATGAAGGGGGGTATGGGAATTTGTCTACCAGCCAGAACACAGCCCAATGACCTGTTTGTGGGTGAATAACCCATGGGAGAGACTCTACCAAGTCTTTAGCTCCCTGCCCCATTCACAGAGAAGAAATTTCCACAGATATAAGTCTTTGTCCTGCCCAGGGGCAGTCCAGCAGTGAAATTCTATGCAATTATTTTCTGAACAATAGTACCAACAGCAACCCCATACATGTGTTTTCAGCCTTGTTGGGCATCATCAGTGAGGTGGAGCTGTGCCTTTCTAAGAACAGTGAGCAAGGGGTCCACGTCTGGATCACCCTGGTAACTTAGGGTGAGACCCAAAGTTGATTTATGCAAAACAATGGGGGGTCTGGGAATCTCTCTACCAGCACGAACACAGCCCAATGACCTGTTCTTGGGTGAATAACCCCTAGGAGAGACTCTACCAAGTCTTTAGCTCACTGCCCCATTCAAAGAGAAGACATTTCCACACATATCAGTCTTTTTCCTGCCCAGGGGCAGTCCAGCACCGAAATTCTATGCAATTATTCTCTGAGCAAGAGTACCAACAGCAACCCCATACACGTGTTTCAGCCTTGTTGGGCATCATCAGTGAGGTGAAGCTGTGCCTTTCTAAGAACAGTGAGCAAGGGGTCCACGTCTGGATCACCTTGGTAGCTTAGGGTGAGGCCCAAAGTTAATTCATGCAAAACAATGGGGGGTCTGGGAATTTGTCTACCAGCCCGAACACAGCCCAATGACCTGTTCGTGGGTGAATAACCCATGGGAGAGACTCTACCAAGTCTTTAGCTCACTGTCTCTTTCCCAGAGAAGAAATGTCCCCGCATATCAATCTTTGTCCTGCCAGGGGCAGTACAGCACAAAAATTCTAGGCAATTCTCCTCTGAATAAGAGTACCAACAGCAACCCCATGAAGGTGTTTCAGCCTTGTTGGGCATCATCAGTGAGGTGAAGTTGTGACTCTCTAAGAACAGTGAGCAAGGGGTCCACGTTTGGATCGCCCTGGTAACTTAGGGTGAGACCAAAAGTTAATTTATCCAAAATGAAGGGGGGTCTGGGAATTTGTCTACCAGCCCGAACACAGCCCAATGACCTGTTCGTGGGTGAATAACCCATGGGAGAGACCATACAAGTCTTTAGCTCACTGCCCCATTCACAAAGAAGAAATGTCCACACATATAAGTCTTTGTCCTGCCCAGGGGCAGTCCAGCACGAAATTCTATGCAATTATTTTCTGAACAAGAGTACCAACAGCAACCCCATACACGTGTTTCAGCCTTGTTGGGCATCATCAATGAGGTGGAGCTGTGCCTTTCTAAGAACAGTGAGCAAGGGGTCCATGTCTGGATCACCCTGGTAACTTAGGGTGAGACCCAAAGTTGATTTATGCAAAACAATGGGGGGTCTGGGAATCTCTCTACCAGCACGAACACAGCCCAATGACCTGTTCTTGGGGGAACAACCCCTAGTAGAGACTCTACCAAGTCTTTAGCTCACTGTCCCTTTCACAGAGAAGAAATGTCCCCGCATATCAGTCTTTGTACTGCCCTGGGGCAGTCCAGCAATGAAATGCTAGGCAATTCTCCTCTGAACAAGAGTACCAACAGCAACCCAACACATGTGTTTCAGCCTTGTTGGGCATCATCAATGAGGTGAAACTATGCCTCTCTAAGAACAGTGAGCAGGGGGTCCACGTCTAGCTCGCCCTGGTAACTTAGGGTGAGACCCAAAGTTAATTTATCCAAAACGAAGGGGGGTCTGGGAATTTGTCTACCAACCCGAACACAGCCCAATGACCTGTTCGTGGGTGAATAACCCATGGGAGAGACTCTACCAAGTCTTTAGCTCACTGCCCCATTCACAGAGAAGACATTTCCACACATATCAGTCTTTATCCTGCCCATGGGCAGTCCAGCACCAAAATGCTAGGCAATTCTCCTCTAAAAAAGACTACCAACAGAAACCCATACATATGTGTCAGCCTTGCTGGGCATCATCAATGAGGTGAAGCTGTGCCTCTCTAAGAACAGTGAGCAAAGGGTCCACGTCTGGATCGCCCTGGTAACTTAGGGTGAGACCCAAAGTTAATTTATGCATAACAATGGGGGGTCTGGTAATCTCTCTACCAGCACAAACACAGCCCAATGACCTGGTCTTGGGTGAATAACCCCTGGGAGAGACTCTACCAAGTCTTTAGTTCACTGGACCTTTCACAGAGAAGAAATTTCCCCGAATATCAGTCTTTGTCCTGCCCAGGGGCAGTCCAGCACCGAAATTCTAGGCAATTCTCCTCTGAATGAGAGTACCAACAGCAACCCCATATGGGTGTTTCAGCCTTGTTGGGCATCATCAGTGAGGTGAAGCTGTGCCTCTCTAAGGACAGTGAGCAAGGGGTCCACGTCTGGATCACCCTGGTAACTTAGGGTGAGACCCAAAGTTAATTTATCCAAAACGAAGGGGGGTCTGGGAATTTCTCTACCAGCCCGAACACAGCCCAATGACCTGTTCTTGGGTGAATAACCCATGGGAGAGAATCTACCAAGTCTTTAGCTCACTGTCCCTTTCACAGAGAAGAAATGTCCCCGCATATCAGTCTTTGTCCTGCCCAGGGGCAGTCCAGCACCGAAATGCTGGGCAATTCTCCTCTGAACAAGAGTACCAACAGCAACCCCACACATGTGTTTCAGCCTTGTTGGGCATCATCAGTGAGGTGAAACTATGCCTCTCTAAGAACAGTGAGCAGGGGGTCCACGTCTGGCTCGCCCTGGTAACTTAGGGTGAGACCCAAAGTTAATTTATCCAAAACGAAGGGGCGTCTGGGAATTTGTCTACCAACCCGAACACAGCCCAATGACCTGTTCGTGGGTGAATAACCCATGGAAGAGACTCTACCAAGTCTTTAGCTCACTGCCCCATTCACAGAGAAGACATTTCCACACATATCAGTCTTTATCCTGCCCATGGGCAGTCCAGCACCAAAATGCTAAGCAATTCTCCTCTGAACAAGAGTACCAACAGCAACCCCACACATGTGTTTCAGCCTTGTTGGGCATCATCAGTGAGGTGAAACTATGCCTCTCTAAGAACAGTGAGCAAGGGGTCCACGTCTGGCTCGGCCTGGTAACTTAGGGTGAGACCCAAAGTTAATTTATCCAAAAAAAAGGGGGATATGGGAATTTGTCTACCAGCCCGAACACAGCCCAATGACCTGTTCGTGGGTGAATAACCCATGGGAGAGACTCTACCGAGTCTTTAGCTCACTGCCCCATTCACAGAGAAGAAATGTCCCCCATATCAGTCTTTGTCCTGCCCAGTGGCAGTCCAGCACCGAAATGCTGGGCAATTCTTCTCTGAACTAGAGTACCAACAGCAACCCCATACACGTCTTTCAGCCTTGTTGGGCATCATCAGTGAGGTGAAGCTATGCCTCTCTAAGAACAGTGAGCAAGGGGTCCACGTCTGGATCGCCCTGGTAACTTAGGGTGAGACCCAAAGTTAATTTATGCAAAACAATGGGGGTCTGGGAATCTCTCTACCAGCACGTACACAGCCCAATGACCTGTTCTTGGGTGAATAACCCCTGGGAGTTACTCTACCAAGCCTTTAGCTCACTGTCCCTTTCACAGAGAAGAAATGTCCCCGCATATCAGTCTTTGTCCTGCCCAGGGGCAGTCCAGCACCAAAATGCTTGGCAATTCTCCTCTGAACAAGAGTACCAACAGCAACCCCATACATGTGTTTCAGCCTTGTTGGGCATCATCAGTGAGGTGAAGCGATGCCTCTCTAAGAGCAATGAGCAAGGGCTCCACCTCTGGATCACCCTGGTAACTTAGGGTGAGACCCAAAGTTTTTTTTATTCAAAACAATGGGGGGTCTTGGAATATCTCTACCAGCACGTACACAGCCCAATGACCTATTCTTGGGTGAATAACCCCTGGGAGAGACTCTACCAAGTCTTTAGCTCACTGTCCCTTTCACGGAGAAGAAATGTCTCCGCATATCAGTCTTTGTTCTGCCAAGGGGCAGTCCAGCACCAAAATGGTAGGCAATTCTCCTCTGAACAAGAGTACCAACAGCAACCCCATACATGTGTTTCAGCCTTGTTGGGCATCATCAGTGAGGTGAAGCGGTGCCTCTCCAAGAGCAGTGAGCAAGGGGTCCACCTCTGGATTACCGTGGTAACTTAGGGTGAGACCCAAAATTAATTTATACAAAACAAATGAGGGTCTGGGAATATCTCTACCAGCACGAACACAGCCCAATGACCTTTTCTTGGGTGAATAACCCATGGGAGAGACTCTACCAAGTCTTTAGCTCACTGTCCCATTCACAGAGAAGAAATGTCCCCGCATATCAGTCTTTGTCCTGCCAAGGGGCAGTCCAGCACCAAAATGGTAGGCAATTCTCTACTGAACAAGACTCCCAACAGAAACACCATACATATGTGTCAGCCTTGCAGAAACGCCATACACATGTGTCAGCCTTGCTGGGCATCATCAATGAGGTGAAGCTGTGCCTCTCTAAGAACAGTGAGCAAAGGGTCCACATCTGGATAGCCCTGGTAACTTAAGGTGAGACCCAAAGTTAATTTATGCATAACAATGGAGGGGTCTGTTAATCTCTCTACCAGCACAAACACAGCCAAATGACCTGTTCTTGGGTCAATAACGCATGGGAGAGACTCTACCAAGTCTTTAGCTCACTGCCCCATTCACAGAGAAGAAATTTACATATCAGTCTTTGTCCTGCCCAGTGGCAGTCCAGCATCGAAATTCTATGCAATTATTCTCTGAACAAGAGTACCAACAGCAACCCCATACACGTGTTTCAGCCTTCTTGGGCATCATCAGTGAGGTGAAGCTATGCCTTTCTAAGAACAGTGAGCAAGGGGTCCACATCTGGATAACCCTGGTAGCTTAGGGTGAGGCCCAAAGTTAATTTATGCAAAAAATGGGGGGTCTGGGAATTTCTCTACCAGCACGCACACAGCCCAATGAACTGTTCTTGGGTGAATAACCCCTGGGAGAGACTCTACCAAGTCTTTAGCTCACTGTCCCTTTCCCAGAGAAGAAATTTCCCCGCATATCAATCTTTGTCCTGCCCAGGGGCAGTCCAGCACCGAAATTCTAGGCAATTCTCCTCTGAATAAGAGTACCAACAGCAACCCCATAAAGGTGTTTCAGCCTTGTTGGGCATCATCAGTGAGGTGAAGTTGTGACTCTCTAAGAACAGGGAGCAAGGGGTCCACGTCTGGATCGCCCTGGTAATTTAGGGTGAGACCAAAAGTTAATTTATCCAAAATGAAGGGGGTCTGGGAATTTGTCTACCAGCCCGAACACAGCCCAATGACCTGTTCGTGGGTGAATAACCCATGGGAGAGACTCTACCAAGTCTTTAGCTCACTGCCCCATTCACAGAGAAGAAATTTCCACACATATAAGTCTTTGTCCTGCCCAGGGGCAGTCCAGCACCGAAATTCTATGCAATTATTTTCTGAACAATAGTACCAACAGCAACCCCATACACGTGTTTCAGCCTTGTTGGGCGTCATCAGTGAGGTGGAGATGTGCCTTTCTAAGAACAGTGAGCAAGGGGTCCACGTCTGGATCACCCTGGTAACTTAGGGTGAGACCCAAAGTTGATTTATGCAAAACAATGGGGGGTCTGGGAATCTCTCTACCAGCACGAACACAGCCCAATGACCTGTTCTTGGGTGAATAACCCCTAGGAGAGACTCTACCAAGTCTTTAGCTCACTGTCCCTTTCACAGAGAAGAAATGTCCCCGCATATCAGTCTTTGTCCTGCCCAGGGGCAGTCCAGCACTGAAATGCTAGGCAATTCTCCTCTGAACAAGAGTACCAACAGCAACCCCACACATGTGTTCCAGCCTTGTTGGGCATCATCAGTGAGGTGAAACTATGCCTCTCTAAGAACAGTGAGCAGGGGGTCCACGTCTGGCTCGCCCTGGTAACTTAGGGTGAGACCCAAAGTTAATTTATCCAAAACGAAGGGGGGTCTGGGAATTTTTCTACCAGCCCGAACACAGCCCAATGACCTGTTCGTGGGTGAATAACCCATGGAAGAGACTCTACCAAGTCTTTAGCTCACTGCCCCATTCACAGAGAAGACATTTCCACACATATCAGTCTTTATCCTGCCCATGGGCAGTCCAGCACCAAAATGCTAAGCAATTCTCCTCTGAACAAGAGTACCAACAGCAACCCCACACATGTGTTTCAGCCTTGTTGGGCATCATCAGTGAGGTGAAACTATGCCTCTCTAAGAACCGTGAGCAAGGGGTCCACGTCTGGATCGCCCTGGTAACTTAGGGTGAGACCCAAAGTTAATGTATGCAAAACAATGGGGGGACTGGGAATCTCTCTACCAGCACGTACACAGCCCAATGACCTGTTTTTGGGTGAATAACCCTGGGAGAGACTCTACCAAGTATTTAGCTCACTGTCCCTTTCACAGAGAAGAAATGTCCCCGCATATCACTCTTTGTCCTGCCCAGGGGCAGTCCAGCACCGAAATGCCACACAATTCTCCTCTGAACAAGAGTACCAACAGCAACCCTATACACGTGTTTCAGCCTTGTTGAGCATCATCAGTGAGGTGAAGCTGTGCCTCTCTAAGAACAGTGAGCAACGGGTCCACGTCCGGATCACCCTGGTAACTTAGGGTGAGACCATAAATTAATGTATGCAAAACAATGGGGGATCTGGGAATCTCTCTACCAGCACGAACACAGCCCACTTACCTGTTTTTGGGTGAATAACCCCTGGGAGAGACGCTACCAAGTCTTTAGCTCACTGTCCATTTCACAGAGAACAAATGTCCCCGCATATCAGTCTTTGTCCTGCCCAGGGGCAGTCCAGCACCGAAATGCTGGACAATTTTTCTCTGAACTAGAGTACCAACAGCAACCCCATACACGTCTTTCAGCCTTGTTGGGCATCATCAGTGAGGTGAAGCTATGCCTCTCTAAGAACAATGAGCAAGGGGTCCATGTCTGGATCGCCCTGCTAACTTAGGGTGAGACCCAAAGTTAATTAATGCAAAACAATGGGGGTCTGGGAATCTCTCTACCAGCCCGTACACAGCCCAATGACCTGTTCTTAGGTGAATAACCCCTGGGAGTTACTCTACCAAGTCTTTAGCTCACTGTCCCTTTCACAGAGAAGAAATGTCCCCGCATATCAGTCTTTGTCCTGCCCAGGGGCAGTCCAGCACCAAAATGCTAGGCAATTCTCCTCTGAACAAGAGTACCAACAGCAAATCTATACACGTGTTTCAGCCTTGTTGGGCATCATCAGTGAGGTGAAGCTGTGCCTCTCTAAGAACAGTGAGCAAGGGATGCATGTCTGGATCGCCCTGGTAACTTAGTGTGAGAGCCAAAGTTAATTTATGCAAAACAATGGGGTGTCTGGGAATCTCTCTACTAGCACAAACACAGCCCAATTACCTGTTCTTGGGAGAATAACCCCTGGGAGAGACTCTACCAAGTCTTTAGCTCACTGTCCCTTTCACAGAGAAGAAATGTCCCCGCATATCAGTCTTTGTCCTGCCCCGGGGCAGTCCAGCACCGAAATGCTAGGCAATTCTCCTCTGAGCAAGAATACCAACAGCAACCCCATACACATGTTTCAGCCTTGTTGGGCATCATCAGTGAGGTGAAGCTGTGCCTCTATAAGAACAGTGAGCAAGGGGTCCACGTCTGGATCGCCCTGGTAACTTAGAGTGAGACCCAAAGTTAATTTATGCAAAAAAATTGGGGGTCTGGGAATATCTCTACCAGCACAAACACAGCCCAATGACCTGTTCTTGGGTGAATAACCCCTGGGAGAGACTTTACCAAGTCTTTAGTCACTGTCCCTTACACAGAGAAGAAATGTCCCCGCATATCAGTCTTTGTCCTGCCCAGCAGCAGTCCAGCACCGAAATGCTAGGCAATTATCCTCTGAACTAGAGTACCATCAGCAACCCCATACACGTCTTTCAGCCGTGTTGGGCATCATTAGTGTGGTGAAGCTATGCCTCTTTAAGAAAAGTGAGCAAGGGGTCCACGTCTGGATCGCCCTGGTAACTTAGGGTGAGACCCAAAGTTTTTTTTATTCAAAACAATGGGGGGTCTTGGAATCTCTCTACCAGCACGTACACAGCCCAATGACCTGTTCTTGGGTGAATAACCCCTGGGAGAGACTCTACCAAGTCTTTAGCTCACTGTCCCATTCACAGAGAAGAAATGTCCCCGCATATCAGTCTTTGTCCTGCCCAGGGGCAGTCCAGCACCAAAATGCTAGGCAATTCTCCTCTGAACAAGAGTACCAACAGCAACCCCACACATGTGTTTCAGCCTTGTTGGGCATCATCAGTGAGGTGAAGCTGTCCCTCACTAAGAACAGTGAGCAAGGGGTCCACGTCTGGATTGCCCTGGTAACTTAGGGTAGACCCAAATTTAATTTATCTAAAACAATCGGGGGTCTGGGAATCTCTCTACCAGCACAAACATAGCCCAATTACCTTTTCTTGGGTGAATGACCTCTGGGAGAGACTCTACTAAGTCTTTACCTCAATGTCCCTTTCACAGAGAAGAAATGTCCCGCATATCAGTCTTTGTCCTACCCAGGGGCAGTCCAGCACTGAAATGCTAGGCAATTCTCCTCTGAACAAGAGTACCAACAGCAACCCCACACATGTGTTTCAGCCTTGTTGGGCATCATCAGTGAGGTGAAACTATGCCTCTCTAAGAACAGTGAGCAAGGGGTCCACGTCTGGCTCGCCCTGGTAACTTAGGGTGAGACCCAAAGTTAATTTATCCAAAACAAAGGGGGGTCTGGGAATTTGTCTACCAGCCCGAACACAGCCCAATGACCTGTTCGTGGGTGAATAACCCATGGGAGAGACTCTACCAAGTCTTTAGCTCACTGCCCCATTCACAGAGAAGAAATTTCCACACATATCAGTCTTTATCCTGCCCATGGGCAGTCCTGCACCAAAATGCTAGGCAATTCTCCTCTGAACAAGACTACCAAAAGAAACCCCATACATATGTGTCAGCCTTGCTGGGCATCATCAATGAGGTGAAGCTGTGCCTCTCTAAGAACAGTGAGCAAAGGGTTCACGTCTGGATCGCCCTGGTAACTTAGGGGGAGACCCAAAGTTAATTTATGCATAACAATGGGGGGTCTGGTAATCTCTCTACCAGCACAAACACAGGCCAATGACCTGGTCTTGGGTCAATAACCCCTGGGAGAGACTCTACCAAGCCGTTAGCTCACTGTCCCTTTCACAGAGAAGAAATGTTCCCGCATATCAGTCTTTGTCCTGCCCCGGGGCAGTCCAGCACCGAAATGCTAGGCAATTCTCCTCTGAATAAGAGTACCAACAGCAACCCAACATAGGTGTTTCAGCCTTGTTGGGCATCATCAGTGAGGTGAAGCTGTGCCTCTCTAAGAACAGTGAGCAAGGGGTCCACGTCTGGATCGCCCAGGTAATTTAGGCTAAGACCCAAAGTTAATTTATCCAAAAAAAAGGGGGGTATGGGAATTTCTCTACCAGCCCGAACACAGCCCAATGACCTCTTCTTGGGTGAATAACCCATGGGAGAGACTCTACCAAGTCTTTAGCTCACTGCCCCATTCACAGAGAAGAAATTTCCACAGATATCAGACTTTCTCCTGCCCAGGGGCAGTCCAGCACCGAAATGTTAGGCAATTATTCTCTGAACAAGAGTACCAACAGCAACCCCATACACGTCTTTCAGCCTTGTTGGGCATCATCAGTGAGGTGAAGCTATGCCTCTCTAAGAACAGTGAGCAAGGGGTCCACGTCTGGATCGCCCTGGTAACTTAGGGTGAGACCCAAAGTTAATTTATGCAAAACAATGGGGGTCTGGGAATCTCTCTACCAGCACGTACACAGCCCAATGACCTGTTCTTGGGTGAATAACCCCTGGGAGTTACTCTACCAAGTCTTTAGCTCACTGTCCTTTTCACAGAGAAGAAATGTCCCCGCATATCAGTCTTTGTCCTGCCCAGGGGCAGTCCAGCACCAAAATGCTTAGCAATTCTCCTCTGAACAAGAGTACCAACAGCAACCCCATACATGTGTTTCAGCCTTGTTGGGCATCATCAGTGAGGTGAAGCTGTGCCTCTCTAAGAACAGTGAGCAAGGGGTCCACGTCTGGATTGCCCTGGTAACTTAGGGTTAGACCCAAATTTAATTTATCTAAAACAATCGGGGGTCTGGGAATCTCTCTACCAGCACGAACACAGCCCAATTACCTTTTCGTGGGTGAATAACCTCTGGGAGAGACTCTACCAAGTCTTTAGCTCAGTGTCCCTTTCACAGATAAGAAATGTCCCTGCATATCAGTCTTTGTCCTGCCCAGGGGCAGTCCAGCACCGAAATTCTAGGCAATTCTCCTCTGAATAAGAGTACCAACAGCAACCCCATATGGGTGTTTCAGCCTTTTTGGGCATCATCAGTGAGGTGAAGCTGTGCCTCTCTAAGGACAGTGAGCAAGGGGTCCACGTCTGGATTGCCCTGGTAACTTAGGGTGAGACCCAAAGTTAATTTATCCAAAACGAAGGGGGGTCTGGGAATTTCTCTACCAGCCCGAACACAGCCCAATGGCCTGTTCTTGGGTGAATAACCCATGGGAGAGAATCTACCAAGTCTTTAGCTCACTGCCCCTTTCACAGAGAAGAAATGTCCCCGCATATTAGTGTTTGTCCTGCCCAGGGGCAGTCCAGCACCGAAATGCTGGGCAATTCTTCTCTGAACTAGAGTACCAACAGCAACCCCATACACGTCTTTCAGCCTTGTTGGGCATCATCAGTGAGGTGAAGCTATGCCTCTCTAAGAACAGTGAGCAAGGGGTCCACGTCTGGATCGCCCTGGTAACTTAGGGTGAGACCCAAAGTTAATTTATGCAAAACAATGGGGGTCTGGGAATCTCTCTACCAGCACGTACACAGCCCAATGACCTGTTCTTGGGTGAATAACCCCTGGGAGTTACTCTACCAAGTCTTTAGCTCACTGTCCTTTTCACAGAGAAGAAATGTCCCCGCATATCAGTCTTTGTCCTGCCCAGGGGCAGTCCAGCACCAAAATGCTTAGCAATTCTCCTCTGAACAAGAGTACCAACAGCAACCCCATACATGTGTTTCAGCCTTGTTGGGCATCATCAGTGAGGTGAAGCTGTGCCTCTCTAAGAACAGTGAGCAAGGGGTCCACGTCTGGATTGCCCTGGTAACTTAGGGTTAGACCCAAATTTAATTTATCTAAAACAATCGGGGGTCTGGGAATCTCTCTACCAGCACGAACACAGCCCAATTACCTTTTCGTGGGTGAATAACCTCTGGGAGAGACTCTACCAAGTCTTTAGCTCACTGTCCCTTTCACAGAGAAGAAATGTCCCCGCATATCAGTCTTTGTCCTGCCCCGGGGCAGTCCAGCACCGAAATGCTAGGCAATTCTCCTCTGAGCAAGAATACCAACAGCAACCCCATACACATGTTTCAGCCTTGTTGGGCATCATCAGTGAGGTGAAGCTGTGCCTCTATAAGAACAGTGAGCAAGGGGTCCACGTCTGGATCGCCCTGGTAACTTAGAGTGAGACCCAAAGTTAATTTATGCAAAAAAATTGGGGGTCTGGGAATATCTCTACCAGCACAAACACAGCCCAATGACCTGTTCTTGGGTGAATAACCCCTGGGAGAGACTTTACCAAGTCTTTAGTCACTGTCCCTTACACAGAGAAGAAATGTCCCCGCATATCAGTCTTTGTCCTGCCCAGCAGCAGTCAAGCACCGAAATGCTAGGCAATTATCCTCTGAACTAGAGTACCATCAGCAACCCCATACACGTCTTTCAGCCGTGTTGGGCATCATTAGTGTGGTGAAGCTATGCCTCTTTAAGAAAAGTGAGCAAGGGGTCCACGTCTGGATCGCCCTGGTAACTTAGGGTGAGACCCAAAGTTTTTTTTATTCAAAACAATGGGGGGTCTTGGAATCTCTCTACCAGCACGTACACAGCCCAATGACCTGTTCTTGGGTGAATAACCCCTGGGAGAGACTCTACCAAGTCTTTAGCTCACTGTCCCATTCACAGAGAAGAAATGTCCCCGCATATCAGTCTTTGTCCTGCCCAGGGGCAGTCCAGCACCAAAATGCTAGGCAATTCTCCTCTGAACAAGAGTACCAACAGCAACCCCACACATGTGTTTCAGCCTTGTTGGGCATCATCAGTGAGGTGAAGCTGTCCCTCACTAAGAACAGTGAGCAAGGGGTCCACGTCTGGATTGCCCTGGTAACTTAGGGTAGACCCAAATTTAATTTATCTAAAACAATCGGGGGTCTGGGAATCTCTCTACCAGCACAAACATAGCCCAATTACCTTTTCTTGGGTGAATGACCTCTGGGAGAGACTCTACTAAGTCTTTACCTCAATGTCCCTTTCACAGAGAAGAAATGTCCCGCATATCAGTCTTTGTCCTACCCAGGGGCAGTCCAGCACTGAAATGCTAGGCAATTCTCCTCTGAACAAGAGTACCAACAGCAACCCCACACATGTGTTTCAGCCTTGTTGGGCATCATCAGTGAGGTGAAACTATGCCTCTCTAAGAACAGTGAGCAAGGGGTCCACGTCTGGCTCGCCCTGGTAACTTAGGGTGAGACCCAAAGTTAATTTATCCAAAACAAAGGGGGGTCTGGGAATTTGTCTACCAGCCCGAACACAGCCCAATGACCTGTTCGTGGGTGAATAACCCATGGGAGAGACTCTACCAAGTCTTTAGCTCACTGCCCCATTCACAGAGAAGAAATTTCCACACATATCAGTCTTTATCCTGCCCATGGGCAGTCCTGCACCAAAATGCTAGGCAATTCTCCTCTGAACAAGACTACCAAAAGAAACCCCATACATATGTGTCAGCCTTGCTGGGCATCATCAATGAGGTGAAGCTGTGCCTCTCTAAGAACAGTGAGCAAAGGGTTCACGTCTGGATCGCCCTGGTAACTTAGGGGGAGACCCAAAGTTAATTTATGCATAACAATGGGGGGTCTGGTAATCTCTCTACCAGCACAAACATAGGCCAATGACCTGGTCTTGGGTCAATAACCCCTGGGAGAGACTCTACCAAGCCGTTAGCTCACTGTCCCTTTCACAGAGAAGAAATGTTCCCGCATATCAGTCTTTGTCCTGCCCAGGGGCAGTCCAGCACCGAAATGCTAGGCAATTCTCCTCTGAATAAGAGTACCAACAGCAACCCAACATAGGTGTTTCAGCCTTGTTGGGCATCATCAGTGAGGTGAAGCTGTGCCTCTCTAAGAACAGTGAGCAAGGGGTCCACGTCTGGATCGCCCAGGTAATTTAGGCTAAGACCCAAAGTTAATTTATCCAAAAAAAAGGGGGGTATGGGAATTTCTCTACCAGCCCGAACACAGCCCAATGACCTCTTCTTGGGTGAATAACCCATGGGAGAGACTCTACCAAGTCTTTAGCTCACTGCCCCATTCACAGAGAAGAAATTTCCACAGATATCAGACTTTCTCCTGCCCAGGGGCAGTCCAGCACCGAAATGTTAGGCAATTATTCTCTGAACAAGAGTACCAACAGCAACCCCATACACGTCTTTCAGCCTTGTTGGGCATCATCAGTGAGGTGAAGCTATGCCTCTCTAAGAACAGTGAGCAAGGGGTCCACGTCTGGATCGCCCTGGTAACTTAGGGTGAGACCCAAAGTTAATTTATGCAAAACAATGGGGGTCTGGGAATCTCTCTACCAGCACGTACACAGCCCAATGACCTGTTCTTGGGTGAATAACCCCTGGGAGTTACTCTACCAAGTCTTTAGCTCACTGTCCTTTTCACAGAGAAGAAATGTCCCCGCATATCAGTCTTTGTCCTGCCCAGGGGCAGTCCAGCACCAAAATGCTTAGCAATTCTCCTCTGAACAAGAGTACCAACAGCAACCCCATACATGTGTTTCAGCCTTGTTGGGCATCATCAGTGAGGTGAAGCTGTGCCTCTCTAAGAACAGTGAGCAAGGGGTCCACGTCTGGATTGCCCTGGTAACTTAGGGTTAGACCCAAATTTAATTTATCTAAAACAATCGGGGGTCTGGGAATCTCTCTACCAGCACGAACACAGCCCAATTACCTTTTCGTGGGTGAATAACCTCTGGGAGAGACTCTACCAAGTCTTTAGCTCAGTGTCCCTTTCACAGATAAGAAATGTCCCTGCATGTCAGTCTTTGTCCTGCCCAGGGGCAGTCCAGCACCGAAATTCTAGGCAATTCTCCTCTGAATAAGAGTACCAACAGCAACCCCATATGGGTGTTTCAGCCTTTTTGGGCATCATCAGTGAGGTGAAGCTGTGCCTCTCTAAGGACAGTGAGCAAGGGGTCCACGTCTGGATTGCCCTGGTAACTTAGGGTGAGACCCAAAGTTAATTTATCCAAAACGAAGGGGGGTCTGGGAATTTCTCTACCAGCCCGAACACAGCCCAATGGCCTGTTCTTGGGTGAATAACCCATGGGAGAGAATCTACCAAGTCTTTAGCTCACTGCCCCTTTCACAGAGAAGAAATGTCCCCGCATATTAGTGTTTGTCCTGCCCAGGGGCAGTCCAGCACCGAAATGCTGGGCAATTCTTCTCTGAACTAGAGTACCAACAGCAACCCCATACACGTCTTTCAGCCTTGTTGGGCATCATCAGTGAGGTGAAGCTATGCCTCTCTAAGAACAGTGAGCAAGGGGTCCACGTCTGGATCGCCCTGGTAACTTAGGGTGAGACCCAAAGTTAATTTATGCAAAACAATGGGGGTCTGGGAATCTCTCTACCAGCACGTACACAGCCCAATGACCTGTTCTTGGGTGAATAACCCCTGGGAGTTACTCTACCAAGTCTTTAGCTCACTGTCCTTTTCACAGAGAAGAAATGTCCCCGCATATCAGTCTTTGTCCTGCCCAGGGGCAGTCCAGCACCAAAATGCTTAGCAATTCTCCTCTGAACAAGAGTACCAACAGCAACCCCATACATGTGTTTCAGCCTTGTTGGGCATCATCAGTGAGGTGAAGCTGTGCCTCTCTAAGAACAGTGAGCAAGGGGTCCACGTCTGGATTGCCCTGGTAACTTAGGGTTAGACCCAAATTTAATTTATCTAAAACAATCGGGGGTCTGGGAATCTCTCTACCAGCACGAACACAGCCCAATTACCTTTTCGTGGGTGAATAACCTCTGGGAGAGACTCTACCAAGTCTTTAGCTCAGTGTCCCTTTCACAAAGAAGAAATGTCCCGCATATCAGTCTTTGTCCTGCCCAGGGGCAGTCCAGCTCTGAAATGCCAGACAATTCTCCTCTGAACAAGACTACCAACAGAAACCCCATACATATGTGTCAGCCTTGCTGGGCATCATCAATGAGGTGAAGCTGTGCCTCTCCAAGAGCAGTGAGCAAGGGGTCCACCTCTGGATTACCCTGGTAACTTAGGGTGAGACCCAAAATTAATTTATACAAAACAAAAGGGGGTCTGGGAATATCTCTACCAGCACGAACACAGCCCAATGACCTGTTCTTGGGTGAATAACCCCTGGGAGAGACTCTACCAAGTCTTTAGCTCACTGTCCCATTGACAGAGAAGAAATGTCCCTGCATATCAGTCTTTGTCCTGCCCAGGGGCAGTCCAGCACCGAAATGCTAGGCAATTCTCCTCTGAACAAGAGTACCAACAGCAACCCCATACACGTGTTTCAGCTTTGTTGGGCATTATCAGTGAGGTGAAGCTGTGCCTCTATAAGAACAGTGTGCAGGGGGTCCACGTCTGGATCGCCCTGGTAATTTAGGGTTAGACCCAAATTTAATTTATCTAAAACAATAAGGGGTCTGGGAATTTCTCTACCAGCACGAACACAGCCCAATTACCTTTTCTTGGGTGAATAACCTCTGGGAGAGACTCTACCAAGTCTTTAGCTCAATGTCCCTTTCACAGAGAAGAAATGTCCCCGCATATCAGTCTTTGTCCTGCCAAGGGGCAGTCCAGCACCAAAATGGTAGGCAATTCTCTTCTGAACAAGACTACCAACAGAAACACCATACATATGTGTCAGCCTTGCAGAAACGCCATACATATGTGTCAGCCTTGCTGGGCATCATCAATGAGGTGAAGCTGTGCCTCTCTAAGAACAGTGAGCAAGGGGTCCACGTCTGGATCACCCTGGTAGCTTAGGGTGAGGCCCAAAGTTAATTTATGCAAAACAAATGGGGGTCTGGGAATATCTCTACCAGCACGAACAAAGCCCAATGACCTGTTCTTGGGCGAATAACCCCTGGGAGAGACTCTACCAAGTCTTTAGCTCACTGTCCCTCTCCCAGAGAAGAAATGTCCCCACATATCAATCTTTGTCCTGCCAAGGGGCAGTCCAGCACCGAAATTCTAGGCAATTCTCCTCTGAATAAGAGTACCAACAGCAACCCCATTAAGGTGTTTCAGCCTTGTTGGGCATCATCAGTGAGGTGAAGTTGTGACTCTCTAAGAACAGGGGGCAAGGGGTCCACGTCTGGATCGCCCTGGTAACTTAGGGTGAGACCAAAAGTTAATTTATCCAAAATGAAGGGGGGTCTGGGAATTTGTCTACCAGCCCGAACACAGCCCAATGACCTGTTCGTGGGTGAATAACCCACGGGAGAGACTCTACCAAGTTTTTAGCTCACTGCCCCATTCACAGAGAAGACATTTCCACACATATAAGTCTTTGTCCTGCCCAGGGGCAGTCCAGCACGGAAATTCTATGCAATTATTTTCTGAACAAGAGTACCAACAGCAACCCCATACACGTGTTTCAGCCTTGTTGGGCATCATCAATGAGGTGGAGCTGTGCCTTTCTAAGAACAGTGAGCAAGGGGTCCACGTCTGGATCACCCTGGTAACTTAGGGTGAGACCCAAAGTTGATTTATGCAAAACAATGGGGGGTCTGGGAATCTCTCTACCATCACAAACACAGCCCAATGACCTGTTCTTGGGTGAATAACCCCTAGGAGAGACTCTACCAAGTCTTAAGCTCACTGCCCCTTTCACAGAGAAGAAATGTCCCCGCATATCAGTCTTTGTCCTGCCCAAGGGCAGTCCAGCACTGAAATGCTATGCAATTCTCCTCTGAACAAGAGTACCACACAAGCAACCCCGCACATGTGTTTCAGCCTTGTTGGGCATCATCAGTGAGGTGAAACTATGCCTCTCTAAGAACAGTGAGCAGGGGGTCCACGTCTGGCTCGCCCTGGTAACTTAGGGTGAGACCCAAAGTTAATTTATCCAAAGCGAAGGGGGGTCTGGGAATTTGTCTACCAGCCCGAACACAGCCCAATGACCTGTTCGTGGGTGAATAACCCATGGGAGAGACTCTACCAAGTCTTTAGCTCACTGCCCCATTCACAGAGAAGACATTTCCACACATATCAGTCTTTATCCTGCCCATGGGCAGTCCAGCACCAAAATGCTAAGCAATTCTCCTCTGAACAAGAGTACCAACAGCAACCCCATTAAGGTGTTTCAGCTTTGTTGGGCATCATCAGTGAGGTGAAGTTGTGACTCTCTAAGAACAGGGGGTAAGGGGTCCACGTCTGGATCGCCCTGGTAACTTAGGGTGAGACCAAAAGTTAATTTATCCAAAATTAAGGGGGGTCTGGGAATTTGTCTACCAGCCCGAACACAGCCCAATGACCTGTTCGTGGGTGAATAACCCACGGGAGAGACTCTACCAAGTTTTTAGCTCACTGCCCCATTCACAGAGAAGACATTTCCACACATATAAGTCTTTGTCCTGCCCAGGGGCAGTCCAGCACCGAAATTCTATGCAATTATTTTCTGAACAAGACCACCAACAGCATCCCCATACACGTGTTTCAGCCTTGTTGGGCATCATCAATGAGATGGAGCTGTGCCTTTCTAAGAACAGTGAGCAAGGGGTCCACGTCTGGATCACCCTGGTAACTTAGGGTGAGACCCAAAGTTGATTTATGCAAAACAATGGGGGGTCTGGGAATCTCTCTACCAGCACGAACACAGCCCAATGACCTGTTCTTTGGTGAATAACCCCTAGGAGAGACTCTACCAAGTCTTTAGCTCACTGTCCCTTTCACAGAGAAGAAATGTCCCCGCATATCAGTCTTTGTCCTGCCCAAGGGCAGTCCAGCACTGAAATGCTATGCAATTCTCCTCTGAACAAGAGTACCAACAGCAACCCCACACATGTGTTTCAGCCTTGTTGGGCATCATCAGTGAGGTGAAACTATGCCTCTCTAAGAACAGTGAGCAGGGGGTCCACGTCTGGCTCGCCCTGGTAACTTAGGGTGAGACCCAAAGTTAATTTATCCAAAGCGAAGGGGGGTCTGGGAATTTGTCTACCAGCCCGAACACAGACCAATGACCTGTTCGTGGGTGAATAACCCATGGGAGAGACTCTACCAAGTCTTTAGCTCACTGCCCCATTCACAGAGAAGACATTTCCACACATATCAGTCTTTATCCTGCCCATGGGCAGTCCAGCACCAAAATGCTAAGCAATTCTCCTCTGAACAAGAGTACCAACAGCAACCCCACACATGTGTTTCAGCCTTGTTGGGCATCATCAGTGAGGTGAAACTATGCCTCTCTAAGAACCGTGAGCAAGGGGTCCACGTCTGGATCGCCCTGGTAACTTAGGGTGAGACCCAAAGTTAATGTATGCAAAACAATGGGGGGTCTGGGAATCTCTCTACCAGCACATACACAGCCCAATGACCTGTTCTTGGGTGAATAACCCCTGGGAGAGACTCTACCAAGTCTTTAGCTCACTGCCCCTTTCACAGAGAAGAAATGTCCCCGCATATCACTCTTTGTCCTGCCCAGGGGCTGTCCAGCACCGAAATGCCACTCAATTCTCCTCTGAACAAGAGTACCAACAGCAACCCTATACACGTGTTTCACCCTTGTTGGGCATCATCAGTGAGGTGAAGCTGTGCCTCTCTAAGAACACTGAGCAAGGGGTCCACGTCTGGATTGCCCTGGTAACTTAGGGTTAGACCCAAATTTAATTTATCTAAAACAATCGGGGGTCTGGGAATCTCTCTACCAGCACAAACACAGCCCAATTACCTTTTCTTGGGTGAATAACCTCTGGGAGAGACTCTACCAAGTCTTTAGCTCACTGCCCCATTCACAGAGAAGAAATTTCCACACATATCAGTCTTTATCCTGCCCATGGGCAGTCCAGCACCAAAATGCTAGGCAATTCTCCTCTGAACAAGACTACCAACAGAAACCCCATACATATGTGTCAGCCTTGCTGGGCATCATCAATGAGGTGAAGCTGTGCCTCTCTAAGAACAGTGTGCAAAGGGTCCACATCTGGATCGCCCTGGTAACTTAGGGTCAGACCCAAAGTTAATTTATGCATAACAATGGGGGGTCTGGTAATCTCTCTACCAGCACAAACACAGCCCAATGACCTGGTCTTGGGTCAATTACCCCTGGGAGAGACTCTACCAAGCCGTTAGCTCACTGTCCCTTTCACAGAGAAGAAATGTTCCCGCATATCAGTCTTTGTCCTGCCCAGGGGCAGTCCAGCACCGATATTTTATGCAATTATTCTCTGAACAAGAGTACCAACAGCAACCCCACACATGTGTTTCAGCCTTGTTGTGCATCATCAGTGAGGTGAAACTATGCCTCTCTGAGAACCGTGAGCAAGGGGTCCACGTCTAGATCGCCCTGGTAACTTAGGGTGAGACCCAAAGTTAATGTTTGCAAAACAATGGGGGGTCTGGGAATCTCTCTACCAGTACGTACACAGCCCAATGACCTGTTCTTGGGTGAATAACCCCTGGGAGAGACACTACCAAGTCTTTAGCTCACTGTCCCTTTCACAGAGAAGAAATGTCCCCGCATATCACTCTTTGTCCTGCCCAGGGGCAGTCCAGCACTGAAATGCTTGGCAATTCTTCTCTGAACAAGAGTACCAACAGCAACCCCATACACGTGTTTCACCCTTGTTGGGCATCATCAGTGAGGTGAAGCTGTTCCTCTCTAAGAACAGTGAGCAAGGGGTCCACGTCTGGATTGCCCTGGTAACTTAGGGTTAGACCCAAATTTAATTTATCTAAAACAATCAGGGGTCTAGGAATCTCTCTACCAGCACAAACACAGCCCAATTACCTTTTCTTGGGTGAATAACCTCTGGGAGAGACTCTACCAAGTCTTTAGCTCAATGTCCCTTTCACAGAGAAGAAATGTCCCCGCATATCAGTCTTTGTCCTGCCCAGGGGCAGTCCAGCACTGAAATGCTAGGCAATTCTCCTCTGAACAAGAGTACCAACAGCAACCCCACACATGTGTTTCAGCCTTGTTGGGCATCATCAGTGAGGTGAAACTATGCCTCTCTAAGAACAGTGAGCAAGGGGTCCACTTCTGGCTCGCCCTGGTAACTTAGGGTGAGACCCAAAGTTAATTTATCCAAAACGAAGGGGGGTCTGGGACTTTGTCTACCAGCCCGAACACAGCCCAATGACCTGTTCGTGGGTCAATAACCCATGGGAGAGACTCTACCAAGTCTTTAGCTCACTGCCCCATTCACAGAGAAGAAATTTCCACACATATCAGTCTTTATCCTGCCCATGGGCAGTCCAGCACCAAAATGCTAGGCAATTCTCCTCTGAACAAGACTACCAACAGAAACCCCATACATATGTGTCAGCCTTGCTGGGCATCATCAATGAGGTGAAGCTGTGCCTCTCTAAGAACAGTGAGCAAAGGGTCCACATCTGGATCGCCCTGGTAACTTAGGGTCAGACCCAAAGTTAATTTGTGCATAACAATGGGGGGTCTGGTAATCTCTCTACCAGCACAAACACAGGCCAATGACCTGGTCTTGGGTCAATAACCCCTGGGAGAGACTCTACCAAGCCGTTAGCTCACTGTCCCTTTCACAGAGAAGAAATGTTCCCGCATATCAGTCTTTGTCCTGCCCAGGGCCAGTCCAGCACCGAAATTTTATGCAATTATTCTCTGAACAAGAGTACCAACAGCAACCCCACACATGTGTTTCAGCCTTGTTGGGCATCATCAGTGAGGTGAAACTATGCCTCTCTAAGAACAGTGAGCAAGGGGTCCACGTCTGGCTCGCCCTGGTAACTTTGGGTGAGACCCAAAGTTAATTTATCCAAAAAAAGGGGGGGTATGGAAATATGTCTACCAGCCCGAACACAGCCCAATGACCTGGTCTTGGGTCAATAACCCCTGGGAGAGACTCTACCAAGCTGTTAGCTCAATGTCCCTTTCACAGAGAAGAAATGTTCCTGCATATCAGTCTTTGTCCTGCCCAGGGGCAGTCCAGCATCGAAATGCTGGGCAATTCTCCTCTGAATAAGAGTACCAACAGCAACCCAATATAGGTGTTTCAGCCTTTTTGGGCATCATCAGTGAGGTGAAGCTGTGCCTCTCTAAGAACAGTGAGCAAGGGGTCAACGTCTGGATCGCCCTGGTAACTTAGGGTGAGACCCAAAGTTAATTTATCCAAAACGAAGGGATGTCTGGGAATTTGTCTACCAGCCCGAACACAGCCCAATGGCCTGTTCTTGGGTGAATAACCCATGGGAGAGAATCTACCAAGTCTTTAGCTCACTGCCCCTTTCACAGAGAAGAAATGTCCCCGCATATTAGTCTTTGTCCTGCCCCGGGTCAGTCCAGCACCGAAATGCTGGGCAATTCTCCTCTGAACAAGAGTACCAACAGCAACCCTATACACGTGTTTCAGCCTTGTTGGGCATCATCAGTGAGGTGAAGCTATGCCTCTCTAAGAACAGTGAGCAAGGGGTCCACGTCTGGATCACCCTGGTAACTTAGGGTGAGACCCAAAGTTAATTTATGCAAAACAATGGGGGTCTGGGAATCTCTCTACCAGCACGTACACAGCCCAATGACCTGTTCTTGGGTGAATAACCCCTGGGAGTTACTCTACCAAGTCTTTAGCTCACTGTCCCTTTCACAGAGAAGAAAAGTCCCCGCATTACAGTCTTTGTCCTGCCCAGGGGCAGTCCAGCACCAAAATGCTTGGCAATTCTTCTCTGAACAAGAGTACCAAGAGCAACCCCATACATGTGTTTCAGCCTTGTTGGGCATCATCAGTGAGGTGAAGCGATGCCTCTCTAAGAGCAATGAGCAAGGGGTCCACCTCTGGATCACCCTGGTAACTTAGGGTGAGACCCAAAGTTAATTTATGCAAAACAAATGGGGGTCTGGGAATATCTCTACCAGCACGAACAAAGCCCAATGACCTGTTCTTGGGTGAATAACCCTGGGAGAGACTCTACCAAGTCTTTAGCTCACTGTCCCTTTCACAGAGAAGAAATGTTCCCGCATATCAGTCTTTGTCCGCCGAGGGGCAGTCCAGCACTGAAATGCTAGGCAATTCTCCTCTGAACAAGAGTACCAACAGCAACCCTATACACGTGTCATGATCTCTGCTTCCAAAAGATCAGGACTTGCCCGACTCCCTTGGAAGCAGACCCATAACCCCGGTTCCGAGTGCCAGCCAGTCCCAATTGGGACCTTTTGGACCCTGTCCTGGCGCCAGTGGCACCAGGCTCATAAAGATGCCCAGTCCCAGCGCTGGAAGCGCCGAGGTCATAATGCTTGGGTGGACTTACCTGCAGCAGACCATGCTGCTTACTTATCTGCCAGTTGAACCCCTGATCCTCTTCTGTTTGGGACTACTTTTCCTGTCGGGTGGGGCAGGAGCCACTCCCTAGGTTCAGAACACTGGAACTCTTCTGGAAAGCAGGAACTCTTTTCTTACCTAGGCGTGGCTGTGGAAGGAGACACCTAAGCACTACAGGAGGCTATTTAAACCACACCCGATGGATGAATCTTGCTTTGCGTTATTCTGCATTCTCTGCAGCAGAACGCTCATCGTGTCTTCTGCTTCTGATCCTGGGCCTAAGGGAACAAAGGCTTACTATCCTGGAATCCAGTCTTCAGCAGCACCTGTAAAGACAAAGAAAGAACAGGTTAGCACTACGGTCTTCAGTGGCAGCGCATCTCTTACCTGGTCCATCGGCTGTCACCAACGCCTCGCGCTGCATTCCGGCATCTGAAAGACAAAGGCTTACCTACTCTTCGCATGCTCCGGAGGTCTTCGCACTGCATTCCGGCATCTGAAAGACAAAAGCTTACCAGCTCTTCGCACGCTCCGGAGGCCTTCGGCGCTGCATCCCGCATCTGAAAGACAAAAGAAGGTGCGTTTAAAGACATTGGGCAACTTTATTTCTCACGTGCCATTACTCCTTCCCACGCCGAATCCAGAGGGTATTCCAGCACCCTTCAGCTTCTCTAAAGCTCCGAACTTGTACCTGCAAGATAAAAGGGACAGTTAGTGCGCATCGTGAAGCAGGCTACAAGCGCTTACTTACGTGCTTCCAGGCGCTTCTATTCCTCACGCGGGTTCGATCCTCAACTCTCATCAGCCCGCCATCCGCCATCGCCGGAACCCTGCAAAACAAGAGATATCATTACAAAAGACTTTTAAGACATTTGAAATGCCCAGAACTTACCGTTCATGCAGTTAACGATGGACAGCAGTCCTCTGAGGTCAAGAGGCCTGCACCCTTATCCAGTGAAGAAACTGGTTACGGCACCCTGCCCCAAGGCAGATGGAGAGCTCGGCGTTCACTTATCTAAGGTGAGGGCGTTAACCTTTGGGGTTCTACAGGAGAAGAGAAAGGGAAGAGGAGAGAGGCACCCAATAACCTCAGTTCATTAATCCCATATTTTCTATCTGCAGACATCTTACTCTTCGAGTCAGACATACAGTGCACAGAGGTCCAGCCCAAAGAGCCAACCGTGTGTTACACATCACCTTTGAAGATACGGCATTCACCCAGTCAAGACCGGCGCCTCTGCGGGAATCAGGTGAGCGTTACAGAACGCGAAGCCTACCGCAAAACTCCCACCCAGGCGCTATGGAAACCTCGGATACCGACCAGCTAGCCCAGTTACTTGGGGAACTAAGAGCAGAAGTGCATGCAGCCCATCAGGAAACGAATGCTCTAAGAAGGGAACTGATTATTTCCAAGGAGCGAACAGACGATCTCGCTAGACAATTGCGACAGTCACAAGCCGGACAAACTCTGTTACCCGCATCAGGGGCAAATCTTCCTTCAACATCTTCTACGAACCCAGTGCAGATCAACCTACCTGGGAATGTACCTCTGGCTCCGCCCGAACGATTTTCTGGTGACCCAAAGAGGTTTGCAGTATTTATTAATCAGTGCCGGTTGCACTTCTTATGCCGGCCAGCAGCCTTTCCAACTGATCAAGCTAAGGTAGCTTTCGTGCTTTCGTACCTTAGTGGCAATGCGGCAGACTGGTCGATCCCTCTAGTTAATCAAGATGATCCGGTTCTCCATGATTTTAAAGCTTTTCAGCTCAGTATGGAAAAACTGTTTGCAAGACATTCACAGGGGCAGGCCTTGGACAATGAGCTCCTTTCATTGCGACAGGGTAATCAAGACCTTTTGGCTTATATTGCGTCTTTCAACAGACTGATAGTAGAAACTCGATGGCCTGAGGACAAAAGGATTACGCTGTTTTATAGAGGTCTACGTGGAGAGCTCAAAGATGTGTTACCCCAAGTAGTGAATCCCCCGCAAGACTGTTCGGACTATATTGACTTAGTCGTTCAAATTGACCACAGACTGCAGAACAGGAAGGCCGATCGTTCCAAGTTTGATGCTCGAGTATTTTCCAAACCACCAACTCCTACCAAAGGAGTAGACTCCGGGGAACCCATGCAAATAGGGGGCCTGAAAGGACCACTAACACAAAAGGAGCGGGAAAGGAGAAAACAGCTGCAATTATGCCTCTATTGCGGAAACTCGGGGCACTTTCTTCGAGACTGTCCGGTGAAACCAGCCAAGAAGGCAGTAGGAGCTGCAGTTACCAGGGTCACAAACTTTGAGCAGGGAAACGACCTCGCCCGACAAGAATAGAGGTCCTCTTGCCGAGCGTTAAAACCAGTTCCGTGACCTCACATTTCGTGATACCTATGGTCCTCATTAGCCCTGAACATCCGGATCGATTACATGCGATTGAAGCTTACGTCGACAGCGGTGCCATCGGCAATTATGTGGATCATGAAATGGTTTTGAGGATGAATCTGACTCTTTGTCCAAAGGCTGTAAAGGACGTCATTACTACGGTGGATGGTACGGAGATAGCCTCCGGACCAGTAACGCATACCACCCAAGAAGTGACGCTAGTAAGTCAAGATGGACACGATGAGAAGATCGTGTTCGATGTGATCAAGGCCCCTCAGTTCCAGATTATTCTAGGAATTCCTTGGTTAGAGAAGCACAATCCTCAGATCGATTGGCGAGCAAGAACGGTTCAGTTTCCAGAATGTGTCTCTACTTGTCACCCTCGACCTGGTGTTGCACTGGCAGCAATTTCCTCGGAGGCTCCCCAGTTACCTCCTGAATACCTAGAATTCCAAGATGTTTTCCGGAAGGATCAGGCTAACTCTCTACCTCCTCATAGGTCTTATGACTGCCAGATAGACCTGATACCTGGATCTACTCCTCCTTGTAGTAGAATGTATGCCCTCACCGAGCCTGAGAATCTTCACCTCCGACAATACCTGGATCAATACCTAGCGAATGGGTTTATTCGTCCTTCCAAGTCCCCTGCTTCCTCAGCTTTGTTCTTCGTTCCAAAAAAAGAAGGGGACCTTAGAACTTGTATAGATTATCGCGCCCTGAACCAGATCACAGTTAAGAATAGATATCCGTTACCTTTTATCCCTGAACTCCTGGACCAAGTCAGAAAAGCATGCATATATACAAAGCTGGATCTTAGAGGAGCCTACCACTGGGTACGAGTAAAAGAGGGCGATGAATGGAAGACGGCCTTCCGCACCAAGTATGGGCTATTTGAATATCAGGTCATGCCCTTCGGACTTTGCAATGCCCCGGCCGCCTTTTAATATTTTATGAACGATGTCCCCAGAGAGCTCATAGATGTGTGTGTTGTTGTTTGCATTGACGACATCCTCGTTTATTCTTCATCAGAAACGGAACATCGAAAACACGTGAAAATGGTCCTCGAGAGATTGCGTCAACACAAACTTTTCGCTAAGTTGGAAAAATGTGTTTTCAACGTGACTGAAGTTGAATTCTTGGGATTCATATTATCACCTAGCGGAGTGCGTATGGATTCAAAGAAGGTCGATGCAATTCTCAAATGGCCATCGCCATCCTCCGTAAAAGGTGTTCAAAGCATGTTAGGCTTTGCTAACTTTTACCGCAGGTTTATCCCCGAATTCTCTCGAATAGTCCAGCCCATCACCGCCTTGTTAAAGAAAAACAAACGTTTTGAATGGTCTACCGAGGCGGAACAAGCTTTCCAGAATTTGAAGACTAGATTTATCTCTGCACTGATCTTAAAACATCCTCGCCCAGAACTCCCCTACATCGTTGAAACTGATGCTTCGAGCCTTGCCATGGGGGCAGTTCTATCACAAAAGGACCCAGTAACCAATCAGTTGCATCCTGTGGCATTTTAGTCCCGCAAATTCTCGCCTCCTGAAATCAATTACACTATTACTGATAAGGAACTTCTAGCTATCAAGTCCGCCTTTAAGGCTTGGCGGCATTATCTTCTGGGGGCCCGACACACCATTACTGTGATTACAGATCACCGAAACCTGCAATATTTGAAAACCGCAAAAGCTCAATCCTCTAGGCAACTCCGTTGGGCACTATTCTTTGCCGAGTTTGACTTCATAATTACCTATCGACCTGGTACAAAAAACGGTAAAGCTGATGCCCTTTCTCGGATGGGAGTGGAAGAACATTTGATCAATCCTAAACCTGTACCTATCATTCCCGAACAAAGAATTCTAGGTGTAATCGCCACACAATCCATAGAGGAAGTTAAGGATAAAGCCAGGCTACTGGTAACTCCAGCAGACATACAGAATTGGCATCTGCAGGGAAAGGACTTTACGGTGAAGGACAACCTATTATATTTCCAAGAACGGTTATACCTGCCCAGCACAGATTTACAGAAAAAGGTAATCTCTTGTTATCACGATTCTTTAATGGAAGGACATCCCGGTATGACCAAGACCTCGGAAAAGATCAAGCGCTACTTCTGGTGGCCGTCTTGGAAAAAAGATATCAGAGACTTTATAATGTCCTGTGGAGTATGCGCCCAAAACAAGAGTCAAAAGGAAAAACCAGCCGGCCTCTTACGCCCTATTGACATCCCGCCTCGCCCTTGGCATACGCTTTCTATGGACTTCATCACCGATCTACGTCCATGCTCCGGATACAATACGATCCTAGTAATCGTGGACCTATTCTCCAAGATGGCGCATTTCATTCCACTCAAAGGCTTACCAACAGCAGCAACTCTGGCCCGAGAATTTCTCGAAAACATCGTCCGACTGCACGGTTTTCCTTCAGTTCTAATTTCGGATCGAGGTAGTCAATTTATTTCTCATTTTTGGCGAAGTTGCTGTCGGTCGGCTCAAATTGATGTGAGACTTTCGACCAGCCACCACCCTCAAACCGACGGACAAACCGAGAGGACCAATCAAACTCTGGAACAGTATTTGCGCTGCATGCTACAACAAACTGAAAAAACTTGGAAAGATATCCTTTGGATAGCCGAATATGCCTACAATAACTCTGTCCACTGGGGAACTGGGAAGGCCCCGTTTTTTATTTTATACGGTAGTCACCCTCGAACCTCGGAGTTGGATCCACTCCAAGATCTTGGAACACCAGCAGTAGACCACCTGCATTCTACAATCACCCAAGCCTTTAAGGAAGCCGTTTCTCACCTTCAAAGGGCTAAAGAACAATACAAGAAAGGAGCAGACGAACATCGGAAGGAAGCCCCCCAATATCAAGTAGGAGATCAAGTCTGGTTATCCACCAAATATCTACCTCTAAAAGGACCACGCACATTCAACCCAAGATACCTTGGTCCCTATTCCATCACTACCATAGTAAATCCAGTAGCGGTCAAGTTGGACTTGCCCCCTCACATGAAAATACATCCGGTCTTCCACGTCTCTCTATTAAAACCCATGCAACCTCAAACCCGACTAAGTACATCTCCAAAACCTATTCTAGTTGATGGAGAACTCGAGTTTGAAGTCAAAAGCATCCTGGATTCCAAGATCTCCAAATCTAAACTATTTTACCTGATTGACTGGAAAGGCTACGGTCCCCAAGAAAGATCCTGGGAACCTGCAGAATATGTCCACGCGCCTCGTCTAATCAAAAGATTTCATCGAACATTTCCTAACAAGCCCAAACCCACGGAGAAGCCCGGTTTGGGAGGGGCCTTGAGGGGGGGTGCTGTCATGATCTCTGCTTCCAAAAGATCAGGACTTGCCCGACTCCCTTGGAAGCAGACCCATAACCCCGGTTCCGAGTGCCAGCTAGTCCCAATGGGACCTTTTGGACCCTGTCCTGGCGCCAGTGGCACCAGGCTCATAAAGATGCCCAGTCCCAGCGCTGGAAGCGCCGGGCTCATAATGCTTGGGTGGACTTACCTGCAGCAGACCATGCTGCTTACTTATCTGCCAGTTGAACCCCTGATCCTCTTCTGTTTGGGACTACTTTTCCTGTCGGGTGGGGCAGGAGCCACTCCCTAGGTTCAGAACACTGGAACTCTTCTGGAAAGCAGGAACTCTTTTCTTACCTAGGCGTGGCTGTGGAAGGAGACACCTAAGCACTACAGGAGGCTATTTAAACCACACCCGATGGATGAATCTTGCTTTGCGTTATTCTGCATTCTCTGCAGCAGAACGCTCATCGTGTCTTCTGCTTCTGATCCTGGGCCTAAGGGAACAAAGGCTTACCATCCTGGAATCCAGTCTTCAGCAGCACCTGTAAAGACAAAGAAAGAACAGGTTAGCACTAGGGTCTTCAGTGGCAGCGTATCTCTTACCTGGTCCATCGGCTGTCACCAACGCCTCGCGCTGCATTCCGGCATCTGAAAGACAAAGGCTTACCTACTCTTCGCATGCTCCGGAGGTCTTCGCACTGCATTCCGGCATCTGAAAGACAAAAGCTTACCAGCTCTTCGCACGCTCCGGAGGCCTTCGGCGCTGCATCCCGCATCTGAAAGACAAAAGAAGGTGCGTTTAAAGACATTGGGCAACTTTATTACTCACGTGCCATTACTCCTTCCCACGCCGAATCCAGTGGGTATTCCAGCACCCTTCAGCTTCTCTAAAGCTCCGAACTTGTACCTGCAAGATAAAAGGGACAGTTAGTGTGCATCGTGAAGCAGGCTACAAGCGCTTACTTACGTGCTTCCAGGCGCTTCTATTCCTCACGCGGGTTCGATCCTCAACTCTCATCAGCCCGCCATCCGCCATCGCCGGAACCCTGCAAAACAAGAGATATCATTACAAAAGACTTTAAGACATATGAAGTGCCCAGAACTTACCGTTCGTGCAGCTAACGACGGACAGCAGTCCTCTGAGGTCAAGAGGCCTGCACCCTTATCCAGTGAAGAAACGGGTTACGGCACCCTGCCCCGACGCAGATGGAGAGCTCGGCGTTCACTTATCTAAGGTGAGGGCGTTAACCTTTGGGGTTCTACAGGAGAAGAGAAAGGGAAGAGGAGAGAGGCACCCAATAACCCCAGTTCATTAATCCCATATTTTCTATCTGCAGACATCTTACTCTTCGAGTCAGACATACAGTGCACAGAGGTCCAGCCCAAAGAGCCAACCGTGTGTTACACATCGTCTTTGAAGATACGGCATTCACCCAGTCAAGACCGGCGCCTCTGCGGGAATCAGGTGAGCGTTACAACACGTGTTTCAGCCTTGTTGGGCATCATCAGTGAGGTGAAGCTGTGCCTCTCTAAGAACAGTGAGCAAGGGGTACACGTCTGGATTGCCCTGGTAACTTAGGGTTAGACCCAAATTTAATTTATCTAAAACAATCGGGGGTCTGGGAATCTCTCTACCAGCACGAACACAGCCCAATTGCCTTTTCGTGGGTGAATAACCTCTGGGAGAGACTCTACCAAGTCTTTAGCTCAGTGTCCCTTTCACAGAGAAGAAATGTCCCCGCATATCAGTCTTTGTCCTGCCCAGGGGCAGTCCAGCTCTGAAATGCTAGACAATTCTCCTCTGAACAAGACTACCAACAGAAACCCCATACATATGTGTCAGCCTTGCTGGGCATCATCAATGAGGTGAAGCTGTGCCTCTCTAAGAACAAAGAGCAAAGGATCCACGTCTGGATCTCCCTGGTAACTTAGGGTGAGACCCAAAGTTTTTTTTATTCAAAACAATGGGGGGTCTTGGAATCTCTCTACCAGCACGTACACAGCCCAATGACCTGTTCTTGGGTGAATAACCCCTGGGAGAGACTCTACCAAGTCTTTAGCTCACTGTCCCTTTCACGGAGAAGAAATGTCTCCGCATATCAGTCTTTGTCCTGCCAAGGGGCAGTCCAGCACCAAAATGGTAGGCAATTCTCCTCTGAACAAGAGTACCAACAGCAACCCCATACATGTGTTTCAGCCTTGTTGGGCATCATCAGTGAGGTGAAGCGGTGCCTCTCCAAGAGCAGTGAGCAAGGGGTCCACCTCTGAATTACCCTGGTAACTTAGGGTGAGACCCAAAATTAATTTAAACAAAACAAATGGGGGTCTGGGAATATCTCTACCAGCACGAACACAGCCCAATGACCTGTTCTTGGGTGAATAACCCCTGGGAGAGACTATACGAAGTCTTTAGCTCACTGTCCCATTCACCGAGAAGAAATGTCCCCGCATATCAGTCTTTGTCCTGCCCAGGGGCAGTCCAGCACCGAAATGCTAGGCAATTCTCCTCTGAACAAGAGTACCAACAGCAACCCCATACACGTGTTTCAGCTTTGTTGGGCATCATCAGTGAGGTGAAGCTGTGCCTCTCTAAGAACAGTGTGCAGGGGGTCCACGTCTGGATCGCCCTGGTAACTTAGGGTTAGACCCAAATTTAATTTATCTAAAACAATAAGGGGTCTGGGAATTTCTCTACCAGCACGAACACAGCCCAATTACCTTTTCGTGGGTGAATAACCTCTGGGAGAGACTCTACCAAGTCTTTAGCTCTATGTCCCTTTCACAGAGAAGAAATGTCCCCGCATATCAGTCTTTGTCCTGCCAAGGGGCAGTCCAGCACCAAAATTCTAGGCAATTCTCCTCTGAATAAGAGTACCAACAGCAACCCCATTAAGGTGTTTCAGCCTTGTTGGGCATCATCAGTGAGGTGAAGTTGTGACACTCTAAGAACAGTGAGCAAGGGGTCCACGTCTGGATCGCCCTGGTAACTTAGGGTGAGACCCTTAGTTAATTTATGCATAACAATGGGGGGTCTGTTAATCTCTCTACCAGCACAAACACAGCCCAATGACCTGTTCCTGGGTCAATAACGCATGGGAGAGACTCTACCAAGTCTTTAGCTCACTGCCCCATTCACAGAGAAGAAATTTACATATCAGTCTTTGTCCTGCCCAGGGGCAGTCCAGCACCGAAATTCTATGCAATTATTCTCTGAACAAGAGTACCAACAGCAACCCCATACACGTGTTTCAGCCTTGTTGGGCATCATCAGTGAGGTGAAGCTGTGCCTTTCTAAGAACAGTGAGCAAGGGGTCCACGTCTGGATCACCCTGGTAGCTAAGGGTGAGGCCCAAAGTTAATTTATGCAAAACAATGGGGGGTCTGGGAATTTCTCTACCAGCACGCACAAAGTCCAATAAACTGTTCTTGGGTGAATAACCCCTGGGAGAGACTCTACCAAGTCTTTAGCTCACTGTCCCTCTCCCAGAGAAGAAATGTCCCCGCATATCAATCTTTGTCCTGCCCAGGGGCAGTCCAGCACCGAAATTCTAGGCAATTCTCCTCTGAATAAGAGTACCAACAGCAACCCCACACATGTGTTTCAGCCTTGTTGGGCATCATCAGTGAGGTGAAACTATGCCTCTCTAAGAACAGTGAGCAGGGGGTCCACGTCTGGCTCGCCCTGGTAACTTAGGGTGAGACCCAAAGTTAATTTATCCAAAACGAAGGGGGGTCTGGGAATTTGTCTACCAGCCCGAACACAGCCCAATGACCTGTTCCTGGGTGAATAATCCATGGGAGAGACTCTACCAAGTCTTTAGCTCACTGCCCCATTCACAGAGAAGACATTTCTACACATATCAGTCTTTATCCTGCCCATGGGCAGACCAGCACCAAAATGCTAAGCAATTCTCCTCTGAACAAGAGTACCAACAGCAACCCCACACATGTTTTTCAGCCTTGTTGGGCATCATCAGTGAGGTGAAACTATGCCTCTCTAAGAACCGTGAGCAAAGGGTCCACGTCTGGATCGCCCTGGTAACTTAGGGTGAGACCCAAAGTTAATGTATGCAAAACAATGGGGGGTCTGGGAATCTCTCTACCAGCACGTACACAGCCCAATGACCTGTTCTTGGGTGAATAACCCCTGGGAGAGACTCTACCAAGTCTTTAGCTCACTGTCCCTTTCACAGAGAAGAAATGTCCCCGCATATCACTCTTTGTCCTGCCCAGGGGCTGTCCAGCACCGAAATGCCACACAATTCTCCTCTGAACAAGAGTACCAACAGCAACCCTATACACGTGTTTCACCCTTGTTGGGCATCATCAGTGAGGTGAAGCTGTGCCTCTCTAAGAACAGTGAGCAAGGGGTCCACGTGTGGATTGCCCTGGTAACTTAGGTCTAGACCCAAATTTAATTTATCTAAAACAATCGGGGTCTGGGAATCTCTCTACCAGCACAAACACAGCCCAATTACCTTTTCTTGGGTGAATAACCTCTGGGAGAGACTCTACCAAGTCTTTAGCTCAATGTCCCTTTCACAGAGAAGAAATGTCTCCGCATATCAGTCTTTGTCCTGCCCAGGGGCAGTCCAGCACTGAAATGCTAGGCAATTCTCCTCTGAACAAGAGTACCAACAGCAACCCCACACATGTGTTTCAGCCTTGTTGGGCATCATCAGTGAGGTGCAACAATGCCTCTCTAAGATCAGTGAGCAAGGGGTCCACTTCTGGCTCGCCCTGGTAACTTAGGGTGAGACCCAAAGTTAATTTATCCAAAATGAAGGGGGGTCTGGGAATTTGACTACCAGCCCGAACACAGCCCAATGACCTGTTCGTGGGTGAATAACCCATGGGAGAGACTCTACCAAGTCTTTAGCTCACTGCCCCATTCACAGAGAAGAAATGTCCATACATATCAGTCTTTATCCTGCCCATGGGCAGTCCAGCACCAAAATGCTAGGCAATTCTCCTCTGAACAAGACTACCAACAGAAACCCCATACATATGTGTCAGCCTTGCTGGGCATCATCAATGAGGTGAAGCTGTGCCTCTCTAAGAACAGTGAGCAAAGGGTCCACATCTGGATCGCCCTGGTAACTTAGGGTCAGACCCAAAGTTAATTTATGCATAACAATGGGGGGTCTGGTAATCTCTCTACCAGCACAAACACAGCCCAATGACCTGGTCTTGGGTCAATAACCCCTGGGAGAGACTCTACCAAGCCGTTAGCTCACTGTCCCTTTCACAGAGAAGAAATGTTCCCGCATATCAGTCTTTGTCCTGCCCAGGGGCAGTCCAGAACTGAAATTTTATGCAATTATTCTCTGAACAAAAGTACCAACAGCAACCCCACACATGTGTTTCAGCCTTGTTGTGCATCATCAGTGAGGTGAAACTATGCCTCTCTAAGAACCGTGAGCAAGGGGTCCACGTCTAGATCGCCCTGGTAACTTAGGGTGAGACCCAAAGTTAATGTATGCAAAACAATGGGGGGTCTGGGAATCTCTCTACCAGCACGTACACAGCCCAATGACCTGTTCTTGGGTGAATAACCCCTGGGAGAGATTCTACCAAGACTTTAGCTCACTGTCCCTTTCACAGAGAAGAAATGTCCCCGCATATCACTCTTTGTCCTGCCCAGGGGCTGTCCAGCACCGAAATGCCACACAATTCTCCTCTGAACAAGAGTACCAACAGCAACCCTATACACGTGTCTCACCCTTGTTGGGCATCATCAGTGAGGTGAAGCTGTGCCTCTCTAAGAACAGTGAGCAAGGGGTCCACGTGTGGATTGCCCTGGTAACTTAGGGTTAGACCCAAATTTAATTTATCTAAAACAATCGGGGGTCTGGGAATCTCTCTACCAGCACAAACACAGCCCAATTACCTTTTCTTGGGTGAATAACCTCTGGGAGAGACTCTACCAAGTCTTTAGCTCAATGTCCCTTTCACAGAGAAGAAATGTCCCCGCATATCAGTCTTTGTCCTGCCCAGGTGCAGTCCAGCACTGAAATGCTAGGCAATTCTCCTCTGAACAAGAGTACCAACAGCAACCCCACACATGTGTTTCAGCCTTGTTGGGCATCATCAGTGAGGTGAAACTATGCCACTCTAAGAACAGTGAGCAAGGGGTCCACTTCTGGCTCGCCCTGGTAACTTAGGGTGAGACCCAAAGTTAATTTATCCAAAACGAAGGGGGGTCTGGGACTTTGTCTACCAGCCCGAACACAGCCCAATGACCTGTTCGTGGGTGAATAACCCATGGGAGAGACTCTACCAAGTCTTTAGCTCAATGTCCCTTTCACAGAGAAGAAATGTCCCCGCATATCAGTCTTTGTCCTGCCCAGGTGCAGTCCAGCACTGAAATGCCACACAATTCTCCTCTGAACAAGAGTACCAACAGCAACCCTATACACGTGTTTCACCCTTGTTGGGCATCATCAGTGAGGTGAAGCTGTGCCTCTCTAAGAACAGTGAGCAAGGGGTCCACGAGTGGATTGCCCTGGTAACTTAGGGTTAGACCCAAATTTAATTTATCTAAAACAATCGGGGGTCTGGGAATCTCTCTACCAGCACAAACACAGCCCAATTACCTTTTCTTGGGTGAATAACCTCTGGGAGAGACTCTACCAAGTCTTTAGCTCAATGTCCCTTTCACAGAGAAGAAATGTCCACACATATCAGTCTTTATCCTGCCCATGGGCAGTCCAGCACCAAAATGCTAGGCAATTCTCCTCTGAACAAGACTACCAACAGAAACCCCATACATATGTGTCAGCCTTGCTGGGCATCATCAATGAGGTGAAGCTGTGCCTCTCTAATAACAGTGAGCAAAGGGTCCACATCTGGATCGCCCTGGTAACTTAGGGACAGACCCAAAGTTAATTTATGCATAACAATGGGGGGTCTGGTAATCTCTCTACCAGCACAAACACAGCCCAATGACCTGTTCTTGGGTCAATAACGCATGGGAGAGACTCTACCAAGTCTTTAGCTCACTGCCCCATTCACAGAGAAGAAATTTACATATCAGTCTTTGTCCTGCCCAGGGGCAGTCCAGCACCGAAATTCTATGCAATTATTCTCTGAACAAAAGTACCAACAGCAACCCCATACACGTGTTTCAGCCTTGTTGGGTATCATCAGTGAGGTGAAGCTGTGCCTTTCTAAGAACAGTGAGCAAGGGGTCCACGTCTGGATCACCCTGGTAGCTTAGGGTGAGGCCCAAAGTTAATTTATGCAAAACAATGGGGGGTCTGGGAATTTGTCTACCAGCCTGAACACAGCCCAATGACCTGTTCGTGGGTGAATAACCCATGGGAGAGACGCTACCAAGTCTTTAGCTCACTGCCCCATTCACAGAGAAGAAATGTCCACACATATCAGTCTTTATCCTGCCCATGGGCAGTCCAGCACCAAAATGCTAGGCAATTCCCCTCTGAACAAGACTACCAACAGAAACCCCATACATATGTGTCAGCCTTGCTGGGCATCATCAATGAGGTGAAGCTGTGCCTCTCTAAGAACAGTGAGCAAAGGGTCCACGTCTGGATCGCCGTGGTAACTTAGGGTGAGACCCAAAGTTAATTTATGCATAACAATGGGGGGTCTGGTAATCTCTCTTACCAGCACAAACACAGCCCAATGACCTGGTCTTGGGTCAATAACCCCTGGGAGAGACTCTACCAAGCCGTAAGCTCACTGTCCCTTTCACAGAGAAGAAATGTTCCCGCATTTCAGTCTTTGTCCTGCCCAGGGGCAGTCCAGCACCGAAATGCTAGGCAATTCTCCTCTGAATAAGAGTACCAACAGCAACCCAATATAGGTGTTTCAGCCTTGTTGGGCATCATCAGTGAGGTGAAGTTGTGCCTCTCTAAGAACAGTGAGCAAGGGGTCCACGTCTGGATCGCCCTGGTAACTTAGGGTGAGACCCAAAGTTAATTTATCCAAAAAAAAGGGGGTATGGGAATTTCTCTACCAGCCCGAACACAGCCCAATGACCTCTTCTTGGGTGAATAACCCATGGGAGAGACTCTACCAAGTCTTTAGCTCACTGCCCTTTTCACAGAGAAGAAATTTCCACAGATATCAGTCTTTCTCCTGCCCAGGGGCAGTCCAGCACCGAAATTTTAAGCAATTATTCTCTGAACAAGAGTACCAACAGCAACCCCATACACGTGTTTCAGCCTTGTTGGACATCATCAGTGAGGTGAAGCTGTGCCTTTCTAAGAACAGTGAGCAAGGGGTCCACGTCTGGATCACTGGTAACTTAGGGTGAGACCATAAATTAATTTATGCAAAACAATGGGGGATCTGGGAATCTCTCTACCAGCACGAACACAGCCCAACGACCTGTTCTTGGGTGAATAACCCCTGGGAGAGACTCTACCAAGTCTTTAGCTCACTGGCCCTTTCACAGAGAAGAAATTTCCCCACATATCAGTCTTTGTCCTGCCCAGGGGCAGTCCAGCACCGAAATTCTAGGCAATTCTCCTCTGAATAAGAGTACCAACAGCAACCCCATATGGGTGTTTCAGCCTTGTTGGGCATCATCAGTGAGGTGAAGCAGTGCCTCTCCAAGAGCAGTGAGCAAGGGGTCCACCTCTGGATTACCCTGGTAACTTAGGGTGAGACCCGAAGTTAATTTATGCAAAACAATGGGGGTCTGGGAATCTCTCTACCAGCACATACTCAGCCCAATGACCTGTTCTTGGGTGAATAACCCCTGGGAGTTACTCTACCAAGTCTTTAGCTCACTGTCCCTTTCACAGAGAAGAAATGTCCCCGCATATCAGTCTTTGTCCTGCCCAGGGGCAGTCCAGCACCAAAATGCTTGGCAATTCTCCTCTGAACAAGAGTACCAACAGCAACCCCATACATGTGTTTCAGCCTTGTTGGGCATCATCAGTGAGGTGAAGCGATGCCTCTCTAAGAGCAATGAGCAAGGGGTCCACCTCTGGATCACCCTGGTAACTTAGGGTGAGACCCACAGTTAATTTATGCAAAACAAATGGGGGTCTGGGAATATCTCTACCAGCACGAACAAAGCCCAATGACCTGTTCTTGGGTGAATAACCCCTGGGAGAGACTCTACCAAGTCTTTAGCTCACTGTCCCTTTCACAGAGAAGAAATGTTCCCGCATATCAGTCTTTGTCCGCCCAGGGGCAGTCCAGCACCGAAATGCTAGGCAATTCTCCTCTGAACAAGAGTACCAACAGCAACCCTATACACGTGTTTCAGCCTTGTTGGGCATCATCAGTGAGGTGAAGCTGTGCCTCTCTAAGAACAGTGAGCAAGGGGTCCACGTCTGGATTGCCCTGGTAACTTAGGGTTAGACCCAAATTTAATTTATCTAAAACAATCGGGGGTCTGGGAATCTCTCTACCAGCACGAACACAGCCCAATTACCTTTTCGTGGGCGAATAACCTCTGGGAGAGACTACCAAGTCTTTAGCTCAGTGTCCCTTTCACATAGAAGAAATGTCCCCGCATATCAGTCTTTGTCCTGCCCAGGGGCAGTCCAGCACTGAAATGCTAGACAATTCTCCTCTGAACAAGACTACCAACAGAAACCCCATACATATGTGTCAGCCTTGCTGGGCATCATCAATGAGGTGAAGCTGTGCCTCTCTAAGAACAGTGAGCAAAGGGTCCACGTCTGGATCTCCCTGGTAACTTAGGGTGAGACCCAAAGTTTTTTTTATTCAAAACAATGGGGGGTCTTGGAATCTCTCTACCAGCACGTACACAGCCCAATGACCGGTTATTGGGTGAATAACCCCTGGGAGAGACTCTACCAAGTCTTTAGCTCACTGTCCCTTTCACGGAGAAGAAATGTCTCCGCATATCAGTCTTTGTCCTGCCAAGGGGCAGTCCAGCACCAAAATGGTAGGCAATTCTCCTCTGAACAAGAGTACCAACAGCAACCCCATACATGTGTTTCAGCCTTGTTGGGCATCATCAGTGAGGTGAAGCAGTGCCTCTCCAAGAGCAGTGAGCAAGGGGTCCACCTCTGGATTACCCTGGTAACTTAGGGTGAGACCCAAAATTAATTTATACAAAACAAATGGGGGTCTGGGAATATCTCTACCAGCACGAACACAGCCCAATGACCTGTTCTTGGGTGAATAACCCATGGGAGAGACTCTACCAAGTCTTTAGCTCACTGTCCCATTCACAGAGAAGAAATGTCCCCGCATATCAGTCTTTGTCCTGCCCAGGGGCAGTCCAGCACCGAAATGCTAGGCAATTCTCCTCTGAACAAGAGTACCAACAGCAACCCCATACACGTGTTTCAGCTTTGTTGGGCATCATCAGTGAGGTGAAGCTGTGCCTCTCTAAGGACAGTGTGCAGGGGGTCCACGTCTGGATCGCCCTGGTAACTTAGGGTTAGACCCAAATATAATTTATATAAAACAATAAGGGGTCTGGGAATTTCTCTACCAGCACGAACACAGCCCAATTACCTTTTCTTGGGTGAATAACCTCTGGGAGAGACTCTACCAAGTCTTTAGCTCAATGTCCCTTTCACAGAGAAGAAATGTCCCCGCATATCAGTCTTTGTCCTGCCAAGGGGCAGTCCAGCACCAAAATGGTATGCAATTCTCTTCTGAACAAGACTCCCAACAGAAACACCATACATATGTGTCAGCCTTGCAGAAACGCCATACATATGTGTCAGCCTTGCTGGGCATCATCAATGAGGTGAAGCTGTGCCTCTCTAAGAACAGTGAGCAAAGGGTCCACGTCTGGATAGCCCTGGTAACTTAGGGTGAGACCCAAAGTTAATTTATGCATAACAATGGGGTGTCTGTTAATCTCTCTACCAGCACAAACACAGCCCAATGACCTGTTCTTGGGTCAATAACGCATGGGAGAGACTCTACCAAGTCTTTAGCTCACTGCCCCATTCACAGAGAAGAAATTTACATATCAGTCTTTGTCCTGCCCAGGGGCAGTCCAGCACCGAAATTCTATGCAATTATTCTCTGAACAAGAGTACCAACAGCAACCCCATACATGTGTTTCAGCCTTGTTGGGGATCATCAGTGAGGTGAAGCTGTGCCTTTCTAAGAACAGTGAGCAAGGGGTCCACGTCTGGATCACCCTGGTAGCTTAGGGTGAGGCCCAAAGTTAATTTATGCAAAACAATGGAGGGTCTGGGAATTTGTCTACCAGCCCAAACACAGCCCAATGACCTGTTCGTGGGTGAATAACCCATGGGAGAGACTCTACCAAGTCTTTAGCTCACTGTCCCTTTCCCAGAGAAGAAATTTCCCTGCATATCAATCTTTGTCCTGCCCAGGGGCAGTCCAGCACCGAAATTCTAGGCAATTCTCCTCTGAATAAGAGTACCAACAGCAACCCCATAAAGGTGTTTCAGCCTTGTTGGGCATCATCAGTGAGGTGGAGCTGTGCCTTTCTAAGAACAGTGAGCAAGGGGTCCACGTCTGGATCACCCTGGTAACTTAGGGTGAGACCCAAAGTTGATTTATGCAAAACAATGGGGGGTCTGGGAATCTCTCTACCAGCCCGAACACAGCCCAATGACCTGTTCTTGGGTGAATAACCCCTAGGAGAGACTCTACCAAGTCTTTAGCTCACTGCCCCATTCACAGAGAAGACATCCACACATATCAGTCTTTTTCCTGCCCTGGGGCAGTCCAGCACCGAAATTCTATGCGATTATTCTCTGAACAAGAGTACCAACAGCAACCCCATACACGTGTTTCAGCCTTGTTGGGCATCATCAGTGAGGTGAAGCTGTGCCTTTCTAAGAACAGTGAGCAAGGGGTCCACGTCTGGATCACCCTGGTAGCTTAGGGTGAGGCCCAAAGTTAATTTATGCAAAACAATGGGGGGTCTGGGAATTTCTCTACCAGCACGCACACAGCCCAATGAACTGTTCTTGGGTGAATAAACCCTGGGAGAGACTCTACCAAGTCTTTAGCTCACTGTCCCTTTCCCAGAGAAGAAATGTCCCCGCATATCAATCTTTGTCCTGCCCAGGGGCAGTCCAGCACCGAAATTCTAGGCAATTCTCCTCTGAATAAGAGTACCAACAGCAACCCCATAATGGTGTTTCAGCCTTGTTGGGCATCATCAGTGTGGTGAAGTTGTGACCCTCTAAGAACAGTGAGCAAGGGGTCCACGTCTGGATCACCCTGGTAACTTAGGGTGAGACCAAAAGTTAATTTATCCAAAATGAAGGGGGGTCTGGGAATTTGTCTACCAGCCCGAACACAGCCCAATGACCTGTTCGTGGGTGAATAACCCATGGGAGAGACTCTACCAAGTCTTTAGCTCACTGCCCCATTCACAGAGAAGAAATTACCACACATATAAGTCTTTGTCCTGCCCAGGGGCAGTCCATCACCGAAATTCTATGCAATTATTCTCTGAACAAGAGTACCAACAGCAACCCCATACACGTGTTTCAGCCTTGTTGGGCATCATCAGTGAGGTGAAGCTGTGCCTTTCTAAGAACAGTGAGCAAGGGGTCCACGTCTGGATCACCCTGGTAGCTTAGGGTGAGGCCCAAAGTTAATTTATGCAAAACAATGGGGGGTCTGGGAATCTCTCTACCAGCACAAACACAGCCTAATGACCTGTTCTTGGGTGAATAACCCCTAGGAGAGACTCTACCAAGTCTTTAGCTCACTGTCCCTTTCACAGAGAAGAAATGTCCCCGCATATCAGTCTTTGTCCTGCCCAGAGGCAGTCCAGCACTGAAATGCTAGGCAATTCTCCTCTGAACAAGAGTACCAACAGCAACCCCACACATGTGTTTCAGCCTTGTTGGGCATCATCAGTGAGGTGAAACTATGCCTCTCTAAGAACAGTGAGCAAGGGGTCCACGTCTGGCTCGCCTTGGTAACTTAGGGTGAGACCCAAAGTTAATTTATCCAAAAAAAAGGGGGGTATGGGAATTTGTCTACCAGCCCGAACACAGCCCAATTACCTGTTCGTGGGTGAATAACCCATGGGAGAGACTCTACCAAGTCTTTAGCTCACTGCCCCATTCACAGAGAAGAAATTTCCACACATATCAGTCTTTATCCTGCCCATGGGCAGTCCAGCACCAAAATGCTAGGCAATTCTCCTCTGAACAAGGCTACCAACAGAAACCCCATACATATGTGTCAGCCTTGCTGGGCATCATCAATGAGATGAATCTTTGCCTCTCTAAGAACAGTGAGCAAAGGGTCCACGTCTGGATCGCCCTGGTAACTTAGGGTGAGACCCAAAGTTAATTTATCCAAAACGAAGGGGGGTCTGGGAATTTCTCTACCAGCCCGAACACAGCCCAATGACCTCTTCTTGGGTGAATAACCCATGGGAGAGACTCTACCAAGTCTTTAGCTCACTGCCCCATTCACAGAGAAGAAATTTCGACAGATATCAGTCTTTGTCCTGCCCAGGGGCAGTCCAGCACCGAAATTCTAGGCAATTCTCCTCTGAATAAGAGTACCAACAGCAACCCCATAAAGGTGTTTCAGCCTTGTTGGGCATCATCAGTGAGGTGGAGCTGTGCCTTTCTAAGAACAGTGAGCAAGGGGTCCACGTCTGGATCACCCTGGTAACTTAGGGTGAGACCCAGAGTTGATTTATGCAAAACAATGGGGGGTCTGGGAATCTCTCTACCAGCCCGAACACAGCCCAATGACCTGTTCTTGGGTGAATAACCCCTGGGAGTTACTCTACCAAGTCTTTAGCTCACTGTCCCTTTCACAGAGAAGAAATGTCCCCGCATATCAGTCTTTGTCCTGCCCAGGGGCAGTCCAGCACCAAAATGCTTGGCAATTCTCCTCTGAACAAGAGTACCAACAGCAACCCCATACATGTGTTTCAGCCTTGTTGGGCATCATCAGTGAGGTGAAGCGATGCCTCTCTAAGAGCAATGAGCAAGGGGTCCACCTCTGGATCACCCTGGTAACTTAGGGTGAGACCCAAAGTTCATTTATGCAAAACAAATGGGGGTCTGGGAATATCTCTACCAGCACGAACAAAGCCCAATGACCTGTTCTTGGGTGAATAACCCCTGGGAGAGACTCTACCAAGTCTTTAGCTCACTGTCCCTTTCACAGAGAAGAAATGTTCCCGCGTATCAGTCTTTGTCCGCCCAGGGCCAGTCCAGCACCGAAATGCTAGGCAATTCTCCTCTGAACAAGAGTACCAACAGCAACCCTATACACGTGTTTCAGCCTTGTTGGGCATCATCAGTGAGGTGAAGCTGTGCCTCTCTAAGAACAGTGAGCAAGGGGTCCACGTCTGGATTGCCCTGGTAACTTAGGGTTAGACCCAAATTTAATTTATCTAAAATAATCGGGGGTCTTGGAATCTATCTACCATCACGAACACAGCCCAATTACCTTTTCGTGGGTGAATAACCTCTGGGAGACACTCTACCAAGTCTTTAGCTCAGTGTCCCTTTCCAGAGAAGAAATGTCCCCGCATATCAGTCTTTGTCCTGCCCAGGGGCAGTCCAGCACTGAAATGCTAGACAATTCTCCTCTGAACAAGACTACCAACAGAAACCCCATACATATGTGTCAGCCTTGCTGGGCATCATCAATGAGGTGAAGCTGTGCCTCTCTACGAACAGTGAGCTAAGGGTCCACGTCTGGATCGCCCTGGTAACTTAGGGTGAGACCCAAAGTTTTTTTTATTCAAAACAATGGGGGGTCTTGGAATCTCTCTACCAGCACGTACACAGCCCAATGACCTGTTCTTGGGTGAATAACCCCTGGGAGAGACTCTACCAAGTCTTTAGCTCACTGTCCCATTCACAGAGAAGAAATGTCTCCACATATCAGTCTTTGTCCTGCCAAAGGGCAGTCCAGCACCAAAATGGTAGGCAATTCTCCTCTGAACAAGAGTACCAACAGCAACCCCATACATGTGTTTCAGCCTTGTTGGGCATAATCAGTGAGGTGAAGCGGTGCCTCTCCAAGAGCAGTGAGCAAGGTGTCCACCTCTGGATTACCCTGGTAACTTAGGGTGAGACCCAAAATTAATTTATACAAAACAAATGGGGTCTGGGAATATCTCTACCAGCACGAACACAGCCCAATGACCTGTTCTTGGGTGAATAACCCCTGGGAGAGACTCTACCAAGTTTTTAACTCACTGTCCCATTCACAGAGAAGAAATGTCCCCACATATCAGTCTTTGTCCTGCCCAGGGGCAGTCCAGCACCGAAATGCTAGGCAATTCTCCTCTGAACAAGAGTACCAACAGCAACCCCATACACGTGTTTCAGCTTTGTTGGGCATCATCAGTGAGGTGAAGCTGTGCCTCTCTAAGAACAGTCTGCAGGGGGTCCACGTCTGGATCGCCCAGGTAACTTAGGGTTAGACCCAAATTTAATGTATCTAAAACAATGGGGGGTCTGGGAATTTCTCTACCAGCACGCACACAGGCCAATGAACTGTTCTTGGGTGAACAACCCCTGGGAGAGACTCTACCAAGTCTTTAGCTCACTGTCCCTTTCCCAGAGAAGAAATTTCCCCGCATATCAATCTTTGTCCTGCCCAGGGGCAGTCCAGCACTGAAATTCTAGGCAATACTCCTCTGAACAAGACTACCAACAGAAACCCCATACATATGTGTCAGCCTTGCTTGGCATCATCAATGAGGTGAAGCTTTGCCTCTCTAAGAACAGTGAGCAAAGGGTCCACGTCTGGATAGCCCTGGTAACTTAGGGTGAGACCCAAAGTTAATTTATGCATAACAATGGGGGGTCTGGTAATCTCTCTACCAGCACAAACACAGCCCAATGACCTGTTCTTGGGTGAATAACCCCTGGGAGAGACTCTACCAAGTCTTTAGCTCACTGTCCCAATCACAGAGAAGAAATGTCCCCGCATATCAGTCTTTGTCCTGCCCAGGGGCAGTCCAGCACCGAAATGCTAGGCAATTCTCCTCTGAACAAGAGTACTAACAGCAACCCCATACACGTGTTTCAGCTTTGTTGGGCATCATCAGTGAGGTGAAGCTGTGCCTCTCTAAGAACAGTGTGCAGGGGGTCCACGTCTGGATCGCCCTGGTAACTTAGGGTTAGACCCAAATTTAATTTATATAAAACAATAAGGGGTCTGGGAATTTCTCTACCAGCACGAACACAGCCCAATTACCTTTTCTTGGGTGAATAACCTCTGGGAGAGACTCTACCAAGTCTTTAGCTCAATGTCCCTTTCACAGAGAAGAAATGTCCCCGCATATCAGTCTTTGTCCTGCCAAGGGGCAGTCCAGCACCAAAATGGTATGCAATTCTCTTCTGAACAAGACTCCCAACAGAAACACCATACATATGTGTCAGCCTTGCAGAAACGCCATACATATGTGTCAGCCTTGCTGGGCATCATCAATGAGGTGAAGCTGTGCCTCTCTAAGAACAGTGAGCAAAGGGTCCACGTCTGGATAGCCCTGGTAACTTAGGGTGAGACCCAAAGTTAATTTATGCATAACAATGGGGTGTCTGTTAATCTCTCTACCAGCACAAACACAGCCCAATGACCTGTTCTTGGGTCAATAACGCATGGGAGAGACTCTACCAAGTCTTTAGCTCACTGCCCCATTCACAGAGAAGAAATTTACATATCAGTCTTTGTCCTGCCCAGGGGCAGTCCAGCACCGAAATTCTATGCAATTATTCTCTGAACAAGAGTACCAACAGCAACCCCATACATGTGTTTCAGCCTTGTTGGGGATCATCAGTGAGGTGAAGCTGTGCCTTTCTAAGAACAGTGAGCAAGGGGTCCACGTCTGGATCACCCTGGTAGCTTAGGGTGAGGCCCAAAGTGAATTTATGCAAAACAACGGAGGGTCTGGGAATTTGTCTACCAGCCCGAACACAGCCCATGGACCTGTTCGTGGGTGAATAACCCATGGGAGAGACTCTACCAAGTCTTTAGCTCACTGTCCCTTTCCCAGAGAAGAAATTTCCCTGCATATCAATCTTTGTCCTGCCCAGGGGCAGTCCAGCACCGAAATTCTAGGCAATTCTCCTCTGAATAAGAGTACCAACAGCAACCCCATAAAGGTGTTTCAGCCTTGTTGGGCATCATCAGTGAGGTGGAGCTGTGCCTTTCTAAGAACAGTGAGCAAGGGGTCCACGTCTGGATCACCCTGGTAACTTAGGGTGAGACCCAAAGGTGATTTATGCAAAACAATGGGGGGTCTGGGAATCTCTCTACCAGCCCGAACACAGCCCAATGACCTGTTCTTGGGTGAATAACCCCTAGGAGAGACTCTACCAAGTCTTTAGCTCACTGCCCCATTCACAGAGAAGACATCCACACATATCAGTCTTTTTCCTGCCCTGGGGCAGTCCAGCACCGAAATTCTATGCAATTATTCTCTGAACAAGAGTACCAACAGCAACCCCATACACGTGTTTCAGCCTTGTTGGGCATCATCAGTGAGGTGAAGCTGTGCCTTTCTAAGAACAGTGAGCAAGGGGTCCACGTCTGGATCACCGTGGTAGCTTAGGGTGAGGCCCAAAGTTAATTTATGCAAAACAATGGGGGGTCTGGGAATTTCTCTACCAGCACGCACACAGCCCAATGAACTGTTCTTGGGTGAATAAACCCTGGGAGAGACTCTACCAAGTCTTTAGCTCACTGTCCCTTTCCCAGAGAAGAAATGTCCCCGCATATCAATCTTTGTCCTGCCCAGGGGCAGTCCAGCACCGAAATTCTAGGCAATTCTCCTCTGAATAAGAGTACCAACAGCAACCCCATAATGGTGTTTCAGCCTTGTTGGGCATCATCAGTGTGGTGAAGTTGTGACTCTCTAAGAACAGTGAGCAAGGGGTCCACGTCTGGATCACCCTGGTAACTTAGGGTGAGACCAAAAGTTAATTTATCCAAAATGAAGGGGGGTCTGGGAATTTGTCTACCAGCCCGAACACAGCCCAATGACCTGTTCGTGGGTGAATAACCCATGGGAGAGACTCTACCAAGTCTTTAGCTCACTGCCCCATTCACAGAGAAGAAATTACCACACATATAAGTCTTTGTCCTGCCCAGGGGCAGTCCAGCACCGAATTTCTATGCAATTATTCTCTGAACAAGAGTACCAACAGCAACCCCATACACGTGTTTCAGCCTTGTTGGGCATCATCAGTGAGGTTAAGCTGTGCCTTTCTAAGAACAGTGAGCAAGGGGTCCACGTCTGGATCACCCTGGTAGCTTAGGGTGAGGCCCAAGTTAATTTATGCAAAACAATGGGGGGTCTGGGAATCTCTCTACCAGCACAAACACAGCCTAATGACCTGTTCTTGGGTGAATAACCCCTAGGAGAGACTCTACCAAGTCTTTAGCTCACTGTCCCTTTCACAGAGAAGAAATGTCCCCGCATATCAGTCTTTGTCCTGCCCAGAGGCAGTCCAGCACTGAAATGCTAGGCAATTCTCCTCTGAACAAGAGTACCAACAGCAACCCCACACATGTGTTTCAGCCTTGTTGGGCATCATCAGTGAGGTGAAACTATGCCTCTCTAAGAACAGTAAGCAAGGGATCCACGTCTGGCTCGCCTTGGTAACTTAGGGTGAGACCCAAAGTTAATTTATCCAAAAAAAAGGGGGGTATGGGAATTTGTCTACCAGCCCGAACACAGCCCAATTACCTGTTCGTGGGTGAATAACCCATGGGAGAGACTCTACCAAGTCTTTAGCTCACTGCCCCATTCACAGAGAAGAAATTTGCACACATATCAGTCTTTATCCTGCCCATGGGCAGTCCAGCACCAAAATGCTAGGCAATTCTCCTCTGAACAAGGCTACCAACAGAAACCCCATACATATGTGTCAGCCTTGCTGGGCATCATCAATGAGATGAATCTTTGCCTCTCTAAGAACAGTGAGCAAAGGGTCCACGTCTGGATCGCCCTGGTAACTTAGGGTGAGACCCAAAGTTAATTTATCCAAAACGAAGGGGGGTCTGGGAATTTCTCTACCAGCCCGAACACAGCCCAATGACCTCTTCTTGGGTGAATAACCCATGGGAGAGACTCTACCAAGTCTTTAGCTCACTGCCCCATTCACAGAGAAGAAATTTCGACAGATATCAGTCTTTGTCCTGCCCAGGGGCAGTCCAGCACTGAAATTCTAGGCAATTCTCCTCTGAATAAGAGTACCAACAGCAACCCCATAAAGGTGTTTCAGCCTTGTTGGGCATCATCAGTGAGGTGGAGCTGTGCCTTTCTAAGAACAGTGAGCAAGGGGTCCACGTCTGGATCACCCTGGTAACTTAGGGTGAGACCCAGAGTTGATTTATGCAAAACAATGTGGGGTCTGGGAATCTCTCTACCAGCCCGAGCACAGCCCAATGACCTGTTCTTGGGTGAATAACCCCTGGGAGTTACTCTACCAAGTCTTTAGCTCACTGTCCCTTTCACAGAGAAGAAATGTCCCCGCATATCAGTCTTTGTCCTGCCCAGGGGCAGTCCAGCACCAAAATGCTTGGCAATTCTCCTCTGAACAAGAGTACCAACAGCAACCCCATACATGTGTTTCAGCCTTGTTGGGCATCATCAGTGAGGTGAAGCGATGCCTCTCTAAGAGCAATGAGCAAGGGGTCCACCTCTGGATCACCCTGGTAACTTAGGGTGAGACCCAAAGTTCATTTATGCAAAACAAATGGGGGTCTGGGAATATCTCTACCAGCACGAACAAAGCCCAATGACCTGTTCTTGGGTGAATAACCCCTGGGAGAGACTCTACCAAGTCTTTAGCTCACTGTCCCTTTCACAGAGAAGAAATGTTCCCGCGTATCAGTCTTTGTCCGCCCAAGGCCAGTCCAGCACCGAAATGCTAGGCAATTCTCCTCTGAACAAGAGTACCAACAGCAACCCTATACACGTGTTTCAGCCTTGTTGGGCATCATCAGTGAGGTGAAGCTGTGCCTCTCTAAGAACAGTGAGCAAGGGGTCCACGTCTGGATTGCCCTGGTAACTTAGGGTTAGACCCAAATTTAATTTATCTAAAATAATCGGGGGTCTTGGAATCTATCTACCAGCACGAACACAGCCCAATTACCTTTTCGTGGGTGAATAACCTCTGGGAGACACTCTACCAAGTCTTTAGCTCAGTGTCCCTTTCACAGAGAAGAAATGTCCCCGCATATCAGTCTTTGTCCTGCCCAGGGGCAGTCCAGCACTGAAATGCTAGACAATTCTCCTCTGAACAAGACTACCAACAGAAACCCCATACATATGTGTCAGCCTTGCTGGGCATCATCAATGAGGTGAAGCTGTGCCTCTCTACGAACAGTGAGCTAAGGGTCCACGTCTGGATCGCCCTGGTAACTTAGGGTGAGACCCAAAGTTTTTTTTATTCAAAACAATGGGGGGTCTTGGAATCTCTCTACCAGCACGTACACAGCCCAATAACCTGTTCTTGGGTGAATAACCCCTGGGAGAAACTCTACCAAGTCTTTAGCTCACTGTCCCATTCACAGAGAAGAAATGTCTCCACATATCAGTCTTTGTCCTGCCAAAGGGCAGTCCAGCACCAAAATGGTAGGCAATTCTCCTCTGAACAAGAGTACCAACAGCAACCCCATACATGTGTTTCAGCCTTGTTGGGCATAATCAGTGAGGTGAAGCGGTGCCTCTCCAAGAGCAGTGAGCAAGGGGTCCACCTCTGGATTACCCTGGTAACTTAGGGTGAGACCCAAAATTAATTTATACAAAACAAATGGGGTCTGGGAATATCTCTACCAGCACGAACACAGCCCAATGACCTGTTCTTGGGTGAATAACCCCTGGGAGAGACTCTACCAAGTTTTTAGCTCACTGTCCCATTCACAGAGAAGAAATGTCCCCACATATCAGTCTTTGTCCTGCCCAGGGGCAGTCCAGCACCGAAATGCTAGGCAATTCTCCTCTGAACAAGAGTACCAACAGCAACCCCATACACGTGTTTCAGCTTTGTTGGGCATCATCAGTGAGGTGAAGCTGTGCCTCTCTAAGAACAGTGTGCAGGGGGTCCACGTCTGGATCGCCCAGGTAACTTAGGGTTAGACCCAAATTTAATGTATCTAAAACAATGGGGGGTCTGGGAATTTCTCTACCAGCACGCACACAGGCCAATGAACTGTTCTTGGGTGAACAACCCCTGGGAGAGACTCTACTAAGTCTTTAGCTCACTGTCCCTTTCCCAGAGAAGAAATTTCCCCGCATATCAATCTTTGTCCTGCCCAGGGGCAGTCCAGCACTGAAATTCTAGGCAATACTCCTCTGAATAAGAGTACCAACAGCAACCCCATAAAGGTGTTTCAGCCTTGTTGGGCATCATCAGTGAGGTGAAGTTGTGACTCTCTAAGAACAGTGAGCAAGGGGTCCACGTCTGGATCGCCCTGGTAACTTAGGGTGAGACCAAAAGTTAATTTATCCAAAATGAAGGGGGGTCTGGGAATTTGTCTCCCAGCCCGAACACAGCCCAATGACCTGTTCGTGGGTGAATAACCCATGGGAGAGACTCTACCAAGTCTTTAGCTCAATGCCCCATTCACAGAGAAGAATTTTCCACACATATAAGACTTTGTCCTGCCCAGGGGCAGTCCAGTACCGAAATTCTATGCAATTATTTTCTGAACAATAGTACCAACAGCAACCCCACACATGTGTTTCAGCCTTGTTGGGCATCATCAGTGAGGTGAAACTATGCCTCTCTAAGAACAGTGAGCAGGGGGTCCACGTCTGGCTCGCCCTGGTAACTTAGGGTGAGACCCAAAGTTAATTTATCCAAAACGAAGGGGGGTCTGGGAATTTTTCTACCAGCCCGAACACAGCCCAATGACCTGTTCGTGGGTGAATAACCCATGGGAGAGACTCTACCAAGTCTTTAGCTCACTGTCTCTTTCACAGAGAAGAAATGTCCCCGCATATCACTCTTAGTCCTGCCCAGGTGCAGTCCAGCACCGAAATGCCACACAATTCTCCTCTGAACAAGAGTACCAACAGCAACACTATACACATGTTTCAGCCTTGTTGGGCATCATCAGTGAGGTGAAGCTGTGCCTCTCTAAGAACAGTGAGCAAGGGGTCCACGTCTGGATTGCCCTGGTAACTTAGGGTTAGACCCAAATTTAATTTATCTAAAACAATCGGGGGTCTGGGAATCTATCTACCAGCACGAACACAGCCCAATTACCTTTTCGTGGGTGAATAACCTCTGGGAGACACTTTACCAAGTCTTTAGCTCAGTGTCCTTTCACAGAGAAGAAATGTCCCCGCATATCAGTCTTTGTCCTGCCCAGGGGCAGTCCAGCACTGAAATGCTAGACAATTCTCCTCTGAACAAGACTATCAAAAGAAACCCCATACATATGTGTCAGCCTTGCTGGGCATCATCAATGAGATGAAGCTGTGCCTCTCTAAGAACAGTGAGCAAAGGGTCCACGTCTGGATCGCCCTGATAACTTAGGGTGAGACCCAAAGTTTTTTTATTCAAAACAATGGGGGGTCTTGGAATCTCTTTACCAGCACGTACACAGCCCAATGACCTGTTCTTGGGTGAATAACCCCTGGGAGAGACTCTACCAAGTCTTTAGCTCACTGTCCCTTTCACGGAGAAGAAATGTCTCCGCATAGCAGTCTTTGTCCTGCCAAGGGGCAGTCCAGCACCAAAATGGTAGGCAATTCTCCTCTGAACAAGAGTACCAACAGCAACCCCATACATGTGTTTCAGCCTTGTTGGGCATAATCAGTGAGGTGAAGCGGTGCCTCTCCAAGAACAGTGAGCAAGGGGTCCACCTCTGGATTACCCTGGTAACTTAGGGTGAGACCCAAAATTAATTTATACAAAACAAATGGGGTCTGGGAATATCTCTACCAGCACGAACACAGCCCAATGACCTGTTCTTGGGTGAATAACCCCTGGGAGAGACTGTACCAAGTTTTTAGCTCACTGTCCCATTCACAGAGAAGAAATGTCACCACATATCAGTCTTTGTCCTGCCCAGGGGCAGTCCAGCACCAAAATGCTAGGCAATTCTCCTCTGAACAAGAGTACCAACAGCAACCCCATACACGTGTTTCAGCTTTGTTGGGCATCATCAGTGAGGTGAAGCTGTGCCTCTCTAAGAACAGTGTGCAGGGGGTCCACGTCTGGATCGCCCTGGTAACTAAGGGTTAGACCCAAATTTAATTTATCTAAAACAATAAGGGGTCTGGGAATTTCTCTACCAGCACGAACACAGCCCAATTACCTTTTCTTGGGTGAATAACCTCTGCGAGAGACTCTACCAAGTCTTTATCTCAATGTCCCTTTCACAGAGAAGAAATGTCCCCGCATATCAGTCTTTGTCCTGCCAAGGGGCAGTCCAGCATCAAAATGGTAGGCAATTCTCTTCTGAACAAGACTCCCAACAGAAACACCATACATATGTGTCAGCCTTGCAGAAACGCCATACATATGTGTCAGCCTTGCTGGGCATCATCAATGAGGTGAAGCTGTGCCTCTCTAAGAACAGTGAGCAAGGGGTCCACGTCTGGATAGCCCTGGTAACTTAGGGTGAGATCAAAAGTTAATTTATGCATAACAATGGGGGGTCTGTTAATCTCTCTCCCAGCACAAACACAGCCCAATGACCTGTTCTTGGGTCAATAACACATGGGAGAGACTCTACCAAGTCTTTAGCTCACTGCCCCATTCACAGAGAAGAAATTTACATATCAGTCTTTGTCCTGCCTAGGGGCAGTCCAGCACCGAAATTCTATGCAATTCTCCTCTGAATAAGAGTACCAACAGCAACCCCATAAAGGTGTCTCAGCCTTGTTGGGCATCATCAGTGAGGTGAAGTTGTGACTCTCTAAGAACAGTGAGCAAGGGGTCCACGTCTGGATCGCCCTGGTAACTTAGGGTGAGACCAAAAGTTAATTTATCCAAAATGAAGGGGGGTCTGGGAATTTGTCTACCAGCCCGAACACAGCCCAATGACCTGTTCGTGGGTGAATAACCCATGGGAGAGACTCTACCAAGTCTTTAGCTCACTGCCCCATTCACAGAGAAGAAATTTCCACACATACAAGTCTTTGTCCTGCCCAGGGGCAGTCCAGTACCGAAATTCTATGCAATTATTTTCTGAACAATAGTACCAACAGCAACCCCATACACGTGTTTCAGCCTTGTTGGGAATCATCAGTGAGGTGGAGCTGTGCCTTTCTAAGAACAGTGAGCAAGGGGTCCTATCTGGATCACCCTGGTAACTTAGGGTGAGACCCAAAGTTGATTTATGCAAAACAATGAGGGGTCTGGGAATCTCTCTACCAGCACGAACACAGCCCAATGACCTGTTCTTGGGTGAATAACCCCTAGGAGAGACTCTATCAAGTCTTTAGCTCACTGTCCCTTTCACAGAGAAGAAATGTCCCCGCATATCAGTCTTTGTCCTGCCCAGGGGCAGTCCAGCACTGAAATGCTAGGCAATTCTCCTCTGAACAAGAGTACCAACAGCAACCCCACACATGTGTTTCAGCCTTGTTGGGCATCATCAGTGAGGTGAAACTATGCCTCTCTAAGAACAGTGAGCAGGGGGGCCACGTCTGGCTCGCCCTGGTAACTTAGGGTGAGACCCAAAGTTAATTTATCCAAAACGAAGGGGGGTCTGGGAATTTTTCTACCAGCCCGAACACAGCCCAATGACCTGTTCGTGGGTGAATAACCCATGGAAGAGACTCTACCAAGTCTTAAGCTCACTGCCCCATTCACAGAGAAGACATTTCCACACATATCAGTCTTTATCTTGCCCATGGGCAGTCCAGCACCAAAATGCTAAGCAATTCTCCTCTGAACAAGAGTACCAACAGCAACCCCACACATGTGTTTCAGCATTGTTGGGCATCATCAGTGAGGTGAAACTATGCCTCTCTAAGAACCGTGAGCAAGGGGTTCACGTGTGGATCGCCCTGATAACTTAGGGTGAGACCCAAAGTTAATGTATGCAAAACAATGGGGGGTCTGGGAATCTCTCTACCAGCACGTACATAGCCCAATGACCTGTTCTTGGGTGAATAACCCCTGGGAGAGACTCTACCAAGTCTTTAGCTCACTGTCCCTTTCACAGAGAAGAAATGTCCCCGCATATCACTCTTTGTCCTGCCCAGGGGCAGTCCAGCACTGAAATTCTAGGCAATTCTCCTCTGAATAAGAGTACCAACAGCAACCCCATAAAGGTGTCTCAGCCTTGTTGGGCATCATCAGTGAGGTGAAGTTGTGACTCTCTAAGAACAGTGAGCAAGGGGTCCACGTCTGGATCGCCCTGGTAACTTAGGTTGAGACCAAAAGTTAATTTATCCAAAATGAAGGGGGGTCTGGGAATTTGTCTACCAGCCCGGACACAGCCCAATGACCTGTTTGTGGGTGAATAACCCATGGGAGAGACTCTACCAAGTCTTTAGCTCACTGCCCCATTCACAGAGAAGAAATTTCCACACATACAAGTCTTTGTCCTGCCCAGGGGCAGTCCAGTACCGAAATTCTATGCAATTATTTTCTGAACAATAGTACCAACAGCAACCCCATACACGTGTTTCAGCCTTGTTGGGAATCATCAGTGAGGTGGAGCTGTGCCTTTCTAAGAACAGTGAGCAAGGGGTCCTATCTGGATCACCCTGGTAACTTAGGGTGAGACCCAAAGTTGATTTATGCAAAACAATGAGGGGTCTGGGAATCTCTCTACCAGCACGAACACAGCCCAATGACCTGTTCTTGGGTGAATAACCCCTAGGATAGACTCTATCAAGTCTTTAACTCACTGTCCCTTTCACAGAGAAGAAATGTCCCCGCATATCAGTCTTTGTCCTGCCCTGGGGCAGTCCAGCACTGAAATGCTAGGCAATTCTCCTCTGAACAAGAGTACCAACAGCAACCCCACACATGTGTTTCAGCCTTGTTGGGCATCATCAATGAGGTGAAACTATGCCTCTCTAAGAACAGTGAGCAGGGGGGCCACGTCTGGCTCGCCCTGGTAACTTAGGGTCAGACCCAAAGTTAATTTATCCAAAACGAAGGGGGGTCTGGGAATTTTTCTACCAGCCCGAACACAGCCCAATGACCTGTTCGTGGGTGAATAACCCATGGAAGAGACTCTACCAAGTCTTTAGCTCACTGCCCCATTCACAGAGAAGACATTTCCACACATATCAGTCTTTATCCTGCCCATGGGCAGTCCAGCACCAAAATGCTAAGCAATTCTCCTCTGAACAAGAGTACCAACAGCAACCCCACACATGTGTTTCAGCATTGTTGGGCATCATCAGTGAGGTAAAACTATGCCTCTCTAAGAACCGTGAGCAAGGGGTTCACGTGTGGATCGCCCTGATAACTTAGGGTGAGACCCAAAGTTAATGTATGCAAAACAATGGGGGGTCTGGGAATCTCTCTACCAGCACGTACACAGCCCAATGACCTGTTCTTGGGTGAATAACCCCTGGGAGAGACTCTACCAAGTCTTTAGCTCACTGTCCCTTTCACAGAGAAGAAATGTCCCCGCATATCACTCTTTGTCCTGCCCAGGGGCATTCCAGCACCGAAATGCCACACAATTCTCCTCTGAACAAGAGTACCAACAGCAACCCTATACACGTGTTTCAGCCTTGTTGGGCATCATCAGTGAGTTGAAGCTGTGCCTCTCTTAGAACAGTGAGCAAGGAGTCCACGTCTGGATTGCCCTGGTAACTTAGGGTTAGACCCAAATTTAATTTATCTAAAACAATCGGGGGTCTGGGAATCTCTCTACCAGCACAAACACAGCCCAATTACCTTTTCTTGGGTGAATAACCTCTGGGAGAGACTCTACCAAGTCTTTAGCTCAATGTCCCTTTCACAGAGAAGAAATGTCCCCGCATATCAGTCTTTGTCCTGCCCAGGGGCAGTCCAGCACTGAAATGCTAGGCAATTCTCCTCTGAACAAGAGTACCAACAGCAACCCCACACATGTGTTTCAGCCTTGTTGGGCATCATCAGTGAGGTGAAACTATGCCTCTCTAAGAACAGTGAGCAAGGGGTCCACGTCTGGCTCGCCCTGGTAACTTAGGGTGAGACCCAAAGTTAATTTATCCAAAACGAAGGGGGGTCTGGGAATTTGTCTACCAGCCCGAACACAGCCCAATGACCTGTTTGTGGGTGAATAACCCATGGGAGAGACTCTACCAAGTATTTAGCTCACTGCCCCATTCACAGAGAAGAAATGTCCACACATATCAGTCTTTATCCTGCCCATGGGCAGTCCAGCACCAAAATGCTAGGCAATTCTCCTCTGAACAAGACTACCAACAGAAACCCCATACATATGTGTCAGCCTTGCTGGGCATCATCAATGAGGTGAAGCTGTGCCTCTCTAAGAACAGTGAGCAAAGGGTCCACGTCTGGATCGCCCTGGTAACTTAGGGTCAGACCCAAAGTTAATTTATGCATAACAATGGGGGGTCTGGTAATCTCTCTACCAGCACAAACACAGCCCAATGACCTGGTCTTGGGTCAATAACCCCTGGGAGATACTCTACCAAGCCGTTAGCTCACTGTCCCTTTCACAGAGAAGAAATGTTCCCGCATATCAGTCTTTGTCCTGCCCAGGGGCAGTCCAGCACCGAAATGCTAGGCAATTCTCCTCTGAATAAGAGTACCAACAGCAACCCAATATAGGTATTTCAGCCTTGTTGGGCATCATCAGTGAGGTGAAGCTGTGCCTCTCTAAGAACAGTGAGCAAGGGGTCCACGTCTGGATCGCCCTGGTAACTTAGGGTGAGACCCAAAGTTAATTTATCCAAAAAAAAGGGGGGTATGGGAATTTCTCTACCAGCCCGAACACAGCCCAATGACCTCTTCTTGGGTGAACAACCCATGGGAGAGACTCTACCAAGTCTTTAGCTCACTGCCCCATTCACAGAGAAGACATTTCCACAGATATCAGTCTTTCTCCTGCCCAGGGGCAGTCCAGCACCGAAATTTTATGCAATTATTCTCTGAACAAGAGTACCAACAGCAACCCCATACACGTGTTTCAGCCTTGTTGGACATCATCAGTGAGGTGAAGCTGTGCCTTTCTAAGAACAGTGAGCAACGGGTCCACGTCCGGATCACCCTGGTAGCTTAGGGTGAGACCATAAATTAATGTATGCAAAACAACGGGGGATCTGGGGATCTCTCTAACAGCACGAACACAGCCCAATGACCTGTTTTTGGGTGAATAACCCCTGGGAGAGACGCTACCAAGTCTTTAGCTCACTGTCCCTTTCACAGAGAAGAAATGTCCCCGCATATCAGTCTTTGTCCTGCCCAGGGGCAGTCCAGCACTGAACTGCTGGGCAAATCTTCTCTGAACTAGAGTACCAACAGCAACCCCATACACGTCTTTCAGCCTTGTTGGGCATCATCAGTGAGGTGAAGCTATGCCTCTCTAAGAACAGTGAGCAAGGGGTCCATGTCTGGATCGCCTTGGTAACTTAGGGTGAGACCCAAAGTTAATTTATGCAAAACAATTGGGGTCTGGGAATCTCTCTACCAGCACGTACACAGCCCAATGACCTGTTCTTGGGTGAATAACCCCTGGGAGTTACTCTACCAAGTCTTTAGCTCACTGTCCCTTTCACAGAGAAGAAATGTCCCCGCATATCAGTCTTTGTCCTGCCCAGGGGCAGTCCAGCACCAAAATGCTAGGCAATTCTCCTCTGAACAAGAGTACCAACAGCAACCCCATGCATGTGTTTCAGCCTTGTTGGGCATCATCAGTGAGGTGAAGCGATGCCTCTCTAAGAGCAATGAGCAAGGGGTCCAAATCTGGATCACCCTGGTAACTTAGGGTGAGACCCAAAGTTAATTTATGCAAAACAAATGGGGGTCTGGGAATATCTCTACCAGCACGAACAAAGCCCAATGACCTCTTCTTGGGTGAACAACCCATGGGAGAGACTCTACCAAGTCTTTAGCTCACTGCCCCATTCACAGAGAAGACATTTCCACAGATATCAGTCTTTCTCCTGCCCAGGGGCAGTCCAGCACCGAAATTTTATGCAATTATTCTCTGAACAAGAGTACCAACAACAACCCCATACACGTGTTTCAGCCTTGTTGGACATCATCAGTGAGGTGAAGCTGTGCCTTTCTAAGAACAGTGAGCAACGGGTCCACGTCCGGATCACCCTGGTAACTTAGGGTGAGACCATAAATTAATGTATGCAAAACAATGGGGGATCTGCGGATCTCTCTAACAGCACGAACACAGCCCAATGACCTGTTTTTGGGTGAATAACCCCTGGGAGAGACGCTACCAAGTCTTTAGCTCACTGTCCCTTTCACAGAGAAGAAATGTCCCCGCATATCAGTCTTTGTCCTGCCCAGGGGCAGTCCAGCACTGAACTGCTGGGCAAATCTTCTCTGAACTAGAGTACCAACAGCAACCCCATACACGTCTTTCAGCCTTGTTGGGCATCATCAGTGAGGTGAAGCTATGCCTCTCTAAGAACAGTGAGCAAGGGTTCCATGTCTGGATCGCCCTGGTAACTTAGGGTGAGACCCAAAGTTAATTTATGCGAAACAATTGGGGTCTGGGAATCTCTCTACCAGCACGTACACAGCCCAATGACCTGTTCTTGGGTGAATAACCCCTGGGAGTTACTCTACCAAGTCTTTAGCTCACTGCCCCATTCACAGAGAAGAAATTTACATATCAGTCTTTGTCCTGCCCAGGGGCAGTCCAGCACCGAAATTCTATGCAATTATTCTCTGAACAAGAGTACCAACAGCAACCCCATACACGTGTTTCAGCCTTGTTGGGCATCATCAGTGAGGTGAAGCCTTGCCTTTCTAAGAACAGTGAGCAAGGGTTCCACGTCTGGATCACCCTGGTAGCTTAGGGTGAGGCCCAAAGTTAATTTATGCAAAACAATGGGTGGTCTGGGAATTCCTCTACCAGCATGCACACAGCCCAATGAACTGTTCTTGGGTGAACAACCCCTGGGAGAGACTCTACCAAGTCTTTAGCTCACTGTCCCTTTCCCAGAGAAGAAATTTCCCCGCATATCAATCTTTGTCCTGCCCAGGGGCAGTCCAGCACTGAAATTCTAGGCAATTCTCCTCTGAATAAGAGTACCAACAGCAACCCCATAAAGGTGTCTCAGCCTTGTTGGGCATCATCAGTGAGGTGAAGTTGTGACTCTCTAAGAACAGTGAGCAAGGGGTCCACGTCTGGATCGCCCTGGTAACTTAGGGTGAGACCAAAAGTTAATTTATCCAAAATGAAGGGGGGTCTGGGAATTTGTCTACCAGCCCGAACACAGCCCAATGACCTGTTCGTGGGTGAATAACCCATGGGAGTGACTCTACCAAGTCTTTAGCTCACTGCCCCATTCACAGAGAAGAAATTTCCACACATACAAGTCTTTGTCCTGCCCAGGGGCAGTCCAGCACTGAAATGCTAGGCAATTCTCCTCTGAACAAGAGTACCAACAGCAACCCCACACATGTGTTTCAGCCTCGTTGGGCATCATCAGTGAAGTGAAACTATGCCTCTCTAAGAACAGTGAGCAGGGGGGCCACGTCTGGCTCGCCCTGGTAACTTAGGGTGAGACCCAAAGTTAATTTATCCAAAACGAAGGGGGGTCTGGGAATTTTTCTACCAGCCCCAACACAGCCCAATGACCTGTTCGTGGGTGAATAACCCATGGAAGAGACTCTACCAAGTCTTTAGCTCACTGTCCCTTTCACAGAGAAGAAATGTCCCCGCATATCACTCTTTGTCCTGCCCAGGGGCATTCCAGCACCGAAATGCCACACAATTCTCCTCTGAACAAGAGTACCAACAGCAACCCTATACACGTGTTTCAGCCTTGTTGGGCATCATCAGTGAGTTGAAGCTGCGCCTCTCTTAGAACAGTGAGCAAGGAGTCCACGTCTGGATTGCCCTGGTAACTTAGGGTTAGACCCAAATTTAATTTATCTAAAACAATCGGGGGTCTGGGAATCTCTCTACCAGCACAAACACAGCCCAATTACCTTTTCTTGGGTGAATAACCTCTGGGAGAGACTCTACCAAGTCTTTAGCTCAATGTCCCTTTCACAGAGAAGAAATGTCCCCGCATATCAGTCTTTGTCCTGCCCAGGGGCAGTCCAGCACTGAAATGCTAGGCAATTCTCCTCTGAACAAGAGTACCAACAGCAACCCCACACATGTGTTTCAGCCTTGTTGGGCATCATCAGTGAGGTGAAACTATGCCTCTCTAAGAACAGTGAGCAAGGGGGCCACGTCTGGCTCGCCCTGGTAACTTAGGGTGAGACCCAAAGTTAATTTATCCAAAACGAAAGGGGGGTCTGGGAATTTGTCTACCAGCCCGAACACAGCCCAATGACCTGTTTGTGGGTGAATAACCCATGGGAGAGACTCTACCAAGTCTTTAGCTCACTGCCCCATTCACAGAGAAGAAATGTCCACACATATCAGTCTTTATCCTGCCCATGGGCAGTCCAGCACCAAAATGCTAGGCAATTCTCCTCTGAACAAGACTACCAACAGAAACCCCATACATATGTGTCAGCCTTGCTGGGCATCATCAATGAGGTGAAGCTGTGCCTCTCTAAGAACAGTGAGCAAAGGGTCCATGTCTGGATCGCCCTGGTAACTTAGGGTCAGACCCAAAGTTAATTTATGCATAACAATGGGGGGTCTGGTAATCTCTCTACCAGCACAAACACAGCCCAATGACCTGGTCTTGGGTCAATAACCCCTGGGAGAGACTCTACCAAGCCGTTAGCTCACTGTCCCTTTCGCAGAGAAGAAATTTTCCCGCATATCAGTCTTTGTCCTGCCCAGGGGCAGTCCAGCACCGAAATGCTAGGTAATTCTCCTCTGAATAAGAGTACCAACAGCAACCCAATATAGGTGTTTCAGCCTTGTTGGGCATCATCAGTGAGGTGAAGCTGTGCCTCTCTAAGAACAGTGAGCAAGGGGTCCACGTCTGGATCGCCCTGGTAACTTAGGGTGAGACCCAAAGTTAATTTATCCCAAAAAAAGGGGGGTATGGGAATTTCTCTACCAGCCCGAACACAGCCCAATGACCTCTTCTTGGGTGAACAACCCATGGGAGAGACTCTACCAAGTCTTTAGCTCACTGCCCCATTCACAGAGAAGACATTTCCACAGATATCAGTCTTTCTCCTGCCCAGGGGCAGTCCAGCACCGAAATTTTATGCAATTATTCTCTGAACAAGAGTACCAACAGCAACCCCATACACGTGTTTCAGCCTTGTTGGACATCATCAGTGAGGTGAAGCTGTGCCTTTCTAAGAACAGTGAGCAACGGGTCCATGTCCGGATCACCCTGGTAACTTAGGGTGAGACCATAAATTAATGTATGCAAAACAAAGGGGGATCTGGGGATCTCTCTAACAGCACGAACACAGCCCAATGACCTGTTTTTGGGTGAATAACCCCTGGGAGAGACGCTACCAAGTCTTTAGCTCACTGTCCCTTTCACAGAGAAGAAATGTCCCCGCATATCAGTCTTTGTCCTGCCCAGGGGCAGTCCAGCACTGAACTGCTGGGCAAATCTTTTCTGAACTATAGTACCAACAGCAACCCCATACACGTCTTTCAGCCTTGTAGGGCATCATCAGTGAGGTGAAGCTATGCCTCTCTAAGAACAGTGAGCAAGGGGTCCATGTCTGGATCGCCTTGGTAACTTAGGGTGAGACCCAAAGTTAATTTATGCAAAACAATTGGGGTCTGGGAATCTCTCTACCAGCACGTACACAGCCCAATGACCTGTTCTTGGGTGAATAACCCCTGGGAGTTACTCTACCAAGTCTTTAGCTCACTGTCCCTTTCACAGAGAAGAAATGTCCCCGCATATCAGTCTTTGTCCTGCCCAGGGGCAGTCCAGCACCAAAATGCTAGGCAATTCTCCTCTGAACAAGAGTACCAACAGCAACCCCATGCATGTGTTTCAGCCTTGTTGGGCATCATCAGTGAGGTGAAGCGATGCCTCTCTAAGAGCAATGAGCAAGGGGTCCAAATCTGGATCACCCTGGTAACTTAGGGTGAGACCCAAAGTTAATTTATGCAAAACAAATGGGGGTCTGGGAATATCTCTACCAGCACGAACAAAGCCCAATGACCTCTTCTTGGGTGAACAACCCATGGGAGAGACTCTACCAAGTCTTTAGCTCACTGCCCCATTCACAGAGAAGACATTTCCACAGATATCAGTCTTTCTCCTGCCCAGGGGCAGTCCAGCACCGAAATTTTATGCAATTATTCTCTGAACAAGAGTACCAACAGCAACCCCATACACGTGTTTCAGCCTTGTTGGACATCATCAGTGAGGTGAAGCTGTGCCTTTCTAAGAACAGTGAGCAACGGGTCCACGTCCGGATCACCCTGGTAACTTAGGGTGAGACCATAAATTAATGTATGCAAAACAATGGGGGATCTGCGGATCTCTCTAACAGCACGAACACAGCCCAATGACCTGTTTTTGGGTGAATAACCCCTGGGAGAGACGCTACCAAGTCTTTAGCTCACTGTCCCTTTCACAGAGAAGAAATGTCCCCGCATATCAGTCTTTGTCCTGCCCAGGGGCAGTCCAGCACTGAACTGCTGGGCAAATCTTCTCTGAACTAGAGTACCAACAGCAACCCCATACACGTCTTTCAGCCTTGTTGGGCATCATCAGTGAGGTGAAGCTATGCCTCTCTAAGAACAGTGAGCAAGGGTTCCATGTCTGGATCGCCCTGGTAACTTAGGGTGAGACCCAAAGTTAATTTATGCGAAACAATTGGGGTCTGGGAATCTCTCTACCAGCACGTACACAGCCCAATGACCTGTTCTTGGGTGAATAACCCCTGGGAGTTACTCTACCAAGTCTTTAGCTCACTGCCCCATTCACAGAGAAGAAATTTACATATCAGTCTTTGTCCTGCCCAGGGGCAGTCCAGCACCGAAATTCTATGCAATTATTCTCTGAACAAGAGTACCAACAGCAACCCCATACACGTGTTTCAGCCTTGTTGGGCATCATCAGTGAGGTGAAGCCTTGCCTTTCTAAGAACAGTGAGCAAGGGTTCCACGTCTGGATCACCCTGGTAGCTTAGGGTGAGGCCCAAAGTTAATTTATGCAAAACAATGGGTGGTCTGGGAATTCCTCTACCAGCATGCACACAGCCCAATGAACTGTTCTTGGGTGAACAACCCCTGGGAGAGACTCTACCAAGTCTTTAGCTCACTGTCCCTTTCCCAGAGAAGAAATTTCCCCGCATATCAATCTTTGTCCTGCCCAGGGGCAGTCCAGCACTGAAATTCTAGGCAATTCTCCTCTGAATAAGAGTACCAACAGCAACCCCATAAAGGTGTCTCAGCCTTGTTGGGCATCATCAGTGAGGTGAAGTTGTGACTCTCTAAGAACAGTGAGCAAGTGGTCCACGTCTGGATCGCCCTGGTAACTTAGGGTGAGACCAAAAGTTAATTTATCCAAAATGAAGGGGGGTCTGGGAATTTGTCTACCAGCCCGAACACAGCCCAATGACCTGTTCGTGGGTGAATAACCCATGGGAGTGACTCTACCAAGTCTTTAGCTCACTGCCCCATTCACAGAGAAGAAATTTCCACACATACAAGTCTTTGTCCTGCCCAGGGGCAGTCCAGCACTGAAATGCTAGGCAATTCTCCTCTGAACAAGAGTACCAACAGCAACCCCACACATGTGTTTCAGCCTCGTTGGGCATCATCAGTGAAGTGAAACTATGCCTCTCTAAGAACAGTGAGCAGGGGGGCCACGTCTGGCTCGCCCTGGTAACTTAGGGTGAGACCCAAAGTTAATTTATCCAAAACGAAGGGGGGTCTGGGAATTTTTCTACCAGCCCCAACACAGCCCAATGACCTGTTCGTGGGTGAATAACCCATGGAAGAGACTCTACCAAGTCTTTAGCTCACTGTCCCTTTCACAGAGAAGAAATGTCCCCGCATATCACTCTTTGTCCTGCCCAGGGGCATTCCAGCACCGAAATGCCACACAATTCTCCTCTGAACAAGAGTACCAACAGCAACCCTATACACGTGTTTCAGCCTTGTTGGGCATCATCAGTGAGTTGAAGCTGTGCCTCTCTTAGAACAGTGAGCAAGGAGTCCACGTCTGGATTGCCCTGGTAACTTAGGGTTAGACCCAAATTTAATTTATCTAAAACAATCGGGGGTCTGGGAATCTCTCTACCAGCACAAACACAGCCCAATTACCTTTTCTTGGGTGAATAACCTCTGGGAGAGACTCTACCAAGTCTTTAGCTCAATGTCCCTTTCACAGAGAAGAAATGTCCCCGCATATCAGTCTTTGTCCTGCCCAGGGGCAGTCCAGCACTGAAATGCTAGGCAATTCTCCTCTGAACAAGAGTACCAACAGCAACCCCACACATGTGTTTCAGCCTTGTTGGGCATCATCAGTGAGGTGAAACTATGCCTCTCTAAGAACAGTGAGCAAGGGGGCCACGTCTGGCTCGCCCTGGTAACTTAGGGTGAGACCCAAAGTTAATTTATCCAAAACGAAAGGGGGGTCTGGGAATTTGTCTACCAGCCCGAACACAGCCCAATGACCTGTTTGTGGGTGAATAACCCATGGGAGAGACTCTACCAAGTCTTTAGCTCACTGCCCCATTCACAGAGAAGAAATGTCCACACATATCAGTCTTTATCCTGCCCATGGGCAGTCCAGCACCAAAATGCTAGGCAATTCTCCTCTGAACAAGACTACCAACAGAAACCCCATACATATGTGTCAGCCTTGCTGGGCATCATCAATGAGGTGAAGCTGTGCCTCTCTAAGAACAGTGAGCAAAGGGTCCATGTCTGGATCGCCCTGGTAACTTAGGGTCAGACCCAAAGTTAATTTATGCATAACAATGGGGGGTCTGGTAATCTCTCTACCAGCACAAACACAGCCCAATGACCTGGTCTTGGGTCAATAACCCCTGGGAGAGACTCTACCAAGCCGTTAGCTCACTGTCCCTTTCGCAGAGAAGAAATTTTCCCGCATATCAGTCTTTGTCCTGCCCAGGGGCAGTCCAGCACCGAAATGCTAGGTAATTCTCCTCTGAATAAGAGTACCAACAGCAACCCAATATAGGTGTTTCAGCCTTGTTGGGCATCATCAGTGAGGTGAAGCTGTGCCTCTCTAAGAACAGTGAGCAAGGGGTCCACGTCTGGATCGCCCTGGTAACTTAGGGTGAGACCCAAAGTTAATTTATCCCAAAAAAAGGGGGGTATGGGAATTTCTCTACCAGCCCGAACACAGCCCAATGACCTCTTCTTGGGTGAACAACCCATGGGAGAGACTCTACCAAGTCTTTAGCTCACTGCCCCATTCACAGAGAAGACATTTCCACAGATATCAGTCTTTCTCCTGCCCAGGGGCAGTCCAGCACCGAAATTTTATGCAATTATTCTCTGAACAAGAGTACCAACAGCAACCCCATACACGTGTTTCAGCCTTGTTGGACATCATCAGTGAGGTGAAGCTGTGCCTTTCTAAAAACAGTGAGCAACGGGTCCATGTCCGGATCACCCTGGTAACTTAGGGTGAGACCATAAATTAATGTATGCAAAACAAAGGGGGATCTGGGGATCTCTCTAACAGCACGAACACAGCCCAATGACCTGTTTTTGGGTGAATAACCCCTGGGAGAGACGCTACCAAGTCTTTAGCTCACTGTCCCTTTCACAGAGAAGAAATGTCCCCGCATATCAGTCTTTGTCCTGCCCAGGGGCAGTCCAGCACTGAACTGCTGGGCAAATCTTTTCTGAACTATAGTACCAACAGCAACCCCATACACGTCTTTCAGCCTTGTAGGGCATCATCAGTGAGGTGAAGCTATGCCTCTCTAAGAACAGTGAGCAAGGGGTCCATGTCTGGATCGCCTTGGTAACTTAGGGTGAGACCCAAAGTTAATTTATGCAAAACAATTGGGGTCTGGGAATCTCTCTACCAGCACGTACACAGCCCAATGACCTGTTCTTGGGTGAATAACCCCTGGGAGTTACTCTACCAAGTCTTTAGCTCACTGTCCCTTTCACAGAGAAGAAATGTCCCCGCATATCAGTCTTTGTCCTGCCCAGGGGCAGTCCAGCACCAAAATGCTAGGCAATTCTCCTCTGAACAAGAGTACCAACAGCAACCCCATACATGTGTTTCAGCTTTGTTGGGCATCATCAGTGAGGTGAAGCGATGCCTCTCTAAGAGCAATGAGCAAGGGGTCCACCTCTGGATCACCCTGGTAACTTAGGGTGAGACCCAAAGTTAATTTATGCAAAACAAATGGGGGTCTGGGAATATCTCTACCAGCACGAACAAAGCCCAATGACCTCTTCTTGGGTGAACAACCCATGGGAGAGACTCTACCAAGTCTTTAGCTCACTGCCCCATTCACAGAGAAGACATTTCCACAGATATCAGTCTTTCTCCTGCCCAGGGGCAGTCCAGCACCGAAATTTTATGCAATTATTCTCTGAACAAGAGTACCAACAGCAACCCCATACACGTGTTTCAGCCTTGTTGGACATCATCAGTGAGGTGAAGCTGTGCCTTTCTAAGAACAGTGAGCAACGGGTCCACGTCCGGATCACCCTGGTAACTTAGGGTGAGACCATAAATTAATGTATGCAAAACAATGGGGGATCTGCGGATCTCTCTAACAGCACGAACACAGCCCAATGACCTGTTTTTGGGTGAATAACCCCTGGGAGAGACGCTACCAAGTCTTTAGCTCACTGTCCCTTTCACAGAGAAGAAATGTCCCCGCATATCAGTCTTTGTCCTGCCCAGGGGCAGTCCAGCACTGAACTGCTGGGAAAATCTTCTCTGAACAAGAGTACCAACAGCATCCCCATACACGTCTTTCAGCCTTGTTGGGCATCATCAGTGAGGTGAAGCTATGCCTCTCTAAGAACAGTGAGCAAGGGGTCCATGTCTGGATCGCCCTGGTAACTTAGGGTGAGACCCAAAGTTAATTTATGCAAAACAATTGGGGTCTGGGAATCTCTCTACCAGCACGTACACAGCCCAATGACCTGTTCTTGGGTGAATAACCCCTGGGAGTTACTCTACCAAGTCTTTAGCTCACTGCCCCATTCACAGAGAAGAAATTTACATATCAGTCTTTGTCCTGCCCAGGGGCAGTCCAGCACCGAAATTCTATGCAATTATTCTCTGAACAAGAGTACCAACAGCAACCCCATACACGTGTTTCAGCCTTGTTGGGCATCATCAGTGAGGTGAAGCCTTGCCTTTCTAAGAACAGTGAGCAAGGGTTCCACGTCTGGATCACCCTGGTAGCTTAGGGTGAGGCCCAAAGTTAATTTATGCAAAACAATGGGTGGTCTGGGAATTCCTCTACCAGCATGCACACAGCCCAATGAACTGTTCTTGGGTGAACAACCCCTGGGAGAGACTCTACCAAGTCTTTAGCTCACTGTCCCTTTCCCAGAGAAGAAATTTCCCCGCATATCAATCTTTGTCCTGCCCAGGGGCAGTCCAGCACTGAAATTCTAGGCAATTCTCCTCTGAATAAGAGTACCAACAGCAACCCCATAAAGGTGTCTCAGCCTTGTTGGGCATCATCAGTGAGGTGAAGTTGGGACTCTCTAAGAACAGTGAGCAAGGGGTCCACGTCTGGATCGCCCTGGTAACTTAGGATGAGAACAAAAGTTAATTTATCCAAAATGAAGGGGGGTCTGGGAATTTGTCTACCAGCCCGAACACAGCCCAATGACCTGTTCGTGGGTGAATAACCCATGGGAGAGACTCTACCAAGTCTTTAGCTCACTGCCCCATTCACAGAGAAGAAATTTCCACACATACAAGTCTTTGTCCTGCCCAGGGGCAGTCCAGCACTGAAATGCTAGGCAATTCTCCTCTGAACAAGAGTACCAACAGCAACCCCACACATGTGTTTCAGCCTTGTTGGGCATCATCAGTGAGGTGAAACTATGCCTCTCTAAGAACAGTGAGCAGGGGGGCCACGTCTGGCTCGCCCTGGTAACTTAGGGTGAGACCCAAAGTTAATTTATCCAAAACGAAGGGGGGTCTTGGAATTTTTCTACCAGCCCCAACACAGCCCAATGACCTGTTTGTGGGTGAATAACCCATGGAAGAGACTCTACCAAGTCTTTAGCTCACTGCCCCATTCACAGAGAAGACATTTCCACACATATCAGTCTTTATCCTGCCCATGGGCAGTCCAGCACCAAAATGCTAAGCAATTCTCCTCTGAACAAGAGTACCAACAGCAACCCCACACATGTGTTTCAGCATTGTTGGGCATCATCAGTGAGGTGAAACTATGCCTCTCTAAGAACCGTGAGCAAGGGGTCCACGTGTGGATCGCCCTGATAACTTAGGGTGAGACCCAAAGTTAATGTATGCAAAACAATGGGGGGTCTGGGAATCTCTCTACCAGCACGTACACAGACCAATGACCTGTTCTTGGGTGAATAACCCCTGGGAGAGACTCTACCAAGTCTTTAGCTCACTGTCCCTTTCACAGAGAAGAAATGTCCCCGCATATCACTCTTTGTCCTGCCCAGGGGCAGTCCAGCACCGAAATGCCACACAATTCTCCTCTGAACAAGAGTACCAACAGCAACCCTATACACTTGTTTCAGCCTTGTTGGGCATCATCAGTGAGTTGAAGCTGTGCCTCTCTTAGAACAGTGAGCAAGGAGTCCACGTCTGGATTGCCCTGGTAACTTAGGGTTAGACCCAAATTTAATTTATCTAAAACAATCGGGGGTCTGGGAATCTCTCTACCAGCACAAACACAGCCCAATTACCTTTTCTTGGGTGAATAACCTCTGGGAGAGACTCTACCAAGTCTTTAGCTCAATGTCCCTTTCACAGAGAAGAAATGTCCCCGCATATCAGTCTTTGTCCTACCCAGGGGCAGTCCAGCACTGAAATGCTAGGCAATTCTCCTCTGAACAAGAGTACCAACAGCAACCCCACACATGTGTTTCAGCCTTGTTGGGCATCATCAGTGAGGTGAAACTATGCCTCTCTAAGAACAGTGAGCAAGGGGTCCACGTCTGGCTCGCCCTGGTAACTTAGGGTGAGACCCAAAGTTAATTTATCCAAAACGAAGGGGGATCTGGGAATTTGTCTACCAGCCCGAACACAGCCCAATGACCTGTTTTGGGTGAATAACCCATGGGAGAGACTCTACCAAGTCTTTAGCTCACTGCCCCATTCACAGAGAAGAAATGTCCACACATATCAGTCTTTATCCTGCCCATGGGCAGTCCAGCACCAAAATGCTAGGCAATTCTCCTCTGAACAAGACTACCAACAGAAACCCCATACATATGTGTCAGCCTTGCTGGGCATCATCAATGAGGTGAAGCTGTGCCTCTCTAAGAACAATGAGCAAAGGGTCCACGTCTGGATCGCCCTGGTAACTTAGGGTCAGACCCAAAGTTAATTTATGCATAACAATGGGGGGTCTGGTAATCTCTCTACCAGCACAAACACAGCCCAATGACCTGGTCTTGGGTCAATAACCCCTGGGAGAGACTCTACCAAGCCGTTAGCTCACTGTCCCTTTCACAGAGAAGAAATGTTCCCGCATATCAGTCTTTGTCCTGCCCAGGGGCAGTCCAGCACCGAAATGCTAGGCAATTCTCCTCTGAATAAGAGTACCAACAGCAACCCAATATAGGTGTTTCAGCCTTGTTGGGCATCATCAGTGAGGTGAAGCTGTGCCTCTCTAAGAACAGTGAGCAAGGGGTCCACGTCTGGATCGCCCTGGTAACTTAGGGTGAGACCCAAAGTTAATTTATCCAAAAAAAAGGGGGGTATGGGAATTTCTCTACCAGCCCGAACACAGCCCAATGACCTCTTCTTGGGTGAACAACCCATGGGAGAGACTCTACCAAGTCTTTAGCTCAGTGCCCCATTCACAGAGAAGACATTTCCACAGATATCAGTCTTTCTCCTGCCCAAGGGCAGTCCAGCACCGAAATGTTATGCAATTATTCTCTGAACAAGAGTACCAACAGCAACCCCATACACGTGTTTCAGCCTTGTTGGACATCATCAGTGAGGTGAAGCTGTGCCTTTCTAAGAACAGTGAGCAACGGGTCCACGTCCGGATCACCCTGGTAACTTAGGGTGAGACCATAAATTAATGTATGCAAAACAATGGGGGATCTGGGGGTCTCTCTAACAGTACGAACACAGCCCAATGACCTGTTTGTGGGTGAATAACCCCTGGGAGAGACGCTACCAAGTCTTTAGCTCACTGTCCCTTTCACAGAGAAGAAATGTCCCCGCGTATCAGTCTTTGTCCTGCCCAGGGGTAGTCCAGCACTGAACTGCTGGGCAAATCTTCTCTGAACTAGAGTACCAACAGCAACCCCATACACGTCTTTCAGCCTTGTTGGGCATCATCAGTGAGGTGAAGCTATGCCTCTCTAAGAACAGTGAGCAAGGGGTCCATGTCTGGATCGCCCTGGTAACTTAGGGTGAGACCCAAAGTTAATTTATGCAAAACAAATGGGGGTCTGGGAATATCTCTACCAGCACGAACAAAGCCCAATGACCTGTTCTTGGGTGAATAACCCGAGGGAGAGACTCTACCAAGTCTTTAGCTCACTGTCCCTTTCACAGAGAAGAAATGTTCCCGCATATCAGTCCTTGTCCTCTCAGGGGCAGTCCAGCACCGAAATGCTAGGCAATTCCCCTCTGAACAAGAGTACCAACAGCAACCCTGTACACGTGTTTCAGCCTTGTTGGGCATCATCAGTGAGGTGAAGCTGTGCCTGTCTAAGAACAGTGAGCAAGGGGTCCACGTCTGGATTGCCCTGGTAATTTAGGGTTAAACCCAAATTTAATTTTTCTAAAACAATCGGGTGTCTGGGAATCTCTCTACCAGCACAAACACAGCCCAATTACCTTTTCGTGGGTGAATAACCTCTGGGAGAGACTCTACCAAGTCTTTAGCTCAGTGTCCCTTTCACAGAGAAGAAATGTCCCCGCATATCAGTCTTTGTCCTGCCCAGGGGCAGTCCAGCACTGAAATGCTAGACAATTCTCCTCTGAACAAGACTACCAACAGAAACCCCATACATATGTGTCAGCCTTGCTGGGCATCATCAATGAGGTGAAGCTGTGCCTCTCTAAGAACAGTGAGCAAAGGGTCCACGTCTGGATCGCCCTGGTAACTTAGGGTGAGACCCAAAGTTAATTGATGCATAACAATGGGTGGTCTGATAATCTCTCTACCAGCACAAACACAGCCCAATAACCTGTTCTTGGGTGAATAACCCCTAGGAGAGACTCTACCAAGTCTTAAGCTCACTGTCCCTTTCACAGAGAAGAAATGTCCCCGCATATAAGTATTTGTCCTGTCCAGGCGCAGTCCAGCACCGAAATTCTAGGCAATTCTCCTCTGAATAAGAGTACCAACAGCAACCCCATTTGGGTGTTTCAGCCTTGTTGGCCATCATCAGTGAGGTGAAGCTGTGCCTCTCTAAGAACAGTGAGCAAAGGGTCCACGTCTGTATCGCCCTGGTAACTTAGGGTGAGACCCGAAGTTAATTTATCCAAAATGAAGGGGGGTCTGGGAATTTCTCTACCAGCACGAACAAAGCCCAATGACCTGTTCTTGGGTGAATAACCAATTGGAGAGACTCTACCAAGTCTTTAGCTCACTGCCCCATTCACAGAGAAGAAATGTCCACACATATCAGTCTTTGTCCTGCCCAGGGGCAGTCCACCACCGAAATTCTATGCAATTATTCTCTGAACAAGAGTACCAACAGCAACCCTATACACGTGTTTCAGCCTTGTTGGGCATCATCTGTGAAGTGAAGCTGTGCCTCTCTAAGAACAGTGAGCAAAGGGTCCACGTCTGGATCGCCCTGGTAACTTAGGGTGAGACCCAAAGTTAATTTATGCATAACAAGGGGGGTCTGGTAATCTCTCTACCAGCACGAACACAGCCCAATGACCTGGTCTTGGGTCAATAACTCCTGCGAGAGACTCTACCAAGCCGTTAGCTAACTGTCCATTTCACAGAGAAGAAATGTCCCTCATATCAGTCTTTGTCCTGCTCAGGGGCAGTCCAGCACTGCAATGCTTGGCAATTCTCCTCTGAATAAGAGTACCAACAGTAACCCCATATAGGTGTTTCAGCCTTGTTGGGCATCATCAGTGAGGTAAAGCTGTGCCTCTCTAAGAACAGTGAGCAAGATGTCCACGTCTGGATCGCCCTGGTAACGTAGGGTGAGACACAAAGTTAATTTATCCAAAACGAAGGGCGGGGGTCCTGGAATTTCTCTACCAGCCCGAACACAGCCAATGACCTGTTCTTGGGTGAATAACCCATGGGAGTGACTCTGCCAATTCTTTAGCTCACTGCCCCATTCACAGAGAAGACATTTCCACACATATCAGTCTTTGTCCTGCCCAGGGGCAGTCCAGCACCGAAATTCTATGCAATTCTCCTCTGAACAAGAGTACCAACAGCAGCCCCATATGGGTGTTTCAGCCTTGTTGGGCATCATCTGTGAGGTGAAGCTGTGCCTCTCCAAGAACAGTGAGCAAGGGGGCCACGTCTGGATCACCCTGGTAACTTAGGGTGAGACCCAAAGTTAATTTATGCATAACAATGCGGGGTCTGGTAATCTCTCTACCAGCACAAACACAGCCCAATGACCTGGTCTTGGGTCAATAACTCCTGGGAGAGACTCTACCAAGCCGTTAGCTCACTGTCCGTTTCACAGAGAAGAAATGTCCCCGCATATCAGTCTTTGTCCTGCTCAGGGGAAGTCCAGCACCGAAATGCTTGGCAATTCTCCTCTGAACTAGAGTACCAACAGCAAACCCATACACGTCTTTCAGCCTTGTTGGGCATCATGAGTGAGGTGAAGCTGTGCGTCTCTAAGAGCAGTGAGCAAGGGATCCACCTCTGGATCTCCTTGGTAACTTAGGGTGAGACCAAAAGTTAATTTATGCAAAACAATGGGGGGGTCTGGGAATCTCTTCGCCAGCACGTACACAGCCCAATGACATGTTCTTGGCTGAATAAACCTGGGAGAGATACTACCAAGTCTTTAGCTCACTGTCCCTTTCACAGAGAAGAAATGTCCCCGCATATCAGTCTTTGTCCTGCCCAGGGGCAGTCCAGCACCAAAATGCTAGGCAATTCTCCTCTGAACAAGAGTACCAACAGCAACCCCATACACGTGTTTCAGCCTTGTTGGGCATAATCAGTGAGGTGAAGCTGTGCGTCTCTAAGAGCAGTGATCAAGGGGTCCACCTCTGGATCTCCCTGGTAACTTAGGGTGAGACCAAAAGTTAATTTATGCAAAACAAATGAGGGTCTGGGAATATCTCTACCAGCACGAACACAGCCCAATGACCTGTTCTTGGGTGAATAACCCCTGGGAGAGACTCTACCAAGTCTATAGCTCACTGTCCCTTTCACAGAGAAGACATTTCCACACAGATCAGTCTTTTTCCTGCCCAGGGGCAGTCCAGCACCGAAATGCTAGGCAATTCTCCTCTGAACAAGAGTACCAACAGCAACCCTGTACACGTGTTTCAGCCTTGTTGGGCATCATCAGTGAGGTGAAGCTGTGCCTCTCTAAGAACAGTGAGCAAGGGGTCCACGTCTGGATTGCCCTGGTAACTTAGGGTTAGACCCAAATTTAATTTTTCTAAAACAATCGGGTGTCTGGGAATCTCTCTACCAGCACGAACACAGCCCAATTACCTTTTCGTGGGTGAATAACCTCTGGGAGAGACTCTACCAAGTCTTTAGCTCAGTGTCCCTTTCACAGAGAAGTAATGTCCTCGCATATCAGTCTTTGTCCTGCCCAGGGGATGTCCAGCACTGAAATGCTAGACAATTCTCCTATGAACAAGACTACCAACAGAAACCCCATACATATGTGTCAGCCTTGCTGGGCATCATCAATGAGGTGAAGCTGTGCCTCTCTACGAACAGTGAGCAAAGGGTCCACGTCTGGATCGCCCTGGTAACTTAGGGTGAGACCCAAAGTTAATTTATGCATAACAATGGGGGGTCTGGTAATCTCTCTACCAGCACAAACACAGCCCAATAACCTGTTCTTTGGTGAATAACCCCTAGGAGAGACTCTACCAAGTCTTAAGCTCACTGTCCCTTTCACAGAGAAGAAATGTCCCCGCATATAAGTCTTTGTCCTGTCCAGGCGCAGTCCAGCACCGAAATTCTAGGCAATTCTCCTCTGAATAAGAGTACCAACAGCAACCCCACTTGGCTGTTTCAGCCTTGTTGGCCATCATCAGTGAAGTGAAGCTGTGCCTCTCTAAGAACAGTGAGCAAAGGGTCCACGTCTGGAAAGCCCTGGTAACTTAGGGTGAGACCCAAAGTTAATTTATGCAAAACAATGGGGGAGGTCGGGGAATCTCTCTACCAGCACAAACACAGCCCAATGACCAGTTCTTGGGTGAATAACCCCTGGGAGAGACTCTACCAAGTCTTTAACTCACTGTCCCTTTCACCGAGAAGACATGTCCCCGTATATCAGTCTCTGTCCTGCCCAGGGGCAGTCCAGCACCAAAATGCTAGGCAATTCTCCACTGAACAAGAGTAGGAACAGCAACCCCATACACGTTGTTCAGTCTTGTTGGGCATCATCAGTGAGGTGAAGCTGTGCCTCTCTAAGAACAGTGAGCAAGGGGTCCACATCAGGCGCGCCCTGGTAAGATAGGGTGAGACCCAAAGTTACTTTATGCAAAACAACTGGGGGTCTGGGAATCTCTCTACCAGCACAAACACAGCCGAATAACCTGTTCTTGGGTGAATAACACCTAGGAGAGACTCTACCAAGTCTTAAGCTCACTGTCCCTTTCACAGAGAAGAAATGTCCCCGCATATCAGTCTTTGTCCTGCTCAGGGGCAGTCCAGCACCGCAATGCTTGGCAATTCTCCTCTGAATAAGAGTACCATCAGTAACCCCATATAGGTGTTTCAGCCTTGTTGGGCATCATCAGTGAGGTAAAGCTGTGCCTCTCTAAGAACAGTGAGCAAGATGTCCACGTCTGGATCGCCCTGGTAACGTAGGGTGAGACACAAAGTTAATTTATCCAAAACGAAGGGGGGGTCTGGGAATTTCTCTACCAGCCCGAACACAGCCAACGACCTGTTCTTGGGTGAATAACCCATGGGAGTGACTCTGCCAAGTCTTTAGCTCACTGCCCCATTCACAGAGAAGACATTTCCACACATATCAGTCTTTGTCCTGCCCAGGGGCAGTCCAGCACCGAAATTCTATGCAATTATTCTCTGAACAAGAGTACCAACAGCAACCCCATACACGTGTTTCAGCCTTGTTGGGCATCATCAGTGAGGTGAAGCTGTGCCTTTCCAAGAACAGTGAGCAAGGGGGCCACGTCTGGATCACCCTGGTAAATTAGGTTAAGACCATAAGTTAATTTATGCAAAACAATGGGGGGTCTGGGAATCTCTCTACCAGCACAAATACAGCCCAATGACCTGTTCTTGGGTGAATAACCCCTGGGAGAGACTCTACCAAGTCTTTAGCTCACTGTCCCTTTCACAGAGAAGAAATGTCCCCGCATTTCAGTCTTTGTCCTGTCCAGGCGCAGTCCAGCACCGAAATTCTAGGCAATTCTCCTCTGAATAAGACTACCAACAGCAACCCCATTTGGGTGTTTCAGCCTTGTTGGCCATCATCAGTGAGGTGAAGCTGTGCCTCTCTAAGAACAGTGAGCAAAGGATCCACGTCTGGATCGCCCTGCTAACTTAGGGTGAGACCCAAAGTTAATTTATCCAAAATGAAGGGGGGTCGGGGAATTTCTTTACCAGCCCGAACACAGCCCACTGACCTGTTCTTGGGTGAATAACCAATTGGAGAGACTCTACCAAGTCTTTAGCTCACTGCCCCATTCACAGAGAAGACATTTCCACACATATCAGTCTTTGCCCTGCCCAGGGGCAGTCCAGCACCGAAATTCTATGCAATTATTCTCTGAACAAGAGTACCAACAGCAACCCCATATGGGTGTTTCAGCCTTGTTGGGCATCATCAGTGAGGTGAAGATGTGCCTCTCTAAGAACAGTGAGCAAGGGGTCCATGTCTGGATCGCCCTGGTAACTTAGGGTGAGACCCAAAGTTAATTTATCCAAAACAAAGGGGGGTCTGGGAATTTCTCTACCAGCCCGAACACAGCCCAATGACCTGTTCTTGGGTGAATAACCCATGGGAGAGACTCTACCAAGTCTTTAGCTCACTGCCCCATTCACAGAGAAGATATGTCCACACATATCAGTCTTTGTCCTGCTTAGGGGCAGTCCAGCACCGAAATGCTAGGCAATTCTCCTCTGAACAAGAGTACCAACAGCAGCCCCATATGGGTGTTTCAGCCTTGTTGGGCATCATCTGTGAGGTGAAGCTGTGCCTCTCCAAGAACAGTGAGCAAAGTGTCCACGTCTGGATCGTCCTGGTAACTTAGGGTGAGACCCAAAGTTAATTTATGCATAACAATGCGGGGTCTGGTAATCTCTCTACCAGCACGAACACAGCCCAATGACCTGGTCTTAGGTCAATAACTCCTGGGAGAGACTCTACCAAGCCGTTAGCTCACTGTCCATTTCACAGAGAAGAACTGTCCCCGCATATCAGTCTTTGTCCTGCTCAGGGGCAGTCCAGCACCGAAATGCTTGGCAATTCTCCTCTGAATAAGAGTACCAACAGTAACCCCATATAGGTGTTTCAGCCTTGTTGGGCATCATCAGTGAGGTAAAGCTGTGCCTTTCTAAGAACAGTGATCAAGGGGTCCACGTCTGGATCAACCTGGTAACTCAGGGTGAGACCATAAATTAATTTTTGCAAAACAATACGAGTCTGGGCATCTCTCTACCAGAACGAACACAGCCCAATGACCTGTTCTTGGGTGAATAACCCCTGGGAGAGACACTACCAAGTCTTTAGCTCACTGTCCCTTTCACAGAGAAGAAATTTCCCCGCATATCAGTCTTTGTCCTGCCCAGGGGCAGTCCAGCACCGAAATTCTGGGCAATTCTCCTCTGAACTAGAGTACCAACAGCAAACCCATACACGTCTTTCAGCCTTGTTGGGCATCATGAGTGAGGTGAAGCTGTGCGTCTCTGAGAGCAGTGAGCAAGGGATCCACCTCTGGATCTCCTTGGTAACTTAGGGTGAGACCAAAAGTTAATTTATGCAAAACAATGGGGGGGTCTGGGAATCTCTCCGCCAGCACGTACACAGCCCAATGACATGTTCTTGGGTGAATAAACCCTGGGAGAGACACTACCAAGTCTTTAGCTCACTGTCCCTTTCACAGAGAAGAAATGTCCCCGCATATCAGTCTCTGTCCTGCCCAGGGGCAGTCCAGCACCAAAATGCTAGGCAATTCTCCTCTGAACAAGATTACCAACAGCAACCCCATACACGTGTTTCAGCCTTGTTGGGCATCATCAGTGAGGTTAAGCTGTGCGTCTCTAAGAGCAGTGATCAAGGGGTCCACCTCTGGATCTCCCTGGTAACTTAGGGTGAGACCAAAAGTTAATTTATGCAAAACAAATGAGGGTCTGGGAATATCTCTACCAGCACAAACACAGCCCAATGACCTGTTCTTGGGTGAATAACCCCTGGGAGAGACTCTACCAAGTCTATAGCTCACTGTCCCTTTCACAGAGAAGAAATTTCCACACAGATCAGTCTTTTTCCTGCCCAAGGGCAGTCCAGCACCGAAATTCTATGCAATTATTCTCTGAACAAGAGTACCAACAGCAACCCCATACACGTGTTTCAGCCTTGTTGGGCATCATCAGTGAAGTGAATCTGTGCCTCTCTAAAAACAGTGAGGAAGAAGTCCACGTCTGGATCGCCCTGGTAACTTAAGGTGAGACCCAAAGTTAATTTATGCATAACAATGAGGGGTCTGGTAATCTCTCTACCAGCACGACCACAGCCCAATGACCTGGTCTTGGGTCAAAAACCCCTGGGAGAGACTCTACCAAGCCGTTAGATCACTGTCCCTTTCACAGAGAAGAAATGTCCCCGCATATCAGTCTTTGTCCTGCCCAGGAGCAGTCCAGCACCGAAATGCTAGGCAATTCTACTCTGAATAAGAGTACCAACAGCAACCCCATATAGGTGTTTCAGCCTTGTTGGGCATCATCAGTGAGCTGAAGCTGTGCCTCTCTAAGAACAGTGAGCAAGGGGTCCACGTCTGGATCGCCCCTGTAACTTAGGGTGAGACCCAAAGTTAATTTATCCAAAACGAAGGGGGGTCTGGGAATTTCTCTACCAGCCCGAACACAGACCAAAGACCTGTTCTTGGGTGAATAACCCATGGGAGAGACTCTACCAAGTCTTTAGCTCACTGCCACATTCACAGAGAAGACATTCCACACATATCAGTCTTTTTCCAGCCCAGGGGCAGTCCAGCACCGAAATTCTATGCAATTATTCTCTGAAGAAGAGTACCAACAGCAACCCCATAGACGTGTTTCTGCCTTGTTGGGCATCATCAGTGAGGTGAATCTGTGCCTCTCTAAAAACAGTGAGGAAGGGGTCCACGTCTGGATCGCCCTGGTAACTTAGGGTGAGACCCAAAGTTAATTTATGCAAAACAATGGGGGGTGGTCAGGGAATCTCTCTACCAGCACAAACACAGCCCAATGACCAGTTCTTGGGTGAATAACCCCTGGGAGAGACTCTACCAAGTCTTTAACTCACTGTCCCTTTCAGAAGACATGTCCCCGTATATCAGTCTCTGTCCTGCCCAGGGGCAGTCCAGCACCAAAATGCTAGGCAATTCTCCACAGAACAAGAGTAGGAACAGCAACCCCATACACAATGTTCAGTCTTGTTGGGCATCATCAGTGAGGTGAAGCTGTGCCTCTCTAAGAACAGTGAGCAAGGGGTCCACATCTGGCGCGCCCTGGTAAGTTAGGGTGACACCCAGAGTTACTTTATGCAAAACAACTGGGGGTCTGGGAATCTCTCTACCAGCACAAACACAGCCCAATCGCCTGGCCTTGGGTGAATAAGCCCTGGGTAAGACTCTACCAAGTCTTTAGCTCACTGTCCCTTTAACAGAGAATAAATGTTCCCACATATCAGTCTTTGTCCTGCCCAGGGGCAGTCCAGCACCGAAATGCTAGGCAATTCCCCTCTGAACAAGAGTGCCAACAGCAACCGCATACATATGTCAGCCTTGCTGGGCATCATCAATGAGGTGAAGCTGTGCCTCTCTAAGAACAGTGAGCAAAGGGTCCACGTCTAGATCGCCCTGGTAACTTAGGGTGAGACCCAAAGTTAATTTATGCATAACAATGGGGGGTCTGGTAATCTCTCTACCAGCACAAACACAGCCCAATAACCTGTTCTTGGGTGAATAACACCTAGGAGAGACTCTACCAAGTCTTAAGCTCACTGTCCCTTTCACAGAGAAGAAATGTCCCCGCATATCAGTCTTTGTCCTGTCCAAGCGCAGTCCAGCACCGAAATTCTAGGCAATTCTCAGCTGAATAAGAGTACCAACAGCAACCCCATTTGGGTGTTTCAGCCTTGTTGGCCATCATCAGTGAGGTGAAGCTGTGCCTCTCTAAGAACAGTGAGCAAAGGGTCCACGTCTGGATCGCCCTGGTAACTTAGGGTGAGACCCAAAGTTAATTCATCCAAAACGAAGGGGGATCTGGGAATTTCTCTTCCAGCCTGAACACAGACCAATGACCTGTTCTTGGGTGAATAACCAATTGGAGAGACTCTACCAAGTCTTTAGCTCAATGCCCCATTCACAGAGAAGAAATTTCCACACATATCAGTCTTTGTCCTGCCCAGGGGCAGTCCAGCACCGAAATTCTATGCAATTATTCTCTGAACAAGAGTACCAACAGCAACCCCATATGGGTGTTTCAGCATTGTTGGGCATCATCAGTGAGGTGAAGCTGTGCCTCTCTAAGAACAGTGAGCAAGGGGTCCACGTCTGGATCGCCCTGGTAACTTAGGGTGAGACTCAAAGTTAATTTATGCAAAACAATGGGGGTCTGGGAATCTCTCTACCAGCACGTACACAGCCCAATGACCTGTTCTTGGGTGAATAACCCCTGGGATTTACTCTACCAAGTCTTTAGCTCACTGTCCCTTTCACAGAGAAGAAATGTCCCTGCATATCAGTCTTTGTCCTGCCCAGGGGCAGTCCAGCACCAAAATGCTTGGCAATTCTCCTCTGAACAAGAGTACCAACAGCAACCCCATACATGTGTTTCAGCCTTGTTGGGCATCATCAGTGAGGTGAAGCTGTGCGTCTCTAAGAGCAGTGATTAAGGGGTCCACCTCTGGATCTCCCTGGTAACTTAGGGTGAGACCAAAAGTTAATTTATGCAAAACAAATGAGGGTCTGGGAATATCTCTACCAGCACAAACACAGCCCAATGACCTGTTCTTGGGTGAATAACCCCTGGGAGAGACTCTACCAAGTCTATAGCTCACTGTCCCTTTCACAGAGAAGAAATTTCCACACAGATCAGTCTTTTTCCTGCCCAAGGGCAGTCCAGCACCGAAATTCTATGCAATTATTCTCTGAACAAGAGTACCAACAGCAACCCCATACACGTGTTTCAGCCTTGTTGGGCATCATCCGTGAGGTGAATCTGTGCCTCTCTAAAAACAGTGAGGAAGAAGTCCACGTCTGGATCGCCCTGGTAACTTAAGGTGAGACCCAAAGTTAATTTATGCATAACAATGAGGGGTATGGTAATCTCTCTACCAGCACGACCACAGCCCAATGACCTGGTCTTGGGTCAATAACCCCTGGGAGAGACTCTACCAAGCCGTTAGCTCACTGTCCCTTTCACAGAGAAGAAATGTCCCCGCATATCAGTCTTTGTCCTGCCCAGGAGCAGTCCAGCACCGAAATGCTAGGCAATTCTACTCTGAATAAGAGTAACAACAGCAACCCCATATAGGTGTTTCAGCCTTGTTGGGCATCATCAGTGAGCTGAAGCTGTGCCTCTCTAAGAACAGTGAGCAAGGGGTCCACGTCTGGATCGCCCCTGTAACTTAGGGTGAGACCCAAAGTTAATTTATCCAAAACGAAGGGGGGTCTGGGAATTTCTCTACCAGCCCGAACACAGACCAAAGACCTGTTCTTGGGTGAATAACCCATGGGAGAGACTCTACCAAGTCTTTATCTCACTGCCACATTCACAGAGAAGACATTCCACACATATCAGTCTTTTTCCAGCCCAGGGGCAGTCCAGCACCGAAATTCTATGCAATTATTCTCTGAAGAAGAGTACCAACAGCAACCCCATAGACGTGTTTCTGCCTTGTTGGGCATCATCAGTGAGGTGAATCTGTGCCTCTCTAAAAACAGTGAGGAAGGGGTCCACGTCTGGATCGCCCTGGTAACTTAGGGTGAGACCCAAAGTTAATTTATGCAAAACAATGGGGGGTGGTCAGGGAATCTCTCTACCAGCACAAACACAGCCCAATGACCAGTTCTTGGGTGAATAACCCCTGGGAGAGACTCTACCAAGTCTTTAACTCACTGTCCCTTTCAGAAGACATGTCCCCGTATATCAGTCTCTGTCCTGCCCAGGGGCAGTCCAGCACCAAAATGCTAGGCAATTCTCCACAGAACAAGAGTAGGAACAGCAACCCCATACACGTTGTTCAGTCTTGTTGGGCATCATCAGTGAGGTGAAGCTGTGCCTCTCTAAGAACAGTGAGCAAAGGGTCCACGTCTGGATCACCCTGGTAACTTAGGGTGAGACCCAAAGTTAATTTATGCATAACAATGGGGGGTCTGGTAATCTCTCTACCAGCACGAACAAAGCCCAATGACCTGGTCTTGGGTCAATAACTCCTGCGAGAGACTCTACCAAGCCGTTAGCTCACTGTCCATTTCACAGAGAAGAAATGTCCCCGCATATCAGTCTTTGTCCTGCTCAGAGGCAGTCCAGCACCGAAATGCTTGGCAATTCTCCTCTGAATAAGAGTACCAACAGTAACCCCATATAGGTGTTTCAGCCTTGTTGGGCATCATCAGTGAGGTAAAGCTGTGCCTCTCTAAGAACAGTGAGCAAGATGTCCACGCCTGGATCGCCCTGGTAACGTAGGGTGAGACACAAAGTTAATTTATCCAAAATGAAGGGGTGTCTGGGAATTTCTTTACCAGCCCGAACACAGCCAATGACCTGTTCTTGGGTGAATAACCCATGGGAGTGACTCTACCAAGTCTTTAGCTCACTGCCCCATTCAGAGAGAAGACATTTCCACACATATCAGTCTTTGTCCTGCCCAGGGGCAGTCCAGCACAAAAATTCTATGCAATTATTCTCTGAACAAGAGTACCAACAGCAACCCCATACACGTGTTTCAGCCTTGTTGGGCATCATCAGAGAGGTGAAGCTGTGCCTTTCCAAGACCAGTGAGCAAGGGGGCCACGTCTGGATCACCCTGGTAACTTAGGGTGAGACCATAAGTTAATTTATGGAAAACAATGGGGGGTCTGGGAATCTCTCTACCAGCACAAACACAGCCCAATGACCTGTTCTTGGGTGAATACCCCCTGGGAGAGACTCTACCAAGTCTTTAGCTCACTGTCCCTTTCACAGAGAAGAAATGTCCACGCATTTCAGTCTTTGTCCTGCCCAGGGGCAGTCCAGCACCGAAATACTAGTCAATTCTCCTCTGAACAAGATTACCAACAGCAACCCTATACACGTGTTTCAGTCTTGTTGGGCATCATCAGTGAGGTGAAGCTGTGCCTCTCTAAGAACAGTGAGCAAGGGGTCCATGTCTGGATCGCCGTGGTAATTTAGGGTTAAACCCAAATTTCATTTATCTAAAACAATCGGGGGTCTGGGAATCTCTCTACCAGCACGAACACAGCCCAATTACCTTTTCTTGGGTGAATAACCTCTGGGAGAGACTCTACCAAGTCTTTAGCTCAATGTCCCTTTCACAGAGAAGAAATGTCCCCGCATATCAGTCTTTGTTCTACCCAGGGGCAGTCCAGCACTGAAATGCTAGACATTTCTCCTATGAACAAGACTACCAACAGAAACCCCATACAGATGTGTCAGCCTTGCTGGGCATCATCAATGAGGTGAAGCTGTACCTCTCTAAGAACAGTGAGCAAAGGGTCCACGTCTGGATCGCCCTGGTAACTTAGGGTGAGACCCAAAGTAAATTTATGCATAACAATGAGGGGTCTGGTAATCTCTCTACCAGCACAACCACAGCCCAATGACCTGGCCTTGGGTCAATAACCCCTGGGAGAGACTCTACCAAGCCGTTAGCTCACTGTCCCTTTCACAGAGAAGAAATGTGCCCGCATATCAGTTTTGTCCTGCCCAGGGGCAGTCCAGCACCGAAATGCTAGGCAATTGTACTCTGAACAAGAGTACCAACAGAAACCCCATACATATGTGTCAGCCTTGCTGGGCATCATCAATGAGGTGAAGCTGTACCTCTCTAAGAACAGTGAGCAAAGGGTCCACGTCTGGATCGCCCTGATAACTTAGGGTGAGACCCAAAGTAAATTTATGCATAACAATGAGGGGTCTGGTAATCTCTCTACCAGCACGACCACAGCCCAATGACCTGGCCTTGGGTCAATAACCCCTGGGATTTACTCTACCAAGTCTTTAGCTCACTGCCCCTTTCACAGAGAAGAAATGTCCCTGCATATCAGTCTTTGTCCTGCCCAGGGGCAGTCCAGCACCAAAATGCTTGGCAATTCTCCTCTGAACAAGAGTACCAACAGCAACCCCATACATGTGTTTCAGCCTTGTTGGGCATCATCAGTGAGGTGAAGCTGTGCGTCTCTAAGAGCAGTGATTAAGGGGTCCACCTCTGGATCTCCCTGGTAACTTAGGGTGAGACCAAAAGTTAATTTATGCAAAACAAATGAGGGTCTGGGAATATCTCTACCAGCACAAACACAGCCCAATGACCTGTTCTTGGGTGAATAACCCCTGGGAGAGACTCTACCAAGTCTATAGCTCACTGTCCCTTTCACAGAGAAGAAATTTCCACACAGATCAGTCTTTTTCCTGCCCAAGGGCAGTCCAGCACCGAAATTCTATGCAATTATTCTCTGAACAAGAGTACCAACAGCAACCCCATACACGTGTTTCAGCCTTGTTGGGCATCATCAGTGAGGTGAATCTGTGCCTCTCTAAAAACAGTGAGGAAGAAGTCCACGTCTGGATCGCCCTGGTAACTTAAGGTGAGACCCAAAGTTAATTTATGCATAACAATGAGGGGTATGGTAATCTCTCTACCAGCACGATCACAGCCCAATGACCTGGTCTTGGGTCAATAACCCCTGGGAGAGACTCTACCAAGCCGTTAGCTCACTGTCCCTTTCACAGAGAAGAAATGTCCCCGCATATCAGTCTTTGTCCTGCCCAGGAGCAGTCCAGCACCGAAATGCTAGGCAATTCTACTCTGAATAAGAGTAACAACAGCAACCCCATATAGGTGTTTCAGCCTTGTTGGGCATCATCAGTGAGCTGAAGCTGTGCCTCTCTAAGAACAGTGAGCAAGGGGTCCACGTCTGGATCGCCCCTGTAACTTAGGGTGAGACCCAAAGTTAATTTATCCAAAACGAAGGGGGGTCTGGGAATTTCTCTACCAGCCCGAACACAGACCAAAGACCTGTTCTTGGGTGAATAACCCATGGGAGCGACTCTACCAAGTCTTTATCTCACTGCCACATTCACAGAGAAGACATTCCACACATATCAGTCTTTTTCCAGCCCAGGGGCAGTCCAGCACCGAAATTCTATGCAATTATTCTCTGAAGAAGAGTACCAACAGCAACCCCATAGACGTGTTTCTGCCTTGTTGGGCATCATCAGTGAGGTGAATCTGTGCCTCTCTAAAAACAGTGAGGAAGGGGTCCACGTCTGGATTGCCCTGGTAACTTAGGGTGAGACCCAAAGTTAATTTATGCAAAACAATGGGGGGTGGTCAGGGAATCTCTCTACCAGCACAAACACAGCCCAATGACCAGTTCTTGGGTGAATAACCCCTGGGAGAGACTCTACCAAGTCTTTAACTCACTGTCCCTTTCACGGAGAAGACATGTCCCCGTATATCAGTCTCTGTCCTGCCCAGGGGCAGTCCAGCACCAAAATGCTAGGCAATTCTCCACAGAACAAGAGTAGGAACAGCAACCCCATACACGTTGTTCAGTCTTGTTGGGCATCATCAGTGAGGTGAAGCTGTGCCTCTCTAAGAACAGTGAGCAAGGGGTCCACATCTGGCGCGCCCTGGTAAGTTAGGGTGCCACCCAGAGTTACTTTATGCAAAACAACTGGGGGTCTGGGAATCTCTCTACCAGCACAAACACAGCCCAATCGCCTGTCCTTGGGTGAATAAGCCCTGGGAAAGACTCTACCAAGTCTTTAGCTCACTGCCCCTTTAACAGAGAATAAATGTTCCCACATATCAGTCTTTGTCCTGTCCAGGCGCAGTCCAGCACCGAAATTCTAGGCAATTCCCCTCTGAACAAGAGTGCCAACAGCAACCGCATACATATGTCAGCCTTGCTGGGCATCATCAATGAGGTGAAGCTGTGCCTCTCTAAGAACAGTGAGCAAAGGGTCCACGTCTGGATCGCCCTGGTAACTTAGGGTGAGACCCAAAGTTAATTTATGCATAACAATGGGGGGTCTGGTAATCTCTCTACCAGCACAAACACAGCCCAATAACCTGTTCTTGGGTGAATAACACCTAGGAGAGACTCTACCAAGTCTTAAGCTCACTGTCCCTTTCACAGAGAAGAAATGTCCCCGCATATCAGTCTTTGTCCTGTCCAGGCGCAGTCCAGCACCGAAATTCTAGGCAATTCTCAGCTGAATAAGAGTACCAACAGCAACCCCATATGGGTGTTTCAGCATTGTTGGGCATCATCTGTGAAGTGAAGCTGTGCCTCTCTAAAAACAGTGAGCAAAGGGTCCACGTCTGGATCACCCTGGTAACTTAGGGTGAGACCCAAAGTTAATTTATGCATAACAATGGGGGGTCTGGTAATCTCTCTACCAGCACGAACAAAGCCCAATGACCTGGTCTTGGGTCAATAACTCCTGCGAGAGACTCTACCAAGCCGTTATCTCACTGTCCATTTCACAGAGAAGAAATGTCCCCGCATATCAGTCTTTGTCCTGCTCAGAGGCAGTCCAGCACCGAAATGCTTGGCAATTCTCCTCTGAATAAGAGTACCAACAGTAACCCCATATAGGTGTTTCAGCCTTGTTGGGCATCATCAGTGAGGTAAAGCTGTGCCTCTCTAAGAACAGTGAGCAAGATGTCCACGCCTGGATCGCCCTGGTAACGTAGGGTGAGACACAAAGTTAATTTATCCAAAATGAAGGGGTGTCTGGGAATTTCTCTACCAGCCCGAACACAGCCAATGACCTGTTCTTGGGTGAATAACCCATGGGAGTGACTCTACCAAGTCTTTAGCTCACTGCCCCATTCAGAGAGAAGACATTTCCACACATATCAGTCTTTGTCCTGCCCAGGGGCAGTCCAGCACAAAAATTCTATGCAATTATTCTCTGAACAAGAGTACCAACAGCAACCCCATACACGTGTTTCAGCCTTGTTGGGCATCATCAGAGAGGTGAAGCTGTGCCTTTCCAAGACCAGTGAGCAAGGGGGCCACGTCTGGATCACCCTGGTAACTTAGGGTGAGACCATAAGTTAATTTATGGAAAACAATGGGGGGTCTGGGAATCTCTCTACCAGCACAAACACAGCCCAATGACCTGTTCTTGGGTGAATACCCCCTGGGAGAGACTCTACCAAGTCTTTAGCTCACTGTCCCTTTCACAGAGAAGAAATGTCCACGCATTTCAGTCTTTGTCCTGCCCAGGGGCAGTCCAGCACCGAAATACAAGTCAATTCTCCTCTGAACAAGATTACCAACAGCAACCCTATACACGTGTTTCAGTCTTGTTGGGCATCATCAGTGAGGTGAAGCTGTGCCTCTCTAAGAACAGTGAGCAAGGGGTCCACGTCTGGATCGCCGTGGTAATTTAGGGTTAAACCCAAATTTCATTTATCTAAAACAATCGGGGGTCTGGGAATCTCTCTACCAGCACGAACACAGCCCAATTACCTTTTCTTGGGTGAATAACCTCTGGGAGAGACTCTACCAAGTCTTTAGCTCAATGTCCCTTTCACAGAGAAGAAATGTCCCCGCATATCAGTCTTTGTTCTACCCAGGGGCAGTCCAGCACTGAAATGCTAGACATTTCTCCTCTGAACAAGACTACCAACAGAAACCCCATACATATGTGTCAGCCTTGCTGGGCATCATCAATGAAGTGAAGCTGTACCTCTCTAAGAACAGTGAGCAAAGGGTCCACGTCTGGATCGCCCTGGTAACTTAGGGTGAGACCCAAAGTAAATTTATGCATAACAATGAGGGGTCTGGTAATCTCTCTACCAGCACAACCACAGCCCAATGACCTGGCCTTGGGTCAATAACCCCTGGGAGAGACTCTACCAAGCCGTTAGCTCACTGTCCCTTTCACAGAGAAGAAATGTGCCCGCATATCAGTTTTGTCCTGCCCAGGGGCAGTCCAGCACCGAAATGCTAGGCAATTGTACTCTGAACAAGAGTACCAACAGAAACCCCATACATATGTGTCAGCCTTGCTGGGCACCATCAATGAGGTGAAGCTGTACCTCTCTAAGAACAGTGAGCAAAGGGTCCACGTCTGGATCGCCCTGGTAACTTAGGGTGAGACCCAAAGTAAATTTATGCATAACAATGAGGGGTCTGGTAATCTCTCTACCAGCACGACCACAGCCCAATGACCTGGCCTTGGGTCAATAACCCCTGGGAGAGACTCTACCAAGCCGTTAGCTCACTGTCCCTTTCACAGAGAAGAAATGTCCCCGCATATCAGTCTTTGTCCTGCCCAGGGGCAGTCCAGCACTGAAATGCTAGGCATTTCTCCTCTGAACAAGATTACCAACAGCAACCCCATACACGTCTTTCAGCCTTGTTGGGCATCATGAGTGAGGCGAAGCTGTGCCTCTCTAAGAGCAGTGAGCAAGGGGTCCATCTCTGGATCACCCTGGTAACTTAGGGTGAGACCAAAAGTTAATTTATGCAAAACAAATGAGGGTCTGGGAATATCGCTACCAGCACGAACACAGCCCAATGACCTGTTCTTGGGTGAATAACCCCTGGGAGAGACTCTACCAAGTCTATAGCTCACTGTCCCTTTCACAGAGAAGACATTTCCACACAGATCAGTCTTTGTCCTGCCCAGGGGCAGTCCAGAACCGAAATGCTAGGCAATTCTCCGCTGAACAAGAGTACTAACAGCAACCCCATACACGTATTTCAGGCTTGTTGGGCATCATCAGTGAGGTGAAGCTGTGCCTCTCTAAGAACAGTGAGCAAGGGGTCCACTCCTGGATCGCACTGGTAACTTAGGGTGAGACCCAAAGTTAATTTATGCAAAACAATGGGGCGTCTGGGAATCTCTCTACCAGCACAAACACAGCCCAATGACCAGTTCTTGGGTGAATAACCCCTGGGAGAGACTCTACCAAGTCTTTAGCTCACTGTCCCTTTCACCGAGAAGACATGTCCCCGCATATCAGTCTCTGTCCTGCCCAGGGGCAGTCCAGCACCAAAACGCTAGGCAATTCTCCACTGAACAAGAGAAGGAACAGCAACCCCATACATGTTTTTCAGTCTTGTTGGGCAACATCAGCGAGGTGAAGCTGTGCCTCTCTAAGAACAGTGAGCAAGGGGTCCACATCTGGCACGGTCTGGTAATTTAGGGTGAGACCCAAAGTTACTTTATGCAAAACAACTGGGGGTCTGGGAATCTCTCTACCAGCACAAACACAGCCTAATCGCCTGTTCTTGGGTGAATAAGCCCTGGGAGAGACTCTACCAAGTCTTTAGCTCACTGTCCCTTTCACAGAGAATAAATGTTCCCACATATTAGTCTTTATACTGCCCAGGGGCAGTCCAGCACCGAAATGCTATGCAATTCTCCTCTGAACAAGAGTGACAACAGCAACCGCATACACTTGTTTGAGCCTTGTTGGACATCATGAGTGAGGTGAAGTTGTGCATCTCTAAGAACAGTGAGCAAGGGGTCACGTCTGGATCGCCCTGGTAACTTAGGGTGAGACCCAAAGTTAATGTATGCAAAACAAATGGGGGTCTGGGAATATCTCTACCAGCACGACCACAGCCCAATGACCTGGTCTTGGGTCAATAACCCTTGGGAGAGACTCTACCAAGCCGTTAGCTCACTGTCCCTTTCACAGAGAAGAAATGTCCCCGCATATCAGTCTTTGTCCTGCCCAGGGGCAGTCCAGCACCGAAATGCTAGGCAATTCTCCTCTGAACAAGAGTACCAACAGAAACCCCATACACGTGTTTCAGCCTTGCTGGGCATCATGAGTGAGTTGAAGCTGTGCCTCTCTAAGAACAGTTAGCAAGGGGTCCATGTCTGGATCGCCCTGGTAACTTAGGGTGAGACCCAAAGTTAATTTATGCAAAACAAAATGGGGGTCTGCGAATATCTCTAACAGCACGAACACAGCCCAATGACCTGTTCGTGGGTGAATAACCCCCGGGAGAGACTCTACCAAGTCTTTAGCTCACTGTCCCTTTCACAGAGAAGAAATGTCCCCGCATATCAGTCTTTGTCCTGCCCAGGGGCAGTCCAGAACCGAAATGCTAGGCAATTCTCCGCTGAACAAGAGTACTAACAGCAACCCCATACACGTATTTCAGCCTTGTTGGGCATCATCAGTGAGGTGAAGCTGTGCCTCTCTAAGAACAGTGAGCAAGGGGTCCACTCCTGGATCGCACTGGTTACTTAGGGTGAGACCCAAAGTTAATTTATGCAAAACAATGGAGAGTCTGGGAATCTCTCTACCAGCACAAACACAGCCCAATGACCAGTTCTTGGGTGAATAACCCCTGGGAGAGACTCTACCAAGTCTTTAGCTCACTGTCCCTTTCACCGAGAAGACATGTCCCCGCATATCAGTCTCTGTCCTGCCCAGGGGCAGTCCAGCACCAAAATGCTAGGCAATTCTCCACTGAACAAGAGTAGGAACAGCAACCCCATACATG